>NC_066621.1:23943766-25213137 GCF_025201925.1 Gopherus flavomarginatus
GTTTGCACATACACCTCACCTTTGCAGCCTACCACGTGCTTGTGTCTGTCCCTCTCAGCACCAGGTCTGGGAGCAACCTTTGGCTGCCAAGAGCCGTGGCAGCATGCAGCGGCCTGTTCCTCTCATCAATATGATCAGTGCTATTGTCCTCCTTTTTCCTTTTTCTCCTTCTTATCCAGGGCTGGCTTCAGGCACCAGCTAAGGAAGCAGGTGTTTGGGGCGGCCAGTACAAAGGGCGGCACTCCATCCGCTACTGGGGCAGCACGTCCAGGTATTCAGCGGGAATTGGGCAGCAGGTCCCTCAGTCCCTCTCCTCCTCTTTGAGCTACCGCCAAAGTGCCACCGATCGGCTTTTTTTTTTCCTTTGTCGCTTGGGGTGGCAGAAAACCTGGAGCCGGCCCTGCTCTTATCCCAAGCATCTTCCGCCCCCACCTCGCCCGCACTCTCCTCCTGCCACGTCTACTCCTGCTCTATATCACCCGCTCAGTTCTTTGTCTCCAGCTGCGACAGCCTAGTGACCCTGTGCTATGCCAGCCCCCTCTTGGCCACACTGGTCACACCCGTGCCCAGAGTCGCCGTCTGCACATATACTTGCCTATGTGTGGGAGAGTCGGCGAGAGGGGCTGCTCACTGAGTGGCTTCAGGGAGGCCATGGTGGCCACATCACTGTCCAGCAGAGCAAGGGGAATGTTTGTGCTCGCCCAGCCTGCTGGCAGGGTCACCAGCTCAGCTGGTCAGTGGCTCCACGAGGGGGCAGAACTATTGTCCATGTAAGTGCCAGGGAGGGGACCTGAGACAGGGATGAGCCCATTTTGCGGAAAACACTGGTTCCCTGGTTATTTATCATCACTGAGGCTGTGCCGCTCATTCGTGGTGATGTGGGGGTGGGGCATGGGGACAAGAGGCAGCCTCGTTAGTATTTCGAGGAAGGGTTGGGTGGGAGATAGAATTTGTTTTGGTTGGCCAGAGGAAGAAGAATTCCCTGGGTAGGAGGAAGATCTCTCATAGTAGAGCCAACAGAGGTGAAAGTAAGCCAGTATGGCAAGAGCTGGTATGCCGTGCCGGACTGGACCGGCTTCCCAGGCAGTGATTTAAAGGCCCCAGAGCTCCAGCCGCTGCGGGGAGCCCCGGTCCCTTTAAATCATTGCTGGAGCTCCGGCAGTGCTTTAAAGGGCCTGGAGCTCCATGGCAGCTGGAGCCCTGGGTCCTTTATTTCAAACCGGGGCTCACAGCCGCCTCTGCAGCTGGTAGCTCCAGGGTGATTTAAAGGCCTTGGGGCTCCTAGCCACAGCCAGAGCCCCAGGGCCTTTAAACACCTCTTCCGGTTAACGCCATGCCCCCACTCAGGACTCCAGCCAGTAAGTCCTTTCAGTTAGTTTCACTCGAGAGCCAAAGGCAGAGCTAGAGCCAACATCTGGAAGCTGAAATCAGAGTGGAAACAAGAGGCACCTAGTTAACAGCAAGGGGGAATTAACCATTGAAACGGGTTCCCAGGGGATGTGCTGTCTTGACCATTGCTCAGAGGTTGGCTGGTTCATTCTCAGCTATCTCCTATAGCTCAGCCACACAATGCTGAACTCAGCGCAGGACTCCTTGGGTGAGCGTCTTTGACTTGGGTTAGGCTGGGGGCAGACTGGAGCATCACAGGGGTCCCTCCTGGGCTTTACCCAATCTGTGACAAGGTGGGAAGCAAACGGTTTCCTGGGCACGGCCATGAAGTGTTACGGCCAGCCCTGCATCAAGCCAGCCGTACCACTAACAGTCTGCAAACGTCGTTAAAAGTTGGACAGACGTAATGGTGAGACTTTTAAAAAAACTAAAATCCTTGGCTAGATAAAGTGGCATAAAATGGGCCCGTTCCTTCCATTGTGCTCCCAGAATCGGACACTCGATCCAGGAGTAATCCCACAGATTTCACTGGAGCTATTCCTGGCGTGCCATGCTACTCAGCATGAGCAAGGCTAGCAGAATCAGGCCCTAGGTCTGATGTAGCAGGGATGTCGATGATGCTCCTTCTACATTCGTTTCAGTGGCATTACGGGTGAGACAGAGTCTATAGGTGAGTCTGCACGACAGCTGGGCCACTGGAGCACCCGATGTTAATGGCAGGGCTTTTCCCTTGATATAGTTAATCCCCTTCCCCGAGAGGGGGTAGCTCGGTTGACAGAAGACTTCTTCCATCAGCTAGCCACGTCTACACAACCAAACTACTGCACTCAGGGACAAATTTTGAGCAGCCCTGAGCAACACAGTGAAGTCAATCTAATTTTAGGTATAGACCACGCCTAAGGCTCTGATCCCATCCTAAGGGTCATGGTGGATTCTCCATCAGTGGCCATTTTTAAATCAAGATGGGATGTTTTTCTAAAAGCTCTGCTCTGGGGATCATAGTAGGGATGTTCTCTGACCTTTGTTCTACAGGAGGACAGATGGGATGATCACAATGGTCTCTTCTGGCCTTGGAATCTATAACTCTGTGCATCCTCTCTGTGTTTCAAATCCTCTGCCCCTTTTAAGGAGGTTTCCTTTCTCATCTTCTGACCCAGTCACCTCCTGGCCTTTCTCTTCCAACAGGGGTTTCCATAACAATAACATCAAGGCTATTCCAGAGAAGGCATTTGTTGGGAATCCTTTACTCCAAACTATGTAAGTGATGTGAATCGGCTTTCCTACTTCATTCTGTATGGGGAGTTCAGAGCCTCTTGTCACTGGCTGAAGGCTGTGTCCACCATTTCCCAGGGTCGTCATCTGATGTGCATATGCTGGGAATGGGGGATGGGATGAAAGAAGGACCCTAATGTAAGATGAAGGTTTGCCTCTTAGTTCTTCCCCTCCTGTCCTCTAACCCCCTCCTTTTCCCAGGTGTCCCCCCAACCCCAGCTCTGACCATTCCAGTCTCACACGAAGCCATTACAGAGGCAGAGAGATGAACGGATCATTTGTATGGCAGTGGTATTGCTGTGTGTAACACACAGCGTGGGAGGGAGTTCTCCACGCCTGCCCAGATGTTAGCCCATGGTGATGCTTAGAGCCCTTGCTTGGAACTTGTTTGTGATAGCTGTAGCTGTGCGCTTGGGCTGAACCAAGCCAGTTCGGCAGGCCACAATCACCTCCCCAGACCCAGCGGGATGTAAAGGCCCCTGGGTAGGATGCAGAGGGTTGCTGACACCACTCCCGTCCCACCTTGCAGGTTTTCCAGGCACTTCCTTCTTTTGCTTCCCCCACCACACTTTTGGCAATGAATTGGTCGAAGCTCTGACGGGCAGGTGCTGTATGTCGTGCGGGGGAATCCCACCTTCTGGCAGTGCTCCGCTCAGATGGATGGGAAAATAAAATCAAAGCCAAGCAAAGCGACCCTCAGCCCTGTTCCACACGGCATGTGCAGCAGTTTGGTTTAACAGGGGAGCCACTCCATTGTGCCATGCACCTTCTAGTCGTGGCTCCGGAGCAGTAATGGGACTTCACAGAGGCATCTGCAGCCCAGCAGGCAAAGCCAGAGCTACGGAGCGCTTCCCCATGTGCAGCAGGATTACAGGGCCCTCCCTCCTGTGCCCAGCCTGGATTGGAGCCCGTAGCTTAGGCAGGAATGATCTGGAGCAGGTGGGCACACCATGATGTTGCCGGAATCTCTTGCACAGCCCATTTCTAGTCTCTTCCACTGCTTTGGACTAATACTAGCATCTCCTCCAGTCCGCACAGGGTAACCTAAGCTGAGTATTTGTCTCCTTTGCAGCCATTTTTATGACAATCCCATCCAGTTTGTCGGACAGTCAGCTTTCCAGTTCTTGCCAAAGCTGCACACTCTGTAAGTTCATCACTCGGGTCCTTAAAGAGGTAACACAACTGGCAATCCAAGCCTCCGGGGCCAGCAGACTGGGCATCTTCCAGCCCACTTCCCCCTTTGCCTTCCAAGCCCTTGTGTCTGGAAGTACCTTCACCAGGGGATCTTGGCAGAGCTCTGCGTGGCCCATGTTAATGACCCAGGTGTCCACGGTCACTCAGAGCAACCTCCTTTCTCACTGCAAGCATGGCAGGGCCTGGCTACTAGCCCCCCAGGCCTCTTCAGTGTCCCTGCAGCTCTCTGGAGAACCATCCCACTCACCAAACATCGGTGTGCCTCCCGCCACGGCCTTGCTTGAGCCGCAGACACTCCTTAACTCGCTGCATTCTCTGTGTGCCGAGTCTCACACCCCTGTGCAGCACTGCCAGGCCCTGGCAATACCGTGCTGCCAGGCAGAGGCGTCAAGGGGACAGCGGCTCACAGCTCAGACACTGAGAAATGTGTTGCCATAGCAGCGTGTCACACCTGGAAACAGCCGCTTTCCCTCTGACAGGCATTAGCCCACATCTCCTCTGGCACCACTTGCCATTCTGTGGTGCATCTTCTTGACCAGCCAGGCCCCCACATGGGGTGTTTTGCAGCCAATCCTCCTCCGTTGGTGCACAGCAGATGGGCCCGTGGCAGAGGTAACCTCAAACATGCTCTCTTTACAAGCCTCATAAAGCCACTGGATGCACAGTTATATGCTCCAGCTAATAAAATAACTTCTAACGAGAACCACGCAGCATTCTTTAGGTCCCTGAGATAAAGGCACCGGGGAGCTTGGAGAAGATCCCCTAGCATCATTTTGTTGTTGTTTGAAGCAATTTGCCAAGAATGTCAGGTTTTGGAGGGGGAGTTCTGACCCTGCCAAGTTTCCTGGAGAGTAAACATCGGAGTCCCTGGTTCAATGCATCTGTGCCCTGCTCCATGCCCCAGCCAGCGATGGACTCTCCTGGGAGAGGTATCTACAAGGGTTGGGGTTCTTCCCACCTTCCTAGCTAGGCTTGGGCCACCACCAGTCAACTGCCAAAGCTTTTGGAGAAGAGGGGATCTGGAAGCTCCAGCGCCTGCCCTCACTCTTTCCAGTTTGTTCTGCTCATCTTCCATACGATTCCCCTGAGCTTGTCCGTCCTTCTCTGCAGGTCACTGAACGGAGCAACAGACATCAGAGAATTCCCAGATCTTAAAGGAACCACCAGCCTAGAAATTCTGTGAGTGGCAAGTCTCCCTCTTCCACATTCCTCGTGGTGTTCCTTCCAGGCTTGGGCATGGGCTTGGAGGAGAAGCGTTTACCAAGCTATGCAGTGCAGGGTCTTTAGACACCATGGGAGACTCCACTGCCTATCATCTAGGCTCTTCTCTGCGGCTGCTGACAGTAGTTCCTCCTGGAGTCCCCCATCCTTGCCCTCCATGTGTCTCTTTGCCACTGTGTTCTCTGACTCACCACCTCCTCCCCACTTGGTCTGTAAAGCCAGCTACCCACATGGCCCTCCAGAAACTTTATCCAGCACCAGCCATTCAGTTCCAGTGCTACCACGTCATTCCCCGTGGGGGGGAGGAGGATGCACTGCCTGTAGGTGTATGGCAAGTCAGAAGGAAGGGGCAAAGAAATCCAGAGGCTGAGAAATTTGCAGCCTTTGAAACTCACCCACCCTCCCTGGGGGTGCCTTGAATTCCAGTTCAGCTCAGCTTTAACCCCAGTGCCCTCCTTTTCCCAGAACCCGACCCAGGGCAATCAGGAGCCCGGGTTCCCAGGGATGAGCCTTCCCTGCAGTGCTCTGTCCTGGGCTAGCCTCCCCCTCCCCCCATTCTGTAAGGCCAGCTACCTCCTGTCAGTCCCAGGACCCTTCTCTCCAGGACACTCCCGGGAGATCGGAGAGCTCCACAAACAGGGATCCCGCTGTCACTGCAGAACCTCCCACCATTTCTGCAGGGCCTCAGATTCCCCCACTGCGCAGTCCTGATCCCTGGACGGAGGGTGCTCTGTGGGATCAGCACATTCCCCTTCCACAGTCTCCACGGAGAAGCCCATTGGCAAGTTAGGTGTAGCAATCCGTGAGCCCCTGGGCATGTTAAACTAATCCCTCCCCTCCCCCAGCCCAGTGCAGGGTCCGTCCTCCCTTTTACCAAGTCACCTTTAATTTCTCACCATGTGCATTGTTCTTTCATTTGCTCCGTCCTCCCCCAGCGAGGGCTGGGCTTACTGCATGCCAACTTCTCAATAGCCCCTTCTGTCTCCTTCACACCCCCAGGACCTTGACCCGGGCAGGGATCCGTTTGCTTCCCAGAGGAATGTGCCAGCAGCTGCCCAGCCTCCGAGTCCTGTGAGTAACACACACGCTGCTCCACTGTATTTCACTGCCCACTCTTTGGTGTGCTTGTCTGATCCCAGCCCAGCGCCCAGTGAGGCAGCTCTGGGCTCCGGGACTTTCGCTAATAAGACACATGCTGGGGTTGACGTCTCTCTGCTCTGAGGCTTTGTGTCCTGTTCGCCCCAATGTCAGAGCGGAGTGGAGTGGGTGCGAAGTGCTTCCAAGTCAGCGTGGCCATGTTTTGCCCCTGCTTTGCGCGGGTGCCAATGGCACACCCACTGCAGGGCTGGGGGGAATCCTACCCGCTTTGCACAAGGTATTGTGCCAAACAAACCGAGGCCTCTGAGCCCTACCAGGCACAACTCCTGGTGGAGCAAGGGGTCCCCCTGTGTGCCTACAATGCAGCACTGATTAAGGGTGTCTGGGCCTGATTCACTTCTCACTTATCTGGTGTAAATCAGGAGTGACCCCAGCAATGGTCACTGGTTTCAGTGAGAGGGGGATCAGTCCCTAAGACTTTCCTGATGCGATGTGTGACCGTCACCAGAGCTGGTTGGAAAGTGGGGGTTTTTTCCCCATGGAAAATTTCAACTTTTTGGCAAAAAATTGAAAAGTGAACGTATTCAGTGGAAAAACTTTTGGCAAAAAGAAAGAAAGAAAGAAAGAAAGAAATTTTGATTTGGAAATGTTGCCGAGGTGCCACTTGGGACTGTAGTGCTGATGCCTTATGCTCCCATTTTCCTCTATAAGCTGGTCTCTTTGACTAGACAACATTTCCCATGATGCACCCTGGTCTCCTTTCTTGTTGAGCCGCTATGGTGTATTCTGGGAGTCCCTGGCTATGGTGAATTGTGGGAAACCTGGTCTGGCAGGGGAACACAGATCATAGAGGAGAATGGGAACATCAGGCAACTGGAGGCACCGTGGTAGCAATTCTGAATAAAAAAAATTTGGCCAAATTGTTTCAGTCTTCGGGTATTCGGGGATTTTTTTGAAAAAAAGGATCCAAATTTTCCACCAAAAGCAGAGACTTTTTGTGAAAATTTTCATTTAGTCAAAACCCCACTTTTGGTTGAAAAACTGTTTGGATAGAAACTTTTTGATCAGTTTTACCAATCATGCTTTCCTCTCCTCTGTGAACTGGATGGTTTTGCCTCATTCGCTAATATTTTCCTTGGTGCCTTTTTTCTGCCTCAGGCCATTAATTCTATTCATTATTGATGGGAGACAGAAAGGCTGTTGGTTAAGTCTCCCTTTTTTATAGTGATCTCAGGTCAGGCAAAGCAAGGGTCAATGTCTGTGTGGCATGGTAGAGTGGTCTAGTGGTTAAAGCAGGAGACTAGTTCTCTCTCTATCTCAGGTACTTCTCTGGCCTCCATCACCATGGTATCTGAGCACCTCACAATTTTAATGTATTTCTCTTCACACATCCCTGTGAGGCAGGACAGTGCTATTCGCCCCATCGTACAGATGGAGAACTGAGGCCCAAAGAGACTAAATGACTGCCACAAAGTCACACAGGAAGCCTGTGGCTGAATTAAGAATTGAACCTGCTAGGAGTCAGGACTCGGGGACTTTGTGCCTGGCTCTGTCACTGACTGTATGTCCTTGGGCAAGTCACTTCATCATTCTATGCCTCAGTTTCCCCGCCTCTACAGTGAGGAAAATAGCTCACAGGAGACATAGTTAATGTTTGTAAAGTAGGTTAAGATTCTGAGCTGGACGGTGCCATAGAAGTACAAAGTATAAGGACTAATGGTTGTACAGTATGCGGGGGGGTTGAGGGCAATTGCTTGCTGACTGGTGCAGTGTGGGCAGGGCAGGCTCCAGGCACCAGTGAAGGAAGCAGGTGCTTCTGGGCAGGAGTAGTGCCAGAAACTCTGGCGCCTGAGGCAGAATTCGAGGAGCGGCATTTTGTGCGCTTCCCACGGGGCACGTGGGAGCTTCCGGTTCCACTCCCATCGCGCTGCCGAAGAAGGACCCTCCGCTGAAATGCCGCAGGCGACAGCGGCAGTCATTGAGCTGCTCAATTGCCTGCTGCTGTTTTCCACAGCACGTCAGCAGAAGGTCCTTCTTCGGTGGCACGACGGGAGTGGAACCAGAAGCTCCTGTGCACCCTGTGGGGAGCGCACAAAATGCCACCCCCCCGAATCCCGGCGCCCTAGGCAACCGCCTAGGATCACCTAATGGAAGCGCCGGCCCTGCTTGGGGGGGCCAATGGAAAGGGGCAGCACATCCGGGTCTTCAGCGGCAATTTGGTGGTGCCCCTTAGTGCCTCTCGGAGCAAAGGACTCGCCGCCAAATTGCCGTCAAAGAATGAAGCAGCGCGGTAGAGCTGCCACCGAAGTGCCGCCAATCGCGGCTTTATCTTTTTTTTTCCCCACTTTGCTGCTTGAGAGGGCAAAAAAGCTGGAACCGGCCCTGAGTGTGGGGCACAGATGGCCCGGCGAGGGCTTGGGGGGGAATCACGTTTTGAATGACGTCCTGGGATGGGGGAGATGCAGCTGAGAGGCAGGAACATCCTGCACTGGCTGGAATGATACACTGAACATGCCATCCTCCCAGAGAAGGGTTAAAAATCAGGATCAGGCTGGTGGTGCAGCTTGGTGCATGTGCAGTGCCTGAGATCAGGCACCACCACCACTCTGACTGTCCTATGAGCTCACATGTCTCCTGGCCTCTGAAAGTGCATCTGCCGTGCTCATCCATCCCCAGGTGCAGGAGGGGAGCCTTGAAATGAACAATTCCCTGCTCTGCCTGTGCAAAGGGAAGGTTTCATGCAGGCATCCCCAAACATTGCTGCTGTCTCTGAGGTGGGGGCTGGGTGGGGAGAGCTACGCAGCCATGCCCCTTGAGAAAAGACAATCCCCAGAAGTGGAAGCAGCTCGTATGTGACAGATGGAGCTGCGCTGGGGCTGGGTGAGCCATTGAGCAATCTGTGCATAATGCAAGGAAATGAAGGAGGAAATCAGTGCCAAGTGTCAGGTGTGCGCTGAGCGGATCTGCCTCTGTGCCGCGGTTTCCTGCTTTCCCCAGCTGCATGGCCCGAGGTCAGTCTGCTCCCCTCCTTAGCAATATCTGCTTTCCAAGAATGCTCTCAGGATGGCTTGCTTTGCTTTTAATCTCCTGCCATGTCTGTGGCATTCCTTTCCCACAGCGAACTCTCGCACAATCAAATCGAGGAGCTGCCCAGTTTCCACAGGTGCCAGCGGCTGGAAGAAATGTGAGTCAAGAGATTCCCTCCTTCAAAGCTTGGTTCAGGGACAGGGGGCCCTCCTGAGGCGATCCTGGCTCAGAGGAGACCCGAGGGACTGAACAAGGCGTGGGAGATCCAGATCCAAGGAGATAAAAACTCAGCCGGGCTTTTGCCAGGACTCAAATCTATGTTGGGGGTGAAAAGTTCAGTTCACTAACACTGGACCCAGAGAGAGGGGCTGTGCTAAGGGCCCAGCACCATCCGGGGTGCACTGAGAATTAGTGTTATTATGTGGAATAGTCACCCCAGCCATGGACCAAGGCCCGTTGTGCTAGGTGATTACAAACATAGAACAAGGAGATGCTCCCTGCCCCAAAGAACTTAACCCACAAGGAGCCTTCTCTGGAGAGATCCCAGCCCCAGGAGGAGAAAGAAGGGCTTGATTGCATTCAGCTCTGCTTTAACTTCATACAAAATTTAATTCCCCATCTGAGCATCCCCTGATCTATTCCAGCCGATGGCATTAATAGGACCCCTATTGCCATGGTAGATAAGGTTAGGATTTTCAAAAGGGCCTAAGCGAGTTAGGTATCTATATCCCATTGAATTTGCCTTGGGCCCAGATATCCTGTGATTCTACAGCTGCAGAATTGGCTGTGGAATTCACCCACTTGCCGTAGAGCTGTGCTCCGCAACCAGAGCTTTCATTTAAAATGATACGTGTCTAGCCTTTATGGTTGGGGAGAAAACCTTGAAAATAGAAACTGAGTGTAATCGATGTCATGGGGTCTGCCTGAGTCTGCAGACAGCCTGAACCAAGAGATGCTCAGGAACAGCACAGATACCTGGTAGAGAAGCAGGCAGACATAAGGGCTGAGGGTGAGTCCTCCAAAGCATTACAGCTGAAGATGAGATGCTTGAATGTGTATCAGTAGGCAAGAGGAAGAGAGGGTAGGATGCCCACTCACAGCAGGACAGGTGGCATTGCTTGAGAAGCACGGATTCCCCTTAGGGGCAGGGTGGAGTCTTCATCAGCTGGAGTCTTTGTAGCAAGATCGGGTGTCTCTATCTAGAAACTCTGCGCTACCTCAAACCCAAGTTATAGGCTGGATGCAGGGATCCCTGGGTGAGGTTAGGCAGCAAGTCAGTGCAGATGCTCAGAATGGCTCCTCTGGCCTTTCTGAATGTGTGACGTAGAGACAGACTGGGCTGCGAATACGAGGTGGTCTTGTGGGCAGTGCAGAGAAGAGCTCCGTGAAGGATCGTACCTTCTGGAGTGCATGGGGAGTGTATGGTTCCATAAGCCAGTGCAGCATGGTTCCAGCCAGGGCCCTGATTCCTTCCCACTCCCTTGGGTGGCCTGTGCCCTGGGCTGCCAGAGGCACGTGGTCACTGCATTCAGGGGAATGCGGGGACAGAGCTTGCATGTGGCACATGGCTGAGGCTTAAAGAGGGTGCAAAGCATGGGATTTGGAGATGGTGGGTCAGAGCGCACACCTCTAAATGGCTCTTTGCAAAGGGCTGGATTGCATCTGCTCCTTGCACGTGTGTGCGCACACACACTCACTCTCACGCTAGCGTCAGTCACTGTCTAGCTGTATAGCGAAGAGCCATTCGGGGCTCGCGTTCTGACTCATCGCCTCCAAGCTTTGCACTGATGTGGCGCACCCAAGCTCCATGGTGGGACGGCGCATGGAATGGGAGCAGTGGCCCGGAAAGGCTGGGAACGCAGGAGCCTTTGACAAGCCCAGACAGATGGTTCTTTTGCTGTGCTGGGAGGGGAGGGGGGCAGAGGGTGTGTGTGAAAGGGGACGCTGTCTGAGACCCAGCGTGGCGCTTGGGAGAGGGCTGGGTTTGGGTTGCTTTGTGTCCTGACCAGCTCACCCCTTGAAATAAGAGCAGGGTTGACAAGCTTTCTTCTGGTGCCAGGGGGCCTGGAGAGATCCTCTCTCTCATGCCAGCCTCTCTGTCTTTTCAGAGGCCTCCAGCACAACAGGATCCATGAAATCAGAGCAGACACCTTTGGGCAGCTCATGGCCCTGCGCTCCATGTGAGTACAGCTCTGGCTCCGCCAGCACTGGGAACTGCGGGGCTCTTTGTTGCGGGGAAGGGGAACTGTGGGCCCACTGCCAGATGTGTGCAGGGTGCTCACGCAGTCCCAGACCTGAAAACTTTGCTTGCACTGCTTGACTCTTGGATCCCAAACACCCACCCAGGGGAAGCAATGGACCACAGGACTATACGGGCACATGAGATAAAAGCCCTTTGGGCTGGTGAACCCAGCTCCAGGCAGAGAACTATGGACTCTGGCAGTGGCTGGGTGCAGATCATGCCAATAATGGCAGTGTGTAAGAACATAAGAATGGCCATACAGGGTCAGACCAAAGGTCCATTCAGCCCAGTATCCTGTCTGCCAACAGTGGCCAATGCCAGGTGCCCCTAAGAACCCCATTCCTTACCCAACCTGGCTAATAGCCATTAATGGACTGAACCTCCATGAATTTGTTTAGTTCTCTTTCAATCCCTGTTATAGTTCTAGCCTTCACAACCTCCTCAGGTAAGGAGTTCCACACGTTGACTGTGTGCTCTGTGTGAAGAAGAACTTCCTTTTATTTGTTTTAAACCTGCTTCCCATTAATTTCATTTGGTGGCCCCTACTTGTTATATTATGGGAACAAGTAAATAACTTTTCCTTATTCACTTTCTCCACACCACTCATGATTTTATATACCTCTATCATATCCCCCATTAGTTTCCTCTTTTCCAAGTTGAAATGTCCTAGCCTCTTTAATCTCTCCTCACGTGAGTCCCGTTCCAAACCCCTAATCATTTTAGTTGTCCTTCTCGGAACCTTTTCTAATGCCAGTATATCTTTTTTGAGATGAGGAGACCACATCTGTACACAGTATTCAAGATATGGGCCTACCATGGATTTATATAAGGGCAATAATATATTCTCTGTCTTATTCTCTATCCCTTTTTTAATGATTCCTAACATCCTGTTTGCTTTTTTGACTGCCGCTGCACACTGCATGGACGTCTTCAGAGAACTATCCATGATGACTCCAAGATCTCTCTCCTGTTTACTTCTAGCTAATTTAGCCCCCATTATATTGTATGTATAATGCACATTGGAAAAAATAACCCCAACTACTTTACATTTATCCACATTAAATTTCATGTGCCATTTTGTTGCCCAATCACTTAGTTTTGTGAGATCTTTTTGACGTTCTTCACAGTCTGCTTTGGACTTAACTATTTTGAGCAGTTTAGTATCATCTGCAGACTTTGCCACCTCACTGTTTACCCCTTTCTCCAGATCAGTTATGAACAAGTTGAATAGGACTGGTCCTAGGACTGACCCTTGGGGAACACCGCTAGTTACCCCTCTCCATTCTGAGAATTTACCATTTATTCCTACCCTTTGTTCTCTGTCTTTTAACTGGTTCTCAATCCATGAAAGATCTTCCCTCTTATCCCATAACAACTTAATTTACGTAAGACCCTTTGGTGAGGGACCTTGTCAAAGGCTTTCTGGAAATCTAAGTACACTATGTTCACTGGATCCCCCTTGTCCACATATTTGTTGACCCCTTCAAAGAACTCTAATAGATTAGTAAGACACGATTTCCCTTTACAGAAACCATGTTGACTTTTGCCCAACAAGTTAAGTTCTTCTATGTGATTGACAATTTTATTCTTTACCATTGTTTAAACTAATTTGCCCAGTACTGACTTTAGACTTACGGTCTGTAATTGCCAGGATCACCTCTACAGCCCTTTTTAAACATTAACTATCTTCCAGCCATTGGGTACAGAAGCTGATTTAAAGGACAGGTTACAAACCCACGTTAATAGTTCCGCAACTTCACATTTGAGTTCTGTCAGAACTCTTGAGTGAATGCCATCTGGTCCCGGTGACTTGTTACTGTTAAGTTTATCAATTAATTCCAAAACCTCCTCTAATGACACTTCAACCTGTAACAATTCCTCAGATTTGTCACCTAAAAAGTAACGGCTCAGGTTTGGGAATCTCCCTAACATCCTCAGCCGTGAAGACTGAAGCAAAGAATTCATTTAGTTTCTCCTCAATGACTCTATCGTCTTTAAGCGCTCCTTTTGTATCTCCATCGTCCAGGGGCCCCACTGGTTGTTCAGCAGCTTCCTGCTTCTGATGTACTTAAAAAACATTTTGTTATTACCTTTTGATTTTTGGCTAGCTGTTCTTCAAACTCCTTTTTGGCTTTTCTTATTACATTTTTACACTTAATTTGGCAGTGTTTATGCTCCTTTCTATTTATCTCACTAATATTTGACTTCCACTTTTTAGAAGATGCCTTTTTATCTCTCACTGCTTCTTTTACATGGTTGTTAATCCACAGTGGCTCTTTTTAGTTCTATTACTGTGTTTTTTAATTTGGGGTATACATTTAAGTTGGGCCTCTATTACAGTGTCTTTGAAAAATGTCCATGCAGCTTGCAGGGATTTCACTCTAGTCACTGCACCTTTTAATTTCTGTTTAACTAACCCCCTCATTTTTGCATAGTTCCCCTTTCTGAAATTAAATGCCACAGTGTTGGGCTGCTGAGGTGTTCTTCCCATCACAGGAATGTTAAATGCTGTTGTATTATGGTCACTATTTCCAAGTGGTCCTGTTATAGTGAATGGAAGTGAATGAAGCACGGGGCAGAAAACACACACACTAATATGTGTATGTGTGCACCACAAATACACAGACGCCCTCCATACACACATCACGTACACTAATCACACATATTATCCCCACAAAAACACCACACATGCTAATCACACACAAACAGATGCACACTACGCAGCACCTGTACTAACTACACAGACACAGATGCTACACCCCACACATACTAACCACACACATTTAACACTGCTTACTACACCTACCAACTGCACACAGATGCTGTAGTGTACACTACACATGCCACAGCTACTAACCACACACATTCACCCACTGTATCCCGTGTGTACTAACTACACACACACAAACTCATACAGACACACAACCGCCCACTAACCCCATCCATTCGCGCCATGCATGCTAATGTGTACACACCAGCACTTCGCACACACTTGAACACCCCATCCCTACAGATTCCGGCCCTGCTTGCCCATTCCTGGGGGCCTCCCTGTACTGTCACTGTACCGGAAGCAGAGGGTGTCTGGGCCAGTAGCCTGCTGCTTTGGCACTAAGGGAAAGCCATGAGCTGCCAGTATCTCAGAGTTTAGTATTTCAATGCAAAAGTCCCCAAACTTGCAGAAAGAAACACAAGGCGGGGGGGAAATCTTTCCTCAGTGTCCAGCCAATTTGGGCCCTGACAGGAACTGTGCAGCCATCATGCTAACAGAGCTGGATTCCAAAGCTCCAGGGGGTACAGATCTGGCCTAGCTTGATTTCAGATGGTTTCCCTGCTGAGAGAGCGCCCAGGACATTCAGTGATAATGCCCAGAGTCCCAGCAGCCTGGGGGAGAATGGAGGGACGGAAGAAGGGACATGGGAGAGGAAAAGGAGAATGCACATGCCGGCAGAGGGGACTCAGGAGGTTTTACTGGGGATCTGGTCTGGGCTGATGAGAATTTGGCCTTCCTCAGTAAGAGAGGGGTCTCCCCAGGGCATGGTGAGAACCAGGGGAGCTTGGACACTGAGATTTGGAGGGGGAGTGGCTGGGTTTCACATCTTGGCCTACCAATCTCGCTAGCTTCCCTATTCACAGGCACCCCACTATTCTCCTCAGCCCCCTCTCACTGCTATGTATTTGCCTTGTAGAGACCTGAGTTGGAATTACATCCAGTTGATTCATCCGGAGGCCTTTGCGACCCTCCACTCGCTCACCAAGCTGTAAGTTGCTTCGAGATTACTCCTGCAGTGGGTGAAGGAAAGTGCTGTTGTGGGGACCTGAGGTTCCCTTGCAGAAAGGGGGCTGGGAAAAAATGCTCTCACATGCCAGTGGTGAGTGTGGTATAAATGCCCACACAGACAGACTGGCAGACAGGATGCCTTGGTGGGCCCTGCATGATTACTGTGGTGCTCATGAAAACGCATGCAACTGAACATGCCTCTCAAGTGAAATCTTGAAGCTCCAGAAACAGTCACAGAGTTTAAGTCTGGAAGGGACACACAGATCATCCAGTATGACCTCCTGTGAATCACAGGCCACTAAACACCACCCAGCCACCTCCACTACCAGAATTAAAACAAGGCATTACTGCCCTCAGGGGACTCAACTGTTATGTGCCACAGGCAGAGAATAGGAAGGACCAAGGTGCACCAGTGCCCAAGGCCTACAATGGCAGGGATTGGATTTGGTGAGATACTCAGATGATCGTAGCAAGTGACCTGCACCTCATGCTGCAGAGATGGGCCCAAACCCTCAAGGTCCCTGCCCATTTACCTCCCGTGGGATCCATATTTTCCCTAGACGCCTTTTACTAATGATCAGCGTGGATGCTATATCACCACGGGACTTAGGCCCCACTCCTCAAAGGTTGCTTTCGTTGGGAGTTAGGATCCTAAATACCTTTGTGGATCTGGGGCTTTCCTGTTCATAGCCGGCCTTCTTCCATGCCATGATCCTGCTATGAAGCTACTGATGGCTCACTAGTCTAAATGTATCAGGGGATGGGTATTGACCAAAAGTCATCATCGTCTGATGACCATTCAGTAGCTTACGTGCAAAGATCCATTGGTCTCTGTTGCTAATGGACAGGTGTCCAGTCCCCAGAATTGCTGGGTAGCAGCCTGAGCAGGGGGCCAAAGGCTGAGTTTAATGGGACCCCTTCACTAGAGAGCTGAGGCAAAGTCTCACCCTAGGTCAGGACTGAGCCACATTAACAGGGCAGGATGAGTACGCTTGGGCTGCGGCTGTCCATGCTGTAGCTGATCAGGGGATGAACAAAAGACTTCACCCTATAGCCGAAGCTAATGTATGGTCAGGCGTCAACAAACTGAGTATGTGATTGCAATCAGGGATCGGACCCTACTTTTGATGTCATGTGGAAAATACCAGAGATAGTGCTTTGCCATGCTAATTGGCCTCCAAGACCCAAACGCAGAAAATCGTCTTATTTTAAAAGACCTCCAGAAAATGGGAAGTGAAGGATGGTGGGAGTGGGGGAGCAGATCAAGCCATTCTAATACCATGATTATGAGAGCAAGGTAGAAAACCAAAGTAGAGTTTACAGCAGTGGCTAGCAGTGACGGAGTCTTCCTAATAGTGGGAGGCAACAAGGCCCTGCCCACTCTGTGGCCCTGCCCCTCTCTACCCCCCAAGGCCCCACCCCCTGGCCAAGCCAGAAGCTGGCACTGAACCAGGAAGCCCAGGCCCCTCCACCTGCCCGGGGGTGGGGGGGCCTGAGAGCAGCCCCTGGCCTGTGTCCCCACCCCCAGCACTCCCAGCCAGGGCAGGTGAAGGATCCACAGCTTGCCACAGCTGCCCACACAGCTCTTATCCTGACCTGGCTCCAGCTTCTGGCCTTGCCGGGGGCAGGGCCTCAGGGGGAAGAGGAGGGGCAGGGGGAAGGCCTGGGGCGAAAAGGGGACGGCCCAGGCCTGTCCACTTTCAACAAGTGGGAGGGCCATGGCTCCTCGCCCGCCCCTCATTCCAGCACCCCTGGTGATGGCACTCCCCTAATGATTGCTGTATCTTTTCATTCATCCCCAAATTGGGACTGGCCCCCAGTCAGCGCCGAGCAACACCTCCTGCCCTCTCCATTTCAGTATCATATTTTGGACATCCACCAGGTCAAGATGACCATGGGCCATCTGCAGAGCTGTCCAGCCTCTCTTGGTTAACACACCTCTGATCAGCAAACCCCTAATCCTGCTGCCCCTCCTTCCTTTCACTACAACAGAGATTTGACCGACAACCAGCTGGTCACCCTGCCACTGGATGGTTTGGGTGGATTGACCCATCTGAAGCTCCAAGGCAACCCAGCGCTGTCTGAGCCCTTCAGCAAAGAAAGCTTCCCCAAGATGAGGTATGGTGTGGCTCTGGGTGCCTGGTTCACCTTTATCCTCTGAGCTCCACGTGGGTCTCGCCAATGTGCCTTTATTTGTTTATTTCAATCAGACTCCCGCTCTCCTTGTTTACTGGACATTTTCCTGCCATTCTTCCAGGCCGGCAGGTCGAGAAAGCCCAGCTTCATGCTAACACTCTGCATCCATCCTTCCGAGCCTTCCGTGGGAAACTGATGTTCCACTTAATGTCCCATTGCCCACATCCGCCAAACACACACGCAAGCGGAGCTCGTGAAGCCAGGGGCGTGAGCTTGGGGCATCTCTGAGTGGAAAACATTCTCAGAAGCCAGTTCTAGCTAATGACATCCAGCTTTCGCTCAGTAAATGCTGTTTGTGTGGCCGTGTCTTGTCTGCTATGGATTAATGAGCCGGCAGCTAAACAAGACAATGCTGCATAAGGCACCGAGGCCACCTCTGCACTGGGAATGCCGGCTTTGTGTTCCCAGCGGCGCTGGCGACCCTCAGCACCTATGTTAGCAGTGAGTTCTTAGCGCTGTCCCCTTGTCATAGTGAGCTGTGGCTAGTGGCCGAGCCACATTCATGCCCTGACTCGGAGGTGAAGGCCAGCATTTTTCAAAAGTGGCCTCTGATTTGGGGAGTCCTCGTTATCGGGTGGTTTTCAGAGGTGGTGTATGCCCCAAGCTGGAGACACAGGGTCTCGGTACCTGTGCAAATCAGACCCAAAGTGTCTCAAGTTGGGCTTTCAAAAATGGAGGCTGCCAGCATCAGAGGCTATTTTAAAAAATGTTGGTGTTAGCAGCTGAGGAATTGGTGGGGATAAGCCTCACACTGCCTTTTAAATCTGCCTAGTCAATGTGACCCCAGAGGCTCTCGCTCTCTTGATCCCTGCCTTGTTATAGCAGCATCCTGTTCTGTGGCTGTTTCCCAAGGGGCAGCCCAGAAAAATTGGATGGCTTGGCATGTCCCATGTCCTGACACGAAGGCTAATACCATGCAGTGACACTGGGCCAAATTCAGCTCTCCCAGGCAATGGTGTGAATCCAGACTAACCCTAGTGATGTCCGTTTAGCTGGTTTGGATTTACATCGGTGTAGCTGACATGGGGAAGGTGGGCCTTCAACTCAGACTCAGCCTAGCACCCACTAGTCTTTCCAGAACATCAGCTTGCCAGTGCTAGAGAGACAGTTTCAATCCTAATTGCTGCCCTTTCTGATGGGGGCATCTGGAAACAGTTATTAGCCACCTCCTAAGGATCTTCACTTTCTTACCACCTTTTGGTAATATGATTTAATCTGCAGTTTACAACAGGAAGCAGATCTGTATACAGAGTTCCCATTGCCTCCCGGGGCTCGGCCAGAAATGTTTGGTAACTTAAAACAAAACCATATTTTTAGACTATAGAGTTTCCCCAGATTTACTAATCCTGTCAAAAGACCTTAACTGCCGGGAAAACTGAAGGCTGTCTGGACTGGATTTCCAGGCTTTACTGGCTTCCAGAAACGAAGCAGGCGTTTGCTGTCAGTGGTGAAAGTGCCATTTCAGCCTGATAGCCCTGATATTTAACCCTGATGATAGTCAGCTGTGGTTTAATGGACCTTGTAATACAGGATGTAATTACTGGCCTTGCTTCTTATTAGCAGTCAGCTGCATTCATGTATCTTGCTGAATTTGAGAAATGTAGCTAGGCTTCCTTGAGTGGGCTGGCAGGGCATGATGCAGGGCCATAGGGCTGGCAGAGCTAGTTGGGGTATCCCCGACTTCGGATTCTAATCTAACCCCTGTTCCCGAGTCCCCCTCATCCATGCTGGAGAGTTACCGTCTCGATGCCTCTGCCAAAGTGAGGTGCACACGCAGTGTTCTCGAGAGCCTGGGCAGGTGCCGGTAGCACTGGGGCATCATCTAGGGGCTGTAATGGAAGCGGAGCATCCAGCCGGTGTTCGGTGACGCGCTGTGGTCTGAGAGCAGTAAAAGGAGGGCACCGTGGGGGCCTGGCCTGAGGACTGGGATCCTAAGTTGCATTTTCAGAACAAGAAGCTACTCCAGATGCTGAAGGGTCACTCAGGTGAGAGGCTTAACCAAGCCACAGTGTGAGGTGCTCCAGTAGCAGACTGCCCCAGGGCAGCTTTGTAGTTTGTGCACCTTCCAAACAGTCGGCAAAAAGGGTAAAAATACACACACCTCCAAGACACAGGCACCTGCTTGAGGGCCAGGGAGGGTAGCACATCTGGCTCCCAAGGGGTGTCATGAGTTATTACTTGTAAAGCAAGGTGAAGCTGGCAAGTGCACGCATGACAGCTTGCTGTGAGGTTAAATACTTGCTTTTAACTTGTTCTTTGGATCCTGGACATGTGTACTAACCAGTTCAGGAACAGGACTTCCACCTACTCCTGCCCTGTGCTGCCTGAGTCACTTACAGCAGGGCAAAGGATGCAGAGCACCCCCTCCCCCATCCTGGTTTAGTCGTATTTTGCACCAACTGCCCCGAGCGTAGGGCAATGGGAAATCAGGCCCTTGGTTTCACGAACAGTGACGTGTTACATTCTCCGCACACACACACACACAGAAACCTCACTGGAAGGTTGCAATGTAACATGACTTTGTTTCTTGGACTTCAGAACGATAACACACAAGAATCCAAAAAGCAGAGATAACAAAAACAGGCTGCTCCCTAAGGCAGCGAGGCACAACTCTCCCAACCTGGCTTTTAAGCTGCCTCTTTCCAGGCTGACTCACATTGCGGGCTTTGCTATAGAGCCCCATTGCCTGCAAGCAGGAACAGGAAACTCTCCCCGCTCTTCAAGTGATAGCTTGCAATTCCAACACAGTCCACACGAAGTAGCTAAGAGACCTGCTTTTCCCCTCCCTAGAATCCTAGAAGTGCCCTATGCCTATCAGTGCTGTGCCTATGGAGTCTGTAGCAACTTCTTCAAGGTATCCAGCCAGTGGGAGACAGAAGACGTGAGCCCGGAAGATGAGGATGCCCACAAGAGGAGCATGGGGTTGTTTCCGGGTCATGCTGATAACCACTGTAAGTAAATAAGGCTGAGCTGTGATCAATTCTTGGGCCAGGTTTGGCTGTATATTTGGGCCTGATTCTGCATTCTCTTACACCGGGGTACATCAGGAAGAACTCCAGCGAAGGCAATGCTTGGCATTAGATCAGTGTAAAACAGAAGCAGGCCCACCGTTTTCCATGTCTCGCTGGTCAGGGGGTGTATCATTTCCTGGATGTGGACACCTTGGGCTGCAATCAGTGTCACTGTCTAAGGGCCCAGTGGAGCTAGGCTGGAATCTCCAAACCAGCCTGGATTGGACAGAATGGCCTGGAACTCGTCAGCAGCTGAGGGGCAGGCTCCCTGGTGGCCTCACATTTAGGAAAGAGCAGTCCCCTCCCACGATTCTTTTAGTTTCAGGACTATTTCTCCTCTCAAACAATCTGAGCTGAGTTAGTGACTGGGCCATATGGTCACCCTGTGACAGTGCAACTCCCGGGCAGAAAGCTGATCATACAGCATCTCTGTCTCTAGTGTAACACGCCAGATAAGGACGACGCTCAGGGTGAATACTGCCTGAAAGAGAATAAAGAAGGACGAGAAAGCATAAAGCACGGAACTGGAACAAGGATTGGAAATCACAGAGGGTACAATGAAAACCGACCCTTTTGTGCCTGGCGTTCAAAACACCAAGCAAAAGTGGCCCACAGTCAGGCACGAATAAAAGGAAACACTGCTCCATCTGGCAAACATTGTCAGCCTATGGGCTCAGATGAGATAAATACCTGGGCTAGATTATGCAGGAGTGATAGCATAGTTAAGGTTGAATGAAACTTTCTGTTTCAGCAGATATATCCTCCTCCTCCCCCCCCCCGCCCCCCACCAAAAAAATGACCAGCCTCTAAGATGTTCTGGTTCTGATTTATGCCCAGAGCTGGAATGAGAGGTACGTTTATGCAGGAGCCACATAAATTGACATCAGTAGACATCCCCTGATCTCATCTCATGAAGGACACCAAAAGCCAGCTGCTAATTGCAATATTTCCCAAGTTATTAGCCTGGTTGCATAAAGTGGTATGCAGGCTGCTGCAACTCAGATCCAGTACAGGAGCATGTCAGTTTCAAGCCCATTGGTTACAGTGCTCTAAAATTGACAGGTACATTCAGATAACCTTGAAATTTGGTGTGCCGTTAGAGAGCCTGGGGTAGAATTTGTGGCGTAAATTTGGGATCATTTGATCAGGCAGGCTCCCAAGACACATTCTCCTCCCAAATGACCTGTCTCAAAGTACTCCTGAATGTACATGCTTAGGCAGATAAACTTGAAAAGAACTTTAGAGTGCAAAGTTGGGGCCATGCAGTCAAGGGTCTCCTGAAATAAAGCCCCTCCACGCACACCCAAATGATCTGCCTTTAATTAACAAAGTGCTCTAAAATGTACATGCACAGCCCAATTTGCCTGAAAACTGAGAAATTGTGGGTCAGTCCCATGACTTCTGCCTTTGTCACTCTGAAAAGCTGGAGTCGTAGGTTTCACCCTGACTAAATGCATCAGTATTCTCATGAATCGATGCTTGCTGTGCACTGAGCAAACACTGGCAGCTTCCCCCAGCAGCATGCGCTGGATCCTTTGCGGGAAGTGGGGGTAGGGGGAAAACCTTCTGATAAAGACAAATACAAATATGAGACCCACAGTTCCTGTTTAGCTGCTGATATCCAAACCTACAGAGCGAAGTAAGAGCATTTCACAATGCAGCTGGGAGACTGCTTGATTTTGTACGTGTTTGTGTAAATACGTGATCCCACGCATATTGACGAGTTCTGGAGTCCCTTGAGAGTAGGGTGACCAGACATCCCAATAAAATCAGGACCATCCCAATATTTCACTCTGCCAGCAACACTGGGTTTGTTTGTTTTTTTCTTTTTCCTCTGCCGGCAGACTCACCTCCAATGTGTCCCAATATTTTCTTCATCTCATCTGATCACCCTACTTGAGAGGAGAAACACATCAGGCTCAATCCTCCTTCTGGGCCAACAAGTGCCCAGTGTGTTAGAAGGGGGCACTACTCCCCTGCCACTGGGACTGCTGTTCACTGAGCTGGTCTCCTGACATACAGAGCTGCCAAATGGCTGATAAAGTAGCAGGTGATCAGTCAGACATAAGGGACCTCTGGCCATGCCCCCTGCGCCAGCAGCAGGGAGGGAGGTGGCATAGGCATCCACTGGCGCTGTGCCCTTGTACACTGAGGCCTAATGCTCGTTTTAGGTGCATGCTCTGCCAGAGGTGCAGCACCAAACAGTTGTACGCCATACAGAATCTGGCCTGTGCCTTTTTTTGCAACTCTAAGGAGAATGCATGGTCCACCCTTGCCTTGCCAGGCATGCTGTGCTAACCCAGAGCAGGATTAGCAGATCCTGTGTAATAATGCTTCGTTGAAAGCATGGTCCTATCCATTTTTATATCATAATTTGCTATGGTGCCCTCACCCCTGGGTCAGGAAGTGAGCAAAGTTGCTCAAAAAAACAGAGCTGCTCAATTCCCAACTGCAGGAAAATCTGAGATTTCAAAATTTCATTTAGCCCCAAAGAGGGACCAAAAGTCCAAATCACCTCATTTTTCACAAAATGAACTATTCCAAATTCTTGCCTTTATCATTCTGATCATATTATATATTAGTAGAACCATTCCAACTTTTATATTACATTATCCATTATAGTATCATAACATTCAACTCAAAATGAAAGGTTTGGATAATTTCTGATAAAAATGCTGACAAAATCGATACATTTTCCCCCCCAAAAGTCTCCATTTAATAGGCTCTGCATTTTCCAGTGGAAAATATTTCCTTTGAAAAATTTGCTAGAAGGAAATTTTGAAACAAAACGAATAGATAGATATGGAATGGAACAGGTTACCTAGGGAGGTGGTGGACTCTCCATCCTTAGAGGTTTTTAAGACCCGGCTTCACAAAGGATGATTTAGTTGGGAATTGGTCCTGCTTTGAGCAGGGGGTGGGACTAGATGACCTCCTGAGGTTCCTTCCAACCCTGAGATTCTATGATTCTATGATATTGGTCTGAACTATGGGTATACAATGGTCCATAGACCCCACATTACTGACCAGGGCTGTCTGTACCCCATCCCCTCTCCAATCTGTTGGAGCCTATGAATAAGCTTCATTAGTGGAAACTAATAAACTTAGCTCTTGTTAGTGCGGCAGGCCCAGGAATCACGGCAAGCTGGGTAGTAACACTGAGTAGGTGATGTGGAACCATGTGTTAACATCAGCGCTGCAGGAACCTCTTTGCAGCCTTGTCATTGTTTCCATCAGTAAAGTGTCCCATACTTTAACAACGTTGGTGCACACAGCTGGGGCGTTGGCACAGCGAATTGCAGCCGTTTCAATTCAATGTAAAATGAACTGGCTGTGCTGTGAGTGTCAGGGACGCTCCATGCAGATCCCTGTCATTCAGGACTAGCTTGCTCACTGCCACTTAAGCCATTTAATTGCTCAGTGGCTACTCTGTCGTGCTCCGATCCTGCCAGGGGCTGAGCGCCTGGAGCTCCCACTGAAATCAATAAGAGTTAAGGGTGTTCAGCACCTTCCAGGAGGCCTTGAGCTGGATTAGTTCCGACACCTCTTAGGGTGGTCGTAGGGTATTAGGACCAGGAAGTAAAGCAGAATAATTCTGGGGGATGGTGTATGAGGGATGAGACTATTGGGAGCCCAGAGGGAGGAAGAGCCACCTAGGCCTATGCTAAATGCCTGTAAGAATAATTCCCATGGTCTGAAGGTGCAAAGATCATGTATGGACTGTACAAGCATGTCCTTAGCTAGGCATGGCCCTGGCATGTCTCAGTCATTAAACATTCAATAATGGACCCTTGTGTCTCCTGTGCATGACTCACTTTTGCTCATGAGTTTTTTAAACATGTATAAATTGCTATTTTAACGTATTAGTTATTGTTTTATTCCCAAAGCCTCCTGTGTGGCCTTCAGCAATTGTTGCCAGGCCTTGTTACATGAATTTAGCAGGACAGTAATTAAATGCCTCAGTTAGGAGGAACAAAGCTCTCCGTCTTTCCCCCTAGAGATTAAGCTTCTTGCTTAAGAGCAAATAACCCAGGATTTTTGCCCTGCAGCATGTAGCAATGGTGTGAAAGGCAGAAAACTGGCACCGTATAACCAGATTGCTCCAGGCAGATGGGATCTGCTAGCCATGGTAAGCAGTTGACCGAGGAGAAGGGACTCCAGTTTCAAACCAAGAGCATCAGACTTGGCCAGCTCGTGTGTAAAAGTTGTGCCAGTCACACATGCTCTGTGAGTTTTTGTCTCCAGAGAGTATTTCAGTACAATGCTAGGACGTCCCCTGTACGTGACAGGCAACTGCTTCACCTAACAGCTGTGGAAAATGGGAAAAGGCCACCGCATTCTGGGCACATGTAGCTAAAGAAAGGAGTCCAAGAACTACATTTGGCTTCCCTGAATGTGGGAACGACGACTGTAAAATCAAGAGAAGTGGCCAAGATGTTGGAAAGGACAGTGCACATTGCCCATAAACAAAAAGACAAAATTGAAGGGATTGAAATCCATGAACATAAGGGAGGGTTACAAGATAATGTATCAAGGCTCAGAAGCAAGGCGGAATGGATCAGGAATAATCATAGCAGAAATGTTACAGGAAAAGGTAGTGGACATGCAAAGGAAGAGTGACCAGTTGATAAAAGTTAGAATAGCACTGAGTAGAGAACAAATATACATGCTGGAGTTTGGCTGTATGACTGAGAAGAAGAAATTCTGAGAAGACAGCACTGGATTGAGTGCTAGGTGAAGAACCACAAGGTGAGTTCTTGATGATTGGAGCTGACCCCCAATGGACAGGTTGAGAACACAGTGACGGCTACAACAATTGTCATGGAGGATAAGACTTTGGAACCAGAAGTGAAGCTGAAGGATACTTTAGGGTTAGCCAGAGCCCATGGCCCATGTAACTTAATTACATACAGATCCCAGACTGACTACTTCCTGCCAAGAGGAAGAGATCTAAAAAACATAAGAAACTGTAACTTGAGAGCAGATAGCGGAGGAACATCGATGGATTGTCATGAACTTCCGGATGAAAAGGCTATGGGGCAAAAGACAAGTTGTGGAACAAAGGATAAAGTGGGGGCTCACTGATAAGTCTGAAATTTAAGGATGAGGCTCTAAGGAGGTTGGACAAAGACCAAGCTGATCACGATAACACCAGCGAAGACTAGGGGGAAATAGCCAAACAATATTACAAAAAGTGAACAACTTTGTCTGTGGGCAGCCAACAGGAGGGGAATGTCATGTCCAGGATATGTGGCAATGGTCCAGCAATATGCAGGAAGCAGTAATGAAGAAGGAGGCAAGGTTTCAGCGATGGCAGAAAGTAAGAATGGTGGAAAGTTATGAGGAATACACACTGGTAAAGAAAACGGCGAGAACCATGAATGTGAAAGCTAAGGGTCAGGCATGTAAAGCCTCATACACAAGTCTATTAATGAAGGAAGGGGAAAAAGGAATCTATAGATTAGCCAAGATTAGGCAAATAAGCACAGAGGACTTGGGAGTTGTGAAGTATCAACCATGAAAATGGAAGAGTGCTGATGGAAGACAGGGAAATCAGTAGGAGGTGGTCAGGGTTCTATGAGAAACTGTTCAATAGGGAGGATGTGAAGAAACCGTTGCGGGAAGTATGCACGAGCAACAACCTTACAAGACCTATCCCGGTGGTGGAGAATTTAGCTAAGTCTAACCCTGCAGCTGGGAGTATGCTTCCCAGCACGGTTACACAGACACGTATTAGCTCTGCTTGAACTTTCATGCTAAAAATAACAGCCTACCCAGGGCAGCATTGGCGGCAGGTCAGGCTAGTCACCCAAGTACATACCCACCTGGACCCTTGGGTCTGTACTTGGGTGGCTAGCGCAAGCCACTGCCCATGCTCCCCCAGCCACAGTATTACTTTAGCATTCTAGCTTGAGCAGGGCTAACACGTGACCATCTACTCATGCTGGGAAGCCCGATTCCAGCTTCAGACAATCGCCTCAGACAATGCTAGAGATGATGACAGATAAGAAGGGAGTGGGACCCGATATGGGACCAACCCAGCCATGTAAAGCATTGGGCCATGAGAGAGTAGCGATGATAACAAACTTTTTCAATTTAAGTCTCCATATTGAAAAAAATGCTGATGCGTGAAGGAAGAGCACATCAAGTATCGGATAGGGAGATGTACAAGAATGTGGTAATTACCAATCCATCAACTAGGGTTGCCAACTTTCTAATTGCACAAAACTGAACAACCTTGCCCCACCCCATGCCCCGCCCCTTCCCCAAGGCCCCACCCTTCTGAGGCCCCACCTTCTGCTCACTCCATCCACCCTCCCTCTGTCGCTCACTCTCCACCACCCTCACTCACTCGCTCATTTTCACCGGGCTGGGGCAGTGGGTTGTGGTGTGGGGGGGAAGGGCTCCAGTTGGAGGTGCAGTCTCTAGGGTGGGGCAGGGGATGAGGAGTTTGGGGTGCAGGAGAGGGCTCCAGACTGGGGCTAAGGGGTTCAGCATGTGGGAGGGGGCATCAAGCTGAGGCAGGGGTTTGGGGTACAGGAGGTGGTGAGGGCTTCGGCTGGGGATGCAGGCTCTGGGCTGGGGCCAGGGATGAGAGGTTTGGAGTGTAGGAGGGGGCTCCAGGCTGGAGCAGGGGGTTGGGTTGTGGGGCGGGTTCCAAGCTGGGGCAGGGGGTTAGGGCACAGGAAGGGGTTCGGGCTCCAGGAGGGAGTTTGGGAGCAGGAGTGGGCTCAGGGCAGGGGGTTGGAGTGTGGGAGGAGGTGAGAGCTACAGGCTTCAGGCATCACTCACCTCAGGCAGCTCTCCATAAGCTGTGACATGTCCCTTAGCTCCTAGGTAGAGGCGCAGCCAGGCGGGTCTGCATGGTGTGTGCTGCCTCCACCTGCAGGTGCCACTGTTCTTCCGCTTAGGAGCCGAGGGACATGTCGCTTCCAGAGAGCTGCATGGAGCTGGGTAGGGAGCCTGCCAGCCTCGCACCAACCAGACTTTTAACGGCCCGGTCGGCAGTGCTGACCAGGGCTGCCAGGGTCCCTTCTCTACCAGGTGTTCCAGTTGAAAACCGGACACCTGGCAACTCTACCATCAACTTAATGAGTCACACGATGAAACGACTGGAAAGAATTATGGAGGAAAACTTCAGGAGGAATTGGAGTATCAAGCGGTTGACCACCAATTCAGGTTTATGCCAGGAAGGTCAGCGATGAATGCAGTGTTTGCAGCCTGAACATTGCAGGAGATACACAGGGAAAAATGCAAGAAACTGCACTTATTATCCCTGGATTTAGAGAAGGCCTATGACAGAATTCCTAGAGAATTGTGTGGCCGCAGGCACCACCATAACAATCTTCTGGAGACATATGTTCAGACTATCATGTATGAGGGTAGCACAACAGTAGAGAGAACAGAAGCAACTGCACCAACAGCGAGTAATTCACTGGGAGGGTGGGTATACATCAAGGCTCAGCCTTAAGCCCATTCCTTTTTGTAACTGTAGTGGACACCTTGACTCAGGAGATTAGGGGAGAGGCTCCGTGGAGCATGTTTTCACCAATGACATTAGGTTGTGCCATAAAGATGAAACCGAACTGGAAAGGGACCGAGAACTACAGAGGGCTGCATTAGAAGAAAATAGCTTATGAACTGGCCAACAAAAGACTGAATATATGCAACGCTCCATTGAGAAAGACAATGAGAAGCCAGTAAAACAGGGTTCATGTCTGTGTAACAACTTCCATAGCTCGTTCAGTGCTGAGTGGTGAATGAGGATGTTAGGAGCCGTGTGATGCATCCTTGGTGAAAGGGAGTGGGTTGATGGGAACTCTATGCTTTAAGGACATGCCAAGTAAACTAAAGAGCAAAGTGGTAAATCCATGATTAGGCCAGCCATGATGTATGGGTTGGAATGCTGGCCAGTGAGGAAGAAAGAACAACCATTGCACACTGCCGAAATGAGAATGCACAGGTAGATGCTGGGTAAGATGAGAGCTGTGAAATAGTATGAGCCATGACGCAGGTAGCCCCATCATGGAAAAGCTGAGGGAGTATCACCTGATATGGCTGGTCACGTGAGATGACAAGATATGGGATACGGTGGCCAGAGAGTACCAGAGCTAATAATCGCAGGACAAAGACCACAAGGAAGGCTTAGAAAATAGTGGTTTGAGATGCTGAAGGAGGACATGAAAAAGGTGGTGTCAGCTTAGAACACTCATCGGACAAGAACGCTTGGAGGCCAAGAACAAGAGCCACCAACCCTGACGGGTGGGACATGATGAAGGCGAGGAAGCAGCAGCATATAACAGTTTGCATTCAGCCACTTCATTGCTGTAAGATAGCCTGCAAGAAAGGCTGAGGGGCAGGTTTTCAAATGATAAGATCTACTGATGGAAGGAGCTAGTTAAAGCACATGACAAAGGAGGTCAGTATGGGGAAACTGAGGCACAGAGAGGCAAAGTGACTTGTCCAAAGTCAACCACCAAGTCAGAGCCAGAAATAGAAACCAGGTCTCTTGAGTTCCTAGTCTGGTACACTATCCACTAAACAACACTGCCTCCCAATGAGCACTACTTCCATTTAGCCTCCTAAATGTAGCGACCAGGTTTTGCTTAGCAGCCATCAGCTTCAAGAGCAGGATGAAATCAGTGGCGTTGTTTTGCCCAGTTGTGATTGGTCTCTCTTAGTTTACGGCTTTGGCAGGAGAAAGGACCACAAAGATGGCAGCAAAAATTAGCAAGGCTATAAAATATAAGCCTCATGTCCTAAAACCAACAGACTATCAGAACTCAGGGGAGAGAAAACATTGTCTTTCTATCTGATGCGCAGTTATCAGTGAAAGGTCACCATTCACCAGCAGTCACCATGCTATGGTATTTGACATTGAAATTGTCAACTATTTAGGCATATGCTCTTCAGGGCAGGGACCATCAAGAATAGAGCTGAGCAAATATTGATTTTTCAATTTGATGGACAAACCAAAAAATAAAATAAAAATCCGTTCATTTCGAACCAAATTCGAAACTTCCTTGGGTTTTCTTACCAAAAACAAAAACAAAAAAATTAATTTCGGTTGAATGAAATTTTCATTTGACCTAAAACAATTTTTTGTTGTTGTTTTGTTACCTTTTGGGTGCTTTTTACTCTTTTTTTAAAAAAATTAAACAAATTGAATAGAATTTAGAAATGAAACACCATGTCAAAATGAAAAGTCAAAACATTTTGTTTCAAAAATGTCAAAATGAACCATTTTAATTCTGTCCATTTCTTTTTTTTTTCTATTTTTTTATTCAGCCAAAACTATTCATCAAATTCAACTAGAATTCCCAAATAGTTTCATTTGGGGGCAACTTTACTATTTGACCAAAAATAATTGCCCCATTCTAGTCACACCTGTATGTCAGTAAAACATGTAACACAGTGGGTTCCCGATCTCAGCTGAGGCTTCCAGATGCTAGCATAATACAAATGATAATAAAGAGGTGGGATATCGCTGTTCCCCCATATGAAGAGCAGGAAATAACTGAGGGACTTTAGATCCCATTGTGTGGTGACTGTTGACCAAGCTGATTTTGTCAGTTCATAATTAGACTGGCTGCTGTCTCAGGGACCCAACCCAGAGCCCCTTTCTCCTGGAAGTAGAAATTCCTGTTCCTAGTGAATGACTGGACTGGGTAGCTCACTTCTGCCTGGGTGGCACTTTGCATCTGTGACAGTCACACGTAAAACACAGACTGGCTTTTTATTCCCACTTGTAATGGATTCTGCATGCATCCTCCATCATCTCCGACCATGCTCCTATGAAGGTCAATAGGAGTTTTGCCACTAGTTTCAAAGGGAACACAATGGTGCTTCTTTGTGTACTTGGGTTGTTTTGACTAAAGGATGTTTATGGGAACATGCACCTTTTCCAGACATATTGCCTAGCTCGCCTTCTTAGCACCTCAAGCTAAACAAACAGCAGAAGATCATCTGTCTAGACAGTTGGGCAACACAGCCTCTTCTATCCCGGTCGCTGACATGCTCGGAGCTGTAATGTGGCTATCGTAGAGAAGCAATGAGGCTCATTGCCAGGCCGCCTTTCATTCATAACATTATTCATAAATTATGAGGTGTGAGAGCCCTGGTTATGGCAGAAAACAAGATCTATATGGAGTGAGAAATAGCTAATACAGAGCGTCACTCTTCATTAGCTCTGCCCTCTGGTCTACGGATTAGCGCCCCAACGCTCTGCTTTCAGGCTCCTGGGATCAGCCCATCAAGCCATGGAGTGACCATCTGAGCATCCATGCCCAAAGGCTTGTAGGCCTCTTAGCAGAGTCCAAATAAACACATTAGGGGATGTTACAAAACTAAGGCAACCTTCCCTGCTAGAACAGAGCTGGGCACTGTTAGAATATTCCCACTCACTGAGGAATAGCTCATTTATTCCAGCGCTTACCCAGCTGACGTGTACCTACGTTCCCAATGAGGAGAGGAACTCCCAGTTTACATTTCCTGCCTTGGTTGGAGTGGCCCTGGCCCAGGACCATCCTGCAGTATGGAGCATCTGTTAAATGCAAAGCTGTCGAGGCCTTACGTACAGCGACGTTCCCAAACAGGAAAGGGCTGGGCCAGAGAAACTGAAGGCTTCCATTGTCAGGGGATCAAGACACAGTGTGCCAGGGCCTGAGAGCAGAAGACGACTCGATGGGTTTACAAGACTGTAAAGTACAAGGAGGAAATATTTTCCACCCCACTCTGGGTGTTTTCTTGCCAGACTCCAGAGCCGCAGCAAAATTTTAATGTTTGGGCAAACAGATGAAAAGCAGCCTGTTTTTTCCTTGCCTTCTTAGAACCAAAAAGGCCACAGAATCTGTCGGGAGGTGCTGAAGGCAGCACGTTATTTATTATTGATGATGATGATGAAATAATACTCTTGGCCAAATGTACAAAGTATTTAGGGACTGGAAGATGCAGACAGGTATCTAGTGGGATGGTCAAAAGTTTCTAAGCAGGTTAGGTGCCCATTGGGTTGGGCCTCTAAGCTGCTTAGGCCCTTTAGTAAATCCCACCATGTGCATCTCTAGGCAATTATATACCTTTGTAAATCTGGCCCTATGTTCCCTTGGCCCTGGCCTCTACAAACAACAACAGTTGCTCCTTGCATTGGACAGCCACACCCATCAACAATCTCCTCCACTCCACTGCCCCCACATGGGCTTGGCTGAAGAGTCTCCCTGCGTCCTACAGGGCAGGAAGCATGGGCTGTGGTGAGATGCTCCCAAACAAGGGTGCCAAGAACACCCACAAGGGATCCAAGCCAGGGTGTGCTAGTGTGATGGAGTAGGGACTGTCTGTGTGGGGGATGGGAGAGCCGGGGATTACTTTAGGTGAGGGACTAGGACCTAAGCCTGTAACCTGAGCCAGGGAGCAGGGAGGTGTGGCAGCACCTTTGCCCGGGAAGCTGGACAAAGGAAGGGGCTGGCTGGAGGGAGTTGAGTTTAGTTTTGGTTTGGGGCTGAGTGGTTGGAATTCAGGGGACTAAGCTTCCTGAACCCCAGCAGGACTCGATTGAGGGGTCCTGGCTGTGCCTACAAGCTCTGCTGTAACCTACATTCCTGTTGTCCAATAAACTTTCTGTTTTACTGACTGGCTGAGAGTCACTGTGAGTCCCAGGAAGAGGGGTGCAGGGCCGGACTCCCCCACACTCTGTGACAACTGGTGGCAGCGGTGGGAGATACTGCACCCCGTGGACGGCACTTCCTGCAGTAAGTGACTGGGGAGCAGTAAAATGAAGGGACGATTGTAGGGGTGATTAACCCCTGGGAGTATGTGCCCAGTGAGAAGGACTTTGCAGTAACAGGGTCCCCCGGGGGATTGCAGCAAGCGGTCCCAGGGGCGGAGGAGTCTGCAGCTCAACCCTGGCAGAGAGGTGGTGACCTAAAGAAGGGCTGGTGCACTAGGGGTCTCCCTGGAAACTGTGGGGAGCAGCAAGCACCCCAGCCTGTGAGTGGCCAGCAGAAAGATGTATGCCAAGCAGCTTAAGTGTGACCTGGTGGAGCTGTGCAAGCAGAGGGGGCTGCGCAGTGGGAGGCTCACCAAAGACCAGCTGATTGCCCAGCTGGAGGAGGGAGATCGCTTGAATGAACTGATCCCTGTCTCTGAGGGAAGCAACCTGGCAGATGCAGCGCAGGCACCAGTGTCTGTCCCCGCTGGGAGTGGTCAGCCGGCGGCTGAGGGCTTCCCAAGACCCCCCATTTTATGCCTAGGGGAAGGGTGGGGAAGAGCCCAGCGAATGCCAAGGGCACCGTGATACCTCCGGCCAGCAGGGGATCTTCCCAGCGAAGCTCCCCCCGCAGCAGGGGATCGTCCTGGCAACGCTCGGCATCCGTGGAGCGGAAGCAGCTGGAATGAAAGAGAGAGCTAAAACTGAGAGAGCTGGAGGATCGTGAGAGACAGAGAGAACATGAAGCGAGACAGAGAGAACATGAGGAGACACAAAGACAGCAGGAACTGGAGGATCGTGAGAGACAGAGAGAACATGACCGGGAGGAGAAAGAGAGACAGCGTCATCATGAGCTGGAACTGGCCAGGCTGAGGAGCAGCGGGCCCCCAACTGCGGTGAGTGAGGGGGGGCCCAGGACTGCGCGGAGCTTTGATAAGTGCATCCTGGCCCAGCGTAAGGAGGGGGAGGACATGGATGACTTCCTGGATGCCTTTGAGACAGCCTGCGAGCTGCACCAGGTAGATCCTGCAGACAGGCTCCGGGTTCTCACCCCCTTACTGGACCCCAAGGCCGTGGCATTGTACCGCCAGCTGGGAGAGGAGAAGAAAGGGAACTACGAACTATTCAAGCAGGCCGTGCTGCACGAGTTTGGGGTGACTCCTGAGAAGTACTGGGAGAGGTCCCGGAGTCAGTATAAAACCCCTGAGGCCTCATATCTGCAACTAGCCTTCCGCATAGAGGGTTATGCCAGCAAGTGGGCAGATGGGGCCCAGATGAAGGGGGATGTGGGTAAACTGCTGGTACTGGAGCAACTGTATGAGTGGTGCCCATCCGACCTGAGGCTGTGGTTGAGGGACAAAAAGCCAGAGAACCCACGACATGCAGGGCGGCTGGCTGATGAGTTTGTGAAGAGCCGGACCGGGGGTGACAGGGAGGAGTCCCAAAGGAACAGGCCCACCGCGATGCAGAGTGTGTGTCATCCTGGGACCTCCCAAAGGGGGAATAGGGAGAACCCCCTCCCAAGGGGAACACTCAGTGTCAGGGACACCCGACCAGTTCGAGGGGACCAACAGGACATGAGCTGCTATCAGTGTGGCCAAAGGGGCCACATACGGTCCCAGTGCCCCAGGCTCAAGGACAGACTGAGCAGACCAACCCCACACCTGGGTCTCTACCGGGTTAACTTGGTAGAGACCCAGCTGGACGAGGGGCAGCGTTCGCAAGAAATGGGGGCTGGCTGCGTACCACCTGTGAAGGAGGGAGGAGGGCCCCAGGTCAGCTCCTCTGGGGGTCTTGATGCTCCAGGCTCTGAGTTTTTGGTTTACAGGGTGGGCGCGGGGCTACCCCTCCAGAGAGAGTGCCTTGTTCCCCTGGAGGTAGATGGGAGGAAGGTCACTGGATACTGGGACACAGGCACAGAGGTTATGCTGGCCCAGCCCGAGGTGGTGGCCTCAGATCGGATGGTTCCGGACACCTACCTGACCCTGATAGGCATGGGCAGGACCCCATTCAAGGTGCCCGTGGCAAGGGTACACCTGAAGTGGGGGGCCAAGGAGGGCCCCAAGGACGTGGGGGTACAGCCATATTTGCCCAATGGAGATCTGGCCAAGCAATGCCCAGGGTGCCCTGGTTGTGACCCGTAGTCAGAGTCGGCGAAGGGCACTGTGCCCTGATAACGGGGAAGGTACTCTGCCCGAGGTGCAGGCCCTAACCTGGTGGGGAGGGAACACCCAGGGACACGGCTCAGAGAGGCTGCAGCTTAGACCCAGCCAGCGAGAGAGAGCAGGTCCCCATCCCTGTTCCAGCTGCTGAGTTCCAGGCCGAGTTGCAGAAAGATCCCTCCTTGCGGAAGCACAGGGACTGGGCTAACCTCAGTGCGGTACAGACCATGAGGAGAGGTTGCAAGGAGAGGTTCCTGTGGGAGAAGGGGTTCCTGTATCGAGAATGGGCTCCCCCAGGGGAAGCAGAGTCATGGAGGATCAGGAGGCAGCTGGTGGTTCCCAGAAGTTTCGCCACAAGCTACTGTACCTGGCCCGTGACATCCCTCTTGCAGGGCACCAGGGAATCCGGCGCACCAGGCAGAGGCTGCTACAGAACTTTTACTGGCCTGGGGTCTTTACCCATGTCCGACAGTACTGCCAATCCTGTGACCCCTGCCAGAGGGTGGGGAAGGCCCGGGACAAGGGGAAAGCAGTTTTGAGACCTTTACCCATCATAGAAGAACCTTTCCAGAAGATGGCCATGAACATAGTGGGACCTCTCAGCAAGGCGACCCAGTTGGGGAAGAAATACATTCTGGTGGTGGTAGATTTCGCCACTCGCTACCCCGTGGCAGATGCGCTGCTGACCATTTTCAGCTGAGTGGGGTTCCCCAAGGAAGTCTTCACGGACCAGGGGTCCAACTTCATGTCGACCCTGCTCCGGTGCTTGTGGGAGAAATGTGGGGTCCGGCACAACTGGGCCTCAGCGTATCACCCCCAGTCCAACAGGCTGGTGGAAAGGTTCAACAGGACACTAAAGATGATGCTAAAAACATTTATGAACCAGCACCTGCAGGACTGGGACAAGTACTTACCTTACCTGCTGTTCGCAATACAGGGAGGTACCCCAGGAATCTACCGGGTTTTCGCCTTTCGAACTGTTATATGGAAGGCGGGTAAGGGGGCCCCTGGACCTGATGAGAGATGAATGGGAGGGGAAGGCCACTCCCAATGGAGAGTCAGTGGTGGAGTATGTCCTGACCTTCTGGGAAAGACTTGCCGAGCTCATGGACCTGGCCATGGAGAATCTGGCCCGAGCCCAAAGGAAGCAGAAGGCCTGGTATGACCGCATGGCACGGGCCTGTGCATTCGCCACCGGGGATCAAGTGATGGTTCTCATCCCCGTGAGGAAAAACAATCTCCAGGCTGCCTGGGAAGGGCCCTTCAAGGTTGTCAAGCAACTAAATGAGGTAAACTATGTGGTGGAGCTGTCTAACTGGGCTCATCACCGCCAGGTGTACCATGTGAATATGATGAAGCCATACTATGACAGCGGGAATGTGGTGTTGGCCGTGTGTGGACATTGGGAGGAGCAGGGAGATGACCCTTTAGTGGATCTATTCCCTGGGGCAAAAGCTGGTTCCTCCCTGGAGGCAATTCCCCTCTCTGATCAGCTGACCCTGGTCCAGAATGCTGAGATCAGAGGGGTGCTGCATCTATATCGACAGCTGTTTTCTAACCAGCCTGGACGCATTAATTTGACTGTCCACCGGGTGGACACCGGGTCACATCCCCCTATAAGATGCTCCCCTTTTCAGGTCACCGGGAAAACTGCCCAGGACCTAGAAAGAGAGGTCAGGGACATGCTGGCTTTGGGGGTGATCCAGCCATCTTCCAGCCCTTGGGCCTCGCCAGTGGTGCTGGTCCCCAAAAGGGATGGGTCGATCCGGTTCTGTGTGGACTATCGAAAGCTCAATGCCATCACTGTATCTGATGCCTACCCCATGCCCAGGCCCGACGAGCGCCTAGACAAGCTGGGAGGCGCTTGGTACCTCACCACCATGGATCTTACCAAGGGCTACTGGCAAGTGCCGCTGGATGCAGATGCCAGGCTGAAATCAGCCTTTATCATCCCTCGGGCTCTACGAGTTTCCGACCCTGCCCTTCGGCCTCAAGGGAGCACCAGCCACCTTCCAGTGCCTGGTGGATCAGCTACTGCGGGGGATGGAGAATTTTGCCGTGGCATATATTGATGACATCTGCGTCTTTAGCCGGACCTGGGAGGACCACGTGTCCTAGGTTAATCAAGTGCTGGACCGACTCCAGGAGGCTGGGTTAACCATAAAGGCTGAGAAGTGCACGGGGATGGCTGAAGTAACCTGGTACATCGGGTGGGGAGCAGCTGCCTAAAGCCGGAACCAGCCAAGGTGGAGGTGATCGGAGTCTGGCCCGCTCCCCAAACCAAAAAGCAGGTCCAGGCTTTTATTGGGATGGCAGGGTACTATCGAAGGTTCGTGCCCCACTTTAGCGCCATAGCCGCCCCCATCACTGAGCTGTGCAAGAAGAGGAAGCCAGACAAGGTGGTCTGGACTGAGCAGTGCCAGCAGGCTCTCCGGGCGCTGAAGGAGGCTCTGGTTAGTGGCCCAGTTCTGGCAAGCCCAGATTTTGACAAGCCCTTTATGGTGTTCACTGATGCCTCAGACACGGGACTGGGGGCGGTGTTAATGCAGGAGGATGAAAAGGGGGAGAGACACCCCATCGTGTACCTGAGCAAGAATTTGCTACCCCGGGAGCAGAACTACGCGGTCATCGAGAAGGAATGCCTGGCCATGGTGTGGGCCCTTAAGAAACTAGAGCCATATCTCTTTGGGCGACACTTCACCGTGTACACCGACCACTCTCCCCTGACCTGGCTGCACCAGATGAAAGGAGCCAACGCCAAGCTCCTGAGGTGGAGCCTGCTCCTGCAAGATTATGACATGGACGTGGTCCACGTGAAGGGAAGTGCCAACCTGATAGCAGACGCATTGTCCCGGAGAGGGGCCCTGAACTTCCCCAGGTCACTGGGCAGAGTGACCCCTCTCAGTTCAGTCTTGAAGGGGGGAGAGATGTGATGGAGTAGGGGCTGTCTGTGTGGGGGATGGGAGAGCCGGGGATTACTTTAGGTGAGGGACTAGGACCTAAGCCTGTAACCTGAGCCAGGGAGCAGGGAGGTGTGGCAGCACCTTTGCCCGGGAAGCTGGACAAAGGAAGGGGCTGGCTGGAGGGAGCTGAGTTTAGTTTTGGTTTGGGGCTGGGTGGTTGGAATTCAGGGGACTAAGCTTCCTGAACCCCAGCAGGACTTGATTGAGGGGTCCTGGCTGTGCCTACAAGCTCTGCTGTAACCTACATTCCTGTTGTCCAATAAACCTTCTGTTTTACTTGCTAGCTGAAAGTCACTGTGAGTCCCAGGAAGAGGGGTGCAGGGCCGGACTCCCCCACACTCCGTGACAGCTAGCAACAGCAGCCCTTCAGCTGGTGCTGTGCATTGTGGTGGTGCAATGGGAGAGCACTCACCCTTGTTTTGGTGTTTCCATAGCTAAGGATTAGCAGCAATCAACTAGGTTATTTGGGGCCAGATATCATTGATATGAGAATGGCAATGGAGAAAAGCAGCTCTTGGGTTAGCCCACAGGCACCTGATTCTTACACCAGGAATAGGCCTGGCCCTCAAGCTGCAAGCATAAAGACTACAGCTGCATTCTACCCCTCCTCCCCACTGTCCCCCTTCCCCTGCCCTTCTCAGCTGCTGCTCCAGCCAGCACGGGAATCTCTTTCTGCTCCTCCAGGACAGCCCATGAGCTGTGGTCGGGGTGCAGTTGCAAGGGAGCACACAGCAGGCCAGACTCTGAGTTTGTTTACACCTGTGTGCGACCAAGACGGATCCAACCAGCTTCATATTTACTATGGCCCAGCTGAGATCAGAATCCACTGGTCAGGGAGCTGGGCCACTTGAAAACCCACAAAGGTTCCTGTTGGCAAAATTCAGCAGGACCAACTCCAAATGGTCACAAATGGGGAGCCAGGCTCCAAAACATTGTGAGATTTTAAATAAACAAACAAACTTTGGGATCTTTGTCTTTGCCTTCCAGTTTGAGTCTTTAGGTTACTATCGTATTACTGTAACACATAGGTATGGATCAAGACCCCATCATACTTAGGTTGTTAGCTCTTTTGTGGCCTCTTGCTCCAGGACTAGGGCACCTCGGTGCTCCAGGCATACAACAATAACATTTGTGCTAGGTGCAGAACAAAAAGACAGACCCTGCCCTATCGAGTTGACACTCTTGGGTCACGTGTTCAGGCTTTTCTCCGCTACCAAGAGGGCTAGGAACATCCACTTTTTTTTTTTAAGGCAAGCTGAGATGCCCATGTAATCAATCACATGGCTCTGGGACCTGGGGCTTTAATTAAAACATCAACTATTGTGAGATTTTTAAAATGGTGAGGGGCTGGCTTCCCTGCCAACCCAACAGCCTTCTTCAGGGACATGCCCCCTCTACCCTCTCCTCAGCAGTAAACACAAAGGGCAAGCAAGACCGCAACATCCCCTTCAATCATGCAGGTTGGTCTCACAAACACAGGCAGTGGGAGAGGGTTCGAAGAGCCACAAGAATGATTAAAGGGTTGGAGAACCTGCCTTATAATGAGAGACTCAAGGAGTTCAATCTATTTCGCTTAACAAAGAGAATGTTCAGGGGTGATTTGATCACAGTCTGTAAGTACCTACATGGTGAGCAAATATTTAATAACAGGCTCTTCAGTCTGACAGACAAAGGTCTAACAACGTCCAATGGCTGGAAGCTGAAGCTAGACAAATTCAGACTGGAAATAAGGTGTAAATTTTTAAGAGTAACAATAACTTACCAAGGATTGTGGTGTGGTTCTCCAACATGGGCAACTGCTAAATCAAGACTGGATGTTTTTCTAGCTCTGCTCTAGTTCAAACAGGAATTAACTCAAGGCAGGTCTCTGGCCTGTTCTAAGCAGGAGGTTGGACTGGATGACACAGTGGCCCCTTCTTGCCTTGTAACCTTTGAAAAGCTCCTGTCACCAGCCTGGCACTGACCTTGTGTCCCTGCAGTGTTCTGTTCTGAGCTCATTTTCTCTTTTTCCTTCTCCCGCCTAGATGACCTGGACATGGACGACTTCCAGCTGGAGTTTGAGGAGTCAAAGCTGCATCCCACCATCCAGTGCACACCCAGCCCCGGTGAGCAGCGAGCTGAGGGGAGACCCTGTCTCTAAATAGGACTCAAGGCCCTTCTAATGCAGCCAACTCCCACGTCCTTTCCCCTACATCTCACCACTTGCTACATACACACATAGACCAGAATCCAGGCTGGGTCCTGGGGGCAGAGGTGGGATTCCTCTTTCCCAGGCTGAAGCCATGGAGTTAGTGCCCTCTCAAGTGGAGAGGGAGGACTCACGGTAACCCCACCCTTCTACAGAGCATTTCCCACCTCCAGCCTTTTCCTGTACCTGGTCCCATGCCTAGGAAGGCTGTATGTCCCAGCAGAAGAGGGGATTGGATTGGCCCCATCACACACTAGTATAGGAAGCTGCAGACCAAACCTTGGTACTACACAGAGCAGCCGTGCTTCACATGTTCACCCAAGGCTCCCACACATGTGGGTTGCTTTGCAGAAGCTAGTCTTGACTTTCTGGGGGGAAATTCCTTTGCAGCCCCAAATATGGTGATTAGTTAGACCCTGAGCATGTGTGCAAGACCCACCAGGCAGACACCTAGGAAAGAATTCTCTGTAGTAACTCAGTGTCTCATCTAGTGTCCCATCTCTGGCCGGTGGAGATATTTGCCACTAGCAGTCGCAGATCGGCTCCATGCCATTGTAGGCAGTTTCATCGTACCATCCCCTCCAGAAATTTACCGAGTCAGAGTAAAGGGCTGACGTTCACGCCACACATCCCTGGGCCATGCACACAGATGCCAGCACAGCCCTCCCCACTTCTACACTCCCTGTCCTGCTCAGGAATGTTCGCTCCTACTTATACACATGGTGCTCTTATCCACTGGGCAGCACCAGCACCCCCTTAGGCAACTGGGGGGAGAGGACATTGGGGCAGAACTCAGGGGTAACACTGGAAGCACATGGCCCTTGGAAAGTCTCCTGGGTAAGAGGTGCTCAGCAGGTCTTGGGCATTTTCTGCTTGGTAGCACTGAATGGGATTGGGACGGGCTGGGTCAAGCCGTGGCTGGGATCAGGCCAACGTGCTGTATCAATGACGTTACAGCAGGGTAGATAACTTTGGACCTTGTTTCCTTGCAGGTCCCTTCAAGCCTTGCACTCAGTTGTTTGAGAGCTGGATCATCCGCCTGGGGGTCTGGGCCATCGCGCTGGTTTCAGTGCTCTGCAATGGGCTGGTCAGCCTGGCCGTCTTCGCCTCTCCGAGCTACCTCTCGCCAGTCAAGTTTGTCATCGGCTCCATAGCCGGGGCCAATATGCTGACAGGCATCTACTGCAGCATGCTGGCCGTGGTCGATGCCCTGACCTATGGGCAGTTTGCCAAGTACGGGGCCAGGTGGGAGATGGGCGCAGGCTGCAGGGCGACGGGCTTCCTGTCCGTCTTCGCCTCAGAGGCCGCCATCCTCCTGTTGACTTTGGCCACTGTGCAGTGCAGCGTTTCGGTCTCCTGCTTCCGGCTGTATGGGAAGTTGCCTTCCTTCAACAGCGTTAAAGCAGCCACACTGGGCTGCCTGATGCTGTCCTGTGCGGCCGCGGCACTGCCGCTGTTCTCTGTTGGGGAGTACGGCGCATCCCCTCTCTGCCTCCCATCCCCCATCCCCGACGGGAAATCCTCCACCCTGGGCTTCATGGTGGCCCTGGTGATGGTGAACACTCTCTGCTTCCTGATCATCACGGGCACCTACATCCGGCTCTACTGCAACCTGCTGAAAGGGGAGTTCGACACCCTCTGGGACTGTGCCATGATCAAGCACGTGGCCTGGCTGATCTTCACCAACTGTCTCCTCTACTGCCCGGTAGCCTTCCTCACCTTCTCGTCCATGCTCAACCTCTTCCTCATCACCCCGGAGGTCATCAAGTCAGTCCTGCTGGTGGTGCTGCCCTTACCTGCCTGCTTGAACCCCCTGCTTTATTTGCTCTTCAACCCCCACTTCCGAGATGACCTGCGCCTGCTGCGACACAGGGGCCAAACCAAGGGCAGCTGCCCCCAGTCATACGCCTCAGATGACATGGAGAAGAGTTCGTACGACTCCACCCAGGCATTGGTAACCTTCTCTGATGCCGATCACATATTTGAGGTGCCCGACGCCTTGGGTGTGCACCCCGTCCTGGATGCCTACAGCTTCCCCTCAGTGACGCTCATCCCCTGCAAACAGAGGATGGATGCCAGAGGGCAAGAGAGTGGCTACTCTGCCCGCCACCCCTGCCTGACCGATGATGAGCTGCTCGTTTCCTCAGAAAGCAGGGATCCAGCCAGCAGTGGCCTGCAGGTCAGCTTCTTCTCCTCCCCGCCTGCATCGTCCTTCACTTCTCACTTATAAACCCCTCAAGTGGCCACGCAGGCAGTCCCTCATCAAATGAGCCAAGCAAGAGCCCCCCACATGGCCTTGAGGGGACAAGACATAGGCTGGTCTGTGTCAGGCATTGACACCCCGCCCTCCGCATCATAACCCTGGGCAACAGGCAGCGCAGTCTGAGCCATCATCCCAAGGGCTCAGGGCTTTAATGGCAGGACACAAGTGCACGACTCTACAAAGAAACACAGCTTCCCCTCCGCCCTTGCCTAAGAGAGGACCCCCCCCTCCCAAGCCCAGAAAGGGATCTAGAGAGACCCCCCTCCCGAGGTTTCCCTAGATAGGCCCCTAGCATACCAAGTCAGAGAGCAGGAGGGACCTGCAGCTAAGGAGCCCAAATGCTTCTAGCCCAGGGAGATGCCTCTTCCCAAGGGACTGACCCCACAGCCTCTGTGGTGGAGCGGGAGCTCTTGCCAAGCCTGCTGCCCTCTGACCCTACCAGCTGTGCCACTAGCCTACACTCAGTCCTGCTGGTTGTGTGTCCTGGAAGAGGACAGGCGAGCGCGTGGAGCAAATGGGAGTGACGTGGCAGCTGGCAGCACCCACAGCGGCAGCAGCAATAACCCATTGCAACCTCACAGCAGGTGGGAGAATCCTCATGCTTAGCACCTCGCAGCAAACGCTACAGACACCTTCTGGTGAGTGCCTCCACGCCCTGGGAGGGGAGTCAGAATTGTGCCTTCCCCATTATGCAGCTGGGGGAACCAAGGGAGGGGATTAAGGGCAACATTTTCAAAAGTGGCTGTTAATTTGGGGCCTCGCATTTTCCTTTCTCCAGGGCCTACTAGAGGAGGCAACCATCCTTCCACTGTGCCAGCCTTCCAGTGGCACACTCACAGCCATTTAAACCCTTCCCACTGGGCCTAATAACGAATAAGGCCATCTGCTCCCCCACCAGCTGGGATCAGCGGGCGAGTAGCTGACCCGTCACAGGCATGGCTGAGCCCAACTCCCTTTAAAGGGCAATGACAGCTTTGTGATTGCTTGCTTTCATGTCCAGATCCTCAAAGGCATGTAGGCAGCTAATTCTCATTGGTCTCAGTGGGCAGTAGGCCCCCTAAATACTTTTGAGGCTCTGGGCCTCTGTGCTTATATGGATAAACCCTTCCAGATCCGTTTTTCTCAGTTCTTTCTTATTACCCCAAATGTGCATCGTCTACCACGCTCAGGGCTGCCTGCCATTTGTTCTCCTGAATCAGTGTTAACATTATCAGCCACCATGCTCTGGGATAGTCTTACTGGACGTGTTAGTCTGCAGCAAACACAGTCTGCTTTTAAAGGGCCCCGAATTAATATCATTCTGATCATTTATTCTTAACATTAATTCTACCCTCTATCAAATACAAACCATGGACACATCCATCTATCACATGCCTGTACTAAGAGAAACTCTGAATTGGATGTAATGCCTTTAATACACCATGTATATGTTATTGTATGTATATATGATGCCATATATAATATCCAGCATGCGTGCGTGTGTATATTATGTGTATATTTATATATAACCAGTTTCCCTCCCCTGCTGACCATTCCTTTAAATTCCTACGCCCTCTTTGTGTATATGAACTGTAAAGCATCCTGTATGAAAGACGCTATAGAAAAATAAATTGTAATTTTAAAATAAGTTATAATGGTTGCAGTTTTCCCCTAGAATAGGGATAAAAACCCATGACTGGTTGGTTGTGTCTCATTAACATTAGTATCTCGGCCAATAAGCTTTTGGGGACGCAGAAGAAAAGGTAAAAAACACCATCCGAGACAGAACTCTTTGGACTTGGCTAACTCCATTTTGTGTCTGTGATATGTATGTAATGTAGACAAGCCCTGAAACTGGGCTCCTTCTGTGCATCTAATACAGAAAGCAGAAGCTTTAACACAGACAAGCCCTGAAGGTAAGTGGGGCTAGCAGTAGAAGAAAACATCCCATTATAGGTAAACTGAATGCATTTGCTCTGCATTCATTGAGACTCGCACAGAGTTCCCCAAGGCAGTTCAGAGTAGAACCACATTTTGATTGTTCAGTGGGACTTCCTGCATGCGCAAGCACTTGAGTGAGGGGAGCTAATTGACTTTCCACACATTCATCATCACTAACTACCTCAGAATTAGTACAGGAAGGGCTGTGCCCTGTTCCCCCACGTTCAGTCCCTACTGGAGAAGCAAACTCCTGCTGAGCTGTATAGGAAATATTTAGATGCAGCTATTACTACTACTCTGTATGGGAGGTGAGGGAAAGAGGGTCACTGAAGCACCACTGAAGCAAAGGCTTTAATTCCTTGGCTGCCTATACGCTGAGTCTGCATGGAGTGGTTGGAGGGGCTCCCTCCAGCTTCTGGGAGAGCAGAGGCCTGAGAATTTAACATGTTCTGGTCCCAACTTCATTGCTGAGTTTCCTGTAGTCAACGACATGAAGTTTAGGCCTAGAAATTAACAGACTAGCTACAGGGAACTGTTTTCTTTTAAAAATCAAACCTCATTCAATTCTCTCCTCTAAGGATAAGTTGACTTTGAAGGCCCTGCCCAACCTCTCTGCTGCCTCACTCCATTCCTCCACCTGCCTGTCACTGCCTCATCTCCTTGCACTCAGCCCCAGCTGCTGCAAGCACCCCTCCTTTCTCCATCGAGCTCCCATTCACTTCAATAGAAGAGGTTGCAGAATTAGGCCCATGGATTCACATTTCCCTTCATGCTGGCTTGTGCATGAAACAGCCTTCCACCTCTTCTGTCCGTCCCTGCACACTCTCCTCCCCCATATGCTCTCTGTCCTGTGTTGCCAGAGAAGGGAGTCTCTCTTTCTCCGAGGTGGGTGAAGTGCTAGGTCTAGTTACACAATTAGCATGTAGAAAACATTCAGCACCTACTGTAATTTCCAGGAGCCCTAGTTATGGAACAAGAATCACAGTAATACACAAACCATGGCACAAAGACACAAAAATTCCATATTGATCCACATCGTTAGAATGTCATTGCCCACAAGGGGGTTTCTCTGAAGCATCTAGTACAGTGGGCCCTAAACTTTTCAAGCACTGGGGACACCGTTCCAGGGGGCGGGGGGTAAGGAGGCAGTCAGGGGTAAGGGGGCCACAGCTGAGGGTGGGGCAAAGGCTGTGGGCAGCTCCAGGAGCGGAGCTGCAGCCAAGTGCACAGGAACCAGGGCCAGAGCAGAGCTGGGGGCAGAGCGGGGCTGGGTGATGTTCTCTCCGCGCTCTCTGTGGGGGCTGGTCTAGGCTTTGCCATACTCCCCCCCAAACATGCCTTCATGGCCCACTGGGGACATGCCCTACAGGATCATCAGAAACAGGATACTGAACTAGAGGAGTCTGATCCAGCATGGCAGCTTCCATGTTCCTATCATAAAGACTATTAGCCTAGTCAATTTAACACGTATTTCCTGCATAAATATGTAATTTTCTACAGACCTGTGGCTCTTGTGTCTACGGCCTGGCCTACACCAGGAAATTAGGTCGATATAATTACATCGATAAGGGCTTTGAAAAATCCACACCCAAGAGGCCTAGTTAAACCGACCTAACCCTTGCTGTAGACAGCGCTAGGCTGATGGGAGAATTCTCTTGCCGCTTGAGCTACTGCCTCTTGGCAAAGTGGATTACCTATGCCAATGGCAGAAACCATGCCACTGGCAAAGGAAGCATCTTCTCTGAAGCGCTGCAGTTGAGCCACTACGGTATTTTAAGTGCAGACGAGCCCAAATATAAGCTAGTGACAAAGCACTTCCATTCACTAAACTACTGCTTAGTTCAGATTCAGTTTAATGGCCCATTGCGGAGGTGGTGTAAAAAGGACATTTTCAGGACTTTGCCAGAATTGCTCAGCACCCATAACTCCAACTGAAATTAATAGGATCACAGTACCTCTGAAAGTCAGACTTCTTTGCACCTATATACTAGTGCATAAGGGAACTGACAGTGAAATTTACATGTTGAGAAGTCAGAAGGAAGTGAGGAATAGCAGCTGCTGCATTAAATTACAATTTCTTACATAGCCCAGTTAGCATAGCAAGAGAAACTCTCACCTTTTTCAGTCCCTCGGGTATCAAGATTACCAAAATTTAGATTACATTACATTCAATGGCCACATGCAGACTTGAGGTGTAAGTTACAAGTTGATGAGTGGATGCAAATATGCCTTAAGGGACTGGAAAGTATAAATTACACCAGTTTAAGTCTCCCCGTAGACTCCGCTCCATTTTGGGCTATAAAACATTAAGTCATCTGCTCAGCTTGTGGAAGTAGTGTTTGTCTGATTTATGAGCTGGTTACTGATTGCACAGGTGGGAAGATGGCTGGGGAAAGGGTGAGATACAAAAAGTGTACAATATGTCCACACTCATGTATCATTTACTATTATTACTCTAACAAGGGAAACTGAAGTGTCTGCTACAGGCAGGTGTGCTGATGTTTCAATTGTGACGGGAAACAGCAAAATATTACTTACAAATTCAAGAACATCCTTTAATTATGTGCTCCAATTTCTAGCCTGTCATCAACCACAAAAACAAAAAAGCCAGACTGGCCACATACCGTCCATGGGCAATGTTAAGCAATTTCTCATTCACACAATGACCACCCTCACAAGAGAACTCTAAAACATGTAAGACTGATTTATTACTCCCAGTTCCGCCTGCCTTCACAATACTTGGAGACAAACAATGCAAGAGGAACAAGAATACAAAACATGTAATGCTACTGAAACAAAATAAAAGCTTAAATTTGAAAACAAACCCCTGCCATCGCAAGTATTAGCTCAAGCACAGAGAGACAAGTGAAACCTGCCAATGTTAAACATTTTTATGAATGTGAATTTACACAGAAAACCTCTATGAATCGAGGCGGGGTTTTTTCCCCTTCCTGCTGATATCATTTGCTTTGCTTTTCTGGGAGATGGCAGATTCTTTGGGAGTGCTAGCCTTGCTTTGGGTCACTTCCTCATCTGGAGTTTTGGAAGCCTGGTACATAAGACACAAATGATTCAAATAAAGAAGGTTACCTTTATATTTGTAACATTCACAGTCAGTTTGAAAGATCAAGTCTGCCCTAGAAGGAGCGTTCACTTCCTAGAGACACATTAGCACTTCCTCTTTGAAAATTATTGCCAGACTTACACATTTATAACAGTGTGTGGGGGGAAATATCCCAAAGCACTTCAGACTACTGTATACAAATCCAACACTAAAAAAGTGTATAAATTGACCAATTTAGGCTGGAAATTAGAAGGTTTCTAGCCATCAGAAAAGTGAGTTCTGGAACAGCCTCCCAATAGGAGCAGTGGGGGCGAACAACCTAACTAGTGTTATGACAGAGTTTGATAAATTTATGACCTAGGTTATTTGATGGGGTTGCCTGTGATAGCAGGGACTGGACCTGATGAGCCAGGAAGTCCCTTCCACTCGTATGTTTCCTTCTGCCACTCTGGAACTTTCCCAAAATTCAGGAAGTCCGAAGAGTTAGAGTGAAAGGAAAAAGGGAAAAAGTGTGTGTGGGACAGGTGGAGGGGAATAACCCTAGAAATTCATTCTACTATGGTTAATTGCAAGCAAAAGTAGAAAAATATCAAAAATGTAAAAAAAAAAATTGGTTTTCCAAAAACCAAAATGAAAAATTTCAATTAAAAAGTAAGTTTTTAAATTTTCATTAAAAAACAAATTAATCAAAAAGTGTGCCAAAAAAACACATTCCTGTGGAAATGTCAACCAACTCTAGTTAACTATGTTTTTATTTAAAGTATTATCATGGGCATCCAAATCATCACCCATGAGACAAATGGGGCAGCTCACACTTCAGAACGATTTGTTTCTCACTCAGGCAGATGGTGACACTTGGGTCACATTTTCAAGGTGGTTTTTCCCACACAGCCATAACAAGTAGAGCCTCAGGTTATGTCTACACTAGAAATGCTACAGTGGCATAGCTTTAGCATAGACACTCACTACAGTGATGGAAGGGGTTCTTCTGTCACTGTTGTAAATTCACCTCTCTGGGAGTCAGTAGCTAGGTTGATGGAAGAATTATTTTGTCAACCTCGCACTGTCTACACTGGGGATTACACCAGCTTAACTATGTCTCCCAGAGGTGCGAATTTTTCACATCCCTGAGTGACAAAGCTGGGTTGCCTTAACTTTCTAGTGCAGACCTTCCCTAAGTTCCTCTCCTCCCCTTTAATTACATGATCACAAACTATTTTTCCTGAGGACTCCCATCTCATTCAGTACACAAGATGAGAGCGTTCAGGGAACAAATCAGGGTTGCCTAGTGAAAGACGTCATTGTCTCTAGTATTGAGTGTTTTCCCTTCACCCTCTCCCCTGTTTCTTGTCACACAGATAGAAAGCAGAAGACCAGAAATCCAAAGTGCAGGCAATGCGATATTTATTGGGATTAGTTTCCAGCAAGCATGTGTCCCACAACTCTGACGTCACAGAGCCTTGTTTCCCAGTGTCCTGTCCCAGCTCTCCTCAGCAGGCATAATTATAACTGAGATGCATGCCTATAGTCCCACCCCTTACAACTTATGGTCATGTTCCATTCTGGGGGGGTCGTGGGCCTGAGGTCTTCGTCCCACCTCTTTTGTACCCCATGGCAGGGGTAAGGAGTGAGGTTGTGCTATGGTCATGGACATGCATTTCTTTGGTCTTTTAGTGCTTTATACCTTCCCTCCAATCCCCATTTGCCTCTCCCCAATGGTTGCTTGACCTTGCCTTGAGATAGGAGTTGAGACAGTCTTAAAGTGTGAGCTCTAGTAACACAAACTGCTCTTATCTGCTCCCAGTATGCTAATAAACTCATCTGGCTAGGCAGAAGCAACATACACAGTGCATTTGTCCTTTGTTCTCACATATTAATAAGAATGTAAGTGTATCAAGACTCAAACAGGCAAGCAAAACCGAAAATGCCATCTTCGGCAAAAATACAGGCCTGAATCTTACATTGGCATTAGCCCTATTAACAGGTAGGAGCCCAGCCTCATTTGTTGCAGAAGTTAACTGTCGTGAATAAGGCAGTGAATTACAGGAAGAGAAAGAATGGTCTCATGGTTAGAACAGTTGAATGACACCCTGAAGAACTGGATTCTGCCACAGAGCTCCTATGTGACGCGGGGTGAGTCACGTAAAACCAAAATTTTCACAGGTGGCCACTGCGTTCATTTTCTAGGTGCCCAACTTGAGCCTGATTTGTAGAAGTGCTGAGAACTTAGAACTGCTAATTTAAATCAAAGGGAACTGTTTGAACATAAGTAGTGCCATAAAAATGCTAAGTGACCTGAAAAATCAGGCCCTGCCCGTCTCAAACTGGGCACCCAACATTGTGGACACTTGGGCTATTTTGGCCTCAACATCTGTGCTTCAGTTCCCCCACTATAAGATGAAATTAATGCCTCCCTACCTCAACAGGGCTGTTGTGAAGATAATTTCATTAATGTTTCTGAAAACTCAGATACTATAATGAAAAGCACCCTAGAAAAGCCCACAAGGGAATTAATAATACTGTCTCCAGAGTAGGATTTGGATGATACGCACAAGTGAGGCACAGGGTAACTCAATGAAGAGAATAAAAACACTGAATAACCATGTCAGTGAATACTGTCCATCTGTTGCACTGAATGAAGCAGGGAGGTTCTGGCAAAAAGTTTGTGCTTTGTCTTTACCTAGCACAATGTGATTCTGGTCCACGACTAGGGCTCCTAGCCACTAAAGTAATACAAATAAATAATAAGTGTGTGATCATTTAATTAAAAGACTGAGTATTACGAAAGAAGGGGGAAAATTCAGTTTGTACAAGCAATCTTAACTTTGACACTTCCTAACTCTCAAGTGCTTGACTTTGCAACCTTAACACTCGTATTGTCTTTTTTTAACCCCCAAGTACATAACAGGATACAGAGGAGTTACAAGGCACCTAAGGAGTACAAACTAAAATAAGCAACTAGATGAGAACAGCTGACTGGAAAGATTGAGGTGAAGCTCGTAGAGAAAGGAAGCACCTTTGCAATATCACCCTGCATTATACAGCCTCCCTCTCAAATCCCTGAAACAACCCACAGGCCTAGTGTCAACTTGGATTGGATATTCCAGTAGCTACGGTCATAGGGGAATGCCCTTTTCAACTTACAGCCAGTAAGATACAAAATTTGTATCCGTATCCACCTCCGATCCGCAAGCTGCAAACATGATCCACAGATATAAAAGGGATATCTGCAGATTTGCAGGGCTCCACTGCTATGACAACTTTGCATCCTCCTGGCAGGTGCAGACTTGGTCACATTGATCCACACATTCATGGACCTCCAGGCTTGATTACTGTAATTCTCTGTACCTAGCTATGACATCAACAATCTTAAACAAACCTGCCATTAGTTTAGAATATTGCAGCAACACGGGTGCCAGGTGTGCATTATCCTACTATTCTGCTCACAATACTGGCACCCCAATGAAAACTGGGCACAGTCAAGGTCTCAGTCCTCATCAGCCTATGGGGCTGAGAGACTGTTACCCAAAGGATCTCCTCACCCTGCACCATCACAGCCTTCCGTGACAGTTACATTGCAGTGGAGCTGCCAGTCACAAAAGCAAGACCTGTATACATAGGAGACAGACCTTTCAAATGAAAGAAACAATCCCTCCATAAAGAGCTTACAGTCTAAATTAGACAGGACTTTGGGACAGACAATGCTCAAGGATGCAATAGAGGAGGACAAGGTTTACACAAAGTCATGTCACAAGGCTGATTGTTTATATGGGGTTAGTTCTCCATAGTTTTAAAATGTGATTTACATTACTAATTTAAGGGAGGAGAGTGGTCAGGTTAGGGGAGATCTAAGAAATGGGGTGTTGAGATAGCACAATGGTTCCATGGCATGCAGGATCAGAGAGCTTGTTTGGGGTGCACAGGATGCCCACAGAGGTGCTGGGGGGGGGGGGAGACAAAAAAGGGAGTGTGACGAAAAGGCAGGATGAGCTGAGCACAGGGCCCCAGTGGAACAGGAGTTGGTGGAAGTAGTGAGCCAAGGGGCAGGGACAGAGCTGTGCAGAGCCTGGGAGGCAAGGACTTTGTCAGACATCAGTCCCCATTTGCCATGAGAAGCCAAGATAATACAAAACCAAATACACCACCTACTGGAGGAACAAGACAAGTACATTCTCCAGTAGGAAGGTAAATTGGACGACAAGCAGCCTATTTTCATTAGTCTGGGGAATGAGACTGCCCAGCTATTTTCCAGGAGTCAGACAATTGCCAAGAGTGCAGGTGCCCCCTAGTGTTACAATTGCAAAACAATTCTAGTTGTTTCCTCTACAGCTTGCTGGATATTTTAGTAGAAAAAGGGAAACACTAACCAACTGAGGCTGAAGGCTGCCTTTGACTCCTTTGTTAAAGCCATTTCATGTGAAGGGTCAATAAACATGCTATTCCACAGTTGCTGCACTTCTCTAATCAAGCACTATGAAGAGTTCTCAGTCATGATCCATCCCAGCAACTAGTTGTGGGGAGTAGTAACAAGGTCTCTGCTTTTCCCTCTCCTCCACACATCTAGGACCTGATTCTCCATGGCCGAGCACCTCATGCAGTCATTCAGAGCAGTGCAAAGTGCATAACGCTGCCAACTGAGCACTTTACACTGGCCTACACGACAGCACATGGTACAGGTCAATGGAAAATCAGACCCTAAGTAGCCCTCTTCTATCTCTCCGTAGCTGATAAGGTGAGAAATTAGAGCATCCCTTCTACCACGAGCTCCACTCCCTCCCACTGTGTCCAGGGGAGAATACTAAAACATAGTCTCTTTGCTGAGCATGTGAAATGGGCAGTGGCTGGCTGCATGTTGTTCTGCCTCAAGAGACTGCATCTCTAAACTTGCCCTAGCATTCTGTGCCTACAACCATTTGTCTCTGGGTTGTGCAAGAGACAATTTCTCCTCCACCACCACTATGACAGACCTGTTGCTCTCACTCCTTTCACACTAGATCTACTAGGGCCTCAACTTTGTACAATACAGGAGCTTGCTCAAAGAGTAAAATCCCAGGGAACTCCTGCTGAGTCTATTAGCCACCCAAAACGTAGGACTTCAGGTACATGCTTTATCTGAAAATGTTTTTAATGATGCCCAAGGAGTTCAGGGAAGACTCTTGACCATGGCATTCCATCAGGTGAGGGTGCAGAAAGGATGGCTAGTTATATCATCTCATCCTTCCACTAATATGCTTCAGCATAAGAGATCTCTCCCAAACAAACATGATACTAAGGAAACCCACCTGCCAGTCTTCAGTGGGTTGACAGCCCACTCCCTTGTACCCACTGAGCAGCACCACAGCACTGGGGCAGCTAGAGGCACAGTCCATTATGACTAGAATGAATTTGTTGAAGGAGATCTAAAATGCCTAGCTCCATCTTCAGGAGCTACACATAAGGAAAAGGGTTGAATAGCAGACCCTATATGTTTTACCCACATGGTAAAACCACAGAGAGGCGTGACCAGCACCTTCCATGCCTGTGAACATAGAGTTAAGTACATTTGTAAAACTTACAAATTATTGCACTAAAGTTCAGTGTGTGTGAGTGTGTGTAATGCCCAGCACAAAGGGATCCCAAGCCTTGACTAGGGTTTCTAGGCATGACCACATAAATAAAGTATGGAATCAACTTTTGTTAGATTCATTTAACCTCTCACAAACACTAGTAGAGAGAAGTTGTCACAAGGCAGGGCTCCTCCCCAGCTTGCCAAAACACTCTGCCACACCCAAGGTCGCTTTCATGCAGTTTTATTCCCAAACTTAAACAAACCAACAAAAACATTTTCTCAGCTCACCCCTTGAATCTCAGGCTTTCAATACCTCCCCTCGAGAGGGATTCTCTGGCAGTCCTGCCTCCTGCAATTTCCTGTCTCACTCTCCATCAGCCAGTGCCTTCTCCTAGCCAGCCCTTCAGTGGAACTCACTCTATAGCGGCAGGTGCAACCCTGCCCCCTTACCTGGCCTAGCTGGGAGCACTTGTTCTGGCATAGGGGAGCTGGACCTACTCAGTTACAGGGGCCAGCCACCCTGTGACAGATGTCATGAGCAATCCCCATGTTAAGAGGACATAATCCCCTTCTATAATCTGCATATGACCATACATTTCCCAAATATAACTGTACATTTATATGACACAAACAGAAAGCCAGCACAAAGTACAACAGAAAGGGACATTTTGACGGACCCCAACTCTTAAAAATATCCCAGGGCACTTTTCATAAGTCCATGCAGAGCAGACACAGGAAGTGGAAGGACTCACCTGAGACACAGGTCAGGTATACTCTAGAAATGTTGCCAGTATAATAATGTCAGTTATGGGTGTGATTTTTTTAAATAAACGTTTTTAGAACCAGCAAAGAGCCCTAGTGTAGACAGAAGCTATGTCTGCACTAGGAGCACTTTGTTAGTACAGGAATATCAATATACCATACCAGGAAAGCATATTTAGTGTGGACAGAGCTACGCTGACAGAATATGGTCTAAATATATGGTAAAACCACCTCTCCAACCCCATCACAAATGACACAAACTATACTGGTAGAAGAACAGCTTTGCTGGATACCTGCATTTACATTAGGGGCTTCTGCCAGCACAGCTCTGTCTGTCAGGGATCACACACTTCTTCACATCCCAACTGACAGTTATCTGAGTAGAAGTCTACAGTGTACACCTAGCTGCAGTTATATCAGCAAAAAAGTCCTTATGCTGGTATAAGCTGTGTCTACACTACGAAGGTTTTGCCTGTATAACTATATCAGTATAGTTATACGGACAAAACTTCAAGTGTATACTAGGCCACACACACAGGAAAACAACAGTTACAAAGGTGAGTAACCATCTTCTTCGAGATGTGTTGCTCATATCCATTCCAATTAGGTGTGTGCGCGCCGCGTGCACGCTCGTCGGAAGATTTTTACCCTAGCAACACTCGGTGGGTTGGCTGGGTCGCCCCCTGGAGTGGTGCCGCTATAGCGCCGGATATATACCCCTGCCGACCTAATGGCCCTTCAGTTCCTTCTTGCTGGCTACTCCGACAGGGGGAAGGAAGGCGGGTTTGGAATGGATATGAGCAACACATTTCGAAGAAAAACAGTTACAAAGGCGAGTAATCGTCTTTTCTTCTTCGAGTGCTTGTTCATATCGATTCCAATTAGGTGATTCCCAAGCCTTACTTAGGCGGTGGGGTCGGAGTGAGGCGTTGTAGAATGCAAAACTGCTGAGCCAAAGGCGGCATCGTCTCTGAACTGTTGAACCAATGCGTAATGTGAGGCAAAAGGTGTGAATCGATGACCAGGTAGCAGCGTGACATATTTCCTGGATGGGGACATGGGCCAGGAAAGTGGCAGATGAGGCTTGCGCCGAAGTAGAATGGGTGGTGAGATGGCTAGCCGGAATGTGAGCCAATTAATAGCATGTTCAGATGCAGGATGTCACCCAAGATGAAATTAGTTGGGAAGAGACCGGCATGCCTTTCATCCGGTCTGCCACCGCTATAAAGAGCTGAGGCGAACGTCGGAAGGGTCTGGATCTCTCGATATAAAAGGTGACAGCCCTGCGGACATCCAAGGTATGTAGTTGTTGTTCCCGATGTGATGAGTGCGGCTTCGGGAAAAAGACTGGGAGAAAGATGTCTTGATTGACGTGAAAAGCAGACACCACCTTAGGGAGGAAAGAGGGGTGCGGTCGCAGCTGTACCTTGTCGAATACCGTATATGGGGGATCCGCTGTCAAAGCCCGAAGCTCCGATACTCGTCTTGCCGAGGTGATAGCGACGAGGAAGGCTGTCTTCCAGGAGAGGTACAGCAGCGAGCAGGTGGCCAGAGGCTTAAAAGGGGCACCCATAAGCTTGGCTAGCACCAGGTTTAGATCCCAGGTAGGGGTCGGGTGTCTGACTTGAGGGTACAACCGTTCCAATCCCTTTAGGAATCTGGAAACTATGGGGTGAGAAAAGATTGAACGGCCACTTTCCCCTGGGTGGAAGGCAGAAATAGCTGCCAGATGCATCTTTATAGAAGAGACCCCGCCAGGCCCTGCTCTTTCAGGGACCACAGATAATCCAGGACAGTGGGGACAGATACCTGTTCGGGGACTAAGTTACTCTGAGCGCACCAGTAGGAGAAACGCTTCCACTTGGCGAGATATGTCATCCTAGTGGAAGGCTTCCTACTGCCCAAGAGCACCTGTTTTACCGCAGCGCAACTCAGACTGGCTCAACCACACAGAAGCCATGCTGTGAGATGAAGGGATTGCAGGGCCAGATGGTGAAGCCTGCCGAAGTCCTGTGTTATGAGGTCCGGCCAGAGTGGCAGGGGGATCGGGTCTGCCACTGAGAGGTCGAACAACAGAGTGTATCAATGCTGCTTCAGCCACGCTGAAGCAATGAGGATCAGGTGGTCTCTGTCCCTGCGGAGCTTGAGTAGGACTCTGTGGACGAGCGGAAACGGTGGGAAGGCATAAAGTAGGTGCCTCTTCCACGGGATCGGGAATGCATCTGAGAGGGAGCCCAGGGAGCGTCCTTGGAAGGAGCAGAACACCTGGCATTTCCTATTCTCTCGGGAGGCAAAGAGTCTATGTGGGGAAAGCCCCACCTCCGGAAAACAGAATGGATAATGTCCGGATGAATCGACCACTCGTGAGACAGGAAGGACCTGCTGAGGTGATCTGCCAGACTGTTCTGGACTCCTGGGAGAAAAGACGCTACCAAATCGATAGAGTGGGCTATGCAAAAGTCCCAGAGGTGGATGGCTTCTTGACAAAGGAGGGAGGAGCGTGCCTCACCCTGCTTGTTTATGTAAAACATGGTCGTTGTGTTGTCCGTGAACACTGATACACAACGGCCTTGTAGATGGTCCCGAAACACCTGACATGCTAGACGGACTGCTCTCAGCTCCCTCACGTTGAAGTGCAAGGCCAGCTCTTGGGGCAACCAAAGGCCGTGAGTATGAAGACTCCCGAGGTGGGCACCCCAACATAGAGATGACGTGTCTGTGGTAAGGGCCACCGAGGGTTGCGGTGGGTGGAATGGCATCCCTGCGCAGACCAGAGAGGGGTCTAACCACCAAGTGAGGGAGTTGAGAACCTTCCTGGGGATAGTGAGCACCGAATCCAGACTGTCTCTGTGCGGACGGTATATTGAAACAAGCCAGGTTTTGAAGGGACGGAGACATAGCCTCGCATACTTGGTCACAAAGGTGCAGGAGGCCATGTGACCTACTAGGCTGAGCCAGGTGCACACCAACGTTGTCGGAAAGGATTGAAGACTTTGAATTATTGAAGTCATTGTTTGAAAACGCGACTGGGGGAGGCAGGCTCTGGCCAGATTGGAGTCCAGAACAGCTCCCATGAAGTCTATTCTCTGCGTGGGTGTCAGAGTAGACTTTTCTGTGTTGATCATGAGGCCTAGGCTCCCGAAGAGGTCTCTGACGATGCACAGGTGCTGCGATACTTGTGACTGGGAAGTCTCTCGAATGAGCCAATCGTCAAGATACGGGTAGACGTGTACTCGATGACGCCGGAGGAAGGCGGCTACTACAGCCATGCATTTGGTGAAGACTCTTGGAGCTGTAGAAAGGCCAAAGGGAAGTACCGTGAACTGAAAGTGTTGGTGGTTGACCACAAAACAGAAGTACCGTCTGTGTGGTGGATAAATGGCGACATGGAAATACGCGTCCTTCATATTGAGGGCGGCATACCAGTCTCCCGGATCCAGGGATGGGATGATGGTCCCCAGGGATACCATGCGGAACTTCAGCTTTATCATGAATTTGTTGAGTTCTCGCAGGTCTAGGATCAGTCGTTGACCTCCCTTTGCCTTGGGGATTAAGAAGTAGCAGGAATAGAACCCCTTGCCCCCTCATGTCTTTTGGCACCTCCTCTATGGCTCCCAGTTTTAGGAGTGCCTGGACCTCCTGAAAGAGGAATTGCTCGTGAGAGGGGTCCCTGAAGAAGGACGGATTGGGAGGGTGGGTTGAAACAAATTGGAGGTGGTATCCCGCTTCCACGGTGCAGAGGACCCAACGATCTGAGGTTAGCTGGGACTAGGCAGGGAGGAAATGGGAGAGGCGGTTGAAAAAGGAGGGAGAAGGATCCGGTAGGGTAACTGGTGAGCTGTCCTCGGGTGTCCCATCAAAAGTTTTGCTTGGGCCCCATTGGTGGTTTAGGAGGCACTTGACTTTGGGTTCCTTGACGGCCAGACTGCCTCTGCCGATTCCCCCTGCCACGCCTTCTGGTAGCGTCCTGACGTGGCCTAGTCTGGTTGTAAGGGCGGTGTGGCTGGAGCCGGAAGGACCTTCGTTGGGTCACTGGCGCGTGCATACCCAGGGAGCGCATTATGACACGATTGTCCTTCAGACTTTGCAACCTGGGGTCGGTTTTGTCTGAGAAAAAGCCCTGGCCCTCGAAGGGTAAATCCTGAACGGTCTGCTGCAATTCAGGGGGAAGGCCTGAAGCCTGGAGCCAGGAGATACGCCTCATTGTCACTCTGGATGCCAGAGTTCTGGCAGCCGAGTCCGCTGCATCCAGAGAAGCCTGGAGAGAGGTTCTTGCCACCTTTTCACCCTCTTCAAGTAGGGCCGTAAACTCTGGATGGGACTCCTGGGGAAGAAGCTCCGTAAACTTCCCCACGGACACCCATGTATTAAAGTTATACCGACTTAGGAGGGCTTGTTGGTTTGCCACCCTAAGTTGGAGGCCCCCAGCCGAGTATATTTTGCGGCCTAGGAGGTCCATGCGTCTAGCCTTCTTCGCCTTAGGAGCTGATGCTTGCTGTCTATGACACTCCCGTTCGTTCACCGATTGGACAACCAGAGAGAAGGGAGGTGGGTGAGTGTAGAGATATTCGTATCCCTTTGAGGGGACCATATATTTCCTCTCTACTCCCCTAGCTGTAGGTGGAATTGAAGCTGGAGATTGCCAAATGGTGTCCGCATTAGCTTGTATAGTGCAGATGAACGAGAGAGCCACTCTACTAGGTGCATCAGCTGATAAGATGTCCATGACTGGGTCCTCTATTTCAGTCATTTCCTCCATTTGCAAGTTCATATTCTGAGCCACCCGCCTCAAGAGGTCTTGATGGGCCTTGAGATCGATTGGTGGAGGGCCTGAGGAGGATGTTCCTGCTACCGCCTCATCAGGTGAGGAGGAGGAGGAGGAGAGGCCCGGGACCAACAGGTCCTGAGGTGGGTTGTGTACTTGAGGGGCGTCATCTGCATCAGGTGGAACCTCAGTGACTGCAGATGGAATTGGAGCCTTGTCCGTGCCCGTAGGCGGAGGGCGGCTCACCGTCGCCTCTGGTACCTGGTGTTCTGACAGAGCCGACCATTGAGCCACTGATGTGGCACCTTGGGCCTGGTGGTATGCCCATGGTGTCCAGAAGGACCAGTGATGAGGCTTTTGTTCGTGGCTTTGTCTCTCCGGATATTGGCTGAGGACATCAGAGTCACGCTCCTGATGCTAGGATGCACTACCAGCCTGAGACGATACCGATGTGTGTCTCGAAGGCCACGGTGGTGCCGAGAGACCCTGGGAGGGCACCATTGTTCTTGACGCTTGATCCCGGGGTGGTACCAGGGGGCGGTACCGGGAGCTATGGCGGTACCGTGAGCGAGACCAGGACCTTCTACAGTACTATACCTTCTATAACAGCAGGGAGGTCGACCGCGATCTCGAGTCCCTTCGTCTGGAGCGACTGCGGGATACACGGTACCGAGATCGTATCGAGAGCTGGATCGGTACCAGGAGAATCTGTCCGGTGAACAAGATGTTGAACATCACTGTGAGTGCGACCGGTACCGCGATGGAGAGCGGTGCCGGGACTGCGAGCGGCGCCGGGAGTGGGAACGACGTGGTCGAGAGCGTCTGCGAGACCGTGACCTGGAATGACGTCTCTCTGGTGGACCAACGGAAGGAGGCCTTACCAGGGCCGGCTTGCCGATTGATTGAACGACCAGCACCGGCGATGCCAGAGGTTGAGGACGTATTGGCTCCGTCATAGCAATGAGCTCCCTTGCCGTAGCGAAGGTCTCCGGCGTAGAAGGGAGAGCAAGCTCAACCACAGCAGGAGCCGGGGAGCTGTCTGGCACCGGACTCAACAGCCCTTGTGGGACCGGAATCGACGGTGCTGCGCTAGGTGGAGCTGCAATCTGCGGTGCCAGCGTCGACGGTGCCGCAGCGGATGACGGTGCCCGACGAACCGTCTTAGACAAGTGCTCCTTCTGCGAGGCTGGATTCGGAGCATTATGTCGTTTCCCAGTCGGGGAAAGGGAGCGGTGCCAAGGAGTCGGTGCCAGTAGAGTTCGGTGCCGGGACTCCTCGGTACCGGAGTGATCCGGTGCCGAAGGGGCGCTCCTTACCGAGGCAGTCTGTTGGGCGCTCGGTACCGGTGTTGCAGGACTAAGTGCCGACTCCATGAGGAGCTGCTTCAATCGAAAGTCCCACTCCTCTTTTGTCCTTGGTTTAAATGACTTGCAAATGCGGCACTTGTCAGCAAGATGGGATTCCCCTAGGCACTTGAGGCAGGAGTCATGGGGATCCCCTATTCGCATCGGCTTCTGGCACGCCAAGCACGGTTTGAATCCCAGTGCCTTGGGCATGGGCCCGCACCGGGGTGGAGGAAAGGGGCTAAACCCTGATCCTTCCTTCAACTATATACACTAACTATGAATAGAAGTACTAACACTAACTATAACCACAAGAACTCGAACTATAAACATAGTAAAGAGCAAAGAACTACGAGAAGCTAGGGATGCGGAGATCAGCAAAGCCGCGCTCCACAGTTCCAACGACCGTCCCGGGCGGTAAGAAGGAACTAAAGGGCCATTGGGTCCGCAGGGGTACATATAGCTGCGCCACTCCAGGAGGCAACCCAGCCAACCCACCGAGTGTTGCTAGGGTAAAAATCTTCCGACGAGCATGCACGCGGCACGTGCACACCTAATTGGAATCGATATGAGCAAGCACTCGAAGAAGAATCTCTAGCTATGACAACATGGGTAGGGAAACAAAGTAAAGTTTACCTAAACAGAATTAACAAAAATTTGGAGATATACCTATCTCACAGAACTCGAAGGGACCTTGAAATGTCATCAAGTCCAGTCCCCTGCCTTCACTAGCAGGACCAAGTACTGTCCCTGAGGTTTTTTGGGGTTTTTTTGTTTTGGTGTCCCAGATCCCTAAATGGTCCCCTCAAGGACTGAACTCACAACCCTGGGTTTAGTAGACCAATTTCTTAAAAAGCGAAGTTAAATTCAGAGAGTTTACATTATGGTACAATCACAGGCCTGGCAACCCAGGGACTCAATTCCATGAAGACAGGCAATCCACTCCCAATAAAAAAAATACTGGAATTGGAACCTGAAATAGACATCCAAAAATACACTGGGATCAGTGGGTTAGAGGTAAGAAAAAAGAAGAGTATTGAAAGTGATGCCTATATCTGCGTCACTCATATTACTTCCTGAGGACTAGCAAGATAATACATGTGAAGATTAACCTACACCCAATTCCTTTTTAGCAGATTCAAAGCATGGTACATTTCTTACCCCCTTTTGCTGGCTTGCATACTTCTCAGTCCATTGTTTGGCATTTCTGATGAACACTTCCTTGTTGTATTTATACTCCGAGGACTAGAAATAATAAAGCAAGAGATAAGAAGGATAGACACTTAAGCACCTGTGAACACTCTTATTCCCTATATAGAAGAATGAGCACAAGTACCACATAGTCTCTGCCCTAATTTGCATGCGCCAGCATTTGCACCTAGGGAATAAAAGAGTACGTACTATGTCTGCCATGAGGGGGTCATCGGGGTTAGGCTCGCTCATCAGAAGCTGTATGGAGGTCAGCAATGTGGAGATATTCAGGGACGGCCTCCATGCACCCTTCACAGAAACAGAACAATAAAAACAGAGCTTAACAGGGAGAAGAGGTCTGATTATCAGCTGACATACAGAAAACTAATTTTCCTCTGGAGTTTCCCCTCAATGCAGTACATAAGGTGGTTACCACCAGGTGGTCAGTTTATACAGTAAGGAAGACATCTGATGCCAGGTTAGTGGATTTCAAACCAGTAAGGTTTTGACCTCTCCTACAAAGGAGAAAAACATTCCAGGACCGACCTGGCTCTCATCCTTTGGTTCACCACAGCTACAGCGGCAACTTGCTCTACAGCAGACAGACAGAGGCACAGTGCTCATACCAATTAGCCCTGCAGCTTCTGTTCGGGCCATTTCAAGAGAGCAATTATAGTGATGCAGAGATCTCACTCCAACTTAATTGACACTGATCCGCAGTGTCATCTACATCTGTATTGTATCAGGATCCAAGCTGTGATTTTCAGAGGGGCACCTGACTCTTAGGTCCCTTCGAAAATCCCAGCCCTTAAAGCATTAAAAAAAGCAAAGAAAAATACATCTTAGTGAATAACCAATGGTATGCATTATATAGTCACCTGTATAATGAGTATCCATGTAAACAAGAGCCAATATTAAATATCAGTGAAGCTTTTTACAGCCGGGACAATAGGGGAGTTTAGCATCATCTGTAACTTTGCTGATCCCCACTAGAGTAGCACTGCCTTACTTTGGGTGGTAATCTGAGAACATCCAGGCAAATCCTTCCAGCAGAGTCAATGTTGGGATGGTAGATGGGTGTCAGAAAGCGAATCTTCGGTGGTTCAAATGGATATCTTTTAAGAAGAGGTGTTAAAGAAACAGTTTTCATTTAAAATATAATCTAAATTGAATGTTCAGTTCCATTAGCATTCTATTTGATACATTACCAACAACATTTTAGTGTCCTCTCCCCAGACTCCTGCAAATTCCAACCATCTTTTCCTCAGCAAGTTTTTGGAGGAAACACCCCATCTCTGGCCATGCCCTCTAACACAATGGCCTTAACTGTTTTCAGGTTGGTTTCTGTCTTTTGCACAGCACTAAATTCCCTTTTGCTTGGAAGCTAACGTCTCATTGCCTCAGATTACTTGCTTTTCTCATTTTCCCTGACATCTCCTTTAGTTACATCAATTCACTTTAGCTGTGAACAGAAAAAGATGTAGTACTGGGTCAGACCAAAGGTCCATCTAGCCCAGTATCCTGTCTTCCGACAGTGGCCAGTGCCAGGTGCCCCAGAGGGAACGAATAGAACAGGTAATTATCAAGTGATTCATCCTCTGTCGCTCATTCCCAGCTTCTGGCAAACAGTGGCTAGGTACACCATTCCTGCCCATCCTGGCTAATAGCCATTGATGGACCTATCCTCCATGAATTTATGCACCACACAGGTCCTTTTTTTTCCCCTTTCAAAATTGTTTAAAGGCATCAAAATAATTGAAGGATCCTGATAAAGTATTTCTAGATTTTGTGTGTGCATTGTTACACACCTTGGGAGCTTGAAAGTGAAATCTTCATATTACAAATAAATAAGAACATTAATAAAATCTCTCTCAGCTAAAATCTGATTGATAATGTCACAAACAGGGAGAGTGAAGGCAAAGAACCAAACTATTACACTTTACGCCCATTGCTCCAATCCTCCTAATATACAGGATACCACCTCTTTGTATCTCACACAAACTGACATATTTGACAAGAAGTTAAAAAAATATTCCTTCTTACTATGTGTGTTCCCCCTTCTGTTCACCTTCCTACATGCATTGATTTAATTACCTTTCAGGAACAACTACTTCCAAGTTGAAAACTCCTTTATCATATGGCGTGTTTGCACCACCCAAAATTTCTTAAAGAAAAAAAAATTAGACAACTATAACATTCAAAATGGGTAAGTGTTCCCCCCGCCCCCACTCCCATCATGCTTCTGCTACAGTCGTGCATTCCCATCACACCGTTTCTAACTGTAGCAATGTCCGGATCTGCCAACAGAAGTGACCATTGCCATCTCGTCACTAAACATTTTGTTCTACCCTGCTGTGCAGTAAGGTCAATAATCCCTATGTTTTAAGTGAGAACTAGGGAGGGCCTAAACAATCATTAGTTATCTAATTTTGGAAGCAAAAAAAAGTTTGACTGTTACAGGTTGGAACTTCTTCACTGACAAAAGTTGTATTGCTGGAGCTCAGCTGAGCGAATGCTCTGCATAGTAAAGAAAGAGTATGTTATTTCACTAATTCCTTCTGTGTGTCTGACCTTCCTATCCTTACACCCAGGCAAAGTCTTGATACTTCCTCCCTTCTCATACTTCAGAAGTTGAAATTGGCCATGACTCCTGAAGGCGAGAAAATTTCTCAAGTTCCAGACTGTGAGCATGATACAATAACTATGGTGATTTTTCAGCCAATAGCTGAAAAAGATACTGAAATAATGTTCAGCCCTAGAACCAGGACTGAGAATTGGCCTACAGACCCAAGCAATCTCTTGAGTTAAGGTGGCAAAGCTAATATTTAGGAGTAGAGGGCCATAATCTTCAATACTACTCCCCTGTATTGTTTCTTCTGGAAGTCAGTGCCTGAAATGGAGTTAATCTAAAGGGCCAAAAGCTGAGTTATGGAGGGAGAACTCTGTGGATGCCTGGCCTTCCTCGTAGCAGGAAACCTAAAACCTGAGACTCCAAGCCACCTGTAAAACCTTGTTAGCAAAGTACATCCAACCCCCTACATGCACAGACTCCTTCAGCAGTGTTGAAAAGCCATGAGAGGGGACTACAGCTACTTCCAGCAACAGTAACTCATGTTACAGAGAGCATACCAGTGTGGTTTCCTTAACTACTCCCCCTGGTCCACGCTCCCTAGCCACGTGACCAGGAATCCAATCAATAGGGAACATAAAGAAGGGGAATTAAAAAACAAAACAAACAAAAAAACCACGATGGTAATACATACGGGCTCGTAGATCATCCATCCGGTCTTTGTTTTGCCAGAACATAATGCCTGGGGGAGGCTCTGTGGTCAACAGATGCAGCTCTCTCTTCAGTCGTGAAGTTCTTTGCATTGTGCTGAAATATTGTAAGAATTAGCACCTTATAGCTGGCGCCTTTCGTACTGTAGGTATGGTACTGGCTTTCACAATAATAACTCAAACAACAGTTGTGCAAGGAGGACAGTCATTTGAAGCAGCCATTAAATACACATCAACAGCCAGCACTTAGCCTTTAATACTAGAAGTTGCTCTGTTAAGGGTGACGCAGAGCCATGAAAAGCAACAATCCTTGGAATTCTTTAAAAACATCTCATCTCTATGGCAGCAAGAACCAAATTTTATACACCCTCATGTAGCTCAACCAGGTAGTAAGATGATTTGGTCCACCAGAATGGATAGAGCATTGGTTGGGACTCAAGAGACCTCAATTCTATTCCCAGTTCTGCCACTGGCCTGCTGCATGACCTTAGGCACATCACTTCACACACCTGTGCCTCAATTTTCTCCTCTGCAAAAATAGCAGTAACGACACTGACCTCTTTTGTAGAGCACTTTGAGATCTAGTGATGAAAAGTGCTAGATAAAAATCTAGGTATTATTATTAAACTGTACTAACCAGGTTAAAACAAAAACATGCTTTACCCCAGGTATAAATCTTGGCTAAAGCATGGAATTTTGGTCTTTTTTTATTAATCCTTCCTCAGCAGGGCGGGGTGGGGGCAAGATGGGCTAGATCAGGGTTTCTCAACCCGCGGGTCGGTACCCACAATTGGGTCGAGTGTTTCAGATGGTCACATGACAGCTCCTATCCCACAGGGCTGGCTGGGCTTGCCTCCCTGCTCCAGGCACTGCAACCTCTGGGGTCCCAACACCACTCAGATTTGGCCCATCTATCATGACAATGGGAGTCTGGGTAGGCCAAATTTGAGTAAGTGGCACTGTAACCCCATGAGCCAGGTCACAACTCCACTCTCACAAATGGCTCCTGCAGCGAGCCCCACAGCACAGGAGCTGCAGGAGCCAGCACTGTGGGATGAGTGCTGTGCAGGATCCAACCAAACCACCCCAAGGCCTCCATCCCCAGACTATTTACTGGGTTACAATGGACCATAAACATTTACAAATGGGTCCTGAGCCCAAAAAGATTGAGAACCACTGGGCTAGATAACTTTTTGAGGTTCCTTCCAGACCTTCATTTCTATGATTCTATAACTAAAAACTGACCAAACTATCTTATAAGCCAGCTCATACACAGTGCAGGTTCAAAATAATCAACCATGCTGGGTAACCAGTTACAAGACCATCAGGACTGTTGGGACCAAAACACATTATAACATGTTGTGGCTGCAATACAGTACAAATGTATGTGGTTAAAACCGTCCTGAGCAATCTGCATGAATATTCCCAGTCAAACACGAAAACATCCTCACCCACCAGCTGGGACAAGAAAGAGAACCAGGAAAATTTCCCTCATCTGCCAAAAAATAGTTACAGGCAATGGGGAACAGATTTTGGCAAGTGGGAATTAAAGTGGGGTCCAACCTTGCCTGCAGCAAGGTAGATGAATAGTAATCAGGAACTTCCTAATATGGGAGCTGTCTCACCTGTCAGAAATTATAGCCTCCATGCACTCCATGTCAGTGATTACTTCAAAGCAGGGACAATCTACCCGTGTGTGTGGGGAGGGGGGAGGAGGTGGTACAGTGTCACTCACCCCACACGAGGATAACTATGTATCCCTCTGCCACCACCCAGCTGTGGGGAAGAACCAAGCATTCCCTCGTGTGCCCCTCCCCTCGAGTCAGGGTCAACTTCCTCCCCATCCCCATGAGGGCTAACTGTCCGCCATCTCCCCATGATTACCCCACATTGTTTTCTCCCAAGGAATTGAAATTAGAGGCAGTTTTTGAATTTACAGGGGGGGGTGAGACCATGGGGCGAGACCATGAGGGCAAAGGTGGGCTGTATGGCACCATAGTAAAAACTGAAAAAATGTTCTACAAGCATTTTATTCGATTTAACTCATTTTAAAAATCATCACACAAATGAAGCTGGCTATTCAAGCCTTCTGTGAAGCACTACGGCTACATCCTTCTTGGTTTCTTGTAATTTTGCCCAACTCTGTTAACGAACTTCTCTAATGCAGTGTGTTCATCTTTGGTGGCTTCTCATGTGTCCGGTACTCCCAGTCCTTCAACTGATATGCTCATTAGTTCATTATATGTTCATGATATGCTCATTAGTTCAAGCAGAAGGCGACTTTTTTCAGAACACAGAATCCTGTTCAATGATGAAAAAGAACGCTAACTGTAGCTGTTGTGACTGGGAGTAGCAAGAGATGAATTCCTACTTCTTTCATCCCAGGAAATATAGCACAAAGGTCAGGTTGAGCCACTAACGATGATAAAAAAGAAGCTGCAGTCAAACCTTCATTCATTCATGGCATGACATTCTGCTGTGCGTTCAAATTCTCTATTCTGTCCTGATCACATGGCAGCCCCATTGCTGGCAGTGCCTCACTCCACTCAATTGCCGGTGTTTTATAAGACAGACATCTGTAAAAGTTACACAAAGGTTCAGTAGAATCCAGAAGTCGCTGTTGTAGATTTGTAAGAATCAAGTTAATGTACTTTTTCAACTGGCTTAACACACACTTCTTGTCCTCTTCACTTAAGGAAGAGTCATTAGTCCTTCATTAGTTAACTTCTGGATTGAAATCTTTGCTTCTTCCAGTACGTTTTCAATACATATTTCTCTGATTGATCCAACTGTAGCTTCTATTGCTGGACAAAGATCTACTACTGTTGTAGTAGATGCCTAGATGGCATTGTTTAATGACCCAAGTGGTTTCAACAACAGACTTAGAAGAGAGAAAATAGTGATTGTTTTCTCTGAACATAGTAGCAAAAGTAGTGCACTAGCCTCACTACTTAAATCGGTCCACTCTTGGTAGATACTTTCAAAAGCCAGTAATAAAAGTTGCAGTAATTTTAAGACAACAGCCAAGGATCGCTCACGGGAAAGCCAGTGGGTTTTCTCTTGGACTAATCTGAACTTCAGTCCCAGAGCATCTTCTATTTCTTCCAATACATTTAGTCTTTTTGGACTGTTGCTGAAAAAAAAAGAGTACAATGAAGACATTACAATTATGGCTTTTTTAATGTTTTTTGAAGATTCTGCAGCTCGTACTAGTGCTAGCTGGAGTAGATAGCCTTTGCAGTGTGCATAGGAGAGATTAGGATTACACTTTTCTCTGAGCAAAGCTTGTACTCCACCATGTCTTCCAGTGAAGTTTACTGCTCCATCAAATGCACAAGCAGCCATCTGTTTGGGGTCCAATTTACAAACATTTAATTCTTCTAAGATGTGGGATGTCATAGATGCAGCCAATGTGTCTTCTATAACCTGAACATCTAGAAATGCATCTACTGGCCTACCACTGACATCAAGATAACGTACACAATGATTTAATACTTGACACTCACTTGCATCAGTGCATTCATGAGCCACGTATGAAAAATTTTTCAATGTGGTAAGAGAATTCTTCACTTTTTCAACTGCTGTCTTTCACTGTTGCACCGCATGCTTCTAACCACTTACTTGAGTTTCTTGCAGAAAGATAGAGAGCATTTGCCAGTCTTGTTCAGAACTAGTATCTAACTTCAGGGTTAACAAGTGACAATGCACTTAACATTGACCTCCAGTTTGTAGTGTGTGGTATCTCTTGCTTAAATAGAAAGTATGATGCGACTGCCATGTTTGTTCCCACAAACTGTGTTGTGTATTCAGCATTCTTAATGGCCTCATTAAGAACTTCTAGACTTGGTTTTGACAGTAACTGCCTTATAAGGCTTTCTGCATGTTGATGCAGTACAGAGGTTTGGTGCTTTGCAGCCTTTTCATGTAGTTTATCAGCATTAGCTTTGCTGATAGGTCTGGCAAACTAGGCTCCTCCAGTATTACCAATTGTAGCAGTGGGAAGGTTTCCTTCTTCGTAAGCTTTTTTGCAAGAGGTGCACCATCTTTTGTAACTTCAATAAATGGAAAAAGCTTTACCAACAAACATCGGGAACTGCCTTCAGGTTGTGGAAACACTGTTTCTTCAGTAGGTAGTTGTATTTGTGCTTCTGACTGTTCAGACGTAGATATGCCACTTAAACCTTCAGATGACATGTTGATATACTCCTGATTCTTGGTGTGTTCTTCATCTTGGCTGGTTTTTGAGGCCTTTGAGTGGAAAAATTGAATTGTTTTTTGTCTTTTCATTTTCACCCTGACCTGCAACATATAAAACATATAAGAATGTGACATTACCCAGGGTACAATCTGGACTGTTGAACAGCTGTTTCCCCTTAGTTTTTGAACCTGACATGTCTTTTACACTGCTTCCCTGTGAGAACAACTACTCCTGGTCTGTTCACACACAGCCTCCAGCATGTAACTTGCTGCCAGTGACACAGTATGAGTGCTATAGTCAGTCACTCATGAATTACACTGCAGAACACCAGCAAACTCTCCAGTCCCAGACTTTCCCCCAGAAATATGCATCTTGTACTGTCTAGCACTCTACTGGATAATGCAAGCTCTTATAAAATCCATCATTTCATAAACAGAAAGTGATATGCACAAACCCTGTTATCTCAGGTGGAGATTCTCAAACATTTTAATCCAAACACATTGGCTTAGATAAACCAATAAAACAAGTTTATTAACCACAGAAAGAAAGATTGTAAGTGATTACAAGTAATAAGGCATAAAAGTCAAAATTGGTTACAAAAAAATAAAAGGCAAAATGCAACTAATAACTTACTTAACAGGCTAAGTGAATTCAAAGTACAATGTCTTTCTCGCCACATGCTTTTGCAGTCTCGCTGGCTAGAATCCTTTCTGCCAAGCTCCCTCCCCAGTTCAGTGTTCCTTCAGGTGTTTCTGATGCTGTGAGCAAAGAGAAAGGAGTGCTTTGGGGCTTCTGTCCTCATTTCTTATAGTTCTCTTTTCCCTTTGAAGATCATCTCCATCTAGGGTTCAGGTGACAGGAGACTGGAGGCCAGAAACTTTCCACTGTTTTGCTGTCAATATGTGAAGTTCTCACTCACACCTTTCTTCCTTCCAAAGAATGGCCAATTAACCAAGTGATAGTCCATTTGATTTTGTTGACACGTGGATGAAGCATTAGCTAGTCTTTTGTCTCTGGGGAACCAGTTTGAAGCTGGTTCCCCAGACTTGGAACATGCCTTATAAAGTAGAATTCTGTAACTTCACATACAATGTTGCTATGCATTTTACCAGGAAAATCAAGTTTGACAGATTATGAGTTTTCCAATGATACCTCACAAGGCATACTTTGTACAAAATTTATCCTAGCCTTGTAAAAAGGGTGAACATAAGAGTACAGACTGTCATAACTAATAAATTAAATGTTTTGTTAGGATAATGCAAATTTAACAAAAGACAATGCAAAAATTACACCAAACACAGAACAGTTTTAGATTTCTAAAGCAAAATATATATCAATTTTTTTAATGTATTTAATTTAAATTTACTTATGAAAAATTATTAAAGTGTTTAGTTCAGAAACTCCCCAAGATAATGACCTCTCTAGATAGCGACAATGCGAGATAACAACCTTGGCAAATAAGGCATTTTAAAAAACCTTGCCTAATAGGAAACATATTTCTATAAGTTTCTCAGTCACAAATCTAGCATTCTAGAGCAAAGTCACTAAACTCACTAATCTAGTCATCCCAAGAACAAGAAATTATATGAATTCCTTCTGTATATATATGCATAAACTTTCATGAAGTTTCAATGGAAGAGTTAAGCTTACCTGTGGCTGCCCAGTTACTGTAAGCTAGTTTCATACATTTTTGTCGGCAAAGAAATATGGTGCTAACTCTTGGCCTCACATTTTAAACATCATAAAACACCAATAAACATCAGCATTTGAATTTATGATGATTTACTGTTTATAAATCATAATTTGAAATTATTAGGTCAGTCAACCTGTCTGAAATGAATGAGCCAGCACTGTCACAACAAACAGCTGCGGGAGACAGCTAATCTTTGTTCATACGTTTCAAACCTATTATGCATTTTCAAGAACAAGTATTTTATCATACATATGCTTTTAAAGTGTGTGTTAATGTTTCAACTTCAATTCAAATGTCCAAACAACAAAATGAATTTTTCTTCGAACTAGAAAATTTAAAAAACTAGATCCAGCTGGAAAACGACTGGCTGGAGGAAAGTAGGAAAATCCCTGCTCGAGAACATTCCCCATAGGGAGTAACTGTTCCCATTCCCCCACTATAACCACCCTGCCCCAAGAATCAGGGTCACTCCCCATGAGGACTAACTTACCCCCATCCCTACATGATCAACCCACCCCCAGAGTCAAGGTCACACACCCCCAAGGGGGGCCACCTGCCTGTCTGTGATCACCCCAGTCAGGATCACTCCCCCATGGAGGCCACCTGCCCCCAATCCAGCCCCTCCCCCCCAGAGTCAGGGTCACCCCCCATAGGGTCTAACTGCCCCCCATTCCCACAGAGTCAAGGTCACCCCCCCCAGGAGGGCTAACTGCCCCTCATTCTCCCAGAGCCAGGGTCACTCCCCCCAGAGGACTAGTTGCCCCCCATTCCCGCAGAGTCAGGGGCACTCCCCCCAGGAGGGCTAGTTGCCCCTCATTCTCCCAGAGTCAGGGTCAGCCCCCCCGGAGGGCTAATTGCCCCCCATTCCTGCAGAGTCAGGGTCAGCCCCCCCGGAGGGCTAATTGCCCCCCATTCCCGCAGAGTCAGGGTCAGCCCCCCCGGAGGGCTAATTGCCCCCCATTCCCGCAGAGTCAGGGTCAGCCCCCCCGGAGAGCTAGTTGTCCCCTATGACCAACACACTCCCAGGGTCAGAGTCACTCCCCACTGGGACTAACTGCCCCGCGGATCAGGGTCACCTCCCACGGGAGCCACCTTCCCCCCACCCCGGCTCCAGGGCCCTGGTCACGCCCCACGGGAGCTACCTGCCCCCTCCGCCATGACCACCCCGCCCCCCATGCTGACGCGGCCCGGGACTCCCCGCGCGTGTGACCGAGCGCCCCGCCCCCACTCACCCGCACAGCCTCGGCCTCGGGACACCGCCGCAGCCAACCGAACAGAGTGGGCGCGAAGGGCAACGCGGGACTGGACTGGCGGCCCCGCCTCCCCACACCAAGGGGCGGGACTTCCCGGGGCGCCTAGCAACCAGCAGGGCCCACTCTGAGTCGCTCTGCAGAGATGCCGATCTGCGGGGAGCGCGGGGCTGATTGGCCGGAGGGGACAGGAAGGCCCCGCCTGGGGCTTCAAACCTTGGGAGCGGGGAGGAGACGCGGTGTGGGATTGGAGGAGCCGTCCCGGGGCCCCGCCCATCCCTCCTCGCTGGCTCCCTCCCCATAGGGGGCCTCACAGAGGGGTGGGGTGGGGGCGGTCATTGGCCTCTGTGCTGCCTGCGCCTCCCAGGCAGGGCCCTGGGGGTGGATGAGGCTCGAGTCCGGTCCACACTGGGAGGGGGGTTCTGACCCCTGGGGTGCATGAGGTGGGCTGGGTTTGCACACGTTGATGTGGACATGTGTAGGTGCATACACATCACTATATGGGGGGTTTGGACCCAGCTGCTGGAGTCAGGGGATTGCCTGAGAATGTCACCTGTTAGCAGCACTCACATGCGTGTGACAGCACACAGGCCTTGCTGGGGGAAAGGGAGGTTCTGCCCAGCTGCTGCAGTCATGGGATTGTGTGAGAATTTCACACATGCTTGCACGCACACACTCATGGAAGGGGGGAGGTCTCACTCCAGCTGCTAGGGTCAGGGGCTTGCCTGAGGATCTCCAGTCTGTGTTGCAGCTACCCAAGGTGGTGGAGAAACACCTGGCGCTGTTGTGAAGTGAGAGTCGCATCACCCCAAAGGCTTGTAAATGAGAAGGTGAAGGAAAAGAGACCTTTATATATCTATTTAAAGGTTTTATATATCTATTTAAATCTTGTGATTTGGGGGCTTTACTTGTGATTTTTTGCATGCTCAGGGTTAGTCACACTGTACAGTAGCTGGCTGTGGTCAATGTGTAAGGTCAGTTTGTGCCAGACAGGTTACAAGGGGTCATAGACCTAGCAAAAATAAGGTTTAAAATCAGTCTGGGTTGCTGAGGGGTGCATTTCAAGCATTGTCTTTCCAAAGCTGTTGCTCCTTGATTATGATAGATCTCCACAAACTTTATTCAGACCACTTTAAGAACTGTTTGAGGTGAATCCTTGCTTCCTCTCCCCTCCCCACAAAGGCCTTGGCTGCACACCTACTTAGACTATAAACTCTGTGGGGCAGGGACTGACTTTTTGTTCTATGTTTATACTGTGGGGTCCTGGTCCCTGATTGGGGCTCCTAGGCCCTACTGCAATACAAATAATAATAATATATCACTCTCTCATAGTAGCATCTGGGCTACAGATTTATAACCTGATCATCCCATAAATACGTAGTGACTGAGTTATAACTGGAGGAAGATGGGGCTTTAGTCTCTCTTTACATGATGGCAACAATAGACCAAGTTCAGCTATCTGGCGCCCTTGCTTATCAGACACCAAAGAAATCCATTAAAGAAAAATGCTTTCATATTATCCCCATCTCTGGATATTTGTAAGTTTCAGCCTAGTAAATGCTTGTACCAGACTCCAGAGGCCTCAACCTGGGCTTTGTGGTTCCTTTGTAAACTGATTCCTTAAAAATTCAGGTACAATTTCAATTAACGATTGAATTCCTGAACTGTTTCTGGACAAAGAGAGGCTGCAGCCTATAAAACAGCCCTAACAGAGACAAACAAACATTTATTTAACCCATTTCCTTATTATTTAGACAGCACCATACACGATCATGGTATTTTATAAAACATATGAACAAAGCTCCATGTATTCTGTGATGCTGCGATATCAGCTTCAGTCGTTGTCACGGAACCATGCTCCAGAAAATCAGCTTTTGTTTTAAAAATTAAATTTCTAGCTCTTACATTTGGGAAAATAATCTCAAAACATGACCTATGTGTAAGGGCTTGCCTACGTTGGAGTTATGCCATAATAGCTATTCCCAAATAACTATTCCTAAATAGTTCCTTGTGCAGACGCTCTTACTCTGCACTAAGAGTGTCTTGTTCTCAATTAGTTTAATGCAGTGGATTAAGATAATTTGGACTAAAACATGCTTATTCCAGAATAAGAGTGTCCACGTGAGTTAATTGGGAATAGATAATCCTCTTTTAATTCATACCCTATTTTATTCCAGATTAATTTTCATGTGTAGACAAACCCTGGCCTACATAATGCCCATTTGAATCTGTAAAGAACCTCTAACAATGGCTCTAAGACAGAGATGGATAAACTAGCTAACCTACAGCCCCTTCACTGCTATCCCCTCTCCCCTGCAGCTACGCTGCTGTGCAGGGAGCACTCTGACCCACCGCTCCTTCCAATAAGCCAGTCCTGCCGCTCTTAGTGGCATGGTAACGGGGCAGGGAGCGGGGGTATTGGATAAGGGGTAGGAGGTCCTGTGGGGCAGTCAGGGGACAGGGAGCAGTTGGATAGGAGGTGGGGTCCCGGGTAGTGGTCAGGGACAAAGAGTGGTTGGATGGGGTGGAGGTTCTGGTTGGGGGACGGTCAGGGGATGGGTAATAGCGGTGTTGGATAGGCGTGGGAGTCCTGGGGGGCCTGTCAGGGGGCGGGGGTGTGGATAGGGGTCAGGGCAGTCAGAGATAGTGAGTAGGGGGATTGGATAGGGGGCGGGGTCCTGGGAGGGGGCAGTCAGGGGACAAGGAGCAGGGGGTGGGGTTGGATGGGTGGGGGGTTCTGAGGGGGGCAGTCAGGGAGCAGAAAGTGGGAGGGATCGGATGGGGGCTGGGGCCAGACTGTTTGGGGAGGCACAGCCTTCCCTACCTGGCCCTCCATACCGTTTCATAACCCCGATGTGGCCCTTAGGCCAAAAAGTTTGCCCACCCCTGCTCTAAGAGATGTAAACTGCCCCAGCCATCTCACTTTTGGCCTGTGGACTCCTAGACTCTGCAGATGCAGAATCTTGCATTTTTCCAAGATACCACAGAAATCCGCATTTTTCTGCTGCTAGATGCTGAGCTTTTTGTTTTGTCTCCCAACCCTGCTGGGACCTGCCTGCAGTTGCCTCTTGCTCTCCAACTTTTCTCACAAGAGGGAGGTCATTGTCATTGGATTACATGTTTTCAGTGAGGAGGGGCAGGAATGAGACAGGGAACAAGGGCTAGAGTTCAGCTAGGGAGTGTGGGGAGTCTAAAATGAAGGCTGGGCCGCTAGGCAGCCCAGAGACCAGAGCAGTAGCCAAGGCAAGGGGAGCCGAGAAGATTAATTGCTTATACTGACTACAAGTTCCCCCCTTTCCTAGTTCACATGGGGTGAAGGAAGGAAATTCTAAGCCAAGCCACTCAGACAACATTGTAACTGCTGAATTCCGTAGGGCAGTGTCAAATGAAGAACACAACAAAATCAATCTATCATTGAAACTAAACATTCAAGAATTGTAATTCAGGGACCGTTTTCAGCTCAAGCTGCTGCTGTTGGATGACTGGGGATGGGGTATTTCCTGGGTATACGATGAATTATTATAACAGCCGCCACCTTGTGTGATACCAAGGAATGAAAAGAGGACCTCCAGAGCACAAAGCATGCATTATAATAGGCTAAGATAGAGAACCAGGATAGCTACCTAAGCTCTCTAATATATCCGCTGTGGCTTGAGTATAGATAAGGTCACATAATACATTGTTTAGTAGGTTCGATTAACATTGCTGCAGAGTTAGGGAGCCCTTGCAATTGAATTTAGGGGGCCTAGCCACAGAATTTGGTCCTAGTGCATCCTGAAGTAGACAGGGCCCTGTACACAATTCCTTTGTATTCTGAAGCAATCCGCATGCAATGGTGCCTGCTATCTGTGTTTTCTCTGGTGCAGGAAGGTGGGAATTCTGTAGTTAATTCAGACAAATTCAAAAATTGTTTTCTTTACTGCATTAAACATGAAAAAAGAATATGAATATAGTATCCCATTGTTTATTTTGATATTACATATGAGGGTTTGTCTACATAGCAGGTGGGAGGTGTAATTCCCAGCTCAGGTAGATGTACACGCACTAGTTCTGTTCAACTAGCTCCTAAAAATAGCTGTGTGGTTGCAGAGGTTTAGGCTAGCTGCCCATGTGCAATCTCACCTGCCACTCTATGTATGGACTCAGGCAGCTAGCCCAGGCTGCTGCGGCCACACTGCTGTTTTTAGGTGCTAGTTCAAGCAGAGCTAGCGTGTGTATGTCTACCCAAGCTGGGAATTACACCTCCTTCCTGCTGGGTAGACATACTCCAATTGATTTGAAGGTGCCCCTGCTATTATATGTAAAACTAGCCACACTCAGATACTTTCCCCAGTGATATATAAACAAAAAAAGAAATCCTGTTTAAATGACTGGTTAAAAATTACGTAAGTGCAGCATTTATTCAACCCAGCCCAGAGCCCTTCAATAAGTGTGGTGCACTGTGGCCTTTATCTATGTTTCATGCAATGGTGTTGCTTTTTCCCTGAGGCAATGTGGTATCAGGAAACAAGTGTGATGATGATAAACTGGGTTCCACTGTATGAAATTCAAGGATCAAAGCATTGCAAAGTGATATCTATATACATATGTATGGAGGACCAGTGTTTATCTGAAGGTGAATTATTTGCAAAAAAGTGTACTGTGCATTTCAAACTCACAGGAGTCAGTCTAAAGTGAATCTGTTCTACCACCACATTCAAATTAACTTTAGGACTAAGTCCTGAGGCAAAACACTAGATATTGAAGTGTATGGTTCAAACCTGCACTGGCAAGCAGGACTGGTCTAGTGTCTCTCCATCTTTTATAATTCATTTAGGTTTTTGTAGGTGGCATCCCATCCATGCATCCAAACTTCTTTAGCTTGCTATAGCCAACAAGATCACAGCACAAGGTGCCATGGCAGCAGATGGAGAAAAGCCATTAAGTTACAAACAGCACATCCTATCACTTGTACACAACAGACAACACCTCAAAAAGATCCCTTTCAGATGCCAAAGGAAAGGGGTAGTCTTTAATGGCTGTTAAAAATGCCATCTTCAATCTGCTGCTGGCTAGAAGACTGCACCCCATCCTGTAAAGCGCTGACCTGGCCATTATATTTTACGTTTTCACACTCTCTTGGTTGGACTACTGCAGCTCACTCTAGCTAGGAATGAGCACCTCAACATTATAAAAAGCATTAATTGGTCCAGAATGCAGCAGCCCACCTCCATACTGTCATTGGTTGCTGAGAGTACATCATCCTGGCACTCTGCTCACTATGCTGCAGTGTTATGGGGAGCCGGTTCACATTCCACCTCTGCACAATTTTTTTAAAAAACTCTTTATTTAGGAAGTTTGAACAGGTTTATAAATCTTTGCCATGTAAATATCAGAGACAAAACAATAATTATTACAACAGTGAGCTTTTCGAGAAACATTATTACCACTTACAAAGCTAATCTTAAGCCTCACTTCTTCAGCCAAAGCTTTTCCACAGCCATAAAGTGATGTTGAAAATAGGTTAGCTGATAGGTTTTCTCTCTACAAATACACTTTCTGAGTCTATCACAGAAAGTGTAATAAGAAACTGGCAGCTGCAGACAGGGCCACCCGGTGGAGGGTGGGGGGCAAGTGGGGCAATTTGCCCCAGGCCCCCTAAAAAATAGTATTCTACAGTGTTGCAATTTATTTTTATGGAAGGGGGCCCCAAAATTGCTTTGCCCCAGGCCCCCTGTATCCTCTGGGCTGCCCTGGCTGCAGATCATTTTCTTGGTGTCAAGAGACCCAAATGATATCTTTTCCCACAGTAGGACAGTGTTTGGAGCTGTAATAATCTATCATTGGTTCTTAGCCTATTTACCATTGTGGGCTGCATCCAATACTACCTGTATGGCCCTGAGGATGATGTCTTATGGGCTGCAGCTCTGTGCTGATTGGGCCACAAGTGGCCTGCAGGCTGCGAACCACTGACTGGAGAGAGATTTCTTTGGTTGTGTCAGAAGGCATGGAGCTCCCTAGCCAATAACTGCTCGACCGCCTTTTAGTCTTGTGTGTCCTATATGAGCTTTGAACATGTTGATTATATCTGAGTATAGAATAATAGCATTTGAAAATAATGAACAAGGCAATATGTGGCTATTAGGAAATTTATTATAAAATAGATTTATCCATTTTTCAGTAATTTCTCTTTGAAAAAAATGAGACAAAAAAAGCACTATCATGACTGAACTATTAAATAACTCAAACCCACTCACCAGAGGATGTGAGCACCTCATTGTAAGACAATTTGACTTCTTTATTGCTCATGCTGCCAGCCCCAGTATCAACTCAACTCTTTAATGCATTTGGGAGAAACATCTTAAAATTCACCAACATACATAAAAAATATACTAGCTGTTATAGAGGAAATGAGGCTGCATTTCCTTTTGCTTGTGGATTCTGCCCTGAGGTCCTAAAATGACCTATTGTAACCTGACTGTTTAAAGCTTACTAAAGGTTCCTCCCTCTGCTTGTATAAGTCACATGAAATTGTATAATCTCAATTGCAGCCTTTGCCAGCATTGCTGGAGTGACCTAAATTCTGTCTGATGACCCCATTCTTCAAATTATTGTTATATAAGGAAGCTGGTGCCACACAGGAGAGATCCTCAGGAAGGAGCCAGGGCTGACCCTAGCAAATCACTTGAAGATCCCCAGAAAGGAGACAGCAGCTGATTCTGGGAAGGGCTCAAGGATCACCAAGGAGGTAAATAACATGAAACATGCTTAACAAGGCTGCAAGCAAACCAGGAAAAGACAGTCTCTCTCACTGGGCCAAACTCGTGGCCATAGAGTATTTGCAGTGTTTTTAGGGGGAACCCTGCTCCCATCCAGTCTGCTTCAAAATCCAATATAGCAATAATGATGTTACTGTGACCCTTATTGCACAGGAAAGGGCAGAGTCCTTCATAAGAGACCCCTCCCTGTCCCTGCCCAATCCCCCTCTGGAGTGAACCCCATGTGAGCCAATCTCTGCTCCACCCACCACCAAGTCCTGTGGGACAGTACTACAGGCCCCTGGCCATGTCCCCAGGCCTGCTACCCCTACATACCCCAGCCATCCAATGCATTTTGTGAGAACCATAAACTTATTAGGGGATTCTAGTTTGACTTTTAATCTAATAGGTTGGTATCCAGTTTAGGCCCTTAAAGGTTCTGGACCCATGTTGCTTATTGAAAGCAATCAGTACCAGTTTCTTTTTTATAAATTGTATTAAAACTCTTAAATTAAGATTTAAAAAACAAGAAAAAACTATCACTGGAGCTAAGCCATCATTATTAGTACTAAACAAATAACTCCATCAAATCAACAAGTTGCATCTCAATATTGGATTGGACTTGTATCAACAGATTAATAAAAATAACAATGGGGGATATACCAATCTCCTAGAACTGGAAGGGACCTTGAAAGGGCATTGAGTCCCATCCCCTGCCTTCACTAGCAGGACAAAGTACTGATTTTTACCCCAGATCCCTAACTGGCCTCCTCAAGGATTGAACTTACAACCCTGGGTTTAGCAGGCCAATGCTCAAACCACTGAGCTATCCCTCTCCCCCACTGAAGTAAGTTCCTAAGTAGGTAGCTGTGTTTGGTTATTGATTGTACTAAAGAATTTTAACAAAGTCAATCAAATCTATAATTTGAATCAAGCAGCCTAATACTGAAACCAGATCATCATATGATCGTCAGAGCCAATTATAAAGCATCCTTCTTATGGTTTGTCTACATAGGGAAATTACACCGGTGTAAAACAAGATGTGAATTAAAAGTGCTGTAGTTACACCAATAGAGCTCTGAATGTGGACATTAACTCCAATATAAGAGTTCTTTCTTCTGTTTAGCTTGTTATTTTGGCAGAGGTTAAAGCTAAACCAAAATAGTCATTCTTAAACCGGAATAAGTGTCCACATGGGGAGTTCTATCGGTATAACTACAGCACACTGAATTCACACCTTACCATATACCGGTATAACTCACCCATGTAGGCAAACCCTAACCCTTTTGTGATGGGATATACAAACCCCACACTGGGATGGAAGCAGTTAAAGGACAGTACTGGGACCAGCTAGCCTGTTAAACTTGCAGAGAATGCGCGAACTGAAGAAAAGGTTGAAAAGGGAGCAACCATAGCTCAGAAGGCTGGAAAAGAGCACAGAGCTACCCTAAAGGCTTCTGCCAAAAGGGGATAGAGATGCCTTGTCATAAACAGATAGCTAAGGGTTAATGTCTCTTTCACCTGGAAAGGGGTAACAAAAAACACCTGACCAGAGGACCAATCAGGAAACAAGACTTTTGCAAATCTGGGAAGAAATGTCATGACATTTCTTCCCAGATTTGAAAAAGTCTTGTTTCCTGATTGGTCCTCTGGTCAGGTGTTTTTTGTTACCCCTTTCCAGGTGAAAGAGACATTAACCCTTAGCTATCTGTTTATGACACGCCTCCCTGAAGTACCAGGACTGAACTGTGAGCCTGCTCGGGGGTGATGGTTTGGTTTCCCTTTCCCCTATCTGGGACCAGAAACAGAGAGAAGCAGTGGTAGGAAGTGACCCAGGGAGGGTAACTCAGAGGGTCCTGTGACATTCTGTATCTCAGGGGAACAACTTGCACCCCCATGTTCATCCTTATATGATTGTGTGGTATCCAATGCAAAGTTTGTCATGTTGGGTGTCTTCGGAAGGTTCATGATGCACTGAGCAGTGTTGTTACAGTAATGTTATTGGTTGTAATTTCATGTATATAGTTATAAGGCTGAAAATGTGTCCTCATGGCTTAAAAAAAGCCAGGCAAAACTCTCCAGGAACAGAGGGGCAGTTCATACCTTATCAGAGCATGTATGGGACAAACCCAGCCCAGCCTACCAGGAACAAAGGACGCTGGCCTAAGCAGCAAGAAAGTGAGTCACCCCACCTTCCCTTGGTCAGTCAGGGACTACGATGAGGTAATGCTCACCTGACTCTGAAGGGGGAGGGCAAAGCCAAGAGGGAAGAAAGAACATGATTAAAGGGAGAGATGTTGGCCATGCTCTTCCTCTCTCTTCCACCTCCATCTACAGACATCACCACCAAGCGACTGAAGTGCTGATCAAAGGGGAGAGGCTGTCTGAAGGGCAACCAGCCCGCCTGTGGGGAGAAGCATCTAAGTTTGTAAGGACATTGAAAGTGTTAAGATCAGCTTAGAACGTGTTTCGCTTTTATTTGACCAAATCCAACTTGTTGTGCTTTGACTTATAATCATTTAAAATATATCTTTTGTAGTTAATAAATATTTGTTTATTCTACCTGAAGCATTTGGTTTGAAGTGTGTCAGAGACTCCCCTTGGGATAACAAGCCTGGTACATCTCAATTTCTTTGTTAAAATGACAAACTCATATCAGCTAGAAGTGTCTAGCAGGTATAACGTGACACTGCAAGACAAAGGTTCCTAGGGTTGTGTCCGGGACTGGAGATACTGGCTAGTGTCATTCGGTTGCACAATCTAAGCAGTTTACATGCCAGAGGCTGTGTGTGAACAGCCCAGGAGTAGGGGGTTCTCACAGCACAGCAGGGTAAGGCTGGATCCCAGAGTCAAGGATTGGAGTGACCCAGCAGCTCACCGGTCCAGATAACACCAGGGAATGTCACAGTCTCCCCTGGAAGTCTAATGCTGCTGACTCTCCTAAGGCCCTGGGTCAGAGCCCGGTGAAGTGGGTGGGCCTGGGCTCCGCTACCACTGCCCCATGACTGAGTGGATGCTAATCACTAGGCATTCCAGACCACTAGGCTTTACATCTTTCCATTCCCTCCTCCTCTGAGAACTATTATACTGGATACTCAAGATAAGCAAAAACCTATCAACTCTCATTTATCAGATGTTACAGGTAAAAACCTGGTGAAATGTGCTATATAAGAGCTAAGTAGTATTATGCTCAAGACTTCTGAACACAGAACACTCTCTAATTAGTGCCTTTATGAGACAATATTTAGGGTCGTTTAAACCTGGGGAACTTTTCTTACTAGTACCTCCCTTGTGTGGGATTTATGAGTGCCTCCAAACCCATGCATGCCTACAGCCACACTTTCAGAGCCTGACAATAAAGAAATTAAAAGGCTGGGATGTCTCGCAGCTAACAGAAACTTAAACATAAGAATGGCCAGACTGGGTCAGACAAATGGTCCATCTAGCCCAGTATTCTATCTTCTGACAATGGCTTGGGCCAGATGCTTCAGACAGAATGAACAGGTTAATTTTTTAGTGATCCGCCCCGTCATCCAGTCCCAGTTTCTGGCAGTCAGAGGTTCAGGGATACCCAGAGCATGGGGTTGCATCCCTGCCCATCTTGGCTAATAGCCACTGATGGGCCTATCCTCCACGAACATATCTAATTATTTTTTGAACTCACTTATACTTTTGGCCTTCATGACATTCCTGGCAACGAGTTCCACAGGTTGACTGTGCATTGTGTGAAGTACTTCCTTTTGTTTGCTTCAAACCTGCTGCCTATTAATTTCATTGGGTGACCTCTAGGTTCTTGTGTTATGTGAAGGGGTAAACAACACTTCCCCATTCACTTTCTCCAAACCATTCATGATTTTATAGACGTCTATCATATCCCAGCTTAGTCATCTCTTTTCCAAGGTGAACAGTCCTATTCTTATTAATCTGCCCTCATACAGAAGCTGTTCCATAACCCTAATAATTTATGTTGCCCTTTTCTGTACTTCTTCCAATTCTAACACGTCTTTTTTGAGATGGGATGATCAGAATGGCACATAGTATTCAAGGTGTGGGCATACCCTGGATTTATAGAGGGGCATTTACAGACTTATTATCTATCCTTTTGCTAATGGTTAGCTTTTTTGTTAGCTTGTTAGCTTTTTTTGACTACTGCTGCACATTGAGCAGATGTTTTCAGAGAACTATCCATAATGACTCCAAAATCTATCTTTAGTGGGAGCAGCTAATTTAAACTGATGGTGGATTTGCATGCTATTCATCTCCTGCAGCCTCCAGAAGCCTTGTAGAATAGGAGTTGGAACTACAGACAAGGAGCCAGACAGTGATGGCTCAGAACTTGTCTCTAGCAGACCTTCAGATGCAGAGAGATTGGATCAAAGTTTGGAATGTCCTGTTTGCTGATTTAGAGACTTCCTCTCCATAAGATGATCAGTCTTGGAGATTCTGGAACATCACTCTGCCCTCAGATGACTTGTTGACCTGAAAGGAGAGGCTTCTCAGCCTTACCCTTGATTTGCCAGTTTGCTTGCTCCACCTTGCAGCAATTTCCTCCAAGGTCTTTGCATAAGTCAGGTGCAAGGCTTGTCTTCGAGCCACAGAGTTGAGTTCAATTGAGTTTGAATTATATCTTCATGAGCAAGTGTCAACCAGTTGAAGTCCTGCTTAAGCTAGCAAATTTAAAAATATTCACTATTTGCCATATCATAGAGGCTATTGGTCTGTGACTTCCCTCGCCTGCCAAAAATTTATTTATATAATCCAGATACTTTTGAGGAAACTGGCTTGACCTCAACTGGGTAAAATGTCTTAAGAGAAACGTGTCACCAATTCATGGAAAATTCAGTATAAAACCCCTATAAAAATAACTAATGGGAAAAACCCCAAGGGTATGTCCACACTGCAGTAAAACACTCGTGGTTGGCTTGGGTCAGCTGACTCGGGCTCATGAGGCTCAGACTATGGGGCTGAAAATTGCAGTGCAGATGTTGGGGCTTGGGTTGGAGCCTGAGACCCCACGAAGAGAGACAACAAAGCCAAGGGCTCCAACATTCATTCATTCACCAGCAAAATAATATTAAATACAGAACTTATTATAGATTTCAGCACCTCCACTGTGAATCTGAACCTAGGAATGTTCTTATTCCTCTTGCAAACAAGGAATTCTAGTAACCTTCCTCTTTTGGAACTGGGCTGTGGGTCAGGCAGCTTAACTTCTGAAATCTAAATCTTGATAAAGAAAGGTTAGGACTCATCAAAATGAAACCCACTGACAATATAAAATTATAAGTGTTGTGTAAGGTCTCCTTGGCCCATGTGGACTTTTCTTCTCTTATTTTCTATCTGTCTTTAAAACTGGAAAAAGCCTGTGCTGATCTCGGTGTCACTCCCTGCTTCCCGGCCCCCCACCATGCCCCCTCAACCATCAAACGCCCAGGAGCTGATTCCCACCCTCAGACTCCATGGCCCCACCCCAGTTCTTACCTCCCCCAGACCCAGGATCATCAGCCACCATGGAATTGTCCTAACGAACTCCATCAGCCTCCCTGCATCCTGCCCCCCGCCCCCGGGATTCCCTCATAGCTCCCCGGGATTCTCCCATAGCTCCCCCGAACCCATCCCTGGGATTCTCCCATTACTCCACTGAACCCCTCCCTGGGATTCTCCCATAGCTCCCCCCGGGATTCTCCCATAGCTCCCCCGAACCCCTCCCCGGGATTCTCCCATAGCTCCCCCGAACCCGTCCCTGGGATTCTCCCATTACTCCACCGAACCCCTCCCCGGGATTCTCCCATAGCTCCCCCAATCCCCTCCCCGGGATTCTCCCATAGCTCCCCCCGGGATTCCCTCATAGCTCCCCCGATCCCCTCCCCGCGATTCTCCCATAGCTCCCCAGGATTCTCCCATAGCTCCCCCCGGGGTTCTCCCATAGCTCCCCCGATCCCCTCCCCGCGATTCTCCCATAGCTCCCCCCGGGATTCTCCCATAGCTCCCCCGATCCCCTCCCCGCGATTCTCCCATAGCTCCCCAACACAGACACACCCACATTCCCTCATAGCTCCCCCACCCGCACGGGATTCCCATCGCCCCTGTCACGCCCAGGCCCGTCGGGCAGCTCAGAGCGCAGCGGCCTCCCAGGGGCGGTCCCCGCCGGCGAAAGCAGGAAGCGAGGTCGGCTCTGGTAGAGACGCCGGGGCAGCGGAGCGAGGAAGGTAACAATCCCCCTACCCCTGGAGAACAATGGGCTCTCCCTCCCCTCCCCGTGAGAGTGGGACATTCCGACCCCCCCCCCGCCCTTCCAGGGAGACACGTGGGCGACTCCGCTCTACCACGCCTCTCCGCAAAACAGCTGGGAACCTCTGTTCAGTGACAGTGGGATAGTGCTCATGCCTGTCCTCAGCAGTGGGGGGCTCATCGCCCCAGGGGTGGCAATGAGGTCCCCTGCTCCCTCCAAAGCAGTGTGATCCCCCGGGGAGGCAATGGGGCTTCCTGCCCGGCCCCCCCCCAAGTAGTGAGAACCCCTCAGGGGTGGCAATGGAGCCTCCTGCCCTTCCCCCCCCAGCAGTGAAATCCCCCCAGGGGTGGCAGTGGGGCCTCTTGCCCTGCCTCCCCCGCCCCCAAGCAGTGAGATGGCTCTGAGCACAGGACCAATAGTACTGGACACTGCCAATACAGAAAAGACACATGATCCCTCCTCCCCCTGTGTCTTACACATGAACACACATGCACAAACACACATACAAACACCAAGTATCAGGGCATCATCCACAAAAACAACAAGGAGTCTGGTGGCACCTTAAAGACTAACATTTATTTGGGCATAAGCTTTCATGGGTAAAAAAAACCTCACTTCTTCAGATGCATGGAGTGAAAATGACAGATACAGGCATTATATAATGACACATGAAGAGAAGGGAGTTGCCTCACAAGTGGAGAACCAGTGTTGACAGGGCTAATTTGATCAGGGTGGATGTGATCCATTCCCAATAATAGATGAGGAGGTGTCAATTCCAGGAGAGGCAAAGCTGCTTTTGTAATGAGCCAGCCACCCCCAGTCCCTATTCAAGCCCAAATTAATGGTGTTAAATTTGCAAATGAATTTTAGTTCTGCTGTTTCTCTCTGAAGTCTGTTTCTGAAGTTTTTTTGTTCAAGAATACTTACTTTTAAATCTCTTATAGAATGTCCAGGGAGATTAAATTGTTCTGCTACTGGCTTTTGTATGCTACCATTCCTGATGTCTGATTTGTGTCCATTTATTCTTTTATGTAGGAACTGTCCGGTTTGGCCAATGTACATGGCAAAGGGGCATTGCTGGCACATCATGGCATATATAACATTAGTAAATGTGCAGGTGAATGAGCCCTTGATGGTGTGGCTGATGTGGTTGGGTCCTCTGATGGTGTCGCTAGAGTAGATATGGGGACAGAGTAGGCAACGAGGTTTGCTATGGGGATTGGTTCCTGGGTTAGTGTTTCTGTGGTGTGGTGTGTAGTTGCTGGTGAGTATTTGCTTCAGGTTGGGAGGTTGTAAGCGGGGACTGGCCTGCCTCCCAAGGTCTGTGAAAGACCAGGAACCCCTGGCTCTTTCCCCTCTCTGGATAGTGGAGCAGGAGCCTCCCTTAAGTGGTAGTTATAGAGGGGTCCTCAAAGCTTCCCCTCCCCCAGCTGTGATATGAGGATCCTACCAACACCTATCCCAATACTGAAATCCTCTGCTTCTGCTCCCCACAGTGAGGGTGGGACAGCCCCTCCTCCCTTGGAAGTGAAAATCCCGCTCCAAGAGTGGCATCCTCCTGAATGTGCCCTGAGTATGCATTCCTAGCCCTGCCACTGGCTTGCTGAGTGACCTTTGGCAAATCACTTTCCGCCTCTGTGCCTCGTTTTCCCTTTTGTAAAATGGGGAGAACGATATAAAGTGATTTGAGATCTACAGATAAAAAGTGCTAGATAAGAACTAGCTATTAATTTTGAAATGAAAAGCTGAAATTTTCCATGGAATGATTCTGGCAAAATGTGTTTTGATAAGTGTCAAAATATCAGTTCCAACAGGATCAAGCCATTTCATTTTGATTTGTTTTGTTTAGGATTTTATATTAAAACACTAAATATAATATATATGCATAATATTAATTATATATAATTATGTTTAATGTTTTATATTATATTAAAAGTCTAAAAGAGATGAATCTAAAGGAAACATTTTGACTTTTCTCCATACAATAATTTCATCCAAGTTGACATGTGTCCACAGAATGTTTCAGTTTCAACAAAACTGCATTTTTCGAAGGGAATTTGCCCTATCAAAAAGTTTGGACCAGATCTAGTTATTAGTATTGCTGAAGGTTGGGCTCTATGCCAGAGTGGAGGGGGAAGATGGGAAAGAGTTTAGTCTGATTTTGATTCTCTGCTGATTTGTAATGAAGGGAGATATGCTGCTTTGGGGGAGACCGGTGCATTTTATGAGTGGGAAAGTGCATAGTCAGAAATAGGAGGGGAGGAACGTGTGTTGGGGGTTCATTACATCTGTAAGAACAAATGTGCCTATCTGATGCTCTGTTCCAGATGTTTGATATTATTTTTGTTGTAACACTTCCCCAAAAACCTTGCTGTCTCAGCTATGCCCGTGTTGTGAGGTGTCATATCTTCTAGAGCCCGCCCAGTCTAATTGAGGAAAGCTTCTGGCAGTGCTAATGAGCTGCGTGTATCAATCAGTTCTTTTACAGTGCTGTCAACTGCTCAAAGTTCCATTTTAGCTGTTAATGGGCTTCCCTCTTTAATTGGGATTTGGAAATCCCTCCACTTCAGGAATTCCCTCTTTTACAGATCTCAAGTAAATGCCCAACATGCCTCACCGGACCATTCATCTCTTCCGGAAGGGACTTCGGCTCCATGACAACCCAACTCTGCTGGCTGCACTGGAGTCCTCAGAGGTTGTGTATCCAGTCTACATTCTGGATAGAAAGTCCCTGATGTCTGAAATGAATATGGGAACTCTACGCTGGCACTTCCTGCTGCAGTCCCTCGAGGATCTGCAGAGGAACCTAACTAAACTGGGCTCTTGCTTACTGGTTATTCAAGGAGAATATGAGTTGGTTCTTCGAGACCATATTAAAAAGTGGAACATTACCCAGGTGACTCTAGATGCTGAGATTGAACCATTTTACAAAGAGATGGAGAGGACCATACAAGTTCTGGGTGGAGAGATGGGATTTGATGTGCTTTCCTTGAGGGGGCACACGCTTTATGACATCAGACGGTACGTAACTGCCACAAGGCAATTTCTCAATGATCTTTTGTTTATGTTTAGTTTTAACAAATATCAGTGGGAAATGCCTAGTGATTCTGATTCTTTTAGATTCTAATATTTGAGCTTTTAGAGCGTTGAGCTTCCTGGGATGAATGTAACATTGTGTGCCAGTCAGTAAGAACCAGAGGAGGGAATGCACATGAATTGGAATTGAAATTAGAATTAGGGCTGTGATTTGGTATGCTAGTTATAATGTTTTATTAATATGTACCCTTTGGCCATTGGATTTGGTTCAAGCCTTCATATAATCTACTCTTTAAAAAACAAAATCCAAATCGGCAGGGAAGGATGCAATTATATTTTTTTTACCCATTTCATCTGATTATATCAGTGTTTATTTTCAAGCACTAGCGGTTTTCTAATCAGCTTAACGTTTTGCCCATGAAAGAAATTAAAATGCAAACACTACCAATCAGATACTGTTTGTGGTTTATTCAAAACTGAATGGCTGCAGATATTGGAGATTCATTATAAATTTGGAGATCAAACAGTGTTTTGCATTATTAATTAATAAACTGCTGATCCTGTAGACACTTGCGCATGTGAGCAAATCTGTCTATATGGAGCGCCTTGTTGAATTCAAAGGCGTATTTGCATGCATAAATTTATTCATATGGATAAGCATTTACAGGATTGGGGCCTCAGTAATTGATTGCTGGACAGAAGTGACTGCAAAGGAGGGCACCATCAACATTTTAATTTCTCTTGTCTGCATATTTTGTTGATTGATAGTAGATAGGTTAATTGAATTGTTTTTGGCTGGAGGATTAAATTTATGATTGCTCGTGATTGCTATGGAGAGATGGAAATCTGTTAAGTTCTGAAAATACATCTTGTTCCCCATGGAGAGAATTCCCTGTGGCAACAGAGAGGCCAGTTTTAGTCACTGCCACTCCATCTGGGTGCTGGGCTCTGCCTCCACAAAGCAAATTGCATGACTGAGGCCTTGAGTTGTCACTATCTTCCATAATAAAGCTGATTTCTCCTCTACTCCTCCATACACCACATCCCACAAAAAGAGTTGTGTGGCCTTTGGTTCTTGCAGGTCTCATCTGTGGCCAGGAGAATGCCTTTTTGTTTTACATTTTTTGCTAGTGCAAAGATTTTAAGTGGATTTAAAAATAAAAAACATTTTGGAAACCAACATGGCTCTAATCCATTGAAATTAATAAAAACAGAGTCTTTCCAATGCTATTCATAGTCTGTTTAAAAAATTGTAAAACTTGCAACCCTGCAAGTGGATTGGTCCAAGTGGACCTGGACACTTGCACAGAATTCCATTGAAGTCAGTGGGGCTTTGCATGAATGCACTAGACTGTGACATCTGTACCGGGAACCTCATAACAGGGATGTTCCATCTCTATGCTATAGCTAATTTATTCATCAGCTCTGCCGGCATGACTGACACCTGCCACTTCCATTTTCTGCATGCTTTATATTCATACTACAAGTGGTCTTGTCTTGTTCAGGATTTTGGACATGAATGGTGGGACTCCCCCCTTGACATACAAAAGATTTCTTCATATCCTCTCTGTACTCGGGGACCCTGACATGCCTGTACGAAACCTTACAACTGAGGATTTTCAGTAAGTAATTTTCATACAGCAAAAATAGACAATCCAGTAAAGAGCTCTTTCTCTCTTATTATCACAAGGGAAGGATTTGGCCAGTTTAAATGACACTATTAGATGATATATTGCATTATTTGAACATGTAATTAAATAATGGGTTGTATGTATAAAGAATGTGCAAATGTGACTAAGAGGGCTAAAATAATAATACTTAATATTAAATTATTATTATTATTTATTATTTATTGCATAGCACCTAGGAGACCAAGTTATGGACCGGTTCCCCATTGTGCTAGGCACTGGGAAAACACAGAACAAAAAGACAGTAACACTTGGATGTATAAGCAAGGGAATATCGATGGCATTACCTCAGTATGTGACATTGGTGAGACCATTATAGGGATACTGTGTCCACTTCTGGTGTCCATACTTTAAAAAGAACGTTGAAATAATTGAAGGGGTTCAGGGAAGAGCTACAAGCGTAATCTGAGGTCTGGAAAACCTGCATTATAGTGAACCGTTAATGAAGCACAATCTATTTAGTTCATCCAAGAGAAGATGGTGACTTGATCATGGTCTATAAACATCTACATCAGGAGATGGTTTCTAATAGCAGAACACTTTTTAATTTAACAGACAGAAGCATGACATGAGTCAATGGCTGGAAGTTGAAGCTAAACGTAATGAGATAGATTTTTACAAGTGAAGATAATTAACCTCTGGAAAAACTCTATTCTGTATAAGTCTTATATCATGCTTCTCAGCATAGTATCTGAGCACCATCCCACAGTGCATGAAGCAGTGACAAACATCCATCATGTGTTGCTTGGTTTCTGATTCTCTCCCCAGGGGAAAAGCATATGCAGTGGAATACCTTGTTGAATAGATATTTAAAAAAAATACATGTTGCTTTGTGCTTGTTAGAGAAGGCAGGGTCTCTTGGAGTGGAAGGTGATATGGTTTGTGATGGTCCTCAGTTCCTGGGGAAGTTCATTCCACTGTCTCAGTCTGACCTCAAAGAAAGTTCTGTCTCCTTCACAAACAAGCTTTACCCTTATAGTAGAAAGTTCCACTGGACCAGAGAAGTGGATTTGTTGACCACAGTCTACACATCCTGGAGTTTTAGGTTCTTTTCGATACTGTGGGCCATGCCATGGAGTGCCTCGAAGATAAGGACTGAGACCTTGAACTTGATTCAACATTCTGTGGCAAGCTAGTGTAGGGAACAGAGGATGGGTGTCATATATTCCAGGTAGCCTGTGATGGTGAGGAGATGCATAGCAGTATTCTGGACTAGTTCTGTCTTTTAAGTGCTGAAACTCATGCCCAGGTGTGTTGCATTGCTGTAGTCCAACTGAGAAGTGACAAGGGCTTGAATAACAAGCTAGGTTATCGGCCACCAGGATGGGATGGAGTCTCCTAATCAATCAGTCAGGCTAGAAAGCATCACTTGTGAATGCTGCTGTCTGAGAGCCTAGCATCACCAAGGAGTCCAAGAGTACTTCTAATTGTGAACTGAATTGACCAACTCTGTGTGTGAACCTTCAACCAAATTCTTCAAAATGCCCTGCCAACCAGTGTCGCCTCTGTCTTGCTCGGGTTCGGCTTCCGCCAGCTGTACTTCATCTATGAGCTGATCTCATCCAAGCACTGGGCCATCTTGATGGTAGTGGTGTGGTCATATGTGGTGATGGACAGATAGAGCTGTGTGTCATTTTCATATTGCTGGCAACTGAGTCCATGTTTTCTGACCAGTTTACGTAGTGGCTGCATGTCAGTGTGGTAAAGACCTGGAGAGAGAATTGATACTTGTTGCATTCTACATTTGAGAGGTCTAATAGTGGAGGTTTAGTTTTCCATCACTTCTTGTTGGGTGCATCCCTCCAGGAAGGACTGAAACCATTTTAGTGTACTACCTTGTTTCCCTGCCATAGGGTGACCAGATGTCCCGATTTTATAGGGACTGTCCCGATTTTTGGGTCTTTTCCTTATGTAGGCTCCTATTACTCCCCCATGCCTCGTCCCAATTTTTCAGATTTGCTGTCCGGTCACCCTACCCTGCACCTCTCTCAGGTGAGACAGCGGTGCCCAGTGGTTGACAGTGCTGAATGCTGCAGAGAGGGCCAGGAGGATGAAAATGAACAGTTGTCCTTCATCAATTGACATAAGGAGATCATCTATCTGTGCCACTAAAGCATTTTTTTCGGTCCCCTCTCTGGGCCTGAATCCAGATTCTGCCAGGTCTAGATTATTGGATTCAGTTAGATGAGCTTGTAGTTGGCATTTAGCTAACTTTTCTGTGAGCTTGCTTAGGAATGGGAAGTTTGACACTAGGTGGTAGTTGGCTTGAGCTGATGTAACTAGAGTGGGTTTCTTCAGTGTTGGTCTGTTGTGTGTTTTCAGGAGGAAGGGAATGACTAACTAAGGGAGGTGGTGGAATCTCCATCACTTGAAATCTTTGGATTCCTCTTTCTAAAAGATACACTGTAGCTAACCCAGAAATCATAGGTTTAATTCAGGAATCACTTGGTGAAATTCTGGGGCCTGGGTTTTGCCAGAGTTTCTGCTATATAGTCGTAGTGGTCCCTTTGGTATTTAAAATCTATTCATGTAATGGACAAGGGGCCAGAGTTAAGGTTACACAGGCATTTATTTCAGCAGACCTTGCTAGTGCAGTAGACTAAATTACATTTTTTGTGTGTGTGTGTGTGTGTGTGTGTGTGTGTGTGTGTGTGTGTGTGTGTGTGTGTTTTCTCTCATGCACACAGGTATTACTGAAGGAAGCTAAGTCAAGGAGATACGTTTTTTATTTTGTTCTGAAAGCAGTGAAGTTAGTGATCCAGAGGGAAGTTGCACCAGGGCAGGAAAGACGATGTAGTAGATAGAGCATTGGACTGGAATTTCAGACACTTGGGTGCCATTCCCATCTCAGCCACAGACTTTCTGTGTAACCGCAAGCCAGTCACTTAATCTACCCTGTGCTTGAGCTCCCATCTGTAACATGGCCCTCACAGGGGTGTTGTGAGGATAGAATTAATTGTTTATGGTGAGAGCCCCCAGATATACTTAGTCCTGCCATGAGTGTAGGGGACTGGACTAGATGACTTTTTAAGATCCCTTTTAGTTCTATGATTCTGTGATTACAGTGGTGAGAGCCATGTGAGTAGATAGACAGACTGGGTTAGACTTTTCCTTATTTTTTTAATTCTTGGTTACCCTTTTAAATACATGATGAAATATAAAGAGGCTCATGCTTGCATAGTGCTGTGCTCCATGAAGGGCTCATGTTACACCAGTGCTCTGAGATCTGCACTGCCTTCCAGTTCATTTCCAGCTGTCACTGAAATGTGGCTGCATCCATGTTTCAGGGGGAGTAAAAAGGCTTTTTGTAACATAACTCTCTTTTTGATGTGGGTGCTTGACTCAGGGCCCCCGACTGACCCTCTTCTTTTCCTTCCTATTTGAAGGGAGACATCCCCACCCTGGTGCGCATCCATCATCGGAGGGAGTGGGGCCAGCTCCAGCAGCAGAAATGTGGGATTGCTCAAAGGGCCACAGCTGTGGGATACCAGGAGCACCCTGAAGGACAGGAGCAGAGGGGAACCTCCTGCTGGATTAGCAAGGGACAGATGGGGAAGACAGTTGAAAGGAGTGACTTTGCCCCCTGCTCCTGATAAAACCTATCACAGCCCAGGGAAGCTCATCTCCAGAGGTGGGAGAGACAGTAAGGGGGTGGAGCAGGAGCAGGGGGCTTAGAACCTGTCCGAAGATGCTACAAGCCTGAGGATGGAGGGGAGGAGGCTCTCCCTCCCCGCTCCCTAGACTAGGAGGAGACTGCTGAGGAGGAGGGGCCGGAAGGAAAGCACATTGGCCCTCCCTGCCACAAACACAGCAGGCTGGGAGTGAGACAATGTGCCGTGCAAGGGCTGTGCTGCAGGGAGCTCAGCAGGCCAGTTGCTGGACCCAGACCTGAGCGCTGCTCTCCTGTCTCCCTCAGTCTGCATCCTATAGGGCTGAGAACTGCCTCTCTGCACTCCCGTCCCAGTGGCAATGATCTGTGCATGTCCCAATCCTTGCCACCACCACAGGTTGGGGTGAGCACATCCCGTGCTCAGACACATCCTATTGCTCACCCTGGCCTTCCCGGATCCAGTGTCACCCTGTTACTGTCTAGTGTCATACCACAGTGGGTCTCCCTGTGTCCTTGCTTGGACTCATTCATCATGGAAGAGTCTGCTCAGAGGTGCAGCCACAGGAGGTGAGGGAGGCATGTCCCCCGACTTTTCACTATGCTGCTGCTGTCTCCTTTAGTGGCTGCAGGAGAGGCTCATTCCGCGTCCTGATCACAACTCTCTGCTAACGTTTTTCAAGGAGGCTGCAGACGAGGACCTCTGACTACATTACCCCTCTTGCTCTGGCTTATTGCTCTGGCGGCATTGCCCTGTACCATGATTAAAGAGGAGACAGGAGCCATCTCCTTGGCACACTGGATGGGAAGTGCTCTTCCTCCCTCCTCTTCATCACGTTCTCTCTTTGAAAGAAGCCTCTCTTTTAAATTAGGAGATGTAAGCCTGTCCCTGAGCTGCACCTGGCTGAATGTTACAGGGTGCCCCTTCCTGAGGATTTGGAAATCTCCCGAGACAGCCAGTCCCCGTGGAGAGGGGGAGAAACTGAAGGACTGCAGCGACTAGAGCAACACTTGAAAAATCAGGTGAGTCTCGCTTTTGATGTACCTGTTCCTTTTCCTCTTGCTCTGGATGCTTGCTAATAGCCCCATACTGACCCAAGTTATTATGGCCCTTAACCCTGCTGCAGATGGCTGGGTCTGATCCCAGCAGGCAGAGAGGCTGGCCATAAAGGATCACTCAGCACCAAAGCACCTTGCTTCATCCCAGCTCTTGGCTCCTGGCAGGGCTGACATCCCTGGGCTGGCATAGGTGTCTCCAAGCAAACAACTCATGTCCTCTGGCATTTGAGAAGCCACCTACCAGGCTAAGTAGAAAAGATCTGTAGTTTGGTACAGTTACACCCAAGTGGACCCTCTTATACATTCAGAATACTCCTCTGACAAGACCTGTCAGCTTTTTTGGGGAACCTGAACTTTTGGGGGCCCATAGAGTAGAAGCAACCTGGTCTCTGGCCTCACACAGAAGGTTGATGTATTTGGAGAACTAAGTATTCCAGATGGGGCTTCCTTTGCCTTTGCTGCTTGATTTAACAATGGCCACTCTACCTCGGATGTCGTTGTTGCCTTTGGATTGTGGTGCACAGAGAAGCTTGGGGGGAATGAGCTGGGGCAGTAGCTGGAATGCAGTGTCTTTATACCGGTCCCTTTTGATGCAGGTCAGTTTAGGAGATGCATTTATAAACTAGGGTGGTATGGCTCTTCATGTGCCATGAACCCTAAGCAAGGTTTCATGGGGCCTGCTGCAAGCTAGCCCCGTGTTCTGTGAGAATGACTCAGGGGCTCTGTAATACTGCAGCGTGACAAACAGGAAATTCTGCTGCAGCTTCAGGGAAATTCAAAACTGGAGGGTTGTTCCTGAAAGAAATGCGAAAGTATACAGTGCAAGCAACCAGGTCTCCCTTGAGTTATTTATTGTTATATTAAATTCAGCTTATTTCATACCTTCTCCAGACTGTCAGTTTAAGGTGCCCCAGGATTGTGTGTTGAGAACACATGATTGCATTGCAGCAGTTGTCATGGGGAAAACTGGAGACTGTTGGTAGCTGGGTAGGAGGCAGTAGGGGTTTTTGGTCCTTGAGGAGCCAGGCGGGCTCTTTAGGATTGTAGGAAAAGCTCATTAGCTGGCCATTTTTGCTTGAATAAAAGCATCAGCAAAATAGTTGATAATGTTATTAATGATCAAAATTAGTTTTCTGAGTTAACACCCAATTGACAAATGGGACAGTTCACCGCTCTCTTAGAGCAATTATCCTAGACTATGCAATTTTTCCACTTATCCCATTGTTCCTGGAATCTCTGCCTTAGTTTGTTTTCAGTTCAAGTTTGCTTTGCAACTGTAAGGGCCAGATTATATATAAATGGAGGTTTAGAGTCTAGAGCACAGTCTGCAGCCAGGTTCCATAGCCACAAGTGTGACACTTCCTGGGGCTACCCCGGGTTGTGAGGCAACTTGCTACCACTTGCCCTTAGCATGAGGACATCTTGTCTGTGCCTGCCGGGGGTCAGCTCCCCAACTCCACTAGCCACAGGCAGTACAAGCACTGCCCTCTAGGCCTACTGTCTCTCTACACTCTATAGGATAACCACAGGCACACTCCAACCCCCAAGCCCTGTGAGCATCTCCCTGGAGGGTTCAGCCCCCTTTCCACTGAACACGCACTGCATTCACAGATTCACTGCTCCCAAAGGAACCGTACCCTCCTGCTTACCAAAAATGCCTCAGATCACAGCTCCCCTTAACACACAGCCCTTAGACAGGTTTATAGTGAAAACAAGAAAAAGTTTATTTAACCCAAAATAGAGATTTGAGAAGTAGCAAGTAAAAGTATTGGAAAAAAATGGTTACACATAAAATACGATCATAACACATATCATAGACAAGAGCCTAGACTTAAATTAACAAGATGCTTTCCTATCCAACGAAGTTTAGCTCACCCAAAGTCCCTGTGTCGTTTTCCAGCCAGGTTGGCCGTGACCCTCCTTTCATAGGACAGAACACACTGACAGTTCATCTCCTTGGAGGAAGGGGGGAGCATGTCTCTAAACCCCCAACAACCCATCATCTTTATTTATAAACAAGATTCCCTCCCCTTCCCACCCCCAGTTGTTTCTTCCTATGTGCTCCTTTCTTGTTGACTTTACAGTCTCCTGATTAGCATTCAGCTCAGACTGTAGATGGGCCTCCATTGTGTAGCAGAACATATACAATGCACACATGACCACCCAGAGAGAGATAAGGGTCTCTTTCCTTCTGCCTAACAGAAGCATGTTTGTCACCTTCTCGTGACTTGTCTTAACTCATGAAGATGAGCCTGGGAGCGTAAATTCCTAACTGTATTAGACACTAAAAATCACGGACTCAGTAGAGATACTGGTTTTATGTCTCACAACAACAATCTGTAACCCACTAGCCCTCCTTTGTCCTATGCCTGCAGCAGTGTTAATTTCCCACTTCATCTTGAATAGGCTCTTGTAACATCTGTAAAGTCCTTATGCTTAACAATCTGTCCCACCTTGTATTTAGCTGTGACACTCAGATTGCCTTTTTAGATCTGAAGATGAGCTCTGTGGAGTCTGAAAGCTTGTCTCTCTCACCAACAGAAGTTAGTCCAATAAAAGATATTCCCTCAATATTCCCTCAGTCTCTCTAATACCGTGGGACCAGCATGGCTACAACAAAACTGCAAACAATTAGCAATATATTCATTTTGAAATGATTCTGATGACCAGTGGGCTACTGGCTCTCAGTAGAGACCTCACATGCCACCTACTAGTGCAAACAAACCGTTGTGTTTGGTTACATAGGCTTGTCTCATAGGTATCAAATGGGTTCTTGTAACAGGCTGTAAAGCCTCATCCTCTTGGCAGGTGATGATCCTGCTGGAAAGTGGCTTTTGCTGATTCACAATTGCAGGGGGGAAATTTCCCTACTAGCTATAAGAAAAGTGGGAGTGGCTTTCCCTGGGAGATTTAGAGTGTGGGCTGAGCGCTGCTCAAGGAGGAACCCCAGATCATTCAAGTCTAAGGAAAAGACTTGGGTTACATTTTGTATTTCATTTTGATTTGAGTTCTTTTCACACATAATGCCCACCTCCAGGAAGGGGCACAACTTGTGTGGCCTGTGTTTGGAGTATAGTGGGGAAGCCATCTGCCCACAGCTCTTTTCTGTTTCATTAACAGGACATACGTTGTGGTGTTCTGCCTAAAATTGGTTCTTTTTTTTTCTTTTTCTTTTTTTTTAGGGCTGGATAGCAAATTTTACTAAACCAAAAACAATTCCAAATTCTCTGCTTCCAAGTACTACAGGACTGAGTCCCTATTTCAGCTTGGGTTGTTTGTCAGTTCGGAGTTTTTTTTATAGACTATCAAACATTTATGCTCAGGTAAGAAAATGCAGTGTGCAAATCAAGCCAACACAATGGTTATCTAACAGTTTCCTAAAGCCAACTAGTCTCCTTCTCAGCAACAGTTGTATTAATAGTGCAAAGTGGCTTTAGATATTGTTTGGAATATTATCCTTAAATAGATTAAAGCCTTGCCATGACGAGGATTTCAAAGTGTGATGTTAGCTCGTGTTACCTAGCTCCATCTAATAAACACTTGCTAAAATTGCAGCCAAGACAAAGATTTTGGCTACCCTTGTGAGTTACAGTGCATTAAAGGAGCCCCAGGCGCACTAGCTCACTACCCATCCACACTGGCAAGGCACATAGAGCGCTCTGACTCCGCGGGTAGAGCGCTTCTGGTACTCCAGCTCGGCGAGTAGAATAAAGTTTGATGCACCCCCGCTGGAGCGCCCGAGCGTCAGTGTGAATGAGGTGTTGCATTACTGTGCTCTGATCAGCCTCCGGAAATGTCCCCTAGTGCCCTTACGTCAAGTGGCCACTCTTGTCATTGTTTTGGATATGCCCTTTGAAAGCTCTGTTTGACAGCCAGCTGCTTATCTGCTCCGAGACAAAGCAACCATTACTGTGGAAAGCTGTGTGTGAGAGAGAGAGGTGGGGGTGGGAGGGAGAGGTCTGCTGCTGTCTGAACTTACAAGATAGCATGCTGACATTTTCTCAGCCCCCCCCCCAACCCACTCACTCTCCCCCCACATACATACAACACACTCCCTGTCACACTCCACCCCACCCCATTTGAAAAGCATGTTGCAGCCACTTGCATGCTGGGATAGCTACCACAATGCACTGCTCTCTATGGCTGTTGCAAGACCTGCTAATGTGGCCATGCCAGTGTGCTGTCAGCTGTCAGTGTGGACAGACTACAGTGCTTTCCCTACTGCGCTCTGCGAAGGCTGGTTTAACTCAAAGTGCTCTACATCTGCAAGTGTAGCCATGCCCAAAGCAATTGTCCTTTAGTACAGGCTAAAGTAATCAAATTGGAGGGAGGAGGAGAAGCCTAGGGTGTAACTCAACCAGCTAAAATTAAGCTAAGGATGTCATCTCAGAGTTAAGTGGGGTTCTCAGTCGACAAGGATGTTTTGGCTGCCGGTCAAGCTGAACAACATCAAGTTTGTCCTCCTTCGCAAATCTTAAATCTTGTATATGCAAAAATATCAGTTTTCATCAGTGCATAACTCAAAAACAGATGTCCAGAATTTGCACAACCTTTGAGAAATTACCATTGAGAACAAGCCTGGAAAATGCTACCCTATATGGAGACTGTTTCACAGTCTGCATGGGCGCAGAGGTCCATTTGGCGGATCCATTTGGGGGATCCTTTTGTGGGAATGGGGGTTCTAATTAACTCTTTTTAAAAGGCTACTCTTCTTCAGGGCATGAATCCAAGCAACTATGTATCAATCAGTGCGTGTCTGGTTTAAGGAATCTTAGGTTTCTATTTTTGCTGCAGCAAGAAATCCCAGTATGAATCTATCCTGGAAGGTCATGGTGTTGCAGAAAATTAATCTAGAAGGTCAGGGAATATTGAGTTTTAGAGGTTTTCAGCTCACTCTGTTTTGGTGCTGGAAACTTTGTTTCAAACCTTGGCTCCTTGGATTCAACAGTAAAATGCTATAAAGCTAGCAGGTGTTTTCAGCTATATTCTCTGGGCCAGATCATCAGCTGGCATAAACTGTTGTGGCACAACTGAAGTTAATGGCCCTATGTCTCTGTTGCAGTCAAAAAACCACTCTCTGCCACCAGTGTCACTTCAAGGACAGCTTCTGTGGAGAGAATTCTTCTATACAGTGGCATCAGCAACACCAAACTTTACCAAAATGGCGGGGAACCCCATTTGCCTTCAGATCAACTGGTACCAAGATGCAGAGAGACTCCACAAGTGGAGAATGGTAACGTGCTGCATTCCCATTTGAGTAGAACTGACGCATTTATTTCTCTTGTTGGCTATTTCTAGTGCAGCACAATGTATGCCACAGGTGAAGGAACAGAAGTTTGACACTGTGTACAGTTAAGCATGAGGGTTTATTACGCACAGTGCTGTTGGAGAGTCACTTCGCTTATTAGGCTCAGTCAGACACTGCTAAACAATTGATTACAATAGATTATATAGGGTGCCAATGGGTGGAGAGAAGTGACGAAGTGGGAGTTCCAGAGCCCCTGGATAGGTTCTAGCAGCAAGACAAAATGAGCACAATAAGCCAATAGCCTGAAAGATTACATAATGGCTCTGCCCATAGCTCAGGTTAACATATTTGCTAATACACAGCTGTTATTACTCAAAATTCTCCTCTTGCAATGTATAAGTTAAATCCTGATTTCAGGTCTAAAGGAATGACAGTGGCTCTTTCCAAACAGATTGGCCCACAGGTACATTCCTGGAGGGTCTTAAAGCAAAAAGAACAGTCAACAGCAATGACAATCGTGTATGGTTTACCAATGCGTTCCTGCGATCTAGGATTGGCATCTGTGAGGGACAGATGCCATAACTCAGGCTGTCATGTTAGGCTTCTCCCTGAACCCTGGTCGGCACTTGGGGAGTATGTACAGTTATCTTTTCCTGAACCAGGGAGCAGACTTTAAGGCCCCTCTCAGTGAGTTATGTGACTATAACTCATGATAAGCCTCCTAATTACTGCTCCCCACCTGGAGTTATGCTGTCGCAACTTATTTTATATATAGTTGAACAATCAAGGTTGTTTCCTGCTTATCCCAGCTCTTCTTTAGCCATGTATTGTCCATTGTTAACTAGGCCTTGTGCCTCAGACCAGGCTGTGGAGTTTGGGCCTGTGTGAAAGATTATTAACAGAGACTGTGGTCAAGATCTTACCTACATATTATTGGGATTTTGGCCCTTCAACAGGACTGTGAATAGCATTTAAAAAAAAAAGCAAGCCTCTGGGTACAACATACATTTCATAGAATATCTTTCATGCAAACTGTATCCCAAAGTACTATAGAGAATTAAATGCTTAGGAAGTGATTGACTTCATCAAGGTTTATATTGACCAGAGAAATGAATATAGCCCATCCACCTTTTAGACACCTGAGCACAGGACTGGAAGCCAGGAGACTCTGAGTCCCATTCCCGCTTGTTCTCCTGACTGTCTGTAATACCCCAAAGAGAAAATTCAGAAGGGTTGGAGGAGGAGGAGGTCTAACAATGTCTTCAATATATGCCCCTGAAGGAGATGGGGATGAAGGACTCTGCTGGTGTTCCAACCCCAGGATCTTGCAGTAATGTTTCACTCATCATGGCCCCTGGGTATTTTTTATTTCCTGCTGACTCTTTGGAGAGTTTTCCAACCAACCAACCAAAAAAACCCAGGGAACCTAATCTGTATAAGAGGTACACAATGATAATAATTAATACCTAGCTCTCACACAAACAAAGAGCCCGCTCCAGGCCCCTCAGTGCAGTGTGTCCATATAACCAGCATCATTATCCTTATCGTTTGCTGTTTTTCTTCTTCAAACCACTTGATGAGCATTGACTCCTCACTGCACTCCCAAGCCATTGGCAAGTGTCATTATCCCTGCTTTACAGATAGGAAGATGGACACAGAGCAATGAAATTACTTTCCCAGGGCCACAGAGAAACTGATCTTCATTGGTGCCAGGATAGGAACTGTAAAAGCAGCAAAGAGTCCTGTGGCACCTTATAGACTAACAGACATATTGGAGCATAAGCTTTCCTGAGTGAATACCCACATCGTCCCATGCATCTGATGAAGTGGGTATTCACCCAGGAAAGCTTATGCTCTGTCAGTCTATAAGGTGCCACAGGACTCTTTGTTGCTTTTTACAGTAATTCTAAATTCATTAATACCAGTTAGCGGTACTTTCCCTCTTTCCTGTATCGCTCATCTATCTGCCTGCTCCATGCCTACCCTACCATTGCAGTCTGAGCATTTGGAAGGTCCAGGGGAGGATCTCCAGTGCCTTTACATGGGGCCAAGTGCCAGCTCTGCCATTGTTCAGGTTCAGGAGCCCTTACTGTTTAAAGGACAACTCATCTAAATGCTCTAAAATCTGCATGCTTACTCGCATTGCCTTGTAATTTGGCGTGCATCATGGGACCGCAGGGTAGAATCACTGTTCCAAAATTGGGCTCATTTGAGAATGGTGTTCCCAAGATACAGCACCCCCCTACACAAAAGTATTTCTTAAGGTTGAAGCAGCAAAGAATCCTGTAGCATCTTATAGACCAGGGGTAGGCAACCTATGGCACTTGTGCTGAAGGCGGCATGCAAGCTGATTTTCCGTGGCACTCACACTGTCTGGGTCCTGGCCACCGGTTCAGGGGGCTCGGCATTTTAATTTCATTTTTAATTGACACTTCTTAAAACATTTTAAAAACCTTATTTACTTTACACATAACAATAGTTTAGTTATATATTATAGACTTATAGAAAGATCTTCTACAAATGTTAAAATGTATTACTGGCACACAAAACCGTAAATTAGAGAGAATAAATGAAGACTCGACACAACACTTCTGAAAGGTTGCTGATCCCCGTTATAGACTAACAGACGTATTGGAGCATGAGCTTTCATGGGTGAATACCCACTTTGTCGGATGCATCACCTACGAAAGCTCATGCTCCAATACATCTGTTAGTCTATAAGGTGCCACAGGACTCTTTGCTGCTTTTACAGATCCAGACTAACACGGCTACCCCTCTGATACAGGATAGGAACTAACCTCTCATTAGCTTACATATGCTAATTTAGCCAAGTAGCTCCTGAAAAATAGGGTATTTGAATCCTAACGTCTTCCTTATAATATCCTAATATCTTTGCATATTCTCATGGCCCTGATGACCTACTGCTACAGGTTTAATCCTTCACAGCCTTGCACCCTATGTTGTCTCTGCAAAGTGCTATTATTCCTATCTGGTAATACTTGACACCTGTTTAGCATAGGTGTCTATGACGATGCAAGTTGCTAGCCAGGGGAGAATCACAGAGCTGGGGAAAAAAATTTGGACAAATAGTTTATTTGCTGAAACATACAGTTTTTAGTTGACTCAAAACAAATTTGCTGAATAGTTTGGGCCCAAAAAACTTTTTGGGGAAGAGGAGGCTTGCTCCCTATAACTTCTGGTGCAGTGGTTATAATATTCCTCTGGGACGTGAGAGACCCAGGTTCAGAGTCCCTGCTGCCCGGCCCCCCACCTAGGGCTTCATTTCTGGCCCCACTCTAGTGGAGGGGTCTCTGGGTGGGAGGCACTGGGCATAGGAGAGGGGTCTGAGGGGTGCGCTGTGGTTATCAACCTGTGGACCAGGTAATACAGAATAAGTTAAGAACTACTGCCCTAAAATCATTCTCATTCTTGTTCCCTAGTCAATTGTGCCAGAATATCCCATACCTCAGTGGCTAAGTCACCCTTCAGAGTGAACAAGAGTTGCACATTGGGCCCCTAATGCCTGATCCTCTGACAAAGTGACTGGTCTCTGTGTTTAAAGAAAGGGCAAGAGGGAAGAAGCAATTCTGGGAGGTGAAGGAGGAAATGGAGTACTGTGTATATTGAGCAGGAGGATGGAAATATTTTGTGTGTTTTAGGCTCAGACAGGGTTTCCATGGATTGATGCTATCATGACTCAGCTTCATCAGGAAGGTTGGATTCACCACCTTGCTCGACATGCTGTTGCCTGCTTCCTAACTCGAGGAGACCTCTGGATCAGCTGGGAAGAGGGCATGAAGGTTCGCAATATTTTCTTTCATTGTTCATTGACCTGTTCCTAAAGGTGCTTTGATGAAGCCCCTGTGAAAAGCAAACCTTCTGGAGGGTTTGAATTGTTGAGCAATCATAGAATCATAGAATTGTAGGACTGGAAGGGACCTCAAAAGGTCTTCTAGTCCAGTCCCCTGCACTCATGGCAATGTTTTATTATACTGTGCTCCTGTGGTAAGGTTACGTTAGAAGTATTATACTATTTTTAATACAATAGTGCTCAGAAGCCCCAGTTGAGATATGGGCCATGTTGTGCTGGACAGTGTACAGATACAAGCATCATAAGAGGCAGTTCCTGCTCTGCAGAGCTAATAATCTAAATAAATCAGACAAAGATTGGGAGGGGAACTAGAAGCACAAAGAGAAGTGACTGGCTGAGCCTCGCACAGCAGGCCAGTAGCAGATCCAGGAATAGAACCCAGATCTCCTGAATCCTAACTCCAGGTATAAAAATCCAAATTCCCGCTCACTAACCACAAGAGAGAAAAACAAATACGTATGCACATATCAGCGTAGTTCCTACCGATGCCTCCTAACCAGGTCCTAGGTCCCCAAGCTGCCTGCAGGTCTTTCCTTCACCATAGCCTGCCCAGACTGACTTCCTTCTAGTAATATATCCCGATAGTTCCCAGCTTCCCCTGCTCTTAACGGGATAGCACCCTATTTCAGTGTCTTTTTAACAGCCTTTGCCCTTTATTTCACAGACCTGCATTCTTTACTTCCTTTCCACACAGGTGTTCCCCACCCCCAAGATGTGTTGTTTTCTCTGTCTTTAATTTCTCATGAAACACAGGTGTTTGAAGAGATGCTGTTAGATGCAGACTACAGCATCAATGCAGGAAACTGGATGTGGCTGTCAGCCAGCGCTTTCTTCCATCAGTACACACGCATTTTCTGCCCGGTGCGCTTTGGCAAACGCACAGATCCAGAAGGGCAATATATCCGGTAAGAAGACACAATGTAACAATCCTTTTTTTTTTTTTCAACTATTCTAGGTACTTTTTGGCACCTGCTACCGTAGTATCTGAATACCTGGCAGTCTTCACTGTCAGTATCCTGTAGTCCAGTGGGGTAGGGCAGAGCTATTATCCCTGTTTTACAGATGGGGCACAGAGCAACTAAGGGACTTGGCCAAGGTCACATGGGAAGCCTGTGGCAGAACAGAATATTGAGCGTGTGTCTTCCAAGTCCAAGACCAGCACGCTCACCACTGGGCCATCCTTCTCCTCTAATACAATAGTTTATCAGTCCCTACCACACCTTCTGGTCCTGTCCTTGTGCATTTTAGCAGAAGCCTGCACTGGGACTCAGGAAAGCTGGGTTCTATTCCTGCCTGTGCCACTGGCCCAGTGGGTGACCTTGGGCAAGTCACTTTCCCCACTCTGTGCCTCAGTTTCCCCATCTATAAAGTGGGGATCATGCTCCTGACCATCTTTGTGAAACATCTTGAGAGTTACCGATGAAAAGCTCTGTAGATCATTAGTGTCTCATCATTGCTGATAAAGATCTTGATCAGGCTCATGTTTAAGTAATTGGCAATTTTACAATAGACTTCAATAAGAACAGAATCCGGCGCTAACTAGGTATTTGTGTCTAAGCATACATTCTCCTTTTTCCCTTGCTGCCTCCTGCTGTCTGATTCATTTAGATCTGTCCCAAACTCATACAGCTGAGGGAGACATGCTGAAATATCAACATGGTTGCTTAGCACTCTCGTGCATTGAAATACTCAAGTATTTGCCTAGAGAATTTAAATATGTATATGTATGTATATATTTTTTTTTGTAGAAAATACCTCCCAGTGCTAACAAATTTTCCTTCCAAGTACATCTACGAACCTTGGACAGCACCAGAAGAGGCACAGAAGCAGGCAGGATGTATTATAGGTAATTCTGAGGCCATGTTAAGGATTTTGCTACTGATCCGGTTGTGTGAAATAAGTATTTGCTTGAGACAAAAACATAACATTTGAACCAAGGATTTGGCCCGTACATTCTGAAATGGATCAGCCTAACATTTTCGGTTGTTTCAGCTCTCAGATAAAGATGACTTGTTATTACACACTGCAGTATGACTTCAGGGTCTGCTGTGCCTTAATATTGTCCCGTGTGCCAAACCTAATGCAATCCCTCAGGCTGTTGTCTGTTAGATGTACTCACGTCGCCCCCATTGCCATAGTATCTGAATGCCAAGCAATGATCAATGTATCCTCCTTCGCTGCTGCAAGGTAGAGATGTGCTGTCATCCTTGTATTACAGATGGGGAGTTGAGGCCCAGAGAGACAAAGGGCCCAGGCTCACACAGGAGGTCTGTGATGGAGCTGGGCACTGAATGTACTGCTCCCAAGTCCCAGGCTAACACCCTAACCACTGAGCCATCCTACCTCTCAATATGACACTATACATCACGCTGTGGTGTCTTCACACTGGGATAAAGAGGGATGGGGCTGGAGGGTTGTGGGGATTCGTAATGGTTTTTGCACAGTCAAAACGTGCTGAGATTGTGGCTGAAAACCGGAAATTCAATGGCAAAACTCCTATTGACTTCAATGGAGCCAGGATTTTGCTGTGTGTCTGTATTTGAGGAATGAACCGGGGAGAGAAAGGGTAGCCCAGTGGTTAGGGCAGGTGCCTATGACTGGGAGACGAGAGTTTAAGTCCCTGCTCCTCTACAGGTTTCCTCTGTGACCTTTGGGAACTCATTTAGCTTTTCTGTGTATTCTGTATCTGAACAATGGGGAAAACAGAAATCCCTACTTCACAGGGATGTTGTGCAGATTCATATGTTGCAGAGTGAGATACTGAAGCAGCACTGAGATACTACAGAAATAGGGGCCATATAAATACCTAAGATAGATACGTGACAAGCAAGCCTGCTGTGGTTATGCCAACAGTATCCTCTCTGAATGCTTGAGTAAGGAAGCCACAGACAAAAGCATAACTGATTTCTATCACTGAAGAGTTCAGCTATGTCAAATTTCAACAAGGAACAGCTGTTACTTGTCCACTCTCTCTCTCTGATTTTAAAGGTCCCCTCTCCTATCGATAGACGCGGCTATAATGCCAGACACAACACTCTGAACTTTCCTAAGCAAGCCACTGGGCCAAAGAATGCTAAAACAATGATTCTGAGAACAAAGAAACTCAAAGGATCTAGCTTCCAAATCTCATTTCTGCCTCAAGGGCCTTTCTTGGATGGTCCTCCAGCAGAGGGGCCATTCAGTACAGCAGGAGACCTATGGAGAGATCACGGCTGCTATCTTAATCCAAATAACGTCCTGCCCAGACATAGTTCTTCCAGGGCCACTAGCACAACCAGTGGTACTAGTGGCCCAGGTGTCTGCAGCCTAAAATACCAATATCTCTGACATGGACTTGCTGCAAGAGGGAAGGGTTTATCTGCAACTTCTCTCTCACCCCTAGCAGACTTGCACTGGAGCAGCAGTAATTTGGCACTCTCTATATGTGTGTCTAATAGCAGCACAATATCTTGGCTGGGATTTCAAAGAGTGTAAGGTAATTTGTAATAATTGCACTGAGGTAGCACCTAGAGACCCAATTATTGATCAGAACCCCAATTCATAGATTCCAAGGCCAGAAGGGACCATTGAGATTATCTAGTCTGACTCCCTACATAGCACAGGCCAGAGACCTGCCCCTCAAATAATCCCTAGAGCCGATCTTTCAAAGAAACATCCCATCTTAATTTTAAAATTGTCAGTGACAGAGAATCCACCACAACCCTTGGTAAATTGTTCCAATGGTTAATTACTCTCCCTGTTAAAACGTACGCCTTATTTCCAGTCCGAATTTGTCTAGCTTCAACTTCCAGCCATTGGATTGTGTTGTACCTTTCTCCTCTAGACTGAGGAGCCATTATTAAATATTTGTTCCCTGTGTAAGTAACTATAGACTAAAATCAAGTCACCCCATACTCTTCTCTTTGTTAAGCTAAATACGTAGACTCCAGAAGCTCAGTCACTAAAATGCAGGTTTTCTAATCCTTTAATCTCTCTCAAGGCTCTTCGATGACTCCTCTCCAATTTATCAACATCCTTCTTGCAGGGTGGGCACCAGAACTGGACACAATATTCAAGTAGCAGCCGCAACTGTGCCAGTGTGCAAGGTGCTATACAAAAACAGAAGAAAAAGATGGTCTCTGCCCAAAAGGTGCCCAAATACCAACACTGTTTTCATTAAGCAGGTTTTGCCAGGCTAAAAATTCAAACTATATTTTAAAATAACTTTTCTAATTAACACAATAACTTTTTGGCTTGTTTCCATCCAGGGAGATAATTCTGTGAAGTGATACTCAGTCTTTGACAGATAATCAAAAAAAGCTACTGCTTGGCAAACGCCCATCTTAATCAACTCTACTGACTTTAAGAGAGCATTCAACAGTGACCACAGACAGACCCTGTGGAATATTGCTAGAAGCTATGGGATACCAGACAAAGCTGATCAACATAATAAGGAGTTTATATGAAGTAGATCGGGGTAGGCAACCTACGGCACGGGTGCCGAAGGCAGCAAGCAAGCTGATTTTCAGTGGCACTCACACTGCCTGGGTTCTGGCCACTGGTCCAGGGGCTCTGCATTTTATTTAATTTTAAATGAAGCTTCTTAAACATTTTAAAAACCTTATTTACTTTACATACGACAATAGTTTAGTTGTATATTATAGACTTATAGAAAGAGACCTTCTCAGAACGTTAAAATGTATTACTGGCATGCGAAACCTTAAATTAGAGTGAATGAATGTATCAGAGGGGTAGCCGTGTTAGTCTGGATCTGTAAAAGCAGCAAAGAATCCTGTGGCACCTTATAGACTAACAGACGTTTTGGAGCATGAGCTTTCGTGGGTGAATACCCACTTCGTCAGATGCATGTCAGAGGCAGAGGCACACGACTTCTGAAAGGTTGCTGACCCCTGAAGTAGATGTTTGGTAAGATTGGATACAGCCCTGAGTGAGTGGTTCAGTATTGTGACAGGAGTTAAACAAGAGTGTGTTATCCGTAATCCATTAGCAGTAGACTAGGTGATGAAATGGGCAACAAAAGGCATCATGGATGGTGTAAGATGGTTAGCAGAGATGAGTTACACAACCTTGACTTTGCCAATGACATTGCTTTACTAAGCATGACATGGACCGGAATGCTTGCCCTTACATCAGAGTTAGAACAGGAAGCAGCAAAAGAGGGGTTGAAAGTAGATGCAGAGAAAACCAAGATTATGAAGGAAGGAAGCTGGACAACAGATTCAAGGCTGTAGGCGGGTGAAAAATAAATTGAACAGGTAGAAGAGTTCTGCTGTCTGGGGAGTGTGATGACATTTGAAGGTGGCTGTAATACAGATATTTATATGAGCCTAGGAAAAGCAAACACCACTTCTGGAAGAATGAACATCTGGTGAAACAGAGGTTTCTATGCCAAAATAAAGATTACATTATACCATGCAGTGGTACTAAGCATGCTGCTGTATGGGGCAGAGAATTGGACAATGACAGTGACTAAAAAAGGAGATTGGAGGCTGCCCATCACAGATGGCTGAGCATGATATTACACATTTCATAGAAAGACAAAATAATAAATGTAAGAGCAAATGTGCCGACAGGACAGGACATATTAGAAAATACCATGAAAGAAAGAAGGTTCAGGTGGTTGGGACATGTATACCATATGGAAGATGGGAGGTGCACTAAGCAAGCATTGAATTAGGTACTCATGGGAGGAAGAAGAAAGGAAAGCCAAGAAAGAACAGTGATGGAGAATACTGAATGTGCAGGCATCACCTGGGAGGAAGTACCACAACTCGCAAGCAACCATAGTTAGTGGAGGAACTGGACTTCATGATGTGTCAGAGACACAGGAGGAACTAAGATCTAAGTGTGACGGTTCTTGTGGTACACAGGACTATGAGTCATCTTGTTACACCTCTGCCTCCAGGGTAAAGGAGACTTGCTGGAGCTTAACTGGGTGTCAGCTCCCTGACATCATCAGCCTGTTTGCCAGCTAACCACTTTCTTCTGGGCAGTGCCAGCCCTGACTTTGCCTTGCAGGTTAACAACAGGTGCCCTCCAGTCTCCAGGCCCCTTTGACACGTTTCCCTATAGTGTTCTGCCCCTTATCCCCTGAACACTCACCAAATCACCAGGTCTGCTGTCTCCAAGGGAACAGTGCACACGCCAGCTTGTGTGATTCAACACAGGATCAGCACCTGGCTCAATATCACAGCACTGAGATACACTGATAGTGCAAACAAGGATGCGTGTATTACCAAAGACTCAAGATTCAAGAGATAGTGAGTAAGGATAATGGAAACAAAAAGTGATGTATAAAACAAAATAATCACATATTTTTTAGAGACTAAACTTACTAGGCTAACCTCCTGTCTAAAAATGTTGACCTCCCCTCCGAAAAGTTAAAGTCACGGGGGCAGCATTTCAATGGAGGTTAGTTTTGATCCCATTTTCATTAAAGTAAACATACTGCACATTTACTTCCTTGGTGTAGGATAATGAGCTGTCTTTTTTGTTTCCCAGATAAAGTCCAGTGAACCCTTGATATGTATCTCAAGATAATCCTCTGCTGTGTTTCTCTACCTGTTAGTTCCTTTCTGAAATTCTTACAATTCTTCATCTGCGTTCAGCTTAGACAGGTGATGGGAGACCCATTGTGAGTGAGACAATACTTAATGTACATTTCAACAGAGGTATGGGTGAATAAACAACCCTTGTCTGACAGAAAACCTGTTTGTCAACTCTGCCTTGATACAGACTTTAAAACATATATTCAGGATATATATATCTAACTCCTTATATAGTATCCTTATCCTTACGCCGGCTTTCATTTAAGACCTCACACAACATTCATTGGTGAACCAGAATGTACATACCGAGAATCAGGATATTTTTGTAATCCCCTTGCCACTTGACATCAAGAAGCTCTTGGTCACACTAAGGTCTTCTTATTTCTGGTTATCTTGCCCTCATGTAGAGACTAGCAGAAAACGCAGACTGAAGTGGTGCATACACCCTTGGTACAGGGGTGAATTTAATTCCCTGCTTTCCAGGCTTACCATTTTGTATTCAGTTGAAGAGTAAAAAAGAAAAAGGCATGAATACTTTAATTTCTGGTGCAAATCCTTTTGAAAAAATAGTGTTTAAATAAATCACATTTGTAGAAATGGCTGCCCATATTTTCTGTCAGGTCAAGATTATCCACTCCCTATGCTAAACCACAAGGAAGCCAGTGACCGTAATCTGCAACTCATGAAACAGGTCAGAGAAGAACAGTATGGAACAGCACAGCTCACAAGAGGTAAGATAAGCTATGAGACTGCACATTCAGTGTAATTGCAATACAAGCACTAGCCATGGTTGTGAATTAGTGTGCTCTTTCAGGGTGTTTGGAATTGTGCCGATAACTGATCATTAGAGCCCTGCGCAGATACAAAAATGGGGATCTGCACCTGCGATAATTAACTTGTATCAGACCACGATCCGCACTCCACATTTTATATATATCCATATTCACACCAGCACCCTATCTCACTGTTAGAGCCCTGCGCAGATACAGAAATTTGGATTTGCATCCGATGCACGATCTGCAAAGATGGTAAACAAATACAACCACATCCACAGATGCAAATATAAAACGGATATATGCAGATTTGCAGGGCTCTACTGATCATAAAACGCTCTCTTAGCCACAGTGGTATTGTTCAATTCCAGATGGTGTTATCTCATCTTTAGAAAAAGTTTTAACAATTATTATTATAATCAGATACTCTTTCTTTGACATGCCAAATGCGTACCAGTTGTTTTAATAACGTGAATATTGTAATATGCATATAGTAATATTACAGATTTTACTTCATCTCTTGATATGTAAGACATTTAAGAGAGGTTTGCAAATGGGTTTCTAAATCTGCACCTGGCCGTGTACTCTAAATCTACCTTTGTGATTACAGTGCTCGATTCAGCAAGGTGCACTTAATGCTCCTCCACCTGCTCAGCAGGACACAACGAATTATAGATTGTCACAGTTCAGGGCAAATGCACCTGTATTCCCGCTCTGTGGTCCAGCCAGGTAACCCACTCTTAGGCTCCTGGATCCCCAGCCAATACCTCTCTTGGATGGAGACATGTGCCACTCTCTCTTCTGATCTGGTATTTCCATGCTGCACAGCTCCCAGCCTACACTGCGAATTCACTAATAAAGTCAGACTGCCTAAGAAGGCCTGCTTTACTTCTCTCCTCAGAGACTATAAACAGTGTAATGATCCACAGTGAACTCAGAGCACAGCTCTTTCTGCTAAAGCATTATAGAGAAAACACATTAAAGACAGTAAAAGAACCCATACCCATGCTAACAGGCTTACCAGAGATCACGCCAGCCAGGGCTCTGGCAGGTGATCAGTGCTTCAACCCCACCAAGGTGTTTTCTGCAGTCACAAGTTAATAACCATCTTGGCTCAGAACAAGAACCTTCATGAATAGGTCAAGTCCTTCCAACCCTTCCCCAGAAGAACCGGGGCCCTCCTTTGGAAAAGATAGTTCTGTCCATTTGCTGGATCAGAAAACAGGCCCTGAGTCAGTTTAAACTCAGGCTATTTATCCAAAAGTCCTTTCTTTGTCTGCTGGTCTCTAGAGAATCCAGTTTGAACCCAGTATGCCCCTTAGGCTGAACTACAATATCACCAGCCAGTATACTTCATCTGTACAGCCAATATAGATTACATACCATCAAAATACTGATTTACAAATCTGGTCACCAGTGGACCAAATCATTACCTCTGTATAAAATGTCTGTTAACAATGACAAATGCAGAGTTCTCATTTCTTCTCTATACGTTGCACACATACACATTCACACAAATGCACAAAAAAATTGTGCCCAAAGAAATGGGAAAGGAGGGGGAGAATGGCATCATTTATGCTGTCATTGAAAGGATTACAACTTTGTGGGAGTGAATGGAAACAGAAGAAAGTGCTGTATGTGCACTGACACTGGAAGGGTTACATTTGCTGAGGAATGTAAAAATGAAATGGTTAGTTGGCATAAACTGATGTTCACTAGGGTTAATGAAAACCATCCAGATTTCCAGACGTGGTGTTTTAAGTATCCATTTTGTTTTGGTAAGAACAAAGGAGCATGATGTACTTTTAATATGTGATTTAGTTAGACTCCTTGGCTTATTACACCCTAAAGAGACCTCGAGTTCATGAGGGATTGTGGACTGAAACATCTGGAGTATGACTGAGCAGATTCCTTCCCAAAGGTCATGGATTTTGGATGATACAGATGGATATAGAATGAAAAAGATACAGGGCTCAAATTTTACATTTGCATAAATTCATTGTAATCTTGTGAAAAATGCTATATGATGCCAGAATGAAATGCTTCTCTCAAATATCAGCCTGAGTTTGTTTGAAATCATAACTTACTGGGCTTCTAGAACCCATGCCTGTTCCTGAGTGTGTGTCATATTGATGTCAAGGTCTTATTGTTAGTTGTTAGTGTTAAACCTAATAGAATTGCTGGGTACATCTGCTTTTAAAAACGTGTTTCAAGGGACTGCAGTGAAACTAGGAGCCTTTAGTGAAAGATGCTGAACATGAAGCTTTTTCATTGACTGTACAGTTATAAAACTCTGTTCAGCATTTTTGTTTCTGATCATTAAAAATATCATATTTATTCTAGGTCTTAACTCCTGCCGTTAGATAAAACGTTTTCCTCCCATGCCAGGTTTACCAGAGAATTCATTTCCTGTTGCTGTGGAAATCCATAAACTTCCATTTAAATGTATGTTTGGCATATAATTTGTGCCATAGGCCTACTCTGCCCTTAATACAAAGTGAGATTTTACCAAAGTAGGAATTATCTTTCTGGAATATCTCTGAGCTAAGAGAAATTCTTTTACCTCTTGGCTGCAAATAGACAAATTCAGACTTCCTAATTTACCATTCAGCAAGATGGGACAATTTTATCATAGGTATCTTAAATTGTGGCTCCAGTCTGAAATTTGACTGCAAAAATGGCCTCCTCTTACTCAGCTGATCAGCTTCTTGTGATATCAATGCCTCTGAGTAGGTTATTCCAGGCTAAAGGCTAGAGAGGGCTCTGCAACCATTTACACAACCTCAGCAAGTGAGGAGGACAGAAGATCTGCCATTTGCCTTCTGGTGTGCCCCCTCAGAGCTGAGCTTTGTGCCCCACAAATATTGGGCATCCCCCCAAAATCTGTCAGACATTGTACTCGATTAGATGTTCCATTGAATTGATCCAGTATGACTATAGGTGGGATACAGGACTATATATAGCAGTGATCTGATCCAGTGTGGTAAATCACCTTTGAGCTAACACACGTGAAGATTTTAGCCTTGAGGAAATTCTTTTGAGAAAGTTATGAAAAAGAGATGGTTACAGAAAAGCCTTTGACAGAGTCGAGTGGAGTTGCTGTCTTACAACACTAAATATATTCATTTTTTCTCTTCTTTGCTAAAATTGATTAACTCCATATATAACGAATCAAGGAGTCAGAGCAGATATTGTGTAGGCATGTCTGAGAGATCTTCTGAAACCCTTTATGCCCCCCACCATTCAGATTCAAGAAATAGAAGATGAACATTTTTAATCAAATTATTCTAATTCCTTCCTACAACTCAAGCCTCAATTTTTTGTTCCTAATAATTTTTTTCTTAATACTATAACTATGGGATTTACGTTCAGAGATCAGAATATACCACACGTAACTAATTAGATTTAGTGAAAGATGTTCAGTTGATGTAAATCTGCATAGCTCCTTTGAAATGGCGCTCCCTTGATTGACATTTCCTGAGGATCTGACCTAAAATATTTTGAGAAATGCACTTGATGTAAGTAAATGTGGTGCTTATGCTCCAAATGTGATATTCGATAAAGAAATCTGAACCCACAAAAGTATCTGGGAAAATTCTCTGGGTACTCATTTCAGTTGAGCTGTATATGGGCATGGCGGTCTGCTTGCTCAGATCCAGGTGCAGGATCAGGGCCTTTAAAGCATAATATTTCCTCAATTTCTTTTGACGTCTGATAAAAAATTGTGACTCTAGAAACAAATGTGTATCAAAGGGAATCAAATGTTATTGGAGATCCTACACAATAAACCTGAGATTGCACATAGTATAGAGATGTGTAAAGCTGTAAGACAGCTGATAAAGTATAAATAGCTAGTGAATGAACAATTGGAACAGGGAAATAAAAGTTTTTGATCAAAGGTATCTCTCCTGGGTCATCTTTTCTGAAGATGATTCCACACAGAAATTTCTCCATATTTTTTTCTTCTGTAATTGTATGTATCCCATAGTAATAGAAATCTGAAAGGTGCTGTCGGTATCTGAAGTATTTGAGAAATTTCAAAGAGAACTGTTTTATATGCTGTGAAACAAGATCTTTTAAAAAAGCCCTCTCTCTCCCCTATCCCTCCTCCCATACACAAAACCCTTCTAGAAGTCATTGACTAAATACAGTAGTGTGAAATAGGTGGCTTCTTTCATATTATTTCCCCTAGGCCAAATTCTACATTCTTTGGTCTTGTTAAGTAGTACTTACTCAGAAGACATGTCCCATTAAACTCAGTGGGAGTGAATAGTATTCATTCCAACTAAGGGTGTCAGAGTGGGTTTCATAGTAAATACAATGAAAGGAAGTGTCTCTTTGATTCCTTTGCTGACAAAGTAGGGAGAGAAAAGGCTTTGAATGACCGCCTGAAATTACAGCTTCGTTGGTTCTGTTGCTTCTCTGAGGAATATAAATGAAAACCCAAGTAGTTTGGATTAGCCTGAACTCACAGAAAGTTTTATTATCCACTATGCCACCCAAGGCACCACTCAAGGCCCACCGTAAGCCCTTGGAATAGAATTTAAGCGACGGGACCAGGTCTTGTGCTGACCCCTCTGCACAAGGGGAATCCCACCCAGAAATACAGCTACAACTGTATCATTAGATCTAAGTGTCCTCCAGTGATCAATGTAGATATTCCATAAATCAACTATACAGTGATTGATAGTTCTAAGCATCTCCTTATTAATTTGTATGTTCAGACGGAACAAATCATTCCCATTCCTGCACATTACCATGCCAAGATGAATGCATATTAGCCGTTAGCTCCTCACAGTCAGAACTATACATTCACCAGTTAATCCCCCGACCACCCCTGTGATGTAGGCAAGTACTATTACCCCTATTACAGATATAAGTGGCTTGTCAGTGTCAGTCAGCAGTGAAACTATAGAGTTCCTGGCTCCCAGATCATTCATATTGCCTGCCAATTTAAGACATTTGTACGTGTGATCTATAATTTTACCTGCCAGCAATCATCATGGACATCTCATCTGACAGAGCCATAGAAATAATAATCATACCCAGATCTTATGTGGCACTTTAAGTAAATTTCAAAGCACTTTGCAAAGGAGATCAGTATCATTATCCCCATTTTATATATGGGGAAACTGAGGCACTGAGAGGGGCACGCAGGCCTCCCAACAGTCCCAGGTCTTCCTTGCTTTGACCTCCAAAATTCTCCCTGTACCAGCTGAAGTGAACATTTGTTGCATTCAAGGCTAATGGGGGGGGGGAATTACAGTTTGCCTTAGGACCCCAAATTAGGTGGCATTGTGACCTGGCACATAGGGTTGCAGCGCCACTCAGGTTTGGTCCAGCTGTCCCTCTGTCTCCATCTACAGAGGGGCAGATGGGCCAAACCTGAGTGGTGCTGTGTCCTGCTTTAGCCACTTGAAATTTGCGGAGGTGTGGGGAAGTGACTTGCCCAAGGTCCCCCTGCAAGTCAGTGGCAGAGCTGGAAATAAAACCCAGGTCTCTTGTGTCCCTGTCCAGCGCTCTACCCACAAAACTGCTTTTGTGCAGTAGTTTTATGCTTTTCCTTTTTCTCCTCCTCCCTAGATGACGTGGATGATCCAATGGAAATGGGGCTAAAGCGTGAACGCCCTGGAGAAAATTCAAAACAAGGAAAACGTGCCAGGAACAGAGAACAGACATAGATTCTGTAAGGACTTAACCAAGATCTGCATAATGTCAAAGAGAAGATCCAGATTCTTGTTGGGGGAATCATGTGAACAGTTAGTGATTGTACTGGATGAATGGCTTGTACTATATTTAAGTGCATTTGGGAACATTTAGTGTGCACTGGCAGGTAATACACAGACCAACTAATGCGCAATTCAGTGCACTTTAAAAATCACACTCTCCCCCCACGTTTATATTACTGCTCTGTGTAGACCAGCCCTAAAACTGCACTTGGTTGTGTGTGGCAACCCTGCCTGTGGGCTCACAGTGCTTGATTCAGCAACGTGTACTAATGTGCATGTGGAAATGTTAAGCACGCATGCAGTCCCATTGGTTTCCATATGACTACCTGTGTACTTAAAGTTAGACATGTGCTCAATACCTTGTGAAACTGGGGCTGCAACCCAGTTTTCGATAGCAGCACCATAAGCCATCAGTAAGTTCCTGAAAAAAACACTAGATTTTTTTGTTAATTGAATGCAAGCAAAAAGTCAGTTTAAACTGAAATGTTTGTGAAATTTCAAAGAGAAGTAGAGTAGCCCATTGTCTGGTTGGAGGTTTTATTTGGGGAAGGGGTTGGTGGTTTTGTTTTAAATAGATTTTTGTTGTTGTTATTGTTGAAGTTTCTGACTTATGCAAAGTAGAGTCCACAGAACAATCCACCATCATGCATGGTGTCCTCTGGGACAACTCCTTGAGGGACTGGTGGGAAGGCAACTCCAGCGCAATCTGTTATCTCCAAATTCCTTCATCCCAAAGAGCCCATGAACCTAGTACGAAAATGGCACGAATCATGACAATCAACAGGCCATGGAGAGAGGTCAGACATTTCTGGTGATAATGCTGGATCATCCAGTGGCCTTTGACAATGCTCATGACAAGGCGTTGCTAGTACATCTGCAGGACCTGGCAGGAATTAATAAAATCACATAGGTTCACAGGCCTGAAGGCGATCAGTCTTGTCACCTCTGCTGTACAAAGTCTACATGAAGCTGCTGCGGGAAGAGATGGCATGCGGATGATATTCAGCTCTACGGTGCTTCGTCAGACATAATAGTTAACAGGGGACTTGGATGAAAGCCAGTTCTCTAAAACTTATGTGGGAGAAGATGGAAGTGCTGCTCATAGAGGGAGGGATAGCTCAGTGGTTTGAGTATTGGCCTGCTAAATCCAGTGTTGTGAGTTCAATTCTTGGGAGGGCTAGTTGGGGATTAGTCCTGCTTTGAGCAGGGGGTTGGTCTAGATGATCTCCTGAGGTCCCTTCCAACCCTGATATTCTATGATTAGCAAGGGAAAGTATCCTTGAGAGGAAGCACTGGTGAAATTCATTACTGCTCTATCTGCTCAGATGTGGTCAATACCTACAGTCTTGGGGTTTAACTAGACTCCTCACTGCACCTAGCCATACAAACTGCATTAGTGTCCAGAACATCTTTGCCAACTACAGGTGGAAACGGGGCCTTGGATGTGGATCTTGCCTTGTCATAGTCAAGGTGTCAGTCATTACTCACAAGCCCCATATGCCTAGGCTTAAAATCTCACTACCTAAAAGAGCATCTTTCCATCTCTGACCTATGCTTATAAAGAGCGTTGTAACTAGCTATCTTACGGTGACACTTGGGATAGCCAGAGATAGGACCTTTGTTAGCAGTTCAATACGTCTTAAATTAATTACCACCAGAAATGTATTGTTATGCCAATAGGTGCTGATCTCATATACATTAAATCATTGATGTATAGGCTTGAAACTCTCCATAGAAAGAGTTTAAATTAACCATATTAAGCACCCAATCAGCTAGTAAGGGGATTGTGTGGGTTAAAGCACTCTCTTGTGGACAGTTTAACACTTTCTGAAGTTCCTTTGTATTGCAAAGCGGTTGTACAGAAGGAGGGTTGATGCCCACACTCACCTTTTGAGCTAGGTTGTGCAAGGTGAGCAGGTTTAGACATGGGGGTGCCCAGGGAAAGTCCAGAAGCTGAAGCAGAAGCAAGGAACAATGTGTTGAGCACAAAGATTCCAAAAGAAATGGAGACCTGAGACATCTGCTTCCTGGTCACAAAGTGGTGGTGCTTTAGCTGAAGTTTCTGCAGGAGGCAGTTACCCTCATAGAGTTTGTGACCACTTGTTCAAGGGAACAGGACTTGGGTACATTTTGTAAATAAACAAAATCCATATCACCAATTTCTTCTCCAGGGGGAACCTCACTTAAAAGACCCTGAAATCTGCCACTGCTCGGCAAAAGACCAACAATAATTAAATGTAAACTTTGCCACACATCCCGCTGTGCAGGCTTCCCATTTATGGAGAGTTATGATACTCTGAGCACATAGCCAACTGATCAGTCTTTCTCTGTTCCCTTGTGTGATGTTTGACTGTTCCTATTCGGCAATGGTAGTGACTGAATTTAAGCTATGCAAAGCGCACTCAGCTGCCAAAGTGATGAATGCCTTAAATACAAAATAATTCACCATATTGGGTGATGTTATGTTTGTTTTATACATGAAAAAGCCAACTTTTTGTTTTCAGGCAGAATAACATTTATTATCGCTCCTGCTATTATTTTTCTATGCAGCTTATTTTTGGGGAGGTCTGTGTTTACATTGTGGCCAAAGTTGCCTATATTGGACACTTGCCGTCTTACTTATTGTCTTCTGCAGTTCCTTCCCCAACTGCATCCAAGCTTTTAGGGCCCTTTTACTCTGCTCTGCTCCTTTTACCCAGTGTAAATGGGCCAGAGCAAGAGTGAAGATCTCACCCTTAAATTCTAAATGACGTCATGTAATAAAGGGTGACTCAGGAATGTTAATAAGAGATTGTACTGACTCCACTTAGGCTGACAACAGGTTTGAACTTGGGCCCTTCACTGCTAAAAGCACAAGAATTACTGCTTGAGCTAAAGGAATAAATGCACTAGCTGTTAAACAGTATCAGATTCATAAACCTGTATTTTTTGGACCAGCCCGTGAAGGGAGACAAAGGCAGTTTCTTTCCTAGGGTGAGTTACATGCTTCCACCACCTGGTGAGACTCATCCTGAGCATGTGGGGTCTACTGGAGTTGAAGCCCTGCATAAGGCAACATTTTGTAACTAACCCTGCTTGGATTGATAATACGGTTTAAACCCAAGACGTTCAATGGTAGAAACTTCACAGCTTGAGCTAAAGGACGATGTGTAAAATTTTAAAAAATCACTAAGTGAGTTAGGAGTCTAAGCCCCAGGGACTTTCAATAAAACTTACCCTTCTAAGTGCCTGAGTCACTTTTGAAAATAGGACTTAGGAGCCTAGTCACTTAGCCATTTTGTAAATTGGTATCTGTAATTCATTAGCTGGACACTTTAGCAGACTTATAAATGTCTTATGTGAACCAGCCACTAGAAGGAGACAAAGGACTGCAAATTCTAATTTGGATTACAGAACCACCACCCTCTTTTAGTTTTGTCACTGTGGCTACGTCCAGACTACCCGCCGTACTGGCGGGTTAAAATCGATTGCTCAGGGATCGATATATCACGTCTCATCTAGACGCGATATATTGATCCCCGAGCGCGCTTATATCGATTCCGGAACTCCATCAACCCCAACGGAGTTGCGGAATCGACAGGGAGAGCTGCGAACATCGATCCCGCGCGGTGAGGACGGGTGAGTAATCCGATCTTAGATATTCTACTTCAGCTACGTTATTCACGTAGCTGAAGTTGCGTATCTAAGATCGATTTCCCCCCGTAGTGTGGACCAGCCCTGTGTAATAGATTTTGTGGTTGTGAATCTTACAGATGAAGTTGCAACTTTTGTCCAGTTATGAACAGCTCTTCTCACTCACGCCGAAATTTTTCTTTGAGCCTGGAAATTTCTATACTTGATGTCAGCACAAAGATTTTTTTTAAGTTACATGAAAATTCATTCAGCTGTTAGTAAACCAAGCAGATAATCACTGTTTCATCACCATTGAAGCAGGCCATAAATCTTTCCATTGATATTGCAATCTGTTAGATGAGGCCTGAGTTTGGTCTTTCATGGGTTTGTTTGCAAGGAGTTAACTCAAATCTGACTACACTTTAAAACTTCAACCTTCATATTTTTTGCCACTAGAGTTCAAAATGCAGAATTTTGGGGGGAAAATAGTTCTAAGACATTGAAAATAGGGCTCTGGCATGTATAATAGAAAGTGTCACTGTTACAAGTTGCATAATCAGCTGCAGCACTACTAAAGAATTTAGTTAGACACAATTTCAGCACTCCAGTAGGTTGTCTGCTATCTATATTGACATGGAGAACACTTATCCACAGAGTTTGAGTGGAACTTAGAGTTGGACATCATGGAGTAGATAATGTCCAGTGTGTAGTAGTGATCAAGTGTCTTGATGTTTTTGGTCTTCTAGTCTCAAGATGAAAACCTTGTCTGTGTTTCTGGGACCTTGAAGTAAAAATATAATCTAGTACTTTCAACTCAATTAGAGTCCAAACCTTATTTAGTGTTATCTCTGGATGCAAAGAAGGCCTTTGACTGGGTAGAGTGGCAATATTTGTTTTGGCTCATTTTAAAAAATAGGTTTTCAAGAAACCCTTCTGTATTGACAGACAGTCATGTATAAATCACATCAAGCAGCTTTGGTTATTAATGAGGCTAACCACCCACCCACCCCCCATTTAGATTGCACAGAGAGGCAGAAATGTCCATCTTCCTCTCCTCACTTTGGCCTTTCATGATCATTCCCCTCTATTTGGCATTGGTGAGGCCTCATCTGGAGTACTGTGTCCAGTTTTGGGCCCCACACTACAAGAAGGATGTGGAAAAATTGGAAAGAGTCCAGCGGAGGGCAACGAAAATGATTAGGGGGCTGGAGCACATGACTTATGAGGAGAGGCTCAGAGAACTGGGATTGTTTAGTCTGCAAAAGAGAAGAATGAGGGGGGATTTCATAGCTGCTTTCAACTACCTGAAAGGGGGTTCCAAAGAGGCTGGATCTAGACTGTTCTCAGTGGTAGCAGATGACAGAACAAGGAGCAATGGTCTCAAGTTGCAGTGTGGGAGGTCTAGGTTGGATATTAGGAAAACTTTTTCACTAGGAGGGCAGTGAAGCACTGGAATGGGTTCCCTAGGGAGGTGGTGGAATCTCCTTCCTTAGAGGTTTTTAAGGTCAGGCTTGACAAAGCCCTGGCTGGGATGATTTAGTTGGGGATTGGTCCTGCTTTGAGCAGGGGGTTGGACTAGATGACCTCCTGAGGTCCCTTCCAACCCTGAGATTCTATGATTTTATGATTCTTTCCTTGAATTCCTATGCATACTGGATTAGAATATATCCATTAAAGAGCAAAGGGAGTCAGGCTTGGGAAAGTTGCCCCTGTCACGCTGTCTGGAGTGGCTCACAAATGTGAGTGCCTACCTCAGGGCAGACTGTCAGAAAACAGGCAGATACCCCAAACTGGTGGTGTGCTCTATAATTAGATTTCACCTAGCCAGTGACAAATGTAATCTCCTGGATCACTATACCAGTCTTACTATAGAGTCACAGACAGTCCCCTGAGACTCTCCAGTTTATCTTGCCACTCAGACAAACTATAAACTTGTGATAAAAGGTCACCTAAACCAAAAATCACACCTCACCAGTCCCAAGATGAACCCCAGATCAACTTGTACTCAACTTTTACACCAAAGACAATGCTGGCAGCCAATTCTATAGTAAACTAACTAAAGGTTTATTAGCTAAGAACAGGAAATGAGTTATTGAGAGGTTAAAGCAGGTAAAATATTTGCACAGGTAAGTCACCGTTTGTAATTCCAAATGGTGGCAATGATGTAATAAACTACCAGTTTCCCAAAATTCTTTTCAGGGTACCCAGATTGTTGCTGGGGATCTCCACTTTGCATCTTCCCTGTAAGAGTCCAGAGATAAAAGATCTTTCCTTGAATCCATTCTTCCAGTTTCTTCTCACAGAAGACAAGCTGACAGGGTCACTCACTACCCACATAGACTTTTGCTTTGATGATGATGAGTGAGGAATGCACTTAGAGTATTTGACCACCGGTCATCACATACAGTGGCCACTTGCTTTGAAATTAACACTTTTCTGTTAAAGTTTTTCATTTCCATTCCACAAGGCTTCTTTTTCATTTGATGGGTTATTTAATTGCAGGGGTATACGCAATGTATATGTTTGCTATTACATTATAACAGGAAACATATAAGTTAAAACAGTGCACATTATAAGTTGTAGGGCTGTCAAGCAATTTAAAAAATTGCACAATTAATCGCCCTTTTAAACAATAGATTACCATTTATTTAAATTTTTTTTATGTTTTCTACATTTTCAAATATATTGATTTCAATTACAACACAATGCAAAGTGTACAGTGCTCACTTTATATTTTATTACAAATATTTGCACTGTAAAAAAAATAGTATTTTTCAATTTGCCTAATATAAATACTGTAGAGCAAACTATCCTGAAAGTTGAATTTTCAAATGTAGAATTATATATAAAAAAAAAACTGTATTCAAAAATAAAATAATTTAAAATTTAAGAGCCTACGAGTCCACTCAGTCCTACTTCTTGTTCAGCCAATTGCTTGAAAACAAGATTGTTTGCATTTGCAGGAGATAATGCTGCCCGCTTCTCATTTAAGATGTCACCAGCAAGTGAGAACAGGTGTTCACGTGGCACTACTGTAGCTGGCATTGCAAGATATTTACGTGCCAGGTGTGCTAAAAATTCATATGTCCTTCATGCTTCAACCACTATTCCAGAGGACATGAGACCATGCTGAAGACACTGGGGTTCTGCTCGATAACAATCCAAAGCAGTGTGGACCGACGCACGTTCATTTTCATTATTCGAGTGAGATGCCACTAGGAGAAGGTTGATTTTCTTTTTTGGTAGTTTAGGTTCTGTAGTTAGCACATTGGAATGTTGCTCTTTTAAGACTTCTGAAAGCATGCTCCACACCTCATCTCTCTCAGATGTTGGAAGACACTTCAGATTCTTAAACCTTGGGTCACATGCTGTAGCTATCTTTAGAAATCTCACAGTGGTCCTTCTTTGCATTTTGTCAAATCTGCAGTGAATGTGTTCTTAAATGAACAACATGTGCTGGGTCACCATCTGAGACTACTATAACATGAAATATATGGCAGAATGTGGGTAAAACAGAGCAGGAGACATACAATTCTCCCCCAAGGAGTTCAGTCACAAATTTACAAAAAAACACATTCTTTTTTTAATGAGTGTCATCAGGATGGAAGCATGTCCTCTGGAATGGTGGCCAAAGCATGAAGAGGCATACGAATGTTTAGCATATCTGGCATGTAAATACCTTGCAATGCCAGCTACAAAAGTGCCATGCAAACGCCTGTTCTCACTTTCAGGTGACATTGTAAATAAGAAGCGGGCAGCATTATCTCCCGTAAACGTACACAAACTTGTTTGTGTTAGCGATTGGCTGAACAAGAAGTAGGACTGAGTTGACTTGTAGACTCTAAAGTTTTACATTGTTTTATTTTTGAGTGCAGCTTTGTAACAACAACAAAATCTACATTTGTAAGTTGCACTACAGTACTTTTATGAGGTGAACTGAAAAATACTATTTCTTTTGTTTATCATTTTTACAGTGCAAATATTTGTAGTAAAAAATAATATAAACTGAGCGCTGTTCACTTTGCATGTTGTAATTGAAATCAATATAATTGAAAATGTAGAAAAAGTCCAAAAATGTTTAATAAATTTCAATTGGTATTCTATTGTTTAACAGTGCGATTAAAACTGCAATTAATTGCTATTAATTTTTTTATCACGATTAATTTTTTTAGTTAATCACTTGCATTAACTGTGATTAATCAACAGCCCTAGTAATAACCCATTCATTTTCATGAAGTTTAAACACTGAATATACACTTATATATTTAACAGTTACTTTGATCTATACTAATACACAAGTGAATTGACATAGGGCTTCAGCATGATCTGGCACCTGGTCTGTCAGCGTCACAGCCCCTTTGGTCTGCGTGGGTAGCCAAAGTTGGGGTCTTGCGGGATTGTTTCTGGTAGGGAAATAATTGGTGATATAAGTCAGGTCTGTTCTTGGTGCAGTCTTGTTTATTTGCCAAAAATGCACACATAGGCCTGTTTGAACACAATAGAAACAAACAGAAGCAGGCAGTTTCCTTGCCTAGAAATCCCAAGTCTACCCTTCCTGGGAGCTCTGTGCCTAAGAAGTCCTGTCTCTCTGCTTCTCTCAGAGCCAGCTCACACACCCTCTCCTGACTTTCAGCCTTCAACAGACAGCTTGCCCCCTGCATTTGCAACCAGGGAAACCATTGTTAATCTATCTGTTTACATATGAGAAGGAAAAGTGGAATCTGTGCTTCTCCAAAGAATGTGACAGTGGCCTGCTGTCACAGTACAAATGTTTTCAAGCATTTCTGTCCCCAGTGTTTGGGGTCTCCCTCTTTGGAGCCATGCCACACAAGGCAAGAGATAGACGTGCAGGGGGTGGATCTGCTCCAGTGGTTGCACAGGGAAAGTGTGTGGCTTGCAGTCTTGATTGGAAAGTTCATGGGAAAAAAGTACAGTTGCTTTGTGATTCTTTCTTTCCCTGTTCCTTTCTCTGCTTTTCACTAGACGAAGGGGCTGGATTTCCTGACACTGTGTGGGCTGGCTTGGGAAGGGTAAGCATTTGCAGTGGTTTGCTTCTCTCTTTCCATGCAGGCACCATCTTCTATCTTAGTATATAATGTATTTCTGTTTGGATTACATCCCAGTCCTGTACGTATATGTCCACAAATTTCAGGTGCAGCAGAAATTCTAGCTGGTTCTTAAGGTCTCATAGACTCATAGACTTTAGGGTCAGAAGGGACCAATATGATCATCTAGTCTGACCTCCCGCACAAAGCAGGCCACAGAATCCTACCCATCCACTTCTATAACAAACCCCTAACCTATGTCTGAGTTACTGAAGTCTTCAAATTCTGGTTTGAAGACCTCAAACTGCAGAGAATCCACCAGCAAGTGATCCATGGTCCACGCTGCAGAGGAAGGCAAAAAACCTTCAGGGCCTCTGCCAATCTGCCCCAGAGGAAAATTCCTTCCCGACCAAAATATGGCGATCAGCTAAACCCTGAGCATGTGGGCAAGACTCACCAGCCAGCACTCAGGAAAGAATTCTCTGCAGTAACCCAGATCCCATCCCATCTAACATCCCATCACAGACCACTGGGCATACTTACCTGCTGATAATCAAAGATCAATTGCCAAAATTAAGCTATCCCAGCATACCATCCCTTCCATAAATTTATCAAGCTTAATCTTAAAGCCAGATATGTCTTTTGCCCCCACTGCTCCCCTTGGAAGGCTGTTCCAGAACTTCACTCCTCTAATGCTTAGAAACCTTTGTCTACTTTCAAGTCTAAACTTCCTAGTGTCCAGTTTATACCCATTTGTTCTTGTGTCTACATTGGTACTAAGCTTAAATAATTCCTCTCCCTCCCTAATATTAATCCCTCTGAAAAATTTATAAAGAGCAAGCATATCCCCCCTCAACCTTCTTTTGGTTAGGCTTAACAAGCCAAGCTCTTTGAGTCTCCTTTCATAAGACAAGTTTTCCATTCCTTGGATCATCCTAGTAGTCCGTCTCTGAACCTGTTCCAGTTTGAATTCATCCTTCTTAAACATGGGAGACCAGAACTGCACACAGTATTCTAGATGAGGTCTCACTAGTGCCTTATATAACGGTACTAACACCTCCTTATCTTTGCTGGAAATACCTCACCTGATGCATCCTAAAACTGCATTAGCTTTTTTAACGGCCATATCACATTGGCGGCTTATAGTCATCCTGTGATCAACCAATACTCCAAGGTCCTTCTTCTCTGTTGCTTCCAACTGATGTGTCCCCAATTTATAACTAAAATTCTTATTATTAATCCCTAAATGCATGACCTTGCACTTTTCACTATTAAATTTCATCCTATTACTATTACTCCAGTTTACAAGGTCATCCAGATCTTCCTGTATGATATCCCGGTCCTTCTCTGTGTTAGCAATACCTCCCAGCTTTGTGTTATCCGCAAACTTTATTAGCACATTCCCGCTTTTTGTGCCAAGGTCAGTAATAAAAAGGTTAAATAAGATTGGTCCCAAAACTGATCCTTGAGGAACTCCACTAGTAACCTCCTTTCAGCCTGACAGTTCACCCTTCAGTACAACCCGTTGTAGTCTCCCCTTTAACCAGTTCCTTATCCACCTTTCAATTTTCATATTTATCCCCATCTTTTCCAATTTAACTAATAATTCCCCATGTGGAACCGTGTCAAATGCCTTACTGAAATCGAGGTAAATTAGATCTACTGCATTTCCTTTGTCTAAATAATCTGTCACCTTCTCAAAGAAGGAGATCAGGTTGGTTTGGCACGATCTACCTTTTGTAAAACCATGTTGTAATTTGTCCCAATTACCATTGACCTCACTGTCCTTAACTATTTTCTCCTTCAAAATTTTTTCCAAGACCTTACATACTACAGATGTCAAACTAACAAGCCTATAGTTACTCAGATCACTTTTTTTCCCTTTCTTAAAGATAGGAACTATGTTAGCAATTCTCCAGTCGTACAGTGCAACCCCTGAGTTTACCGATTCATTAAAAATTCTTGCTAATGGGCTTGCAATTTCATGTGCCAGTTCCTTTAATATTCTTGGATGAAGATTATCTGGGCCCCCCGATTTAGTCCCATTAAGATGTTCAAGTTTGGCTTCTACCTCAGATGTGGTAATATCTACCTCCATATCCTCATTCCCATTTGTCATCCTTCCATTATCCCTAAGCTCCTCATTAGCCTTATTAAAGACTGAGGCAAAGTATTTATTTAGATATTGGGCCATGCCTAGGTTATCCTTAACCTCCATTCCATCCTCAGTGTTTAGCAGTCCCACTTCTTCTTTCTTTGTTTTCTTCTTATTTATATGGCTATAGAACCTTTTACTATTGGTTTTAATTCCCTTTGCAATGTCCAACTCTACATGGCTTTTAGCCTCTCTCACTTTATCCCTACATGTTCTGACCTCACTAAGGTAGCTTTCCTTGCTAATCCCACTCATCTTCCACTCCTTGTAGGCTTTCTGCTTTTTGTTAATCACCTCTCTGAGATGCTTGCTCATCCAGTTTGGTCTACAACTCCTGCCTATAGCTTTTTTCCCCTTTCTTGGGATGCAGGCTTCTGATATTTTCTGCAGCTTCGACTTAAAGTAATTCCAGGCCTCCTCCACATTTAGATCCACAAGTTCTTCAGTCCAATCCACTTCCCTAACTAATTTCCTTAATTCTTTAAAGTTAGCCCTTTTGAAGTCAAAAACCCTAGTCCCAGATCTATTTTTGTTTATCCTTCCATCTAGTTTGAACTGAATTAGCTCATGATCACTCGAACCAAGGTTGTCCCCTACAACCATTTCTTCTATGAGGTCCTCACTACTCACCAAAACCAAATCTAAAATGGCATCCCCTCTTGTTGGTTCTTCAACTACTTGGTGAAGAAATCCATCAGCTATCACATCCAGAAACATCTGAGCCCTATTATTCTTACTAGCACTTGTCCTCCAGTCTATATCTGGGAAGTTAAAGTCTCCTATGATCACACAATTCCCATTAGTGTTTACTTCATTAAAAACATTAAAGAGGTCTCTATCCATATCCAAATCAGATCCCAGCGGTCTGTAGCACACCCCAAGCACTATCTCAGGGGAGTCTCTAGTAGCTTTCTTTCCCAGTGTGATTTTTGCCCAGACAGACTCTGTCTTATCCATTCCATCACTTCTTATTTCTTTACAGTTAACCTCATCATTGATATACGCTACTCCACCACCTTTGCCTTTATTTCTGTCTTTCCTAAACAGCACATCGCCTTCAATACCTGTACTCCAGTCACAACTACTATTCCACCATGTTTCTGTTATCCCTATAATAGCTGGTTTCACTTCCTGCACCAGTAGCTCTAGTTCCTCCATTTTGTTACCTAGACTCCTCGCATTAGTGTACAGACATCTTAATTTTTGCCATTTGGCTTCACTGACATTCTTTACCCGGTTAGGCACAAACATTCTACCACCAGCATCACCTGTTAGACTGGTATCTACACTACTCTTCCTCCTTATGTCAATTCTTCTGTCCTATGGTAATACAAATGTTCTGGGTCCATGTTCATAGCTCACCAAAACCCCTCCATTCAGCAACAGCTAGAAGGGTGAGCAGCAACACCAACATCTCTCTGGCAGAGATTGTTGGATCGCCACCACAGGACTGGGAAGCCACCTCCTTTTTCCAGTCTGGTACTTTCAGAACTGCTGTTTTTTCTGTCTAGTTGATGGCCAGACTTAAAAAAAAGAGAGTGGGCACTATTAACATTGCCCCTAAAATAAATGCATACCCCCAGCCCACCGACCCAATCACACACTTAAAGACATTACATTTTTAAAAAAAACTATTATTTCATGCTACCTAAAATTTTAAGCATGTGCTCCTTTCTGAGGGACTGCAAATGTTATCTGAGAAATAAGGGTAATGAAACAACTGCATTCCTTAAATGCCAAAAAGTGTCTGTACCGTGGCCTTCAACAGCGAAGTTATGTTATGTCGGATGATTTTTTACCCGCTTTGAAGGGAAAGAAAAAATATAATGCTGCTCTTGTGATTGACTTGGCAGGACCATTTGGCTGAAGAGGATGAGCCCATTCTGCCTGGGAACCAGGAGCAGCAGCCCAAGGACAGTATGAGCAGAGGGAGTATACTTGAGGACCTGCTCATTGGCATCGCCTGGAGTCAGAAGCAATTTGACTTTATGAGAGGAAGGGAGGAATGGGCTGCTGAGTGGGAGGAACATTTTCGCCAGAGGCAGGAGTCAATAATGGAGCAGGACACTCAGTAAAGGGAACAGGAGCTTGATCAAAGGGACCGGAAGCATGTCCTGTTGCAGACCCAGGTACAAGTGGTAGTGGAAAGGATTCAGTCCTGCCTGCCACAATAGCCACTGCCAATGTCTGGGAACTGGCACCTCCTCCTCATCCACCATCTATTCCTCCTCCAGCAACTGCAGCGCAGGGTACTGCTGAGATGGAGGATTCAAACCCCACCCTCAGTGACAAGACAGGGGCTGCAGGACTCCAGGCACAGCAGCCTGCACTGGCACCCAGAGCCCCTACTAGGAGAAGCCCTGTGACCATGTAGGAGGGGAACAATGAGCCTGACTGAGACTGTGCCTGAAGGCTGTTGTGTGTCCCACTCCCAAACCACATGCAAGAGATGTCTCCTGTTTGTCCCCCTGGACTCAATAGCGTAGTTGGGGGGGGAGCAGGGGAGCAGCCACTCCCTACTGAGCACATTCCCCAAAAGTGGCACGTTTTTAATTTTTACACACACCGCAGCAGTCCGGGTCTTCAGCGGCAATTTGGCAGCAGATCCTTCAGCTGCTCCAGGTCTTTGGCGGCAAGACTTGGGTTTTTCTTTTATTTTTTTCTTCGCTGCTTCGGCGCCTTTTTTTTATGTGTTTGCTCCCCCTGCTAGTAGAACCTGGCTATGCCACTGCCTGGACTGTTTTCTGCAGCTATTCCCCCCTTCTCTGGGGGAAAGGGAGTTCAAGGCCAAGAACACAAGGTCATAGACATTATAGTTCAGGTGTTCTCAGGGAGTCTGATCTGTTTTGCTTTCTTTCACAGTTGCTTTTAAAAATATGTTCAGAGTTATGCTACATTCACTAGTTTCAGTAAATGTTATTTTTGTTTACTTATGTGTGGACCCTTCATTCTGGCTGTGATCAAAGGGTAAATTGTTTTGTGTTGTCCCCCCTTCCCCCGCTTTAGACCCCACCAGTCGGTACCGTGAGTCACATAACTCCTCAGGGTAGAAAACTGAAGGTCCTTTCTGTCTCTCCCAACCCACCCCAACTCCCTCCTCCTGTCCAGGTATATGTGACTAGAACATATTAAACTGGAGACATATGGAAAGTGCAACGTGCATGGAAATGACAGATACATTTATTAACTGGAGAAGAAAAAGAAAAGGGTGGATAAAGTTCCCTGTGAGTTTGACAACACTGAGAACAGGAAAAGTAAATTGAAGTAACCAAACAGCACTAAAATGACCTCTCCTCAACCCCCTCCCCCAACCACCCCAGCAAACCATGACTGCTTTGAACCATGGGGTTACTCACAGTTAACAGCCAGTAAGTACCCTTATCCCCAAACCCTACAGTTGCCAGAATCCAGTTGTAAAAGTTCCTCCCAACCCCTTCAACTGTTGTCAAGGTCCTACTAGCACTGAATAATTCCCCCTAGACTTGGTCTGCCTAACAATTGTAAACATTAACAGAAAATGAAAAAATAATAAATGCAATTTAACTGGGCAGCAGAGCCAGCTTTAGGCCGATTCCCCCGATTTCGGCCCCGCACCTAAGAGGGCCCCACGCCCTAAAGAAGAGCACCTAACTTAGGTGCCTTTTTAATTTTTACTCACCTGGCGGCAGTCCAGGTTTTCAGAGGCACTTCGGCGGTGGGTCCTTCACTCGCTCTGGGTCTTTGGCGGCATTTCGGTGGCGGGTCCTTCAGTGACCCAGAGTGAGTGAAGGACCCGCCGACGAAGTGTCACGGAAGACCCAGACTGCTGCCGGGTATTTGAATCGGGCCCCGCACTTCCTAAAGCTGGCCCTGCTGGGAAAATACCCTTGGCAAAACAATCACAAACCAAAAGATGTCATACCTGCTGAGGGGCCTGTGATGGGTTGGGTCACAGAAACCCTCCTGAGACTGCCACTTGATGTGCTGAGACTACCTCTGAGCCCGTTTTCCCTGGCAGCTTGGGACTTCAATACCCTGTCCTGTTGAGCCAGACGCGCTAGCACAGACCAAGGTGTGAACCATGTCCCCCAAAAGCTGCAGGCTTAACTGAAAAGAGCTTAAGAAGTGCTCCTGTCTCCAACACCCAGATGCCCAGCTCCCAATGGGGTTCAAACCCCAAATAAATCCATTTTACCCTGTATAAAGCTTATACAGGGTAAACTCATAAATTGTTCACCCTCTATAACACTGATAGATATGCACTGCTGTTTGCTCCCCCAGGTATTAATTACTTGCTCTGGGTTAATTAATAAGCAAAAAGTGATTTTATTAAGTATAACAAGTAGGATTTAAGTGGTTCCAAGTAATAACAGACAGAACAAAGTAAGTTACCAAGCAAAATAAAATAAAACACGCAAATCTAAGCCTAATACATTAAGAAACTGATTACAGATATCAGAGGGGTAGCCGTGTTAGTCTGGATCTGTAAAGCGGTCACAGAACTCTTTCCCGTGATTACAGATAAAATCTCACCCTCAGAGATGTTCCAATAAGTTCCTTTCAAAAACTAGACTCCTTTCCAGTCTGGGCCCAATCCTTGGTACAGTTCTTGTTCCACCTCAGGTGGTAGCTAGGGGATTTCTCATGACTGCCATCTCCTTTGTTCTGTTCCACCCTCTCATATATCTTTGGCACAAGGTGGGAATCTTTTGTCTCTTTGGGTCCCCATCCCTCCTTCTAAATGGAAAAGCACCAGGTTTAAGATGTATTCCAGTACCAGGGCCACCCGGGGGGGGGGGGGGGAAGTGGGGCAATTTGCCCCAGGCCCTGGGCCCCGCAGGGGCCCCCATGAGAATATAGTATTCTATAGTATTGCAAATTTTTTTATTGTACTTCTTTGTGGTTGCCCAGAAAGCTTCGTGTCAAATGCCTTCTTGAAGTCAACAACAACTGGTGTTGAAAGTACTTCTCACATAGAACACAACGATTGAAAATCTGTTCTGTGGTACTTATTCCAGCACAAAAGCCAGCCTTTTCTCCAGGGACGATATTCTCCACTTGTGGCTTCAATCTGTTCAATATGACTTTCAACATCACTTTGCTGGGATGGCTAATTAAGCTTATGGTCCGGTAATTTTGACACAATTGCAGGTTGTCTTTCTTTGGCAGAGTGATCATTAGTGACTGTGTCCACCTGGAGGGCCACTCACCGGTCTGCCAGATATTGTTGCAGATCTTGCTGAGTACATCTATTAATATTTTTCCTCCGAATTTCATCAGTTTGGCTGGGATGTTATCAATATCTGTAGCCTTTCTGTTCTTGAGTGACTTCACAGCTGACTGCACTTCTTCACTCAGTGTTGGAAAGTCATCCTCCTCTGTTGAGTCTGAGCTGTCTAGGACACTAGGATTTCCATCTGCCTGGTGGTTGTATAGATAAAAGCAGTACTTTGTCCACCTACTGATGATGTCCTTTTCTTCTGTGAGACTGTTCCCTTCTTTGTCTAGAAATGCATTAGCTTTGGTCCACCTTTCCTCCTGGGGGGGGGGGGGCACAACAGGATAGCTCAGTGGTTTGAGCAGTGGCCTGCTAAACCCAGGGTTGTGAGTTTAATCCTCAAAGGGGCCATTTAGGAAACTGGGGTAAAAATCCATCTGGAGATTAGTCCTTCCCTGAGCAGGGAGTTGGACTAGATGACCTCCTGAGGTCCCCTCCAACCCTGATATTCTATGATTCCTTCATCAGGTCTTTTACAATCTGGAAGGCTCATTTTCTATTTTTATTACTGATACACTCTTCAATTTTAGAGCATTGTCTTTCAATCCATATCTCCTTGGCCACCTTCATTCCTTTCTTGATCTTTCTACCAATCACTTTGTATTTATCAGCTCCCTCAGTGCTGTGCTTTTCTCTCTTGAGTTCTCTTCTGATGTCACACATTTGTAGTATTTCATTTGTGACCCAAAGTTTTGTCTTCTTATGGTGTTTCCCAAGAATGTCCATTGCTCCTCCTTCATTACAGCATTTAAATTGCTGACCATTGTTTCTACATCTTCCTCTAGAACAAGTAGCGGAGCAAATTTTCTGATGATCATTGCTTGGAATGACTCTGCAATGCTTCCCTCTCTAAGTCTTTCTAAGTCAAACTTGATTCTGGTGAACTTTGGCCTAACGATTTTCCTTAGCATCACAAAAGTTTAGCATCACAAGGTCGTGATCACTTCCAATATTAGCACCAGGGAAGCTCCTTGTTTTAGCTCTGTTGATCCCAGAACAAAATCGAGTTTGCACCATGATGTAGTCCAGTGGCTCTCAAACTTTTTTACTGGTCACCCCTTTCACATAGCAAGCCTCTGCATGTGACCCACCCCTTATAAATTAAGAACACTTTTTTATATATTTAACCCCATTATAAATGCTGGAGACAAAATGGGGCTTGGGGTGGAGGTTGACAGCTCACGACCCCCCATGTAATAACTTCATGACTCCCTGAGGGGTCCTAACCCCCGGCTTGAGAACCCCTGATGTAGTCAATCTGACTGTGATGTAAACAATCAGGTGCATGCCACGTTGATCATCTGGATGCTTTATGTGCTTCTAATGTGTTTGCAAGAACCAGATTGTTATAACTGGCAAACTCCAAAATTCTTAGTCCTCTCTCATTGGTTACTGCATTACAGAAAGGGCCACAATAATCTCACCAATCTGCCTGTGCGTTAGTACCCACTTTAGCATTCCAATCTCCCTGTACAATCAGGATATCTTTCTTGTGTACCTTATCAAACATGTCTTGGAGCTGATTGTAAAAATTTTCAACTTGCTCATCGTCATAGTCTGTTCTAGGAGCATAGACTTGTACAAATGGAACAATACACCTGGCACCTCCTAGGAATCTCTGAGAAAAATTTTGGAGAGGCATTAACAGAAGAAGGCCATGTACTCTGTTACAGTGGAGAGGACAAACATTTTAACAGCGTAGGATTTCTTGTGTATAAAGATATCCAGTATTCAGTATTATTTCCATGCATCTAAAGGCAGTACCATTCAATATCACTCTCCTTCCAGCTGCTATAATAACACAAGAGGGAACATTCCCACTCACTTGAGTTTCAACACACAGTTTAGTTACCCTCCCACCATCTTTCATTAGTTGGTTGTTTAGGTAATGACTCATTACAGGTAAATGGGGCAGGGCCCTGTGACTTTGCCATCAACTAGGACAACTGACTGTAGATGGCTCCGTTTACTTGCAAGCCTTCCTGTGAGTCAGGCCAGGAAGAATGAAGGCTTGGGGTCTCACAGGACATGTGACCATGTCACCTGGTACTGGACAGGGTCACCGAGAGGATTCAGGGGGCCTGGGGCAAAGCAATTTTGGGGGCCCTTCCATAAAAAAAGTTGCAATACTATAGAATACTATATTCTCATGGGGGCCCTGTGGGGCCCGAGGCCTGGGGCAAATTGCACTACTTGCCCGCCCCTCCTCCCCCGGGCGGCCTTGTTGGTCATAAGCTTATTTTTACCATTAAACAACTGTATGCCAAGGCCAGCAGTGCAATTCTTGTCAATGGTACAATAGGAGAATGGTTTTGCACCACTGTTGGAGTCCGACAAGGCTGCCTGATTTCGCCCACACTGTTCAACATCTATTTGGAGTGCATAATGACTGATGCCCTAGACGATCACATATGCACAGTCCGCATGGGGGGCGAACAATTTGAAATCTTCGGTTCGCTGATGGCATTGACAGCCTGGCAGGTAGCGAAGATGAACTTGTCAACCTTGTGAAAAATGACTGGATGAAACCACCACAAAATACAAAATGGAAATCAGTGCAGAGAAAACCAAGCTGATGACAAACAAATATGACGGGATCAGCTCACATATCACTGTCAGTGGACAAGAGCTGGAGACAGTGAAACAGTTCAAGTATTTGGGGGAAATCATCACAGATGAAGGATCAAAAGCAGAAATTATGGCAAGAACTGCGCAAACAATAGCAACAGTGGCAAAGCTAAAGCCAATCTGGAGGAATATCTCCCTGGAATCCAAACTGAAACTGCTGCACGCAAGGGTCATCTGCATTTTTCTGTATGTGTGAGAGACATGGACCCTTACAGCAAAACTTGAATGGAAAATACAGGTAGTGGAGATGAGATACTTCCATAAAATCCTGAGCATCTCCTACTTTGACCATGTCACTAATGAAGAGGTCCGTACCATCATCACCCAATGTGCTGGGTCATATGAAAATCTCCTGACGACCGTGAAGAAGCACAAGCTGAAGTGGTAAGGCCATGTAACAAGATTATCTGGCCTATCCAAGATCATCCTTCAAAGAACAGTAAAGGGGAAGAGAAGAAGAGCTAGACAGAAGAAGAGATGGATTGACAAAATAAAAGAGTAGACAGAAATGGACTTTGCAGAGGCTCAAGCACTGACACACAATCATCAGGGGTGGAGACAATTGGTTGATTGCTTGTCAATGATGGTGCCCCAATGACCAATGCGGTTATGGGAGTGATGATGGTGATGATGAAGATGGTGATGATGATGGAAGGGGTGTGGTGCTTTGTTTGGGACCAGGCTGAGGTCACCCCCAGCCTGCTCACTGTTCCAAGATGTAGGCACAAATTACATCCAGGATTTCCCTGGCGTGATGTGATCCAGCACCAGTATGAAAGTATACTGGATCAGGCTGTTGATAAAGGCTTTGCAAGCCAGTCCTGTCCTGTGACCACTCTGTCCTTAAGTAGCTGCCTTTAGTCTCACAAATATTATGAAGCACACAGCACGCCACAATAATGTGGACGGAATTGGCCACATTGGCATCCAACTAAGTGTGCACGCATCACCAACGAGCCTTCAGCCATCCAAAGGCACACACCACTACCATCCTGAAACTGTAGTTTGTAGTTGATTTCACGTTTTTCAGGACCATTGAGGTCAGGGTAGGTTTTCATTAGCCAGAGTAGGAGCAGGTATGTGGGGTCTCCCAGAATAACCATGGACACAGAGACACCATACAAAACCATTTCATTTTTGGGAATAAAGTTTCTTCCTCCCCTTTTAAACATACCATAGTTTCAATCTCCTCAGTGCCCTGGCATCATGAACCTTTCCTGTGTATCCAAACCCCAGCATGCATGAACCTGCCTTTGTGATCCACTAAGTCTTGAAGAACGAGTGAATAGTAATCTTTTCAACTGACATATTCATTCACTCCTTTCGGTGGGCAAAGTATGGGGATGTAGGTGCTATTGATGGCCCCCATGCAGTTTGGAAACCCCGTTCTCTGGAACCCAGCTATACTTTCTGGAACTTTGGTGATGGCAACCACCTATGATTAGATGAGAAAGTTGATAGCTTTGCAAACCTGTATCACCATGAGCCCGAAAGTGGAATTCCCTACAATGAAGTGGTTTGTGACTGACCAACAGCTGTCCAACATTGCCAGCTTCCAGAGGACAACAGCCGTCCTCTTTTGCTCCAATATGGGTCTACAGAACTGAGTGTTCTGCCACTGTAGCATTGGGGTCAGCTCCTCATGGAGCTCCAGGAATGTCTGCTTCTTCCTTCTGAAGTTCTGCGACAACAGGTCACCATCCCAAGTTTCCAAGACAATGTGCTGGTTCTCCTGGTCCAGAAGCGGTGGTTCACCCAAGAACATACAGTCAAACACTAGCAGTCTCCTGTGTCTCAGTGTCATGGAACGACGGTAGATCAGTCATCATCGTGGTTACGCATCTTTGATTTTTAAAAAAGGTTCATTCCCCCAAGGTGCTCACCGGTTGTGTATGCAGTGCATGTATATTTGTCCTGCAAGAAGGAGCAGGAGCAGAAACACATCATCTGTCACTTGCTATGTCTTCCACCAAGTTGAGCAGGAGATAGGGTGAGTGGACACACCCACTGACATATGTGTGAAAGTAGTGGACAGTACCAATAACACACCGCAAGGAAGTTATTGCACAGAATGCTGGAATATCACTCCTGAAATGCTAATACCAAACATACATACCAAAAAGTGGAAGTGTGTATGTGGGTATACATGAGCATACAGCTTGAACCCATGTCAAGCACTGCATATGTGAACACTCAGCATGAGAATGGGGTACATGTTTGAGCATAAACATGGGTAAGTACCCCAGTATGTACAACAATGTAGACAAAGCCTTTAAATCTATCAGTGTTTATATACTGCACTCATCACTATGCTATCTGAGCACCTATAGTGAACGCATTCCAAGAAGTGTTTGCAAGTTGTCTGGAATATGCAAGGACATTCAGGTACTGTTTTTTTAATTTTTTTAAATACATCTTCTGCCTGGCCCAGAGGCCTTGCCCCTTCCCCGAGGCCCCACCCCACTCACTCCATCCCCCCTCTCTCCATCACTCGCTCTCCCACACCCTCATTCACTTTCACTGGGCTAGGGCAGAGGGTTGGGGTGTTGGCTCTGGGCTAGGGCCAAGGGGTTTGGAGTGTGGCAGGGGGCTCCAGGCTGAGCCTGAGGGAGAGGGTTGGGGCATAGGAGGGGGTGGGGGTGCAGGAGGGGTCTCAGGGTTGGGGCAGGAGGTTGGGGTGCAGGAGGGGGTGCAGGATGCAGGCTCTGGGAGGGAGTTTTGGTGCGAGAGGGGGTTTGGTGTGCTGGCTCTGGGAGGGGACTCAGGGCTGAGGCAGGGGGTTGGGGTGTGGGAAGGGGTGAGGGGTGTGGGCTCCAGCAAGGCGGTGCTTATCTCAGGTGGCTCCTGATCGGTGGCGCAGCGGGGTTAAGGCAGGCTCCTTACCTGCCCTGGCCCTGTGCCACTCCCGGAAGCTGCTGACATGTTTCTATAGCCCGGGGGGAGGCCAGGGGACACCATGCACTGTCTCTGCCTGGTGGCACCGCCCCTGCAGCTCCCATTGGCCAGGAACCACGGCCAATGGGAACTGCAGAGTCAGTGCTTAAGGTAGGGACAGCATGCGGAGACCCCCTGCTTGCCCTCAGGGAGCTGCAGCAACATGCCAGCTCCTTCCAGGAGCGGCGCAGGGCCAGGACAGGTAGGGAGCCTGCCTTAGCCTCGCTGCGCTGCCAGAGTTTTAGCGGCCTAAAATCTCCCAGTTTGGCTTCAGTCGCCTCCAGGAGATAAGAGCCCGATTCCGGGAGACTCCCGGCAAAACCGGAAGGGTTAGCAACCCTAGTAGATGGTCAGTGAGAGGTAACTAGGGGTGCATTGGGGGTGACTGGCGAATGACGGGGCCAATGTGGGGTTGGAGAATGAAGGGGGTTAGTTGAGGGGGATGGGCTGAGGGGTGCAATGTGGGTTAGTTGGGGTGATGGAGAGACAGGAGGCAGCTGGGGATTCACAATGTGATCTGCACATGTTGGACCGTATTGAAACAATTGTTTAAGTCTCATTTTTGGAACAGGAAGTAGTTCCTACCTACCGGAAGTGTGTCCCAAGCGCCCGGAAGTGATCTTGAATCGCGCTTGCGCACAGAGGCCGCAGGCGGCAAATTCCGCTCTTTCCTATTTTTTCCTCCGCGTGACCCGGAAGTGGCTGAAGATTGAGCGGAAGCTGCTTGCGACGGGCTCGAAAGCAAAGGGCCCTGCTGCGAGGGGGCCAGTAGGGTGTGCGCGAGGCTGCCGCAGCCGGAAGTGCGTTTTAACGGCCTCATTGGGAGTTCGTCCCTCCGAGCGGGGAAGTGACGTGAGGCCGCGGGCAGCGCCTGGCCCCGCTGTAGGGAGCCCACGGGGGCCGCCAGCGCCCAGCAGGGGGAGTCCCTGGACCCGCCTGGCACCAGGGGCTGGGGCCGCTCCGCTCCGGAGGAGCCGCCGCGCCTGAGGAGTGCCCTGGACAGCGCCCTCCTGCCCCGCGGGCGGCCGGGCGCCTCCCGGACCCGCTCCGCGCACCATGTCCGGTCCGCCGCTGGGGGCGCCGCACAGCCCGGAGGAAGGGCCCGGCAGCGCCGCGCAGTGGTGAGTATCGGCCCCTGCCCACGAGAGGTTCCCGGCAGGGCCGCTCGCAGGCAGCGCGGGGCTGTGCCCGGGGAAGGGGCTGCGGGCTGGAGCCTCTCGGCAGAGCGGTCCCACCGCTGCCACCGGGTCGGGCCGGGCCGGGGCTGGGGAGGAGCCTCGGAGCCTGGCACCCGCTCGGAGAGAGCCCTGGGCCGGGGACGGCAGCCACTGCAGGGTCTGGCACCAGCGAGCTGCTCTGGCCTGTCACTGAGCTAGGGCCGCACCGGAGGGGGACCAGGACCCCGAGGTACTGGGGGGGCTGTTGCTTGTCACTGGGATGAACCCAGTTTGGGGGTTCCCAAGCACTCTCAAAGCGCAGTGTGAAGCCGGGTAAGTAACAAGCATCGTTAGGCTCATGGAGGGTTACGAGGACAGAGAAAGACGTTTGCACGGGATCCTGAAAGGAATGGGATTCGGATTAGGGTAGGGAAGGATGGGGCGGGGGCTGTATCCTACTTTCTCTGCTCTACCCTAATGTTGGATTGGCACGTGATATGTTTTCTGTCTGTTCAGCTACCGAGGAACAACAGAGACTGTGTGCACGCACGTGTTACACATATATGCACCAGACCTGGTCTTGCCTCCATAGTTAAACAAAGAGCATATTATTCTCATGTAAAATTGCATTTTGCTTTTGATTTGACGGCTTTTCCTAGTGGCCAGAGTTGCTTTATCAAAGGAAAACTTCCCTAATTTGGGAAGCCGGTTTATGGTTCCCTGCTCTAGGTCAGTCCCTTAAAGACATCCTTGGCATGGTGCATCAATCTCAGAAGACCTTCTCTGTATATGGGCAACGATTTTCCTAGAAGGCTGAGTGGGATCTAAGCCAATAGCATAACTAAATAAAGACTTCCCCCAAAGTCTTAAGGGGGCAGCCATCAGTGAGGAGAAGGGCAAGCGCTGCTTTCACTCCTTCCCCCATGAACATCACACAGAATAGGTCTGAGCCACTTTCAGGTTTCTCTCAATAAAAACCTCTCTTCTTATGCAGACAGAACTGGCTGCAGAGCTGTTCCCAGGGAATGGAATGGGTAGTGGCTTTACAAGTGCAATAAATCTCTCTCAGTTGGCCAAAGATGGTTTCCTACAGGAGCATGAATCAGAGCAAAACTTCCCCTTTTCACACCTCTGAGATTGAGTGGACTTGTACTCCATACTAGATACTAATATAGAGAAGGACAGTTACTCGTTCCCACTTGAGCCTTTTTTTGTCAGTCAGTATCTTTGCAGGCACAGGTTAAGAACCTTTTTAAGGGAGCAAGCCGAATCTAATCAGTACAATGTAATAATTGTAATCTAAACAGTCATTAGAAATAGCTCACCGCTGTCAACAACTAAGCCAGTACCATTGTGCTTGGTTTGTCTTTTAGGTAGCTCCTTGTTAGAGGAGTGCCTGAGAAGTCAGCTCTATGAAAGGAGAGCTGCAGTGCTGTTGTGACTGAGTGACATGCAGCTTCTGAGTCACAGAATCCCTACCCTACAGGTTACAGAAAGATCTGAGATGCACTGATCTGTCCAGTAAGGGTAGTTTACCTACTTCCTGCTAATTGCAGTTCTAGCCTTCAACACTGTTGTCTTTCTTTCTCTCTCCCAAGAGGCAACTGAGGAAACTCCATGATATCTAAAATACATTTTAAAAAATGGAAAAAACACATTAGGGCCTGTTCTTGCATCAACTGTTTCGCTAAAAACAGTGAGGAGGAGCTCTCTTGGTCAAAATCAGGTTCTGACTGTGAATCAAGACAGGTTGTTTCCCATGGAACTCTTAGGAATAGGCGAAATCTATCAAACAGATGAGTTTGGAAAATGGTAAGGTGGAATACACTTTAGAGCTGTAGCTATTCACAAAGAACTTTCTTTGTCTGGTTCCAGATCTGCAAATATCCAGAAAGGCAACCAGCTGTGAAAACAGAGCTTACTTATTGAATCTTGAGTCTGTAGAAAATGCCCTACAGTCTGAATGATACCTGGACTCTACTTGTTCTTAATCATGACTCTGAAATCTGAAGTTCTTCACGCCCTCTGAGATTTAGAAATTAGATAGTTGCGTAGTAACAAGATTTAAAATGGACATGGAATTGCAGCAATGGCTTCATAGGCTTTTTATTTCTGTTTATCTCTAACATTTAATGTTTGATTAAGAAGATCACTTTAAATTCCTGTGATTGGCACAGCTTTGGTTCAGAAGTTAACATAATCATTCTTATTCTGGCAGTCAGTAACTCCTTGAAAAGTCACCAATTCTATAAGCCTTGTGTACCCAAAGTTAGAAGACATTCTCACCCTCACAATCCTGAAGAAGAAAAGAATTTGTTATGCTTCTGCCAGAACCATCTGGTTAAAGCCAAAGCTCTGTGTACTCTAGAGCAAGCTGGAGGTTCTCAAGAACAAGCCGGACCTAAATTCTGGAGCAAGATCACTAGCTCCTGTAGTCACCGCTGCAGTTTCTGATTTTCTTTTCTAGTTATAGGTTTGACTGTCAAAAATATGCAGTTAATTTCCTTGTGGAGTTTGTTTTTTATATTCAGTTTATTTTATTCTGTCCACACACTTCCAATTTATAATATACATTAGATTGTCATCTTTAGGTTTCAGAGTTAACATGTTAAGAGAATGGGGCCTGAATCATGGTGTCATCACAAATTTGTAGAAAGTCAGCTGTCACTAGTGGATTTATTCACATTGAGGTTCGCAAAATGAACAATTTGATGACTGGAGTTAAAGGAATGCTAATAGATAGCTAAAAGATGAGGAGGGAAACTAACTGTGTCCCCTTACTTCTTTAAGGTATCACGCAGGCCTGAAACGGTATTGGCTTTTGCTTGTTTTGAATTTTTTCCTCTTCAGAGAGAGATGCATGTAATATTTTTTCTTTGCCTTTCACATTAGAAATTCAGGACTTGCCTTTTGTAATAGCATAAAGAGCTGGTAAGACTGTAGTGGCGATGCCATGCTAGTTAACCCTGATTGAGGGGAATGTTACTTTTGTTCAAAAAGGGCTAGGAGAGGGAAATAACTATTGAAAGAACACCTATTAACATACGTGCTTGGATAAACATTTGGCAGAACAGGTTCTTAAGGATTCAGCACCCTTCCCCTTCAGTTAATGGCTGAGAAAGTTCACAATAGGCGACCTCTGGGACGCACCAGATTTGACATTCCTGATTATTCTAAGGTAAGAAAGAGTCAGGATTTTAAAAATATATATATATTTATTTATTTTAACATGGCGATCCTCAGACTGCCTTATATATCAAAAACAATGACAAAAAGCATTAAAAAATGGCCCAAACTCAGATTTTTTTCTGCTTTTGCAGGTCACTTTTGACCCTGTTCAAGCATTTTTTGCTGTCTTCCCACCACTCCCATTTCTAAACAGGAAGTTTAGAAAAATTGTCATGCGTATTGTCACACCTGGACAAAAAAAAGCCTGGCTCTTAAGTTCAGTAAAGGTAGCATCCCTGTGTCAGTTTCCTTTACCCGTGACATGATGAAAAAAGTTAGGACACTTACACCTGGGCTCTCTTCCAAAATTTCATACTGAAGAAGTTGGACGGATCATTCTAGAGACGATTTCAACCATCTTATCATTGCTTCTCTTCCTGGAAGTTCATCACATTCATGGTCTATTCAAGAGTTTGGCTTATATTCAAGATGTAGTGCATTGTCAAGAGTCATGACCCCAGGGGGAAAATAGACACCCTATAATTACAGTAAAATGGCAGTAAGAGATTGGGATGGCTTATTGAAGAATTAGGGAAAGTTTCTATTAAAATGTCATTTTATTAAAGAAAAAAAGGTGTGTGAGGGGAAGTGAAATGTAGCAAAACTCAAAAATCTGAAACTGTTGAACTCATTTTAAGGATTTCTTTATCAACAATGTCACCAGGAAGCGCAAAACTAAAATTAGTAGCTGGAGGTAGGTCCTTTTCCCGGTTCCTTTAGCAATGCCAGAGCTGCTAAGCTCTGCTTGAATTCTAGGAGGATAATTCTTTATTGAAAGAGTTAAGCTTCATTTAAAAAAATAGATCCCAATTACTCACATGTGAGTGGACTGACTGGTGTCTCATCATTCCATTTAAATATACAAAATAATTCCTAATCATATTCTCTAAAGGAAAAGAGATCTGTAACATGGAGAAAACTGGCTTTTAACTCTCTCTGCTCCCCCTCCCCCCCACTTTATGATGTATTAAAAAAGGTTGAGACTGTTAATAAATAAATAAATAAATAAATTGAATTTTTAAAAAAACATTTGAAATGTCAGTCCAGGTCTTTCCTAGTTTTGATAGAAGACTCATCAGTGATCTCCAGTGTATATGGCGAGCTTTTTCAACCCTTAACTGAAGCAAAAGAAGTGTCACATCTTAACAAAGACTGCTTTTTCTCCTAACTGTTTAATATATGTTTGAGTTGAACAGATGTAAACAAAAGAGAACTTTTAAACTGTCTGACTGAAAATTCCTTTCCTTCCCCATTGTTCAGCTTTCAGTGTCTTGTAATGCTACATCTCATTAGTCCTCCTTAGCAAATTGTCCATAAAACAAGTGTATCTCTACAGTACAAGCTTGATATTGTCTAGAAAACAGTATCTGTTGGTGAAGCTTGCCTTTTGCCTTCCTCTTACACAGGGTTCCACAGGTATAATTAGGGGTATGGTGCAAGCACCTATTCAGTTCTTTCTGACCAGCAGATATGCAGAGTCCAGAGCATACTCACCATCATTAATGCCTCTGTCATCTGTTTCTTCCTTTGTTCATGATCAGTTGAATGATTAAAAACAAAAAACCAAAGCCATAACTCCTTGCTGGGAGCATGCCTATCATGGAGTTCATTCTTACTCTTTTCCTGTTTTCATTAATAGTCACTTTGAGAGCGAGTTGGGGTGCCTGTGGACTGCATGGGAGATGTGCAGAGCCCCAAGTATTTTGCAGTTACATGGCTAGGGAATTTTCTTCAAATTCTGCTCCTGGCTGCAGAATCTAAGCTTTTACATCTAAAAGAGAAAAATTTCTAGACCACATAGTCATGAAAGAAACCTTCAAAATATGAACCATGTGTTACAAACCTGCGTGTGACCCAGGAGTCAGGTGCTGTCTTCCTGAGTCTGCATGAACAATAGCTTTGGGCGGTGTAAAGTGACCCCATTCATCTCAATAGGATGTTTTATTCTGAAACATGATGACAGCTATTTAAGTGTCCACATTAATTGTTTCACTGGGGTTGTTTAAGCAAAAACACTTAGATGAAGTACTTACCCGTATCTTCTGGTGCTAAAACTCCCATCTCTGTCCTACTTGGCTAATAAAACCTTCATTTTCCACTCACAACTTCCACACTGCAAATATGGGTTGTCAGTACAAAAATATGTGGAATATTGAAAATGAAAACGGGGGAAATGTTAAATCTTTATTTATTTATTTAAATGGAGGTATTTCTACCTGCTGTACTGGAGTGCAACATTTAGACTGTGGCAAAGTGAGCATAAAATATCCTTGGAAATGAGGTTTCATATCAAAGTGCTGGAGCTGAAAGCTTAACTTTCTAGATTTCAGAGTGAGGAAAGCTCTACAGGGTAAACCAGCCAGCCAATACCATGGTGATGATGTATTGCACCAACCACCAGTGGGGAGCCTGACCTCTGTAGCTGTGGCAGGAAGCTATCTGACTCTGGGAGTGGAGCATCCATTATCGGATTACCTCAGTGGCTCTGTATTTGCTAGGAAAGGACAATATATTGGCAGACCTCTTGAGCAGATACTACAGTTGGAAGTATGAATGATCCCTCAAAGACTCATCCTTTTCCACAAAGGCTGGAAGGCCCAGCTGGATTGCTCACTCACCAGAAACAGAATACTACATACTTCCAGACGTTCTTGAGAGCAAGCTGGACTCAGCATTGCTGATGGAGGCCCTTCATCTTAACTGGGGTCAGTAGTTCTTCTATGCATGCCCCATGATGCTGTTGACGCTCAGAGTCAAATGGAACAGAACCAAGATGCTGTTGATTACCCCAGGCTGGATTTCTTCGCAGTTTTGGTTCTCAAAACTTCCAGAACTGATATCGGAACCATAAAACCTGCTTCCCAGTTCAGTGAATCTCTCATGTTGTGGACTTGGACTATCAACTATGGCTGAAACAGTTAAAACTCATTGAGATCAATCAGGTTCCACATGGCAGCCATCTTGGCTTTCAGCCCTCCAGTGTGCTGATAGTCTACATTTACCATTCAGTAACCAAGTTACAGAAACAGTTGCTCCATGTGTTCTCTCTGGTTTATGAATCCCTTCTACCATTGGATTTGAATATTGTTCTCACAATGATAATGGGGCCTCTGTTTGCATCTCTATCAGGTTATTTTCTGTGTCATCTCTCTGAAGGTGTAATTAATCATAGCCATAACATGAACCCAGAGAGTTAGTTGAGATGCGGGCCTGAGGACTGATCCTCTTTGCACCATATTCCATAAGGTAAAGGTGCTTCTGGACCCTCACTCCAAATACCTGTCTAAAATGGCTCTGATTCTATCTTCATCAGGCAATTAGTCTGCCATTATGTTTCCTCGACTCTCATTCACATGCAAAGTATTCAAGCTTTTAAATAACTTAAGGCCCTCTCGACATTTACATAAACTTATTTATAAGTTCCCCCAGCCTTTTTGTGCTATTTGAGGGGTTGAGACCCGGAGTCAGAATATCTCAGGCTAAGTGGATCAGACTATTTATATGTAGAGGTTTATTTAAATTGTGGAGAAATAACATTTTTTCATGGATTAGTCATGGCATAAATAGCAAATTTTGTGGATGTGTTACACATCCACAAAATTTGCTATTTATGCCGTGACCAACCCACAAAAAATGTGTGATTTGTCTGCAGTGTTTCTCATACTGGGAATCCCGACCCAAAACAGGGTTGCAAGCCTCTTGTATGGGGAGTTGTGGTATTGCCACCTTTATTTCTGTACTGCCTTCAGGGGTTACTCCTGGGGGAATTCTGAGCATCTGCGGCCATGCAGAATTCACGTCTCACATAATTTTGTTTTTTCCCTGCATAAAAAACATTTTGCCTAAGAAGTGCTGCAGTTCTGCCTTTTTCTCATTAGGGGCTGCTGAACACAGCTGGCTGTTCTGGTGTCACAGCAGCCTCTTGGGGGCAAAAGGCAAAACTACAGCACTTCTTAGACAAAATGTTTTTATGCTGGAAAATACAAAATTCTATGCCTAGTGCTGCAGAATTCTCCTAGAAGTAGTTTATCACAGCACCCTGCCTGCAGAATCAGTTTAGGACAGAGTGGGGCACACAGAACTGCTGGGAGGTCACAGGTGGATTCAGAATGGCTAGTGGAAGGGGCAGACTGGAGCATGGTCTCAGGAGCTTGTGGGGTGACAGCATTGAGCCTCAGGATCTGGCGGGGGTGCGGAGACCCATCGGGATGCGGGGACAGGGGCAGACGTGCTTGACTGAATGGGAGAGGCTTGGGGTTAGCCAGGGTCTGCATGGGGGAGGCTTCCCAATACCCTAACAATCCCCGTCCTACCCTCCAAAGAAAAACCTCCTATCCACACCCAACACCTTCCAGGTTCTCTCCTAGGCTCCTTTCCTCTCCCTCAGCTCCTCCATTACTCCTGACTTCACCAAGTCTTTGCACTGCTTCTGACTGGTGCAGGAAATACAATTCTGTATTGTAATTTAAATAAATTACACAAAGTTCTGTATTAATATGCCTAGTAAGGAATCTATTTGTCAAAAAAAACACCACCACCGGAATCTTTTTTTTTTTTTTTGGTCTGTATTGTTACAGACATACTTGCTGACAGATATTTTGAAATAAATGACCAAAATAATTCTAACTGGCATGATTATATTGTGTTATTTTGACAAATAAAGTATGCAGATTTTTCAAATATTGTGTGCAGAATTTTTAATTTTTTTTGGTGCAGAATTCCCCCAGGAGTAAGAGTTGGGTGGCTGGAGAGCAGTGGCTGGTTGCTGGGTGCCCAGCTCTGAAGGCAGTGCTGCTGCTAGCAGCAGCAGCAGAGAAGTACGGATGGCAATACCATACCATGCCACCCTTATTTCTGCGCTGCTGCTAGCAGTGGTGCTGCCCTCAGAGCTGGATGTACCTCCAGCAGCCGCTGCTCTCTGCTCTGCCTTCACAGCTGGGAGGCCAGAGACCAGATTTCATGGGGGAGACCAGATTTCATGGTCCATGACACAATTTTCATGTCTGCGAATTTGGTAGACCCCTACACATATGTGTGCAGGCAGGGAGCCAGCATTTACCTTTCCTCCCTGCCTGAATGTTAACAACCTGCTTCTCCTTTCTCCAGAGTCCTGGAGATACAAAACATAGAAAGAGGAGCAGATGTCTCATCTTCTCTTTTTACATTCAGCATCATGCTCTTTCCCCCACGGTGCCCCAGTTTTTTGGTGGCTGGGGGTGTGGAGGGGGAGTGGTAAATGTAAGAGCAGTAGAGTGGTGGTGAGATGTCTTCTCCCAGGAATAGTGAAAAGTTATACCTCAGAAAGAGGGGCCTTGTGGGCAGAGGAGGAAGATATGTTGGGGTTTTTGATTTTTAGCTGAGAAGAATGTCATTCCCTGCCACTCTAGTATATAATAATTAAGCGTGAGTACAAACTGACAGAGTTCTGTAACAGCTGACCCAGTGATGTATATCACTAGAGAAGCATACGTTTTACCATTGAAATTACTGAAGACTATCTGTTATTTTCTGTAGTTTAGCCAGCTTCTAAGATAAGACTATGGTATGTGTACAATAATTGGTGCAAATTAATCAAAATATCTGTGTTCTGATCATTTACACTACTCTTTTCTTCTTCCTCTTCTTTTGTTTTTTAAGCATTGCAGGCTGTATGTACCAAGTAGTTCAGACGACTGGGCCGGATGGAAAAAACCTTCTGAAGTTGCTCCCAATCTCTAAATCTTCTGGAAATTTTATGCCACTAGTTCAGTCATCAGTTGTGCCTGATACCGCTAAAGGGAATGTATCAAGTCCAGTTCATTTTACTTTTAAGACACAGATTGCCAGTAGCACCACATCTTCATCTGTCAAGATACCTGTTTTTAAATCCACTAATCCTGGAAAGATCATTCTTACAAGGACATTGGATAAACAGGAAAATCTTAGCGTGAACCCTGAAAAAGAGAGCTTGACTACAAAACCAGTTTCTAATGTTCAGAGTAATTCTGTTTCAGTTGATAGATTGTCTTTGCAAAATGTTGCTGTGTCAGCTTCGTCTAACCAGAGTAATACAGCATATGTGTTAGTCAACACAAAAAGTCTTCCAGTGACGGTGAAATCTCCTGTGCTGCCTTCTGGGCATCACCTTCAGATACCAGCTCATGCAGAAGTGAAATCTGTCCCAGCTTCTTCTTTACCACCTACAGTACAGCAGAAAATACTTGCAGCTGCTGCTACAAATGCCTCTGGGGCAGCCGAAGCCACAAAAACACCAACTGTTATTTATGTGTCACCAGTAAATACAGTGAAAACAGTCGTTCCCAAGCGCTTGCAAACCATTTGCCCAAAACCTGTCACAGAAGTATCAGAATCATTAATACTGACAACTGCACAAACAACGGTAAAGAGTTCTGTTCCGCCGGTGGGAACTTCTGATGGCCAACAGCGCCAGCAGACTCCAATGAAATGGGTCGTGCAAGAAAATTCCCAGGCATCAATACCGTACCTTGTTCCTGTGAAGTCATCAAATAACATGGCTTCAAAGATCTTGAAAACCTTGGCGGATATGAAGAATGTAGAAAAAAATTCTGCAAATATTTTACCAATCTGTTCTAACAGCCCTAGTGGAAGCCAGACAATCACTCCTATTAAAGATAATGCTCTGGTGATGTACAATGGGAAAGTGTATTTGCTGACAAAAAGAGGGTCTGATGTTCTGTCAGCCCAAATTGACCAACAAGCCTCTCCGGGTACTGACGCTCCTTTTAAAAAGGACACCTCTCAGCTGATAACCAATAAGGTGGTAAATCTAGTGTTGTCGAAAAATAAAGGTATGACACTTACCCATAAGGATCCAAAGCCAAGTATAAATACAGAGCCTGTTCCACAGCCTGATTTAAGAAAGAACTTAAAACCTGCACCCACTCTGCTTGCAACACCACATGTGAATCAGCATATTATTACTACAAACCAATGCAGGCCTTTGTCCACAACAGGGGGGATTTCAAATGAAGTGAACCCAGTTAAAAAAATGGTGATGGATGAAAACATGCATTGTAACAGCAAAGAGAAGAGTCATTCTCCCAAAGCAGCAACTGCTGTTACTCCTCAGTCAAAACAACATTATGCTTTCAGTGAAGAAGAACAAAAGGTAACTGTCTACAGCAAAATGTGCCCATGTTTATCTTTACCAAATTACGTCTACATCCTGATTCTGTGTGACTGAAGCCAGTGTCATTCAAATCACATTTTTCTCTAAACAAGCATGCTGCCCTGCCCCTCCAAATATTTCTTAATTAACCAAAAAGAAAAGCAATAAGGTTTTAATCAGTAAGATTGTAGTATGCTAATGAACAAACGTGAGAAGAGGAAAGAAAGGGAAGCTTACTTCTGTGTTAGCCAATGATTGCCATTTTTAATCTGGAACAAATTAACTAAAAACTCCTACTGAACCATACCCTTCATTCCAAGCTGTGCTCCCTTTCCAATGGAACCAAGGAGGAGCGCTCCTTCCGGAAGGAAGAGTGAGTCCTGTCCCGTCAGTCTGTTTTCCTATCAGTCAAGTCCCAGCCTCTTCTGAGCATTTGGCAAAGAGGAGAATGCTTATTTGAAACTGCTTTGTGCTCACTTTGCAAGAGACAGAGACTGCAGAGACTGCAGCAGAGTCACTGCGGTGTGAGATAAAGGTATTCGTGCAAACCAGCTGAAGCCTTGGAAGTCCAAGGGGACTGGGCTACCAGGTGCAAAAGTGGATGCCAGGCAACCATAGACTTACCTCTGACGATATCCAGCTGGAGAGGAGGAAGACACAAGTAGAGAGGCCAGTGGTTGACTTTCTCTGATAGGTTCTTCCCCTAAGAGCTTAGTAAAAAGTTAGGTTAAAAAGTCACAGTGCATAAGTAGAAGTGAGGACTTTAATATAAAAAAGCATGCACACAAAAAATAAAACCAAGAAATAGTCTGATATCCGTTTTCATAGAGTGTAGTTGGCTGATCCTCAGCCTGAGCTCTGCTGTAGTTTCTTGCCCCTGGGTTCCCTATGGGAGCCCACCCCCCTGGGCAATATTACCACTTCTGGCAGGAGTTCAGTTCACTCGCAGGATCTCTTCTGAGTCCAAATATCTCTAGTACATGCTGACTTTCCCCAGGTCTTGCCGCCGGTTATTGGCTGAGAGCAGCCTTCAAAGACCTCTTGCCCATATCAGACTTGCAGTGTCAGTCTTCCTCCAAAGAAGAGGGATGTAGGGTAAACGAAAGGGCAACCACTACCCTGGCCTGGGCTCCTCTTGCTACTGAAGCTCACTGCCAGTCCCCAGCAGCCTTTCCTCCTGGGCAAACTCCCTCCTCCTCCCCCCCGCCCACTCGCAGTAGCGAGCATCACTTTTTTAAGCTCCCCTTTTCGTGATGGAGCATGTTCTGAAGGTGTATGTTATTGGCACTGCCTGAGTGCAGGAACGCTCTGCCTTTCCATCAGTGGGATGGGGGCGTAGCCCATCACATACCACTCCTCTTCAAGTCCAGAAATGTTTCTTGCTTAAGAGTCTCCCCAGTCCCATCTCCCTGAAAAAAAAATGCATTTGCATGCTCTTTCCTTGCTTGGTGCTGCACCCTGAAGCTATAGGGCTGGAGTGCTAGATACCAATGCATAATCTGAGAGGCTGAGTCCTTCATGGAGGGTAGCCACTGCAACAGCACATGATCTGTGACTAGAGAAAAGGGACTACCCAACAGGTAGTACCTGAGGAAGTACGCAGCCCTTTTGATAGCCACAGATTCCTTCCCAATAATTCAGTCTCTCCCTGGGGAACAACTTCCTGCCTAAATATAAGATTGGGTATGCTTCTGGAAGAGTCCTGGGAGAATGCCGTTCTCAGGCAAACATCAGAAGCATCTGTATAGAAAATAAACTCCCAGGTAAAGTGTGGGTTGGCAAGGACCAGTGCCTGGCTTGGTCACATTTTCAGAGTATTCAAGGTTTCAACCCACCAGGCATTAGTTTCTCTGCCTTTTAGCAGATGGGTCAGGGGAGCTGTGATTGATGCAGAGTTGAGGATGAACCGGTGACAGTATCCCATCAGGCCCAGAAAGCACCATATCTCCTCATCTGTAGTGTGGGGCCTGAGTTTATTCATTGACTTTGTCTAATACAGGTTTCACAATGCCTCCTCTTATCTGATACCCTAAAATAATTTACTTCTGTCACAGCCAACTTACACCTAGATGGGTTAGCTGTGGGGCAGGCTTCCTGTAGGGATGTAGGGACTGGCTGAACCTCTTTAAGTCAGGATCTCCACTTCCCTCTTTCCCGTAGTCCAGTGTGGCTTCCTTTGTTCTTCAGGGGTTGATGATGCCGTGGGCAGCAAGCAAGGGAGAGACGATGTGGAGCGCTGCCCTCTTGTAGCCATTTCTCTTGCTCAAGAATCATCTCCCACTGATGTTTAGGAGACAGAAAGTCTGTGTGGCCAGGAACTTGTTTGTGACTGCCTTCCAGAACATGCTGGAAAAGGCCTGGGCAAAATCATACAGTGGAATCTTGTATCTTTACATACAGTGTTGCCACATATACTTTACCAGGACTATAATGATCAGCAAATCATGAGTTTTCAAATGATACCTTACACAGTATGCTTTGTACAAAATGTATCATAGTCTTGTAAAAGGGGTGAACATAGTGGTACAGACTGTCACAACCGCCTTCCCTTGAACCCATCCTGCAACCATCAACTGGGGGGAGTCCTCCTACAGGCCCCTTCTTCTGCTGCCCAGCCCTCTGTGTAATCTCATTCCATCCAAGGACGTTCTTTTTTCATATTCCCCTGTTGTCCCCTGGAGCAGCAGGTTATCAAGCTCTTCCATGCAGTTCCTTCCTGGTGGGGAGTGGGTTTAAACTATGAGTGGGACTTGTGTCTGAGGTCAAGGGCCCCAGCCCAGTTTTTTGCCTCACTAGGTGGTTATTCAGATGATGTCTCATCTGAGCATGGCCCCATCCCTTGCTGAGGTCATCCCCTCTTCATGTGGGTTGCTGGGGTGAGGTTTGTACATGTTTTCATTGCACCCAGGATGCAGCGTCTGCTCCTGGGCAAATCTCCCTCTCCTCCCACCCCTGCTTGCAGTAGCAAACTTCACCTTTTTAAGCTTCTCCAGATGGAGCATGTTCTTCAGGTGCATATGGTGAGAGTTGGTAGTGTTTTTCCTGGAATCAATCAGTGAGGATAGAAAGTGAAAATGTAGGGGAACCTTTGATTCTCTAGCCTGTGGTGAAATTATACTTATCTCTATATGCTTTGGTAGAGGAAGTCTTCCTACATAGCAACAAGCTGTTGACGGGAGAATGGATCAGGTATGGGGAGAGAAGGAGGGGGTTTTGAAGCAAGGACAGAAGAGAAGATAACAGGACGATGCCGAGTAGCAATTACCATGTCATCCTGGGACATGCTACCATACTAAATTAAAGTCGTATTTGCTGTATGATACTTGGCTAAGTTATTTATGTCATCACAGTCCCACTAAGTGCCTCATTCAAAAGAACAGCATCAGAGGACAAGGAGAGAACAATGCAATATGATGCCAATCATACCTGTTCCCTTTGGGACAGGCCACTGGGTAGTACAGCCCTGGGTTTTGTTCTTAACTATTTATTGCAGGGTTTTCTAGCTTATGGATTGTGACTCTCAATAACAAGGGGTTTCAGGAGAAGCAAAGGAGGGAACATGAGGCTATTCCCAGGCCTGGAGTGTTGTAGCCTCAGCATTTCCCTCCGTCGCAGGGCTCTTGGTTAGTAGAGTGGAGATAAGAACTCTGCTTAGCAGCATGGAGCAGTTCCAGGATCAGCCAGCAGGGAGAACTAGAGGCAAGAGTTGTTTCCTTCTTGCCAAATGCATTGTGGGGAAAGAGGAGATGCTCAGTCCCCACATGTTATGCCAAGCTGGGGAGGGATTCACCAGCCCCTTCCCAATCCGGATATGTAAATGTAGTGCTCTGAAGGGGAGAGATCCACTCCCTTTGGGCGGTGGGGAGGGGTGAGGCAGAGAGAAACTTTGAGGGAGACAGAGTAGCAATTTTACTGGCAACAACCCTTCCCAGCCTACACTAGACAGTTTTTTTTAGCCTTAATCCACAAAAAAATAATACCATGACCCAAATCCCACGTTCTTCTGTACCCACAAAAGATTGTAGGATACAGTGAGTGGCAAGTCAGAGTATTTGGCCATTTTGTGGTTGCAGACTAAGAAAGGCTGAGGATCTCTAGATGAGAAATTTATTATTTTAAAATATTATTTCATTTCTTTTCTCTAGTCCCATTTTGACATGTGCCTCCCCTCTGCCAGCCCAACCATTCACATGAGCCAGGCATACTTCTTATCATTTTGTACATATTTTAAATCACTGCTACAAATTATGGGTTTGGTTTTGGGTTTTTTAGTTCATTATGTACCTTTGCACCCAAAATGGGACTGAATTTATTTCTGTCGTCTGCTTTGTGATACCCTTATGTCAGAGCTTTTTCAGTTCCTGAGGCCTTTGTGGAGACCAGATAGTGTCAGATATTTTGCTTCCTCTCTTCCTCTCTCCTCCCACATGTGCATGCTCAGACAGGTATTTGTTGTGTGATGGTTAAGAGTGGCATCAGTTTACAACAAAATTATGCACAGAGGACTGTTAATACCAAACTTCTAGAATTATCAGTCATCTTTGAAATGTAGGCACCTACAAACACACTGTGATCCAGGAGATTGTTGTTGTGATGAATATTTCCTATTTAGTCATCTGTTCCTTGGTAATTCTGGGACCTTAGGGTAAGTGGCTACCTTGCCTCTCATAGCACTTTGTTAGTATACTAGCAGGACTTGATAACTTTAATTTATGTGCTGTTTTAAAATAAATAAATATGGCAATGAAAAGGCAAATGATCATCTTACAATATTGTAATTTCTCCAAGTAAGCCAATATCTAAAGTTTAATTAACACTTTTTTACCAGAATATCAATGTTTTAATGATCACAAATGTGTTGATGAGTGGCTGCAACACTGTTTATATATTGTATTTTTCTTATTTCAGATTCAAAATGAGAAGGTGTGCTCATCAGAAAAGGCCACTGAAATCAAACACAAAAGAGAACCCGATTGGAAACAAAACCTGGAATTAAGAAAGAAATTCGGTCTCTTTAAAGAGGAGAGAGTATACCTTAATAGAATTCCCTTTCAAACTCCTCCTGCAGGATCAGAAGCAAGTGTGTGCTCCAGGAATAACTTTAAAAAGAATAATAATTCTTTGAGTGCATCACCACAAGAAATGGCGATAACAGCTAAGCAGCAGGACCATGGTGAAGAGGAAAAGGTATCTCAATGTTTATGTATTTTGATGTGTACCCTCCAATAGCCTACGCTTACGCTTTTAGAAGTAGAATTTCACTGCTAATTAAATTACAATTTAACACAAGTGAAATTAATGTGAAGGAAAGGGGAGAGGAAATAACATATTTAGCGATTCAGCACTAGTTTCAGACTGTAGCTGCCACAAGTACAGGCAGTGTTGGTTGCCACTCATCTGTCATGCAGATGGCACTCAGTTCACTAAAAACGCTTCTTTTCTCCCAGATTCCTTCAAACCACCTCTCACAGCTTCCATTGGTGGTTCCTCTTTTGTTACTAACCTCATCAAAGAAGCAGTTAGAACTTCAGACAGAGCTGTTATCTTGACAAGTTTTATGGCATATTTTAACTTAGTCTGTGAAAATCTGGAGGTGGGAGGAAATTATTTGCTTGTAAAACTCTCCCTCAAATAGCCACCATCATAGCATCCACCCAAGTGCTTACTGAGGTCTGTGTCTCCTGTGATCCAGAGCAGCCATTCAGTACCTAACAGAAGTCTTAAATCAGACAAAACATTTGCTTGTCTCCTCAAGTTGGTCCACATATGTTTTTGTCCTAGCATTCAGCAGCTAGTGGCATGGAACAGGATGACCTTCAACAGTGGCCTACAACAGGCCATGCCAAACAGCTGTCAGATTGTGTAATCCCTCTGAGGAAGAGTCTTCTCATCAAGAATGAGTATCCTGGCTCTGACTTTCAAAGAACCTAATGTTATTTTTTTTAGGTTCTTCAATCTCATGGACTTGACCCTGAGTGAGGTCTTAGAGAAGAAATCATTCATTCAGATTCTTGACATATGCATTCATTGTCCTTGTTTTTAAAGAATAGAACATATTTACATCCAAAAGTCTCACATTAAGTACAATAAACCCAGATACCAGCATATTTTGTCTTGCAGACCAGTAGTGAAGTCTAGTTCTTTCAGGGATAGGGAATATCCAGCTGGAATCAAGAGACTCCTCTCTTTAGTAGGTAGGTTGTCAGTGATGCTGGGAAAAGTGAGAAAATTCTCTCTCTTCTTGAGGGTTAGCCCACAATCCTGTTAGATAAGTATTTCTTGTCTTGTGGAGACGGAAATATCTCAGAATTCCAGCCCTTCTCCTTCGCACCCTTTTTCCTTTGACAACTGTTTTTCTCTTCTCACATTCATGATCCCGCATCGAAGAAATCATATCTTCAACAGGTCGCATCAGCTAATCAGTGTTGGAGCCTCTTTTCTGTTCCCATAAGGCCAGTTGCTGAGACTCAACTCAGTTTAAGTTATGGTCTCCCTTCCTCCCCAAAATCCGGAGCAGTCAGACCCCTCTTGGATATGTTTTGTGAACATTCAGCCATTTCCAGAAGTTCAAGATGGAGTATCTCTCTTCACTCTATCCTGGCAGCTAGGGACTAAGACATTTTCTTTGCCTTAGCTCAGGGATGCCCAATGTGTCCATTGCCCACATGCATCAGGAGTTTGTTCTCAGGGCAGCTCACTTCACTCCAGTTCAAATCCTTGCTCTTTGGTCTGACATCCAAATACGTGTGCCTTTACCGGGATGGTTGTTGTTTGTTGCCAAGGCTATAAGGCATGTGTTGATGGCTCATTCAAACAAAAACCATGTCTGAAGCCATGTGAGAGGTGTTACAGCTCTGAAACAAAGGAGCATAAAGAGCCACAGACTCTTGAGAGGCTTTACCACTGGGCAGAGTAGAACCGAGGTTACTCACGGCCTCACGTGTCCTCTGACAGCTCAGCCAATAAGCTGACAAAGCTTAATTTTGATAGGAGTCAGGCACTTAACCATGGGCTCTTTTACAAATCCCATTAGACACCTTCTGTATCTCTAGGCGCTTCATTTCCTTTGTACCTCTGTCCCCTAGGAGCCTAAGTTTCACTTGAAATAAACAGGACTTAGGCTTCTAAGTCCCTTAGGCACTTTTGACTATTTTATCTCTGGTCTTGATGTAAATATTTCAAGTGATGGAGAATTTACCATATTCCTTGGTAATCTGTTTCAGTGTTCAGTTACACTCACTGTTCAAAATTTTCATCTTGTTTCAAGTCTGAACTTCGTTGACTTCAGCTTCCATCAGCTGGATCATTTTAAGCCTTTGCTAGATTAAAGAACCCTCTAACATCAAATATTTTCTCCCCGTGTGGGTAACTATAGACCATGATCAAGTTGCTTCTTAATCTTTCCATCAATAAGAAAAATATACTGAGTTTACTTTAGTCTGTCATTGTAAGGCATATTTTCCACATCTCCTATTATTCAGCTGTTCTTCTGTGAATCCTCTCCAGTTTTCAACTTTCTTTTTTTAAAGTGTGAGCTCATGAACTAGACACACTATTCCAGTAGTTGCCTTACCAATGCCATATACATCTCCCTTCTCCTTCTTGATGTTCCTCTGTCTGTTATCATGTTCGCCCTTTTTGCTAAAGCATCACACAATCTGCAGATTAGGGAAGATCAGGCTGTGTTCCTCACGTATAGGACAATATCTTCACAACCACAAGAGCTAGAAACTTAATTTTAAATGAAAGATTAAATTCTTCAGAAACTGCTTGACTGAAACCTAGATGTGATATATGTACTTTGTCCCTTCATTCACTTATTTTGTACATCTAGTTGAAAAAACAAGAACAAAAAGCAATGAGGTTTGTCTGGAAAGATCTGTTCTTTATTAACTCGTTCTGCTTGTTGGTCTTGCTTCTGTCACCTTTCATTAATACTAATTTCCCCTTCAATATTCATTCCATTATTTTATTAAGAATAGGAATTAGATCTATGGAGTAGTAGTTGCTACTACTTTGCCTTTTGAAAACTAGTGCTTTGTTGGCTTTTCGCTATTGTTCTGGCATTCTTATTTCTTCTGAGAAATAATTGCAGTGGTATAGTGATTTTGATTGATAATTCTACAATACATTAAGAATCATAGAAGTAAGAGTCCTTTTATCCATCTAAGAAGGCAGTATCCAACTCCACATTGTTCAGTCTGACACCAAATAGTTCCACTCTACCCAATCAAACGCTTTCTCATGATATAATGCTAATACTATCAGATGCCAGCTCTCCCTAATTTTCAGTAATCATCTGGATTTTTTAATGTAATTATTAAATTACTAATTCAGGCTTCAATCTACTGATTTTGCAAGCCTGCACATTTTACATATATAAGTATGTATGTGAAAGAGAGAGAGAGACTCACTCACCACCACTCAGGTTTGAACACAGCAATTAGAGCAGCAGCCACAGGGGGCATTCTTCTCCATTGCCCAGGAAGTCTAGGCCCAGGACTGGCCAAGATAATTAAGGAACCTAGGCAGGATAGGAGGGCAGCTTTCCTAGGGTCGATCCTCCCCTTCTTTTTGTTTGGGAGTGGGGAACACAAGAGTGCAATGGGTTGGAAGCCTCCTCGTTGGCCATAAAGGAGGAGAGAAGGAAGAGAGAGGTCCAAGCAACCTCCCTAATTTTTTTGCATAAACATCTTTAAAAGTCTGAGAGCAGGCCTGGCAACACTGTGATAGCCAAGAATTTTCCTTTGATTAGGCGGAGTGGGTAGCCCCAACACACATCCAACATTGTTAGATATCTTGTCTTGGCGGAAGCCTGTCGTGTGTGTGTGTTTAATGTATATAATGTCATAATATATTTAATCTGGTTCAGAGGTGGACAAACTACAGTCTGCGGGCCACATCTGGCCTGTGGGACCATCCTGCCCAGCCCTTGAGCTCCTGGCTGGGCAGACTTGCACCCAGCCCCTCCCCCACAGCCTCAGCTCACCATGCCGTCAGCGTTCTTGGCAGCGGGGCTGCGAGAGCCGGCGGGTGTAGTGTATTAAATTGCTCCCCATAGGAATGTGCTACTTATGGAGCACCAGGAATGGCAGCCGTAAATAATACACTATAAGTAGCACATTCCTACGGAGACCAATTTAATACACTACACCCGGCCCTCCATACAGTTTTGGAACCCTGATGTGGCCCTCAGGCCAAAAAGTTTGCCCACCCCTGATCTTGTTGCTGAAACCTGGTCGGTAAGTTTACATCATGGTTTAACAGGGAAATAGGTCAACAGGATGATTCAATAATATATTCTCCCTGGATTTGGGAGGACTGTTCTGGTTGCTTCTTTCATTGATGCTGAAAGCTTTATCCCAATTTGTTAAAATGTCCATAAGTGGGCCTATTCACACTCATTTGATGACGCTCCATAGATAACTTAAGATGTGCATTGAGGTCCTTAATCGTGGACCATGGAAGTTTTGCCATTGACTCCAGTGGAAGTAGAAGCTTGGGGAGGATTTTCTTTCTTCAAAAAAATATAGGAAATTCCATTAAAAATGTTTTAAGGTATCACAGTGAAGCACTTGAAATCTAGGAAACACCAAAGCTGAGTTTACCCATGAAACCTGAACTCGGTCCCCTTGTGAGTCTTCCTTATAATACAGTCTTCAATGATGTGATTACAAACCATTAATTTCACAGGACCCCTTCCACATTCAGGTATGAATATTGGATGTTGAGCAGTAAATGACCCACAGGGGTAACAGTTAATTTTAAATAACATTAGAACAGAAGTGGAGAGGAAAGCTGCACTCTGTACCATTGTCTTTCAATATTTTATATAGTTTAAACTAATTTAATGTAGTTCTAAAAATTGTTTCAAATGCAGTAGCGACGTGTGTGCTAAGTGTTGCAGTAAGACAACACCCAACTATTTTAAACCCTGGATAGTTTGTCCTGTTTGTGGTCAGTTCAGTTGAGGACATGTAAAAACTGCCGACTTATGCCTGGTCTACACTAGAAAATTAGGTTGCTTTAGCTGCATTGATCAGGGATGTGAATTCACACCCCTGAGCAGCATAGTTAAGCCAACCTAGGTCTCCATGTAGACAGCGCTAGATCCACAAAAGAATTTTTCTGCCAACCTAGCTACAACCTCTCAGGGAGGTGGATTCCTACACCAAAGGGTGAATCCCTCCCGTCAGCGCAGGTAGCGTCTACGCTGAAGTGCTACAGCAGCGGTGCCCCTTTAGCATTTTCAATGTAAACAAGCCCTGTGTGTGTTCTTACAGTAGTAATTTATGGCAAGGATGCAAAGATAACCTTGTTCTTTTCAACTGCTACAAGTAACAATCAGTCAATCAACAACAGTGATGTAGTTCAGTTAGATCACTTGTCAATTTTCACAGTTGTTGGTGTGCATTGTTGGAAGATAGGATCAGTTCTTAGTTTCCTCTTGTTCTGTTGGTGTTGGTGTGGGGACAGAATTAGGATTCTGCAGGTTTACATACTTTTTAATATTTATTTACTTAAGGGTAACCTTAACTTTGGAGCATATTGCATCAAACCATTTAATGAATTATTTCAGCACAGTAACCTCAGATAACTACAACAAATAGTTGTTCTCGTATGTGCTTAATTTACCTTGATGATAAAACATTGAAATGCTATGCAATTTAGTGTATATATATTTTTTTGTTGATATACAGATAATTGTGGACCTCGAACAGGATTTGACTAAAAAAAGAAAAGCTAAACTCTCGCCAATGCCAGAAAATGGAAAGAGAAGAAAAATGATGGTCAAATCAGCCATAAATCCAAGCGTGGAAAACAACAGCACCAGTTCTGTAATACTTAACAAGCGTATTTCATCCACACCAGTCTTATTACAGCAGAAAAATTCCACAAGCTCTATCGGATCATCTCTAGGGAAGAACTCTGAGCAAGACCCATGTGTTCAAGATAACCAAGTTCAAGACACATGCTGTTCAGCTTTAGTTTCTTCCGAAGATGATGTTTCAACTAGTGAAAGTTCCTTTCGAGACGATGCTTTCCCTTTGACTCCGCCAGACTTGGATGAAACAATCAGGGATGAAAAAATAAAACGACTGAAACGGCTATTAAGAGAACGAGCGGCAGCACTGGAAGAGATGCGTAAAAAGATGCAGCAGACCTGAAAAATCTAACAAGTAATCTGGACCATATTCATTTCGATTTCCTGGACATTGGTGACTCAAACAAGAGATTGATTTGGTTCAGTGCCTCTGAACATTTAAAATGAACATATAATCTAATTACCTGATATTCACAGGACATTAATGGGAGCTAAAATGCATGTATATAGAGGAGAGTAGACCCCAGAAGTAAGGAACATAAGAACTGGATTGTCCAGTATTCTGCTTTTGGGGAACCTATGTGAGTCAAAAAATTTAATGTGCAGAAAATATGCTATTTGAATTGTCAGTGCGGTATATTCTCTAGCTTTAGAGTGAGCGCTTTATGTACTAGTGCTAGAAAATTCTTGTGCTTTGGAATTTCAAGGCCTGTTTTTTGGAAATGAAATGTGAATTGCAAACCTCAATAGTAGATTTTTGTATTATTATTATTTTTAGTGCATGCTCACTTGTGAATTACAGGAAATAAACTATAACATTAAATTGTTTCAGTACTTTAGTGGTCAGTTTTTTAATAAAGATTATTTGATCTGGTCATTAGATTTTATACAATAAAAATTGTACAACAAAAAAGGAGGTGATTTTATTTATAGAGACCATTGTACACATCTGAAGAAAAAGCAAGATATAGATGGCATAGCAAACTATACCATTGGCTTCTCTTGGGACTAATGCATATGCAGGTCTTTTAGCATTATTGTTATAAGAAATATAGGGCATTTGTCACCTTGGTATCGGAGTGTCTTTTACAGGATTACGTTGAGAGAGAGCATACGCTTTGCTTTCTTACCGCCTGCAGTTTTCAATCTGGCCCATTATTCAGGAAATCATTTAGCACAAGGACTGGTGTAATTTGCTGCCCAACCCCCTTTCCCCATTGGGGCATGTGGAAGGAAGGGAGGAAATGTGACTCAGGTTAACCTCACTCACAGTGTAACCTGAAGCTACTTCTGAGCTGGTGCAGTGTCTTGTGATATTCTGCTCAGAGCCGTGTCTAAATTAAAAATATAATCCTAAACGCAACAAGAGTCCCTGCCTAGTCTATATGCCTATAAGAAATCAATGGCCAAGGCCTGAGCCTGCTTCTTCGAAGATTGTACCTCCAGCTTCCTCCTTGAAACAGTGAGCTCAAGCTTTCAGCAAGAACCTTGTCCAGCGTACAGGTGAAGTGAGGGCTTATGGGCCAAAAGAAGGCTGACTTCAGCATGGGAGCCTGCAAGACCGGGGAAATGAACTGGGGCGAAAAAAGCAGTGGTACTTCCAAACTCAAACTGCAAGCCAAACTCTGCCCAGTTGAGACACCAAAGTGAGGTAGTTGACTATACAGATGTTCATATGTGCTCTTCTGGGATTGGCTTTCCCTTCTGGGGGTTCATATTCAATCCTGGGCTCTGGAATTAGCTCCCTCTGGGGAGGGGTTCTGCTGTTCTTTTTCCCTGCTCCTCCCTTTCAGCTCCACAGTTTAGACTGTGGGGAAAGTGTTGGTAACTTCATAAGCACCACCTGTTTGGGGCATCTAAATGAGAGGCTGCTCACCATAGACCGTGCATGTGTTTATTGTGCTGCTTTTTCACATACTTTGATCAACTGTTACCTGTGTTGACAAATTAACATATTTGGACCTCAATGTTAAACCCCAATCCCTTGCTGAGGGATGAATAGAATGGTGCGCCCTACCCAGAGCAATTGTTTGTCTCTCTGCAAACTCAGCCAGACATCGCTACATCAGCTTCTTTCTAGTCAGGTTGTCAATTATTGCTTTGCAATCATTACAGTGGAAACTGAAGAAGGAAGAAAAAAAAAAGATGAGATTCTGGGAAGCAAGATTATATCATAACTTCAAACAGGAAGGTCATCGAGACTTAGACTAAAGGCTTCTACATCTTATTGATTTTCAGTGGGTCTAAGGATCTTATGAAAATTTTACTTAAAATGTTAATAGACTATAAGACTCATAATTATAAAGTCAGAAGAGACCATTTGTGATAATCTTACCTAACCTCCAAAGGTTGAAGAAATTGCCATTGTTTGAAAGCTATGCGTGATCCTGCTGCAGTTAAGCAGATAGAGAAGAAAATAGCAACAAATAATATATTTAATGATGACCTCTCTCAAAGCAAAGATACGGGGTGATTGTATTGATTTTAGATGTGCTCTCTCCCCAGCAAGCACTTTCTACTTACAAATAGCCAGTGTTGTCAGTTGGCTTGCGGGTCTGTGTTCTTTCAGCATACTTGTCCAGCTCTGTGCAGACAGCTGGTTCAACAGACCTCAGTAGTACTACCCTGTGTGGTTAAGTGCTGAGGCTGGACTGTCATTGCCTTAGTAATGCCATTCAGGCAGTCCAGTGCTTCTGTTCTTGGAGCAGATAAGGCAGCCCGCACATTCAGCGGACCTTGCTGTTTCTCATAAAGAAGGACCACAGGCACGGTTCAGTGACAAAGGCACTCAGCAAGGTTTATTGCCATCAAAACACAGTCCTACTGCCCTGGCTCCGTGGTTACAGATATGCTAACCCATGAGTGCCCTGTGGCAAGGAACAGCTCAGTTCACGGCGGGACTTTCCGCTGCCCCCTTGGCCGAACAAAGAATTAAGGTGAAGTTCCCCAACATTTATACGCTAAAGCAAACAACTACCATACTCCACCTTACGTATTTCATGGTATCTGTTTGTTACTACCTCTTGTTCCTGATATCTTGGACAAAACATCCCTATTGGTTGTTTTGTCAAACCATCTTAGCTTGTACCAGATTGGGGATGTATCTGTGCTCACCTTGAAATCGATGTATGTAAATATCTAGTGCCTAGTACACTAGCAACAGCTTTGCCAAGTTCGTGTACTGGGCAGTGAACTTGTGAGCATCTGCTTTAATATATGGCCTGATTTTGGTTCACAGTGTCTGGTTAAGGCCTTAGATCTTGCACCAGGTGCAGTGCGCCAAGCTCTCTACTCTGGCTGGGGTGGTGTGTTGCTTAAAGCTTCTTCCTGGGATCCCCAGTCATAGAGTAGGACCCAATTGTGTGAGGTGCTGTACAAGCACAGGATAAAAAAGACACCCTCTGCCCCAAAAGAGCATCAATCTAGAATATATATGTTTCCAGACTTCATTAGCATGGAAGAAAGCCTATGTTGGGGGAGAGAGAGTGCAGAATGCAAAGCACATGCAGCAGTGGTTGTGCCATGGAGAACGTCCATACAGGAGTGCACATAGGGGTAGATATCTCATGGGAGAGTGTGTATACAGGGCAGACATCCCATAGGGGAAGGCTGGGTAGGGGAAGCAGGTGTCCAACAAAAGAGTATGCAGAGGCAGGTGAGTTTATTATAGGGGAAGGTTATGTTTGGGGATGAGCATTGCATGAGCCACCATGGGTGGAGTGAGTGTATGGGAGCAGATAGCTCATGGGAGAGTGGGCACTGGCACATGCATTTAATGGAGGGGCTATGCATTATGGGAAGGACTTTATGTACTGACGCAGGCATGTTGGGCCAGGCATGGCATGGGGGGAGCATGCATACAGAGGTAGGTGCCTCAGGGACACCCTGGCGCATCAGATTGTGTGGTGTGGGGATAGATTCATGAGATGCTCAGATGGAGCAGGTGAATCATATAGGGCAATGCCTTTGCAACTCAGGGTCTCCTGTGGGGGAGTGTATAAGATGTATAGGTGCTTCATGGGGAAAGCACAGCAAAGTGAATGTTTCAGGCAGAGAATGATTTCTCTGGGAGGGGAAAAACATGCATGTGGGTCCTCTTGTCTTACAAGGGGAAAGCAGGTGGGGCTGTCTCCCACAGGGTGTTCATGGAAAAGTGTGAGAACAACGTCTGAGGGGAACGTGCTTGGGTGAGCCCATGTGAGCAACAATGGGAGGGTGGACCTCTCCCACGGGAAACATGCATGGGGGTGGAGGATTCTCATGGTGGCCCGTGCATGGGTTAGGCACGCAAGGAGGAAGGGAAGAGTGAAACAGCCACCTCCATGCGCTCATGGCAGACGTCACTCCTGGCTTCCCCCAGTACTGACTGATTTCTGGATGGATACTCTGACTCACCTCTTCTGTGAACATTGAGCTGGAGTTTCTGAAACCTAAAGCATCCTCCTCTGGATCGAAAGCCTTATAAACAGCTAAGAACAGGCCCTTTGTTGTTCCTCCTTCCAGACTACCTTTCCCCCCAGTACAGGGGATTCATTATGGCTGAAGTCTCTTCCTGCTAAAGTGGAAGATGGAATGGTAAGTGAAAGCGAGGAAGAGAATCCTGGCCACGGGGGGGCCTACGGGAATCAGACCATGTTGGATTGAGCAGGAAGATTCAAAGGGAAGGTTTCCCTGGGGTCTAGCTGTGGAAAACAGGCACTGGAAAAGCCACCTGGAAAAGAGAGGGGCAGATCTACTCACAGCACAAGTTGTTCTGGGAAATGCTGAGGTATCAGTGTCTGCTGGAGGGGAAACCCCATCAATGCACTGAATGAATGTGGGAAAAGTTCCCCTCTAGCCTCAGCACCTCCCTCTGGGATAGAAGCCAGGGGTTTGGGCTTATGCAGCTCTCTCCTGATTGCTTGAGGCCTGGGAGCGGTGGTGGTGGCTGTACAGCAGGAAATTGCTGCTGGAATCCCGGGCTGGAGGGATTGTTCATTTGAGGATCGTCTGGTGGGAAGCCTGGGTGGGCTGGATCTGGCTGTCGGGAGGATGGGTGGTTTAGGGATCATTGGGCCAGTGAGTGGTGGGATAGGAGGGGAAATGTGTATGTCTTTTAAAAACAGAACCATTATTATAATCAAGAGAGAGGGGCAAGTCCCAGTTAGTGTCTAGCTGCAGTGCCTAGAATGTTGGAAACTGCATCCTGGGGAGTTTCTCCTTTCCAGGGAGGTCATGTTGGGTTCATTTCCAGCCAGCAGTGAGACATATCTCCACCTCCATTCCAGATACTTCTATTCATTTGCTCTCACGTGGGCAGGTTCTCTTTTGGGCTCCATTCAGGTGACACAAGGGAACAGAGACTGGCCACCTCCCCCTTGCTGGGGATTGTCCTTGGGTGGTGAAATCTCCAGCTGGCTCCTACAACACCTTGCAGCCCCCCCTGAAGATGGTGGGAGTGGAGGAGCAGGAGACAGCGCATGCTTTGCTCTGGCCATGCCCAGGTAGCAGTCCAGTGAGTGAGCAGCGTGAAAATCAGGGAGTTGTAACCGGCTCCTTGACACTACCCTCTCCCTGCTGCACACCGTGAGCACAGAGAATCTGACCCATGGATTTTACTGTGTCTGGGCTTCAAGTTAATACTTCTCCATGCCTCTCCCAGGCATTTTGTCAGTGCAGGGGATTCGCAGCATTACAAACAGAAAACGGAATGTTTTGCAAGTGTGGAATTTCTCCCAGATCTGTTGGAAAGGTAAAGCTCCTTTATGGCTGATGTCTGCCAGGTACATCGCCTGGCCCCATGCTACACAAGAGACTGGCTTTTTCTAACCAGTGGTGGCCACAGGAAGGTGTAATGAGCAAGAGCTTATTGGCCTGGACTCTCAGGTGTTGAAAGAAGGAATCTGTCTGCCCTATTTGGTTTGGAGGCAGAGGGAGACTTCCCAAGGGTGATAATGGCAGCGAACATTCAAAGAGGTGACTTCAATGCTCTACTTAGCCACAGAGCAGGAGCAGCTTCTGGGAAATGCTGCTGATCTTACTTTGGCAGCATGAGTCTTTGGAAGAGAATCCTCTTCCTTCTTCATCTCTGTCCCCTCTCCACTCAGGGCACTCTGGATGAGAGGTGAGCGCTCTCATTAAAGGGACATTGTGAAGGCAGATAGGAGATTATCTGTCCTATGGCAGTATGAACAGCTATAGTTTGGATCCCTGGCACAGGAAGGCCTGAGAGCCATATCCTGGTGAATTTCAGTGTACTGATCATGTGTGCTGTCATGCAGGAAAACAGTGTCCTTGACTTGTTATTGTAGGGTTGCAACAAATGCACAACTTATTTGTCAAATGAACGAGGCTCTACAACCTTTAAAAACAGCAACAAAAAGGTCTGCTCAGGAGGTTGAGACTAGATTCCTGAGTCTCCCTTTGCACGAGGGAATACAGCTGGTTTTCTCTATACTCTGAGGTTACAAATGGAACATGCTGCCGGGTTCCCAGGTTAAAAATAGGGCATTCCCAATTGGAAAGTTATGGTGCAAATTGTTACCCATTGTTTTGTGGAAGTGTTACGGTCCTATAGATTTTTTTTCACCTATGGTGACGCCTACACTGCACACTACTGTAGCTACACGCCTTAGTGAAAAGCAGATGGCAGCTACGCTGTGGTATGTAGCTACATGCATCAGTGAAAGGCTCTGGCACAGGGGAGCAGCGGGGAAAGGATCCAGCAGCAGGAAGCTGCCAGAACTTTTCTGCACTGCCTGCCCTGCCTTTTCCCGCTGCTGGAACCTTTCCTTGCAGTGGAGAGGCTGCAGAATAATACACTGCTAAAAATAGAGGGAGCGGGACCCCAGGTGCAGGGGGGAGGGACAGAGACAATCCAGCAAGTGATGGGGGGAGGGAAGCAAGTGATGGGGGGGGACCTCGGGGGAAGAGGTAGTACAGTGGGAGGGGCCTCAAATCCATTTACCAGCAATTAGAAAGATGGCAACCCACTATCATTCTGAACTCCCAAATCGGTTATGTTTCTACACGCTCCTATCTAAGAGAATTTGGCAATACCCACTTGTCAAATCCAGGATGCTTAGGATCTTTGCCTTGTGTAAAGTGTCTAACATGTCATCAGTTGCACATGTAGGGTAAGGGTCAGGAACAGTGACAGTGTTAAGTGTTCTATAATCAACACAAAATCTTATGATCCTAGCCTTTTGGGGGACCATAACTGGGGAAGCCCAAGGACTGTTTTTAATTGTGATGGGTTCCCCCCGGGGTGCCACCTGGAACTGGGGTACCGCTGAGCCCTCTGACCCACCAGCCTGGGCTCCCTCTCATATTGTGCTGCTGTGGCAAGCTGCAGACCCGCTCCTGGTCTTACACTTCCACCACCATTCACACAGGTAGGGACACACCCAGCTGCAGTTACATGCATTACTCTCTGGCCAGCCACTGCATGTGAACCAACAATAGAGAGGCTACAGCCAAAACAACCCCCAGTTTCCCAGCCTAGGACCCCAGAGCCGTATCATCTTGCCTTGATCCAAACCCAACCAGTATGAATTTATTATCCAGTTCACCTCCCCCTCAATGTAGAGAGGAAATGAAATAGCCTCTCTGAGCTCAGATTCCCACACACGTCTCTTCAAACTCACTAGTTTAGATTAAAACATAAATGTATTAACTATAAAAGATAGATTTGAAATGCTTACAAGTGACAGCAAACATGAGCACAGATTACTTAGCAAATAAACAAATATGCAACCAAAGCTTAATATACTAGATAGATTGGATATGAATAGCAGATTCCCACCCAAATTGGTGGAACAGGCAGACTTGTAGATGCTTAAGATACAAGCTGCACTTGCTTTGCAGCTTGGAATCCCCAGGTTTTTCATACACAGGCTAGTTCAGCCCCAGTTCAGCCTTTGTTCCTCAGGTATTTCCAGGAGACTTCTTGTGTGGGGAGTGAAGAAGAACAGAAGATGTCACTCCCCTGCCTTATATAGCTTTAGCATATGGTGGGAACCTTTTATTTCAAAACTTGGTTCCCAGACCAGTTTGTGGAAAAATACTGACGTCTCAAGATGGAGTCTGGAAACATGTGATCTGGTCACATGCCCTCGCAGTGTTATAGCAGCCATTGCTTATGGGCTGGCCAAAACGCCCACAGGAAGGTTAAGCTATTCCACAGTCCATTGTCTTTGCTGATGGGCCATCAGCCCTGTCTGATGTCTTCATTATTGTACCTGAAAGGCTTTGAAATATAGATCCCTAGTCAATATTCATAACTTTAGATACAAAAATGATACAGGCATACAAATAGGATAACCATATTCAGCAAATCATAACTTTTTAAATGACACTTCACATGACTTTTCTTGTACAAAATGCATCATAATTATGCCATAATCCAATCATAATAATATCACTGTGAAGAATATGGGGTGCAGTGTCACAGTAATTATTCCTGGAAAGCTTCCTACAGTGACCCAAGACCATCTGAACCAACCTCAGGGCAGACTATTAGGAAGCAGGGCACAAACCCCACTCTGGCTATGTGTTCTATGCTTAGATTTCACCAACCAATTATCAAGTATAAACTTCTCAGGCACTATAACAGGCTGACCACAGAGTCACTGACAGTCCCCTTGGACTATCTCGCCACCCAGGTGAGCCTACAAGCATGAGAGATGGTCCCTTACACCAAGAATCACAGCAATATTCAAGCTACTCCCACTCCCAAACACCAGTCACGTACCCTAGGTCAATTACTCCTTAGAGCAGTGGTTTTCAAACTTTTTTTTCTGGGGACCCAGTTGGAGAAAATTGTTGATGCCTATGATCCAACGGAGCTGGGGATGAGGGGTTTGGGGTGTGGGAGGGGCTCAGGGCTGTGGCAGAGGGTTGGGGTGCAGGGATAAGGCCTGCAGTGTGGGGCCAGGAATCAGGGTTTCAAGCTGCGGGAGGGGGTCAGGGCTACGGGTTGGGAGTGCAGGCTCTGGGATGGGGCCAGGGATGGTGGGGTTGGGGTGCAGGAAGACATTCCAGGTTTGGGGGGGGGCTCAGGGCTGGGGCAGGGGATTGGGGCCCAGGGTTGTGACGTGGACTTACATCCAGTGGCTACCAGTCAGCGGTGCTGCCAGGGTGCAGAGGCAGGTTTCCCAGCTGTCCTGGCATCGTGGTCCGTGCTGTGCCCTGGAAGCGGCCAGCAGCAGGTCCGGCTCCTAGACAGAGGTAGGCATGTGGCTCCATGGGGCTGTCACCTGCAGTTACCTTCCCCACAGCTCCCATTGGCCAGGAATTGACAAATGGGAATGTGGAGCTGGTGCTCAAGGCAGGGGCGGCACGTGGAGCCCCATGGCCCCTTCGCCCAGGAGCCGGACCTGCTCCTGGCTGCTTCTGGGGTGCAGTGCGGTGTCGGAACAGGTAGGCACTAGCCCGCCTTAGCTGGTCAGCACCACCCATGAGCCATTTAACATCCCGGTCGGTGGTGCTGACCAGAGCCACCAGGGGCCCTGGGTGCTGAGCAAGGCAACCCAGTGCCTTACATGCTGTGACTCAGTACTGGGTCATGACCCGACCTTTGAAAAACACTGCCTTAGATCTTAAACCAAATATACCACCTGTAGCCAATCCTACAATAAACTATCTAAAGATTTATTAAGTAGGAAAAGGGAAGGAATTAGTTACAAGGTTAAAGCAGGTAAACATAGATACGCAAATGAGTTAGAATCTAATAGAAGCTTCTATAATGAGCAAGCTCTCTGCGTCCTTTAGGGTTAAACATTTGGTGACTTCGTGCTTATGCCTATGTGATGGTGTGTACCTGACCCTTCGTGCCCGCCCTCCGCTGGATGCTCTGTGGTTCTCCTACTTCCTGCTCCAGGAAGGAGCAATGAAAGTGGGTTCTCCAGGCTGGCCTAGAGAGGCCCCATGGAAGCAGCCAATCAGAGCCCAGCAGGCTCAGATAAAAGTTGCTGCAGGTCTTTATCATGTCAGTTCCTGCCTGGGACCAGAAGGGTGAGGAAGTGGCTCTGCCAAAGGCACTCAACTGGCAGCATTTACTGGATCTGGGAGTGAGAGGACCTGAGAACTGCAACTCTAAAATAACAGGTGAAGATAAAGGGACCAGGTGGGAAGAGGTCCAAGGAATGCAGCAGCAACTCACTGATGGAAGTAACACATAGCTGCTGTCTATAGGTCCTTGGGTTGGAACCCAGAGCAGGGGTGGGTCCAAGTTCCCCTGCTGGCAAAGTGACCTAAGCCCCTAGAAGGGGATGAGGCTCCTTTAGAAACCTGAGTAACATGATTTAAAGGGCCTAAAGATGGGGCTAATGTCCCTGATGAGGGCAGACAGTTTGGTGAACACTTCACTACCCTGGAAGAGGTCTGTACTGCCTGTGTGAGTTGGCCAGAAGGCTTAGCCACTGAAGACCCACCTAGCAAGGTCAGCAACATACAGAGGGCACCAAGAGCAGGAAAATGACTGCAGTACCATACTTTGCTGCTAGGAGGCACTCAAGAAGTGAGGACCTCCATTACAGCCTAGTAAACCTTGACCCCAGAGCCCAGGCAGCATTGAAATACAGTTCCTTCTTGTTAGATGGTTTAACCCCCTCCTTCCTTGTGATCTGCGCTGCAAAACCAGCTGATGTGAGGAATCCACTTGCATGACTCCTCTTCATGGGGGGGGGAGGGTAAAACAACTGGGGGTGGAGGGTTGTGGCAGAGGCTTGAGGCAATCAGGACTATGGTGAACTTGAAGAGGGTGGGCATTACAAATGTTGGTGAAATGATTGCTGGCTTTGAGAGAATGGACTTTCTAAACTGGACCAGAGCCCCGGATGGGACTTGTGCCTATAGTTTGCCAACCATAAGGAATACATGAGTACATAAACTGCAAAGAGCGCTACCCCATCGTAGAAGGAGCAGGCCCTGGTCAACCACAGGGCAGATTCCTGGACACTGACATGGGATGCATTGGCAGGGTGCATGATGCCTGGATGTTCTGGAGATCAGGACTTCTCCTTCATGGAGAAACTGGGACATTATTCTGACCACATTACACTATAACAAAAGGAGTCATTGTCCCCATGGTTATTCTAATCCTCTAACCCCCCACAACCTCCTCATTGCCATGGCTTATGAAATCATATCCTGCGTTCAGAGGAGCTGGCAAAAGAAAGTTCAGCTGCACACTCAGTAGCTGTAGGATGGTGGCAGAATGTGCATTTGGCAGATTGAAATCTTGTTAGCGCTGCCTGCAAAACTGTTTAGAGGTCAGTGTTGTCGAGGCAGTCTGCATTATCGTGGCCTGCTGTATTCTGCACAATGTCTGTGAGGACAAGAGGGACCATTTTTTGGCACGGAGTAGAATCAAGACACTACTGGATTGCTGAGCCAGGAACAGAACCAGACAGTGCACCTGTCATGACTGCTGGATCCACGCACACCATGGCAATCAGGGATGCTTTGTGTGCCAACATAATGGATTTGTACAATCCCGTGCATGACGGGGAAGGAAATGGTATTTAAAGTTGGATCAGGTGCCTCAGGCAAATTCACACAAAAAAAAGCCAAGGGGGCAGGGAACCTCCTTTATATCTTGAGCCCACTGGGGGGAGTACTCAATGGGATGTGGGAAACCACTGGTTCAAGTCCCTCTTCTCCCCAAGAAGGGATTTGAACAGGAATCTGCCATCTCTCAGGAGAGTGCTCTGAGCACTAGTACGGAGTCATGTCAACTTTCTCTGGTCCAATTCTTCTTAGCATATGCGCAACGTGCCTCAGGCAGCATGTGACCAGGATTCATTCCTGATTTTTGGTTCACTGGCTGGATCATTAGCTTCCCTGGGCTGGGCTGGGTACTGATTGGGGTGTGTGTGTGTGACATGATGCTGATCCCTGCCCTCCTGTGGTCCAATTACTATTGATTTACTTCAATTAAATAAAGTGGAAGGTCTCCAATAGGAGAGGGAGCACTGCATCACCCAGTGGTTAGAGCACTCGCCTGAGAGGTGGCAGATCCCTGTTCACCTAGACTTGAACCCACATCCTGGGTGAGTGCCCTCTCCAGACCTGTTCCTTCTGCCAGCTGTTTACTGTGAACTTGCCTGAGGGGCCCAATCTGGTATGCAGCCTCTCAGCATACTTACCAGAATGGGCCCCATATGTGACTTAGGGGTGCCTGTATCTTTCCTGGTTTGTGACTCATGCTGGGACGTAGGCAGGAGACCAGTGTTCAGGTGCCTGGAGTGAGGCACCTGTGTGCATGCTCAGAGCAGAAGCATAAGTGTCTAGGAAACTCGTATTGTGAACACTTAGGTGCTGAGTGAATTTAGGGGCCTACAGGGTTTTGCAGCTTGTGGTAGCACTTAATACTGTTGTGGATCACAGCCGAGGTGCCGATACAATGCAAGTGTTCAATAAAACTGTGACGAACTGGGAAAGTTCTTAATGTTTCTCTGAATACTGTGTTGGTGCCTCAGTGTCCCCATGGCAGTTCTTAAGCATCTGGCAGAGCAAAGGGCCAGTGCACCTAAATGCCTGACACTCTGTCTCCTAGCAACTGATGGCCTGGGCCCCTCCTCTGCAAAGGTGCCAGCTGAAGGTGTTGGAGACAAAGGGATCAGGTGACCTCCTGGCCCGGGAAAGGGGCTGAGGAGAGAGGAGGGGCTGGGAGGGGTTGTTAGTCTGGAGCTGGCTGGGGTCAAGGGTGGAGGGCAGACCTGGGGGTCTGGCTCACTGCCCCCCAGAATGGACCCAGCCGAGGGGTCCGGTTCGCTGTATCTACAAGCTCTGTTTTAGACCCTATTCCTGTCATCGAATAAACCTCTGTTTTACTGGCTGGCTAAGAGTCACGTCTGACTGCAAAGTGGGGGTGCAGGACCCGGTGGCTTCCCCAGGACCCCGCTGGGGTGGACTCGCTGTGGGAAGCGCACGGAGAGGCAGAGGATGCTGAATGCTCCAAGGAGAGACCCAGGAGGTGAAAACGTGTGAGCTTCTTGCCCTGAACAAGTCTGCTCCAAGGGAGAGAAGGCTCCCCAAAGTCCTGACTGGCTTGGTGGGGAGCAGTTCCAGAGCATCGCCCGGGGACTCCGTGACAACTGGTGGCAGCGGTGGGACGTACTGCACCCCGTGAATGGCGCTGCTTGCAGTAAGTGACTGGGGAGCAGTAAAACAAAGGAGGGATAATGAGGACCAGGCGTGCTGAAGGCTCAGAGAGCGATGGTTTCAGGGGGCGGTTAACCTCTGGGAGTGTGTGACCAGCGAGAAGGACTGTTGGAGTAACAGGGTCCCCCTGAGGACTGCAGCGAGCAGTCTCAGGGGCGGAGGAGCTTGCCGCTCGACCCTGGGAGAGAGAAGGATTTTTGCAGTAGCAGGGTTCCCCGGGGGATTGCAGGAGCAGTCCCAGGGGCGGAGGAGTCTGCAGCTCGACCCTGGCAAAGAGGTGGTGATCACGAGAAGGGCTGGCACACCAGGGGTTCTTCCTGGAAACCATGGGGGAGCCAAGAGCACACAGGCCTGTGAGTCCAGAGCCACTTGGGAACGGTGAAGTGATGGCCTATCACCATCTCCTTGAGAAGGACATTGTGATCCTGTGCACAAAGAGAGGGTTACGCATGGGGAAATTCACCAAGGCACAGTTAATCGTGCAGTTGGAGGAGAAGGACCGCTCTGAGGAGCAGATTCCTGGCCCAGATGGGGCTACAAGAGGATCTGAGAGCGGCTGGAGCATCAGCCAGGCATCCCTGGGAGTCTGGTCCCCAATCAGACGAGGGTCTTCACGATTGGGTTCCCCATCAGGAGATTGGAGACGGATGGGATGGGAGCAGAGCCCGAGAGAGCGAGAGGACCGTGAGAGAGAGCAAGAGCCCGAGGAAGAGCTGCAGGAGAAGCAGCAGCAGCGTGGACTGGTGATGGTGGATCAGAGAGACATAGGGGGCTGCCCAGGGGTTAGTGGGGAAACACGCCTGCGAGGGCGAGACCCTGGGACAGAGAGAACTGTGGTGGTGCAGCCCCAGATGCTGAGGGACTGTGGGACCTGGGTGAAGTTCCCTGGGGTGAAGCCCCTCGCCCTGCCTATGGCCCAGATCCCTGTGCAGACACAGGAGGGGTTGGGCTGGCTGGTCGTTGGGGTTCTCCAGGATATCGGCTGGGAGGCCCTGTTGGGGGGTGACTGTCTCCCCATGGGACAGGATCCAGGCCCCGCTCCTGTAACGGCCGAGGGTTTGAATTCAAATCCAGGGAACCAATTGGCTAGGATGGAAATGGTCAGTGAAAATGCAAATGACCTGGCTGGCAGGGGGAGGGGCTGCAGGGCTCAGGATACCTGCCTACCTGTAACCAGCCCCCTGGGGCTGAGTGGGAGGGAGAGATGCTCCTCGCCCCCCTGCACACCGGAGAGGGGGCTCACGCTGGCTCTGATGCTGTGACCAGAGCAAAGAGCTCGCTGCCTGCCCCCACTGGGACTGCAAGGGCAGTGCTGAGCACAGGGGAAGCTGAGACCCCAGCTGAGTGGGGGGACACCCGGGCAGGGCAGGTCAGCTGCCAAACAGGTTTGCCTGGTCCAGACGTGCTGCTGGGAAGTGATTACACAGCAGGGAGGGAGCTACCAGGGACAGGGCTCAGGGGCGCTGTGACTCCAGGCCCAGCCAGCGAGAGGGAGCAGGTCCCACTCCCTGCCCCAGCTGTTGAATCCCAGACCGAGCTGCAGAGGGATCCCTCCTTGGAGAAGCTGAGGGAACTTGCTGGCCACAGTGCTGCAAACCCCCTTGGGGAAGGCTGCAGGGACAGAGTCCTGCAGGAGAAGGGATTCCTGTACCGGGAATGGGCTCCCCAAGGGGAAGTAGAACTGGGGGTAATCGGGAGGCAGCTGGTGGTGCCCCAGGAATCCACAGGGTTCTTCCCGTTCAAGCTGCTGGATGGGAGGAGAGTGAGGGGACCCCTGAACCTGAAGAGGGAGGATTGGATGAAGAAGGGGGAAGACCCCCTGGGGGATCTCTTCCCTGAGGTGGGAGACAATCTCCCCATCAGGTGTTTCCCATTCAGAGTCACTGGGAAAGCAGCCCAGAACCTGGAGAGAGAGGTCTGGAACATGCTGGCTTTAGATGGGATCCAGCCGTTTTACAGCCCATGGGCCTCACCCGTGGGGCTGATCCCCAAGGGAGACAGGATGATCTGGTTTTATGGGGGCTATCAGAAGCTTAAAGCCATCACAGTGTCCAATGTCGACCCCATGCCTAGGCCTGGGGAGATTCTAGACAAGCAGAGGGCGATGGAGAACTTGGCCCTGGCAGACACTGATAAGATGTGCATCTTTAGCCAGATCTGGGAGGAACAGGTGTCCCAGGTGAAGAGGGGGCTGGGCTGCCTCAAGGAGGTGGGACTGACCTTAAAAGCTGGAAAGTGTAAGGGGGGATGGAAGAGGTGTTGTGTCTGGGCCACAAAGTGGGAAGCGGCTGCCCAAGCCCAGAGCTGGCAAAGGCCAAGATGAGGGCTCTTAACCAAGAGAGCCCGAATCACAGACCGAAGGGCTGGGGAAAGACCCAATCCCAGCTTGAACCCCAGGGGTATTGGGGTGGCAAAGGGTGTGGGCTGCATAAACTTTCCCACCTGCGGCCTGCAAGTGCCATCAAGCACACCCGACCTAAGGGAGGGCGTGAGACTGGACTGTCCTGGCGTAACTCACACCAAGGAATGGGAGAGATGCTGGGGCATCCATGGGAACGTTGGTGGGTTCGAACTTCCCCAGGTCACTGGCTGGAGTGACCTCGCTCAGTTCGGTCTCGAAGGGGGAAGAGATGTGACGAACTGGGAAAGTTCTTAATGTTTCTCTGAATACTGTGTTGGTGCCTCAGTGTCCCCATGGCAGTTCTTAAGCATCTGGCAGAGCAAAGGGCCAGTGCACCTAAATGCCTGACACTCTGTCTCCTAGCAACTGATGGCCTGGGCCCCTCCTCTGCAAAGGTGCCAGCTGAAGGTGTTGGAGACAAAGGGATCAGGTGACCTCCTGGCCCGGGAAAGGGGCTGAGGAGAGAGGAGGGGCTGGGAGGGGTTGTTAGTCTGGAGCTGGCTGGGGTCAAGGGTGGAGGGCAGACCTGGGGGTCTGGCTCACTGCCCCCCAGAATGGACCCAGCCGAGGGGTCCGGTTCGCTGTATCTACAAGCTCTGTTTTAGACCCTATTCCTGTCATCGAATAAACCTCTGTTTTACTGGCTGGCTAAGAGTCACGTCTGACTGCAAAGTGGGGGTGCAGGACCCGGTGGCTTCCCCAGGACCCCGCTGGGGTGGACTCGCTGTGGGAAGCGCACGGAGGGGCAGAGGATGCTGAATGCTCCAAGGAGAGACCCAGGAGGTGAAAACGTGTGAGCTTCTTGCCCTGAACAAGTCTGCTCCAAGGGAGAGAAGGCTCCCCAAAGTCCTGACTGGCTTGGTGGGGAGCAGTTCCAGAGCATCGCCCGGGGACTCCGTGACAAAAACACATTAGGATCTACTTGATTTTTAACATCTAAGGGTGTAAGATGACTCCCTCAGTAACAGTGCTGGGGCGCTTGGTGTCCGTTGGGCTTTCAGATAGGTCAGGCTGCTGAAGTGACAGTGTTTCTTTGTCATGGTCATGTGGATGAGGAACTAATGGAGCACAAGGATTTATGTATTGTGTCATTACTGAGTGTTGCGTAAGGGCTTGTCTATGTGGGGTTATTCCAGAGGAACTATTTGGGCAGAGGGATAGCTCAGTGCTTTGAGCGTTAGCCTCCTAAACCTAGGGTTGTGAGCTCAATCCTTGAGGGGACTACTTAGGGATCTGGGACAAAATCAGTACTTGGTCCTACTAGTGAAGGCAGGGGCTAGACTCAGTGACCTTTTGGGGTCTCTTCCAGCTCTATGAGATAGGTATATCTCCATATTTCTTTTTTATTATATTCTTGATTAACTCCACACGTGGATGCAGAACTGACCAGCCCAGGCAGTCTGGCCATTGACCAGTGTCACTGCCCTAAGCTGCCATGTTTGGCAAAGCCAAATCTTGGGAAATGAGGCAGGGAGGGTACAAAGCAGAAGCCAGAGAGTTGGGCTGGGATGGGAGGGACAGAAGGAGACTCCAGATATTGAGGTGTGAGGAAGAGGGGGCTGGGTGGTGGAAATAAAACAGTGGGATGGGGTGAAGGGAAGGGAGACTGAGGAAGTGAAGCATGAAGAAAGAGGGATCCAAGATACAGGGGTGGGGCAAAGGAGAGAGCCCCCACTGGTGCTTCCTTAAGACCCTACTCAGAAGCAGGGTTGTCCCCCTTGCCTTTGCAGCACTAGACAAAGCTACTCTGATGTCTGCACAAGGCAGTGGGGACACTGACATGAGCAGTGCCCAGCTGGAGAGGTCACATGTCCTGCTCATCCCCAGGATGCAGGTGAAAGTTGGCAGGAGGGAAGAGAGGAGCATAACTTGCATTTTTCAGCCCTAGCTTGCCCCAGGAGTGTGGCGAGAGGGGTGGGGCTATCCTGGGGTGTCTGGTAGCTGGAGAGAAACAGCGGTTGTTTCATTTCCATTAGTGTTGTGGCAGCTGAATGAAGCAAGGCCCTACTCTCAATATGATTCTTCTGTCTGCTGTCTCTTCTGTGATCTGCATGACCCAATGCTGGCCTTCAGCCAGCATGAAAGAGGAAAGGTGGAAGATCTGAGCACATGGGAACAGGAGCTGACTAGGGAAGAGGAAGAGCAGATTAGGACAAAACCTTGGTAAGCCAGGGGTTAAAAGAGGAGAGAAACTGAGAGTTGGAGTAGGGAATTGAGCTGGAGCGAGATTGGGCGACTAGACTGGGGCTGGACAGGCAAAGCGAATGGCGATGAAGAGCCAGGTGTAGGGAACAGACAGGTTGGAGGGGACAAGACAGAGGGATCAAGCTTGGAGGAACTGGGAAAAGGATCTCTGCTCAGTAGAGCAGATACTCCCCTCCGGAGCCTGAAATGGAATCCAAGACTCTTCTGTCCCACCATTCCTCCAGTCAGCAAATACCTGAGACTAGTGGCTAACTGTCTCATCCCCCTCTAGTGCAGTCTACAGAGGATAACCTTCTATTCTTCACTTCATTAGCTCTGCAGAGGTCTGTGCAGTTGATCTAAAGATTCCAAGCCTGCTAATGAACCATATTGGTGTCAATATGTCACATGGTGGAATGTGATTTCCCCCCTCCCCTGTTTGCTTTTTTAAAAACTTGGGAAATGACCTAAAAAACTACGTAAGAATATTAAAGTTGCAAAGTCAAGCTCTCAAAAAAGGTAGGAAATGCCAGAATGAAAGCTGTACAACCTTCAGTTTGCGCCCTTGTGCGCATATGCATTTGTCAAAGTTATCAATGGTAGGACCTGGATAAGGTATAACTCCTCCCCACCTGTGCTAATCTATGTAGCTAATCCTCATTAAATACATCTTCCCATTCACTGTAACTGACTCATGCAACTCATCAGGCCCTGAGTGGAAACAGCTTGGAATCTTGTCCAAGGCCTTGCTGTGCGTGTAGAACACATGGATCAAATCAGCAGAGCCACTCAAACTTTCCAATGTCCATTTTATTCTTCATTCTACAAAATGTATAAATGCAGAAATGTATTACAGGTTATTGACAATACTGATTATTAATCACCTTTGCATTGCTATGTGGGTTAATAGCAAAGCCCTTTACGTGTCAGAGTGATTACATTGAGTCTCCTCTTTAATTGGATGGAATTTGATCCAAACACATATAAATTGTTAGTATTATTGCTACTTTCTAAATTCTTGAGATATAAAAGCTGAGAAAGTGTTTTCTCTCCCACTTAGTTATAAACGTCCTCCAATCAACAGTGTGTGTTCATCAGCCACAAAGCTACTGGGCGTTTTGCAAACGCTGTGTCCACTTAAATTGATATCCGCACGCAAGGAAATTTTCTGTAATAGAAAAAAAAAAACGTTGCAGAGCTCCACTATTTACTCTGTTCTTTCCCCAGAGTAGCTTCTATAGACAAGGCCAAGCACTCTGAAATGCATCTCACTCCAAAAACTACTTGCCTGCTAAGAAAGCAAAATATTAGTAACTCAAATAGCCCTGAGATACCCATGAGGAAATATGGCATTGTCCAAACTTCTCTCACAATTGTTCAGGGTCTGAAAGTCTTCACAGATCAGGAAGGAGATAATTGGCTGATCTATGGGTGATGGCAGGTGCAGATAGAGGTTGCTTGAGATAGGGTGAGCAAAAGAGTTTTCATTCTAATCCCATTTTCAGTTACCAACAGTTTTGTGCAACATTCCTCTCCTGTGCTATTTCCCATGTTATTCCCTGAGCTATGATAGCTCTGCAGCACTTACAGGATATGAAAGTAGTGAAAGCTAGTTCTGATCCCTCAGTAGATCATAGAATATCAGGGTTGGAAGGGATCTCAGGAGGTCATCTAGTCCAACCCCCTGCTTGCAGCAGGACCAATCCCCAGACAGATCTTTACCCCAGTTCCCTAAATGGCCCCCCTCAAGGATTGAATTCATAACCTTGGGTTTAGCAGGCCAATGCTCAAACCACTGAGCTATCCCTCCCCAAGATATATCTTAGGGACACAGCTCAAAGAAAATCTAGTGAGTAAGATAGGACCTTGCTGCTCTTTCAGGGTAGAATCTCAAACAACCAAAAGAAAGGTGTATTGTTGTAACTAGGCTGGTGGGGCTGAGATTACCAGCTCTGATATTTGATGAAGGATGTTAAGTTTATTTCATGAGTCTCAGGCTATAAAGCATCGGACACAAACTTCGCTTTACCTGAAAATCACGGATGTAGGTGAGGAAAAAGCTGAGGAAGGAGAAAGCCAGAGACCATTCTGAGATTGTGCTGATGATGTGAACTATGTAGCCCTGTATTGAAGAGAAAATGTATCTGTGTAATGAGGCTGCTTTTTCAGTCTCCAGTGGTAGAAGGCTTATATTTCTGCATTTCAAAGGATGCTCTCCTAGATCTGTCAGGATTTTTCCATTACCTTTATCTAACTCTTTCATAAGAGAATGAAGTCAGCTGAATTTACCTGGTGTCTGGGAGGGAAAGGGTTAAGTAGTCTTTCCCCGGAAGGGTGCAGAGTTGTCATGTGCAGATGGCTGACAACTCCTAACTCACTATTTTTTGGAAGTCATGGACCTTGTACACATTGCTTCCAATGTATATTGGGGGCTAGAGTGTTGCTTTACTACATAATGGCCTCTAAAGGTCAACTAAAAGTACAGCTACATCCCATGTACCTTTAACTTGCCCACTTTCCTCTCTTCTTCCTTCTTTCATCTCCTGCTCCCTTCCTCTCTCCTCTTTCTCCATTCTTCCTATTAATCTCTCATACCCACTTCAGTAATCCACCAAACAGCAACGAACACACAGGCTTCATCTTCAATGCAAAATGCTACCATGTTAAAATGTGACCGTGAAGAGTCCTGCTGGCTGACAATTCTGATCATAACTTTATGGTGAGCAAAGACAAGGTAGGTCACGTACTGCATAGTGGCTGCGAGTCATTAAACCTGTACCTGGTGGGCCGGGCTGGTTTGTTTACCTGCCGTGTCCACAGGTTCGGCTGATCGTGGCTCTTACTGGCCACGGTTCGCCGTCCCAGGCCAATGGGGGCTGCGAGAAGCGGTGCAGGCCGAGGGATGTGCTGGCCACCGCTTCCTGATGAACTTGCGGACGTGGCAGATAAACAGACCAGCCTGGCCCACCAGGGTGCTTACCATTGGTGAGCCGCGTGCCAAATGTTGCTGATCCCTGAGTTAAAAAGTCTGCATTAGCCTTCACACATGGAACGCTTTTTCCCCCAATGCTAAATACACACAACTTCCTTTATGGAACTGTCCTACCTTTTCCTCCGCGCTCTCAAAATCTGACTTACTTTTTCCTGTGAGTTCCAGTGCAGCTTCTGAACTAGGTCAGTTCCATACAGGCCACTGTACAAAAGGACCGAAGAAACAAACACTAAAGAAACAAGGTAAGGAAGATGCGAGATGCTAAATGGAAAATTTGGAAAGAATGTTCAAGTTAAGGTCTAGACTATGTTTCACCCTGTGGCCTGGTATCTGCATAAATGGGATGGGAATCTGGGCTCTGAAATGCCAAGATAAGAAGCATTTACAATAATGAATAATAACCTTGAGGTGAAACTGAAAGTTACTCTTTGCAACAAAAGCATACATTTCTTACCCCATAACTGGGGCCCTACCAAATTCATGGTCCATTCTGGCTTAGTTAATTTCACGTTTTCAGATGTTTACATCTGAAATTTCATGGTGGTGTAACTGTGGGGGTCCTGACCCAAAAGGGGGTCGTGCGGCAGTTACAATTCTGTTGTAGGGGCGTCCCTGGATTGCCATCCTCACTTCTGTGCTGCCTTCAGAGCTGGGCTCTGAAGGCGGCAGCAGCCATGGAGCTTACAACAGCCAGAGGAGGCTCCAGGAGGTGGAGGCGAGTGTGATCTCCCCTATTCTGCTGGGAATACCTCAGCCAGAGGCTCCTAGCTGCTAGTCCAGGAGATTAATGCATGGGCCCAAAATATTAAATAGTGTAGGGCTCAGAACTAATCCCTGGAGGACACCAGTTGATACACACCTGCTCAATGATGATTCCCCATTTATAATTACATTTTGAGACCCGTCAGCCAGTTTTTAATCTGTTTAATGTGAGCCATGTTGATTTTGTACTCTTGTAGTTTCTTATCAAAATGTAGTGCACTACCCTGTCAACTCGAAGTACATTACAACAACTTCAGCTCCTTTAAAACTCTTGAGTGCAAGTTAACCACACTAGATAATTTTTAAAAATGTCTAGCTTTAGTAGCTGTTCTCTAACATCCTCCTTAATTAAAATTGGAATGGAGAGTATTTCATTGCCATATGATATGGCTTTTTCCACCCCCAAATACAGAACAGAAATATTTATTGAACACTTTTTTACCTTTTCGGTTTCTTTTTGACAGGTTAACCATGTCCAGCTAGTAATGGACCAATACCATTGTTAGGAACAAAGGGAATCCTACACTTAAGGATAATATTTTTAATGCTGCTGGCCATAGGATTACTCCTTTTGCTTCCCTTACCAATTTTCTACAATTCATAGTATTAATATAATTCAGAAGTGGTCAACTTGCCCTTTCTTCCATTTTGCAGGTGGGTGAGTTTTATTTTAAATAATTACTTTCACTTCCCATATATAATACATTGGTCGGTGGGTTTTGGTTTTTTGTTTTTTTTTTTAAACTAGTGTGGCCTTTTCTTTAGTGTGGCTCTTTAGGTATCTAGTAAAATGTTCTTAAATAGTTCTCAATTATTCCTTTTTTTTTTTTGGTTTAAATCCTTTGTCAACTGGTTTAGCTCATATTTATTTTCAGCTTTGTGAAACCAGCCCTTTTTAAAAATACCACATTTATATAGAGTCCAAACCAGTATTCTATATTTGCCCCATAACAAGTGATGAAGTTGTGATTACTTGTACCTAAGCTACTGTTAACTTTTAGTTCTGTGATCAGTTCCTGTTTTTAGTTCTGTCTTCTTGTGCATTCTGTACTAGTTTACATCTTGAAATGGATTTAAGATGTATCCTAACCTAGAGCACACTCCCATACTCTAAATGCAAGATGAGAAAAGCATGGTTAATGCAGGGTTTGCTTCTTTTTATTTAACTAATGCTCTCCAACTAAAAACACTGGTCTCTTTCATGCACTTCCCCTTCTCAGGCCTTAGTGCTTTGATACCACATTTCTTTGCCATCTTCAACTCTCTTAGAATGAAGAATCTACTTTGCAACCTTAGTAAATGGTGAACCATCCCTTCCGTCTGCCTTGAACTAGTGTGACAGATTAGCAGGATTAACTTTTCTTTCTGATGTTAGACAAAACCCATGAGACAATTGGAGTAGAGAGCACAACATAGATTATGTCTATCGACTGGCATGTATTCTATGGTCACATGTTATTTAGCACTGACAATTCTTTAGAAGAGACCCTACACATGTCTTTGCACATTTTTCACAAACTTACTCTATTTTATGATCTAGCTTGTACAACTAGCGTTACTTGTATTTCACAACAAAGGATACTGCTTGCTATGCTTGATCCACACCAGAGTAACACAGTCACTCTGATCCAAAAAACTTTTGGCTGCATCGTGTAGGAAAGAATAGTCTGAACCAGTATGTAAATAGCTCCTATTCCAAATGTTAGGCAGGCTCCAACTACGTGCATATAAAATAGAGTATATTTCTAGGTGGAAAGACAAAAAAAATATGTACATAAAATATACAGAACACAATTTAGCTTGTTGCAGTGCTGAGAGCTCCACTTTATCGAAGTTCAGACAAAGTATTTCTGTAAAAGCTTTGCCTGCAGCTGTCACCACCTCTAACTGTGATCTCCTCACATCTCTCAAGTTAAGCAGTGCTGGGACAGGGTCAGTACTTGGATGGGAGACCTTCAAAGGAAATCCACATATAGTTAGCAGTAATTCAGCAGCTGCCAACTCTGTCAGTACATGTTGTCATGGAGCAATTGGCTGCCAGAGGGCTAGCCTTTCAGATGAAACATAAAGCTAAGGTCTCGGCCACCTGCAATTATTAAAGTTCATGTGATACTTTACTCAAGAGCAGAGATTTTAGTAAACTGGCCAGAACAGCAGGGCTTCTAGTTAGTTGCAATAATTACAGCTATGTTAACAGTGAATGGACTTGAGCAAAATAGCATGAACTTTTTATTTTTTAAAACAAACAATCCATGTTTTTAGTTATTGGGGGGGGGGGGTAGGAAATGGGTGGGGGTCATCACCATGGAAGAATAAAAGCTTTCACTGAGCTTTCCTTAGCAACATACTTCTTATAATACTGTTGTTGCTAAGCATAAGCCTCCTAAACAGCACATCATTTGACTTGGCAACACTCAGCGTTCTCAATTAAACTAGTTCGTCTGTCATCACTTCCCACCATTCAGACACAAAAAACTCAATGGTCAAGTCACAGATTCTCGTCTAATAATGAAGAGATGACAATCTGACTCCTAGGATGGCTGTGTGAAATATAGCCCTAATGAGACTGGTCTGTAAATAACTGACCAGTACTAACAAAACGAAAGTGGAGGAACTATTGAGGAGGGTTTGAGGCAAGTAAAATGAGAATAGGCCCATCGGATAATGAAATAATGTTACAATGAGAATAGTACCAGTAACCTGCACATATAGAGAGAGTCTTCCATCTGAGGATCAAAATATTTTTTTATAAAAAACTGATCCTTACATGACCATTGTGGTAAGTATTCATATTTCCATTGTACAGATGAGTAAGCCAAGGCACAGAGTTCAAAGTTGACATTTTCAAAAAGGCCACTGATTTTTGGGTTCCCAACTTGAGACACTTTGGGCTTGCCTTTGAGTTGCGCAGCACTTGCAGTTCCTCGTGATTTGAAATGGAGCTGCAGGTGCTCAGCACTTTTGTACATGATGCACAAAGTGTATCAAGCTGGACACAAATGTCAAGTCGCCTGTAGTCTGTAACCACTCTTGCAAACTTGGCTGCATGCTACTTGTCCAAGGAAGCCTGTAGTTTAATGACAAGAAACCATCAAGGTCTTATCACAAGATGTATTCAGAGAAAATTGGGATCCAACACTGAAGCTGGATAAAGGAAGCCCTACAATTATGCAGATGAGGGCAGGGATCAGATGGCCTATTAACCCCTTCGATCCTAAAAATCAGAGGTGAAAGTAAGTCAGTATGGTCTAGTACGGCGTATCGGCAAGAGCCGGTACACAGCCAACTGTACTGGCAGGGGGCAGCTTCCCCAGGCTGGCAATTTAAAAGGGCCCTGGGTTCCCAGCAGCAGCCAGAGCCCCTGGCCCTTTAAATCGTGGCTGGAGCCTCAGGGTAGCAATGGCGCTTTAAAGGGCCCGGGGAATTCAAGGCCCTGCCCCTTCTGTCTGAGGCCCTGCCCTGTGTACTGGTAAGTTTCTTAAGTTACTTTCACTTCTGTCTAAAATCTAAATTTATGAACACAACAGGATCACACAATACAGGCTAAACCCTAATGGTTCTACTCTGAAAAGTGACTCTGTAAAAATGGAATCATAGGGTTCTGTGTTTGTGTCTCAATTACTTCAGATTGAATTGGCTCTGTGTATTAGTCTTTCCTAACTGCCAGTCCTACAAACTCAAACAAGCTGGAGTCTCTTGTACATCACCACCCGTAATAAAGGTTCTTCAGGTCAAAGCAGGTCCTCAGTGACACCAGTGCAACCCCACTAAATGCAACAGCAATTGCACTGACTGGAATTTAGTAAACAATTTTTATGTAGGAGAAATAAATTTCCCCTTACTCCCTCTTAGGTATGTTCACTCTTCAGTTCTAACAGGGGTTAAGAACAATAAAGGCTTCGCATTAAAACCGGCAGTTGCTCCTTTGACTAAGAAAGGGTCACTTTAACTTATTTTAGAAGTAGAATAGAATCACACTTTAAGTGGAATACATACAATTTGTTACTGTTAAATTTTGAAGTAAGAGACTCTACTATTATCAAAGAAACACAGGATTTTCCATAGACAATTAGACTGTTGGTCGATTCAGACACGTTTGTTGTCTTTGGTCAGGGACCAGTTCCCGATGCTCAGAAGGAAGGAAGGGAAAAAAAATGCACCTGGCTAACTCTGCATGATAGATTCCTCCCCTCCGATCATCCTATGCCCTAAAACATGAGACTAGCTTCCCCTTATTTTAGCCATGTAACTACAGATGAGATGAATTGTAATGAAATCATCCTGTCCCTTACAAAATCTGGCCACATATTTAACCAAAGGCCAATAAATTCTCAAGGCTGACTCTGTATCTGTACTGTAGAAATCAGAATTTAAATTACATGCTGCTATACTGCCATCCAGTGGTCAAATATGTTTTTCTATATTGTCAGTTGTGACAAAGGTCTGTCCTTGTCTCTGTGGGTCCTGCGTTTCCTGATGGATTTCACTAGCCTCATTAACCCTTTTCTCTCTAGGGAGCCATTCCCATCATAAGCCAGGAGGGAAGTGAGAAGCTATCCTCCCTTGCACAGTCTCTGTTGTCTCCCAGTCTCAGTGATTAATCAGGGGGGAAGCCCAGGCCCACCCTCTACTCTGGGCTCCAGCCCTAGGACCCTAATAGTATCAGCTATGGTAGCTGACCTTTTAGGAACAGGACACGTACAATTCCCTGGGCTACTTCCCCACAGCAGCCTCCACTTCACCCTTACCTCAGGGCCTCCTTCTTGTGCCTAATATGGTGTTTACAGCACAGTCTCTCCAACAGTGCAACTTCTCACAGCTACTGACATGCACACCCACCTGCCTAACTGGGAGGTTTTTAAACTAGTTTCAGCCAGCCCCTGATTGGCTTCAGGTGTCCCAATCAACGTAGCATCCTCCCTGGCTTCTGGAAAGCTCTTAATTGGCCCCAGGTGTCTTAACTGACCTGGAGCAGCTGCCATTTACTTATCCTGGTACCAGGGATTTGTTTAACCTGGGGCTAATATCTATCTCCCACTACTTTTCTATAGCCATCTGGCCTTGCCCTATCACACAATGTAGAGATCAAGACTTGGCAGAAGCAGAGAAGTTTTCTTTGGGCTTGTCTGCATGGGGAAAATTGAGCTGGATCGCTATAGCACAATAATTATTCAATTACTCTGCTTATAGCTATGCCTGTCAATTACTCCTTGCAGACAAGCCTTCGGCCTCTCACATGCACCCATCTGGGCAGAGTTCTACGGAGCGGGATCCACTGACACCCTCAACAGTTTCTGCATCAACCATATCTGGGGTTCTCTGCTCGGTGTCCCCCTCAGGCTCCCTTCTTATGACCCTTTGACCTCACTCCTGTCCCTGTTCTTTTATTAGTTGTCCCCCGAAATCAGTGGGTTCTGTGGTCCTGTGGGTCCTCCCTTTAGGCTGAGGGGGATCCTTTAGCAGTGGGCGGGCTTCGCCCGCCCACTTCCCAGACACCCAATAGATGGGGCTAATATCTATCTCCCACTACTTTTCTATAGCCATCTGGCCTTGCCCTATCACACAATGTAGAGATCAAGACTTGGCAGAAGCAGAGAAGTTTTCTTTGGGCTTGTCTGCATGGGGAAAATTGAGCTGGATCGCTATAGCACAATAATTATTCAATTACTCTGCTTATAGCTATGCCTGTCAATTACTCCTTGCAGACAAGCCTTCGGCCTCTCACATGCACCCATCTGGGCAGAGTTCTACGGAGCGGGATCCACTGACACCCTCAACAGTTTCTGCATCAACCATATCTGGGGTTCTCTGCTCGGTGTCCCCCTCAGGCTCCCTTCTTATGACCCTTTGACCTCACTCCTGTCCCTGTTCTTTTATTAGTTGTCCCCCGAAATCAGTGGGTTCTGTGGTCCTGTGGGTCCTCCCTTTAGGCTGAGGGGGATCCTTTAGCAGTGGGCGGGCTTCGCCCGCCCACTTCCCAGACACCCAATAGATGGGCAGAGTTCTACGGAGCGGGATCCACTGACACCCTCAACAGTTTCTGCATCAACCATATCTGGGGTTCTCTGCTTGGTGTCCTCCTCTGCTCTGGAACCCTTTTGCTCACCCCTCGATCTTACTCCACTTTCTGCCCCCTCTTGATTTATCCTCCATAATTAGTGGAATATAATTTCTTTTTTGGCTCCTTTTTTCTGTGGGATCCTTCTTGTTAGCACTGAGAGTCAAATATGCTAATAAGCATAGCTGCCAAGTTCTGGTTTGTACCATGTGCCATTTTATATATAGCATTTAATTAACTAACTTGCATACAACCCTAAATTTAGGCCTAGTCAAACACACCATCCCTTGATCATTGGTGGGGTTAGCACATGGAGCTGAATAAAACTTGGCATCTCTAGCCAGGGTAGGTGAGTGGCCACAGGGAGGGAGGAGGAGCTAGATGGGTGCCTGCTAGGAGGTCAGGAAGTGCTGGGCCCGTGGAAGGATAGGAAGTGTTAAAGCTCCTGGGGGCAGCTGAGGACATTGGGTGCTGGGGCTCCCAGTGGGCACGGGCTATGTGGTATAACTGGATTTGAGGGAAGAGAGTAGGCTGGAGCCTGAGGCCAGTATCAAGCTCCTCACCTTGTGTTTCTGCTCCCACCAAATGCTCTAGCCACTTCCTGGCTTCTCACTTCTGGCCCTAATCCAGCAGGGGACGGCACCTGGATCCTTGTTAAGCAGGCTCCCCAGCAGCCAAAAGGTTGCATAACTGCAGATAAATGCCAGCATCCTTTTGGCAGATCAGCTGGATGCATGAGACTCCAACTGAGATGCGGATATGCATAACATGGCTACCAAATGCATGACTGTTGCCATCAGATGGGTGACACCTGGAAGCCCTGCATATGGCGTTTCTTGCTGGTGTGAATATTTAAAAGGTTATCAATTTGAGAGAAGGAAAACTCTGAAAAGGAAGATAATATTGTAGAGAAAGATAGACATTTGAGAGACAGGAGAAGGACAGAGTTTACTAGGGCTTGTAATTCTTCCAAAAATGTCTGTCTGTTTTGAAAGAAAACATACATAAAGGACCTGCTTTTCAGAGGTGGTGAGCACCGACAGCTATAACTTAAGTCAGTGGAGGCTCAGGACCTCTGAAATCTGGTCCAAAATACTGAATTGTCCTTTCAGTTTAACATCCAGAAAACTACAGACAGAACACAAACCTGGAAGTTGGCAATAATGCAAAGTCCAAAGCAGCTTATTATTCCAAGTGTAAAGCCAGCCTTATTTAATCTGGCGATCTTGGGTTCTCCTGGACTCAGAGCATAAACTTGTTTATAGCGAACATACACAGTAGCAATACCTGTGAACGAATAACCCAAATGCAGTGAGGCTTGAGTAAACAAGGAGACTATTCTTGTCAACTGTAAGGTGATAAGAGACAGAGGTCACTTATTTAAAAGGCAAAAACTACATTAAGGTCTGGTCTACACTAATGATGGAAGTCAATCTAAGTTAACACGAGTTAAGTTATGTAAATCTAGTAAGTTAAGTCGATATAGCTTAGCTCGATTTACAGCAATATCTACATTGCGCTATGTTGATGGCAGATACTCTCCTGTTGACATAGCCTCCACTTCTCGAGGAGGTGGAGTACTGAAGTCAACAGGAGAGCGCTCTGCCATCAACTTATCATGTTTTCACCAGACCCAGTAAATCGCAGTTGCTGCATTGATTGCAGCAGTGCCAATTTAGCCACTAGTGAAGACAAGCCCTAAGAGAGCAAAGTGAGGAACTCAAGTCAGGAAATAAAGTGAAGTGACAGAAATGCAATTACCTTCTGGTCAAGGCATGTAGTGTTTGTGATCCCAGATTAGATTAAACTGATTTTTAAAGACACAGGAGATTCCACTTCCCCCATGATGTCACTACTGGGCACAGTTAAGGTTATTGACTTGTCCTGGATGTGCATTTTCATAGCTTAACATGTCTTGATTTCTTTTAAGCTTAACCTTAACTATGAGTTTCCTGGACTAATAAATGCTTGGTTTGGGGATAATTATAACAATCCTATAATGCATTTCACCCAAAATAACTGATCTGTACTCTCAGCCTCACTCTCTTAATGTAGCTTTTGTCTGGGAATTATGGGTAAGTTAGTAATAATGAAACTAAGTAACTTAGCGTTCCTGTTTAATAACTTGTATTCCAGAAGTGTTTACAATGTGCTAGAGGTCATTGTATCTACTTACCTAAGAAAGTGGAAATATTTAACATAATCCCAAATAAGCATCTTTCAGGAGGTATTGTCCCTGTGTCACTGTAAGAAAAACAGTATATAAAACATGGTTCTCCATCATGTACTGTAAATTTCCACCCAAGAAATGCATCTTTATAAGAGGAGGGAAGGAAAGGAGAAACAGGGTCATGAAGCATTCAAAGCAGTTTCAGCTATTTTGTTGTACACTACTTAAGCAATTTACTGTGCTAGTTTCTAGGGCTGCAGAAGCCAACATGACTACCTGTTTGTTATGGGCACAATGTTTTTAGAACAGGAACAATATGTACAATCCAACTTAGCTATCCTGTTTATGTTAATTCTCCATAAAAAGTTAAAAGACAGTTAAGGCTGTAAAATGAAGCACTCTAAACTCTGAAAAGGCCAAAATTAAGGTTCCAACGGGACACACAGATTACCATACAGGGTTTTAATTACGCATTTTCAAAGTACACTTTCATCATTTAGTGTGCAGGATGGACTGTATACAGTGAATGTGGGAGCTGCTCATTATTTTTTATCTTTAACTGTTCAACATGTGGTCTCATATGTTATTCCCTGCACACAATCAAACATCTGCCTGATTCACTATAAACAAAGCAGACTTGCAGAGTTACATTTTTACACTTGTAAATGAGGGTCAAGATATTCAAAAGTGGCTAATAGGTTGGAAGCCCTCAATTTTTGGGTGCCCAACTTGAAATACTTTAACGGGGCCTGACTTTCTAAAGCAGGTGCTCAGCACTTTCTGAAAAAAAGGCCCCTTTAAAGTGTCTCAAATTTGGCTCTCAAAATCTCTGGAAAATCTTGCCTGACATTTCTGTATCTCCATTACACCACAGTGGAACTCTGAGTAAATCTATCAGAAGATCAAAAAGGCAGCAGTACTAATCATAAGAAAGGCAAAGACTGGGTATCAAGCCTCCAGGCAGGCTGGTCTCTCAAACTCTAAGGGTGAAGCTACCATACCCACATAAGAAAGAAGTAATGTTAGAAAGGAGAGTTTTAAAGAGACTAAATAATTAGTGAAAAGTTCTCACTGCTAATTTAATTTGTAAAGACCAGTGCAAAGGCCAGCATGAGGCCTTGGACCTGTTTAAATCCCTTTAAACCCTATTCTGAGGACCAAAGTAGGAATTAAGTGGCACATAGGCTTGGGGCTGGCTGTCCGCATGGGGTGAATCTCATCTTATGTGACTAACAATGTTTTAATACTCTTAACAGCAGCTAAAAATTGTGTGTGTGGTTTGTTTTTTTTAAATCCTGAATCAGAAGTGAAATCCTGGCCAAGTGAGAGTAAACCACATGACACAGAAGGGCAATAAACTAAGGAATATGAGAGATTAGATATAAATATACATTCTGGAATTCATGGAAAGCTAATTCTCCCTAGGTTTCATGCTGGATAGTTTTTGTTTTGTTTTGTTTTGAAATTTGCACAAAGCATGATGCCTTTTCTGACAAGGGCAGTTACAACTCATCTCTAACAGCTCAATAGTCAATGGATCAAGTTGTGAAGACTGCCAGTCCTTTCACCAAATGGAGGAGAAATTAGAGAGGGAAGATGATGGTAGGTCCAGGCATCTGAAGGACAGCAGCAGAGGCACATGCAGACCTTCCCTTAGTACTTCCAGAGAGATGTTAAATTCTGTGACTGTGCTTGGTTAGCAGAACTAAGAACTACCCATGGCTGTCTATGACACTGCACCCAGCAACTGATTTTAGTTAAAAAACATGTTAACACCAAAGAGGACAATATCCACATTTCAAATGAAAAAGGCATATTGTCACAGAACACGGGTTTCCAATCTCAAGATTGCATATGTAACCACCCTGCCCTTCCCATACGGCTAGAAAGGAGGGATGAGTCCAAGTACAGAAAAGGCCGAGAATTGGCGTCATAGAACAAGAACTCTGGATTCAGATACTTACTCTATGGCTCTGTGCTTCCAGTTATCCAAAATCTCTAGTGATCACTAAAACACCCCATGATATCATAATGACATTAACACAGGCCATGAAAACCTTAAAATGTAAATGTTTGTGTTTGTCCAAAAAATTAAACTAAATTAAATTAACAAGACAAGTATGGATGTTTGTTTTTTTTAAAAATAAATCTTCTTAGTTTAATGTTAGAACTGCTAATCCCAAAACAATATATTTTAAACTGCAATTTTTTTAAATGTTAGGGGAAACAACTGCATAAAAAGGAAAGGCCAGTTCTGGCATGAATACTGTGGTATGGTTAACAGTGCAACAGTTAGAGTTTTACTGACCTGATGTAGGGCACCAAAGGGTCGATATGACGTAGAAGGACTGCGGTAATATATGAAAATATGAAAGAAGCAGCTGACCAAACAACCAAAGCCGAAGGCAAGAAAGAGAGGCCTTGCTGAAACCACCACATTGCAGCACTGTTTCACAAGTCCAAACGCTGTGAAGAATCAAATATGCAAAAGATCTTTGGTTTCGTCTCAGTGTTTTTCTCTTCTTGAAGCCAAAGAGTGAATTGTGTTTAACATGCAGTCTCCATGCACATCCTGTTATAAACAGCCATAGTAAGAGAAGACAAATTGGATTTAGTATCACGGTCATTGAAAGCACAAAAGGAAGCTTTCAGGAAGTCACTGCTCTTTCAACCCAGAAGTAGCTTTAAAGTGAAAAGCAGAAACTTCTTTTGGAAACTTTCATACTGCAACTCACAGAAGAAAGCTAGAGAAGAAACTCACGGATGTCATTTTACTGCCTTAACATTTGTCTGCTTCCACAGCTGTGTCAGGAGAGCCACTGTGATGTGATTCTTTCTTTTCAACTCTATTTGTGCATAAAACCTCTCCAAGGTTAAACCATAGGGATCAGAGAGGCTATGAGAGAAGTAAGTACAGAATATGTCTCAGTGACAGTTTTACCAACAAAGGAAATTAAAGGTTCTACAACTGCCACTAACAACAAACTGGGCATATTTACAAAGTGACCTGACAACACGGAAATATTAGTAACTCTTGCACTTATCGAGCACCTTCCATCTGAGGCTCTCAAGACACTTTACCACCTCATACTTAAGTCAGTAAATATGTTCATAGATTTCTTTTGGCAAGAGCCGGCTGCTGCCATCCAGGACTTCCAGCACAACCACCACCTAATCCAGCTGCAGAGAAAGTTCCACTTACACACTTAGTTAGTTAAGTGCATCACGCTGTGTTTATACACCAATCCAGTTTTGAAAATCCGAGCCTCAGAGCAAGATTACCCTTCATACAGAGCTAGATGCACAGGTCCTGTGTGTAGCTGCGTCACCCCCACAAGAGCACAGGGAAGGAATTGTAATTCCTCCCTTGCTGCTAGGGGGAGGGGAAGACAGTAGTTTGCTACCGGCTCCAATCGGGAAACTAAAAATAGACCCCAGTTCTACAAAATCATGGTCTTGTGCTTTAACCACAAGGCCAGTCTTACATTCAAGAAACAACGGTCACAGAAACTGGTTAAGCCTAGTAGATGTAAGGGTCCAAAGAGATGAAAGATTGGAGACTGTGAACAGAGCAAGGGACAGGGCAAAAAAGACAAGGAGAAGTGAGCAATGTGGAGAGAGAGTGGTGATCAGAGAGAGTCAAAGACAGAACCCTCAGAAAAGAGCAGAGCCAGACGATGAATAAGGCAGTGTGGAGTCAGTCCAGAGCTGGATCGGAAATACAGCATTGAAACTAACCAGAATGAGGGTGGTCAGCTGCAGTGACAGGAATAGAGAAAGCCAGACATCAAAGTACAGGAAGAGAGACTGAGGGAGCCAGAGTGGTAGAGGATCCTATGGATGGGGAGGGAGAGACTAGATAGAAAGGAACAGATTGTATGGGAAGAGAGAATCTGAAAGTGATGAGGAGACTCCTCCTCTCCAGCCAGTGGATGGGGAAATGAGAGAAGGAGAAACTAGATTCCAAGAAGGGAGCAGAAGCCGAGTCGAAGAGAGAGAGATGGGTATCAGAGTGAGGAAGTAGGAGATAAAGTGTGAGGTCTCATCCCTGAATTATCTCTGAGCCTCCTTGAGTGTAATGAGTGATCAGTTACTTACAGGGTTCAGCCAATCCACAGGCGAGATCCTGCTAGGTGATCCCAAGGCAGGTACATAGGTTCCTGGGAAGCAGCTTCTCTAGTCTGCTCAATGTCACTACTTGGCTTGGAACACTGCCCTTACTGCTGCTCCTGCTCTAGCGTGTACCTGTGGCTGTTTCCCACCTAGCCTGCCCCGGTTCCAGCCTGCATCTGCCCCTACCTCAGCTGTGAACTCTGACAAAGATAACAGATTGACAGGAAGTGGAGTAGTAGGAGGAAAGAGATCGGGGGTGGCAGGCGAAGAGTCCAAAGGGCAAGCATAAAGCCAGGAGACAGAGCAGGAATAGGAAAGGAAGGATATGAAGATGTATTTTGCTATGATGCATGATAGTCTCTAGCATGGAGGTGGATGGGGATACAGAGGCAGAATTAAGGTTTGGTGGGAATCTGAAGTGCACAAGTGCACATGTACTAACTTTCTGCCCCTTAATATTTCATTTTCAAGCTATTAATAAAATAACAATAGCACTTTCGTGAACTTCCATTATAGGATTGCTGTCAAAAGTCTTAAAAGAGCAACACTCTGATGCAGAAACTACAGAACCCTAACCACCAAAAAAGAAAATCAACCTTCTGTTGGTGGCATCTGCCTCAGATGATGAAAATGAACGTGCGTCAGTCCGCACCGCTTTGGATCAATATCGAGCAGAACCTGTCATCAGCATGGAAACGTCCTCTGGACAGTTAGGTTAGGTTTAAAAACCTATAAAAACCAAACAGGTAAAAACAATTCAACCTTTGTAAGTTCAACTTTCACGATTAAGAGATTGCGCTACAGTACCTGTATGAGGTGCACTGAAAAACACTATTTCTTTCATCTTTTTACAGTGCAAATATTTGTACTAAAAATAATAATATAAAGTAAGCTTTACCTTGTATTCTGATTTGTAACTAAAATCAATATATTTGAAAATGTAGAAAACATTCAAAAATATTTAAATAAATAGTATTCTGTTATTAACAATGTGATTAAAACTGTGAAATTGTGATTTTTTTTTAAATCTCGCAATTAATTGCGATTAATTTTTTTAATCCTTTGACAGACCTAATTGGAAGTGTTAGCAGACTCCATAAAGAAAAGTGTTAATATAACAAGATGTCAGATAAGTGTTTTAGGCTTATAGATTTTTAAGGCTAGAAGGGACCATTAATTGTCCAGTATGACCCCCCTGCATCACACAAGCTATAGAATTTCACCAGTACACCTCTATCCCGATATAACCCGGTCCTCGGGAGACAAAAAATCTCACCACGTTATAGGTGAGACCGCGTTATAGGTGAGACCGCGCTTTGACCCCCGGTTCCTTGTTCCCTGACCGCCCCCTCCAGAGACCTCCGTCCCTAATCACCCCCAGGACTCCGACCCCTACCCAATGCCCCTGTTCCCTGGATGCTCTGACCCCATTCCTCCCATCCCGACAGGCACTCACCGGCAGCAGCAGGAAGCAGAGCAGCCTGGCCATCTGCTCCACTCCGCCAGCTCCCAGCTGCAGCACTCTGCTTTCTGCCATCGGTGAGGGCGGGGAGGTTGGGGAAAGGATGCCCACCACACTCACCTGTGGCAGGAAGCAGAGCAACACCGCCCCAGCCTGCTCCGCTTTCCTTGCCCCGGCCCCAGCCGTGTAGCTAGGGGGCAGCTGGGGAAAGGTCCTGCACACACCTGCGGTGGGAAGTGGAGCGACACAGCTGGGAGCTGGCGGAGTGGAGCTGGCTGGGGCTGGGCTGCTCCAGGCCCCCCGCTAATCCCCCGGGCCACTCTGGGATTGCGGGGCCCCCAAAAGTGCCCTCCCACAGCTCCAGCCCACCAGACCCTGGGGGGGGAGCCCCTAACCACCCCCTAGACCCTCTGCCCCTTATCGAACCCCTCGGCCCCGGCCTGGCCCTGCACCCTTAACATGCTGCTCAGAGCAGCATATCAGAGCTTTACCGCATTGTATGTGAACTTACATTATATCGGGTTGCGTTATATCGGGGTAGAGGTGTAATTCAATGCTACCGACTGTTCTGATTTTATTGAGGATTTTTGTGAATATACTAGAATCTCAGCTTTCATTTTTTAAAATTAATTGTCCTCCTTTGTGGAAAAAACCTTGAAAACAAGAGCTTTAAAGACTCAAATAGCAAAAATAAGAAGAACCCAAGATCCACTATTTAAAAAAGTCTTTTTGGCTTTACAGTCACAACGCAACATGTTTAAGTGTTGTACTTGCTTGGTTAGAAATATAGTGATAACTTTCAAATCAGTGGCAAATATCCAATCTCTACACACATGTTCTTATGAGAAATTAAAGAAAGTTGTTAAGTAAAATTTGAGCTTTATTAAGATAGTTTGAGCATGCCAAAAATACTAGTGTACACATCCACATAAAAAGTAAGTCAGAAATAAGACTATACAACTCTGTCTGAGAAAAAGCTTGTGAGATACAATGCTGAACTTCTGTTCAGAAATGTAACTGTCTCCAAAGGAAAAGAATCCTGTTAAATGTAAGGTACTTCAATTTAGTTACCAACTTTAGCAAGCAGAGAATTTGTCATAAAAAAGTTAGTTATCATATACTGGACTATTACGGCAACTAAATTAGTAGAGGTATGCAAGAAATGATAAACATACAAAATTCTGTATCTCTAGCTAAAGATATAGAAAAAATGATATCATGTATTGTAGTAGCTGAGAAACATGATGATGTAATCAACTATATCACAGTGCAATACTCATAAGAAGGCACTGAACATGCAGCCTTAACTTTAGAATTTCCTGCCTTTGAGTGCTGAACTGTTCAACATCAGTTTGACTAATGTATTTATTTAATCTATTCATAAGGTCACTGTAATATTAAGATGTAGCACAAGGTCAGACTTTCTGAAGAATGGTAAGGATGTACATGAAAGCATATAGGTGACACTCCATATAATTGTGCTTTTGTGAACATCCAATGCCAGGATTTTGTGTACAAAATCCATTCACCCTAGCAACTTCCTGTGCTTAGAAAAGCCTTCTATATTTTGTCCACGAAGCACCCCTTCTCAACTCTTTCATATTTCTCTTTAAAACTCACTTCTAAGAATTCTTCTACTCTCCTCATAGCCAATCTCTTCATGCTCCCTCACCTAGACAGCTGCCCTGTGTCCTGCCTCTTTTTATTTTTTCTAATTGTCCAATTAAGGACTGTATTGTGCAGTTGGAGCTGTCTGGGCAGATGCCTGTGCATAGGTAGGCCTTGCACAGTGTAAGCAGAGAAGGGAGTGTGTCTTCACTTTATCTGTAAAGTGTGGTGTACATTTATGGTATTGTATAAATCAGCGGTCCCCAATGCGGTGCCCGCGGGCGCTGCGTCCTGGCTGGTGGTCAAGCATCCGCCAAAATGCTGCCAAAATTTGTCATCTAGAGGCATTGCTGCTGAAATGCTGCTGAAATTCGGCAGCATTTCGGCGGATGCTTGACCGCCACCACGGTCCTTTCACTGGCACCTGCCAGACGAAAAGATTGGGGACTGCTGGTGTAAATGATTAACAGTTTACTCTATGAAGATGTCCTATGGCCTATGTCTATGTAAAGAACTATGTCAACAAATACTTAAACTCCCTTGCTACGTCATAAAAATCCTCCTTTGCCAACTGGTCTAGATATACACAAATGTAGGCGTCTTTTTTCCTGATGTATTTAAGTATTCTTAAATAGTTATCTCAATCTCTGGCTCTTTATATCCATTTTCTGAAGGAGTATTTTTTTTTAGACTTCTGTTGGATAGACTATTAAAGCACTTAATTACCTATAATTACACTTGATAAATAATGCAAGAGGAAGAGAGAAATGATCAGGACTAGGCAAGGGCTAGTAAAGATGATTTTAAATGAAATCTGAAAAAAAGACAGAACTGGAAAGGAAAGAACTCCCACAGCTGCAGGGGTAAAACTGTCTGGTGAAGGGGGCAGAGATGAGCTGGGAGGGGGGGAAATCAATAGGCTGGAGCAAGTCAATGAAGAGCTTAAAAACCTAAAAAACTCCTTTGAGGATAGGTATGATGTGGTTTTGTTTCTTTGAATGTGTGCGGTGTGCAGGAATATTCTACACATGATTAAGTTGAGAGATCTAGGACTTTATGAAGCTATGGAAAAGGGATTTTGTAATAATAAAGATGATAGGCTGTCAAGGCATGGATGAGTTAGAGTTAAAATTTTTGCTTAAGTGGCCTGTAATGCAGAGTAAGCAGAAATCTCAACAGCAGCTGTGAAAGAAGGAAAATTCTGAGCTAAGGATGATGTCCAGGAACACAGGAGTTAAATACAGCATGCCCCTCTCAGGAATGGATTGGAGAGGAATGAGAATGAGCTGTATCTGAGATAAGTATTTCCATCCCCGAGACATTGTGTTGAAGCAAGCAGGCGCACAGGTGCACATTACTTTGTCAAGACAAGCACAAGGAATGGATAGGGAGGAGTCATTAAATGTGTCAAAAGGGTTCATTTGAATATTGTATTGTCTCAGGGCAAAAGCTAAAGGTAAAGCTAAGGTGACTAAAAAGGAGGCGGCGGGTTGGAAAGCCCAGAGAAACAAGGAGTAATACACACCACAAAGTAAGAGTATTGATGCACAGAAAGAACCCCCTGGCAGTTAGTCTGATCTGAGCCAGGCTGAAGGGAAATTTTTTAAAAAGGGGTTGGGCAGTGGTGAAGCTTTAGAAAGGAAATTCCAAAGGAAAAAGCATCAGTTAAGTAAGCAGGAAGGGTGAGGAGAGATGGAAGGGCTTGGATCACACCAGGACCAAGAGAATCAGCCAGGAAGGGTAACAGGAGGCGTGAAGAGCATCACTGGGACAGGGCAGAAAGAGGGGGTGGGGAGCTGGATCAGGACAATGGGAGGTGTAAAGGGATGAGTTAGTACAGCAGATCAGTGGCAGGAGAGGGTAGGGGGCTGGGGAGGTGTGAGGTGAAGAGGCAGGAGGGGGTGCAGGGCAGTGTAGAGGTGAGGGGGCAGGGCAGTGGGGGGAAGGAGTACAAGGGGATCAGTGTAGGAGAGCAGAGCAGTGAAGGAGCAGGGCAGTGGGGAGAAGGGGTACAGGGGGGTGGGAGAGGAGGGTCAGGGCAGTGTAGGGGGGTGGGAGAAGGGGGCAGGGCAGTGGGGGGAAGAGGTACGAGGGGATCAGTGTAGGTGGGAGGGGGCAGGGCAGTGTAGGGGTGAGGGAGGCGGGACAGTGTGGGGAAGGGGTACGGGGAGGATCAGGGCAGTGTAGGGGGGTGGGAGGGGGGCAGGGCAGTGTAGGGGTGAGGGAGCAGGGCAGTGGGGGGATCAGTGTAGGGGGTAAGGGAGCAGGGCAGTGGGGGGAAGGGGTACGGGGAGGATCACTGTAGGGGGGTGTGAGGGGGCAGCGCAGTGTAAGGATGAGGGGGCAGGGCAATGGGGGGTTGTGTAGGGGGGTGGGAGGGGGAGCAGGGCAGTGGGGGGAACGGGTACGGGGGAATTAGTGTAGGTGGGAGGGTGCAGGGCAGTGTAGGGGAGTGGGAGGGGGCAGAACAGTGTAGGGATGAGGGAGCAGGGCAGTGGGGGGATCAGCGTAGGTGGGGCAGGGCAGTGTAGGGGTGAGGGAGCAGGGCAGTGGGGGGATCAGTGTAGGGGGGTGGGAGAGGGCAGGGCAGTGGGGGGAAGGGGCACAGGGAGGATCAGTGTAGGGGGTGGGGGGCAGGACAGTGTAGGGGGAGGGAGCAGGGCAGTGGGGGGATCAGTGTAGGGGGTGGCAGGGGGTACGGGGAGGATCAGTGTAGGGGGTGGGGGGCAGGACAGTGTAGAGGGAGGGAGCAGGGCAGTGGGGGGAAGGGGTACGGGGAGGATCAGTGTAGGGGGTGGGGAGCAGGACAGTGGGGGATCAGTGTAGGGAGGTGGGAGGGGGCAGGCCAGTGGGGGGAAGGGGTACGGGGAGGATCAGTGTAGGGGGTGGGGGGCAGGACAGTGTAGGGGGAGGGAGCAGGGCAGTGGGGGGAAGGGGTACGGGGAGGATCAGTGTAGGGGGTAGGGGGCAGGGCAGTGGGGGATCAGTGTAGGGGGGTGGGAGGGGGCAGGGCAGTGGGGGGAAGGGGCACAGGGAGGATCAGTGTAGGGGGTGGGGGGCAGGACAGTGTAGAGGGAGGGAGCAGGGCAGTGGGGGAAGGGGTACGCGTGGATCAGTGTAGGGGGTAGGGCAGTGGGGGATCAGTGTAGGGGGGTGGGAGGGGGCAGGGCAGTGGGGGGAAGGGGTACGGGGAGGATCAGTGTAGGGGGTGCGGGGCAGGGCAGTGGGGGATCAGTGTAGGGGGGCGGGAGGGGGCAGGGCAGTGGGGGGAAGGGGTACGGGAGGATCAGTGTAGGGGGAGGGAGCAGGGCAGTGGGAGATCAGTGTAGGGGGGTGGGAGGGGGCAGGGCAGTGGGGTGAAGGGGTACGGGGAGGATCAGGGTAGGGGGCAGGGCAGTGGGGGAAGGGGTACGGGGAGGATCAGGGTAGGGTGCAGGGCAGTGGGGGAAGGGGTACGGGGAGGATCAGGGTAGGGTGCAGGGCAGTGGGGGGAAGGGGTACGGGGAGGATCAGGGTAGGGGGCAGGGCAGTGGGGGGAAGGGGTACGGGGAGGATCAGGGTAGGGGGCAGGGCAGTGGGGGAAGGGGTACGGGGAGGATCAGGGTAGGGTGCAGGGCAGTGGGGGGAAGGGGTACGGGGAGGATCAGGGTAGGGGGCAGGGCAGTGGGGGAAGGGGTACGGGGAGGATCAGGGTAGGGGGCAGGGCAGTGGGGGAAGGGGTACGGGGAGGATCAGGGTAGGGGGCAGGGCAGTGGGGGAAGGGGTACGGGGAGGATCAGGGTAGGGTGCAGGGCAGTGGGGGGAAGGGGTACGGGGAGGATCAGGGTAGGGGGCAGGGCAGTGGGGGAAGGGGTACGGGGAGGATCAGGGTAGGGGGCAGGGCAGTGGGGGGATCAGTGTAGGGAGGTTGGGGGGGCAGGACGGACTCGGACCCGGACCCGGCTCGGTGCCTGGCAGACCCCGGGGGGAGCGCGCTCTCTGCCCCGCGGGTGCCTTACCTCGGGCTCTCCTGGCTCATCCCCATGGCCTCTCCGCCCAGGCAGCGCGTGCACGGCAGGGACCAGGGTGAGTGAGCCTGGGACGCGCGCGCGCGCCACACGCCCAGTCCCGCGCGCTCCAGGGCCGGGCTCCCACACCCACCTCTCAGCGCGCGCTCCCGAGTCACCCCGTCCCCGGCTCATTTACGGCAGCCGGAAAAGGGACGTAAAAGCGGCGCCGTGCCTGTGCGGAGAGAGGCTGAGGTAAATGCCGGGTCCTCCGACGGAGGCTGAGGGGCCGAACCTCGAAGTTCGCGGGGTCTCGGGCTCCGTGTGACCGGCTCCTCCGGGGAGGCGGCAGCCGGAGTCTCTGGCCCCGGGCTCCCTGGTGTGTGCGGGGTGCTGGCTCTAGCCCCCGAGGGGTCCCTGCCGGCTGAGCGGGCGGCCTGAGCGAGCCGGGGGGGCCAGGCCGGGAGTGGGGTGTTTCCGTCCGGTTTTGTAGCTTCCGGTGGAGCGAGTTCTGGAGCTTCCCTTTGTGCGGGGCGATTTGCTGTCCTGACTCATCCACCCCCACCGAGCAGCGCCGGGGCTTGGGCTTCTCTAAAACATCGCTGGGGCCAGCAGCCGCGGGCAGCAAAACTCCCTCCGGTTTCTCAGAAAATCGGTGTCACTGGAAAGCAAATGTAGCTGGAAGTCCTACAAGCTCTCTGAGTTACTCAGCGACCTAGGCGGTTGTGGTAGTTTAGAAAGTCAGTTGTATTTAAAAGCAGCAAAGAATCCTGTGGCACCTTATAGACTAACAGACGTTTATTTGTTGTATTTAAATGGCTTGATATGTAAACCTTCTGTTCCCCCCCCCCCTCCCCCAAAACGCAACCACCTTTCTTCCGGACTCCTAGGTATTTAATATTCTAGTCGACAACTTGCATTGCACATTGTCTTTCCAAATGTAATCCGTGAATATGCTAGTTGGAGACTACTCATATCCAGCTTCTTGTCCACTGTAACCCCTAGGTCCTTTTCTGCAGAACTGCTTCCTAGTCATTCTGTCCCTAGTCTGTAGCAGTGCATGGGATTCTTTCGTCCTCGGTGCAGGACTCTGCACTTGTCCTTGTTGAACCTCATCAGGTTTCTTTTGGCCCAATCCTCTAATTTGTTTAGGTCCCTCTGTATCCTGTCCCTACCCTCCAGTGTATCTACCACTCATCCCAGTTTAGTGTCATCTGCAAACTTGCTGAGAGTGCAGTCCACACCATCCTCCAGATCATTAAAGATATTGAACAAAACCGTCCCCAGGACCGATCCTTGGGGCACTCCGCTTGAAACTGGCTGCCAACTAGACATGGAGCCATTGATCACTACCCGTTGAGCCCAATAATCTAGCCAGCTTTCTATCCACCTTATAGTCCATTCATCCAGCCCATACTTCTTTAACTTGCTGGCAAGAATACTGTGGGAGACCGTATCAAAAGCTTTGCTAAAGTCGAGGAATAACACATCCACAGCCCCAGGCATGCTACCCTCTATATTAGAGAAAGCAATTTTGAAGAAACGGGACTTGCACTTGGATTGGAAGATGGTTGGGTTTGTGATGGTCTTTGGTTTCTGATGCATATCAGTGGTGTATATTTCCACTGGAGCTAGAAACAAGGCCAAGGGCAGCAGTTTATTTGCCAGGAGAGGCAACAAGGGGTGAAAGCTAGTGCTACTTGTGGCTATAATTTTTTTATGTGCTCACATGTTCAGTAGTAGCTGAGCTGAGATGACACTTCCATTCCCCTCCAAAATTCCTCTTTGCAAATGCCTCTGAACACTGTCTTAGGACACATTTGGTTTGCAACCGGCCCGGGCTGTCAAATGTCAGACTTACAATTGTGTTACGCTTAGAGGTTGAATACTACTAAGTTAGTTACATTTTCTTCCTCTTAAATATATCTGTATTCCTTTGTTCCAGGTAGAGCAGAATCTTAAGACTTCACAATTGTAACCTGCCAAATAAAAATTCCAAGGCTAACCAATCCATGAGTGGGCATCGATCCTCAAGGAAGCGATGTGGAGAGGCACGCTTAGAATCCCCTATGGATTGTGGTCATGTTCCTGCTACAGTGTGTGTGTTACGCAGGTTGGTTCAGTTGCCTACACCGCCATTGTCAAAGCACCAGCTAAAGCGGTTAGAAGAACACAAATATCAGAGTGCTGGACAGTCCTTGCTTGAGCCACTAATGCAAGGTTACTGGGAATGGCTAGTTGGAAGAATTCCAGCCTGGATTGCCCCAAATCTGATCACCATTACTGGACTGTTAGTAAACATATGTACAACAGTAATATTAGTGTATTACTGTCCAACAGCTGTGGAGCAGGTAAGATATGGGCTTTTAACTATGACAAACTTCATATTTAGTGTGAGTAGCATGGAGCCAACATTATTTTGGCTGTGTTCTTGTGTTTGGAGAAGAGGTTGTGTTGCACTGAGTGATCCACAGTTCTTATTTTGAGCTGTTCTGTGGACACACATGATATGTGGAGTTTTTTTTCTTTAAAGAGGTCTTCCTACTAATGTTAACTACACACAAATGCTTATAAGTGGATTTCCATGTTGGCACTTCCTGAAGAAAACAGCTGGGTTCTGCTGCTTGCTAGTTACACTGGGGCAAGTGAAAGTGATGTCAAGGGCAACATGCACTAATGTTGTGTTGTCTGTCTGGCCCTGCCCAAACACTATGTGAAACATTCAGTCAAGGAATATGTAATGTCACAATAGAATGGGAAGGGAGCTCAAGCTTTTCTAGTAGCAATTGTGTGGGGGCTGCTGGAGACAGAGAAAAATTTGGTTTGCATCGTCACAGGAAGCTGCTGAGTTCCCATGGAAGCCTTAAGAAAAGGAAGCTGGACCTATCCTGTCTTGGCATTGCATGTATAGTTACCACCTGTTTTTCATTACTTGTGATTGGACAGTGGTCACCTGAAGCTCTGTGTAGACTAGTTTCTTGTTGTGTTGTAATTCAAACTGAATTGATAGGTAGGTCTGATGCTTCTTGGTGCATGCAGGGCTGTGAGTCACCTCATTACTACCTGCCCCCAGCATGAGGAAGTCTTGCCTGTGCTAGCTGGGTGATAGCTCCTTAACACAGCCAGCCTGTCAGCCACTCAAGCACTCTCCCATGGGCTACACCAGCCCTGGCTTTGCCTTGCAGATTGACAGTAGATGCACTGCAGCCCCTGACTCCCATTGAAGTGTTGCCATGTGGTATCCAGCCCTGATCACCCAGTATACCACAGTTTTTTACCATAGACTACCGCTCCTCTGTTATGCACAGCACTTGAGTTCAATTATAAAATAGAAATTTATTTTATAATAGATTCAGTTAAAAACAAGCCAGTGTGAGAGATGGGAATAATGCTTGATTTATAGGTAATCAGGACATGCAATCTGGAGCCTAACTTAACTAACAAGTTATCCTTATCTTAAGCTTACCTCACTCAAAGTTCTTTCCAGCATTTTCAGCCAAGCTTGCCTGACAATCCTGTTTTCATTAAGCAAACTTTGCAGTCAGTTTACTTCCTCAGTGAGGGATGCCATGGTGTCGATCTGCATACCCATGTATACCAGAATAGGCCTTTTAATATCCACCTGAAAATAGGTTGGGTTGAAAAATACTAAGGTCTTGGCTACACTTGCGAGTTACAGTGCATTAAAGGAGCCCCGGGTGCACTAGCTCACTACCTGTCCACACTGGTAAGGCATGTAGAGCGCTCTGACTCTGCGGCTAGAGCGCTGCTGGTACTCCACCTTGGCGAGTGGAATAATGTTTGCTGGAGCACCCCAGCATCAATGTGAAGGAGGTGTTGCATTACTGTGCTCTGATCAGCCTCTGGAAACGTCTCATAATCCCCTTAAATCAAGTGGCCACTCTTGTCATTGTTTTGGATATGTCCTTTGAAAGCTCCGTTTGACAGCTAGCTACTTATCTGCTCTGAGACAAAGCAACCATTACTGTGGAATGCTGTGTGTGTGTGTGTGTGTGCGTGCATGCGCGCGAAAGAGAGAGAGAGGCGGGGGGAGGTCTGCTACTGTCTGAACTTACAGGACAGCATGCTGACATGCTCTTAGCCCTGCAAAAACCCCCTCTCTCTCCCCACACATACACACAACACACTCCCTGTCACACTCTACCCCCCACACACATTTGAAAAGCACATTGCAGCCACTTGCATGCTGGGATAGCTGTGGCCTTTGCAAGAGCTGCTAATGTGGCCACACCAGTGTGCTGGCAGCTGGCAGTGTGGACAGACTACAGTGCCTTCCCTACTGCGCTCTACGAAGGCTCGTTTAACTCAAAGCGCTCTACATCTGCAAGTGTAGGCATGCCCTAACAGTCGAGCAGCTCCACTGGTGTTAGCACTGTATGGAGTGCCATTGTTACATGCTTAGAATGGGTTGGTCTAAGAAGACAAATGCTTAAAGTTCTGGCATCTGCCTGCAGCCCTTCTTGCTATTATCACCAGTGGAGGCATACTCTTTGGAAAGAAGTCTAGTGTTTTTATTTTAAGGTGGTGAATGCTGCTTTAACTTTATTTCCCTTATGTATTTCAGCAGTCTAGTTACATGATCACATACTCCTTCTCAAATAATACAACACATTATAAAACTTGTTCTATACTATTAACTGCAATCTGTTGTAGTACAATATAATACTTACTCCTAGGGAAATTCTGCACCACAGCACGTGTGCAGAATTCATGTCCCCACACAGATTTCTCTGATTCCCTGCAGAAAAATGACTTTGACAGGGATGCCAAGGGACGCTGCCAAGAGCAGTCCCGCACTACTCCTTAGCAATACAGGTACATCATTTTGGGTGTCTGGAGCAGCAGGTGGAAAGGTAAATCACTGCGGGGCTGAGGACACTCCAGCCAGTGGCTCCTACCTTGAGCCAGGGTTAGCTGCTAGTCTGGCTGGGCTGGAGGCAGGAGAGGATGGGACTTCCTCAGCCCTAGCCACTCTTTGCAGGGGAAATGTTAGACCCACCTCCAGAAACCTCCCCCAGCTGCAGGGAGCTCAGCATCTTCCCCTGCTTCCTGCCCCCATCGCTCCTCAGCTGGAGTGGGGGGAAGGAGCACTATATGGGGAGCTGCTCCCCCATCCACTCAACCCCCATGCATCTGGACCTCCCACACCCAGACACCCCTGCTAAGCCTCCCTCTGGTACATCCAGAACCCCCCTTGCCCTCCGTACCTGAACCTCAGCCCCTGCATCTGGAGCCCCCTGCCTCCGGACCCCCACCCCTGCACCCAGACCACCCCCAACTGAGTGCCCTGCACTCAAACCCCCCATCCTGATGCACCACCCCTATGCCACTGACACTCCCTCCCATGAGCTGCACCTAGACCCCCCCCGATGAGACACTCCCCCCACCCCCAGTACCCAGACTCCTCTGCTGAGCTGCAACCATCTTCACCTGGAAACCTCTGCATAGTCCCACTGCTGCTGCACCTGGGACCCCCCTCCCATGTGCATTCAGATCCCCCCACACCTAGACTTCCCCACTGAGCTTCCTGCACCCAGACTGTTCCACACAGAATCCTCTCACCCCACATCTGGATTCCCCCCAACACTGAGCCCCTCCACACTTGGATCCTGCCTGGTTGAGCCTGCCTGCCCCACACCTGGTGCAGAGGGACAGGGCTCCAGGGTGTTTCTGGGGCAGGCCCAGGCCTTGTGCTGTGTCAGGGTCAGGTGCAGCCTCATTGCTGAACACAGGTCCTGGGGTAGGGGGGGCTGCAGGGTGATCCTCCACCTTCATGCAGCCAGTGGCCTGTGCACCCCACTGCCATGCTGGTGCTTCTGCATTTATTTATTGACAAAACTTGCACAATTTTAAAATATTGTGTGCAGAATTTTTAATTTTTTGGTGCAGAATGGCCTCAGGAGTATACTGTGTATAACAAAGTTCATGAAAGAGACAAGGTGAGTGTGGTAATATCTTTCATTGGACCAACTTCTGTTGGTGAGAGAGAGAGAGAGAGAGAGAAGCTTTTGTGCTACTGAGCTCTTCCTTAGGTCTGGGAAAGGTATTCAGGGTCTCAGATCTTGTTTTTTAGTGTAAGTAGTTAGCATGTATTCTAAGGGACCATTTAAGCTGAAGTTAATGAAAGTCACTTGTTTGAAAATACACACTAAAACATTCTTAGACAACATATGTAATACTGAATAAGGATAGTGAAAAGTACAAGCTGGCAGAGAGGGGTTTAAAATTAAAATAACTTTCAACACCTCTGTCCTAAGTGTGCTTTGGTAATACATTTTACTATAAATACCTTAATGCTAATTATTTTAACTGGATATAGAAAAACACGCATGGGTCTGTTTAGGAAAAATCTCAATTTTCAGTTTGTACTTTTCGATTTAGAAATAATGTTAGGGGTTTTTAAAAAAAACTTACATTCTTATGTGACATTCAAATAACAACATACAATACTTGGATCAAGTAACCTTTGACTGTTCTCACCACAGTGTGAGTATCTATCTACTGCAAGTCAATGTGACTTAAGTTCTGAAGTCACTTAGATGTGTTTGAAAATCTTACTGTCATCAAACAATATAAAGTTACTACAGTTCTAAAGTATATTTAGTTTAGTAGCAAACAGCTAGCGATATTCTACAATAACAAATTAGCATTCAATGGGATAACTGTCTCCAATGGGGAAAACTGTCCTGTTATGTGTAGTGCACGGGTACTGACAAAAATGATGAAAACGCATATCTTAGAGAGAGGAACTTGTATTAAAAAAGCAAATTATAAGTTGAAATTGAAAACAGTGTAAATGTATAGGTTGGTACTCTAAGATTGTAGGAGAAAACTGGATGACAGTGAAGTAATATAAAGACATAAAACTACTGTAGTATGTGTGCACTAGGAGTAAAATGAAGTTTCACCCAGTAAACTGTAATGCTTCTCAAAGTATTGGATCCATGTGATTTGCTATAGTGTATAAAATTGGGCTATACCTATATGCCTACTTTTGCAAAGAATTCTGAGAACCTCAAGAGAGGGGTGGGGGAGCTCTAGTAAAAAACATTATTATTTATTATTTGCATAACTGGTATTGCAACTGACTTGGGTTTAGTTTTGAGCTTGACATGTAGGTCATGATGCTACTACTGTGAAGCTTATTGCAGGATTGGGGCCTCATTTCATACGTACCAACGTTCAGAGCAAAGGCTGTCCTGTTGATGCATGCATAGCTAACTTATGGCTTGTCTACATGGCCCCAGATTCAGACTACAGAGGTATGAACTGCAGCTCACACTAGTGTGCTATGCTGTAACTCTCCCAGGTAGACTCTGTGGGCATGAACCTGAACTAGGAACCTTTTAGTTAGCTTAGCCCTGTTTGAAAGAAGACTGTTAACATGAACCTGATACCTCTCAGCTTGCAGCAGCAGTGTCCACATGAGGGAGTTGAAGTGCAGCATACCAGTGTGTTCTGCAGTTCACACCTCTTTAATCCAAATTGCCGGGGGGAGGGGTAGGCGTAGCCCTAGTGGCATAGCAAGTATATGTATTTCATGGTGTATAGCAAATGAGACATGGCTCTGGAAGAGTCTTGTTTCATTTGTTACACATCTGTTTAGTGTGACTGTCAGCTTCACTCTGCTTCCATAAACTACTCATGGAAAATGGAACTACTTATGCATCTCTCGTATCCCTTTTTGTAAAGCATTTTGAGATCTACAGATGAAAAAGTGCAAAATATTACTGGCCCCACTTTACAGATGTGAAAACTGAGACTAAGATAGGTTGAAGGATTTCCGATGATGGCGCTAATAGCGACTTAAACTTTAACCACTTAACCAAAGGATTTGGATTTGAATCCTTGATCTAGCTAAGACTTGGTACCTGTTTTGTCATCTGTAAAACAGGGATTTTAATACTGAATAATGTACCTCACAGCCACATCTGGATTATTAAAGAGGAATGTTCATGGTGTTTTTAATGACCACAGACTGGGAGAAAGCAGCGTTACTTAGAAACTGGAAGAGCTGTTATATTGGGTGGCGTTATATTGAGATAGCAGTGTACCTAGAGACGACCTTAATTGTGCCCCATTTTACAAATGTGTTGTTCTACAGTCGTTATTTTTCAAATGTAGACTGGTACTGTGCAGTTTTTTCTTCAGCCTTAGATTTGTATAAATACTGCACTTTCTTAATGTAGTTTTTTTTTTTTAATGTGGAATTTTCTGTTTCTTGCATCTCACCATTTTCCCCCCCACCCGCTAGGATCAACTATCAAAAATGCATTTATTAATATGTGCAGGTACTGCACGTTAAAAGTACTTTGGTAGGAGAATAAAGATCTGTTTAAGGTGTTTCAAATCTTTGTTGTTAATCTTTTACTGACCTTCACTTTTTCCACCTCCCTCCCCTCAGGCACCTCCGTGGGCATATCTTGCTTGTGCATGTGGCCTTTTCATTTACCAGTCTTTGGACGCTATAGATGGAAAACAAGCAAGAAGAACCAATAGTAGTACTCCTCTGGGAGAACTTTTTGACCATGGTTGTGATTCACTGTCCACAGGTATTGTTACTTGTAACTGGAAGATAATGGTTAATTAAAACTATTTATTATTAGGAAAATCTCCAAAATATAAACTAGAATATAGAAAGAAAAACCTTTGTCAGGCATACTATTGAGGAGATGAGCAATTTGATGCTATTGTTGTGTTGCCAAACAAATCTTCTTTTGGTTGTAATTTACTTCTTTTAAGCAGAACCTAAATCTGACTAGTTTAGTGTTACACTGACACTGAGGGAATTTAGGCCCTGATTCAGCAAGGTATATAAGAATCTGTAAAGCTCTAAGCATGTGAGTGGTTCTGTTGACGTTATGGGGTCTACACATGTGACTTGCTAAATTTGAGCCTAATTTAGTAACTTTACCTAGCTTATGTTTAGAATAGAAAGAACGCTTCTAATTTAGTTTTAGATTTACTTTATTAAAACAATTTTAAAGTCAGATTTTGGGCCTAAACTATGTGACACTGGGAGTCCAAATTCATCCCCGACTCTGCTCTGTTGAAAGCAGAGGTAACTTTAAACCTGTCTTCAATGAAAGATTCAGATTGTTTTTGTTTGAGTACTTAGATCACAGTTTATAAGATTCTAACATTTAAATTTTGATGGATGATCACTCTATTATGATTTTGTAATTTTAGATGTATAGAATGCATAGTTTACTCCTGAGGGCATTCCGTGCCAAAAATTCTGTGCACAATATTTTAAAATGATGTAAATTTTATTTGTCAAATAAATGTGGAGGCTCCAGCATGACACTGGGCATCACAGGCCACTGGCTGTACAGAGGTGGGAGATCACTGTGCAGCTCTCCCTCCCTCCTCTCCCCTCCACCCCCCCAGACACAGATTCAGTGGTGAGGCTGTACCCAATCCTGACACAGCGCAAGGACCGTGTCTGCCCCAGGAACACCCCAGTGCCCTGGCCCTCCATGCCAGGTGCACCAGGTGTAGACAGGCAGGCTCAGCAAGGTAGGATCCAAATGTGGAGGGGCTTAGTGTGTGTGTGTGGGGGATGGGATTCAGGTGTTGGTTGAGATGGTTCTGTGTGGGGCAGTCTGGGTGTGGGTGGGTCAATGGGTGATCTGGGTGCAGGGGGGATCTGGATGCACAGTGGCTTGTGGGGAGGGTTCTGGATGCAACAGTAATGGGACTCTGCCGGGGGGGGTCAAGGTGGTTGTGGCTCACTGGGGGAGGCCAGTGTAGGGGAGTGGGGATCCAGCTGCAGTTGGTTGGAGTTTAGAGGGGTGAGGATCCAGGTGCGGGTGGCTTGTTGGGGTGCTCCAGGTGCATGGAGAATGGGACTCATTGAAGTGATTCAGAGTGTAAGGGGAGTGGGGCTTGGTGGGAGGGTCTGGGTATGAGGGGGTCTGGATGCATGGGGGTTGGGCAGATGGTGGAACAGCTCCCTGTACAGGGATCTCTCCCTTGGCAGCTGAGGAGTGTGTGTGGGAGTTCTCAGAGATTCCTGCAGCTGGAGGAGAAATCTGGGGTTGGGTCTGACCTGTCCCCAGATGCCATGCAGGGAAAGAGGAAGTCCTGTCCTCCCCAGCCTAGCCAGGACTAGCAGTTGAGCCTAGCGCAGGGTAGGAGCCACTAGCTAGGTCTTCCCCAGTTCCGCCCTCTGTCCCACAGTGATTTACCTCTCTGTGGACTGCCCTGGGCACCCAGAACATAACTGCTGGAGAGGGTTGCATGACCACTCTTGTGGCTTCCCTTTGCTTCCCTGTCAAAGTCATTTTTCTGCAGGGAAGCAAAGAAATCTGCAGGGGACATAAATTCTGCACATGCGCAGTAGCGAAGAATTTCCTCCAGGAGTAATAGTTGCCTTTTTTGTGATTCTCACATAAGAAAACTAGGTAATTTCTTTTAATGAAAGACACAGTGAAAGAAAATGGCAAACTTGAACAAAAGTAAACAAAAACAAGGAAATTCCAAATTAAAAGCCTGATCTCATAAATTGCTGAGAATCTCTTTTAAAGTGCTGTGCCCCCTCTCAGCTCCCATTGACTTCAGTAGGAATGGGTGCCTTTTACAATGGGTACCCTCTGCACACTCTCTTAGCTGATGGTCTGCAATCTGTTGTGATGAGATTATGCAGAGGTATTTGTAGGTGACAGTAATGTATAATCAACAGCATCTCAGGAGTCACCCTGTGAGATGCTGAGCACCGTCAATGAACAGCAATAATAAAGCAATGAAACATTTGCATTAATTGAACTGTTTTTGTTTATTATGTGACCTATAATCTTTGTTAAAAGTCTTTACTATATAATGTAGTGGTTTACTGTAATCTCACAGTGCCGCTTTCTCTGGGTCCTTTGCTAGAATTCTGTCTCCTGTATGGCTTTGTAAAGATTTCTTTGTACATGTTTGTTTATTTTTGTCTGATTTCTTCTGCAGTCTTTGTGGTTTTGGGAACTTGTATTGCTGTGCAGCTGGGGACGAACCCTGACTGGATGTTCTTTTGTTGTTTTGCTGGGACATTCATGTTTTATTGTGCACACTGGCAGACGTACGTCTCTGGAACATTGCGCTTTGGAATGTAAGTAACTCAGTTGAAAGTAAAACTGTAAACAGTGAAGTCAGTTTTCTGTTCAATGTATGTCCTGTAATAAGATTCTTAAATTAGTAAAAGGTGGGTAGGTATCTATGGATACATATATTCACATACTTTTATAGTGATGACTACTATATATTGGAGCCACTGCATACAAAAATAACACTAAATAATTTTTGAGCCTCTTATTATCAGGAGAAGAAAAACTTCTGCTCTCTGAAATAATTGCTAACAGCTTCTGATGTGAATTAAACACAAAATAATGTGTATTCAGATAGATGGCAACGTGATTTCAGTTATGCAGTCATTCCTGTGTGTCTGGGAAAAATCAACCACAGCATTTGCACAGCAGTTGATTTTTGCAAGATGTGCATGTTTAGTCCCTGAGTGCTGATCTTAAATAATAAGATTTACTTAACTCTTAATAGAATGTGGTGAGATTTTGATGTAGAAAATTAATATAAATTGACATTTTTGCCTACAATCTGAAGCCCTGAGCGTGCGTTGGGGTCTGTGTTAACAAATCCCAAGTGCTTGTGAGAAGTCTGACTCTGGAAGTGAAATTTTGGCCTTATTAAAATCAATTACAAAACTTCCATTGACTTAATGGGGGCGCTGGTGTGGCAGGATTTCATCTAGAAGACTAGGCTATTAGGGCTGATGCAAGATCAAGTCCCTAATCAATGGCTGTTGTGTAATCCTATTGGTTCTAAAGGGTCCTCAAAATACAATATTTATATTATTGGAAATATCTACATATGTATAAAGTCCATCTGCCAAGTATATTTCAAATGAGGTTAAGCAGCCTATTGAAGGATGTCCTCTGTGTTGAACAAGAATCATAATTTTTGAACATTTCTAGAAATTTTTTATATTCTATTTAATTTGTGGTGATTTCCAGCTTTAAAGTATGTACAAGGTACAAACATTATTCATTAAATGGTCAGTCAACAGGTTTCTGGGTATTGCAAAATTTTATCAAACTAAAAATAATCAAGTTCTGGGCCTTTTGGCTGAAATAGCCCCTTAAGGAGATATTTAATATTCATTGATCTTACCTGATAAGTCTAATTGGTTAGCTCCATTGAATAGATTTCTGATAGAGCCATATGAAACATCAAGATAACCGGTATTCAGTGTATAGTCAGTATTCCATAAAAATCAAGGGTCAGACTCTAATCTCGATCACATAAATCCAGAGCAACTTTAGCAACCTCATTGGCGTCTTTTGAGATTCATGGTGTAACAGATGAAAATTTGGTCCCAGTTCCTGGACTTATCCACATAAGACTTATGCCCATAATGTTAGGTCCTTGTTCTTTCAGAACACAATTAGGGCTCCACTCTGGAACTGCGGAGCATCTTCAGCTCCCATTGAAATAAGTGAGCATTGAGGACAATGGGCACCCTGCAGAGACCAGCACAAAGCGTCTGATTTTTATAAAGGCCTAAGCATGGGCTTAAATGTTGAAGGTGCAAGTTATATTTACATTTCAAACTATCTGATTTCCAGGTGCAGTCAAAGAAATAGCCATGTAAATATTCTCATTTCCCCATACAAATTTTAAGATCCCTTTCACTGGGATCAATACAGCAAAACTTGTCTCTAATTTTACAGATGCCATGTTTCAAAATCTAATTCTACAGGAACCTCACTGTTAAAATGAAAAATTATCAGTATTTTCTGATAAATCATTATTTATAATACATCGTAAAGGTCACACAACTATATTATGTGCTTAATATTACAAGTATCAGATCAGCATTTGTATAATGAACTCATACTTTTAACATTCCCACTGTCATAAGGCTAATAGGCTTACAACAAACTGCCACAAAAACCTGAGAATGAATATTAGGAAAAAAGACAATAAGCAGTGCTAAATATTAGCTTGTCTCTGAAGCTTTCTCTTTACCAGTCTTTGCACTGTAAGACTTATTCTGCCTCCTTCCTGAGACTTGCAGATATAGGAACCTCTACATTCCAAATAGATGTTGATAGCTCTCATTGGCTGCTTCCCCTTGTATGACTTGGCACTTCTATTCTACAGTAACAAAGGCTATTTTTGTTGCAGCTTTAGTAGTAAAGAATTACTTGACATGTTAACAGCCAACAAAGTCAGTGGCTATTTTGGATTTAATTGGAAATTGAAAAGTGGAATATGAGAAGTATAGCTAAAGTGTTAGAGTAAATTTGATGCTTTTATTTGTTAAATTACAAAATTAGTTCCCAAAGGGAAATGACAGTATAACTGGACCTGTGTACTGCATTCACTAGAAATATGACTTGATATTTTTATTCAAATACAGAACTCATATTCAAAGGTTACATACATTGAAAATGGGCTATTCAGCTGTAAATGGGAGTGTGAAGAGTTGGAGAAGGTAGGCTACAAAATACCCCAGTGATCTGTTGTTACATCATTAATTAATATGTTACAGTAGTTGTGAAAGAGGAAGTAAACAGAATAATGAAATAAAATGTGGAGACTTATAAACTGGTGAAGATATAAGAAAGATATAAACGGATCTACTGAGGTTAGAAATACGAGCAGGAAGTAAAAGGAGATTCAATCTGAAAGAACGCATCTGTATATGTCTGAGAGAAAGTAATCCCTCAGACAATACATAGGAAGGGCAGTAGAGAGCTGTGATGCTCTAAGAGACTGAGGGTGATAGTTGATACCAAATTAGAAATGGCCTCTCAATATCATGGTAGACTGTACACAGAGAAGCATCAAAGAACAAGGAGTTGATGAGCACTTTCTATATGTTGTGATGAGACGCCATCCACAATATTGCAGTCAGTCGTGGACTCCACAATACCAGAAATTATTATTTTCTCTGGAGTCTGGACCTTGACCGAGAAATTTGGACCTTGAGGGAAAAAATAGACTACCTCTGGCATAGATCATCTGACCTGCTGGGATCTTCTGAAGGTGGTATAACTATAGGCCATGAGGTAGATTTAGTAAACGTACGTATCTTTAAAAAGCATTTGACAACTTTCCATATCAGAGCTCATTGGACATTGAAGAGTTACAGAGGAGGAGATAAGATGTTGTACTGGATAGAAAATTGGCATTAAGATCAGGAAGTATGCCCTAAGCATAGAGGGAAGTGCTACAAGTTGAAAATGTGATACGAGTGGAGTACCCTGGGACCAGTTATAGGATTAGAGTTCATTAAATGGCAGCAGACCCTATATTTGTTGTCTAACACTTCACATTATAAAAACTATTCTATTTCTTGAAGAATCCTAACAGCTACATGGTATGCAGAAAGGAACTTGAAGTTTGGCAGAGGATTGTCTTGAGGTCAGGAAGGTGCCTTTTGCTGTCCCAAGGAATATCTCTTCTAGTTTGTCTGAGTTAGTTGTCAACAGTTGCTACTTCCTATCTGTTTTTTCCTCAGTAGCGCTTCCTAGAGGTCTGTCAGGGTTCTATTAGTACTGTGCATGTATCTTTCTGTAGCATGCCACACACTCAAACCTCCTGACAGGGCAGAGGCAGAAAGGATGTTCATTGTTGTCTTCCTCCTGCGCTGCTTTCCATCATTATGACACCTTTGACAAGGTGTACTTATCTGGGTACTAAGAGACCATGAGATAGTCACCACAAAGTGAGACAGATTGATAAAGGTTGTGAAAGGCACAGAATTAATATTAAGTGAGGCCTCATACCCCTCACGAGCTGAGTTGCACCTAAAATTTCAACATGACACACAATTCCAGCTACACTGCCTCTCAGAAATAAAGTTCTAAATCTAAAAGTACTTGGCTTTGTTGTCTGTAAAGTGTGTGTGTGCACGCAAAACTAGGAATACATGGAAATTTGGGCAGAAATGCTTCATTTAAAGAGGAGATAAAATATAGATGAAGTACCTGGGGAAGAAAGCGAAAGCTTGGGCTCTGACTCTTTGCAGCAGCTAACACCTGCTTAGAACAGACTTTTCCACAACCCTGGTATACTCTGAAGTTTCTGAGGAACTGTCTGAGATCAGCAAATTCAGTTGCAGCATAGAGAGAAAAAGCACAAAGCAGGTGCAACTTCAAAATGAGTGTATCCCATTTTGCTCGAGATTCCATAAACCAGCCTTCATATCCAGGCTGGATTCAAACAAATCTACTGTGCATCAGCCTCATACAATACCAGGAATATCTTCAGCTAGTACAAGACCTAGGGTTGTAGAATATACTAAACTGAGCAAAGGTGTACTGGAAAATAGTGTTTAACTGAAGTTTTTCTTCAGTTTCTACCTGCTGGCAAGGAACTGAGGAAGGCAAAGTAAGCCCTACAGAGCCCAGATTGGTACAGAGATCTGTAAGAACAAAGCTCCTTGAATGGAACTATTTTGTGCCAATAGCTTAATTCTTCTGTATGCCTCATGTATGCCTGCTGTCCAACTATAATAATTTTGTTAGCACAAGTGGAAATGAGACGGTAACCCCAAAATGCTTAATTTTCTCCCAAAGAAAATGTTCAAACAGAATTAAAGTTCAGTTCACAATAGAACTTGTATTAAAATATAGTCCATTAGCAGCTCACAATTGTGGGTTTTTTATCTAACGTGGTCATTCTAGTTAAAAACCTGCATTTAGACAGTATATCTGTGCACCAGCATAATCACTGGGACCAACAATGTTCTTAGCATTGCATGTTGGCTTTTGAGGACCCCATTAGAATATTGTCATTTATAAAATTGCTGAGCAGTGAAGAGGTAGATTACAAGTAAGTAAATATTGACTTTCTTTGTGTTTTCTCCACCTTCCTCTTAACGGTTAGAAGGGGGAAAAAATGAAATGTTAGGTTAAATCTGTTAAAATGCAGGTTACAAATATTTAACAATTGTATTACAATTGTTCTATTGCCTTTTTATTTTTCAATAAGTCTCTCCAACTATATCCTAAACCATTTTTGTAAAATACATATTTTTCCTCCATTTATTTTCATTTTTTAATCGGTTTGGTATGTTTCATAGACTACTACCGCACTTATTGGCAGGATGTGTATATAAGTAAAATAAAAGTTCCCTAAAGGATTTTTCTAGCTGGAGATATCCCCCACAATAAAGTAATTTTGTCTTTTACTGTTTGACGTTCAAAATAACAGGGAAATTAAAGTTTGCTACAATATGTATGAATTTAAAAAAAACAAAAACCTTTACTGTGGTATAATGACTGAGGTACACAAAATAAAGATAAGAAATGAGGTCTAAAATATTTTTGTTTTTTCAAGAATGGTCCTATTTAATGTTTTCAGAACCCATTTTGGTGTAAAGAAACATTACATTTGCAATTTTCAAGTCCCTCTTTTCTTTTTATACATGTTCTGACAGCTTTTCTACCCAATTATCTTGTGAAAACTTCTTGTAGGATAACTCTAATTATAAAGGAAGATTTCACAACCTTACATATACATTTATAAAATTACAGTGCAAAATTTGTAAACAACCCTAATTAGTTGACATGGATTTCCTTTTGCTGCACATGTCTTACAAAATACAGTACAAAAGAGGAAGGGGAAATACTGGCCGTACCTTTTTAAATTAGAAAGATGCATTTCCTATAACTGGAAATAGTGCTTAACTGTAATTCAGTTAATTATTAGCACTGTTGATTAATCAGTTAACTCAAATTAATCACCATTAAACATATTATTAAACAATAGAATACCAGTTGAAATTTATAAATATTTTGCATGTTTTTCTACATTTTCATATATATTGTATTGTGTTGTAATTGAAATCGGTGTATATTTTTGATTATTTTTACTGTAAAAATGATAAAAGAAATAGTATTTTTCAGTTCATCTCATACACATACTGTAATGCAGTCTTTGTTGTGAAAGTGCAACTTTCAAATGTAGATTTTTTTGTTGTTGTTACATAACTGCACTCCAAAATTAAACAATGTAAAACTTCAAAGCCTACAAGTTCACTCAGTCCTACTTCTTGTTCAGCCAATCGCTAAGACAAACAAGTGAGATTTCTAAAGATAGCTACAGCACTCCAACCAAGGTTTAAGAGTCTGAAGTGCCTTCCAAAATCTGAGAGGTACAAGGTGTGGCACATGCTTTCAGAAGTCTTAAAAGAGCAACACTCTGATGTGGAAACTATAGAACCTGAACTACCGAAAAAAGAGAATCAACCTTCTGCTGGTGGTATCTGACTCAGATAATGAAAACGAACATATGTTGGTCCACACTCCTTTGGAGCATTATTGAGCAGAACCCGCCATCAGTATGGATGCATGTCCCCTGGAATGGTGGTTGAAGCATGAAGGGACATATGAATCTTTAGCGCATGTGGCACATAAATATCTTGTGACACTGGCTACAACAGTGCCATGAGAACGACTGTTCTCACTTTCAGATGACGTAAAGAAGAAGCGGGCAGCATCACCTCCTGCAAATGTAAACAAACTTGTTTGTCTGATCTATTGGTTGAACAAGAAGTAGGGCTGGGTAGACTTGCAGGCTCTAAAATTTTACATTGTTTTATTTTTAATGCAGGGTTTGTTTTTAAACAATTCTACATCTGAGTTCAATTTTCATGATGGATATTGCACTACAGTACTTACGTTAGGTAAATTGAAAAATACTATTGTTTTTTACAGTACAAATATTTGTAATCGGAAATAAATATAAAGTAAGCACTGTACACTTTGTATTGTGTATTTTAACTGAAATCAATATATTTGAAAATGTAGAAAATATCCAAAAATATTTAAATAAATGGTATTCTATTATTAACAATGCAATTTATTTGAGTGCTGGACAGCCCTATTAATTAACTTTAGTTCTGTACAGTACTGCTGTATTCATTCCATTTACACATCTCACCGCATTAATTTATATGAAAATGTTAGATGAGAATGAATTGAAATGACACTTGTATACATTTAAATTCAACAGTCACATTCCTTGCACCTTAGACTTACTAGCCTTTTCTTTTTGCCTTTAAATTATGTTGGGTTCTGGTGCGTTTTTCTCTTTAGTACAGAGATTCAAGTAGCAAAGCAGTCTGTCATGTATGCCTAAATCCAAAACTCAGTGCTCAAACTCAGTAATCCTGTGCACTTGGCAGATGTGTGAGGAAAGGGATTTCAGAACAATTTCCCCTGTAACGGTCTGTTTTCTAGTGCTCCATAGCTTTCCAAAACATTCACATTTGCTTGGTTCTCTTAAAAGGTGAATATTTTAAAAGTTTGAGCTAAATCCCTTATGAAGTATAAATAAAATTACTGTTTCTCTACCACAGAAAAGGAAAAAACAAACCACACTTTTGACTATAACTACAGCAAAAATGGCCAGAGTTTGAAACTTGGTGGGGACATAATCTTCATGGAGGAGCAGTGTCTTTTCTTGATTTTGTTTTAGCAAAAATAGTATAATTTTAAAAACTGCATATTAAACATATACAGTGAAAACTTTAAGACAACAGGCATATACTGCACAGGCATGTAGGGCTAGTCAGCTGTACAGTCATTGGTTCAATATGCTTACAACCCCCACTAGGAAAACCACAAGATCTTAGAAGCTTCAAATGCTGATCTCTTTCTTTCAAAACTAAACACAAAGTATTAGAAATTAGGTCCTGGTACTGCACCTGCATAGGTACATGCTTGACTTTTTAATTAGGTGAGTGGCCCAATGGAATCCCTCTAAGTAAAGTTACAGCTAAACAATAATTGATTAAAAATGTGATGGTAAGGTTGCATAGAGTCACAGAGTCAGAAAATATAAAAGTCAAGATTCCAAGAATAAGGTAATTTTCTCTTCCCACTTTCCTTAACTGTGGCAATATACTTACTGTTTCTCATTATACATACACCATAAAATAGCAGTTTTCACACTGAAACTTGATGCATCACATCTAAAATTGAAAAGCATCTTGTGCACCATATTCATAAATTCAATCAGTGCAGTTACAGTGGATTCTTATTCTGATACTATACTCTAAAATTTAAATTAACCTGTATGCTAATTGATTGCAGCTTACATACCACCGTTACATGCATCTCAATTTGTGAACCGCTGATATAAAATATAGTGGATCTATTACTACTCGACCTTTAATTTTTGAAGTTTTTGGCTTTGTGATTCTATTTTTAATTGTTCAGCCTTACCTAAAAATATCTTTTAGTTTTATTACAGGTACTGTATTCTCTAACTGCGCCTCTGTGGGGAATATGTTCAACTCCTCTTGCTATCTCTCTGCTTCACTATGCCCCAGTTTATTATTCTTCTCACTCTTTCTGGCAGAAATACAAACTTATATTTAATAAAGATCAGCACACTGGTAACAGTTCTGTTACCACTGGACAGGTGTCCATCTCATCTTTGACTCACTTGTTCGCAGTCTCTGGCAAGAAGCAAAGGACTTGAATGAGTATGGAGACAGACCTCCCTGCTCACTGGAGGCAGCTAGCTGAGGATTTAGCCATACTGGCCAGGCTGCTATGAGGAAGCTTGCACTACCACTGCCCACGTATTTGTTCAGTGGAAAACTTAGGGTGCTACTGCATGTGAATGTTTAATAAAAGGTCAGCATTGTCTGAACTAAGAGCATGGGGTTGAATACAAGCGGTCCTGAATTCTAATTCTAGTTGTGTCCCTAACATTGTGTGGCTTTGAACAAGCCATGTTACCTTTGTTACTCGAGGTTTGTCTACACGAACTCTTAGTTTGCAGCAAGTAGGGGTGTGAATCTACCCCACACTAGTCTGCCACGCACTAACTGTCCATGTGGATGCTGGTTATGCACATTAACACTTTATTAATGTGCTATGGTCTAGTCCTCTTTGAAATGGGACTAGATCAAAGTGCATTAATTAATGTACTCCTAACGTGCCTCAGCAGTGTCCACATGGACAGTTAGTCCGTGGCAAACTAGTGCAGGGTAGATTCACATCCCACTGTGCTGAAAACTAAATGTTCGTGTAGATAAGTCTTGGGTGTCCCCATCCATAAAGTGGAGATTATAGTATTTGCTCATCTGACTCACAGGGGCGTCAAGGACTAATTAGGTAATGTTCATACAGTGCTTTGAACATATAAAGTACTATATAAGTGCTAAGTGGTGTTTAGTCTTTGGGGCTTCCAAGCCATCATCTTTCACGGTTATTAAAGCTAAACTCACCTCCCACCCCCAAACCTCCAAAAATCTTAGTTGTAACTATTGTAATGTTTTAAAGAGGAAACCTTTCTAGATTAAAAGTACGTATTTGATACTCTTTAGCAGTTATTGAAAATCTGTTCTAATGTGGCTACTTCAATGAAAATCTCGGTATTTTTGAAATGTTTCTTTCCCTCACACATAGATTTGATGTTACAGAGTCCTTGCTTTGTATTATAGTATCCCTGCTTTTCACAGGAATGGTGGGGCCCTGGTTCTGGAACTATACGGTAACCGCTAGAATTAACACTACCCAATGAACAATGGCATAGATTCTGTAGTGCTAACACCTTTTGTCATGCACAGAGTAACTTGGAAAATGAGAAGTGTCTTTCTAATGATATTTCACAGACAACTGCTTTATTAAAAGACAAAATATCTGTAGTGTATGAATGGGCAGTAAAAAATCCACTCTGATTGGAAATGAGGTTTTGAGTGTTTCACTGTTTACTTAAAACCACAGATAACTTCCTTTTTAAACAAAGTTTTGGTTTTTTTTCCCCGTTGGTTATTCTAAAACTTACAGTGCTGGCTTCAACTTTGCATATAAAGATAGCCATAATGGTGAAAGCACCTCTTTACACAAGGGTCTGGATTAATTTGGTTGGAACCACCTTTTGAAAGTTGTTGTTTTTTGGTAAATGCTTTCCCACCAGAAAATAGAATTGTTTGGGTGGTTAATAGAATCATATGCCAGTTAAGGTTATAAGGTTATAAAGGTCATATCTTGGCCATCTAGAACAAGCTCAGGAAAGGTCATGTATTGCTTTTTCCTTAAAGAAATTTGGTGACTATACCATAACTTCATCATTAGCAGTTTCGCTGTTTAATTGACCTTTTTTTAAAAATGCTTTTCCTAATACTTATTCTAAATGTATCCTTTTTCATCTTTAGCTTGTTATCCCTTGGGATCCAGACAAACACTTCCTTCCCCTCTTCTGTACTTGTGTCCCTCTCAAGAAATTGCATCAGTTCCCCCCCACCCCTTTCTTTGAACCCTCCCTCTTTGTTAGTTTTGTTCTTGAAGGACATCAGAGCTTTGCACTATTTTGAGGGGTTTTCCAATCTAAGATGAAGGGCTGATTAGGGAGGTGACAAATCTAGCATTTCGGTGACTGGGAAACGGTTTGCTTTAGTATTTGCAAAGCCCAAGTATGAATAGTAGTGAGAGGGAGGCTGTCTGGCTGGCAGGATGGAGTGATTAGGGCAACAGCTAGAATGTGGGACAAGTGAGTAGACATAAACAGTGTCTGAATCAGGGAAACAGCCAGGGACGGCTCCAGGCCCCAGCATGCCAAGCGCATGCTTGAGGCAGCAAGCCACGATGGTGCTCTACCGACGCCGCAAGGGCGGCAGGCAGGCTGCTCTCGGTGGCTTGCCTGCAGAGGGTCCGCTGGTCCCGCGGCTTCAGCGGACCTCCTGCAGGCGTGCCTGCAGAGGGTCTGCTGGTCCCACGGTCCGCTGAGGCCACGGGACCAGCGGACCCTCTGCAGGCAAGCCACTGAGAGCAGCCTGCCTGCCGTGCTTGGGGCGGCAAAATTCCTAGAGCCGCCCCTGGAAACAGCTCTGCCAGTAGACAAGATTCTTTGCATTGGGAAGAGGTGACAGGAGAGAGCCAGTTTAATGGAAAAGCCAGTGTTCAGGAAAAGGAGGCAAGTGGTGGTCACTTCCCCAAGCAAGGATGCCTGTGAGTTAGGGGGAGCTATGCCAGTGGGAGAGTCACAGACATTGTACCCTGGGAAATCCTCCTCCTCTTTCCTCCTTTCAAGAATGCACTGCACTCTATAGCTAAAATGGCTACCAGCAAAAAGCTATTGCCATTTCAGTCTTCACATTTTATGTGGCTTTTCAATTGTCATGTTTGCTGTAACTTAGGTTCCAGATAAGCTCTCAAGTAACATAAGTGACAAGTATGGTGTGCAAACCTAGATGAATAGATAGATGCCTGTGGTTGAACATGAACTGACTACAAATAGTTTCAGTGCTACATGAAACAATGTGATCGTTGAAAAGAAACTGCAATGAGGGAGTTCCTGAATGTGCCCCCCTCTCCCCCACCCCAAAAAAAAGAGGAGAGAAAGTAGGAAGGCAGAGACCTCGTTGGGTCTCTGGCCTATATAGTAAAGGGAAATGGGAATAGCTAACTATTAAAGCAATGTTTAAAAAGGGACAAGAGCATAGCTCTTGTGCTATGGATCTGTGCAAATGCTGGGAGAATGGATAATAGGCTGGAAAAGCAAGAGTTTCACATCCATTAAAATAATTTTGATTTACTTTGCATCACGTAACAGCAGAGCGCATTCAAACAGAAATAGCCCATAAGTACATGTTAAAATAAATGTTAGAAAAATAGGGTGTGGTGGAGGAGAGCGTATTTTCCAGACTAGCTAACAAGGGAAGAGGAGTTACTTAATTAAGCAGGTTTCAGCTGCATCGATATTGGAAGAAATTGTAATAATGGGAGATTTTCAGCTGCTGTATTACTTATTAGATAAGACACTTTTATAAAGTCAGGGTCTTAATCTTTATGAAATAATTATTTAATTCTAAAAAGTGGAAGAAGTAGCAAGGAAATTTGCAATCCCAGAAATTTGGGAGCTGGTGACAAAAAAGCTGAAGCTAGACGAATTCGGACTAGAAATGAGGCTAAAATTTTTCACAGTGAAGATAATTAACCATTAGAACAACTTACCTGGGGATATGGTTCTCCATCACCGACATAAATGGAAACTGGTATTATATTCCTGTGTTTTATCATTTAGTTTTGTGGCACAAGATCTTTCTACAATAGGGGACTTTTTTCAAAAATTCCTGCTGTGGTTCAGCTCCAATTGTGTTAACGTTGGGAGCCATTATTGTAGCTGGGCCACTGATTGCCTATGATATTTTAAGCAATATGTCAATTAGACCTGCTCTGAGCATGGTTAGATGTTATGACTTTTAAATACCTTTTGTTGACAGTATATGAAAGATTGGAAAAAATTACTCAGGAAATGGTAGTACAACAAGCAATGGCTTCAAGCAAAGGAAGGAAAGGTTTAATCAAAATATTAGTGCATCCTGGTAACAGCATTATAGTTACACTTGAAGAGAAGGCATTTTCTGTAAAAACCCTGTTCTCGTTACTTAAAGAATGACTTAAGGCAGAACATTCTCACACTTATCTCTTGGAAGGTGAATTTTCTTCAGTTCAAAGGTGAACTGAGGAAATGATTTGTTGTGGAGGTCATAAACCCTGAAAGGAATTGAAGGGACGTCCTAAGTTTTATGTAAATGTCTCTGGACTTCTAACCTCCATATAAACTCTGGGGAAGTTTAGAAACCACAATATGAACTTGGACTGGGTCAAAGACACCTTTCCAGCCTTCCATCCCTAACATATGCACAATGTCCCCAGCATCATTTCTGAAACACACAATCCCACCACACATGTATGAATTAATGGACTTATGTCAGAGAGAGTTTCTAAACTGTACAGGGACTCTATATGCTATTAGCAAAACTAGCTGCATTAAAGGAAGTTAAGGAGTGCCCTAGCCTCGGATTGAAGACTTCATAGTCCAGTTCTGAATCAGCTGGGCTGAAAAGTTATGAAATGTACAAATGTAGTTTTGAGGTAATTTGGGGGCAAACCTAGCAATCAGGAATCCAAAGAAGGCTAATGAAGACAGGTATAATCTAATTTAATGGAATATATGCTTCCATATGACCAGGACTCTATTGTTTTATTCTTGATAAATTACAAAAAAAAAAAACACTAAGCAACTTTCTAGAGAGAAAAATGTAGAGTTAAATGTGCAAGTAAGAATCAATAACTGCTAGGGAAAATACTTCAAAGAACATTGAAATTTTTAACAGACAGTGAAATGCTAGGCAATTCAGTCAAGTTTAAAATAAAAAAGTTGAAAATTACAGAAATGCAGAGTTAAGAACATTAAACCATCTCATTTTCACAGGCTGCTCTTCTCCCTGTTCACTTGATCTCTTAAACATTTTACACCTTGTTAGTTTGGTCACAAGCCCCTGAGGCTGGATATATCTTACCCCCCTATACTTTGGCAGTTTGCTTGTAGACTTGAAGTCTGCAACTGCAATGTTTCCCTATCGTTTATGTGGCAGAATTACATAGGGGAACCCAAATACATATTTATGTGGCTGAAGCTGTAGGGAATTTGACTTCTGTAGATAATAAAATGTTTAAATGGTCAGAGATGACCTGCAACTTGATAGTGGGAGGCACAATTTAAAGGTTCTGATGGTATGCAGCAGGGTTCAGGGCAGTGCAGATAAATCTTGGCAGAAATCTGGGGGGGCGTGACCCTATGTCCTTGTACCCCAGCATCTCCTCTGTAAATGGTAGTTAAATTTCCAGCAGCTGTCATGAGGGAAGATGGTATGAAGGCTTGGTGATATATGAAGAGTGAGAAGAGAGAGATGGTTTTGTAAGTGAAGAGTGAATTGGTGTATTGTCTGTGTTCGTGTACATGGCTTTGGTAAATACAATGCAGTACACAGTTATACAGGTATTGGCTCACTGCCAGTGTAGGGATGTGTAATGTATAGGCATATGGTAGTTAGTGAGTTTAGGATGAGCAGTGAAAAAAAGTTTTATCATAACAGAATTTCCTTTCTTTCTAGTGTTTGTTCATTTAACTGAAATACTCTTTTTAAAATATTTTCCTCATTTACAATTTTCAGTTTTATAATGTAATTTTTCTCTGGGAATTTAGCATTACTTCTACTTTGTTTTATTTATGAGACTCAGTGTGTTTATCTAGAGATACACAAATAAGTTAAGAATGAGGAGTACTTGTGACACCTTAGAGACTAACATTTATTTAAGCATAAGCTTTCGTGGGCTAAAACTAACTTCATCGGATGCATGCAGTGGAAAATACAGTAGGAAGATATATATACACACAGAGAACATGAAAAAATGGGTGTTGGCATACCAACTATAACAAGACTAATCAATTAAGGTGGGCTATTATGAGCAGGAGAAAAAAAACTTTTGTGGTGATAATCAGGATGGCCCATTTCCAACAGTTGACAGGAAGGTGTGAGTAACAGTAGGGGGGAAATTAGCATGGGGAGATAGTTTGCACTTTGTGTAATGACTCATCCACTTCAAGCCTAATTTAATGGTGTCCAGTTTGCAAATTAATTCCAATTCTTGCAGTTTGTTGTTTGAGTCTATTTTTGAACCTTTTTTGTTGGAGAATTGCAACTTTTAGGTCTGTAATTGAGTGACCAGGGAGGCTGAAGTGTTCTCCAACTGGTTTGGCCAGTGTACATGGCAGAGGGGCATTGTTGGCACATGATGGCATATATCACATTGGTAGATGTGCAGGTGAATGAGCCTCTGATGGTATGGCTGATGTGATTCGGTCCTATGATGGTGTCCCTTGAATACATATGTGGACAGAGTTGGCAACGGGCTTTGTTGCAAGGATAGGTTCCTGAGTTAGCGTTTTTGTTGTGTAGTGTGTGGTTGCTGGTACCTTGTGTGTTGTGTGGTTGAATACCAGCAACCACACACTACACAACAAAAACGCTAACTCAGGAACCTATCCTTGCAACAAAGCCCGTTGCCAACTCTGTCCACATATCTATTCCAGGGACACCATCATAGGACCGAATCACATCAGCCACACCATCAGAGGCTCATTCACCTGCACATCTACCAATGTGATATATTTACCTCTACCCGATATAACGCTGTAGTCGGGAGCCAAAAAATCTTACCATGTTATAGGTGAAACTGCGTTATATCGAACTTGCTTTGATCTGCTGAAATGCGCAGCCCTGCCCCCCCGGAGAACTGCTTTACCATGTTATATCCTAATTCGTGTGATATCGGATCATGTTATATCGGGGTAGAGGTGTATTTGCTTCAGGTTGGAGGGCTGTCTGTAAGCGAGGACTTGCCTGTCTCCCAAGTGAGAGTGAGGGATCATCCTTCAGGATAGGTTGTAGATCCTTGATGATGCACTGGAGAGGTTTTAGTTGGGGGTTGAAGGTGACGGCTAGTGGCATTCTGTTACCTTCTTTGTTGAGCCTATCCTAGAGTCACCTACTCCAGGACAGGCCCAATTGTTGGAAATGGGCCATCCTGATTATCACTACAAAAGTTTTTTTACTCCTGCTGCTAATAGCCCACCTTAATTGATTAGTCTCGTTATAGTTGGTATGGCAACATCCATTTTTTCATGTTCTCCGTGTGTATATATATCTTCCTACTGTATTTTCCACTGCATGCATCTGATGAAGTGGGTTTTAGCCCATGAAAGCTTATGCCGAAATCAATTTGTTTATAAATAATAAATATGTCTCTAATGTGCCATAAATACTCCTCATTCTTTTTGCTGATACAGACTAACACAGCTACCACTCTGAAACCTGTGACAAATAAGTTAAAACACTTTTTAAAAAATGCTATTAACCTTTGTCATAGATCTGACACTTTATACACTCTTTCTACAGAATCACACTGGACCACCATCTAGAGTAATGCAAAATATAGTTAGTCAGTTTGAGAGCCTTACATTTGGATTTCCTGACTCTTTGGTGTCTGTTACAGCTAACCCCCTACTCCATTTTGTTTCTTACAGCTGTCCTCATACTCCATTTTGTTTTTGTTCTCCTCCTGTGGCTGCCCTTCCCTGGCTGTTAAGTTGTTTACCAGGGCCATTGCCCTTCTCAAAGGGATGGCCACTTGTGCTGCGTGCTAAACCACTGCCCTGTTCAAAGGGTTAGTCCTGTTATCACCTCGTTGAACCTGGGCTCGGTGTAGGGCAGGCAATGTCCAGAGCTGCAAGACCTATTGTGTTTTTAAGATCCTGGGCATGAGTCATAGGCCTCATGTGCTTTTGCGTCACCTATTGCACAGGACTCTGCCCAGACATGTTTCTGTGCTCACCTGCAGTCTTTTCCCTGTGCCTCCTCCCCTGTGACAGAGGGAGCCTATCAGGATTACTGGCGGGAAACTGCCTGAGTTTGCCTTTAAAAACAGACTTTTTTGAAACAAACATCAGAAAGGTTCCTGCATTGCTGACTGGTCTGATCAGCCAGGGGTTCTGGGGGGTCCTTTCTCTGCTCTCGTTTTATTTTTTGAGCGTACCCCCGTTTTTTGACCCCCCCCCCACGAAGAACGAATTGCTACCTGAGATAGATCCTGATTATTGAGACTGTACCGAGCCCTCCTTGCTTCTTCTGATGCTGCTGCTGCTGCCTTGGGGACTGGTAAGAATCCCTCTGTGAAACTTTCCCTACTTTTATTTTATTATTTTAGCTGCTGGCTCTGTTTCCCCAGCACACAGACTCAAGCTAAACCTTGGTCTGTGTCTTAAAACCTCTCTCAAACTCCGTGGCGCTTTGCTGCTAAAAATAAGCTTGTGCCGCTGCCAAGCTCTGCTCCTGTGGGCTTTGCCTCGGGGATCCCTGCTTTCAGCTGTATTCCTTGGCTTCAGCCACCATCCCTTGGCTTCCTTGGGAGCTGTATCCTGGGCACATACCACTCTGCCCTCTGTGACTTCCCCATAGCATAAGGTGCACCATAGGTTTTGGTTTTTTTAGTTTAATAAGTCATAGTTTGTTAAGATTGTAGAGCTTGTAAGTTCACCTGCCTTGTTATAGTTTACTGTTTTGTTGCTCTGTATAGTTGCTTGTTATAGTTTTGCTTAGAATTGTGATATTTGTTGTTTTGCCTAGTCGTTGGTAAGATAGATAAGGTTTTTGCTGCTTGAATTTGTCTCCCCGTTGTCCCGATCTCTCCCTGAACTTTCCCGTGTCTGTTTTTCCCCCGCTCCAGTCTCCCCCTCTGTGTACTTCTCCGTGTCTATAGACAAGGTTTTTGCTGCTTAAATTCGTCTCCCCGGTGTCCCGATCTCTCCCTGAACTTTCCCGTGTCTGTTTTTCCCCCGCTCCAGTCTCCCCCTCTGTGTACTTCTCCGTGTCTATAGACAAGGTTTTTGCCGCTTGAATTCATGTCTGTTTTTCCCCCGCTCCAATCTCCCCCTCTGTGTGCTTCTCTGTGTCTCCCTGTTATAACTCCTTGCTGCCCCCACCCCGCGTCTGCATCACCCTCCGAACTCCCCAGACTCCTTGCTGCTTCTCCCCCTGTGAAACTTCCCAAACCCTTTGCCGCTTTTTTTCCTTTGTTTTTGGTGTCCGCTTGTTGCTTAAACCTCTCTCCAGCCCTTCTTTACACTTCTCCGCTGCCCCTCCCCTACCGAAGATCACCATCACACTGCTCCGTTGTCCTTACCCTGCAGGGCTTCAGAGTCTCTCGCTGCTTCCAGCCACACTCTCCTCTCATCAGTTGCCACTAATCATTCAACGCCCCCCCTCCTGTTCCTTGACCCAGCACAAATTAAGTCATTAACTTTCTTTTATACCGTTACATTGCATAAGTTCACTTATATTCACATTTTACTTGTAATTATAACACCCCATTGGTTGCTTCCACTTTTCTAATATACTTTGTATTTGCATTGATACCATTGTGTTACATTGTGTATAAGGCCACCAACCACTTAATACATTCTATCTAAAATTGTTGACCATTTTATATAGAAGCTACCATTTTATTTTGCATTTCTTTTTGATACGCTTATTGACTGTACTGTACCCAATTGTGCTGAACCCCACTTACTGTACCCCACTGTTAGAACTCCCTACACTGTTCAGTAAGAAGAAACCCCTCCATCACTGTCTATTGTAAACACCCTATACACCCCATCCCATCGTATTTCATTGTTAAATTCCCACCACTTCCTTTTTCCTTTAATAAAGAAATTAATTGGCACCTCACCTGTGTGGGGTAATTGCTCCCCAAGATCCCATATACCTGCTGGCAGGGACATGTGGGTGGAAGATCTCACCATAATGTTGTGTGAGCACAGTTTTTGTATTCAATTGGGAAAAAGTTCTTATCTGTAAACAAATGTTGATGAACAGATTAGACAATAGAAATGTTGCAGCGAGGAGAGTTTCTGTGTTTTGCAAGTAGTGAAACTGAAAGACCCAAATGTTTATGGTTTTGGAGCTACTAGAATTCTTAAATGGGTTTAAGAGTAGCAATTGTTGAACATTCTTTAGTTAGTTCTGCACCTGTATTGACTGTAAGGGTGAAGTAGGGGAGGTGACTCCTATTAATTCAAAAATTCAGCTGTAATTAAGCTGCAATTCTAAATAAGCGTTGAATTTATGAGTTCAGAACTAAAATGAATGAATTTCAGCAGCTGCAATGGTAGATGCTCTGTAATATCTTTGTTTAGTTAGTCACAGCTAAGCTCCTTAAGTTAATGCAGAATTACTTTTTTCAGTTGTCCTTTTGCAATGTCCATTTGCTACAAATCAATATATTTTTTCTTTCAGTCTTTTATGGTTTAAATGACTTTCTCAAGCTTCAAATTTAACACTTTGCCTAGCCTTTTTTTCCCTTTCTAAATTACAATATTAAAAGAAGGTTTCCTAGACCCAAAGTGTATATTCTTCATTGGCAGGGTGGTGGCGTGGATGATTTAAAGGATCTCTTCCATCTCTAACTAATTCTGTGATTCTGTTATGGTTTGTCTTACTTAGATTGTAAGTTGTTCAAGGTTGGGTCTGTGTTTATATAGCGCCTCACATGATGTGGACCTGACCTCCTTTGGGGCCTCTGGGCATTACTGCAGTATAAATATTAATAAAGAACGGCAAGGAGATAGTTGGCCTGTGTTTCTGGAGAGTCTAAAAAAGTGTAATTTTCCTGTTTATTCTGGATAATTAAAATGGGAGTGGCTATGTGAAAAGAAGTACACCGTACTATTTGAATAAGTTGCCTTTAATGGAACCAAGCTGATTTACGTAAGATGAGGATCTGGCCTAGTTATAGAAAACCACTGTGGTTTCAGAGTAGCAGCCGTGTTAGTCTGTATCCGCAAAAAGAACAGGAGTACTTGTGGCACCTTAGAGACTAACAAATTTATTTGAACATATGCTTTCGTGGGCTACAGCCCACTTCATCAGATGCATAGAATGGAAAGTTTATGCTCAAATAATTTAACTTTCCATTCTATGCATCTGATGAAGTGGGCTGTAGCCCACGAAAGCATATGTTCAAATAAATTTGTTAGTCTCTAAGGTGCCACAAGTACTCCTGTTCATTGTGGTTTTGGGTCTTGTCTTGGGGTAATCACACAAAAGAAAATTATTTATTTTTGTTTTCGTGTCATATTTATCAGGGATCCACTGTTTGTGCATTTTTCCTCTTCCTTATCCGGTGAAAAAATATTTCTGCTGAGCTGATATGACTCCACTAAATCAGGAAGCACCAGGCAAAAGAACTGTCAGTCTTGTGGAAGAGTGGTCCAAAATGACTGGGGTGCTGAAAATATCCCAGTCAAGAAGCTTTCTGCTGAGCCCTCTTACTTTGGCTTTAGTATTTGTGCTGCTGAATTTCTTTTTTTCTGTGTTGTTTTTATTGTTACATTTAATGAAATAAGAAAATAGCACAAGAAAAACTAGAATCAGACCCTGAAATGTGATGGACCTCCTTTTTTCTGCTAGGCCTGCCTCTCCTGCTGTGTGGTTCCCATCCATAGGGTCAGGCCCACTGGACCAGGGCAGATCGTCTGTCGGTCTGACTGATAGTCTGATTTTTATATAAAATAGAGGCAGAAAAGGCCTTCTGGGTCCAAAGATTCTCCTCTTTTCACTTGTGACCCTAACTTCCAAATCCCACATTTTTTTTTTTCTCTTCTCTTCTCATCTTTGTGGTGTTTGTATATTTAAACCAAAAAATCTCCATAGGTTGTAATGCAATAAATGTGATGTGTTTTTAATATTTATTGTGCTTTTTATGACTTATGTTTGGTGCATATAAGCTTCTATTTCTTTGAATTAAAAATATAAATTATACTTCTAAATATTCCTTACTAAAAATGCCATGAATTGCATATTACCCAATGCTTTATAGTTCATTAATCTAATTACTAAAAAAACAGCTTACGTTTGGTAAGTTTCCTTTGCAGACAGAAGGGCCAAAAATATAACTTTTTAAAATTAAAGCTTATATTGCATAGAAATATTGGTAACTCCCAGTAAAGGGTTTGCAAAAACAACTTAAGAATCATGGATATATAGTCCATCTTCCCCAGAGGCCAGTGCAGTATTCTTAACAGTACAGATTTTTAGTGCTTTAATCAATCTAGATTTAAACCGGTCAATCAGGCTTCTGCCTCTGCCCATGTTTTTCTTGCTCCAGTCTACTGTTTCTACAGTCTACAGTCTCCCAGATTTTCAAAAATAATTCAGTGGTTCAAGGAAGTTTATTGCTCCTGAATAATAATGAGAACTTTTTATCTTGAAAGTGCTTTACAAACTTTGGTTATTCTTTAACCTCATAGGATCAATAATATCTAGGCAGCTGACATATGTTAAAATTTTCCAAGTAATCCTTTATCTACTTTTTATCAACACCTAAATTTACAAGGTCTTCATTATGTTTTTTCCTAATTAACCAATCATTTTTTTTCTTTCTTTTTCTTGTTAAGGACAAACTTTAAAAAGCAGTTTAGCAACTCAGCTACTTCAGAATTATAATAAACACTGGTAATAACTCACTTAAGGTTGTATAAGAATTCAAGAGCCTTCACTTCTTCCCGTTCATACTTCTACTCCCGTGGTGTGTGAAGTAGATGGACTCCCATTCATCGCGTTAGTGCTCAGGTACTTTTGGAAGGAGATCCCATATTCAAGCATTCTTAGTTTGTCCTCTAGCTGGATGAATGAAGGAATAGTATTTCTTCTTCCTATCACCCACCTTCTTTTCCCATTTCCCAAGTGGTGTTCTCCTACGTTGTCCTAGCTTCAAGAACGTTTGTTAGGTAGATCCCTACATTCATATGTTTTTAAGGTCAAAGGGACCGTTACGATCATCTAGTCTCACCTTCTGCGTAACAGGCCTGAGAATTTCCTACAATAATTCCTGCATCAACCCCATTGTTTCTGATTGAGCTATAGCATATCTTTTAAAAAGACATCCAATCTTTAAGTAAAAGACTTCAGGTGACAGAGAATCCACTATATCCATAGTAAGTTGTTCCAATCATTAATTACCCCAACTATTAAGACTTTTTTGCAACTTTATTTCCAGGCTGAATTTGTCTAGTTCCATCTTCCAACAACTTGGTCTTATTATAACTTTGTCTACTAGATTAATGAGCCTCTTACTTTCAGAAGTCTCCTCTTCATGTAGGAACTTATGATACTGATCAAGTCACTTCTTAATCTTCTTTTTGATAAATTACAGAGATTGCACTTCTTAAGTCTCTTGCTGTAAGGCAGGTTTTCCAGACCTTGAATCATTCTTGTAGCTCTTCTTTGAACACTTTCCAGATTTTCAACATCCTTTTTGAATGGTGGACACCAAAACTGAACACAGTATTTCAGTAGTGGTCTCATGAATGCTGTACGTAGAAGAAATAATGTTACCTCTGTACTCCTACTCTATTTTCACCTGCTTATGCATCCAAGGATTGAGTTAGCTCTCTTAGCCAGTACATTGAATTGGGAGATTATATTCAGTTGGTTTCAACTATAACCTCGAAGTCCCTTTCAGAGTCATTGCATTCCAAAATTCCTCCATCTCATGAGTGTGCTCTACATTCTTTGTTTCTAGATGTATGACCTTGCATTTGGTGGTATTAAAATAGTTCAAATGATCCCAGCTTACCAGGCAATCTAGATCAGTGTCTAGATCTGAAGTGTCCTTGGAATTATTTACCATTCCATTAATTTTGTTTCATCTGCAACTTTATCAGCTATGATTTTATACTTTCAGATCATTGATAAAGATATTGAATAGCATTAGACCAACATCAGATCCCTGCAAAACCCCACTAGAAACACCCCCAGGAGATGATGATTCCCAAATCCTTCCCATTTATCTAGCCAAATGAGCATATTGATTGAGAGGAAGCAGCTCTTAAACATTTTCTTGGCTTGGGCAATTAATATAGAAATATGTTCAGGCACATGGTAGCTCACTGTTCTTGCACAGCCAAAAGTTTGCAGCTGTGCAAGATTTTTCTAAAACATGTTAGATGCTGCATCTGTTTGGATGAGGACTGAGGTTTCAGATCTTCAGGTGACTGTCAACCTTTCTTGCTAATATCTTTCTGCAAACTGGCTCTGATTGCCCAACAGGATTAATCACGTTGAAGTCAGCCTGTAAGATGACCCACATGGTTACTAAACTCACACTGGCATAATAGATATAATGGAAAGGCATATTACAGAGTAAAAGGAATTATACTTGTTGGAGTCTTCTCCTCTTCCTCTCTGCCAGCTTCGTTTCACGTCTTAGGAAGTTGTTCGGGAAGTCTCTTTGACTGATGGGAAAGAAGTGGACCTATACCATAGAGACATTAGTGTTTTTGAGTATCAGAGGGGTAGCCATGTTAGCCGTGTTAGTCTGGATCTGTAAAAGCAGCAAAGAATCCTGTGGCACCTTATAGACTAACAGACGTTTTGGAGCATGAGCTTTCATGGGTGAATACCCACTTCGTCGGATGCATGTGTTTTTGCATTCTGCTTCCTGGCAGCTGGAATCAACAGCTCAGAATTAGGGGGTTTATATTAAAAGATTAGAGATGACTACATTAAATACACAACTACTGGTAAGTAAATTCACCTTGTCGCTTTCCCATATTATCAGTGAAGGTCTAAGTATGAGCCTAGTCCTATATGTTCTAGCTGTTCTGTGTATTTCTAAATAGGACAACACGAGAGCCTATTGAATGCCTTTTTGGCATTTGTGGTGAGGATTAGAGGAGATTGTTCACTGTATTAAATACGCTGTTTACTTAACAACCTTGTATTGTGTAGGTGACGCTGCACTTAGTTCCCCTCCATTTTTTATTTTGTAATTCTATACTTCTGGCCCTTCCCCTTCCAAAAGGCTACTTCATATATCAAGCAAAAAAAGCTGTATGATGTGCACCCAACTCCATCCAAGACTGAGTGGATCATCTTTGCCACCTGCTTAATCTCCTGAGTCTGCTTCTGAATCTAATTCCCCCTTATTGAAAAGACCGCACATCAGGTCAGCTGTTCAGCTTCTTTTCATCCTGATTCATTCCATTTGTCATTAAACATGTATGTATCAAAAGTAACTGTATAGCCACATCCTATCTAAAGAACCTCTTGTTCATATCATTTTATTTCTAAAATAAAGAAATTTTGGTTGGATTGGGAGGGAGATGTTTCAAATAAGAGGATCTACTGCAGAACTAGGTCAGAGATCCAATAGAGAGGAGGGGGAGTGGTACACAGGAGTCTAATATTTAATATATTCAAGTCCACAGATACAGATTTAATATTTTCAGTAGCTAGTTTAAAAATATGGAGTCCGTTCTTCTCTGATACACACACAAATGTCATTGATAATGTAAGTGCATTGGCTGATCTTGGAGTCCTTTTTTTAGGCATTTTACAATTCAAACAAAGATACATTGTAAATATTTGGGCAGATCTCTATAGTCTGATGGCACAGTCTTCCCTTATGAGACGGCATGTACTAATTCATGTTGTATGCCACAAAAATCACAGTATTCCCTTAGAAAGCTCATAAACTTATTCACGTTATATACCATAGCAGACCCAATTTTCTTTCAAAAAATTTTTTGACCTAGTTCTTTTTCTGTAATTTCATTTTCTGGCATTGATTTCTGTGCCCCTGTTTTTTCTCTCTTGCTAGCAGTGAGACTTACGCAGGATCCCTAAAGCAAATTCTTAACTTCCTTCAGGACAGCCTTTTCTATAAGGTTTTCCTTCCTGCATCTCCTCTGAGGACAGTTGCCACATTGAGAACTAGAAGGGGTTTCCTATTCTTGCTGCATATTGAACTGTAGCCTTTAGTGCAGTTTGCATTTGCACAAGCTCCATGGGATTTTATGTTGCTTATATATTTTAGCTGCAAGTTTGATATTTTTCAAAACAATATAATTTTACGAGATGGCAGAGGAAGGAATATAAAGGAGGATTCGTCTTTCTCTCCCCCCCTCCGCAATTAACATACACATTTTTATTTATTTATTTTATTTGGTGGGCAAGGTTAAACCTTTGTATTTATTTGTGCAACTAGTTATGGTCAATTTAAATAAGTAAATGAGTTCCAACCATCCCTTTTGACAAGATGGGTTTTTATTAAGCAGTGAAATTAATCAAATAGTCACATTACAGCATGGATTTTACTTAAAGCTCAAAAATATATTTGCGTAATAAATTATTGATGCCTTCTCAATTTTTCCCCAGTATTGTGAGTCCTTTCTGTTGTGCATGATAGAGGAGATCTGCTGAGTTTGCAAATAATTGACTTGAAATTGTTCAAATAATTCTGCTTTTTTGGCTTTTTTGTACCTAATCAGAATTGATGTGACTGAAGTGCAAATCTTCATAATAATCATGCATTTACTGGCCGTGATTGGAGGACCACCTTTTTGGCAATCAATGGTAATTTTGCTCATATTGTATATTAAGTTTAATGTATGTTTCTGATTATTCTGCTTCTTGTCTAGTCTTTTCTAATCTGGTATACATCTGGAAGAGCACCTTATTTAGAACAGTATTAATTTCCTTTGGGAGGGAAAGATCTCATTTTCCTGTAAGATTAAAATATTTGTGTTCTTGAAGAACGTGAATGATTTCATATCTAGCAAATGGCGGTGATGGTGCATTCTGGTTTTACCAGCACCACATGAAAAAGTCAGTCATTCTTTTGCATGCTGTACCATCATTCATGCAGAATGTCCACCTGCACCTCTGGGTGAAATAAATAATTTTCTGTTGGTAAACGTAAGTCTGTAAAGTGATTTTTGGATCAATTTGACATAGATGTCAACAATATATAACAATTTTAGGTCAGAAAGAGAAGAATACTTTATCAAATTGAAATTACAGGGGGAATTTTTGGAATGCAGCATGTAATTGACCATAATTGCAATTGGTCAGAACTCAGGTGTTAACATTCTCTCTCTTAGGATTTTTAATGACTGTGGCCTCAATCCTGTAAGCTGATCTGCATGGTTGGATCTATGCACTCATACAGATCCTAGCTGATTTTACTGAGACTCAGTGTGGATATAAGATACTGCCTGTTTGAATCAGCTTGCTGGATTGAGGCCTAAGGGTGCTCAGCAACTCAGTTTTATATCAGCACCATCTAAAACCATCCTGGAGTGCTGGTGCAGAATTGACTCGGAGAGAAATGTGCTACATAACGAATTGCCAGCGTTACCTTCTGAAGCATGATTTCCCTGAAGGTTTTCCATTCATGTGCTGACCGGGCCTGACCTTGCTTAACTTCGAAGAGCTAATGAAATCACTTCCTAAGGTAGTCTGAAAAAAATTCTCTTTAATTTTAGAAAAAGGCATCAAAATATTCAAAAAACAATTCGCAGTGACTCTTTTAGGGCGAAATATGTTGCGTTGTAGCACAATTAATCTGTTACAGCCAAATAGATCCTGAAATCTACACTGCCTGACTCAGTTAAAGATCTGCCAGGCTTCTGCCACAACACGTGTTTGATTTCAGAGCTTGTGGACAAACATCATATAAGAAATACCACCTAAAGAATGTGATTGAACTCTTGTGAATTCATGTAGACAGAACTACTTCTCAAAAGTGTATCCTCTTATCTTGTCTGTAGCAGCTATTTGAGCATGATGTCTGGCTGCCATTAAAACAAAAACACTATAAAATAACTACTCGCTTTCTGTTTCCAATTGTTGTTAAAAACTATTTTGCTGCAATAGCTATTTCTGGTACAATTCAGTGTGACGGAAATTTGCTTGTATTATTGCTTAGAGCTTGGAAAGTCTTCCCTTTATTATTTAACAAATTCCATCCTTTCAAGCAATTTTTGCTGCAGCAAATAGCTATTAATATAGCAGATTTCAGGAGGTGTGTAAAGGTTTGTTTCACTAGCTGCAAAAAGATGAAAGCATTTTGAAGTCCAATATTTCTATTAGATTTATGGATGCATTTCTTCAGAAGACAAAAACTTTTCCCAGGATTGCCATGGGAATTACGACTTTCCCTGATATTTCATTCAACCTGCCCTGATATTTCAGTCAACCTGTGTTTTTATTTTATGTATTTAATTTTTGACAGAGAAAAAAACATTGTTCACCTCTCACAGAGGGATTTGGGGTTTATTTCTGTTTGAAAGACCTCTTTTATTTAATGAAAATACCTCAGCTCTATACTCAAACATTCCACTTTTCCCTCTAATAATTAGAAAGCAGGAAAATTCTGAAATAGTTAACTGTCTATGCTGTCATCCATTATTGCTTTTATTGGCCTCTTGTACCCAGCAAAATATGCAGTATGCTTGCTTCCTTCTCTCTGTCTATGAAGTTTCTCTTTAAATCTGGCTAAAGCACCACTGCGTTCTGTTAGACTCCTGGAATCCAGTGTTTTCTGAGAGGTGGTGAGTAATACTGCAGGTGAGATTCCCATTTGGTAGGTTTCAGTGGAGTAGTGAGGTTGGGTGGAGCTCTTAATAGATTATTCTTTGGATTTTGTTCCTGTTATACTGGAAGTGAAATAAAATGCAACAATTACTTTTATTACTTAGTAAAAAATATTCTTTTGCTAAGTGTTCTGGGTATACATTTCATGTAATGTAAGGTAGGTCTGGTTCTGACTCATAGACTCTAGGACTGGAAGGGACCTCAAGAGGTCATCGAGTCCAGTCCCCTGCCCTCATGGCAGGACCAAATACTGTCTAGACCATCCCTAAAAGACATTTATCTAACCTACTCTTAAATATCTCCAGAGATGGAGATTCCACAACTTCCCTAGGCAATCTATTCCAGTGTTTAACTACCCTGACAGTTAGGAACTTTTTCCTAATGTCCAACCTAAATCTCCCTTGCTGCAGTTTAAGCCCATTGCTTCTTGTTCTATCATTGGAGGCTAAGGTGAACAAGTTTTCTCCCTCCTCCTGATGACACCCTTTTAGATACCTGGAAACTGCTATCATGTCCCCTCTCAGTTTTCTCTTTTCCAAACTAAACAAACCCAATTCCTTCAGCCTTCCTTCATAGGTCATGTTCTCAAGACCTTTAATCATTCTTGTTGCTCTTCTCTGGACCTTCTCCAATTTCTCCACATCTTTCTTGAAATGCGGTGCCCAGAACTGGACACAATACTCCAGTTGAGGCCTAACCAGTGCAGAGTAAAGCGGAAAAATGACTTCTCGTGTCTTGTTTACAACACACCTGTTAATGCATCCCAGAATCACGTTTGCTTTTTTTGCAACAGTATCACACTGTTGACTCATATTAAGCTTGTGGTCCACTATGACCCCTAGATCCCTTTCTGCCATACTCCTTCCTAGACAGTCTCTTCCCATTCTGTACGTGTGAAACTGATTGTTCCTTCCTAAGTGGAGCACTTTGCATTTATCTTTATTGAACTTCATCCTGTTTACCTCAGACCATTTCTCCAATTTGTCCAGATCATTTTGAATTTTGACCCTGTCCTCCAAAGCAGTTGCAATCCCTCCCAGTTTGGTATCATCCGCAAACTTAACAAGCGTACTTTCTATGCCAACATCTAAATCATTGATGAAGATATTGAACAGAGCTGGTCCCAAAACAGGCCCCTGCGGAACCCCACCTGTTATACCTTTCCAGCAGGATTGAGAGTCATTAATAACTACTCTCTGAGTACAGTTATCAAGCCAGTTATGCACCCACCTTATAGTAGCCCCATCTAAATTGTACTTTCCTAGTTTATCTATAAGAATATCATGCGAGACCGTATCAAATGCCTTACTAAAGTCTAGGTATATCACATCCACCGCTTCTCCCTTATCCACAAGGCTCGTTATCCTATCAAAGAATGCTATCAGATTAGTTTGACACGATTTGTTCTTTACAAATCCATGCTGGCTATTCCCTATCACCTTACCACCTTCCAAGTGTTTGCAGATGATTTCTTTAATTACTTGCTCCATTATCTTCCCTGGCACAGAAGTTAAACTAACTGGTCTGTAGTTTCCTGGGTTGTTTTTATTTCCCTTTTTATAGATGGGCACTATATTTGCCCTTTTCCAGTCTTCTGGAATCTCCCCTATCTCCCATGATTTCCCAAAGATAATAGCTAGAGGCTCAGATACCTCCTCTATTAACTCCTTGAGTATTCTAGGATGCATTTCATCAGGCCCTGGTGACTTGCAGGCATCTAACTTTTCTAAGTGATTTTTTACTTGATCTTTTTTTATTTTATCTTCTAAACCTACCCTCTTCCTGTAAGCATTCACTATATTAGACATTCCTTCAGACTTCTCAGTGAAGACCGAAACAAAGAAGTCATTAAGCATCTCTGCCATTTCCAAGTCTCCCTTTACTGTTTCCCCCTCCTCACTGAGCAGCGGGCCTACCCTGTCCTTGGTCTTCCTCTTGCTTCTAATGTATTGATAAAAAGTCTTCTTGTTCCCCTTTATTCCCATAGCTAGTTTGAGCTCATTTTGTGCCTTTGCCTTTCTAATCTTGCCTCTGCATTCCTGTGTTATTTGCCTATATTCGTCCTTTGTAATCTGACCTAGTTTCCATTTTTATATGACGCCTTTTTATTTTGTAGGTCACGCAAGATCTCGTGATTAAGCCATGGTGGTCTTTTGCCACATTTTCTGTCTTTCCTAACCATCGGAATAGCTTGCTTTTGGGCCCTTAATAGTGTCCCTTTGAAAAACTGCCAACTCTCCTCAGTTGTTTTTCCCCTCAGTCTTGATTCCCATGGGACCTTACCTATCAGCTCTCTGAGCTTACCAAAATCCGCCTTCCTGAAATCCATTGTCTCTATTTTGCTGTACTCCCTTCTGCCCTTCCTTAGAATTGCAAACTCTATGATTTCATGATCACTTTCACCCAAGCTTCCTTCTACTTTCAAATTCTCAACGAGTTCCTCCCTGTTTGTTAAAATCAATTCTAGAACAACTTCCCCCCAGTAGCTTTTTCAACTTTCTGAAATAAAAAGTTGTCTGCAATGCAGTCCAGGAACTTATTGGATAGTCTGTGCCCCGCGGTGTTATTTTCTGAGCTCAATAACTTGTTATTTCTGGAACAGGAATAGTCGATACAAAGTATATGTATTTCTGATAACTGTCATTCTTGAGGCTTTCTCAGATTTCCTCATTCTTCCTCTTGACCGGAGGTTTTGTTGATTGTGGACATGTTGAACTGTGGGTCAGTTATACGTAGGCTTGGACAAATTCAATTTTTATTTTTTTATAAATTTTGATCGATTATATTGATTATTTTTAAGTATTTTTTTCAATTTTTATCATTTTAAATATTCACCGTTAAGGAAATTATGGGAAGGTCAAATAATGGGAGTGTCAGACAATAATTATCTCATGACAGGAGACATTGAGATTCAAAAAGTTAGAGCTTTACACCCGTTAAAACACACATTGTCAACATCACTTGTCAAAATATTCAGAGTATATATCCTTAAACTCTAATAAGTTCTTAAGTAGCATTTTTCTTACTTTGCCTATTTGTAAACTTTGATTATTGTCTATGGTAATATTTTTTCATTGGTTGGTGTGTGCAGTGAAATCGACATTTACTGATCAAAATCTGGTTCTTCCAAGCCTAGTTATTAGGAGGTAAACAAATTAAAATGAGTCATGAATGAGCATCCCAAACTAATTTCCCTTTGTGAATGAATCTGGATTTGGACACTGGTTGCCCAAGAACAGGTTAGAGCACTTACCCACTGTGACATTTATTTTTATTGACATGCTTATGTCTCTGTGGAAGAACTTGGAATCCCATTACTTTTAAGCAGAGTGCATTCTGTTTTTGAAGTTGGGTATCCTGCTGTTGCAGCAGCATAACCAGTCGTAATATCAACTTCAAAGGATTTAATAGAGAAGCATCATTTACCTGAAGATCTGACCTGAGACTCTTTTCAGCACTATACATTCAGTCCTACTAAGTGTTGACCACTGACTTCAGTGGGAGTTAAAGGTGTGCAACACCTGGCAAGATCAAGCTATGTAAAGGGCAAAATTGTAGTATTGGCTACAATTATATATAGAATACCAAAAAGCAAGTAAACCTGGGGCTTTATCTCAGCCTCCTTTAGCTAAACACTCTAAAGACAGAAGTGTTAATAAAGTATAAGGATCATCCTCCAGCACAATTTTATTGCCTGTTTCCTTCTTTGACTCACGCCATCCATTTGTCTCGACTGTTCATAATCTTTGACTCAGAATGCTTTCCACATTTACTTTATCTGCAAATCGGTTTGTCACGGTTTTGCAACATTAATTTAATATATTACTTCCTTCACTCCACCACTGCAGAAATCTTTGTCCATGCCTTCATCTCTATCACGTAGGCTCCATTTACACGGGTCAAAAGTAGGACCTTGTAATTAACCACTTGGTGCAGCTCCATCAGTGATAGCAGTGGTGGGAGCCATGATATAGATATGGCTCAGGTGGAATCAAACATTTTTATCATTATGTAGTCTCACCCTAATCTGAGCCCTGTTCACGTTACAGCTTCCACTGTCCGTATTGTCCAATGTTCCTGGAGCTGCCCTAGTGCTGAATTATAAATACTGTTTTTTTGCCAGTGTGACTATTGCAGCTCCTTTCTCTGTGGCATCCTGAAACCGCCTCTGTCCAGATTCCAGCAGGGGAAGAATGTTACTCTTTTTTCTTCTCTCCTCACGTGTACAAAGAAGCACATTCTCAAATACTTCCACTGAAGAAAGCATCATTATAAAAACAGATGGCAGCACAGGCAGGCTGTTTAATAAGAGTGGTACAAGGTTTGGAGCACCTCTGTGAGTAACTGTGTGTTTGTTACTTAATTTTTCAGTTCAGCTAGCTTTCTCCACTCTGTTGCGGTTTCACTGTCTGAATCTAGTCTTTGAGCAAAAGTGCAGAATAAGCAGGATGGGCAGGAGGGGTCCCTGAGGTTGCTCAAAAGAGCATAATTAGAACTTCCTACTCAAGTGGAACTCCAGAGTGCAGAGCAACAATCAGGTGAGGTGCTGTTATTCCTCCTCCTTCTCCGCTTGGTATTGGTTGTAGGCTCCATATGGGCAACTCATGGATAGAACTACGGAGCCAAATTAATCTCTAACTGCACCTTGTAATTCAACAAAAAATCTGCATGAACCTACTGCATTCTAATCCCAGTTCCAGCCACTCATTCAGTGTGAACTTGGGTGAGTCACTTCCTGTCTCTCTCTAAAATGAGGTTAATAAAGTACCAAACATGGGGGTGTGTATGGACTGATTGATGTTTGCACAGTGCTCTGAATTTGTAAAGCATGATATAAGTGCTAAAAATTATCTATTAGAAAAGCCTCAAAGCCAGACTTAGTGGGCAGTTCAAAATACTAAAATAAAAACAACTTGAAACCATTTAGGCTCCCACATGAAATAGATATATGGGGACCTTCGCTACGGAGCATGTTTACTCATTTCGGAAGAGTTATGAGTGTAGATTCTTGTTACTGGAGGGTCCAAGTGGTTCTTTAGCAGTCGGTTGGATAAGGTTGGGAGACTCTTGTTGCTGGGTGGTTTCGTCTCTTCTTATAATTACTTCTCCGCCCAAGGCACTATGTCGAAAAGATGAGCGTGAATTATTAGACTTCCTTGCCAGCCAGCCAATCTTGCCCTCGTTTCTTACTCCCTTGCTAATAACCCAGCCACCCACTCCCCTTTTACTTTGAAAAGTAATCTTAGCGGCTGGTTGCCTCTCTGCTGTTCCCTATCATGCCTCCTCTCTTTATACCTGGTCTGTTCTCTGGGTGTGGTCCAGTTTATAGGTCTTCACAGGTTAATTCCCACTGATACCTGGCTTTTTCCTGCACTCAGGATTGGGATACTAAGTGTGGGGCCTGTCCTTTGGCTCGTGCTAGCCCTCTGTTCTGTCTGTGCTGAGGAACCCCTCACTTGGGTTTTAGAGGTTGGTTGATAAATGTCCAGCATTGTGAAGGATAATATTAGGAGACAGAGATTCTGCTCTCTGACTGTTCTTCTCTGGTAATTAAATATAAAAGCAAATGGATCAGGGAATTTTGCTAATATGGTGGGTGAGGAAAATATAGCTTCCTCCCAAATGTATTTCCTAGAAATTTAAACCGGTATTAACTAATTTGGGGGGAAGAGGACAACCCAAATGTGGAGTTAGAAAAGTGGAGTGTTTGAGTTTACTTGAAATAGGTAAACATGATTTTAGATTAATTGTACATATTTTAATCTTTTTATTTCTCTGTTGTCAAGATTCCAGTGCTGAATATTCAAATGAAAATATTCCCAGCTCTTTGTACTGTTGCAGGAACCATATTCTCCTGCACAAACTATTTTGGTGTGATCTTCACAGGTGGTGTTGGCAAAAATGGATCAACTATAGCTGTGAGTGCTTTGTTCTGCCATTATGTTACTTTCTTTTCTGAGTGCTCTGTAGTTTGCATGATGGTTTATAGAAAACTGATATGCTTTCAAGTATGATAATTTAATGTCTGCTTTGAGTGTAAAATCCTCTTTCACCTAGTTTTCTAGCTTGAAAAAAGGGGTAAATGAAAATAGTAGCTTTTGGAATTGAGAAAAGGTTTTAAAAGGATGGATTTGAAATAGGTGTAACTTTAGCGCCCTCGTGGCCAAGATGGAGTCTGCTCTGCAGGCAGCTCTGGCCAAGAGAAGGCGTGCACAGGAATGCAGCAGGAGAAATCCCTTCCACCCCAGGGGCACCTGTTCCAAACCTTCCAGAGTGAACACACACACCCACAGGAAAAGTACAATGGATATAACAAAGGGAAGTATTTATTTACAGGGGGATGAGAGGAGAAATACAACAAGAAGAAATATAAGGGGAGCAGTAAAACAGGGCTGCATCCAAGCCAAGGCTCCATAGGCCCAGCGGTAGCACAGTCTGACAGGGCAGACACTGAGCAATGTGTCTGCACAGAGAGTTCAGGAGTCCTGAGCAAAGTTCCAGTCTGGTGGTGAGTCTTGGGTGCTCCTGGTCATCTTCGGCGCCAGCCCCACAGAGCGACCACCTCCGCACGTAACTAGCCAGCAGCCTCCCTCCTTGTTCCCAATGCAGAGTCACAAGCCCCAGTACTCACAGCCCCACGCAGCTCTGGGCAGCCATGATACTGGGTCCAGCTCCGGCCCGTCCTTCTCAGGCGATTTCCCCCCGGCACAGTGCTCCTCTTGGCTCCTGTCCTGGGCTGTCCCTGATTGGGCCTCTCCTCCTCAGGCAGGTTCTCCCTCCTTCACTTCTCCAGGGCCTGCTGACTGCCTCTCCCCCTCCCTGGAGCTCCAGACTCTCCCCCTGGAGTTTCCCTCCTTTTTTTCTTACTCTCCCCCTCCCCCCTGGGAAAAAGATTTAAAGAGGCCATGCTCTCTAAACCCCAAAGGGGTTACATAGGTGAATGATAAAATTTCCTTCCATGCTTTGACATTAGTCCTATGTACATACAAAATGATGGGGACTAAGTTAGCTATTACTATTCAGGAAAGAGAACTTGGGGTCATTGTAGATAGTTCTCTGAAAATATCAGCTCATGATGCAGTGGCAATCAAAAAATCTTACAAAGTGCCATGATACGCCCACATCTTGAATACTGTGTGTAGATTTGGTCACTCCATCTCAAAAAAGATATATTAGAATTGGAGAAAGGGCAGAGAAGGACAACAAAAATTAGTAGGGGTATGGAACAGCTTTCGTATGAGGAGAGATTAAAAAAACTGGGACTTTTCATCTTGGAAAAGAGGTGACTAAGGGGGATATGGATAGAGGTCTATAAAATATTGACTGATGTGGAGAAAGTGAATAAGGAAGTGTTGTTCCTCTTTCACATAACGCAAGAAGTAGGGGTCACCCAATGAAATTAATAGGCAGCAAGTTTAAAACAAACACAAGGAAGTACTTCTTCACACAACGCACAGTCAACCTGTGGAACTTGTTGGCAGGGGATGTTGTGAAGGCTAAAATTATAACAGGGTTCAAAAAAGAGCTATACATGTTCATGGAGGATAGGTCCATCAATGGCTATTAGCCAGGATGTTCAGAGTTTGGTGGGCCTGTGTTTGCCAGAAGCTGGGAGTGGATGACAGAGGATGGATCACTCGATTGCCTGCTCTGTTAATTGCCTCTGAAGCCCCTGGCATTGGCCACTGTTGGAAGCCAGGATACTGGGCTAGACAAACCATCGGTTTGATCCACTATGGCCATTCTTATGTTCTACAGGGTCTTATCTTCTAGAATCCATGAATTTTCCAAACCAAACTCCCTCTCTGATATGCATGCTTTTTGTTTGGTGTTTTTGCATCTGACAAGAATATGAAAGCAATTGACCTTCCAGAAGAGATGGGATAGTCAAAGTTAATATTCTTGTCAGACTTCTTTCTTAACTGATTTTTTATTTTTTATTTTGGGGGGTGGGGGGGAGAAAGGTTTCGTGAACTGTGTTTTTTGTGTTTGTGCCAGCTGAGTTAGTTGGACTAGTCTGCTAGTTATATTTTGCTTTTGAGCATTGACATCTTAACAAAAATGTATTATCACCATGATACAGATACACATGTTTGGGCCCCTGCCATTTAAGAACAGAATCATCTCCTGCCTGCTGTACAAGAGTTAGAAGATAACCACAGCACCATTTTTGCAATTTGAAGCCTTCCTTCCCCTTCCTCCCCCCAATACATTTTTGTTTTGTAGCTGAAACTGCATGTTTCCTTCATACAACGCACAACTTATGAGACCTTCAAACCAAAGTCTCCAACCACATTTCGCCACTCAGTCACATTTCACTACTGGCACAAGTGAGTTCAGACAGGCACATTTTAATTTAAATAATATGCACACAACACATCTGTTGTTCAATTGTGTGCACTTTTCATTAAGCTAACACTTTCTTCTCCCTCACTATAGGGAACAAGTGTCCTTTCACCCTTTCTTCATATTGGATCAGTGATCATATTAGCTGCAATGATTTACAAGAAATCTGCTGTGCAGCTCTTTGAAAAGCATCCTTGCCTATATATACTTACTTTTGGTTTTGTATCTGCTAAGATAACTAACAAATTGGTGGTAAGTGCCTCAGAGTCATTGATTCTTTTCCTTCATCTTTGTTATTGTATAAGATGGTCTTTGTAGTTTCTCAGAGGTTTACCCTCCCCACAATGTCAGTCCCCTGAATTGACTAGCCATGCTCTTCCTTCACTGTATTAATGTGATTTAATGCTGCTTCTGTGTATCCCATGAATCTGTAGTGGTTCTAATTGGTACCTACAACACACATTTTTCTTAAGAATTTGTCATAGCCCACTAAGGAATGAACCAGTAGCATGTAATTTACATTGCAATAATTTTTGGTGACATTTCATTAAATACTCCTATACCAGGGCTTTCAAACACATGTCCCGCAGAGTTATTTCCTGTGGCCACCAATCTCCCCTCACCTGCCGCCTCCCCCACCCCCTGTGGGTGCTGCATCCCTGCTCCTCTGCCTACCTCCAGGCACTTCCTGCCACCAAATAGCTGTTTGGTGGTGCTTAGTGCTTTCCAGGAGGGAGGGGGGAGGAGCGGGGAGCCACGTGCTCAGGAGGAGGCAGGGCAGTGGTGGGGATTTGAGGAATGGGTTGGAATAGGGGCAGCGAAGGGACGGGGCAGGGGTGGAGCCTCATGGAAGGGGTGGAGTGGGGCCAGAGGCAGTGGTGGGAGTGTTAGTGATGCAGCCTTCAGGCCAATGTACTAGTCCTCATGGTCATTTGAGTTTGAGATCCCTGCTCTATACAGAAGTGTTAATAATCGGCTGAAAACATTGGTTCAAAATATATTTTGGGATCAGTTTAGACTAGACTACTGTCTCTCTTTTTTTAATAGGTTGCGCATATGACCAAAAGTGAAATGCATCTGCATGATACAGCATTCATAGGTCCAGCACTTTTGTTCTTGGACCAGTACTTTAACAGCTTTATTGATGAATATATTGTACTTTGGATTGCCATGGTAAGTAGGTCATTGTATTTTCTGTTTATCCAATGATCTTTTGTGCATCTGCTTGTTAGCTCACGCTCCCCACATGCATACAGAGTTTGTGCCAGTTGTGTACTATCACACACAGTTTGCACCAGTTGTGCACAGATCAATCAAAGAAGCATGGACTTGGGAACCTTCTTGCCTGAATCAGTTTTAAACAAGGTTCAGGCTAACTTGGCTGAAACATGGTTTGGTTGGGCTTATAGACCCCAGTCGGTTTAAACACAGTTTTAAAGCCATGTTGAATGAGCAGTACTCGAAGTCCTAGGTTTAGAACCCATTGGGGAGAAATGTGCTGAGATGTATTTTTGCAGGAACGTAATTTCCACACTTTGGAGTGCACCACAGCAAAAGCTCTATAACACACAAACCCACAGGTGGAACTCCTGAAATTCATGTAGTATCAGAGCAATGATAGCTACCAAGATGAGTCTCTCGGAGGAGGAAGTCTTGGCTACAGAGCCATGTCTCTCCCTGATTAGAGCATTGAAAACCAAACCAAGTTCAGATCAGGCTGCCACTTTCTAGACAGCCATTCTAAAGCATACTCTGCAGATGTAACATGATTACAGCTGCTTAATCCTGTGAGCAGTTGGGAACTTCTTTCTGTACTAGCTGCAAGTGGTGGAAAAGCCCAGCTATTAGGAGATTACAGTACATTCACTTCATGCTCACTGAGGCATGTGTTTTAGTTGGGAGCTTGGTATGTAATAAAGGTTCAACCTGCATAAATTACACTGCTGAAACTTGATCATTCCCATTACAATGAAACACTTTAAAATACATTCAAATACAGCGTTGTGTAAATTTTGTCCCAACATTAAGATCAGAATTCTACACTTGAAATCATTAATATCCACAACCCATTGGGCATCTTACAAAAGCTTTCTACAGTCACTATAATTTCTGTCTTTTATTGAAATGTAGATTTAAATTCTAGCTGAAAAATGAAGAAAGCCTGGTGCTTTCAGAGACTATAGGAATAAACCTTTAGTGGAGGAAGAGGAGGACTCCAGAGAGCAGTCCTTGATGCTTTTAGAGAGACTGTGGTAACAATGAAGGATAGATGAAACATGGTATGTTCATGTCCAGTATGGATAGATCTAACACATGCCATTTTTCCCTTTGCAGATCTTTTCCCTCTTTGATTTGCTCCGCTACTGCATCAGCATGTGCAATCAGATTGCTTCCCATCTACACATCCATGTATTCAGAATCAAGGTCTCTTCCACACATTCTAATCACCATTAGTCCCTGGGGGGTTGCTGTGATGAGAAATACCTAACAAGTGTTTTCTATAGGGAAGAATATGAACATATTTAGGAGACTAAGGCAAAAGGAGCAGATAAGAACAAATCTAATTTATAACAATCAACGTTGTATAACTTTTATTCTTTGTTACTGGTAACACTCCTTAACTAGTCTTTGCCTATGAGAGAGTGAATTCCAAGTACTCTCCAGTCAAACATCATGTAGTCAACTCTACTGGTTCTGTGCCCGGGAAAGCATGCAGGACGTAATGCTTTGTCTTTGTAATTACCTTGAATACAGAATAAACTCTCTGTGGTGAATGGATCCCTAACAACTGAAATTTCTAATGTAGTATATTTACAAACTGCAAAAAATGTGCTTTATAATTTTAATATTTCATCATCTTAGTGAAATACTTTAGTGTCCACTTGAAATTTCTTTTACTAAAGAGCTGAGCTTATAAAACAGAGATATCCCACTAGCTTGTGTGACTGAAATAGCTGAAGGGACTTTCAGTCCAGATTGAGGTGGTTCATTTGCTTACATACACTGTTCAACAGTGTATTTTAGCAGGGCTGTGTCGGAGAAGGGGGTGACTATCAGCATGCAATATAGTGTGGTGTCTTTGTAAATTAATTTTTTTTAAATAAAAAAAAAAACTTGCTTCACAATTTTCTTCAGTGGAAACACTTTAAAAGCAAATTTTACTCTTACTTTTTTACGTATAGAATTTAAGCAAAAAATTCTTTCTGCTCTTTAATAAATAAGGAAATTCTAAGCACTACAATCGTCTTTCCATGTGTCAGCTGCTTTGTCACACTGGGTTAAGTATTTGGTCTGGTGAAGCAAAATCTTGTGTGCTGTTTAGCAAGACTTTTATAATGCTTCATGTGTCTACAATGCTTGTCATCCAAGCATCTCAAAGCACTTTCTTTGCTAATTAACAAAGCCTTACAGCCCAACTCCCAAAGCCATAGGCATATTATGCCCATTTTATGTGTGGTAAACTGAAGCACAAGGAATTTAAATAACTTCACAATAGTTCATATTAGGTCCAGAGTAGAACTACTAAAAGTCTGGAGTCTACTTCTCTTCTCTGAGTGACAAGCCATACAGCCCCCTTTTAGGTATTAGGAGTTGCACAATCTCAATGTGTCAAATATTTCTCCTGGAATCTCTTCCCATATGATTGCTCTGTCAGAAGTCACGTGCTGATCTAAGGCTGTATGTGCTGATGCAGAATTCCAGGACCAAAGCAAAATGTAACCTACTGAAATCAATCTAAACTGAATACTTGCAACAGATGAGCAAGAGTGTATCTTGCCATTTAAATAATAAAATGAAAGGTAAAAGCCACTCAAAGGTACAGTTGCACTGACTAGTCCATGAGCAGGCTCAGCTCAGAGCCACACCAGTGCATACAGTGAGCTGCAGGTTATTAGCAATGGCACAGAAGACAGTGATCAGGATAGGAAAGTTAAAGTGCTGCTTACCAGCTGAAGTCCCAGAGCCTTAAAATTCCTCATCTAGCTATCTCAGAGACCACTGCTCCCAGTCTGATCCACTGCACCATTTGTGTTGGTCTGGAACAATTAATCTAAATGTCCCAAGGATGAGGCTTAAGGGAGCCAACATGAGGCCTTCACTTCTGGAAATATATCTAAACTAAAGCCTGCTCAGGAAATGCTATAAGATGCACCTTTCCCCAGGCTTTTCACTAACTGGTAGCTCCAGTACCTCTAGTCTTCACTCTAAGAGGAAGATTTTCCCATTTCTGCTTGTAAAGTTTCAGGTGCTGTGGGAAGCTTGCTCCTTATACTTGAGAAATGTTACTGCTCATAAAGCACATCCAGTTACTGTGTATATAGGTACTGTATAAATTGCCTGTAATAAATGAACTTTGTCCTTATGCATTATGATACTGTCTCTATTTATGTGATTGCAGATTATAGACATATGGACCTAAGCCTGTGGAATTAATTGAGAAACTGAGTGAGATTTTTAAGTAAAGTGTATCATACTTCATAAGGCCAAAGAGACAGCAAGTTGCAAGTTCAACCTTAAACTTTGCCCTTTCTGATGTAGAGTACAAGCAAGCACTGGATGCAGCACTTTTACAGAACTCTCTCTTGCATGTAGAACTTCCTGGAATGCATCAGCATGAGTACAAACCTCAAGTGTCTTGAAAACAAAATGTGACATAAGCTGCTTTGAGCTAGCTTTCCCCTGAAAACCACACTGCCAGGCAGAAAATTTCCCCTCCAGCTGGGGGCCAGTGAAACGAAAACATTGGTGTTTTGTTTTTTAATTTATAAGAGGCTCAGACTTATGGCAGGGAGTGTGATACAGACAATTTGTCTATATACAGTACGTATATAGACCCTATTTCTGTCATATCTGACCACCTCAAAATCTTTAATGATTTTTTTTCTCATAATGCCCCTGAGAGGTAGGGCAGTGCAATTATCTCTATTTTACAGGTTGGGGACTAAGGCACAGGGGAGGATAAGGCTGTCATAAACAGATAGCTAAGGGTTAATGTCTCTTTCACCTGAAGCACCTGACCAGAGGACCAATCAGGAAACCGGATTTTTTCAACTCTGGGTGGAGGGAGTTTTGTGTCTGAGTTTTTCTTTGTTTTCTGTCTGCCTGCTTTCTCTGAGCTTTGGAGAAGTAGTTTCTGCTTTCTAATCTTCTGTTTCTAAGTGTAAGGACAAAGAGATCAGATAGTAAGTTATATGGTTTCTTTTCTTTGGTATTTGCATGAATATAAGTGCTGGAGTGCTTTGATTTGTATTCTTTTTGAATAAGGCTGTTTATTCAATATTCTTTTAAGCAATTAACCCTGTATTTTGTCACCTTAATACAGAGAGACCATTTGTATGTATTTTTTTTCTTTAAAAAAAAAAAAAGCTTTATATACAAAAGAAAGAAAAAGACATTAAAAATAGTCTCTGTATTAAGGTGACAATATACAGGGTCAATTGCTTAAGAAAAAAAGTTAATAAACAGCCTTATCCAAAAAGAATACAATTTAAAACATTCCAGCAACTACACACATGTAAATACAAAAGAAAACAATATAAACCTATTGTCTTACTATCCTTGTACTTACAACTTGGAAACAAGATTAGAAAGCCTGGAGACAGAAAAATCACTCTCAGAGCCGAGAGGGTCACCGAACCAAGACAAAGAACAAAGAACTCACACCCAAAACTTCCCTCCACCCAGATTTGAAAAAGTCTTGTTTCCTGATTGGTCCTCTGGTCAGGTGTTTCAGGTTTCCTTTGTTACTCCTTTACAGGTAAAAGAACTCTTTGTCCTTACACTTAGAAACAGAAGATTAGAAAGCAGAAACTACTTCTCCAAAGCTCAGAGAAAGCAGGCAGACAGAAAACAAAGAAAAACTCAGACACAAAACTCCCTCCATCCAGAGTTGAAAAAATCCGGTTTCCTGATTGGTCCTCTGGTCAGGTGCTTCAGGTGAAAGAGACATTAACCCTTAGCTATCTGTTTATGACAAAGGCCCAGGTACGCAAAGGCATGGAGGAGCCTAATTCCCATTGAAATCACTGGGAGCTAGGCACCTAAATGCCTTTCAGGATCTGGATAGACAAGGTGAGTGAGCTAATACCTTTTATAGGACCAACTTCTTTGGGTGAGAGAGACAAGCTCTGGAGCTATACAGAGTTCTTCTTCGGGTCTGGAAAAGGTGATTGTCACAGCTAACCACAAGGTGAAACAAACTGTTTAGCATAAGTAATTAACACACATTGTAAGAGACCATTCAAGGTGAAGTGGCCTGTTAACACCTCTTCAACTAGAGGAAGGACCAAAAAACAAAACCAAAAAATAAAGGGAGGGGGGGAAAGATTGAGTTACTGATTGTTGTAATAAACCATAAACCCAGTGTCTGTATAAAGATCATGATTTTTTGTGTTTAACGGAGTTATGAATTTAAGTTCATCTGGGTCTGGTTCCCCACTCCATACTGAATCAAATTCAACTCAAGCCTTAATCTTCAAAATCTCTCCTCCTCTGACTAGGATTTGCCATAACAACTCTGCTTCTCAGGTGCAATATCAACATTATAGGTTAGATTTACAGGTGCTGAGGACAGAGCCAGATAGCCCATTACTAGAATTCACTCCCACAAGAGAACAGCGTGACAAGTCTTACCACATTCAGAAGGAATTATTAGCTCCACCTCTTCACCACCAGAGACAGGAAGGGAAAAAAAACCCTCTACCTTCTTGAGAATGGAGAGAAAACCAAACAGCAGCTGTTGGCCTTCTGTAAGTCTTATAAAGCATTCAAGATTACCACAGTGTAGACAGAGTAAAGATTCAACCTAGATCCTAAACTGGCCAACCCTGTCAGGATATAAAGTGGGTATATAAGGGCATACACACACCCTAAAACTAATGCTTACAACTACTGCCAGTACAAAAATGAACATCATTCAGATAGCTTATGCAAATGAAACATTTTGAGGGTGGTAACCTCTGGGGGGACCCAGAGATTTTCATTTACACTGAGGTGGTAGGAAAGAGAACCATCAACTTAGGGCATCCACCATGTGTGTGCCAAAGCTCTCACTAATGCCAAGTTCGCTGTTTATCTGGCCTCTGTGCAGCAGATGGCCCCTTGATACCGACAAGGTCATGGCGAGACTTCTGCGCCATTCAGCCTGCACATCAATATGTGGCACAATGGGCTTGACAAAGGCTTAGCAGCTATGCATCCCAAGAACCAGCATGGGGCTAAGGAGGGAAGAAGGGCATTGTCATAGGGTTTAAGACCAGACGGGATCACCAGATCATCCAGTTTGACCTGCACATCACAAGCCACCAGCTCCATCCAGGACTTGCACGCTAAAAGTCAACAATTGAAATGAAACCAAAGTATTACAATCATCTCCATGGCAGCAACTGGACAGAGTTCTCTCTGATGCTAGAAAGAGCGGACTGATGGAAATTGCATCCAAGAGATCAGCTATCAGAAAGAGGAACAGCCTCATGGGAATGGGAGAGACTGAGCATTATCACAGGTAAGTAAAAAGAGAACCATTAGGAGATCAAGTTTTGCTATTAAAGCAAGGCTTCAATGTATGTTACATGAGAACACGGTGTCTTTCCTGTCCCCCAACCCAACTGCAGCACATACCATTAAAAAAAAAAATGCATTTTATAGGTAAGAAATTTAGCACTCTGTTTCAGATTTTTTTTTGTCCTTAATGTTCTTTCTTACTGGATAACAGACTTTTCAAACTTCCCATATAGTTAAAAATCATGGAAATCTGCATTTGAAGAAATCTTCTGAGGTTTAATGGTCATTCCTTGCAGTTATTCTTCATAACTTTCTTCAGCAGTTGCAGAGAACTATACCTTCAGAGAACTGCACAATGAGCTATCCGTGAAATGGCTGCCACCTTCCTTTTTCGCTCTCTACTGCCTGACAGCACCTCAGCATGAAATGGGAAGATTTGGAGAGAAGGGCAGATGACAGGCAAGGATGGCAAATATGGGTAGCCCAATGTGCAGCAAAGCAAGGGATGAACTAAGGTCTAAGGTAACTAGATTCATAGATTCTAGGGTTAGAAGGGACCAATGTGATCATCTAGTCCGACCCCCTGCACAAAGCAGGCCACAGAACCCTACCCATCCACTTCTATAACAAACCCCTAACCTATGCCTGAGTTATTGAAGTCTTCAAATTGTGGTCTGAAGACCTCAAGCTGCAGAGAATCCACCAGCAAGTGACCCATGCCCCACACTGAAGGGGAAGGCAAAAAACCTCCAGGGCCTCTGCGAATCTGCCCTGGAGGAAAATTCCTTCCCGACCCCAAATATGGCGATCAGCAGAAGGTCACCATCTTCTCTATGGCCAGGGGTAGCCAATAGACAGACCGTGGGCCAAATCTGGACCCCCAAGTGCTTTTGCATGGTTTGAAATCTATTTAAATTCTCATTATTGGGGGTTTTTTATTACTATTTTCTCTGGAGTCTGTACCTTGACAAAAAAAATTTGACTATCTCATTGCTTCATTCTCACTGGGAAAAATGGAAGATGGTGGCCATTTTGAAAAAAGGCAATTCTTCCTAGGGGTTCTCTGAAGAAGATTTCACAAGCCAGTCTTTGCTAACAGGTAAACGTATGAAAAATAATGGTGGCAAAAAGAAACCATTAATCCTAAATAGTTGTTTTCTGAAAACTACCCATTGCATCAGCTCTACACAAGAGAGAGAGTCTTTGGGAGAGAGAGAGAGAGGAGCACAATCGGGTCTGGGGATCCTATGTACTACTGTAATACACCTAATAGCATACATACCTAGCACCACAGGGTCACGTTCCATGAGAGACTCCTAGGCACTACTAATAACAAAGGCTAATATAATCTTTGGTAACATATAACACACGCATCTGGGCAATCTCTAGGGTCTAAAGGCAGCAGTCATTTGAGGAATCATGGAGTAAAGTGAAAAAACTATATGTATTTTGGAAAAGAGTTCAGCAAGCTCTCTCATCTGGGCAACCATCCCAACACATGCAGGAGTGAAGTGTCTGGCTTTATCCAGATATTTCCCGCCCCTCTGGGGCCATTCAAAACTGCAGGCAGTATCAGTTTGGACTCTGGCACTATGCTCCCTGTAAGAATGTGCTAAAGAAAGGGGAAAGATGAGCAGGCATAATTCAGCTCAATGCAGCCTCTGAAAGATGAACTAGAAAAGAGTTTTAAAATTCAGCATCCAAAACAGGAAAGAAGAGTACAGCTTTTCAGGAACACATGCACCACTGAATTTTAACAATGCTGTCTCCCTTCTCTGAGCTGTCGATTTCCCATGTCCCCCACTACGGCGCACACCGCCTACAGCCTCTCGAAATGGAGCTAGTGCAAACAAGCAACTTCGCGCCAAAGCCCAGTTTGCACTCCTTCACACGGTCTATTTTGGGCTTACTGTTCTCATCAATGCCTAAGCCAACAGGTGACTTTCAGGAAGTCTCATCAAAATCTACAGAGTTGTTTTTAGCTCATGTAAGTCTGAAACAAGCCCTTTGCTATAAAAAGAACATGAAATCACCGTGTTAATGGGAGCCCTTGGAATACACATTGGCTAGAACATCTCTCAGCTAGAAAATTTAGATTTTTTTTTAATAAGAATTAAAAATATTTCTTACGTGTACATTTTATCTTAACAATTATTCTCCATTCTTAGCCATTATACAGCAAGCAGACAATCCCGCCTCGATTTCACTCTATTTCTATGTAAGGTCCGTGATTATCTTCCAATAGGAACTCATTACGGGGCCATATGCTGCCCTTTGGCTAAGAACTGCAGCTTGGTCCATGGTGTCAGTTGGCCTGGATTAAAAAAATAAAAAATCACATCCATGTTTGCTAGCGATGTAGAAGAGAGGCTTCCAGTGCAATCATGCCCTGAGAAAGAAGAGACTGGAAAGAAACTGGCATCCTGTGTTGACCAGGCATCTCATCATTCACAGGAAGAGGGGCAAGGTTCCAGAGATGCTCAGAGCCAGCAGAACACAGGGCGCTCTGCCTTTGAGTGAGATGCTGACCCAGTCTGGACAGAATATTGCTGCAGGAAGATATCCGCCCAAGCCCAGCCGGGCTCCCCTCTTTCAGAACAGTACTTCAGGAATTTCTCCTTTGTTTCTTTTTTTGTTCTTGATATTCAGTTACTTTCTGCTGGAAATACCCTGTGGAAAATAAAAGCTGGATTAGTCATGCACTACATTGGAGTTTCATCAACAATTGACAGGTTTCAGAGTGGTAGAGGTCATTGGCTGGTTTCTGTTTTATAACAACATGCTACGGAAGGGATGCAGAAGCAGAGATTAGCCCAACAAACTACATAAGAACCAGCAATCAAAACAGAGAACCTGAAGATGGACCAGGGAAATGAAGCTATGGTCATATTCTCCATATACATTTCTATAGTACACAATTGCCATGGGATTTAGGTGCTGAAGAAGGTAGAGAGGCAGGGATGGAAGAGGGGTTGGTGGAATCTCTCTAATATGAGGAACAGAATCTAACGATTCCCGTCAATTTGCATTGGAGGGCACCAGAGCAGCAGCGCTGGCTCCAAATCTACCTGCACCTTCAGCGGCGATGGGCTGAAGCTGAACCAGCAGTGCAAGCATTACAAATATCGGGGATAAAATGGTACCAGATCCAAACTGAAGGGGATGGGGGAGTGCACTCAGAGTGTGCGGGGGGCCCAGAGGTGCAGCTAGCTCAGTAACTGAGACATTGTTGAAATTCTTCTTGAAAGTGGCAATAATAATACTACCCAGGTCTTATACAGCCCATTTTACAGATAGGTAAACTGAGGCACAGAGTGATGATGTGATTTGCCCAAGATCAGCCAGAAATCCAGTGGCAGGGCTAGGAATTAGAGTGAAGTTCTCCTGAGGCCCAGTCTAGTGCTCCATCCACTAGGCCATGCTGCATTACTTACAGCCCTTACGCAGGGTGTGTGTGTCAGGGAATACACTGGAGAGAAGAGAATAAGCAAGAAGCGCTTTGCAATAGTGCTTTCCTCCTTGCCCTTTGACTGTTTTCAATACAAATGCAGGCCGAGTTCTGGAGTCTGCAATTACCTCCGCCAGCCAGGGGCTGCAGTGACAAAAGACACTACTGCAACCGATACAAGTGCCTTTGCTGGTGCATTGCAGGCAGAAGTTAGTGGAGAGACTGTCACTGCCTGTACCATCTTCTCTAACAGCGTCTCTCCCTTCCTGGGTTGTGTTTTCAGGAGCAGTCACACGAACATTTGCATCTCATTTGCACAAACAAATATGCAAATGAGCCCTGCTCCCTCTAGCCCAAAGAAACCAAAGAGTGGCCTCCAAGGATCCTGCTGCTTCCTGAATGCCAGGGCAGTAACAGGGAGTAGGGAAGGGGGAGGAGATGGGGTAATTTACCTTCTTGGGTTATCCTGCTCCTTTCCGCTTCCTGGATAAAGAGGGAAAACATCTGAGTCCTCACAAATCTTTTCACAAACTTGCGGCAGGACCTGGAGGCGATGGCTTTGCAGAACGCCTTCTCCTGAAAGGAGCTTTGTCCGCTCTTATTCCACTTGAGGTGCGATGTATAATGGCCAATGGTTTTGACGAAGAATTGCACAAAGGTGTTGGAGACGTGGGCATTCACTTGTTCGGATGCTGAAATGGGAATAGAAGACGTACAGTTTTGGCATGTGGGCTGGTAGTCACACGACCCCCATTAACTCAGGATGTGGGCACCTCACAATCTGAATGTATTTACACTCTTAACCCTTCTGTGAGGCAGGGCAGGGCTATCATGGGGGAAGGGAGGGTCAGATCCTCTTTAGTATTTATGCTCCAAATTTCCCTAAAGGATCTAGGCTGAAATGACACACCCACTGATCACCCAGTCTGTGGGAGGGCAGGAAGGAACTTGAGGCCAGGTCTCCCGAGTCCTGGGCTAGTGCTCTGGCCACTGGGCCATCCCACCTCTCGTCTCCTCTCTGTGCCACAGTCTGGGGCATTCCAAAGACATCCCCCCCCTGCTTTTCCATTCAAAAGTAGTTGTAACACCTGGATTGTGCTAACTTGTGTGACTCCCAAACCCAGTCATGGCATGGGAGAAAAGCCAGGAGGTCCCATTCGCTAAGGAGCCGGCAGGAGTATAAACTGAACCATTGTTCAATCCCAGTGTGGTATTCAATTGCCCCAGTCCAATGGATAATTACTGCTGACTACTAAACTTTGACAGAACAAGGAGCAATGGTCTCAAGATGCAGTGGGAGAGGTTTAGGTTGGATATTAGGAAAAACTTTTTCACTAGGAGGGTGGTGAAGCACTGGAATGGGTTACCTAGGGAGATGGTGGGATCTCCTTCCTTAGAGGTTTTTAAGGTCAGGCTTGACAAAGCCCTGGCTGGGATGATTTAGTTGGGGATTGGTCCTGCTTTGAGCAGGGGGTTGGACTAGATGACCTCCTGAGGTCCCTTCCAACCCTGATATTCTGATTCTTATAACAATTTGCTTCCAAGGAACTCCAAGCACTGTATATACATTCAAGGAATTGTGTCTACCACCTTAAAATGTGAAGTACCCCAGCCTGCTGAGATGCTAGATGCATGCCCTCATTGCACGCTGACCTAATTCACATGCTGTGTTCATGTCAGAAGCAATTGCCATCTCCTTCACACTCTGAAATTCAATTTCTTGGTGTTAAATCACTAAAGAGTTGTAACAGCCACTAGCACATGGTACTGCCCTTCACAGGCCATTCTGGACAGAGGATTCCACCTGCTGCATTAGCACGTATACTCTGTAGCGGCAGAAGGGAGTCTAGCTGTCCAGATCTCCCAGATCCAGATTTCACTGAGAGATATTCAGGTTCACTGGCTTTCTGTTTTATCAAGATAAAGCTATCAAGAGCCTTCTGGATTTTTTGCACCCCTCCCTACTGATGGATTATTTCTCTTCCCTGACTGGTCTTCACAGTCCTACATGGTTGTGGAATTTAGGGAGGAAGATGCTCTATGAGAACTGGCAGGTGATGGTACTATTCTGAAAATGACTTGGTAAAAATCTCACATTTATTGTGTTCCAAAGACTCCAGATCCCATGTGCACATGTGCCAGCTAGAAAGGCGGTGAGGTTTTTAAAATCTCTATACAAAACCCAGCCCTGCAAACTCAGCCTGGCATCTGAGAGTCACGCTGCGCTCTGTCCATTTCGCCCATCACCACCAATAATGAAGACTGGAATTTAGTAATGTCTGCTAGAATCCAGCTCCGTCTCCCAGAGCTGTGCTGGCTCTACGGGGCTAACAATGAAAAGGATCTATTTTTGTCAATGAAGGCAGCAGGTGATGCTGATGCACACACAAAGAAGGTGCTATAACCACGAGGGCTTTTCTGATCACGACTGCACTTTAGTATCCATGCAGACCAGAAACAATGTACTATGCCTGCTAGCTGAGGATGGGGAATAAATCAGAGCACTTCCCAACCTGCAGACACAGAGCACTGCTGAAATGCACGTGAAATGCAGCCACCTCTGGTGTGGGGAGCTGCAACTAATCAGAGCATATCGCATTGAACAACAGGTGGGGCAGAATGGGTGAGGGAAGTGAAAGGCTGGGTAAGAACCACAAAGTAAACCCCAATCATTGCTAAGTGCCTTGGGATCCTTGACAGTTCCAAGCTGGTCTTCTGAGCGCTGTATTGCAGACACACCGGGGCAGATCCTGAGCTGTTGGAGATGTCATAGCTCCACCGAAGTCCATGTGGAGAGGAAGCCAACGGAGTGATAATTTTACACCAGCTGAGAACTTGCCCCACACTCCATAAGCTGCACAAACCTCAGTCTCTTTCTACCTCTGAAGCAGGAAGGGCTGAGGTGTCCCTGCAGAAGCTGAGCGCATGGAACTCAGGGACCATGTCTATTCCAGTCCAGCTGCTTAGACCACTTAGCTAGTCTCTCTGCATGCATGTGAGTCCAAAGCATACACAGCTCTAGAGATGGGTTGGCTGGAGCTAAGAGGGCAGTGTAGGAAATTGGGTCCCGAGTTCTTAGCCCACTAGCCCCAGGATGGCTGGTTAGCCTGGGACACTGGCAGTCTTTGTGGGGCATTCACAGATACTCCACCATGCGCACCCCAAAGAAAGAACTCTCTGCCTACTCTGTATGTTGTTGTTGCTGTTGTGTGTCTTTAAAGAAGTCAGCATCTCGGTCTGCAGCTTGGCTGGTAAGGTGTCTCCTTCGTCGCCAACCTGAAAGAGGATGGACCGATGTTAGCACGCCAGCTCTTGCAAACCAGGGAAGCCTGAGACGTTGGCTTTTACTGGGAAGAAGGTTTTGAAGAGTGAGAGAGGATTCTAGCTTGCCGAACCACTTTCTGAGCATACCTTCAGGCCCAAAGCATCTTGGAACGAACATATCTTCCCCCACCAGATCCCCTGTGACCCATTCTTTAATGCAGCCGTGCAGTCTGCATTACCATAGTCTCAGTGGGGCTCATTAGCTACCGCCAGAAGCCATCACCTATCAATTTTTATCCCAAAGGATGTTGGAGAGAGACAGTGTGCTCTGTATGCTCAGCCAAGAGGCCCTGCCCCCCTAAGCCTGCGGAGTGCAAATAAGTGACAGGTGGGAAAGAGTGAGTGACAGCTACTGAAAACCCAGGATTAAGGAGCCTGCAGCGGCTCAGCAATACTGGTCAAGTGATGAACAAGAACATTTCAAGCTCCTGCGTCTGGCTATGGCATGGGGAACAGTCTGCATCACACCAGGGACACCTACCGATCTTAAGAACTTCCCTTCGCACAAGTCAACCAGCAGCACCTAAAACCAACAGACAGGACCCAACGTTAGCCAGGCTGCATTGCAAGGCTGCTTCCGAGCGGCAGCGATTTAAGAGAATGTATTTCGAGATCAGTCTTGTGTGCTCCAAGTCCGTTTGAAAAGCTCTGAGCTGCACTTGATGATGAACTGCTCTAGGACACTGCAATGGAAAGGCCTCCTTCAAACTTTCTGCCTGGTGAAAGAGGGGCAGCAGTGCCTGGCCTGGGGGGGATGAATGGACCCGGGACACGGAAAGGAGATTTGGAGCCTTTCACCTCTAGAATCAGTAATTGGGTCCAATCCAGCCCAGATTGAAAGTGGTTCCCATCCCGTGTCTCTTGGGAAGCCCACCTGAGATGAGTTCAGGAGTCTCAGCTCACATCCCCATGGAGAGAGGGCCACAGCCCCACAACTGCCCCACTGTTAGTGCTTCCAGCAGAAGGCCAAGGAGCGAACCGGCCTGGAAAATCTGGCAGTGTCTGCACTAGTTTTCTAAGATGTGTTCTCACCTCCCATGAGCTATGAGCAGTGAAACACCCAGGGCAACATTGACAACAGGGTGAGCCGAGGGCAAGGCATGACGCCTTTGCCACAGGGGATCCGGGCTGAGGTCCTTGCCCAGCTAGCGGGGAGGTGATATCAGCATCCCATCTGGCCTAGGAAACAGCTTGGGTGTCACCCTAGGAGCAGGCTGGAGTCCGCTCTTGTTTCTTTCTCCTCCTGAGGCTGGGATGGAGACAAAATCAGGGCCTGCTACCAGGGCCGGATTTCCAATTGAGCAAAGTAGGCACGTGCCTAGGGATGCCTTGCCTCTCTCAAACTGTGTGCAATACAAAAGTCAGCCATAGGCAGCAGGGGCGCTGAAGATGCTGTGCTTAGGGGTGCCTAAGATGTAAATCCATCCCTGCCTGCTGCCGCATGGAGAGAACAATCAAGGGGCACAAACAGGCAAACATTCATTTTCAAGCCCATCTGCTGCTCTGGCACAGAGACCCCTCAGACAGTACCTCCTCCATCGGCTGATCGAGAACCTGCTCTAGGCAGCGCTTCTGGACTCCAACCATGAAGGGTGTGGGGCAACAGACGGTATCGATCAGGCATTCAGGAACCACAGGGATGTAGGTGTGCGCCCAGGAGAAGGGGTAGAGAAGAGCTGCCACGGCATGGATGCACTGGGACAGGACGCTGTCAAATAAATAAGGGTTCTGATTACTAACAGGATTTGGCAAGTAGCTGGCCAGCATGTTAGGCCTTGGGTGAGATTTTCAAGAGCATCTGAGTGGCACAGGAGCCAAAGTCTAAGTGACTTCCAAGGAGACAGAGGCTCCTAAACAGGTGGGTGCTGTTTTTCATAGATTATAAAGCCAGAAGGGACCATTGTGATCATCTGGTCTGAGCTCCTGCATAGCATTGGCCAGAAACCACCCCTGAATTTATTCCTGTTCCAACAAGAGCAGATTTTTTAGAAAAACATCCCATCTTGACTTAAAATTTGCCAGTGATGGAGAACCCACCATGGTCTTTGGTAAATGGTTCCCATGATTCATAATCGTCGCTGTTAAAAAATTTGAACCTTATTCCTAATCTGAATTTGTCTTGCCTCAATTTCCAGGCATTGGATCTTGTCTCTTAGATTGAAGAGCCCAGTATCAGAGTTTTGTTTCCCTTATAGATACTGCTCAAGATTGATCAAATCACCCCTTCGCCTTCTCTTGGTTAAGCTAAATAGATTGAACTACCGGAGCTCAAATTCTACTAGTCTCTGTCGGCTGTTTTTGGGAAGTCTCCCAACCCTTAGCACATGGTAGTGTTGCCAACTCTCGGGATTTCATCACAAACCAATATTTGATGTTCTTAAATCCCCAGCTCCTGGAGTCAGGTGATTACACCAGAATCTCAGCTTTCTTTAACGAAAAAATCTAAAGAAAAGTAAGTTTCTAGCTCTGTGGTTGCAGAGGAAAGTTTGAATAAATGCTCCTAAGGGCTCAAAAACCAGAAGAACCTCCCCCCCCATATATTTTTTTAAAAATCATTATTTTTAACCCAATCTCACAATTTTGGGGGCCAAAGCCTCACAGATTTTGAACCCTTGGAGTTGGCCCTGCTGCCAGTGCTGCCCCACCAATGCTCTGAGTGGCCGGGCACCACTATCAGTGGTGCCTCCAGATCTGCCTTTTTGATACAAAAAGTTTCCCAACTAGAAAACAATAAATTGAGTTTCAGACTAAACTTCCCTAGAGAGAAGAGGAAACCCACTGCCTTCAGCAGGGGACCCAACAAGCTAGACGGCCATTAGCCCACACAATTAGCCTTCCCCTACCCCTGAGCACAAGCTGCAGTTTGGCTTTGCCTCTTCAGAGGCTCATAAACCTCATTCTCTTTCACTCTAACACAAAACCCTAACAGTGACCTTGGCAGAGTTAAGGCAAAATAACCTCCCCAATGCAGGGAATGGGGGACAGTCACATGTGCTGATCAGTTAACACAAAAGCTGTTAAGGTTCCGAGTTAATAATAATCATACCTAGCTCTTTTCATCAGTAACTCTCAAAGGAGGACAGGCGCATTATTCCCATTTTGCATATGGGGAAACTGAGGCTCGGGAATGGGCATCACTTGCTCCGGGTCACCCAGCAGGCCGGTGGCAGAGATGGGAACAGAACCCAAGTCTCCCGAGTCCTGGTCTGGTGCGTTACCCGCACAGCGTGAGTCTTAGGAGGCTGGGGTATGAATTGCTTTTCGGTATATGTTGGAAGTGGAAGCCTTGGGGAGTGCTGGACTGCAATATCGACAGCATTGGGGGCAATAGGAGGGTTGAAAGGAGTGCACAAGTCTTCCCCTTCACTCCTTATTTCAATGCTTTTAAGGCTTAATCCTTACTAGACAGTTATTGTTTGCTAATTTTATAGAGAGGATCCTTCTGCAGGGCGGTCAGTATGTGTATTTTTCTTCCTAGGTCTGAAGAGTGAAAGTCTCTGGTGGCTGGAATCAAATCAGAGACATCCTTCCTGCTGATGAGTCGGAGTGACGAAATCCGAGAGGGAGAGGAGAGATTTGCGTCGACTGGCTGTCTAACGAGGACTGAGCATAACCTTTACGCTTTGCTGATGTTAGTGTGAGAGGGGCACTTTCCTGGCTACCTGCCTCCCCGGGCTTGTCAGCTTAGTGAGAATTAACCCTTTGGGCTCAACTGGGAACAAACTCTATCTGTCTTGTTACTCCATCATATATAATAATACCACCTCGTTCTTATCTAGCACTGTTCATCCACAGAGTAGTCTGCAAGGGAGGTCAGGGGCATCATCCCCATTTTACAGATGGGGAAACTGAGGCACAGAAGGAAATGTAACTTGCCCAAGGCCATGCAGCAGGCCAGTGGCAGAGCCAGGGATAGAACCCAGGCTCCTGAGTCCCAGACCAGTGCTCTGTCCACTAGATCAGGACTTCCATGCCTCATGAACTGCCTGAGGTCAGTGACCCTTTGCTTGCTCAGACTCCTCAGGGTCTGCTCTCAGAGTGAAAGGTTCTCGGCTTCTCTCTCCTCTCCTGCACCTGGAGTTAATTTATTCTGATTTTATCTCCTGAACTAGATGGGGCACAAAAAATTAATCACCACTCACTGCACTGTGGGGATGGGCAGGATGCCCTCAGCCAGCCCCAACTACACCCAGCCTGGGACTGAGATCCACAAAGTAGTGAACTTCAGGACACATCATTTGACATTTGCATCTGCCCCCTTATGAACGGGGAGTGGAACTGAGGGCACCAGCAGGCTGCATTCCAAGGCTGGCCGAGCTGCACATGACCTGTACTCAGGAGCTGAGAGAATCATAGGAATGGAAAGGACCTGGAGAGGTCATTTAGTCCAGTCCCCTGCACTCATGGCAGGACTAGGGTAGGTCTATACTACCCGCCAGATTGGCAGGTAGCGTTCGGTGTATCGCGGATCGATTTATTGCATCTCGTCTAGACGCAATAAATCAATCCCTAAATCGACGCCTGTACTCCACCTCAGCAGGAGGAGTAAGCAGAGTCGACGGGGGAGCTGTGGCGGTCGTCTCGCCGCTGTGAGGACGGCCAGGTAAGTCAAACTAAGATACTTCAACTTCAGCTACACAAATAGTGTATCTTAGGCCTGGGCTACACTAGTGGGAGGGTCCGAACTAAGTGTTATCTACACCATCCCTGACAGGTGTTTGTCCAACCTCGTCTTACAAATCTCCAATGATGGAGATTCCCAGCGTCCCTAGGCAATTTATTCCTATGCTTAAACACCCTGACAGGAAGTTTTTCCTAATGTCCAATCTAAACCAACCTTGCTGCAATTTAAGCCCATTGCTTCTTGTCCTAGCCTCAGCGGTTAAGAAGAACAATTCTTCTCCCTCCTCCTTGCAACAACCTTTTATGTACTTGAAAACTGTTATGTCCCCTCTCAGCCTTCTCTTTGCCAGACTAAACAAACCCAATTTTTTCAATCTTCCCTCACAGGTCAAGTTTTCTAGACCTTTAATCATTCTTGCTCTTCTTTGGACTCTCTCCAATTTGTCCACATTCTTCCTGAAATGTGGCACCCAGAGCTGGACACAATACTCCTGTTGAGGCCTAATCAGTGCAGAGCAGAGTGGAAGAATTACTTGTAGCTCTCTCAAGCTCTCAGAACTAGCTCTCTGGTTAAATGCAGGGCGCTCACCTGAGCTCCTCTGCCACGAAGATAATCCGTCGCTCCAGAACCACAGAGGCGAAGAGCCAAAGGATGTTCTCCGGACTAAGATGCTGCAGAAGGGCCTGAAACTCCACGTGTTCCAGCCAGGAGTCCAGGGGCCGCGTGAGTTCGATGAGCTGTTGAGAAGGAGAGGGAACAGGAGTGAGCTAACAAATCACTACTTAATTCTATTAAAAGCACCATGCAGAAGGTATCAGACATGCTGGGCTGGGCCCTGCCTGCTTCCATATGGTGGAGAAAGGAGGCAGGAAAGGTGTGGTATGAGTGCGGGGGGATGTCATGAGAGATCTTCGCAATATTACAATTAGTTAGGATTACTTTTTGGTAGTGCCCAGCACTGTCCCGCCCAGAGTTCACTGATCGAACAGACTAAGAGTGGGGGAAACTGGTGCACCAAATAAGGAGCGTGGCCGAGGCAATAAACAGCCCTACTTGACTGTGTCCTCCTTGGGGTTGTGCCTCGATGCAAACCCCCAGCACAGATGGGCACAGCTGCTGTTTACCGGTGGAGATAACTCCAGCTTGACAGCAGGATAAGATCGCAACAGGCAAGACAAAGCTTTCCTGGCGTGCACCATAGAGCTACAACACAGGCTAGAATCCTGGGGGGACCAGTCCTCCACTTCAAAGCTGCTTTACCAACACCATGAATTCATAGGTAATCCCAATTACCAACAATCTCTAGGAGTTCTCACCAGACCCCAGCAGCCTCGCGGAGCTTCTCATGAAGGGCTCTCTGAGTGCAGAGTGGGAAAAAGTGTATCTGGGACGTCATGTCTGGCATGCTCTGGTTTTGATGGAGGGTATCTTAGTCCTTGTCTACGCACCCATACTTGCGCCGGTTTAACTAGACCAGCTTACAAAGCACACCCTTAGTTAACCCAGTACAAACTAGTATGTAGACCAGATCTTTGGGGGTTTGCTCTGTGAGCCTCACGGAACGCAGTGGATGGTGTTGAATCTTCAACAAAGATATCCTTTCTCCCAAGTGTTCGTTAGGCATTGGAGTGTATAAATTCTAAGACCAGAAGGAATTACTCCAACCATCTAGTCTGAGCTCCTACATGACACCAGCCAGAGAATTTCCCCCAGTGATACCTGCACTGAGGCCAGTAACTTGTGATTGAGCTGGAGTGAGACACCCAATCTGGATGTCAAGACTCCACGGGATGATGTCACAATAACCGTCATTGTTGAAAATTTGCATCCCAGTTCCAGCTGTAATTTTTCTGACTTCCAACAGTTGGACATTGATCTGCCTCTGTCTGCTAGCATTGATTCCTGCTTTGCCCCATGCTGGTACCTATGCAGCACCATCTCTTACACCTCTCTTCAAATGGCCACATTAAGCAGCATCGAGACTGCACAAAAGCAGAGGTAATGGAGTGGCTGCAATCACTGTAGTTAAGGCGAAGGTGGCCATTTGGAATGCCTGTTTCCAGACAATCTACCTTTCTCTACATCTTTTCCTGTTAGACTGGTTAGACTTCATTCCAGCCAAGAGCCCAGGTGAGCTCTTACAACTAATTGGTGTCATTGTATCATGTGCCTTTGCCACCAGGTCAAACCTCTCGCCAGCCTCAAAAGCTCAGCCCTGGATTACTGATCCAGGAGAAGCCCCAGGCATTCGGAACAACCTCCCATCACTCAATGAAGGGCCTTACTTAGACCTTAGTCCATCCGGTGCTTTGCTGCACATCCGGCTACCCACAGGTCTCCATTGCCCTCTCTCCCCCATGCACTGCCAGATTCCAGCCCAGCCTTCCCTAGCAGCAGCTCCCTTCTCCACTAACAGTGCTGGATAAGCGGCCAGGCTGACTCTTTTGAAGAAAACACTCCCATCTCTGCCGTTCTGCCAGCAACCAAAGCATGAAGCAATAGGCCAAGTCTTTACACAATCTTACCCTTCTTGCTGCAGAATCACAAGAGATTTCATAATCCAGGAAGCTGACAGAGAAGAACCTGCTGCTGCTCTCAGTTACACGCAGCACCCAATGTGCAATGGGACAAGGTGGCTGCAATTCCCCATTCCAAAACAAATGCTGCATCAGCGCATTGCAGAGTCAAACCTCTCATGTAAGAAATATGAATGCATTGTCTACACGAGGCTGCACACGAGCAGTGCACCAGCTCAGCCCCCCTTCAAACCAGGATAAACCGCACCAGAGCAAGTCTCAGTTTGCACCTGTGTTACATCAGCATCACTGCCCGGAGTGCAGCCCCCACCCCAGTGCAGATGAGGCCTAAAGGCTGTCTCTATTGCAGGGCTTGCACTGACAGGATTGAATTATACAATTGCAAACTCCTAAAGCAAAGCCGACTGCACAGAAGGACAGATACCAGCAAAGCTGAAACTGATCCCTATGCATCTGTATTAGGGTTTGTTATGTTTTAACTAGATAGATATCTAAAATCTGTTTCCTCAAATGGATACAATTGTCTAATATAAACCCAGGCCATGGCTACACTAGAGAGTTGCAGTGCTGGTGAGGGGGTTACAGCGCTGCAACTTAGGATGTGGCCACACTTGCAAAGCACGCTGCAACTCCCTGGTTGCAGCGCTGGCTGTACACCCGGTCGAGCCTCGGGTGTAACGATTCCAGCGCTGGTGATCCAGCGCTGGTCAGCAAGTGTGGACGCCCACCAGCGCTTTTATTGACCTCCGGGGTATAAGGAGGTATCCCAGAATTCCTGTCCACAACAAACCAGAAGAAAGGGAGAGCTCGGAGTTCAGCCAAACTGCTTATTTAAAAAACAAACACAGCTCCTGTTTGCTGAGCTAGCGGAGGCAGGCAGGGGAATTACTTTGGAATGTTCACAGCTGTTTGCTTGAAGAGAGAAACAGCACGCTCACACGGCAGAGGGGGAGGGGGAAGTCCGTGCTGAGCAGCTGCTTATCTGGTCTGACGGCTAGTGAATGAGAGAGGGGTGAGGGAAGGGGGTCAGAACTTTTAAAATGAAGGTAGGCACTGTGTGTCTTCCAGTCCTTAGAACTTGCAAGGCAGGGAGCTGAGAACAGTGTCAACTCCAAAAATCCATTCTCTCTGTCTCCTCCACGCTCCCTGTCACATTCCACCCCACCCCCCTCTTTTGGAAAGCACGTTGCAGCCACTTGAATGCTGGGATAGCTGCCCACAATGCACCACTCCCAACAGCGCTGCAAATGCTGCAAATGTGGCCACACTGCAGCGCTGGTAGCTGTCAGTGTGGCCACACTGCAGCACTGGCCCTACACAGCTCTACGAACACAGCTGTAACTACCAGTGCTGCAGAACTGTAAGTGTAGCCATGGCCCCAGTGTCTTGGCTCTAGCCCTGCCAGCTGAGAAGAGCAGATGCAAAGCAGTCTCTGCACTCAGCATGAAACAATAGTTCAAGGTGAGGTGTGAATGGCTCCCTTTCAGCAAAGGGAGGTGTTAATGAAAGTGATTAAAAAGGCCATGCTGTTAACTATTTCTCCCCCGTTTTTGTAGAAACCCTGTTGCTGAGCACAGAGAGTGTCACTTCTTAGCAAGGGCAGCTGCTGGAGAAGGAGCACGTCAACCCACACCATATTTAAAGTCCTTGCCGCCTCTGATCAAATGGCGGAGTGAAAGCGGCCAGGCTTCTGCTTCCTTGTGCGGAAAGTCCAAGCTTTCACCGACTCGGTGAAACAAACAACTCAAATTAGGAGCGGTCAGTATAGAATTCTGAGCACACCAAAAATCCGGACACACAGTCAAATCAACTAAATGTAACACAACATTCAGGGTTTGGCTACACTTGCAGCTGTACAGCGCTGGGAGTTAAAAGCTGTCTTCGTACAGCTGTGTAGGGAAAGCGCTGCAGTGTGGCAACACTGACAGCTACCAGCGCTACAGTATGGCCACACTTGCAGCGGTGATGGGAGTGGTGCATTATGGGCAGCTATCCCAGCGTTCAAGTGGCTGCAACGTGCTTTTCAAAAGAGGGGGGTGGGGTGGAGTGTGACAGGGAGCGTGGGGGAGACAGAGAGAGTGGATTTTTGAAGCAGACACCGTGTCAGCTCCCTGCCTTGCAAATTCCGACCCCTTCCCCCACCCCTCTCTCATTCACTCTTAAATGCAAATAGCCTTCAGACCAGATAAGCAGCCGCTCTCAGGGACTCCCTCCCACCCCCACCCCACCCCCCCACCTGCTGTTTCTCTCCTCAAGCAAACATAAGCTGTGGACATTCCCTGCCTGCCTCTGCTGGAGCAAACAATTACTGTGTGTGTTTTTTAGATAAGCAGCTCCGGGAGCCCCGAGTTCACAACAAAACAAAGAGTTCTTTAGTTAAAAGCATTATGGGAAAATTCCGGAGGTCAGTTACAGCGTAGTAAGATTAATCACTGTTTACACTGGCACTCCAGCGCTGCACCACCAGCGCTGTTCTCTTTATTCCTCTCGTCGAAGTGGAGTACAACCAGCGCTGTAGCCAGGGAGATACAGCGCTGTATGTGCCTTGCCAGTGTGGACGGGGAGTGAGTTACAGTACTGTAAAGCCACCACCAGCGCTGTAACTCTCCAGCGTAGCCAAGCCCTCAGTAACACAAGGGATCCTGCACTGATTGGATGCGACTCCAGAGGTGGAGGAAACAGCACAGGCTTCTAGGGGCAGTGTCATGTACAGGGACCTGGGATACACTGGTGTAATTCCACTGAAACCAGCTTCAATCCAGATTCATACCAGTGTCTCCAAAATCAGCCTGATGTCCTTTGACCTGACGCCAAACTCCCCAGCTCCTAACCTGGCAGTTTGCCCTGTCACTGATGACAGTTGCTTACAAATCATTTCTTCGCACAGCTGACTCTGCCACGCCACCCTTGTCTGCACCCAGCATGATTTTACTCCCCTTTCCCACTATTCAGTCCAATCCACCACATAGGTGCCGACTCCATGGGTGCTCCAGGGCTGGAGCACACACAGGGAAAAATTAGTGGGTGCTCTGCACCCACCGGCAGCTAAGCTCCCCTCACCCTCTGCCCCACCTCCTTCTGCTCCCCTGAGCATGCCACATCCCTACTCCTGCCCCTGCCTCCCAGCATTTCCCACCCAGCCAACGCCAAACAGCTGGGGGGATGGGGCAGGGGGAGGAGCAGAAACTTGGCACACTCAGGGAGGAGGTGGGGCCAGGGCAGGGATTTGGGGAAGGGGTTGGAATGGGGGCAGGAAGAGGTGGTGCAGGGGTGGGACTCATGGAAGGGGTGGAGTGGGGTGGGGCTGAGGGGGCGGGGTCAAGCACCCACGGGAAAGAAGGGAAGTCGGTGCCTATGATCCACCACGCCCCAACCGTGGGCCCCCTGCCACATCTGCTTTCTCCCCGCAGCTCTCACACTTCTGGGTGTCTCTGGAAAATCCAAGGCACACACCCATTTCCTCTACTATAGAGGTGTCCTCTTCTCCTCCAGCTCTGCACCCTGCTTTACTGCGAGAATTCACTTCTCTCTCCTGGTTGCCTGTTAGGGCCGAGGCCCCCAAAGCACGCTTGGGAGCAGAGCGAGCTGTTCTAGGTGGCACTAGACATCTAGCACTGGCGGACATGAAAGGATGCCCGGCACCTCTGGAAATCAGGCCCAAGGGGGTTCAAGCTGGGCTTCCAAAATCAGCAGCCGCTTTGAAAGCAGGGCTGGGAGCCTGTGGCTCTAGAGAGCCAATGCACTGCAGTCTGGAGGCTGCAGAGACAGGTTGCAATAGCAGATTTGGGAAGTGTGAATGCCACATACACTGGCATTAATGGCGGTTAGTGCTGATAGATCCTCGCAGTAGGACCGGCGCTGAGCGTTTTATGGAGTACTACACCCGTTATGCACTGGGCAGCACCCATCTCACTGCACCTTCCAGCCACCTGGGAGAACCGGCCATAGGGGTCAGGCTGGACGGCTAGGATATGGAACATACGACCATCACTAACTCTCCCACAGAGGGTACAGAATGGATTGAACTGCTGGCTCGATCTCCACTGGCACGAAGAGGCCAGCTTGTTCCAAGGGGTGGTTCCCTAACCTGTCGTTCCCACACAGCACAACCTTGCGCTTCAACTCAACCAGAGCTCCTTGTCCACCCTGACCTGTGACCCTCATGTATTACTGCCCCAGGCAGCCGGAGACATGAAGTGCGTTAGCATAGACTGCACTGAGCAAAGCCTACAAAGCTCCAGCTGGCCAGACACATGCACGCAGAGCCGGCTGCTCCAGCATCGCCTCCTCATAGACCAGCTCCTAGGGCTGGAGAGACAGGCCTGCTGGAGGTCAGCAGCAACTGAGCAGAGATTACTGAGTCAACACAAACCTCTGTTCCAGAATCAGGGATGAAACTTTTAATGGTGACCGTTTTCCCCGGAGCTGGGAAGGGGGATTCGCGGAGGCCCTGCATGAAGGGGTAAATGACGGCCATGGAGATCTGCCGCCTCTTCTCCACTTCATCGAGGATCTACAGGAAGGAGAGACCTGTCAGCCACAGCAAGGCAATGAATTCCCTGATTACCCCCCTCCCTCCAGCACCACAGCAGTGACTCAGTTGCTTCCTCACCGAGGAACAGCAGCCAGCACCAGCGTCAGCACCACAGTCCTCACCCTCCTCACCCTTGGACAGGTGGCCTTCAGTGCCATGGCATCACTGCTTGCTCTCCCAGGCAGATGTCCTTCCCTGCACCGAGTTGCAGATCAGGCAGAACAAGACAGGGATCTGCACGAGCCCTGGGCCAGGCATGCAAGCTGGGTTAGTGTTTTGCCTGTGAGAACTGGCGTTCCTACCTTGGAGAACAATCCGAAGCAGCCCAAGCAGCTGATGATGCAGAAGACCTCTGGGAAACGAGGGCCCCGGCCAACAGGCTGAAAGAAGGATCAGCACCCAAAGGGTTAACTGCATGCTACAATCTCTTATCCCTTCTATCAGGCGCACAGAGATAGCCCCCATGCCACCACAATAATTATGGGGACTGCCACTAAGGGTGGGGCCATGGCCTGTCCGAGGAATGCAAAGTCAGACCTCAGCAAAGATAGGAGCCCTCCATGGCTTGGCCTTGCTGCATCCCAGAGACCTGGTTAATGATACCAGCTCAGCTGGTCCTCACCAGCTACTTAACAAAATACAAGTCAGGAAACTTGCAGAACAAGCTGAAAAAGCAAGGGAGGGAGGGGAGACTGGTACCAGCCCTGTTCCTCTCCAAACTCAGCTGCAGGAGATGCCGCACCCCAGAAGCAGACGCATGTACACAGTCTCTGAGGCAAAGGGAAGGTGCCTAGGACCCCCGCTGGCCAACAGACCTCCAGAAAAAGACTCTGCAGACCAACTAGAGGAATAATTGAGGCTGCTGCCCAGCACACTGCTGGAATCCCAGGGCATGGGGTGGAGGTGTGGCAAGTCTGTGTGGGGGGCACAGGGTAACAGTAGAGATGATGGAACAGAGTATGTGTCAGGAAGGGAAGTGAGGAATTAAACTGATGGCTAGCTAAGCACGGCAGGTTTGGGAGAGATGGGTTCACAGGCTCATGGGGTTGGGGAGGAGGGATAAAGCTGCAATCAGGAGACACTGAGGCAGAGTCTGTGCTGAGCTGCCACCCTCCATCCACACCACCTCTGGAGAGCGTCACTTACACACACACCCCAACATCTACCTCCCCAGCCCCGAGGGCAGGCAGGCAGCGGTGCGGCTCAGGAGGGATTCAGACTCCCTTCCTAGGGTGGAATTTGGGACCAGGGCGGAGTCTGGTTCAGGAATTGCTGTGCAGAGACGAAGGATGCGTCGCTTGGCAAAGACCTCGGCTTGTTTGGGGGAAGTGCTAGCACAGACTTGTCTGAACTCAATGCACACAGAGGCTTTGGCATGCCAAGACAGTGAGGCCTGTCAGGCAGCTAAGCGGGCTTGTCTCCCCGGCTGACACGTTATGTATTCCCTGCTGGGGACATCTTTAGGGTTATTTCAAGAGAACCAAATAGGCAATGATTTCAGCGCAGCACAATTCCCAGCACACACCGATCTCTGCTATCACATCATGTCGGGCCTTGAATAGAACGAACAGCAAACAGGGCCTTGGTGCTGGGTAGAGGCAGGACCTCAATTCCTGGCCTGCAGGATTGTGCTTCAGCATCTAAGCACCAAATTAAAATAAGATGGTGTGCTCCTAGCCTTTAAGGGCTTGAAGAAAAGCTTGAAAACGAACTAAGTGTCACCGAAACTCTGCAGCTTTCCTGAGCCTGCAGACAACCGAAGGCACTACTAGCCTCCCACTCTCTGCCAGTCGCACCAATAGTTGAGCCTCCTGAGGGCTGTAACAAACTGGGCTAATTCTGGTTGTGGGGCTCGGTGGTGTGTGGTGGCTTGTGAAATACAGGAGATCAGACTAGATTGACCTGAGGGTCCCTTCTGGCCTAGAACGCTATGGGCAGGTCTACACTTAAAATGCTGCATTGGCGCAGCTGCGCTGCTGTAGCGCGTCTGGTAAAGACGCTCAAATCCGACAGGAGAGAGTTCTCTCGTCGACTGAATTATTCCACCTCTGTGAGAGGCTGTCCAGCTGGCATAGCGCTTTCTACACTGGTGCTTAGGTCGGTGTAACTTACGTCGCTCAGGGGTGTGGATTACTCTCAATGAATACTGCATGCAGGTGTGCATGCATCTCAAAAAAATACTGCATGCATTTCAAAAAAGATATATTGGAATTGAAAAAGGTTCAGAAAACAGCTTCCGTATGAGGAGAAATTAATAAAATTGGGACTTTTCAGCTTGGAAAAGAGGAGACTAAGGGGGATATGACAGAGATCTATAAAATCGTAACTGGTGTGGAGAAAGTAAATAAGGAAGTGTTATTTACTCCTTCTCATAACACAAGACCTAGGGGTCATCAAATGAAATTAATAGGGAGCAGGTTTAAAACAAAAACAAAAAGAGGTATTTGTTCACACAGCCTGTGGAACTCCTTGCCAGAGGATGTTGTGAAGGCCAAGACCATAGTAGGGTTCAAAAAAGAGCTAGATAAGTTCATGGAGGATAGGTCCATCCATGGCTATTAACCAGGATGGAGTCCCTAGCCATTGTTTGCCAGAAGCTGGGAATGGCCAACAGGGGATGGATCACTTGATGATGACCTGTTCTGTTCATTCCCCCTGGGGCACCTGGCATTGGCCACCGCTGGAAGACGGGACACTGGGCTAGACTGACCTTTGGTCTGAACCAGTGTGGTCGTTCTTATGTTCTAAACCTTCCAGATAAATCAAGCTGATCTGAAAGTGCCACCAAATTTCAACCAGAGGCTGAAGAATCTTGTGATCTCCACACAGAATTTAGGTGACTCTTGCCTGGGACAACACAGGGCCTTGACTATAGGTGACCAACACCACGATACACAGTTCAGAGGCCCTGGTAAGTCTTCCACCACAGTCGAACTGGGCTGGAGTCAAACCAGCACCCGAGAGGTAACCATCCATATCTCATTGTCCTGCCTCTGAGCCAGTCAGGCCCTCAAAGGTGGCCACGAAAGAGTGCAGCAGTTTCATCATACTAGATGTGAGTACCAAGGTCCCACCAGCCCTCTTCTTTCTCCTGCCTCTGCACATTTCCCCCACCCTCATCCTGCACCTGTCACTGGTTACCCTTCACCACACACACACACACCCATCCCCGATCACCTCTCTGTCTGGTGTCAGGCCGTGCCTGCAGCTACAGCAGGGCTGGGCACAAGGATTTCCCCTGAGAGCTAACTGCAGAGTGAGTCTCCTGTAAGCGGTTCCCTGAGGCTAGCCCAGCTCGGCTTGCTCTCCTGACACTGCCCAGGGCGGTGGTGATGCACTGCAGCCAAGCTGGCTGCTCAGGGCGCTAAGGGCCGGCATGAGACTAGATTATTTAAAGCGAGGGATACTCACCAGCAGCCGCCGGCAGTAGCCAATCTTTCTGCTGCCGTCAACGTTGGTCAGGACAAACGAAAAGGTTTCACTGAAAGACAAGGAGAGACGTGTTTCCACTACTCTGCTAAAGGTCGAGATGCGAGAGCTGCAGGAGCTTAGCTGGGAGCCACTGAGCGACGGGGCAAAAGAGGGCGGGGAGAGCCTCACCAGCACTGCCCAAGATGGCAGCCTAGCCCCCGACCCTGCCAGTGACTGACCCTCCCAACAGCTGGATCCTCCACTTAATTACCAGTCAGGTCCATTGACTTAGACTGTCAGCACCCTGGGGCAGGCACAATGGGGGCCTGGCCCGTGATTGGGGCTTTGAAGTGCTATGGGCTGGCAGTGTGGTTAGTGGACAGAGCCTCGTATGGGGACTCAGAAGAGCTGGGTTCTATTCCCAGCTCTGCCACCAGCCTGCTGGGTGACCTTGGGCAAGTCATGACCCTGCTCTGGACCTCAGTTTCCCCATCTGTAAAATGGAGATAATGACACCGACCTGCTTTGCAAAGCGCTTGGAGATCTCCTGATAAGAGCTAGGCATAATTCTTATCACAATAAATAACAACTATCAAGAGGAACAAATAAACAGACCACTAAACTTCTAGAGGAGAGACGCTCAGCCGTGAGTAACAAGCAGCGTGGGATGATGAAGCACTAACCCTGGCCAGATAAACTGCAATGGCTAAGAGCCAATAATGTGAAACCTCGGCCAGGAGTGGTTTGATTTTGCAGAAGCCAGGCAGGGAAATTCTCCCTATTCAAGCAGCTCACTGGATTCCTGTGACATCCAGGCAGTAGGAAGGAGCACGAGGACACGCCTTCCCTTCCTCGCTCCCTGCCCACGGGCCCCTGCCTGGTCCCTTAGCCCATATTAATCAGGGAGTGTCATAAACAGATAGTTAAGGGTTAACAGAACAGAAGTACTTCATGTCTCTTTTGCCTGTAAAGGGTTAACAAGTTCAGTGAGCCTGGCTGTCACCTGACCAGAGGACCAATCAGGGGACAGGATACTTTCAAATCTTGAGGGAGGGAAGTTTTTGTGTGTGCTGTTAGTGTTTGGTTGTTCTCTCTGGGTTCTGAGAGTGACCAGACGTGCAACCAGGTTTCTCTCCAATCTCTCTTATATATTCAAAATAGTAAGTACTAGGTAGCTAAGGCGAGTTAGGCTTATGTTTGTTTTCTTTATTTGCAAATGTGTATTTGGCTGGAAGGAGTTCAAATTTGTATTTTGCTGAAAGGATTTAATTTGTACTTGTATACTTGGGCTGGGAGGGTATTCCCAGTGTCTATAGCTGAAAGACCCTGTAACATATTCCATCTTAAATTTACAAAGATAATTTTTACTGTTTTTCTTTCTTTAATTAAAAGCTTTTCTTGTTTAAGAAACTGATTGTTTTTTTTATTCTGGTGAGACCCCAGGGGACTGGGTCTGGATTCACCAGGGAATTGGTGAGGGGAAAGGAAGGTTAATTTTCTCTCTGTTAGGATTACTTTCTCTCTCAGGGAGAGTCTGGGTGGGGGAGAGAGAAGGAGGGGGGAAGGTGGATTTTCCTCTCTGTTTTAAGATTCAAGGAGTTTGAATCACAGTAATCTTTCGGGGTAACCCAGGGAGGGAAGCCTGGGAGAGTCAACGGTGAGGGAAAGGGTTTACTTTCCTTGTGTTAAGATCCAGAGGGTCTGGGTCTTGGGGGTCCCCGGGCCAGGTTTTTGGGGGGACCAGAGTGTACCAGGCACTGGAATTCCTGGTTGGTGGCAGCGCTACAAGTACTAAGCTGGTTACTGAGCTTAGAGGAATTCATGCTGGTACCCCATCTTTTGGACGCTAAGGTTCAGAGTGGGGAATTATACCATAACAGGGAGTCACCTGGTGTATTCCGTGAGCGGGGCCCAGTGATTGCCATCGGGGAAGCAGAAGAGGGGGATGGCTTGCAGCAGCCTCTCTTCCTCCTCCTTCTGACCCCGCAGTAAGTTCTCGCGCTGAAATGAAAATGATACAAGTAAAATCACAATAAAAGAGGATCCAGCTTCGGCCACTGCACAAGAGAAACAAGTCTGGACTCTCTAGCTGGGCTCTGTGTGGGTCAGGGCTGTGGTGCATCGGGAGAGCAGAGCAGGGCCCCAGGACTGGAAGAGCAGGTCATTACCCAGTCCGTTGTCCAACAGTTGACTGGTTCCTGATCTCCCTAGACTTCCTCCAGGGTGGACAGGAGGATTCCCCAGTCTAGCATGCCCACCGCTCCCTGGGGGGAGCATAGGCTTTGAGCAAGAAGGGCAGCATAGCTGTTGGGAGCAACAAGACCAGACTCAAGACTCAGCTGTATTGATGCAGCCCAAAATGAAGCTTTTCAAGCTGAAAAGGAGGCACCATGACCATGAACAGAGGTGCATTCTGGAGTTGGGCTGACCCTCCCAAGGGAAGGCAAGAGCCAATCTCCCCTCAGAAGCACGATTTTCAACCTTTCTCCTCCTTTCGCCAAAAAGGGATCAATTTCCTGAAATTTCACATGCTACATCTCGCCCCCAGGGAGGATTCTGCTAGGTGATGTGGGGTGGGTGGGACAGAAGAAAAGAGTTTGCGGCTCTGATTGAGAGAGCCTGTGCTCAGCCTCCTTTGCACTTCCCATATTCTGGCCCCTCAGGGATTCAGTTTGTCCCCCCAGATTAAGTTAAAATGGCCTCAGGCTGCTGTAATCTATGCTCAGGCTGCCCAGAGCCCTGATGATTTAGAGGTGACTTCTAATAAATACGTGCACATTCTGTAACCAGGACAGGGCTCCTCACCTTTGGGAACTGGTAGATTATCTTGGGTTCATAATCACTCCCTGATTTCTTCTTTAGGGAGACCACAACGAGGTATTCGAAGAAGAACTGTCCTGGTGAGTAGCAGAAGGGGCTTCGCTCTCCCGGCCTCCTTGCAGATTCAGATTTGCTTTCATCATGGGATGCGTCCTGATTTACATCTGTAACCCAAAAGTTATGGTGCATGGTGATGTGGCAGACAGTGGGGTTGCTTTTTGTAGTGAACCAGAATGCAGTTGGCTCAGAGAGCAGGGGGTAATGCACCAGGACCTGCACCGGAAATGGAGAAGAGAGGCAACCAAACAAGGAAACAGACTGTGGGCTTGTCTATACTGGGGTGTTAATTCAGATTAAGGCAGTGTGCAAATGTAAACCAGGAATAGCTATTATGCTTAACTCCCTGTATGCAGGATCTTACTCTGGAATAGAAGAATTTTATTCAAAATGAGCTTAATCCACTTCCAAACTGGATTAAGCTAATTCCAAATAAGAACATCCAGAGGCCCCTTTGCACCCGTAAGACACTGTGTTCGCACAGGAAGCAGCTTTCATCCTAATGCAACGTACACCAACTTCTATAATGTATTCATCCCATGATGCACTTGGCCACCTCCGTTATCATTTTGGATGGTGCCATTAACTTTCAAGTTCAATTGCCTGCTGCACAGGTGACAGGAGAAAAGAGAAGTCCCCTGTTCAGACATGAAAGGAACAGACAAGGGCTGCTGCTGCTGCAAAAAGAGCTAATACCAACAGGGGAGAACAGGAAGGGCTTTTACAAATTTGCCAAGGGAAAAAGGAAATCCTAGCAGGTGTGAAAATTGCCCTGCAGTTTCCGGAGAGAAGGAAGTTAAAAACAGTTGCAGTATCGAGCCATGTGGGTTATTTCTTAAGGTTACATGAGTCACTCTCACATTGTAACCTAGAAACTTGGGCTCTCCAGGTCACTCAGTCGCTGCTTGTTTAACTTCTACACTTTGCCCTGAAGGAGTACAGAGCAGGCTGACTGAGCCAGGCACCAACACAGCAGAGCCAGTAGGTACGAAGTCCATCAGAGACCCCGCCCATCAGCAAAGGCAGTATTTTAAAGCCACAAATGTGCAGGGTGTCCCCCCGTGAGGAAGCCAGATGTCACTTATCTGGAGCGTGGGAGTTTTGTATTAACGCTGTTTTCTCCATTCAGTGTCACGAAGAACAGCCTTTGCTATTGCAAAACAGAAAGCCTGGAATAGCCAATGGTCTCCCATCCCGGTACTAACCCAGCCCAGACCTGCCTAGCACTTTATACCAAGCCCAGCCAGGCCCCTTCAGACCCGCAAGACAATGTGTGCGCACACAAAGCAGGTGTCCTTTCAATGCAATGAGCACCAACTCCTTTAACCTCTTCATCCCAGGATGTACGTGGCTGTTATCATTTGGATTGTGCCATTAACTTTCGAGTTTTATTGCCCGCAGAGCAGGTGATAAGCGGCTACAATAGAGGGTTATCAGAGTGGGGCAGGGTTGCTCATCCCGAGTACAAGGCTCAACAGAACAGAAATAATAGCCACAAGTTACATCATGCAGGGGTGGAGGTATGCAGAGGATCAGCAAAGCACATGGGGCAAATGCACTTTAGGGCACCAAGAAATCATGAAATGATGGGGCCGTATTTACTGCAGTGTATCTGTTCTGCACTGCACACTCTGGGAGGAATTGTCATTCCAGACCATGTACTAGGCTGCTTTGCTCCTCTGGCACAGAGTGCCCCTAAAGCTGGTATAGCCAGACCTGGGAGGGGGAAACATCCGGGAGCATACAGCAGGTGCAACAGCTCCTACATCACCCCCCTGCCCTGTGGTTGGCATAAGGAGAGGGGGCTCCCCTACACTCTGGCTACTGGAAGTTAATGTAAGTCTGGTGCACAGCTGACCCATGATCTCAAGGATAAAACTTCCCACAGCCTCCATTGGCCTGGAGCGGCAAACCGCAGCCAGTGGGAGCTGTGATCTGCCGAACCTGCAGACGCTGCAGGTAAACAAACCATCCCAGCCTGCCAGCAGCTTTCCCTGGCAGGCCATGGGCCAAAGGTTGTGGATCCCTGCAATAACCTATAACAACAAACCTTAAGGGAAAGTAACATTTTATGAACTTTCATATACCTTTTACAACTGAGATTGCAACTAGGGTAAATTGGTAGGCCCAATTATCACAACAGGCATTAACGAGTGTGACATTTCTAGATCTACTCGCCCATTCTTGTGTCTTCTTGGAATCCTCAGCTTTGTCTTCAATGACCTGAGAACGTTCTTGGGGGAACGAGGGGAACGACTGCTAGAGATGAGTAATAGTGCACAGTTGGGAGGTGTACTCCCTCCAGGGGCCACATCTCAGCTGAGTTACAACCTCCATGGCCAGCGTCTATACCCATCATGCAGCATATGAACAACAGCTCTGCCAGTACGCCAGGGTCCCGTGTTGTCTCATATCCTGCTAGTGTAGGACTGCCAGTTCTGATCCAAGCTGACATCAGTAGAGTTGGGCAGATGGGAGCCTTGGATGCAGCCAGTATAGTGACACCCAGGCCTGACGTCTGCCCCTTTCACAGCACTCTGACAGCAAGGGATGAATATGAGGCAGGTTTAGAGAAGAGCCTCTCTGCCCTGCGTTCTCGCTGGTAGCATCCATCTTATTTTAAGCAAGCATCACATCCCTACTTGTACAAAGCAGCTTTAGGGCAACCTTGGACTCCAAATGTGAGGCCATCATTCCAAAGACGCATTGTTCCCCCAGCTCTGGCCCAGATGAAGTAGAGGTGGAATCTTTTGATCTAATGGAGGCTCTCTTCCTCTCTGACCAGCTATAGGTGCGAGGACTGGGTGCATGGTGAGTCACCCTGAAGCCCTTTCTCCTCTGCCCAGAGCACAAGGTCTTGGCTGCCACCCTCTCCCTCTGCCCAAGCTTTGGGGATGGGCTCTCAGAAGGGTGAGGGGTGTCTAATGGGTCAGTTACAACCACCTTCCTCTTCTCCAGTGAGAGGGGGCCCAAAGGTGCAGTGCCATCCTTGTAGCCTGGCATCAGTCTTCTACTGCTCACACGCTGGGCACGCACTCCAAAGAGGGCCGTGTGCATTCCTTATTGGGCGCTTTGACCTGATATTGTCAGTAACACACTGGGGCCTGTTCCAAACACCACATTAGCCCAGTCCCCCAATTGTCCCAGGCACAGCCAGGGCCTCCGCGCAGGGAAGTCCAGCATCAGCAGCAAGTCAGCTTTGAAACAAGTTTCTCCCTCCCTTCCCTCCTTCTTCCCTTCTCACCCTGCCCACTCTTGTTCCTTGTGATCTTGACTTGGTCCCTGGGATCCTCCCAGAGCCCCGCTGTTTGGCTGCCTTTATTACCTATCTCCTCTTGTCCTGTGCTGCACGTGCCCATTGCGAACGTCCCCTCCGCTCTGTTCTCCGACCGCTGCACCTGCATTCTCCGGCGTACACGGCACCGACACGGAGCAGATTGCGTGGGGGAAGGGAGAGGACCTCTTCGGGCAACAGCCTCATCCCTTTACTTCTTTAGTTCCAGGCAGTGAAAGATGCTGAGAACAGGCAGCCTTTCCTTATCCTCAAAACAGGTGCAACTCAGGCAGCAGCCCCACAACTATCCCCCTCCAACCCCCCAATGCCTCCTGCCAGCTGCGACTAGGGGTAGGAGGATCCCCTCCAAAAAGAGAGGGGAGATCTGTTTCCAAATTGACATCACCTGCTCTGAGGTTTTGCACCATGGTCTTCCCAAACCCATTCAATGCAAAGGGAAGCTCACTCGGGAGACAAATCCTCACACAGGGAAGCTGACACACGAGAGGAAAAAATCAAACCAGTGTGACGGATGAGCAGACGCACAGGGGAAGCAGAATGTCCCTGCATTGGCCCTGCAGTGCAAATATCAAACCTGTTTGCCTTAGGCAGTGGGCTAGACGGGTACCAGCAGCACCAGGAGTAATACACTCGCACCCCAGTGCTGTAGGACAGGCCTGCACACCCGCTAGGTGAGCGTGGAAGGCACAGCTGCTGAGCGACTTTACCACGGAGCAGAACTGCAATTATGCTGCTGCTCCATCCTCGGAAAGAAGCAGCAGGGACACGCCTGCTAGGCACCTAGACGATGCGTGTCCTTTACGGGAAGAGAATAGATTTGCTGGGTGCAAGGTGGAGCCAGGCTCCTCCTGGATGGTACCGATGTTCCTCTCAGAGTACTGATGGAAGCTGGGACAGCAGCCTGGTCAGGCATAACTGCGAGCACTGGAAGTGGAGGAAAATTTCCATGCCAGTGTACAGCAGCTGTGGGAGGGAGCTGCCATGGTCAAAAGGTTGCACTTCCTATTGGAGTGCACCTTCCCTGTGGTAAGGTCACCCTCAGCCAAGCAGCAGGCTGCAGCTAAAAGTAGGTTCTGGTTTCTACCCTACTGACCGAATTCAAGTATTATCCTCTGATTTCCAGTAATATAGCTGCCACCTGGGAAGAGACAGCCTGATTAGGCCCCACCCAGCCCATGTCCGAGGAGCCAATGCAGGAATGCTTATGGCTAAATGTCCTCGCTAACGCTTTGCCTGGTCTAACCTTAAAATACACTCCAGCTACAGCACTTCTAATATTGGCAGGACCAAGACGGCACCTGTCTGAATCTCTCCACCAGCTACCAAGCGACCAAGCACTAATAATTGGTTCCCTTCTGAAATCCCGACACCCCTAACTGGAAATAGCACCAGCTGCACTTTTAGAGCCCATCCGCTTGCAAATGCAGCTGAGATTTTAGGGGGAGAATCATCTTAACGGGTTACAAGTAGCACTGTGTCCACGCAGCAGCTTGGCAGTCATAAAAGCCACCTGATCTTATTCATACCTTCCACGCCAGCTGGGTTTGTGTCAGTGCATGCTGGGAAAATCTGGGCATCTATCCCATAGTGCCTCAGTAGGAGATGAGAGTGCCCAGAGGACTTACACTCTAGGACATCCTACCATACAGAGAGATGGGAGGAAGGAAACTGGGCCAAACTGGTTACACAGGTCAACCAATGGGCCCCGTGCGTGCTGAATAAGAAGTGTGCCATGAACTCCAGCAAGGGACACATGGCTATTGCCATGGTGGTAATCCGGCGGGGTGGTGGGAAAGAAGTGGAGACTGGCAATGGGCACCATTACCAGAGCTAGAGAGACTGGCTACAAATCTATTGCGGGGACCTTGATCTCCAAAGCACTTTCAGAAACACAAACCAATCCACTCAGAAGTAGGGTGACCATATGTCCCCTTTTGGCTGGGACAGTCCCTTTTTTAAACCCTGTCCCGCCAACCTGACTTTGGCAAGAGCAAATGGGACAAATGCCCAGTTTTGCCCCCAAAGTGGGGTGTGACCCTGAGTGGGGCACAGAGAAATGTGCGGGAGGTAATGCCAGCGTGAGGGGAGGGAGGGCGGGCTTGGGTGAGTGGCTCCGGCCAGGCCAGCTCCACATGGGCAGAGGTGGGGGCAGTGGCCCCGAGTTAGTAGGCGGCTTGGGCTTGTCCCACCGGGGCCTGGGAGGTGAGCAGCATGGGCCAGCTGCACATGGACAGGGGGTGGAGGGGGAGGAGCAGCTCAGGCCGGCCCCGCATGGAGGCGGAGTGCGTTCGAGCTAGCCCCATGCTGTGTCCCATTTTCCCTTTTGGGAAATATGGTCACCCTACTCAGAAGCCATGGAACAGGGCTCTGACTCAGGAAGGGAAGGTCTCAGCTTCTGCAACAAACATTTAGTGCTGCTGCTACATCTCCTCGTTCACCCAACATTCTGCCCACGCCCCAGCAAATCCCAGAGGCTGCCCTGCTGGTTTTGGGTCTGAGGTGGCTGGCGAGGGGAGTTCATGCTGATCATGCATCATCCAGAACTGGTCCCCATCAGTTTGTGAAGTGGGGGGCAGGTTTTTCCTTACTGAGGTGGGAGTGGTTCTGATGGATCTCTCCATCAATGATGATATGAAAGCAGGGGAGGGAACAGGCCTGGCTGGTGAAGACTGGGTATGAGGAGGGTGTGTGCGGGGAGACAGGTAGGTGAGTAGTGTGACCATCTCAGGGAGAGGGAACTGGGCTCCAGACTCCATCCCACTAAGGGAAGTCTGTCTGTTTGGCTGGGTGAGCAGGTACTGGGAGCAAACAGCTGCAGCTGATTTCCACCTCTTTCTCCTGGTACAGTGTGGCATGACCCTCAGGGGAGAGGGTGTGGGAGGAAGATGCCCCTGAGGCCCAATCGACACTGAAATTGCCCTGATTTCATTAAACTGGTTTCTGAACTGAGCGAGTTAAGCTCAGTGTAATTTCTCTGCATAGATAAGCCCAGCACACACTCCCATCAGGCTCCCGCCAGCATGGCATGGGGGGGTACAGAAGGGACACTTTCTGCCTTGTCTACATGAGATCAGAACTGGGAATAATTACTAGGCTCACTCCGGCTCAGCAAGGCGGTTCCTGCTGTGATAACATCAGCCCCTTAAGCACAGAATTACCTTAATATTTTACTATTTGCATAAAATGTTCCATTTCTCTTGGCACTTTTTGCGGTGCAGCAGAATTTTGTTTCATGCTCTGTTTGCAACGTGCATACACACAGCTGCCCTAGCGGAGAGGAAATGGGTTTTCTACAGCTCTACCAACACTTGACAAGGATCAAAAAAAAACAAATGCAGCCTACCTCAGAAGAGCCGAAGGGCTTGTCGCTCCAGTGCCCGCAGAGCACTAGAACGATAGGCATGCAGATTCCAGGCAAGGCGGCCCCTGGGGTCCACTACTCCCTGGGCGCCACATGGCAAACACCAGATGAGAAAACCAGATGGGGTGACCGTCAGCTTTGCCTCCACTCCTATCAGTCATGGCATTTGAATTCGGGCAGCACAGAGCCTGAGGTATCTGGGACACTAAAAACACCCTGTAAAATGGTCTCTCTTGTTGCCCGATCCAGAGACCAGTGACTATTTCAAGGTACATTATCTTGCAAGCCATCTCCCAGTTTTCAAATGATGGTCAGAATGTTTTCCCAGTTGATTTTAGGGTCCACCATCTTGAGAACTGATAGAGCCAGGCCACGATAGGGCCAGGAGTTAGGGCTAGGACTTAGGAGACTCACATTCAGTTCAATTCGTCCTGAGTGGCTGTATTGCTCTGTGCCTCAGTTTCCCACCTGTAAATCGAGGAGAGTGGCACAGCCCTATCTCACCGAACAAATACAAGACAGACTGGGCCAGGCTGGGATTCTCTAGTAACTAGGGCATGTAAGAACCACACATTTGAATGCTATACCCTGTTTAATAGCTTGTCCTAGCAGCATTTCCAGGGTGTAAAACTAGAATGTCCATTGCCCCTGCATCCTGGGCAGCCACTTGCACCAGTGCGGAGAGGTGTGAATCGGGGAGGTGGGGCTCTGCAGGGGTGCGAATGACCGCAGCAGCTCAGGCCAGGGAGACTTGGCGAGGGGGGTGGGAGTTCCTGTGAGCTCTCCACCCAAATCGTGCCGGGCTGGGGGCAGCAGGTGCGCGGACAGGCAGGATTCAAAGCGGGTTGGGCAGAGAGAGCCCCCGTAACGCCCCTTCGCAGCGGCACAGTCACAGCGGGAGTGGGCCCGATCCTGCCTTCCGAGCTCTGCCTGGCTCAGGGCCAGAGCTGCACCTGGGCTGCTTTCCCGTGCCGGCCTCGGGAATCTCAGGCTGCTGCCCCCGCAGGAAAGTCCCGGATCCGCCTTCCCGCACAGCTAGGAGTCCCAAGCCAAGCGCCTGGGGGGCACGGAGACCCGGCGGGGGGGGGAGGGCAGCAATGGGGCAGGGAGATCCGGCCGGCGGGGGGAAGAGAGGCACAGTGGGGGGCAGGGAGACCCGGAGGCGGGGGCTGGGGTGGGCAGTAATGGGGCAGGAAAACCCGGCCGGGGGGGAGGGAATGGGACAGGGAGACCCGGCCGGGATGGTGGGGGGAATGGGACAGGGAGACGCTGGTGGGGGGGAGCAGCAATGGGGCAGGGAGACCCGGCGGAGGCCAGGGGCAGCAGTGGCTCCGGAGTGAGGCCAGAGGCAGGACGCGGAGTCCCATCGCCCGCGGTGGGGCTGGGCTCGGGGGGTCCCCCCGCCCCGCTCACCTCTTCGAGCCGATCTGCGCCGCACGCTGTTTCGGAAGAAGCTGACGATCCCAGTCCCGGCCATGCCGGCTCCGCTAGCTCCCCTCGGAGCCGCTGTGACCCTGAGCGCGGCGCCCGGCCGGCAGGTCCCTCTGCAGCCCGGAGCGGGCACCGCGCTTCCGCCTTCGCTCCCGCCGCCGCTTTCGCTTTCGGGAGGGGGGAGCCCTGCACACCTGCGGGGGGGGAGGGGGCTGATGGGAGGGGCCCTGCACACCTGGGGGGGCTGACGGGAGGGGAGCTGCATACCTGGGGAGAGGAGAGCACTGCACACCTGGGGGGCTGACGGGAGGGGAGTTGCACACCTAGGGAGCTGACGGGATGGGGGGGCTGGACACGTGGGAGAGCCCTGATAGGGGGTGAGGAGCTGCATACCTGGGGATGAGGGGAGGGCTCTGAACCAAGTCATTGGGGAGCTGGCTGCAGACCTAGATGAAGGACAGAGCCATGACCCCCCAGGGAGTGAAGCTTGTGACCCAGATGCCCCACTTTGGAAACTGAGGACACAGTTCTGAGTCTCTACCCAGGCCCCTGCCTATGCCCCGATGGGCATGTTTCCCCTCTGATCACCATCTTCACAATATTTCACCCATGGGGGTGGGGTGCAGTCTCTGCTGAAAGCGAAGAACTCACTGGTTGTCCTGGCTCTTGCAGGAGGTGCGCATGCAGGGCCGGCGCTACCATTTAGGCAGCCTAGGCAATTGCCTAGGGCGCCAGAATAATTGGTGGGTGGCATTTTGCCGGAGGGGACGGCAGGCTGCTCCGGTGGAGCTGCCGCAGTGGTGCCTGTGGAGGGTCTGCTGTTCCGCGGCTCCGGTGAAGCTGCTGCAGTCGTGCCTGCGGAGGGTCGGCTCCTCGCACAGCTCCAGTCAACCGGCCGCAGGCACTACTTCGGCAGCTCCACCGGAGCCGCGGAGCACCGGACCCTCCGCAGGCACCACTGCAGCAGCTCCACCGGAGCTGCGGGACCAGAGCGCGGGGCGGCGAAATTCCCATCCACCTAGGGCGCTCAAACCCCATAGCACCGGTCCTGTGTGCATGGAAAATATTTTGGGAGTTCTGTCACCTGTACAATATTAGGGTCCAAAGCTGTGAGGTGAAACTGGTCACCTGGGGGTGGGTGGGTCTCGGTGCTAACTCCAACAAGCATGAGACATCTGGACATATTTTGGCCCAGCCTGGCCACGTCTTGACAGTCCAGACAAGGCATGAGTTTGAGCTTTTGCAAAGCCCAAACTAGCCCATGAAAAATACCCTCAGTGGGGGGACCCATCAGGGCGAACTGAAATGAACAAAATGCCCCAGCTATGAAAAGAGACACAGAGTTTGGAACTGTACAAAGGGAGAAAGAAGGGCACAAGATGGTGTCCATTATGCAGGCGACACTGCCAGTGTCTTGTGAAAGATGCCTCAGAGAGCGCTGAAGGAGGGGAAGCGATTGAGCTAGGTGGCAGAGGCAGAGAAGCTAGGTGTGTTCCAGAAGTGGAGGGGCTGGGCACTCGAGGGTACCAAAGTGCTGTCAAGGGAGGGGGGACGTGTGCTCCAGGGCCAGTGTGAGGTCTGGGGGCTAACAAACTCCATAGATTTAGCCCCAGGTTGTCTCTGCTCATGTAGGGATCCTAAGTGCTGGGGTGTGCCAATCGCTTAGCCTGCAAAGGGAAAGAATGGGGCTCGCAGAGCCCGGAGTGGGATGCTTGTGTCATCAACAGCTGGTCATTTGGGGTGGGGTTCCCCAGGTGGGCACAGACAAGGCTTTCTTGTGCTACAAGCAGGCAGTAGCGATTTACTCTGTACCCTTCAGGTAGCCTTGAAAGTGTCACAGACCTGAACAGCGGAGGGAGGGCCCCGTTTGGGGGGGCACTGTCTGCACACCTGGAGGGGGAGAACCCTGCCCCTGATGGGGGAGCTGCACCTGTGGGGAGTTGTGAACCTGCCCCTGTAGGGGGAGAAGTGGGCTTAATCTGCACTCCAGGGAAGGAGAAGGTGAGATTGGGACAGGACAGCCTTGCTCCTTGTGGCGATAGGGGGGACAGCTCTGCTTCATACCTGGGAGCAGCAGCTGTCAGGCCCCGCTGCCCTGCCCCATCACGCTTCTGCTCCAGCTACAGGGGCCTCTCCATAGAAGGGACTGTGCTCCTCATCTGTCACTCAGCAGCCAGTGTGGCTGCCAAAATCCAGACCAGCAGAAGGATTCCTGCCTCAGCCAGGGCCCAGAGGCAAAATGCACTGCCTGGCACCCAGGTCCTTTAGCACAGCACAGACAGCCTGTGGTAGGACCGTAACATTTCTAAGATTGGAAGGTCAGAATGGTCTTAGTCAGTATGATATGCATAACATAGGCCAGAGAGCCTCAGTTACCCAGTGGTTTCAACATCTTTTTGTTTATGCATCCAAGGATTATATTAGCTCTCTTAGCCCCCGCATTGCACTGCGAGGTAATGTTCAGCTGATTTCCACCAGGACTTCTAAGTCCTTTTCAGAGTCACTCTTTCCATGATACAGTTCCCCTGCTGTAAGTGTGACGTACGGTCTTTGATCCTAGATGTATGACCTTATTTGGCTGCATTAAAAATGCACGTCGATCAAATAAGCCCAGTTTTTCAAGGCTCCAAGGTGCTCAGTATCACTGACCTATTTATCACTTCACCAATCTTTGTGTTGTCTGCCAATTTTACCATCAATTAACATATATTTCCTCCTAGATCATTGGTAGCTATAGTGAATAGCATCAGGCTGAGAACAGAGCTCTGCAGAACTCCTCTAGATGAGGAGTTCCCATTTTAAAATGACTTTGATCTATCAGTTAACCAGTTTTTTCAAATTAATTTTATGTGTGCTACTTTGAGTTTTGTATAGTGCTAAACTGTTAATCCGAATGCTGTGTGTGACAGGCATGCCGATTTCCTGCACTGTCTTTAGGAGATCTCACTGTATGAAGTTTGCATATCATTGTGAGACAGTGGTTGTCTCTAATTCCATGGGGAAGGATGACCCCAGCCCTCCCTGAACTAAGAATAGTGACAGTGATTAGCCAAATTGTCTCAGGCCGTAACACCTCCAGAGGCTGCACATACTGGTTCAAACTGGATTCTCCAAAGGCCAGCACACAAAGAAAGGACTTTTGGATAAATAGCCTGAGTTTAAACTGACTCAGGGGTTGTTTTCTGATCCAGAAAATGGATAGGACCTTCTGTCCGGGAGGGGGGCAATCCTTCCTGGGAAGGATTGGCCCAGTTTGTGTGCTTGTTCTGAGCAAATGTCTATTATGAATTTGTAACCATAGATAACCCCACTGAATCAGTGCACCCCAGCCAGAGCTCTTGTTGAGTTGGGGATGATCTCCGGAAGCATTGATTCTTTTATTGTTTTTAATGTGTTTTCTCAGTAAAGCTTTCACCTTAAGAATAAATGTACTTGCTTACAAAGAGGTGGGGGGTAACTTACACCTGTGGGCAATTACGCTGTTCATAGCCTCTGCAGAGAAAACCAAACAGCCCTGACTTGCTGGGGAATTCTTATTGTTGGCAGGGAACTATGCAGCCTTGAAAACCTGGAGGTGGGGAGAGAGAGAGACACTGGTCTTTAACCAAGACAGGGGCCTGGAGGCTAGAATGGATGCCCTTGCTAAACCCTGGAAGGGGAATACAGGTACACTTGCAGTGAAGTATAACCCTGTGCAGTACTAAATCAAACACCTTACTGAAGTCCATTATCTTAACACTTACCTTTACCAACCAAACTCGTGATCTCATCAAAAAATGATCCAGTTTGTTTCATAGGATGTATTTTCCATACAACCCATTACTGACTGCCATTAATCACCCTTTCTCCTTCAATTTCTTTTCACTCATTCCACCTATATCGCCATTCCAAGATTCTGCCAACGATCAATGCCAGGCTAGCTGGCCTTAGTTCCAGATTCTCCTGTTTGCCCTTTTGAAACATTGGCACAAAATTAGCTTTTTTCCAGTCCTCTGGAACTTCCCCAGTAAGCCGAGATTGATTAAAAATCAACATTACGGGCTGCGAGCGAGTGCCAAGGCTAATTCATTTAATACACTTGGGTGCAAGTGATCTGATCCTGCTGATTAAAAATGCTGCATTCCATTCGAGGCTGGTTACTGTTGGAATAGAGAGGATTCCACTATCCCTGTAAATTGTGACTACATCATCCAGCTTCTTTCTAAACACAGAACAGAAATATTTATTGAACACATCTGCTTTTTCTATATCATTACGGACGATGTCCCCATCCCCATTTGGTAACAGCCCTCTCCCATTGCCAGAATTTCTCTTGTTCCCGATATGTGTAAAAAATTGCTTCTTATTGTCCTTGCTGTACCAGCTGTTGAGTTTTTCATTGCTGTCTTTATCTTCTTTATCAATCGTCTGCGTCTCATAATTTCTCCTTTATAATCATTATTGCAAACTTCCCCTTTTCCCCACGTGTTTATACATATATATTGTTTATTGCTGCTTTCACTTCTCTTAACCAGATTTTTTTTCCGTTAAATTGAAGTAGCTGATGTAGTAAAAAGCTGCTTTTAGTTAGCTATAGTGATCCCCTCGGCAGCTCCCTGTAACCTTTCACATTTCCCAAGCTAAACTGAGTCAGTAGGGGATGGGGGGAGGCCTCAGATGAAAACCTAAATGCTGCAGGATTCAGTGGGGCGTGACTTTTAGAATCATAGAATCATAGAATATCAGGGTTGGAAGGGACCTCAGGAGGTCATCTAGTCCAACCCCCTGCTTAAAGCAGGACCAATCCCCAACTAAATCATCCCAGCCAGGGCTTTGTCAAGCCAGGCCTTAAAAGCCTCTAAGGAAGAAGATTCCACCACCTCTCTACGTAACCCATTCCAGTGCTTCACCACCCTCCTAGTGAAATAGGTTTGCCAAATATCCAACCTAGACCTTCCCCATTGCAACTTGAGATGTTTGTTCCTTGTTCTGTCATCTGCCACCACTGAGAACAGCCAAACTCCATCTTCTTTGGAACTCCCCACCCCCTTCAGGTAGTTGCAGGGGTGGCTCTAGGCATTTTACTGCCCCAAGTACGGCAGGCAGGCTGCCTTCGGTAGCTTGCCTGCGGAGGGTCCGTTGGTCCCGCAGCTTCAGCGGACCTCCCGCAAGAGTGCCTGCAGGAGGTCCGCCGAAGCTGCGGGACCAGCGGACCCTCCACAGGCACACCTGTGGGAGGTCTGCCGAAGCCGAGGAACCAGTGGACCCTCTGCAGGCAAGCCGCTGAAGGCAGCCTGCCTGCCGCCCTCATGGTGCCAGCAGAGCACCCCCTGCGGCTTGCTGCCCCAAGCACGTGCTTGGCATGCTGGGGCCTGGAGCCGCCCCTGGGTAGTTGAAGGCTGCTATCAAATCCCCCTCACCCCTCTCTTCTGCAGACTAAATAAGCCCAGTTCCCTCAACCTGTCCTCGTAAGTCATGTACCCCAGCCCTTCGATCATTTTCGTTGTCCTCTGCTGGACTCTCTCCAATTTGTCCACATCCTTTCTGTAGTGGAAAGCCCAAAACTGGATGCAATACTCCAGATGTGCCCTTAACAGTACAGAATAGAGGAGAATAATCACTTCCCTTGATCCGCTGGCAGTGCTCCTACTAATACAGCCCAATATGCTGTTAACCTTCTTGGCAACAAGGGCACACTGCTGACTCCTATCCAGCTTCTCAGCCAATGTAATCCCCAGGTCCTTTTCTGCAGAACTGCTTAGCCAGTCAGTCCCCAGTCTGTAGCAGTGCACGGGATTCTTCCCTCCTAAGTGCAGGACTCTGCACTTGTTCTTGTTGAAGCTCATCAGATTTCTTTTGGCCCAATCTTCCAATTTGTCTAGGTCACTCTGGACCCTACTCCACAGTGTATCTACCTCTCCCCCAGTTTAGTGTCATCTGTGAATTTGCTGAGGGTGCAATACATCCCATCATCCAGATCAGAGTTGGCGTTGATTCTGGCGCTCCAGCGCTGTGCTAGGAAGTGTTGCTGCACTGCAGAGACTGGTGGGGGCGCTTTCCGCTCTGCTAAATTCAGCAGGAACGTTTTTGGAGCTCAGGTTCATGGGGGACTGCGGACTCTCAAACACAGAGCTGCTGTTGTGTAATTAATCATGTCTGGTGGCTGCAGACCAGCCTGAAACTCATCCATATGCAACATTGGCGGATGCTTTACAAACACACATAATAGTATAATAATACTGATACCCCCACCCTGCAATACCCCGTCACACTCCTCAGAGGGCTGTGCTGCAGGAGGAGCAGTTGGTGACTCAATAGATGGTGCATATTCCTCCATCAGATCAAGGCTCCAGCAAGGCACTAGTTGATGCTCTGTTGCAGAGCTTGGTGCTGGAGACTCAAGGATGGAACCTATAGCACAAAGCAGTGTTAGCAACTCGACAGTTGAACTGGGAATCAGCGAGGATGCAAAGTGCCGCAGGCTTGGCAGTCATGTCGAGGGAATGGTAGGGGGCCTTTGTACTAAGAGCCTGTGGCATGGGCAGTCATCACTAGCTGTTATTCAACTGAGTGTAATTAGTATAATTTAGCCTCTGCTATTCTGCTCCACCAACTCAGGGCAGCATGGTAGAGGCTAAATTACACTCATGGGGCAGCAACAGTGAATTTGCATACGCAGGATGCAGTGCACAGAGGTGATTCCCCTGGCAGAATCTGATGTTTGCAGAAGAAAAAAATCCAGTTTTTCTTACGCCTAGAGGAAAAGTTCCCTGTACTTTCAGTTTCCTGAGAACAGCTGAGAGCAGAGGATCACACTGACAGAATGGTTATTGTCCCTGCTCAGGCACTAGTTCTGAAATCCTTTCTTTTCTTTAGGGATTGTTCAAATCTTTATCTTTTCTTAGGGAAACTCCATGGATCTTGTCCCACTCTGCTACAGCCTGGATACTGCTGAGGTTGCTTCTGGCTGGAAGAAAACAGAGCCAAGAGTCTTATCTACGACACAACCCTGAAGAAACACTACGCCTTTGTGCAGATAACACAATTGAGCAAACTCGGCAATGCTAAAAGGGCCGAACTTTTAACATTTGCACTGCAAGTGCCTTTCTGAGGAATTACAGAGCCACCCACAGTGACAGCAAAATGGACACATTGTAGGGTGTGAATTGTATTCTTTTGGCTGGTTGCCATGGTAGACAAACTTTACTGCCAGGCTGTTGTTTCAGGATGGTTAGATCACTTCTGCTCACAGGGAACAAAAAACAGGGTGAGCTTTTATTTTTTTTTAACTCCAGGGCCAATAAACAGAATTGGGATTTTTACTTTCTGCAAATATCATGTTCTCCCAGGCAAATATATGTAGATATACCTATCTCATAGAGCTGGAAGGGACCTTGAAAGGTCATTGAGTCCAGCCCCCTGCCTTCACTAGCAGGACCAAGTACCATCCCTGACAGTTCCCACCCCAATCCCTAAATGGCCTCCTCAAAGATTGAACTCCTAAGCCTGGGTTTAGTAGGCTAATGCTCAAACCACTGAGCTATCCCTTCCCAAACGGCTGTGTGTTTACAATGCACTCCACATATGCAAATACACAGCTGCTGGAGGAAGCCTCTCTAACTCCTTGTATGTCACTGCCCTTGCAGGATGGACACAAAGAGTTTGGCTAGCATTGTTGTGCCATAAAGATTGTTATGAATCATATAGGTGTAATCCTTCTGTCAAGTGGAGCCAGCAGCAACAAGGGCCAGGTTCAGTAACTAGGGGTGCCTTTTTAACAATACAACACCAGACCGGCTCAAGCACCCCACCCTGTGACAACTACACACCAGCCCCTGGGTGCCTCTGAGAGGCAATGCTTTCCCCCTCACAAGCACAGAATCGGACTGTGGCAAAAACTTTAAATAAAAGTAGGGAATCAACTCAACATTAATTTGGGAAAACACCGCAACTAGGGTTCACGAATACAAACTATGAGCAAAGGACCCACCCCCAAATAAGTAGGGCAGTGTCCTTTTCCCCTTAGGGTCTAAAGCCCAGTAACCCAAAAGTCCCTTTAATGTGCCCGTCACTTCTCTGTATCCCACTCACAGTTACTGTCCTTGGCCAGTGCAGCCCCAGGGTTCAGAGGTTCATCCGCAGAGTTCACCTCCCACCCTGTTCAGAAGGCAGGGAGGGGTAAAGGAGGCACCTTACACACTGCACTGGTACTCACTTGTTACCCCAACAGCTGATTGCCACACCTCTGCAGGGCTTTGCTGGCCACTTACCATGCCTCCCGCCAGCCACCCTGCTAGCTGCACCTCTCCACCAGCTGCCCACTCACCAAGATCTTTTCAGGGCTCCTCCCCACCCACACACTTTTAACACAGCTCTCACTAATTTCAACTGTTAGCAGGGGAGCCTCACTGCTGATACACACAGGCAGTCTCTTGCAACAGGGACACTATCCCAAAGCAGGGTCTAATACTTAGACTGAGATATCAGTGATTTCAGTTCTGCAGCCTGTAACAAGACTCCCAATTGAATCAACATTAGCCTTTTATTATACCATGGAAAAAAGAAAGGATTATCTAATGTCTAAGACCCTTAAGCATAAGGGGGTAGTTGTATGCTTTGGAATCCATGTCCCTTGCCTAGTGAGTGGTGTTGAATTGAGGGTGAGTCCTTCCATTAGGGTATGCCAGGTACAGTTCTGCTGCCCTGAGTTCACAGATGACAACCCCTTATTACTCCTTCCCCAATAACAAAAAGACTGGGGATGGAACACCAGCCACAAGTGATCATTTGGGCAAGCAATCCCATCATGCTGAGCACCTAGGCAGGGTGGGTGTGTCCATGCAAATGAGATCAGCTTCTGAAGTCTTTTTCCACAGATCACCACTAGATGTCTGGAGACAGCTCATCCAGACTGCTTCCACAGGCACTTGAATAACTCCATAAGGTGTCCCTGGGGTGGCCAGCCACCCGATGTTCTGGGGGCAGATGCTTAGATGAGGAATAAGAGTTTACATTGTTGTTTGCAGTGTTGCTGTAGTTGTGTTGGTCCCAGGATATTAGAGAGACAAGAGGGGTGAGGTAATATCTTTTATTGGACCAACTTCTCTTTGTGAAAGAGACAAACTTTCAAGATACATAGAATTCTTCAGAAGAACATCTTTCTCATATAAGAACTTAGACAGGTAGAGAAGAAACTCATTGCCGCAAGGTATCATTGGGGCTGACAGTGTAGCAAGATTTTTAAAAAAGAGATGGACATTTTCATGGCTAACAAGAATATTCAGAGTTACAGTCATGAACACTAAAGAAAATCCAAGGGGTTTGGATGGGATCTAATTAAGCCAACCTCTTACAATGGGGTCAGGAGGAATTTTCCCTGGGGGTAAGCAGCTATTGCACAACTGCAGAGTTTCTTGCACCTTCCTCTGAAGCATCTGCTATTGGCCACAGTAAGAGATAGGAGATTGGGCTAGATGGACATGGGGTCTGACCTGGCAATTCTTTTGGTCCTAAGAAAGGGAAATGCTACATAAAGACACAGTTTTATAGGCTGTTTTGTATCCTAGCCATGTCCCAGTCATCCTTCATTTCAGCTCTTTCCTCATTTATTAAGAGGCGTGTTTTCTCTCTAGCAGTTTTTTTTTTAGTTCTTTCCCCCTGATAGATTTGTAGAAGTCCTTGGACCCTTCGGATAGATATTAATCCATTCTGCACATTTGTCTGACTGCCTCTCCTTCCTCTCCCATGCACATAGCTTGGTATTATCATCAGCTCTGTGGGGCACCCCCTCACAAAGCCATATTGCTGCCTGGCTGTGATTACTTGTAATCTTCTTTATCAGAGGATTATTGTGTGGTGCCCTTTCATTATTATAATTAACCCCCCTGATTTTAAATACATACAAATATGAATTGAAGTTTTTAAAAATGATTGTTTTGATAAAAAAAAATCTTGGATTTTTATCCACCATGTGGAGATGTGAGCTAGGGGGCTGGGCAGTTCGTTAGCTGTGGGCTGGCATCAGGACCTAGGCGGTCGGGTGCAGACCCACCAAGGGAAACTGAGGTGCCAGTTGGGATTTAGGTACTTACATGGTATGGCCGCTGCTGAGCGGTAGTTCTGAGAATTCTGGTGCTGACCTAAATGTTAGGCACCTAAAAATCTTTGTGGCTCTATTCCTGGCCTTCATAGCGCCTCAGTGCCCCATCTGATCCGAGCCCTGCCCTGCCTCATGGGGCATGTGAAGATTATGAGGGGCCCAGGTACTGGAGTAAGGAGGGCCATATCAATACCTAAGATAGACAGACTTGGGCAAGGTTAGTCCATAGCTGCAGCTTTACCTCTAGAGCAAGGGTCAATGACCCAAACACAGCTCCCTTCCTGGTGGAGGCTGCCCTGGATCCTACCGCTGCGGGTCTGATGTTCCCGGCCTTTTCTAACAGCAAACTCAAGTTGTAGGAGGTGTCTGTGGGGTGGTGTACAAAGACCTGATCGTCAGTCTTTTCTTAGGTTTCAGAGTAGCAGCCATGTTAGTCTGTATCAGCAATAAGAACAGGAGTACTTGTGGCATCTTAGAGACTAACAAATTTATTTGAACATAAGCTTTTGTGGGCTACAGCCCACTTCATCGGATAGAATTTTCATCACCCGAGGGCAGCAACATAACTGCTCCGGGGTGGGGAGAGGCCTGAGAGAGATTCCAAGACTAAGTAATTTGCTGTGTTAAAAATCCCCTGATTGCCTAAGAGAGGAAGATCTTTGCAGAAGACTCCCTTTTCCCTTTCTTGTTGTGCTGTTAAGCTCTGAGGCTTTTATGCCTTTGACTGAAAGCTGTGGGTGAGCTCCTCTGTATTCCGCTCAGGCCTCTTGCCTCCTCGCTCATTTTTCTGTCGGGTTCTTTGGCAACGAGAGACACTGCATACAGCTCTCCCTGCACCCCTGCTATAGTAGGAACTCTGTGCATTTTAAACAGTGGCTCCACTCAGCACATATATCTTCGCAGCTCCGTCCCACTCAGGCCGATTAGATGCTGGAGTGATGTCAATGGGGTGACTCCTGATTCATGGCTGGGTAATGCACAGCCCCATCAGGCCCTCTGCGTCTCTCCTTCCCGTGCTCTTGGTTCTCTATTTGCCTTTAACAGAGGCAATTCTGTGTAATGATGTGCCCAGGTCTGGGGTGCTAGTCACTAGAGAGAGCTGCCAGCCTCCCCCCAGGGAGGATCAGTGAGAGCCGTGTGGATGGCTGGGTTGCCGGAGGAACACGTACTCCAGTCAGTTTAATACCTGCTCTGCGGCAGCTCCAAGTGGATTAGGGAAGTGCCTCTGTAGGTCTCTGTCATAGCAGAGGACAGTAAATGTGAGGGGCTGGAGAAGGCACAGGGCACATGCCTTGTGCTTCCTCACCTCCCTATCTGCGCACAATGAAGGGAGACTGGCCCTTGTGGCAAGGGGGCTTCAGCAAGGAGCAGGTTTAGATGAGGAATAAAGGTTATTTGAAGCCCCTGTGACCCACATCCATTCAGCATGGGAGATTTTGGAACACAACTCCCCTATGGGGGAGGGAGGGGTTGTTGTCTGTGGGGATTGAACCTCTGGACTTTAGCACACGAGTCTCTACTTCCAGAGCTGGAAAATGCAGTTTAATTAACCCAGGATACAGCAGGCTCCTCAATCTCTACGTATGGCCCAGCCATTGCTAGTGGGGGGCAGAGTGCCACACTGAGTGGGTGGCAGGTACACACCTGAAAGGACCTAATGGGGAGCAGCTCAGATTAGGCAGGTGTAATTGGGCTAGGAAGGGTTAAGGAAAGCCCCCTATCCCCCCCCCCCAAGCCCATAGGCAGGTTATTCCATCATTGCCCACTAGGGGACATTTCTTGCACCTTCGTCTGAAACAGCTTGTGCTGGCCACTACTGGAGACACAATATGGCAGGGGTGGCCAACCTGAGCCTGAGAAGGAGCCAGAATTGACCAATGTACATTGCCAAAGAGCCACAGTAATACGTCAGCAGCCCCCAATCAGCTCCCTAACCCTGCTCCCAGTGTCTCCTGCCCACTGGCAGCCCTGCCGATCTGTGCCTCCCCCTCCCTCCCTGCACCTCCTGTTCAGCTGTTTTGGAGTGCAGGAGGCTCTGGGGGAGGTAGGGGGGAAGAATGAGGGCACAGCAGGCTCAGGGGAGGGGTGGGAAGGGGTGAAGTGGGACAGGGCCTGTGGCAGAGCCAGTGGTTGAGCAGTGAGTCCCCCCCCTCCGCCCTGGCACATTGGAAAGTTGGGGCCTGTAGCTCCAGCTCTGGAGTTGGTGCCTATACAAGGAGCCACATGTTAACTTCTGAAGAGCTGAATGTGGCTCCGGAGCCACAGGTTGGCCACCCTGCAATATGGGATTAGATGGATCCCTAGGCTGAGCCTATGTGTTCTGTCTGGTGTATGGGCTAGCTAAAGAGTGAGTCCTCTAGTGGTAAAGAGTAAAAACTGCGCGTGTATGCGGTAGACCAGATGAATCCATCCTGAAAGGCCAAGGAGATGGGAGTGAGAAGGGTGGGCAAAGACTTCCACTACCTGTTAGTGTGAAACAGAGAGGGAAAGAGAGACTGCTCCCATTTATAATGCTAGCGTAAGATAGGACCAACTGACAGAACCCCTCGTCGTGTCTATATTGACCAGGGCTGCCGCGCTTCATCTCAGCACCTAGGCAGAAGGGAAGCTGATCCGGAGTCCCTGTCAATGCACGTGTATCATAACCCACCTGCCCAGTATCAGGTAGAGCCGCCCCTCACCAGGGTTCTCCACGAGTAACAGAAGAGACACACAGGCGCTGCCAGCAGCACAGGAACATGAATGCTGGAATGACAAGCGTGCAAGCTGGGAGCAATCAGCTTGCGATGGGGCTAGCACAGTATGGTGCAGCAGGACAGATTTTCTGTTCCCCAGGGCAGGCACAGTATGGCATGAGAGACACAGGTTTCCCAGGGATGTTTCTTTACCATCAGATGCTCACAGCACCGATTTAAGTACAGGACTAAATAGGTGAAAAAGATAAAGATGCTTTTCCTGCCCTGCTCCAGTGAGGGATTTCTGCAAGGCAGGGCCTGGCTGCATATGAATCAAAGCGCAATGTGGCTGAAAGATGTGAGGATGGAGCTGAGGTCTAATGGTTTGCTTTGCACAGCTATTTTTAAATACACTGTCACTCCCTTGCTAGACACCCTCAGTCCCCACGGGAAAACCCTCTGTCCTGATTCTCTTCTGCAGCCTGCTTCTGCCTTTTTCTGGCAAGTGCCACGACACTGCCTCTTGTTCCAGCGTGCGATGCTGTGCTGGTCCATGGGGTGCTGGCTGCCATGGATAGTGGAGAGCTGATATCACATAGTCACCAGCTGAGAGGAGACTCAGCTCTTTGGGTGCTGAGGGTGTCCTCTGAGAGCGAAACGCCCATGACTTTAAGAGCCAGCAGTGGTGCTGATGAGAGCAACAGTCACCTCCTGGATAAACGTGGCTGTGTTTGAGGGAATCTGCCATTTGGGTCCAGTGTGAGAGCTGCAGGTACTTAGCTGAGTCATCGCTTGGTAGGGACGCTACTGGGTGACCAGCCTGGCTTACGAGCAGGCGTTCAATCAGTTTGGTTCAGGTGGTGAACGGCTGTTCACAAAGAACTAAGCAAATTGGAAGTGGTGTTTCACTTACGGACTGTTTGTGAAAAGCGAATGATTGGGTCTTATTTGCATGACCCTAGCGCCTAGGAGCCCCAGCCAGGGGCAGGACCCCCACCATGCTAGGCACTGTACGAACGCTGAACAAAGAAACAGATCCTGGCCCAAAGGGCTCAGCTGATGTTGTGATTAAACAGAATTCACTAGGGGTGGAAAGAGCAGTGATTTAGGAGCCATTTCAGTTAAGGCCCATCTGTTAAACTATACGACAGCAGCAGCTTCCCAGGGAGGAAAAGGTGTATCACGTCCTAAAAATTCCTTCATCCTGGCAGCCTAGATCCTTCTAAGACCACAGACTGCTCCCATTAAGACCCCCTTAACTGGCCACACTCTGCCTTTGCTAATTATAGTTTCACTCATCCAGTCAGTAAGCGGGAGCAATGCTCTGTGACACCATGTAAGTAAGAATGCAACAAGTACAAGTGGCCCATAGGCTAAAATTTGTTTATGGAAAAATGTTTGGTGTGGTTGGAGAGGAATGAGGGTATGCTTCACCACATGGTGAAGGGATGAAAAGCCAGCTCCATTGGTGTCTGGTTAGCTGAGTTTCACAGAGTATAAGACCAGTGATCACCTAGTCTGCTCTCCTGCAATGAGCAAGCACCTGGATTTGGACCGGGGAATCTCTTCAGCTGTCGTCAAACGCTGGATCACTGAACTATAGGCCTTCCCTTTAATGGTATTTGGATTTCATTGCATTGATTGGCCTGTTCACAACTGGTTAGAACCCTAGGTAGGCGTCTTGTAATTATTTTAAATCCACACACCTAAATAAATGGTAAAACAATGGTCAGACTGAACAAGTTAGTGTGAGAACAAGGCCTTTGTCTCCAGCCATATTGCAAGGCCTAAAGTCCGAGGCTTTTGTCTGCAGCCAGATTAAAAGAGCAGCCGAGCAGCAGCCATTAGCTGAGAAGCAGGAAGTCACCTCCTCATATTCCATCTAAATTACACTAAAACAATGTAATATCAGGCCGTTAAGAAGGAGACCCTGTCCTAATGGCCCCACACTATCACCAGCTAGAGAAACAGATCTTAAAATAGTTAAAGAAAACTTAGTTTGATAGCATCCTGTCTGGCAAGAAATCACTTCTCAATAGTTGTGGTTGTGAAATCTTCATTTCTTTATTGTTTTGTCATTATTCCACATCCCTATAGTTTATCTGAATGGTCTCTGTCTGGTTCTTTGATTGTTTCTGCCTGTAACATAATTAATTTTGCTAGGTGTAAATTAATTAAGGTGGTGTGGTAGGACTGGGTTAGAGAATTTTGTTACATTTTGTTAGGATTGGTTAGTCATATTTTAGTATAATAAGTGGTTAAGGTATAGCTAAGCAGGACTCAAGTTTCACCATATAACCTGGGCTCCAGAGGAAGTTCTTTGGGAACCAACTCCAGGACACAGCCCCCAAGATCAGAGCTGCCAGACCTCAACACTCTGCCAATGACACTGTGCAAAAACTGGAGTCCCCCAGATGACCTGATCCTGACTGGCCATCAAGAAACGTTCATCTGTTTTATTGGGAGTGGGGAGCACTGTATGGGTAGCGTGTGCAGTCTATTTTTGGTGATTGTTAATAAATAGAGAATATGGATATTACTGTGTAAGGCTCTTTCTCTGGTAAAGGTCCTGCACACCTGGAGGATTAAGCCTGAGCCCTAGGGACAGAGTAAGAGCAGGTGCCCTAGAGTGTGTGAGTAACAGAGCATTTTGTGAGGGTAACATTAGAAAAAAAGAGTTTGGTCACAAACAGAAAAGTTGGCTCCATGTGTTGACTATATCATTCATCACCAAGCATTCCCCTGCTCTAGCAAATACAGATTGAGAAGCTGGTGAGTCAGGGAATGAAGCCTGGATGGCAGGGCTGTCAGGTCTCCTGCTACTATGCGCAAAGCCTCATTGGCTGGAATCAGAAGATTGTATGATAATCTGAGTTGGGGTTTTTTTTGTTTATTTTTTTGGTAAGTAAGTTTCTAGCCATCGTGGTTGTGGAGAACAGCTTGACAATGTGCCCCGCTGTGTGTGACAGTAAAGGCTCAGAACCCAGAAAGGAAAGGAAAAGATCTCAGCAGTTAGAAAAGCCCACATGAGTTTTGAGCCAAGCTCAGGATTTTGGGCTGCCTTACTCACGATGTTTAAACATGTGCCTTGCCCACACTAGGCTAGCCCCAGGCACTGTTCAATGTCTTCATTAATGATCTGGATGATGGGATGGCTTGCACCCTCAGCAAGTTCGTGCATTACATTAAAATAAGGGGAGAGTTAGATATGCTGGAGGGTAGGGATAGGGTCCAAAGTGACCTAGACAGATTGAACGATTGGGCCAAAAGAAATCTGATGAGGTTCAACAAGGACAAGTGCAGAGTTCTGCACTTAGGATGGAAGATTCCCATGCACTGCTAGAGACTGGGGACTAACTGGCTAAGCAATTCTGCAGAAAAGGACCTGGGGATTACAGTGGATGAGAAGCTGGATATAAGTCAACAATGCGCCCTTGTTGTCAAAAAGGCTAATGGCATATTGGCCTGTATTAGTAGGAGCATTGCCAGCAGATTGAGGGAAGTGATTATTCCCCTCTACTTGGTATTGGTGAGGGCACATCCGGAGTATTGTGTTCAGTTTTGGGCCCCCCACTACGGAAAGGATGTGGACAAATTGGAGAGAGTCCAGTGGAGGGCAATGAAAATGATCGGAGGGCTGAGGCACATGACTTACGAGGAGAAGGTTAGGGAACTAGGCTTGTTTAGTCTGCAGAAGAGAAGAGTGAGGGGGGATTTGATAGCAGCCTTCAACTACCTGAAGGGGGGTTCCAAAGAGGATGGGGCTTGGCTGTTCTCAGTGGTGGCAGATGACAGAACAAGGAACAATGGTCTCAAGTTGCAGTGGGGGAGGTCTAAGTTGGATATTAGGAAACACTATTTCACTAGGAGGGTAGTGAAGCACTGGAATGGGTTACCTAGGGAGGTGGTGGAATCTCCTTCCTTAGAGGTTTTTAAGGCCAGGCTTGACAAAGCCCTGTCTGAGATGATTTAGTTGGTGTTGGTCCTGCTTTGAGCAGGGGGTGGGACTAGATGACCTCCTGAGGTCTCTTCCAACCATAATCTTCTGTGATTCTTGATTGATTGAATCATATGGGCCATAAGCTTCTTTGCTGCCATGTCACAGGTTCAGATTTAGCATTGTGTTGTCATGAGCGAAGGCTGTTAGGAGAAGGAGCTGGCAATCTAAGCAGAGAGACCACAAACAGGGGCTGGACTCTTCCAGCTGCGTGCCAATCAGAGGGTCATAGAGTTTAAGGTTAGAAGGTACCTTTAGATCCTCTAGTCTGCCCTCCTGCGTAATCTAGGCCCGAGAATTTCACCCACCTACCCCAGCACAGAGCCCAGTAACTTGTGTTTGACTGGAGCATCTTTCAGAAAGGCACCCGGCCTTCATTGGAAAATATCAAGAGATGGAGAATCTACAGTTTGCTCCAGTGGTTACTCACCCTCACTGTTTACCTGTGTGCCTCATTTCAAATTAGAACGTCTCTGATTTAACGTCCAGCTCTTGGTTCTTGGTCCTCCTATTTCCACTGGATTACAAAGCTTTTTAGCACCAATATTTTCTCCTCGTATTCTAGTCAGTGACTCAGGGCACTATGACATTGCAGGGTGCAACCAGACCAGTGAGGGACTGTGCTACCACTTGCTCTGTAAGCTGGGGCACCTACCAATGCTCTGTTGCTGCAGGTCCCAACCAGGGCTCCTCAAGAACAGCCAAACAGCATGCAGGTCCCATCCTGAGTGTCTGTATCCACAGCTCTGGTCCAGCAGCTGTCAGCAAATACTAACCACACTTTGGCTCCCACCAGCCTGAGTTACTATCTGCAGGGTGATCCCAACACACTCCCATGCCCTGATTTCCCCCCAAAATCATGAGTTCTGCTCTGCCCAGCCCTCTCCTGAGCAGTCCAGGTATATTAGGTCTGTTGCCCCTCTAAGGGGATCAACATACAACAGTCTGCTGACTCAAGTGGAGTTCCCTAAACAGTTCATAACACTGGATTAGTTTGAATTACAGAATAAAGCAAGTTTATTGAACTACAAAGAGAGAGATTTTCAGCGAGTACAACTAATGAGGCATTAAAGTCCGAAATGGTGACAAGACAAATGAAGATAATATGCTTCTAAACAGGGCCTCATCCTCCCTGATTGAACTAACCTCCTTATCTCTAGCTTGCTTGCATATATATACCTGCCCCTGGAAATTTCCACTACATGCATCTGACGAAGTGGGTATTCACCCATGAAAGCTCATGCTCCAAAATGTCTGTTAGTCTATAAGGTGCCACAGGATTCTTTGCTGCTTTTACATGCTTTCTAAATGTAACAAACCAGACGTGATTCAAGGTAAAGCCCCTTACTGTACGTTTTCAGCACATTGCTGGTCAAATTCTCAGGCCAGGATCAACTCCCAGTGTCTGTTTCTTTGTCGTCAGGTGAAAAAGAGAGAGATTAATCGGGAGCGATGACTTGGAGTGGTTTTTCCCCTTGCTTTTATAGTTCAATTACCCTTTGAAATGCATTGGCTTGAGGGCTACCCCTAGCTGAAGTTCATTCAAACAGCAAAGAAGGCGAGCTGGTGTCTGGTGGTGAAATAGGGTACAAGCTGATTCTTCTCTCATCTGTTTTCTGGAATGGGGATTTTTCTTGTCTCCCGTCTTCCCTCTCTCGATGTCTGGGGATCCTGTTTACAACTTAAACATACACTGAGGTAAATGCACATTCCTTCGTTTAGACCCTCCTTGACCAGTCCTGCCTAACTGAGGCTACGTGGGTTTGAACATGTGCCACCAACATCATTCAGTGGGAATTTGTAACTTTACATAGAATGTTGCTACCCACATTTTACCATGACATTATTGCCCAGGGATTTATTAGTTTTCAATTGATACCTCACGAGGCATATTTTATACAAGGATGATTACACTCACGTGTAGGGTGTGAACACCAGGGTGCATTTGGTCACAGGCACTAGCTCTCCTCTAGAACCGCGGAAATCTTCTAGCACCCAATAATTAGAGTGGAAAAACAGGTAGGCGCTGAGGAGTGTTTGTGTCAACCGTTGACCCTTGAGAAAGACCACGAGGCAAAAATGTGACGCAATGGTTTGCGTAACGCGGCAAATGCCGGAGGAAAAGGAGGCATCATGGGAGTGGCGTGATGGCGATTGTGTGCTTCTGCGGGGCCATCACCTTCTCCCCTTTCACCGGCACGAAATATCCATGGAAATATGAAGGAAAAAATACGGAGGAAGCAACAAGGAATAAAGCAGCATTCCTGCTCCATCATGGGCCCATGGCACCTCTGGTGCCTGACTGGTTCTGCTCTACTGTTAGCCTGTATATATGGGGTTTAGTTGGACATTCTGGGGCCCACCATCTTCCCCAGTTACCTTCAAGCTGGAAGAATAAAGAGCAGTTACAATAAAGGCCCATGTTAGGGACTGTTCCCCATGGTGCCCTGGGCCGAGGTGAAGGGATCAGCTGGGTCGTCTTCTGCCTGGGTTAGTTATGGGAAGCTGAATCAGTCCCCAATCTGCTCCACATTCCTGCTGAGCCATTCCATACATTTTGATAATCCCGAAGTATTTGTTGGCATTCGGAGCACTGATTTACTGTGCATTTTGCCACAGCAAGTACTTTGCGAAAGGCCAGGCTAAGTTTACCCTGGAGCTGGGACAGGCTCAGATATCTGGATGCACTGGCTGCATTCACTCCTGAGCCTCAAAACAACACAACTTCCCAGAAACAGGGAATGAGGAAGCAGCCCTGAGCTTCAGCCAGCAGCACTTGGGAAAGAAGGGAAAGCAAAAGCCATGTCACACAATAGTGTGTGTGTGCGTGTGGATGCTGGTGGTGGGGCTTTCAGTTTTATTCATAAATCATTAACAGCCATTCAGGAAAATATTAACACAGCATGCAGCCTTGACCTCCCTCTGGCACAGAAAATGAACCAGCCCCTCCCATTCCACAGCAGCTGTGGCCACACTGGAGCCTGACGGCTGCATAGGCTGGGAAATAAAACCGGCTTCTCATGTTCTGTGGCCCTTCTCACCCCCTGGATCCTGCAGCGTTTGTAGGCTGGAGAGTCACCGAGCTCCCTGCCGTTTCTACTGTGCTCCTCACACCCACAGGGTCCCTCAGGCTACCCAATTCGACAGATCTCTTCCTGCCTCCAGCACCCTTCTCCCCAGCGAGCTTTGTAGTCTGGATAATAACTGCATCTGTCAAGTTCCACGTCCGGCTCGTAGGGGTGAAGTCATTGCCAGTTTGAGTCTGTAGATCCCTGCCTTGGACAGACACAGTCCCTGGGGTCTCTGGGTCCGGTGATGGCAGCGTATCCTGAGCTCCTTGCGGAAGCCTTCGCCCACATTGACTGGAAGGGGGTACAACCTGGAGGCCTGCAGGAATCTCTGAGGGCGAAGCTGGAATTTCACAGAAAGGGAGGCACAAACCTCCTATAGATCCATTCCTCCAGCCCCCAGGTCAGGAAACAGCACGGCATGGTCAGTTTTGTCAAAAGCCATGACAGACCCCGCAGTGTCAGTGTGGCCACCTCGCTCTTGTCCATCAATATTCACACAGTCTCTGCTTCCTCCCCAGCTGATAGAGACACCTGTTCACCGAGCCCCCAGAAGTGTGCTGAGAGCCAGGCAGTGCTCACAGTCTGAATGACAGTGTCGGATGCAGGGTCACAGTCGCTGTGTCGATCCCTGGAGATTAGAGAGACGAGGTGGGTGAGGTGATATCTTTTATTGGACCAACTTCTGGTGGTGAGAGAGACAAGCTTTCCAGCTTACACAGACCCAAAGAAGAGCTCTGTGTAACCTCAAAAGCTTGTCTCTCTCAGCCACAGAAGCTGCTCCGATAAAAGATATTACCTCACCCACCTTGTCAGTCTGAACTACAGACACACAGAACTGTGTACTATCATCAACTAGTGGGGTAGAGCTGGTGTGTGTGTGTGGGAAGGTGGGGTGGGTGGACACACACTACCAATCTAAGATCATGTTGCTACTTAGACAATTAGGGTCCCTCTAATAACTATATGCAAAAAGACACCTGCATGCGCACTGTGTGTACGTGTATGTGTAACAGAGGTGGCAGCGTACAGAAGGGCAAAAGACACTTGGAACTGGCTGCGCCTACTTCCTCTCCCATTGCTGCTTCTCTGTAGGGCTTCAGGGGAAGATGGACCAAAATAAATCTAGGATCTCTAAGCGTAGCTGGATCACCACTACCCAGCAACCTTCCCTAGACAGGGACATTGAGCCCAAGGTGATGAGGGCAGAGTCTGTTCACCGCTAGATCTGTATATTGAGCCAGGGTTTAATCCCCACTTGCTGTTCTTGTTCTCCCAAAGAAGGTATTAACCAGTTGTCAGTAATATCCACCCCCAAATCTCTCCATTTGCTTTAATCGGCATGAAGGACAGTCCATTTGATAGGTCACTGCTGACAACTCCCCAAACGCAGTGAAAACCAGGAAAGAAAATGCAGTTCTCCCTATGTTTTGCCCTGACACTGGTCAAAGCAGTCGGGGCCCAACCACTTGTAGCTTCTGTGCTTGGTCCAAAGCCACCTGGGTTAATGAGGCTGCCTGCAGATTGGACCAGTTCTTCTTCTCTTCAGTGATGTGAATCAGCCTTTCTTCCTGCAATCCCAGAGAAGAATGTTGCCTGTTGTGTCTGGGTTTCACATCTCTGCTTTTATCCACATCTCCCATGCTATCAATGTTCACCCCTAGCATTTCTCAACATTGTGTCATCCCCGTAGCCTGCAGTTCTTTGATGCCTTCAGGTTTGGCAATGCATGTGGAGGGAGACTCTGAGCAGGGCCAGCACAACCCATTAGGCGATCTAGGTGGTCGCCTCGGGCATTAACATTTGTGGGGTGGCGACCCTGGCGGCCGGATCTTCAGCCACCCCGGTTATTGTAGGTATTTTGGTGGCGGGACCTTTCTCCGCCTCTGTCGGGGGCGCCATTTTAGGGGCGGGGCCTTCCACCACCTAGGGTGCCAAAAAAGCTGATGGCATTCCTGATTCTGAGTGTTCCAAATGGTTCTGTGTTCCAGCATTTGATGGGGCAGGTAGTTAGAGCAGCAGGCACGTGATCTGCCCAGGTTGCAGGTCATTGAACAACTGCTGGAACTCAACTGAACTGCCATTATAGAACAGGCAAATTCTGAGTAGATCTGTAGATCCAAGAGACAGATTCCCCCATGGCAAGTAAATCTTCTGGCAGCATAGAGGCACTAGAGTCACTCCTATGGCCCCTTCCCCATGCATCCAGGCAAAGAGGGCATGGCTGGGACGCAGCTGGCAGAGACCCTTTGGAGCCACGGGCACCACTCCTCTGTGGCCAAAGGAGACTTAAAGCAACCTTTGCTTTCCTCGGGCCCATGCCAAGCACAGCTCGGCTGGCCTAGAAGCGCTAGACCTGTGTGCAACACGTTGCTCATGCAGTTGCTAAAAATCAGGCCCTGTATCTCAGTGAAGGTTTTGGTTGATCCTTCTCCATCATGGGTCACATCCCTTGCCCGTGTTTGGAGCCGAATTCCTTTTGCAGCACGAGCCAAGCACTGACTGAAAAAAAGGAGCTCCCCTTAAGGGCACAGTCCATTGTTCTGCAATAAGGGTTTTTTTGCACCTTTCCCTGAAGCAGCTGGTGCTGGCTGCTGTCAGAAACAGGAGCTTGTGCTAGATATACTCCCAGTCTGGAAACTCCTCCATTCCTAGTGTAAAATGATTACACCCAGTGAATCGCACACACTGCCCGTGAAATGGGTTACTGGGTAGATTGCCAAGAGAGAGAGAGCATGGGGGTCGAAAAGGAGATGCAGATTAGTAACACCCCAGGGTATACAGTCCAATCAAGTGCCCAAATCACCCCTTTCCTGAGCCTCCCCACCCTACACATGGAGGAAGAGCTCTCCGTCCCCACATCCCTTCCCAAACAGGGCAAGGTACCCGGGGATCTGCCAGGAACCAGTCTCTGGTTACTGCATGTTGATTGACCCTGAGGATTTCCAGGAGTCCTTGCCCCAATTCAGGAGGTCTCTAATTAGCTGTCCTCAGCTTTTCCCCTGGGAAGTCTGCTGTTTACAGATCCTCTACCGCAAGACCCTGCAGCGGAGATTCCCTGGTGGAGAAGGGACTGTGATTTACTCTATCTAGGCTTCTCCTTGTTTCTGCAGACCCTGCTCTACCCTCCAGCCTCCTCTGCTTCTTTGGAGAGTTTTAAATAGTTAAAAGTGGAGAGGAGCAGAGAGGGGCTTAGTGTCTGGTCCCCTGCAAGACAGCGGTTGGTCTGCAGTTCACAGGGCAAGCTCCACAGTGGTTGTACAGCTTGGAGCTTGTACTGAGACCTAAGAGCCATTGCAGAAGCAATATGTCTAGGCTGAGATTTTCCAAATTGCTCAAGAGACTCAGAAGCACATGACCCATGAAGGGAGAACTCCAGTTTCTAGTAAGTATCCTTGTACCTTCCTTTCCCCTGGACTTATTGCTTGGAACAGCTTGCAAAGAAGCACCCTGGATATGATGATGAGTCATTGCCAAGTGAGTGTTTAGACTTGAAGGCAATGGCTAAGGACTTTGTGACTCTTGGATGCAGTGGTCGCTGATGCTGTTGCACTGTCCTTCCAGCCAGAACTGGACCAGTGTTGCTGTGTCTGCTTCTTCAGATCTGGCTTTGGGCACAGCTCCTTAAGGAGAAATGATAGGGTCTCTCTGTCTTCAGGGTCCTTTAACTCATCTGCTCCTCCTTCTTGTAACACCACCAAAAATGTACTTGTCACTTTATGGGCAGAGTTCAAAGAGATAGAGGCTGGTCACCTGCTGGGCTGACAGCTGTCCGATTCACACCAACATCATATATTGGGACTACCCAGCAGGCTCAGTCCCCAGGAGGAACAAAACCAAGGAAACTCGCTATGTCTTGGAGACATCCAGATGTGTCACTAACAGTGTCCCTGTGCAGACAGAAATATCCTAAATGGGATCCAATGGCTGGAAGCTGAAGTGAGACAAATTCCTACTAGAAATAAAGTGCAAATTTGTAACAGTCAGTAATTAGCCAAGGGAACCATCAAGGGGCGTGATGGATTCTCCATCGCTTGGAGTCTAAATCAAGACTAGAGCCAGACTTTCAAAGGTACTTAGACTCCTAACTCTCATGATTTAAATTGGAATGAAGGGCCTAAATACCTTTAAAAACCCAGGCTGAGTTAGTTGTCTAAAAGCTCTGCTCTAGCTCAGCTATGGGCTGGATGCTGAAATACCTGGGTGAGGTCCTCTGGGCAGTGCTGTGTGGGAGGTCAAAATGGTCACAATCATGAACACGCACATACGGTCACTGATAGTGAAAAACACCTGGAGCAGCCAACACTGACCCACTTCAGCAGCCAAATACGGCTCTGAGCACAAGGGGCTAAATTCTCTGCTGATGTAGTGCAGCAGAGAAACTGGCCCAGCAAGCAACTAATAGAGGCCTCAGCTGCTATTTCAGGCTGGGAAACCCGCAGGGCCTTAAATCTCAGCCTCTGGACTATATTGGGAGGGCAGGCCAGAGACTGAGAGGAACTGGCATAGGGCCCAAACACTACAGGCAGTGTGTGAAGATTAGGGTGACCAGACAGCAAGTGTGAAAAATCAGGACATGGGGGTCGGGGGATCCTATATAAGAAAAAGACCCAAAATTCAGGACTGTCCCTATAAAATCAGGACATCTGGTCACCCTAGTGAAGATGTCACTTTCACTAGGAAGGACCTTATGGGAAGCCTTTGGAATTAAGGTGTCAGGAGCCCAATTTCCCACTCACTTTCAAGGAGAGCCAGGTACCACACTCCCTTAGGAACTTTTTGAAAAACCCTCCCTAATGCACTAAAATTCAGTGCTGGAGGAACTACGTTGTCAATTCCTTTATCAGTAAATATACAAAACTAAATAACCAGAGTTAAAATCACATTATTTTGCCTGAAGAAGAGCTCCGTGAAGCTCATAAGCTTGTCCCTTCTACCAACAGAAGTTGGCCCAATAAAAGATATTTCCTCACCTAACGTGTCTTTCTCGTTATTTCTTCATTAGCACATCAGGCGCCTCTTTCACAATGTGTGTCAGCAGGAAGGGTGATTGTGAAGGTGTAACTGATTTTGGGAGAAGGATTAATCTTGTGTTTTTAAGTTTTGTCTTTTAAAAAACTGTGTATCCATTTTACTGAGCTGTGCTTATTCTTAAGCATGTATTTATTTTATATGTGGTGTGGCCTAAGGCAAGGATGCGACATTAATAAATATTTGCTTTGATTTATCAATAAATATCATCTTTGATACATGAGCATCTGCCCAGCAATCACTAAAACTCCTCATCCTCCACTATAATCCTATGCTAGATTCATCAGTGGGCATCTTTTCTTCATCTGTGTCAAAGGCCAGGCCAGGATTTGAGAGGGGATATTCCCAGGATGTTACAGTCCCCTCTCTATATCGGTTTGGATAAAGCTGGCGGAAACTTGGAATTTCCAGTTCGTGGAAAATCTCAACATTTCGAAATTTGGGTTCATTCCAGTTTGGACTGAAACCAACATTCTTTAAATTTCCTGCGAACCGTAAATGCTGAAAAGTTTTCATTTGGGAAACACCGACCTCTGGTGTTTCCAAAACAAAAAAATGCAGATCCTGTCAGCTTCTGAGTGAAATCGAGATGAGTCTTGCCAGTTTCGTTGCTGCCAGACACTGAGTAGCCAGGATTCTTAGGGTTTCCTGGCTCTATAGCAGGGGACCTGGAAACCTGGGGATGCCCCCCATCCTTGGGGAGTCCACCGGTTGGGCTGCCCCTGAGCCATGGGCCCTGGAAGCCCCGGCTACCCAGGAGTCTGCCAGGAAACCAGGCAGGGTTCGTACTCAAGATGTTTCCACAAAACATTTTGGGTTTGACCAATCAGCATTTTCCAGCTAAACTGTTTTGTCAGAAAGTTCCCAACCTGCTCCAGCTTGGGGACTGATCTGATTTCTGAAGGTCCCACAGTCTGTGCTGGTGTAACCAACTGGGTAGCATGTATAATATGTCCCACTGGTGTCGTCTAACTTGGCATTCATCAAGCTGGGATGCTGGGAATAACTGTCCACTGAACTGTTTTCTCTAACTGGATAAAGCTCCCAATTTGGCTATTTTGGGTACTTCACTCAAGGCCCCTGATTCTGATGATCAGAAAGTGCTGAGCACCCTCTCTCTCTCTCTGTCTGAAAATCAGCCTCCTTTCAAGTCCTTTAAGTTGGGCATCAAAAATGATGTCACTTTTGAAAATTTAAGACTTCCCCCCCCCACCAGAGTCTCCATCTGCTGGCAGAAGGACTCATAGCAACTGTCTGTGCCAGTGTACAAAGGAGCTTGGAGATACGGAGCTGAGCATATGAAATGACTCCTTTTTGACTGGATGCATTGTTCAGAAATAAAGGAAATATTATAGAAGTAAACAAAACCCGCGATGGTCCCAGATGAATGAATGCTGAGAGTGGACCCGGGTGCACTGCACTACTGAGGTGCAGAAGAATAGGGTACAACAGAGAGGGACAAACGTCAGGCAGAACCCGGATTCATTGCCCACTCTCAAGAGGGCACGCCTGCCATCATTGCTTATGAGTGAGGTAAATGTCTGTGCGTGACACACAAAATGGGAAGCCTCTCTGTGTACAAGTCCACCTGCTGTGTATCCAAGGGATTTGACTCAGCCTGCTGTGAATATCCTGATGATGCTAACCCGGGAAATGCCTCTTCTGAGAGCCCAGGGAAACATGAAATGATAGGCACTTCTTTTGCCTTTAAGGGACTTCTCTGCAGTGACATTCGCCACCAGGCTCTGTGAGCCTTCTCCTTCCCCATGATCTCTCCATATGCGTGTAACCCTTCTGCCAGGTGGAGTCAGCAGCAACCAGGGCCGGGTTCAATAACTAGGGGTTCCTTTTCAAAAATACAGCACAAAACATGCTACAGCCCTCACCCAGTAACCTTGGAAAAATACACACCACTCCAGGGTGCCTCTGAGAGGCAATACTCCCCTCCTCGCTAGCACAGAGTCTGAGTGTAGAAAAGAAACTTTTAATAAAAGGAGGGAAGTAACTCAGTGTTAATTTGGGAAAACACCACAGACTGGGTTCATAATCATAAACCATGAACAACAGACCCACCCCCAAGTAAGTTGGGCAGTGTCCTTTTCCCCTCAGGTTCTTGAGTCCAGCAACCCAAAAGTCCCTTTAATGTGCCTGTCCCTTGTCTGCAACCCACTCACAGTTACTGTCCATGGTCAGTGCAGACACAGAGTTCAGAGGTGCATCTACAGAGTTCACCTCCTACCCTGGGTGAAGGTAAGGAGGCACCTTACTCGCTCCACTGCTCAGACACTCACTTGCTGCCCCTCTCCACCAGCTGCCCTGCTGGCCACTCACTGTGCCACCTGGCCACCCTGCCAACTGCTCTGTGCCACCTCACCAGCCACTTGTTTGCCAGCCAATTGTCAATCACCTGCTGATGCTACCTACCTCTCTGCTGTGACCTCTGTACATCAGACTCAGTGATTTTTAGCTCTTTCCAGGCATGGTAGAAACACAATCTTACCACCACTGCTTTCAGCTCTGATTAAGCATTTAAAGTAACCCAACAACTCATAATAAAACCTATTTAGCTCTTTCTTGGAGACTGGGGGGGGCAGGGGGGGAAGAAAAAAAAAACAGGAAACAGATTCAACCAGTCTAGGAAAACTGTTAGGGAAGGTTCATAGCCTTCTAGCTGAGTCTCCTTCTCTCACCCCCCTTATTGTCATAGTCCTCTGGCATTCAAGCCCCTGGCTTAACAAGGTTATTTCAAGTGAGGGTGACCCCCTCATTTGTGACAGATTAAACCCAGTCCTGCTTCCCTGTATTCCTACAATAATTACAACATAGGTAACCATATTTCATTACCCCTGCATTCAGTACTAAAGTGATTTGTAACCCAACACCAGCCAAAGTTGATCACTTTGCCACCACTCTGTCTACTGAATATCTAAGCAGAGCAGTAGCAAACTGTATTTACATATCAGAGGGGTAGCCATGTTAGTCTGGATCTGTAAAAGCATCAAAGAGTCCTGTGGCACCCTATATACTAACAGATGTATTGGAGCATGAGCTTTCGTTGCCATGCATCCGATGAAGTGGGTATTCACACATGAAAGCTCATGCTTCAATACGTCTGTTAGTCTATAACGGGGTCGGCAACCTATGGCACGCATGACAAAGATGGCATGCGAGCCGATTTTTAAGGGCACGCTGGAGTCCTGGCAGGCTCCAGTGTACCATTAAAAATCCTGTCGAAGTGGTAAACTGCAGGGTCTGCGCTCCATGGCCGGAGCACCGGCCGAGCGCAGCAAGCCTCCGGCACCTCCCCCGCCTTCCCCCCCTTTCCCTGGAGCACGCAGCACTCTGGGGGCCGGGGCTGCATGCTCCCGTGGGACAGTGTTTGGCTCCGTGGGAAGTGAAAACTGCTCCCCGCTCATCCAGAGCCCTGCCGCCATGCATGCAGCACTCTGAGGGGTGGGGCGGGGCTGCGCGCACGCGGCAGCAACAAAACTCCGGATGAGTGGGGATCCTCATGGTAAGGGGTCCAGGGCTGGGGGCCGGGTTGGATAAGGGTTGGGGGCAGTCAGGGGACAGGGAGCAGGGTGGGATCCCTGGGGGGGGCAGTTAGGGAACAGTGGGGGTGGACAGGGCATGGCAGTCCCGGGGTCTGTTAGGGGGTGAGGGGGTCTCTGGAGGAGGTAGTCATGGGACAAGGAGCTGTGGGGGGTTGGATGAGTTGGGAGTTCTGGGGGGGGCTGTCAGGAGGTAGGGGTGTGGAGAGGGGTTGGGCAGACAGAGAGCAGGGGGGCTTGTATGGGTCCAGAGTTCTGGGGGTCCTGTCAGGGTGCGGGGAGCGGTTAGATAGGCATGGGAGTCCAGGGGGTTCTGTCTGGGTGCGGGGGTATGGATAAGGGTTGGGGCAGTCAGGGAACAGGTAGGGGGTAGGGTCCTAGGGGGGCAGTCAGGGGACAAGCGGTAGGGAGGCTTAGATAGGGGGTGGGGTCCCAGGAGGGGGTAGTTGGGACAAGGAGTGGGGGGGTTAAGGGTTCGGGGAGGCAGTCACCCAGCCCTCTGCCTTGAGCCCTGACCCCTCCCCCACCACAGCCCTCTGCCCTGAGCCCTGCAGCCCCACACACCTTCCAGGCCCCTGCCCTGAGCCCTGTACCACACAGCCCTCTGACTCCTTCACCCCCTCCCATGACCCCAGCCCTGACTCTGGCACCCGCACACATACCCAGCCCCCCTACCCTGACACCTGTACCCCCCACATGCCCCCAGCCCTGACTCTTGCACCCCCCACATCCCCAGCTCCCCCACATCCCATGCATCCTGCACATCCCCACCCTGAGCACCAAACAGGAGCTCCTGCACCCCCACTCACATTCCCACCTGCACCCCTCACACCAAATGGAGCTGACCAGGTAAGTGCCCCACACCCAAACCTCCTGCTCCAACCCTGAGCCCCCTCCCTCATTCTAGCTCCTAGCCAGACCCTTCACCCCCAGCCCTGTGCTCGGTCCACTCCCACCCTCAGCTCAGTGCAGAGAGAGGAAGAGAATGGGCCAGAACCAGGGAGAAGGTAGGTACTCACTGTATGTGGGCAGGGCCGGGACCCCAGACCGGCAGCAGGGTGAGCGGGTCTGGCAGCCAGGATCCCAGCTGGCAGGAGCTGGAGGATGGAACCCCTGAGCGGCAGTGGGCTGAGCAGCTCAGCCCATTGCCGGTCTGGGGTTCTGGCTGCCAGACCCTTCCCAGCTGGGGTCCCGGCCGCAGGCCCCACTCAGCCCACTGCCGGCCTAGCTGAACAGAACCCCAGACCAGCAGCAGGCCGGCAGTATAAGATCAACATTTTAATTCAATTTTAAATGAAGCTTCTTAAATATTTTGAAAACCTTGTTTATTTTACAATACAACACTAGTTTAGTTATATAATATATAGACTTGTAGAGAGAGACCTTCTAAAAAACATTAAAATGTATTACCAGCACATGAAACCTTAAATTAGAGTGAATAAATGAAGACCAGGCACACCACTTCTGAAAGGTTGCCAACCTCTGGTCTATAAGGTGCCACAGGACTCTTTGCTGTATTTACATAAACACACCTAAAGTCTCTCCCCCCTCCCAGATAGCTGTCGGGGAGCATTCATACAGACCCTGCTTACATGCATATAGCTCTGACCTGATCACTGGTTATAAGAAAACACTAGCCAGAGTGGGGAATAAGCAATCAGAATGAGGTGACTTTGAAGGTGTCCAGACTAAAGATATCAAGCTGTAAATGTCCTCTGAACCTTCCCATCAGTTATCCAGGAATAGCAGATTTCTACGGAACCATGCTTCAGTATTATACCTTCCATTGCTCTTAGTGAGATTGTGAACACTGGATTTAGACACCAGGTGCAGGTTGTGGATGACTTCTCTATGTTGCATATTGAAGTTAAACTCGTCAGAACAGGACTGTGTCTTCTGTGCGCTCTACAGCTTCATGCACAGTGTCAATGTTTAACTAATAATAATCCCTCAGAACAACCCTGCTTTCACAAGCCTCTCCCACAAGGACAAGAAAAGAGTCCTGAATTTATTTTGGGCCTTTGATGTCACCACTTTGCTCCATGATATGAGGACACAAAGTCCTCCTGCATTTACATATTGTTATCATGACTGGTTGTCTAATTCTGGATCCATGTCAAGGTGCTGGTCTTAATCTCAGGAGCCTCCGGCTACAGCCCAGCTGTCTCAGAGATAGCTTCTATCTCCATGCACCAAGACAACAGTTGTGGTTAACAGAGATCTAAGTGTCTGATGGTCCTCAGAGTGAAAGTGCTGGGGGCCAAGGTCAGATCTGGGGGAAGATCCTTTTCTGTGTAATTTCCTATTGCTGAAAATCTGGATGAGCCTGAGTTTTGCCACTTATAGGGTGCAGTAGGACTCATCCATTCGCGCGAGCTTTCTCTCAATACACCACTTCTGAAGACAAAATTCTAAGGGCCTGGGAAAGTGGCCAACGATGGGCGAGAAGTAAGAAAGGATTGGTGCTGTCCTTAACCATGCATCTGGCATCCACCTGCTTTGGTGATAAGCAACCTATATGTGGACTGAGAGATAACACAAATGTCACAATACTGGGTCACCATGTGATTATTTTCATAGATTCATAGACTTAAGGTCAGAAGGGACCATTATGGTCATCTAGTCTGACCTCCTGCACAATGCAGGCCACAGAATCTCACCCACCCACTCCTGTAATAACCCCCTAACCTATGTCTGAGTTACTGAAGTCCTCAAATTGTGGTTTAAAGATCTCAAGGTGCAGAGAGTCCTCCAGCAAGTGACCTGTGCCCCATGCTGCAGAGGAAGGTGAAAAACCTCCAGGGCATCTGCCAATCTTCCCTGGAGGAAAATTCCTTCCTGACTCCAAACATGGCAATCAGTTAAACCCTGAACATGTGGGCAAGACTCACCAGCCAGCACCCAGGAAAGAATTCTCTGTAGTAACTCAGATCCCACTCCATCTAACATCCCATCACAGACCATTGGGCATATTTACCTGCTAATAATCAAAGAACAATTAATTGCCAAAATTAAGCTATCCCATCATACCATCCCCTCCATAAACTTATCAAGCTTAGTCTTGAAGCCAGGTATGTCTTTTGCCCCCACTTCTCCCCTTGGAAGGCTGTTCCAGAACTTCACTCCTCTATTGGTTAGAAACCTTCGTCTAATTTCAAGTCTAAACTTCCTAGTGTCCAGTTTATATCCATTTGTTCTTGTGTCCACATCGGTACTAAGCTTAAATAATTCCTCTCCCTCCCTGATATTTATCCCTCTGATATATTTATAAAGAGCAATCATATCTCCCCTCAGCCTTCTTTTGGCTAGGCTAAACAAGCCAAGCTCTTTGAGTCTCCTTTCATAAGACAGGTTTTCCATTCCTCCAAGATCATCCTAGTAGCCCGTCTCTGAACCTGTTCCAGTTTGAACTCATCCTTCTTAAACATGGGAGACCAGAACTGCACACAGTATTCCAGATGAGGTTTTATCTCATGTGACAAATAGGAATGGTGATTCATCCACATAGGTGAAGGTCTTCAGAGGTATTTAGGTTTGGTATTTGGTTTCAATGTGAGGTAGGCACCTGAATACCTTTGAGGATTTGGGCCTAAGCACCTTAGGAAAAACTGAACCGCAGGAAACAATTTTCCCCCATTCTGCCCTAGTCCACTCTTGCCACCCTCTTAAATGAAGGGAAAAGAGGAAAGCCAGAGTCGGTAGGTCATTTCCAAGATGTATTCCAGACAGTTTACCCGAGGGTGCTGCGAATTAGAGTGATATCTTATCAGTTAGGTGGCACCCTTTATCTGAGACTTTCAAAGCAATTTCCCAGCAATAATTAATGAAACCTCAAAACCTCCCTGGGAGGCAGCTATATATTGTTCTTAGGCCTGGCTGAAAAATTTCTTCCTAAACCATTTTCGTGAAAAATGTCCACAAGCCACAGAAAAGTACAATTTTTCATCAATAAACTGAATGCCTGAAAACTTAAACATTTCAAAATGTTTCGGTTTTCAGTCAAAATTTTTATTGCTTGACCTTACTTTGTTTTTTTATGAAATATACGTAAGCGAAAGAACCAATGTTAGTGAGGTTTATGAATATGGTACAGGAAAATGAGTTTATATTATACCAATCTCCGAAGAGCAGTTCTGTGCAGCGACGTTACAATTACCTTGTGCAGAAGGTGTGCTTCCCAAGTTACACATTTTAGCTGGTATTATTTATATGATTTTACAAGTTACACATTTTTTTACACGCCACCAAAATTCAATCCATCAGCTTGTCCCAGTTGCCTAACTTGTTCTTGTCTTTCTTTATCTTTGTTTTGGATCTTTGTTTTGGTATTGATCCATGAAAGTCTTTCTCTAGCTTGCACTAAGACATGGAACAAATGTATCTTTATTTTGAAAAGTTTCCTATCTGCTTATGTGGAATGCTTACTTCAGCAAATCTAAGGTGTTATGGGATATTTAGCATAAGTGAATGAGATTTTGATATAGGCTGGTTTATGCTATATCACTGTTAGAATATTTGTGATTAATGTTGTTAGTGCTTAATGCATACTAATTTGTATATATATGGTGCGTATACTACGTATTACTGATATATATTTATAAGTTAGCCAGCATAAATTAGTCAACAGGGCCCCTGCTTGTCATCTTGTTTGTTGTAGTCAAGGTGATACTTTTGCCAAATTAATATAAGAATTAGTGGTGAGAACCCTTTATGTGATTTAAAGTGTTTTAACAAACGCTGTAAGCAGCAATACATAATTGCCACAGCTAAAACTAATCCACCTTGTAACATAAGCAAAGCCTTAAATGCAACTTCATCCAAGTGCAGGAAATTAGCATGTTGAGATCCCCACTATGGACCAAGTTACTCAAGGCCTGTTTTGCTTTGTGCATGTTATTGCTAATGTGAATAATGTGTGTGGTTTTTTGTTGAGTCATGTTTTAAAGTGATTAATACGCACATTAAAACTGGTAGGTAAGCGTTAACTTCGTTTTGGCATTGAGCTTACTTGGGAGAACAGATTTGTTTTGAAAAACTGGGCTAAGCATTATTACAGTGTGTTCCACAGTGCTACGTACACGAGGAGTATAACAGCAATCCAGAGTTGTGACATTACAAGTGACATTTCTTGGAATTAGTTACTACACAGTACTGTCCATTCATGTTATAGGTCACCCTTCCTGCAGATTTTTACCATTTGGTGAGTGTTACTGGGCAGGAGACGCTGGCTTCTCTGTCTCTGATGCTGGGCTGAGCCAGTCTGGAGTTGTGATGTTAAAACATCCCTGGCATAAGAAGCTGTGTTGGGTGTTTACCAGGTGTGCACTGCTGAATGATACACCAATAGTTGATGTAGATTCAGCTGTTTTTTGTAGATAGTGCCTTCAAGTTCAGTGTAGATACTGCTGAATGGACAGCAACCAATTTACCGGTATTAAATATTGTGGTGTCAGGATCCAATATTGGTAGTGATATCATAAAAGAAGTGTACATGGAACCAGATACTAAGCAAGATTGTTTTGAATAACATGTGCCTCAGTTAGGAGGTTGTGTTACTGACCTCAAATGGTTCTTAAAGGGAATTTGGTTACATGCTTTAACACCCTGCCAGCTAGCTATAGCTTTTGTTACCAGTTAGCTGTTTATTGTTAATAAGGTTGGGCAATTTTCTTTTTTCATTGTTTTGTAATGAGTTGGTTATGGGAGTTACCTGGTAAATGGTACATATAATTTTCCTATCAACATGTTTACTGTAAATAATGTATTAATTTGTACTTGTGTTTTTACAGTTTAGCAATGGCATGCATATTATAAATGGTGTACCGTTTCTTAGCGGCCAGGCCCTCAATACCATAGTTTAGAAATGGTTTCCACTGACTGGTGGTCAAAATAGTTCACATTATATATATAATTACCCCTGTTTCAAGATGTTTAGATTTAGATCATTGTAAAGGTGCGAACTCACCCCTGCGGTGCCTGCTGCTGGTGACTTCTGGGAATTAGCTCGGTTCCAGCTCCGGAGCGCCCTCTGCAGGCCAGTGATCCGCCTGTCCTCTGGCCCCCATGTCCCTCCCTGGACCTGGTGCCCTTTTACATGAGGTGCTGCTCCTGGAAGTAACCCCTCAGTCTTAGGGTCTCCCCTCCCTGGGGAACCCCCACCCACTATCCCCACCTCGCCGCAGTATCAGGCTACTGTCAGTCATTGTCTAGCCCCCACTCCCTGGGGCAGACTGCAGTATCAGCCACTCAGCACTAGCAAAGAGGGTTTGGACCTGCTGCCTTGGTCTACCCCTGGGCTGCCCTCTGCAACCCCCAGTACCCTTTAGCCCAATGCTAGGCTGCAGCCTGGGGCTTTCCAAGCTGGAGCTCTCCAGCTCCTCAGCCTTTCCCCAGCCTTGCTCCACTGAGGTACTCTGCTCAGGTCCCTGCAGCCAGGCCCTTCTCCCTCTACAGTCAGAGGGAAACTCCTTGGGCTTCTGGCTCACAGCCTCTTATAGGGGCCAGCTGGGCCTGATTGGGGCATGGCCACAGCTAAGCCTACTTTCCCCAGTCAGCCCAGGCTTCTTGACCCAGCCACAGCCCTCTCCTGGGCTGTTTTAAGCCCTTCAGGGCAGGAGCAGGGGATCCCTCTGCTACAATCATCTTGAAATGTAGTCAAGAATTTCATCTAGATTTTGGAGTGGTCTTCAGTATTTTGAAAGATACCAGACTGTGAAATAGTTTTTCAACCAGCCCTTGAGTTTTGTGGACATTCTTGATAAGATGCTATCATATTAATTAACCAAGAAGTATGCAGTAATGATACATTTGTTTTTACACAGTAATCAAATTTCGCCATATTTCGGTGAAAAAGATTTAAAACCACAGGTATATGCGCGAATGTACTTTGCGTAATAATATACAGTTTAAATAATGGCGAGTGGTTTTTATAATGTTTCTATAGTTGATTGCATACTCATCTGTCCATGTATAGTAGGCAGAAGTGTAGCGGACCAGTCTGTTATTTATAATACACTTACTTAAAAAAATATTTTCAACGCGGCATTTTTTTCCACTGTGTACTGATATTTCCTGGCGTTTGTGGTCTGTGGGATGCACCCTTAAATAGCTTAAGTTGGTTAACAGTAAAAAATGTATTTGTTTGGTGTTACATTTCCCTTGTTTTTAGTAACCTGAATGTATACATAGATTAACTTAGTTTATTTACACTACAATACGGATCAAGTCATTTATAACACAAGCTGTGCTTTGGTACAGCATATGACAGAAAAATGACCTGGTTTTTCATTCTTTATTCCCCCCTTCCTTTGTTAAAATACATTTTTGCTTTTTATTCAGGTTTTTCAATTCTTTAGCATAACTATACATGTTTTAGGTGCTTTTGCAGTTTTTGCAAAGACATTTATTTTTACTTTTTTAACTTGTGCATTACTAGCGTTCCATAATAAACAGGGGTGCACTCTTCTTGGACATGATTTTAAGTTGTAGTCAAGGGAGGGGCACTAACCACCCTCAACAGCACCTTCTGTCTCGGCATCAGTACCTGCCTGGTAAGATGGGATGCCCTGGGTGATGGTGGTCTGGAGAGCTAGCCCACTCCTCTCTCATTCCGCAGCAGCAGCTCCTGTCCCATGGGTCTAGGCTTAACTCCCTGCACCCAGCGTTCTGACCAGGTGCATGGGGTCACAGCACCACTCAAGTTTGGCACCCTTGATTTCATGATTTCTGGGTGGAAAGGAACCCATGCTAAACCCACACTTGAATTTAACATAGAGAAAAATAGCAGAAATGCTGAAGGAAATCTGAGTTAGGCCCAGAGCCTCAATGGACATTATGAGCCTAAATACCCTTGAGGATCTATCTAGGCCTCAGACCCACATCCTTCCTAGCTTGTGACAGTGACTTGACAACAGTTAGGACTACTACTTACAGATATTGTCAATACCCCTTTTCAGACGGGACTGTGTGTGAGGTATCCAACTGGTACCCAAGAAGCCATCTCTTGATTTAACAGACATTACCTGCTACTGACTGGTATCCTTCTACTTTTGAATACAGTAAGCGAGAAACCAGCACGAGCCATATACAATGACATCTGTGTCCTAGATCCCTCCAGGCTGGGGTGTGCAGTGAAAATAAAGCTGGCCATGCTGCTGAATGGACAGAAGGAGAATGTCACTGGACTGTGGCCAGAATGTCCATATCCACATTACTGGTCTCTCAGTGGTTTTGGATGCTAATGATCATGATCGATTACTCTCCTGCAGTGAAGCTATAGCAGGAGTTAACAGAAAAGTGCTGAGATGGGCCCAACCCTTTTTTTCTGCAGTTCTTAGAGAATAGTGAATACCTTGTGGAGTTCCACCTGGTTCTGTTCTGTTCTTTCCCTCATCCTATTTAACATCTCCATGAGGCCATGTGGGGCAGAGGGGATCACAAGAAATCATGGACTCATTGGCAGGTGAGCGCTGTGCTTGAGAATGCAAATATTGGAAATACTGGAAGTGCCAGCAGAGCTGTTCTGGCTCCCCATAAAAGTGCCAGAATGACATGCTGGAGGGTTTTGGCAGGACTCATGGGTTGAGTCTCAACTGCTGGCAACATGCAGATTACACGTCATTTAACATATCATTTACAGCTGCCACTGCAAATGCTACTATCTTTCAGCAGGCCCAGTGCCTGGCTGACGTTGGCACCTGGATGGTCAGCGGTTTGCTGAAACTAAACCTGGTGACTGAAGAGGGAAACATTCGGAAGATCTGGACACCACTATAACTTTGCCCTCTATTGAGTCTGCTTTCAGATGGTCAGATCAGTGTGCAGCCTGGGGCCTTCTGTACCTTGCGCTGCTGATGTTGGATACTCAGATGACTACAGTGGCTAAAAATGTCTCCTCCGCTGCGCAGCTCCTTGTCCCGCTTCTCGCAGACACTGACTAGGCCGTGGTGTTCTACGCTTTCATGCTCTCCCGGTTGGATTACGACAGCTCGCCCCACCTAGCAATGAGTACCCTAACGTTAAAAACGCTTTCATTAGTCCAGCATGCAGCAGCCCATTTCCTCAACCAAATGGGTGGCTGCGAGTACATCACCCTGGTGCACTGCTCACAGCAGTAGCTCCCTATACCCCAGAGTGGCCTAGATTCAGGCTGAGCACTAATCTTTAATGCCTTCCAGGTAACTGGCCCAAGCCTGCCTCTCTGCAGCCATGATCTCCCTAGGCAGACAAGTTTCTCAGGAACTATGAAATCATCCTTCCCAAGGGCAAAGCCCACCAGGGCAGCAGAGAGACCTTTCTCCGCAGCTGGCCCATGAGGGTGGAAACAGATACCATACAACTTTTCCCTGGCCACAACATAAAGAACTACAAATGTGGAGAAAGAGGATAAAACTTTTTGGCTGCCTCAGGGAAAGGTAGGGAGGAAAAGAGACCACGTGGGGCCTTTATACAGTGGTGATGACACTTCTATTAGGCAATGGCATGCAGAGATGAGTGTGGTAAAAATGGAGAGAGAGAGAACCAAGAGTGCTTAATCCTTCAGTGCTATTCTTGCTTTGTGGGTGAATTTGATATAACTTGAGTGGACTTTATTTCTGTTAAAAGAACAAAGCCTCCTCCCCTCTTGGCTCAGGCAGCTGGACAGAGTAACTCCTGCTCCCATGTCTACTAGACCCTGTTGGGAAGGGGGTGGGGGGAAACGACACCTGCTCACCTTGTTTGCAACCCAAGATGACTAATATGGATGCTAGGGACCCAGGAAGTGCCAGGCAGGAGCAGATCAGTGACTCATGGAATTCAGTGTCCTGGAGTATGGCAGGTGACTCAGTGAGTGGTGGGGGTTGTGGGGGGGGGGGGGAAATCACCAAGTGGGTTAGTGAGTGGGGGGAATTAAGGGTAGGTGGGGGGGGAGTGGAGGGTGTTGGTGAGTGTGTCAGTGAACGGAGGCCAGGGGAGGTCACGGGGGTGGGTGGGTCAAGGAGTGGGGGTCAGGGGGGGTCATAGGGGGTGACTCAGGGAGTGGAGGTTGGTGGGGACTCAGAGAGTGGTGGTCAGGGAAAGTCAGGAGGGTGGGTTAGGGAATGGGGGTCAGGGGGATCGGAGGTCAGGGGGGTGAGTCAGGGAGTGGGGGTCGGGGGGTGACTCAGGGGTGGGGGTCGGGGAGGTCAGGGGGTGACTCAGGAAGTGGGGGTCAGGGAGCGGTACCCACAGCGGCTCAGTTTAGGAGACTCTGTGGCCGTTGGGTTTGGGGAGCGCCCTGCTCCGCCCTGCGCTGGGGGCCCGCTGCGGGGCGGCGGCGCTCGGGGCCGGTCCCGGACGGGCGGAGTCAGGAGCCCCGCAGCTCCCGGCCGGGCAGGGGTGGCCGGGTGGGGGGAGTCGGGGACGCGCAGCTCCGGGGCGGCTATTCCTGGCGGCGGCCCCCGCCCGCGGCAGGGGCTGCGAGGAGATGACAGGTGGCAGCCGGAGCCTATAAAAATTCCCGAGCCTCCAGCGACTCACAGACCCGGTCCCCTCCCGCGGAGCCCCCCAGATCCGGAGCAGGGACCCGGTCCCAGCCGGAGCGGAGCCCCTCAGATCCGGAGCAGAGAGACCCGGTCCCTTCCGGAGTGGAGCCCCCCCCAGATCCGGAGCAGGGACCCGGTCCCATCCGGAGCGGAGCCCCCCAGATCCGGAGCAGAGAGACTCGGTCCCAGCCGGAGCAGAGAGACCCAGTCCCATCCGGAGCGAAGCCCCTCAGATCCGGAGCAGAGAGACCCGGTCCCGTCCGGAGCGGAGCCCCCCATATCCTTAGCAGAGACCCGGTCCCATCCGGAGCGGAGCCCCTCAAATCTTTAGCAGAGACCCAGTCCCATCCGGAGCGGAGCCCCCCAGATCCGGAGCAGAGAGACCCGGTCCCGTCCGGAGCGGAGCCCCCCATATCCTTAGCAGAGACCCGGTCCCATCCGGAGCGGAGCCCCCCATATCCTTAGCAGAGACCCAGTCCCATCCGGAGCGGAGCCCTCTTCCACCCTAGAGCGGCGCCCCCAGACCTTGCGGTCATGCCCGGCAAAGAACCAGACCCAGACCCACAGCTGGCCCAGGCGACCCCAGCAGCCGAACCGGCTGAAGCCCCGGCAGCAGAAGCGGCTCCAGCCTCGCCAGCAGAGGGCGCCCTACAGCCTGAGCCCCAGGTCCCGGCCGCTGCTCCGGAGCGCGGGGAGCCTAAAGCAGGTGAAGGGGAGAAGAGTGTCTGTGCAGGGGGAGCCAGGCGCACCGAGAGCCTATCATCGGGGTTAGGGGTGGGCAGGAGGAGGCTGGAGGTGCATAGAGGGGAGGGGGCTAGGCTGCCTGGGGCAGGGGTCTATTTAGGAGATGGGGTGGGCAGGGGGAGGCTGGCGGCGGAGGGGATGTACTTAGGGGGATGGGGTGGGCAGAGGGAGGCTGGGGGGGCATAAAGAGGGGAGGGGTGTATTTAGGGGATGAGGTGGACAAGGGGAGGCTGAAGTGTCCAAAAGTATGACAGGGTTCAAAAAGGAGCTAGATAAGTCCATCAATGGCTAGTAGCTAAGATTGTTAGGGACACACAGGGCCAGTGCTTCCATTAGGCGACCCTAGGTGGTCGCCTAGGGTGCCGGGATTCGGGGGGTGGCATTTTATGTGCTCCCCATGGGGTGCACAGGAGCTTTTGGTTCTGCTCCCGTTGCACCGCCGAAGAAGGACCTTCTGCCGATGTGCCATGAAAAACAGCGGCAGGCAGCTGAGCAGCTCAATAACTGCCACTGTCGCCTGCGGCATTTCGGTGGAGGGTCCTTCTTCGGTGGCGCGATGGGACTGGAACCGGAAGCTCCCGCTGCGCCCCATGGGGAGCGCACAAAATGCTGCCCCCCGAATTCTGCCTATGGCGCCAGAGTTCTGCCTAGGGCGCCAAGGCAGAATTCAGGGGGCTGCATTTCAGGGACACACTCCATGCTCTGGGTGTCCCAAAAGCTCCGACTGAACAACAGGGGTTGGGTAATTGCCCTGTTCTGCTCATTCCCTTTGAAGCAGCTGGCCCTGTCTGCCAGAGACAGGATACTGGGCTAGACAGACCATTGGTCTGACCTGCTATGGCCGTTCTTACGCTGGGTATCTGCAAGTATGGAGGTGGGCAGTGTAGGCTGAGGTGGGTGTATTGGGGGCTGGGGGTGGGTGGAGAGGCTGTGGGTGTACTGGGAGAATGGGATAGGCTGGGATGTGTGTATCTGGGTGCATGGGTGTGGGCAAGGGCGCTGAAGAGGGTGTATTGGGGGGCTGGGTGGGCAGGGGGGATGAGATGAGTGTGTGGAGCTAGGCTGGGTGTGTTTTGGGGCATGGGGAGGCTGGTGGGTGCATTTAAGAGGGAATGGATTGGGCAGGGGAGGCTGGGATGAGCTTCTGGGGATGGACGGGGGATGCTGGGGTGGGTGTCTGTTGGTGCATGGGGGGCTAGGAGAGGCTGGGGTGGGTGTCTGGGGATGGACGGGGGAGCCTGGGGTGGGTGTCTCTGGATAGATGGGGTGGGCAGGGGAGGCTGGGGTGGGAGTCCCAGGGTGGGTAGGGGAGGCTGGGGTGGGACTGTGGTAGGCACTTGGGGAATGCATTGAGAGGCTGTGTGTGGCAAACAGGCCTAGCCAGAGGGATTGTGTCAGGTGGGGTGGGGGTGTGGTGTTCCATGTCTTTCTAACATGTCTGTGTTTGTTACAGAGCCGCCCAGCTGTCCACTGCACCTGGCAGTGGAGGACGTGAATGATAACTCGGTGTCCCTGACATGGAAGGCCCCAGAGCAGGAGGGCTCCACTGACCTGGATGGATACCTGGTGGAATGCTGCAAAGATGGAAGTAGGCTTGAGCTTTACTCCTTTCTAAGCATGAAGAGCTGTGTGTTAATGGGGAAGATCATGTAACATACTGACTGAGTGTGTCATGTCCCTGACTTGTGGCCAGGCCACACAGGGGAGGAGCTGGTTGAAACCAGCAAAACATTTTTGTGTAAAATTTCTCTTTTCTTTGAAAGTTCTAAATAAATAAAAATTGACCAGTTCTCCATAGAGGCTAGGAGCTTACTACTGCTGCCAGATAGTGGGTTGACGCCGATAACTCAACGGGAAGGGGGCCAGGATTTTGGTGCTGAAGGCCACAGGTTTAATCTCCAGTGACGACCTGTGGTGGAAGCGTTGCTCCCATAGGATAAAAGGACTTGATTACGTCGATCAGTAGCTACACGGGGAACACATTTTTAATAGTGGGCTCTTCAGTCTAGCAGAGGAAGTCTAACACAATCCAATGGCTAGAAGTTGAAGCTAGATACATTTAATCTGGAAATTAGGCGTATAGTTTTAATGGCAAGGGCAATTCAGCATTGGGACAATTTACGAGGGTTGTGGTGGATTCTGCATCGCTGACCATTTTAAAATCACGATGGGATGTCTTTCTAAAAGCTCTGCTCTGGGAATTATGTTGGGGCTCTAGCCTGTGTTTTACTGGAGGTCAGACAGGATGATCACAGTGGTCCCTTCTGGCCTTGAAATCTGTGACTCTGTGAACCCAAGTCTCTCTTTCTGAGCTGCATACTGGAGTCAGGAAATGGCGGTGGGAACAGCAGGAGGCTCCTTGTCCTATGTTGGGGTCTCTGAACATCTGAATCACTACATATGAATGTAGATCTGGATGTCAGAAAGCCAAAAAAACATCAGGAGGTGGAAAAAGTTTGCAGAAGAACAGTAGGAGGTGGGGGGTTAGGGACAAACAGACGGGTGCTAAGAAGATCAATCCCAAATTTTTAAACTTATGTGCCTCACTTCAGGGCCCTGTGGCCCAGATCCTCAAAGGTGTTTAGGCGCCTCTCTTTGATTTCAATGGACATTAGGTGCCTAAATCCTTTTGAGGATCTAGGTCTGTGCTTCTATTTTGTCTCCTAAATAAGTGACCTGATTTTCTGCAGTCTATTGAAATCAGTAGGTATTGTGGCTGTTCAGTGCCTCAGAAAAGCAGTCCATATATTTAAGTGCCTATATATAGAAATAGGCACCCAATTTTGAACATGTTGGCATTATGTTTGATCAGCAGGTGCAATATATTTTGGCTTCAGACTCAGGATGATTGGTGGGGGGCGGGGGAGATGGGCAGGGAGAGGAGAAATATTTAATCCTCATGGACCTGAAGGGAAATGTAAGGATTAGGAAGAGATGGTTGGGGAGAGCTGGCAAGCCATGCTTGGCTGAAGCTGTAGGCATTGGTTCCTGGGTTGAGGACAGGTGGTGAGTTGGATGGTGGCAAACTGGATTGGACTAGGCTAGTGAAACTTGGTGGGCTGGTGGTAGCTGGCAGGCTCTGGCTGGCAAGTTGATAGTCTCAGATTCGTCCACTGGCTGCTTTGCTGGTTGATAGAACAGGGCAGGCTAGGGAGGGAGACCTTATTGGCTGGTGGCATTTGGCAAGTTCTCACTGGTGCCACTGGCAGGCATTGGTTGGCTGGTTCTTGGGGGCTGATCCCTGGCTGCTGGCAGGATTTGCTCTGTGTTTTTCAGACTGGTGTTTGGGGGATGGTTGAGGATGCCTTATCTGCATTTGTTGGTGGGTTGAGGTTTGGAGGATGCTGGGGAGCTCTGGCTGGGTTTGCTGGTGGGAGATGAATGTTAGCTGGATGTGTGGGGTGGTTCATGAGCCTTGCAAGGCTGAGTGGGCAGGATGCCATGTGAACCTTTGGTTGTTTAGTTGGATAGTGGGGGTCCATGATGCCTGGTTGTAGCAGGCCCACGGACTCTGGTTGGTGGGTTTGGGGCAGAGTGCTAGCCATGACTGGCTGAAAGGGAGAGGTTTAGGGGCACCAGCTGGCTTGGGGTAGACCATGAGCCTTGGTAGGATGAAACGCTGCCTTAATTAGGTTACATCGCCACCAGCAGGCACCTAACACTGAACTATGTAGTGAAGAAGGCAAAAGTGCTTCACATCTTGACACTCCCAAGTCTGGTGCTAAACCAAGCACCTGTTTGGAGAGAGCTGAGCTAATATCCAGTCTATTATGATCCTTTATTGTGTAGGGCCTGGTTAGCTGGTAAAGGAGCTCTGGCCATCTGGCAGTGGGTGGCTGTTGAGCCCTGGCTAGCTGGTTGAAGCTGGGCTGTTGGTTGGTTGGGGCCGGCATGAGAGTTTTGGCTGGCTGGAAAGTTTTGGCTGATGCACAAACCTTGCTGGTGGTTGGGGATGCAAGGGGGCTTGTGACGCTTGCTCCCTTGCTTGTTTGGGTGCTGAGGCAAACTTGCTGTGGGGGATGCTTGTGGCAGGGGGACTGATGGATCTTGAGGGCTTCTTCCAAGGTGTGGATGTTTCTGGTTGGATGGCCTGGCTGGCTTTCCCTACTTTGATTGGCTTTTGGAGGCTCCCAAGCCTTGGCCGTCTAGTATAGGTTAGGGGTTTATTACAGGAGTGGGTAGGTGAGATTCTGCGGCCTGCATTGTGCAGGAGGTCAGACTAGAGGATCATAATGGTCCCTTCTGACCTTAAAGTCTATGACTCTATGTTAGAGGCACTGTGCTCCCAAGCTATGGCCGGTTGAAGGCAGCTGATTAGCTCTGGCTGAGACTGGCCAGCAAGCCCTAGTTTGTGTTTAGCGGATGGTAGAGGAGTCCTAGCCTATTCCTTGTTTTGGTGCAGCTGTCAAGTCCTGGTCAGGGAGCCCCAGTGAGTTGGCTTGGGGAGGCAAGGGCATGTAGATTGATTTGTTGGGGCGGATGACAAGCCTTGCTGTGTGGCTGTCAACTCACCAGCAAGTAGCGGTGTTGCCTGCTGTGCTACTGACTCCCCAGAGGCTCAGTGGGAATGCACAAAGCGGAGTAGGATGGAGCCTGAGGCTCACAGATGGACGGCTCTGAGGGGGAAGCAGCAATGCCCTAGATTCTGTGCAGCACCTGAATGTGCAAAGTTCCCCACTTGTGGGCCATTCCCCTTCTGCAGGCTGCTTCCCTTTTGGATGCTGAACGGCACACCAGTTTTCTTTCTGAGAGGTTGATAAGTATGAGTGAGCTGGCTGGTGGGGATGGCTAATGAGCCTTGGTTGGTTGGTTGGTGGATCCGAGGGGGGTGGTGAGTGTTGGCTTGCTGGGGCAAACCCTGGATGAACATAAGGTGACCAGATGTCCCAATAAAATTGGGACTGTTCCGATATTTAACCTTTGTCTCACTCAATGTACGATCAGGACCCCATTTGTCCTGATATTCAGGTAAGAAGGCGAGCAGAAGGGAGGCGCAGACTCCATGGGTGTGGGTGCTCTGCACCCACCAGCAGCCAAGCTCCCCCCCCTCGCCTCCTTCTCCACCCCCCCCAGCGTGCCGCATCCCCACTCCTTCCCTTCCCTCCCAGCACTTCCTGCTGTCTAAGCGCTGCCTAACAACTGTTAGGACTTTCCAGGAGGGAGTGGGAGGAGCAGGGATGTGGTGTGCTCAGGGGAGGAAGTGGAGAAGAGGCAGGGTAGGGGCAGGGACTTGTGGAAGGGGGTGGGGCAAGGACAGGGGTGGGAAGAGGCAGGGGTGTGTGAGCACCCACCAGGCAGAGGGGAAGTCGATGCCATAGTTTAAGGTGAGTGGCGGGTAAGGGGGGGTGTGAAGAGGCAAGTGGTGGGTGGGGATTGAGGAGGGACACAGCAAGCCAGCGGTGGGCCAGGGGATGAGGAAGGGTGCAGTGGTGGGGGGGCCAAGCGGGGAGGGGGCAGGACCTGGGGCAGAGTGGATGCGGAGCCTTGGAGGATCGAGAGTGGACCGTGGGCAGGGCTGACAACACCCCAATGTGTCCTGATATTTTACTGTTGTGATCTGGTCACACTAGGTGAACAGTTCAGAATGAACAATTTATTCAGTGATTTTTGCCCCTTTTTCAGGCTTGCAAGTTGTCTGCTATTCCAAATAGTTTGATGGATATTTTATGTGAGCAAATTTCAGCCTGCCCGAGCACTCCACGTATCTGATATTCACCGATCCATAGTCATGCTGTGCAAATGGTCACCTTTAGCTGCATGGCATTGTTTCTGTTCCCTGACTAGATAACATGACATTTACAACCTTCTGCTGCCTTTGCCTGTATCAAAGCTGGTGTTGCAAAGCAGTTGTTCTTGGCTCTGAGAAAGCTGCTCTCTGGGAACATTAGCCCAGTCACGCATGCTCAGGAAAAGTAAGTGAGCAGAGTCACACTGAAAGTTTGATCATAACTCAGGAAACCAGCATTACTCACTCCTTGACCAGCAGCGCTGGGGATGGAGGAGGCTGCACAGAGGTCTTTTGGGTTGCTTTCTACTGGGAATGAAATTGACAACTTCCTAACTAGGGATTTGATAGGTGGCACAAGCGCAGTTCATGAGGGCTTGGCTGTGCCTAGAAGTAGTTTTGGGAAACTGCCATATGGAGAGAATTAGATTCTGTAGACGGGTGCCTTGCACTACCACAAAACTGGTTCCATGTTGGACCTATGAACGTTGTCAGAATCCATTTAATTTCCATCATTTACTTTATTTGGCTGCTAGCTTTTTTCTGCTTGTAACCTGCTGTCTTAAGGAAGATCTTTTATTTGTTTGTTCCAGCTGCCGACTGGGTAGCTGCTAACAAAGAACTCATTCTTTCTACCCGGTACACGATCCGCAACCTGATATCAGGAGATAGACTTCAGATTCGTGTGAAGGCAGTGAATGCTGGGGGCATGAGTGTTCCAGCTGTCCTGGAGCAGCCTGTTGTCATCAGAGAGATACTCGGTATGGTATTGTCCTCACTCTATGCAGCCCGTGTAGAAGCGACACTAGTGCAACATTATGGTAGCACAAAGAAGCACACAAGGCAGTACGTGCTCAGCTAAGATTGAATGCTCACTAACCCTTAACTCTGCCCACTGGTGCATTACAGTATGGCTTTCAATTGTGATCAAATGCTATTTCTCAAATAACAGTTATTGGGTCAAATTCAGCCCTGATGTAAATGGGTGCAACATCCATTGATTTCAGGGCACTCCGTATGGATGTCCTTGACCTTCGTCTAGACTCTTCCTCTCATGGAATGCCCATGATCTCCAGCAAAAGGCGTTCATTTGAACATTCTAAGCATTGAAATAAACCTTTGCTGTGTTATTTCAGTGTGTGCACTTACACTCCTATTTATACACTCATAATCTATTGGCTCACTTGTCCTTTGCACACTCATGTGCTGTTGCACATTCACACAGGTGTATGCGACTGCCTGTGTGCTGGAATGATGCCTGCTTATTTGCTCAGAAGAGGCAAGCACTGTCTGTGTGCAACATGGGAATGGGACTCACTTTGAACTGGCTAAAGAATCGTTATCCCACACTTAGCAAGGCTCCCATTCCTCTTGGAGGGCTATGAACATGTCACTTGTGACATGGGAATACAAAGCTGTCCAAGAGCAGAAAGGACTAAGAAATTGTTATCTGTAGCGGGGCGAGGACTCACCACTGCGGCGCCTCCTGTCGGTCGTCCTGGGAATTAGCTCTTCAGCTCTGGAGCACCCTCTGCAGGCTGTTGCCTCCCTGCTGCTGGTCCCCATGTCCCTCCCGGACCTGGTGCCCCCTGTCATCGGGCACTGCCTCTGGCAGTACACACGCTCTCAGGGTCTCCCCACCCAGGGGAACCCCCACTCACTATCCCCACCTCACCTCAGGGGCTACTGCCAGTCACCATCTAGCCCCCTTTCACTGGGGATGACTGAAGTCGATATAAGCCAATCATCACAGGCCGGGGGGTTTGGACTGGCTGCCTCTGCCTACCGTGGGCTGTACCCTTGCACCCTCATACCTTTCTGGCCTTTGACAAGGCCGCAGCCTGGGGCTTTTCTGGGCAGGAACTCCCCAGCTCCCTTGCCCTATCCCTCAGCCCCGCTCCACTCAGGTACCCTGTTCAGCTTCCCCACAGCCAGGCCCTTCTCCCTCTAGAGACAGCAAGAAACTTACTGCTCCTGGCCCACTGCCCTCTTATAAGGGCCAGCTGCGGCCTGATTGGAGCGTGGCCCAGCTGTGGCTGTTTCCCCAATCAGCCCAGGCTCACTGCTTTGCCCTGCCACCGCCCTCTCCCAGGGCTGTTTTTAAGCCCTTCTGGGCAGGAGCGGGGTTCCTGCCCCGCTACATTAACCTGTATGTTTTCATGTTCCTGTAACTCAAAGAGCTCAGTGGATTTTCTATAAACACTCCCCCTGCTAAAAAATAAATAAAATAAATTGCTCCTGAGAAACGTTAACCCTGTAGGAAAACTCCAGTAAAGCTATCAGCAGCTGAAAAAAGGGATATAAAGCTTGAATGGCCATTGCTACTCCTGTCCTGCAGTAGCCCACGTGGAGCGTGGAATGCTGAGGCCTTGTACACAGGGCTGCCCAAAGGATTCAGGGGGCCTGGGGCAAAGTGTGGGAGCTGCAGTGCTTGTACTCACCCAGAGGTGGTCCAGGTCTTTGGCAGCATTTCGGCAGCGGGGGGCCCTTCAGTCGCTCCGTGTCTTCAGTAGCACTAAAGGGTTCCCCGCCGCTGAAATGCCGCCGAAGACCCAGACCGTCGCCAGGCCAGGGCTCACAGGGCCTCTGTGGGGCCCGGGGCAAATTGCCCCACTTGCCCCCCCACCTCTGGGTGGCCCTGGCTGTACACCGTTAGCAGCAAGGCTGTGCTTCTTCCCATCAGCTCACATGGTTACAGCTCTCATGGTTTCTATGATCACTGTGGCGAGGGATTAGGATTAGACAGTTGTGCTGGTGGATGATGTTCTCTCAATGAGCCCCTCTCTCCAGCAACACAGTTGACAGCAGATGTAATGCAATTTGTAATCCCGTCAGGCAGGAGCACAAGCTGTCTCTGTGTTCACCCAAGGATTCTTTGATGGATTTGATGTATTTTGATGGCTACCGCCGCCTTAGCTGCAGTGTGTTATTAGCATATACAGGGCTTCTGGCCTCTGCCAGGATGTTGCAGGCAGTGTTGTCTAAACCTGCTCAGAGCAAGTGTACACAAACCAATGTTTAATATGCCTGCAGCCATCAGCTCCTTGTCAGCACTTGTACTCCCAGAAGCAGATCAGCTGGTAATTTTAGCTGATGTCCTAGTGCAGACAAGGCCTGTCTTAGTTCACTCTGCAAGTGAATTAAACTAAATTGAATTAAGGCCACTTATTTCCAAATGAGTGTCCACATAGGAGTTTAATGTGGTTTCACTAATCCACTGTAAATGCATACCTTTAGTTAGTTCAGATTAATTTTCCTGAGTGTCTCTGTGTAGACATGCCAGGGCTCATCCACATGGTGAGTTGCGGGGTGGGAAGCCAGGCATGTGAATCTATAGCGCACCAATTTCCATACGAACTCTGGGACTTTCACTGCGCTGTAGCAATGTGCAAATGAGGCGTTACTGCACGGCAAGCTGGTGCGCTATAGAGTCACATGCCTGGCATGCCACGCAGTGATTTCCTGTGCAGCCAAGCCCACAGAGTTTAGGGTCAGAAGAGGTCAACATCTAGTCTGAACTCCTGCATCTCACAGGCCACTAACCATCACTCAGCTGCTTTCTGAAAACACTGCCTTTTCCGAAAGCACATGCTAAATGCAGAACACTGCACTACCGTGGGCAAATGTTTGAAATCAGGCAATTCAAAGATGGGGCCTGAATAGAGCAGGGTGAAATTTTGTCGGCGAATCAAGCCATTCTTTTGCTTTTTTTTTTTTGCTGAAAAATGCATTTTTCGGGGTCCGAAACATTTGCTGAATTTGAATTTGATGAATAGTTTCAACCGGAAATTATGGTTTCAAAAGAGGTGATGTTTTTTATTTCGACTGTTTTGTTTCAAAACGTTTTCTTTAGATTTTTTTCATTCAAAACAGTGTTTCAGTTTTAAATCTATCTGGTTTAAACACACACACACACACACACACACACACACACACACTCTCTCTCTCTCTCTCTCTCTCTCTCTCTCTCTCTCTCTCTCTGGGCCAAAATTAGAATGAAAAAGAGTCGACCAACATTTGATGAAAACATTTATTTCAGAATTTTTTGATTCAGACGCCAAACCGAAAAATCCATTATTTGCTGAACGCTGCTCCTGAGCAAACAGTAACTTGGCCACCTTGCGTGGTATTTTATTTTTCTGTTATCCATGGTATGTTATCCAGTTTGATGCCTTCATGCTTATGCCATGGGACCAAGTTACAGTTTTAAGCTTCCCGGTTTCTGTTAAGCTAAAATCTCAACCAGAAAGTAGCATTAACCTAATTTTTGCATTTCATTCTAAATGTGCACCTGTCAGTGCTTTCCTCGCTGTGCTAGGAACAAAATACTGTGTATGGCTTATTAACGGTGCATGTTTGTTCTGCTAAACCCTACTGTGTGTACTGCATGCGCTTCGTCTGTTATCTTCCGTTTTCACTTATTTATTGATGCAGTTTACTTGTTTCAACAAATCATGTGAAGTGCTCTGAAGAGATTTTAAATAGCCACAGCCCCCTAGACAGACAGTTAAAAGCAGGAATGGGGAATTGTGATGTATCTGTTGGACAGTCAACACAATGCATATTTCACATGTAACTAGGGCAGGAAGAAGGGTTTCACACCTGGGGAAACAATTATCATGAGGTCTGTACCAGGGTGAGTTATAGGCGTTGAGACACATGAATTAACATTCTTTCTGGCGGGGCGGGGAGGAGGAGGGGGAATGAGATTTCTTTGTTCCACCAAGACTGATAAGTGCAAGCGTGGGCATCAGGAAAAGATTCCAGGACGAAATAGAAGCGTGTGAGAAGGAGATGCTAGCTCAGCTGTTGGGCGCAGGCCATCTGGGAATGTCAGGCATTCCTTCGCTACCCACCTCCACGGCCTGTGGTTTACTCTCACAGCTGTTTAGGCATCATTCAACTCAGATTTAACTCTAGACACAGCCCCCCATACAATATCCCTCCTAGAGGTAAGCCCCTGTATGGTTCATCCTGGGAGAGGCATATGCTTCTTTTATTATGTACTAGCAGAAACCCTTGGCCTCCAAAGGAACCGCCAACAAATGCAGCCATGGTAGAGTTACCCTGCTGCTATTTTGACTCTGGTAAAGGAGACAAGAAGTCCGTATACACTCACAAACATTTTCTGCTTCTCTCTGTTATGTTCCCCAGGGAATACAGAAGTAAGTTTCCAGCACATGGTGTTAGTGCCAGATGTTCCAGTTGGTACCCTTCACCATCCAGCCCATCTCCTCTTAGCTCACAGTCGAGCAGGGAACCCCAGCTGTGGCAGGAAATGGTGCTGCATGACTTTTAGATGTGCTCTCTCCCTTGAGTCAGTACAGAACCAATTTCCCCACTAGGAGGTGCTGTGCTAAAGGGAGGGGTGTTGGATAACTCTGTAGGGTGCACTCTCTCCAGTGAGTTAGCACTGAGCCCAATGACCCAGTGTGGTGCTAGGGGGTGCTGTGCTGCAGGGAGCAGCAAGGGTGACTCAGTAGGGGGCGCTCTCTCTGGAGCGAGTTCCAGTCCCAGCAATATAATCATAGAATCTCAGGGTTGGAAGGGACCTCAGGGGGTCATCTAGATCAACCCCCTGCTCAAAGCAGGACCAATCCCCAACTGAATCAGTTTTTAGAGTTACTTAGTACTATCCTGCAGGAGGCACAGCCCTTAAGATGCAATAAAAAAACAACACCGTGACCACCCTTGGGCAGTAACAGCTCCGCAGCCCCTGTTCATTAGAGACGGGATGTTCTGGCCCAACATCAGCCTGCCCAAGCTTCTGCTGGAGAAGCAACTCCCTGCCTGCTTCATAATCTCCTTGTGTTGTGTTACTGGTGTGAGGTGGCTGCATTTCAGTGCCAAGTCAGCCAATCCTGTGCTGCTCAGGAGGGGAGCGGTTGGGGGTATCTGGGACAAGAAGTGCTCTGGAAGGCCCAAGATCCTGCTGTAGGAACTCCTGCTGAGAGCGCGGGGTGGTGATTTCCCGAAGCGCTCATGAAAACAATGGGTGTGTGTGATGTCTGCTTTGTTCAGAGCACCCGAAGATCCGAGTGCCGCGCCATCTGCGGCAGACGTACATCCGGCCCGCTGGGGAGGTGGTGAACCTGCTAATCCCTTTCCAGGTAGGTGGTCGATGTTTCCAGTGAATGGCTCTTGGGCTTGGCCTCTGTCTATACAACAAACCCCCTCCCACGTGTGGAGATGCTGGGGAGGGGCTCCTCACTTGCAGCAGGGGGCTCAAAGGAGACTACCTCAGAACAGACAGTAGCAGACAAGTGGGGAGGAGAAAGGAAGCTTGAACTTGGTGGGGTGAAATGGGGGGTGCTAGTGGAGGGCTCCGAGGAGAACAAATGGAAAAGAGTGGTTAGCCTGCGACTCAAGCTCCCCTGGTTCAATGTCTGGCTCTGCCACAGAATCTCTGTGTTACCTTGGGCTTGTCCCTTAGTCTCTCTGTGCCTCAGTTCCCCAGCTGGCCAATGGGGACCAACAGTGCCTGCCTCCCAGGCCTGTGTGAGAGTAAGTATGGTAAAGGTTGGCAGATGCTCACAGGCATAAAGTGAGGAGAGCCAGGAAAGCACCATAGAGAAGTGTCAGCAGCTGGGGGTCACGGCCGCAATGACCCAGGTAGGAGACCTGGAGGGGAGTTTAGGCCCCCAGGACAGAACAGAAAAGACACATGCCAGAGGAAGACGAGATGAGAATGAGATGCTGCCTGGTTCTGGAGGGTTGACAAGGAGGCCTGGTTGAGAGCCCAAGTGGTGGGCTTGGGAGGTCAGCTGGGTCCATGCTACCTGGGAGAGGTCAGACTGCTGGGCGGAGATATAGGACAGGCTGGAGGGAGAAAGGAGCTCTGCCAATTACAAGGCATGGGGAAATGCCCTTTCTCCCCTCCCCAGCTCCTCGGCACCAGGTCTTAGGGGCAGCGCCCAGTGGGATTTTACCCTCAACCATGTGGGGGACACTGGGAACATATTTACTGCCCATTGACTGGGTGGGAGGGGCTAGAGCCATGCCATCGGGGTCTTCACACCTGGCAGGAGTAGGAAGGATGCTGCATCTCCAGGGCTATCCTCCATGCCCCCCGGCCCCACGGCAGAGAGAGGGGTTGGTGGGATCCCCTTGACCACCCTGCAGGGTGTGGGAGGGGGTTCCTACCTGCTCCCAGGACTGTGACTTGGGGGCTTGGATGCCACGTGCACCAGTGACTGGCTAGGACAGGGCATCCTCCAACTCTCCTTGGCCCCAACGGTAGCTGTTGGCCCCAATGCCATGTGACCAGCCTAGCGGCCCCAACGAGGGCCTAGAGTCCGACCTGTCTGTTTATCTAACCAAGCAGCTGCAAAGGTCTATTCTGCATACCCTGCGATCCTCCCTCTCTGGCTCTTGCTGGCGAGTAGGTGCCGTGCATTCTCCAGCCAGGTGCCTGGTGATGTGATCTGGGTATCATGCCAATTAAACCACGTAATTAACTGTCAGTGCCCTTCAGTAGGTGACATTCAATGCAAATACTGAGTGCTCCAGAGCAGCAAACCCCGCTGTCTGCACATTCTGGTCTCTCTAGCAAAGCCAAGAGAAAATGAGAATTTGACACTGCTGCAGCCAATTAGACTAGACAGTAAGAGTGAGTAGCCAGAGCCAGGAGCCAGGGGTGTGGGGGTGGGAATGGAGATGATCCTTTGTGGCTCCCACTAGAGGATCAGGGCCACAGGCTATACATTTTCTGATGGATGCTGTATTTTGATATCACAGCTAACGCGCTAGCCGTAGTCTTAGCATGCGTGGGCTCAGCTGGCATTGTCCTCTTGAGACTGTTGACTAGCAGCAACTGCTCCCAGATACCACAGCTGCAGGGGAGATAAGAAGACGGGCATTGGAAATGGAATCACAGCCAAGCCACAGATTCACGCACTAGGAAAAGCCCCTGCCCCCTCAAAAGCTAACATCTCAAAGGTGCTCTCAGAAGGCGCGTCTCTGCATCGCCAGTAAAGACAGCACAAGGACCACTGGCATAGAGCTGGATGGGCGGTGCCCAGCTGGTGGAATGGACCTGAATTGCTCTCTTGAGCTTTCTCCTCCACCTTTGTCCTAGGGAAAGCCGAGGCCCCAGGTGAGCTGGAGCAAAGATGGCCAGCCTCTGGATCCCAAGAGGGTGACTGTGCGCAATGGTGACAGGGACACCATTTTCTTCATTCGCAAGGCAGAGCGCAGTGACTCTGGCCAGTACCAGCTGAGCGTCAAGATAGACAGGCTGGAGGACAAAGCTACCATTGACATCCGTGTGATCGGTAAGAAGGTGCAAGCACTGGGCGCTGATCGGTGCCTGGATGGAGCTTTGCAGCCTCTGCTGGCTCTCATGGGCCTGCAGCCATCAAGCAAGATTCCCTGCAGCATAGGGCCCTAGAATTCACTTCTGCCCCATGGCAGCTCCAGCTGGGATAGCCAAGCCCTGGTGTGGCTGGGGATGGAGTTGCCAGCCAGACTCCCTGCTAGCCAGCACTCAGCAATCGGAGGAGAGATCACAGGGCAGAGCAGTGTGTGCGGTGGCCTTATGTGTGAGACTTTTCCTTATGGCTGCGATGATTTAGTTGGGAATTGGTCCTGCTTTGAGCAGGGGGTTGGACTAGATGACCTCCTGAGGTCTCTTCCAACCCTAATCTTCTATGATTCTATAGATTCATAAGAGATGGGGCAGTTTCTGGATGAGAGACCACCAAGTGTTCCCCTAGTTACTCCCACCCTGTTACCGAAATACTGGGTTTGCCTAGCTGAGAGCCAATAACAGTCTGACAGGGATAAGGAAAAGATGCTTTATTTTGCAGAAGAAAGGAGAGCCCTGTATCTTGGTACAAAAGATTTTGCCTTACACAAATTTTACAAACTTTTTATATACTTTTAGACAAAGACCTTTGCGTGTTAACACTTGATTGGTAGGTGTTAAACCCCGCACTTTGTTATTTGGTTAGTAAAAACTGGTTTGAAGCAAGTTTTCTCTGCTTTGAGGCAGAAGAGAAAAGATAGTTTAAAAGGTTAGGTTACTGTGTCCGTGAGGCTTTTGCTTTTCCCTACTGGCTGCTTGTAAGCTGTTAAGGGGGCTACTAGAAACTTTAACAGTCCCCCCTTTGGGCCTGACAATCCCAGATTGTCAGGCCCGTTATGTAATTTACGATTAAGCTGAAGAGACAGGTGCTGGGTTTTTTTATGGACAGCAGAGCCTTTGGTTATAGTATTACACAGATTTATTATTGCATAACAAGCAGTACCTGCTGGAATGGCAGTTAGGATTGTATGAGGGTTAGGTACCACATTGTGTTTAGCCTAAATGACTTTATTTACTGCACCTACATTTTGGACAAATTGGTATACCAGGTTTTTTTTTTTTGGATGTAGGTTAGGTTTTTTAACAGGCAGAATGGGGGTATTGAAAGGGGACTTAGTGCGAACAAACACTTTTAACCGCAGGAATGTGTTGATAAGATTTTGGAGGCCCAACAGAGCTTTTTGGGGGATGGGATACTGACGAATTTGAGGAATGTCAATGTCTGGCTTTAGGGTTATTTGTACCGACTCTGTCCGAAGAGTGCCCAAGTTTGCCTTTGAAGTGCCCCACAGGGAGGCATGTGCCTTTTGTTTGAGTTGTTTAGGCAGGTTTATTGGGCCCGCAGGCAGAATCGGGTTTTTGGTAGCCTGAGTTAATGTGGCATATAGCTGGGGGAGTTGATTTTGAGGCAACCAAAGAATGATTTTATTATTTGAAAAGAAAATTTGAGCACGTAATTTACACAGCAGGTTTTTGTTTAGAAGGTTAACTGGGGAATTAGGAGCTAGCAAAAAGGCATGGGAGGCTGAAACACCAGAGATTTTTACAGCAGCCTTTTGCAGTACAGGACACTTAAATGACTTACCGCCTATACCCATTATTGGAATGCTTTTATTTGTAAGGTTTTTTGTTTTTTTTGGCTTGGCAGTAACAGTAGAGAGGGCAGCCCCTGAGTTTAAAAGACAAGAATAAGCAGGTTTTTTTAGAGTTAAACGGACCTGGGGGTTTGTGGAGGAACAAACATAAGTGGTAAAGTTATTTGAATAGGTAACAAGTGGACCCCCGAGTTGCCGTTATTTTTTACTATTGACAGCATTTGTTTTTTTTAAAGTCATCTGGTGTTGAGGTTGGGGCTGTCATCCGGTACATTGGTTTGGGCACTTTTTTTTTAGTGACCAAGCTGCTTACAGTAATGACATATGTTATTAGCGCGGCTTGGGGCCCCCCTGTGATTTGCTTTTGGTTGCCATTTGGGGGGCGGGGGTTGCCTTTTTTTTTGTTTTTTACTTTTAGCGTTTACAAGGGCTGCTAGCATTCTTACCTGTTTGGTTTTTTGTACTTTATTTTTTGTGTGATATACACGGGTGGCCACGCTTACCAGTTTTTTTAGGGATTTTTTTTTAGCGCCCTTGAGCTGCTGCAACCGCTTTTTAATGTTTGGGGCTAACTGAGAGATAAAAACGAGCCTGACCGTGGACTGTGTGTCCGCAGCCTTGGGGTTTATGTTAGTACAAGTACAAAATGCTTTACAAAGTTTTTTATAAAAGTTGGAAGGGTGGTTTTTTTTTTTTTTTTTGCACAGTGTTATGGAACTTAGACCAATTTAGAGGGCTTTTTTTGCTTGTTTTATACCTGTTAAAATATAGTTTAGGAATTTTTTTAAGTTTCCCTGGTGGGCTGAATTATTTGGGTTTTATTGAGCAGGGTTAGTAAGAGCTATAATATTGTGCCCGTTACCGGCAGCCTTTGCAGCCTTTCGGGCTTCCCTTAAGACCCACTTTTTTTTTTTGTGTGTGCAGTAGGCAATTTAAAAGTTGGCCCACGTTTTGCCAGTTAGGTTTATGAGACTGAAAAATGGCACGGACTTGCCTATGAACGACGTTTGGGTTGTTTTTGAGGCGAGGCGTAGTGGTTTGCCAGTTTATAAGATTTGCAGTAGTAAAAGGGACATGGGCATAACGGTTTACAACCTTTTTATTTGTAGTGGGTACCAGGATGGTCTGAAGGGGTGCCTGGATATTAACTATATATATTTTTTATAGACTGCTTTGTGTTTTGTACGAGACAGATTAAGGACGGTGGACAGAGAAGAAGTGTACCCACTACCCGTCGCTCCACTAGTTGATTTATCAACTTGAATTGTGGCTTCCTCAGTTTTCGGTGGCGGGGCTGCTGTCTCGGGCCCTGTAGAGGAGGGAACCAGGTTCACCACAGCCAGTGGTATTATTGCCGGGGGTGGCCGCAGTTTAGGACAATACATGGGTGGGGGGGTATTTTTCCAACAGTCAGCTTCGTGAGGGGCAGAAGCTTTCGGGAATAGAGGGGCCTGAATTTGTACCTTTTTAAAGCGACGATGAGCCTCTCCGTCCCACAAAAACCAATAGTTCATTTGACCTGGCGCCTGATTCTTTAATATCAGGCGCAAAGGGGTTAAATGAGTTGGAAAATTAAAGGAGCCAAACTTGGGCCATGCAGTCCCCAGGGCTAGCCAATTTTGGGTGCAAGGTTGTAAAAAGTGCTTTTTTGACATTTTTTTTTGAACACTGGGCAGGGGCCATTTACTTAATATATAATTTAAAGGGCTATTTTTAGAGGGTTTACCCAGAGACCCACCCATTTGTTTTTTGACACTTAAACAGAGAATTACACAGAGAGCAGAGGGAATTATGGTTTAATTTAGAATTTTTTACTTTTATTACACTGACTGCTACAGGGGACGGGACAGAAGGATCTCAATTCGACCTTAGAGCTTTATTGCACGCTATGGCTTTTAGCCTGAGGAATTACGAACGAGAGGTTTAGTTTCGCCCACACACCTAACGCCCAAATGTATACAGCAGAAAAACAGTAACCGGTTAACCAAAACAGAACAGAACTAGAACCAGATAGTGTTTTTTAATTTTATTAGGGCTTACCTTATTGGAGCACAAACCCCAGGGGCGCGGTCAAGTGAGGAAGAGGGGTTAAGCACCCCAGTGGTGCTACTCCTAGTTCGCCGCAGCCGTTCGGAGTCCGATGTTAGAGCTAGGAGAGTTCCATCTGGGTCGCCAGAAACTGTTACCGAAATATCGGGTTTGTCTAGCTGAGAGCCAATAACAGCCTGACAGGGATAAGGAAAAGATGCTTTATTTTGCAGAAGAAAGGAGAGCCCTATACCTTGGTACAAAAGACTTTGCCTTACACAAATTTTACAAACTTTTTATACACTTTTAGACAAAGACCCTTGTGTGTTAACACTTGATTGGTAGGTGTTAAACCCCACACTTTTGTTATTTGGTTAGTAAAAACTGGTTTGAAGCAAGTTTTCTCTGCTTTAAAACAAAAAAAAATAGTTTAAAAGTTTAGATTACTGTGTACGTAAGGCTTTTGCTTTTCCCTACTGTTTGCTTGTAAGATGTTAAGGAGAGTTACCAGTAACTTTCACAACCCCATACTGATCCACAGTGCCACAGACAATCCATGGACTCAGCAAAGCAGCTGCCATCTCTGCAGGCAGGTGGCTGTGTGAGCTCTCTGTCCACTGCTGTGAGCCGCTGTGCCCACCCTGTACCTACCAGGGGATGGCCTCAGTGGCTGAAATGAACCTTTGGTTGTCATTGCAGAGCAGCCAGGCCCTCCAGAGAACCTGAAGCTGGTTGACGTGTGGGGGTTTAACGTGGCGCTAGAGTGGAGTCCGCCGAAGGACAACGGCAACACAGCACTCAAAGGATACACGGTCCAGAAATCAGACAGGAAGAGCGGGGTGAGTCTGCGGTGGCTGCCTGGAGTACCTCTGTCATAAACAGATAGTAGGAGTTAATAGAACAGAAGTACTTTTATATCTCTTTTGCTTGTAAAGGGTTAACAAAATCAGGAGCCTGGCTGTCACCTGACCAGAGGACCAATCAGGGGACAGGATACTTTCAAAACTTGAGGGAGGGAAGTTTGTGTGTGTGCTGTTAGTTTTTGGTTGTTGTTCACTCTGTGGGCTCAGAGGGACCAGATTTGCAACCAGATTTCTCTCCAGTCTCTCCGATACAGGCTCTTATAAGTTCAGAATAGTGAGTACTAGGTAGATAAAGTGAGTTAGGCTTATGGTTGTTTTCTTTATTTGCAAATGTGTATTTGGTTGGAAGGAGTTCAAATTTGTATTTTGCTGAAAAGATTTTAATTTGTACTTGTATACTTAGGCTGGGAGGGTATTCCCAGTGTCTATAGCTGAAAGACCCAGACCCTGTTCCATTTTTTAAAATTTACAAAGATAATTTTTACTGTTTTTTCTTTCTTTAATTAAAAGTTTTTCTTGTTTAAGAACCTGATTGTTTTTTTATTCTGGTGAGACCCCAGGGGACTGGGTCTGGATCCACCAGGGAACTGGTGGGGAGAAAGGAGGGAAGCGGGAGAGAAAGGTTAATTTCTCTCTGTGTTAGGATTACTTTCTCTCTCAGGAAGAATCTGGGAGGGGAAGAGAGAAGGAGGGGGGAAGGTGCATGTTCCTCTCTGTTTCAAGATTCAAGGAGTTTGAATCACAGTGATCTTCCAGGGAGGGGAAGCCTGGGAGAGGCAACGGTGGGGGAAAGGGTTTACTTTCCTTGTGTTAAGATCCAGAGGGTCTGGGTCTTGGGGGTCCCCGGGCAAGGTTTTGGGGGGACCAGAGTGTACCAGGCACTGGAATTCCTGGTTGGTGGCAGCGCTACAGGTTCTAAGCTGGTAATTGAGCTTAGAGGAATTCATGCTGATACCCCATCTTTTGGACGCTAAGGTTCAGAGTGGGAAATTATACCATGACAACCTCTCTGAGCAGCGAGACCTGGGATGAGTGTGCGGCTTGAGCTGAGTCAGACGCTGCGGACTGTGATACAGTGCTCATGGCAGCGGGGGGTGGCGGATGCGGGGGGTTGGTGTCAATAGCCATAGAAACTCCCCCAGCAGGCAGAGCCGTGGAGATGAAGCCCCGCCCTCCAAGGTCCATTTGTGTGGTGTGGGGGAGTCCGCATGTCGCGGCGCAGGAGAGGTTTGCACAGGATGTTCTTGGGTGCCTCCGAAATGGTTTGGTTCCCAGCTCTGCATGTGTTCGGTTATTTGCACAATGGCCCCAGGCAGGATCTGGGTCCCGTTGGGCCGGGTGCTGTACGGACAGGCTTGCAGGCGAAGGCAAGACAAAGTGGCTGTAACAGACAGCTGGAAAGAATGGGGTTGGGGGTGGCTCAGGCCTTTACCCAGGCCAGATCTGTTCACAGTGAGGTGGTTTGAAATCAGCTATTTCTAAAAAATAACAAAGCGAGCGAGAAATCAGGTCTCAGGTCCCTACAGACCCGACGGTCTCAACCGGGAATTGCCCATAGGTGGCCCAGTGGGGTGAGCCTTGGAGAGGGGCTTGAAAGAGGCTAGGGAAGAGGTCGGTCCAGGAGGACATTGCCCTCCCCAGGGGGTGCGCTGAAGAAGATGCGCTGGTGGGTTTGGCAGTGGAGGTTGGCGCTGTAGGGGCAGCAGAGTGGGGGAAGTCAGGGCCGTGTGGTGTGGATAAGCAAGGAGGCGTTAAGCAGTGTACGACCTGAAAGGAAAGGAGCAGAAGCTTGTGTGTGATGACATGGAGAAAGGGGAGCTGGTGGTGGGGAGTAGGGCTCGGACGAGTGACGTGGGCAGAACCACCTGCCATGGAGATGGTCCGACAAGTGGAGTTTTCCCGGGGAAGCACTCTGAACCGGACACAGAGGTGCCGTGCCTATAGCTGTGAGTAGCCCAGCCCTGGACCCAGGGTTGAGCAGGAGGCGGGTGCGCTTCCGATGTGAGCAGAGAGTCACTGCCAGGCCCCTCACTACCCAGTGCTCAAGCCTCATGGTGCAACGGGGCGCAGACCCGGGCCATAAGCTGTCTCAGTGGGGCGCATAGTTAGTACCACTTGGGGACCACCCCCGATTGGCTGCTTTTCCCATTTACCCACCTCCTGGGGAAGAGCAGCCAATCAGATCTGTGCAGGAGGTAGACAGGGTTCTGTCCCCACTCCCAATGATGTGACACCTTATCAAGGGGGGTGGGGAGAGCAGAGAGTCCCCAGCAGCTCAGCGCAGCTCCACTTCCCCACCCCCTCTTCTCCTTGTAAACAACGGGGTCTCTTCCTCTGCCTCTCCCCTCCCTGCATGCAACGTCCTGCCTGGAGCGGGGAGAGGGGCCCCCACTGCAGCCCCTCCCCAGGCCTGGGAGAATGGGGTGAAGACCCCAGGAGCTGCAGAAGGAGAGATGTGGCAGAACAGATGCAGAGACAGAGTTGATGGGAGGACAGAATTGATTTGGGTGTTGGGGGGTGGGATTAATTGCTGGGCGGAGGAAGATGTAAGGGTGATGGCAGTTCCCTCCACCCGCCACTTTCCCCCCCAGACCTTTAAGCACTGTTGCTGCTGAAGGAGGTCACAGGAGGGACTGGCCCGAGGAAGCATTTGGGGATACAGAAGAGGAGGGTGGGGGTGGGGAGGAGGCATGCCAGTTTCAGCACCTCTTGCTTTTCAGTCTTTAAAGTAGTGCAGCCCCCTTGCCCATCCCCCACAGGCACCTGTTGAAAGCCCAGTCACTGCTGAATGATGCTTGGGCGCAGGCGAAAGGGAGAATGTCATGCAGGCGAGACCTGCTGAGCCAGGCACAAGGGCAACTGTTCTCTGTTGTGTCAACAACTGCAGCCTCCCATGAGCAAAGTGCTTACCCTGTGCATTAAAGGCTCACACTGGCTGAGGGCTGACTGCCATGCCTTGCCTATCTTGCTAGGGGCGTTCAGGGGCTTGTACTTTTTGTAGCAGAGGGAAGATTCTCCACCACCACAACGTCAAGGCGCAAGTCATTAGGCTGTGTAGTGGGGTGATGCTCACCTCCACAGCGCCTCCTGCTGGCCTTTCAGGGAATTAGCTCACCAGCCTCCGCAGTGCCCTCTGCCAGCCAGTGTCTCACCATTTGCTGGCCCCCGTGTCCCTCCTGGACCCCATTTCTCTTGCAGGTTGCCCCCTGGCAGTACCCACACAGTATCTGGGTCTCCTCACCCAAGGGAACCCCCACCCACTATCCACACCTTGCCTCAGTATCAGGCTACTGCCAGTCACCATCTAGCCCCTGCTCACTGGGGCGGACTGCAGTGTACAAGCCACTCATCACAGGCAAGGGGGGTTTGGACCTGCTGCCTTGGCCTACCCCCAGGGCTGCCCTCTGCAACCCCAGTCCCCTTCTGGGTCTTTACCAAGGCCTGCAGCCTGCAAGGTTTCCAAGCCAGAGCTCCCCAGCCACTCTGGTCTTTCCCCAGCCCTGCTCCACTCTAGGTACACTGTGAATTCCTAAGCAGCCAGGCCCTTCCCTCTCTAGAGGCAAAGAGAGACTGATTCTGCTCCTGGCCCACTGCCCTCTTTTAAGGGCCAGCTGAGCCTAGATTGGGGCGTGGCCACAGCTGAGCCTGCTTCTCCAATTAGCCTGGAACTGCTTGCTCCCAGCCACAACCCTCTGCTGGGCTGTTTTAACCCCTTTACGGCCGTAGTGGGTGACCACCCCACTACAGGCTGGTATCTCAGTAACTACCTAAGCTATCAAGAATGGCATCTTCTGTCAGTGCATTTTTTTCTGCAGCTCGCCAGCAAAACGTCCCCAAGTCGTTCTCGAGGTTATCCCAAGGGGAGGCAAATCTGCCCAGCTATGTACCAGAGGTTTGCACAGAGAAGACACCCACATGTCACCTCCTGGCAGAAATCAGAGTTGTGGCCTGTGCTGGTTTTTGTTTTTCACCTGCCCTACATGTAATAGGTTAAAATAACAGTCGAGAGGAAGATATCAGGGTCCACCCACTTCAGAGTTGCCCAGATGAGGAATCTCTTTCAGTTCCTAGTGGGTGTCTACACTGCAGCTAGCCCCTCCCTGTTGCTCCCACTGCTGTGGCTACATGGCTTATTTTCGGCTGTAAGGTGGCCCCCAAGACCTGAGTAATGGGACAGGCCCTGGATTCTTTACTGGGCGAGATAAACTGGCCATCAACAAGTTTAGGCTTGAAATTAGGCGAAGGTTTCTAACCATCAGAGGAGTGAAGTTCTGAAGCAGCCTCTCAACGGGGGCAGTGGGGGCAAAAAAAAGCCTAACTGGTGTAAAGGCTGAACTTGATAAGTTTCTGGTAGGGATGGTGTGAGGAGTCTGCCTACAGTGGCATGGAGCTAATCTGTGACTGCTAGCAGCCAATACCTCCAACGGCTGGAGATGGGCCACCAGATGGGAAAGGCTCTGAGTTACTACAAAGAATTCCTTCCCATGTGTCTGGCTGGTAGGTCTTGTCCACATGCTCAGGGTCTAACTAATCACCATGTTTGGGGTTGGGAAGGAATTTCTGCCCCCAGGTCAGATTGGCCAAGACCCTGAGGGGTTTTCGCCTTCCTCTGCAGCATACGGCACGGGTCCCTTGCAGGTTTAAACTAGTGTCAGTGGTGGATTCTCTTTAAATCATGATTTGAGGACTCCAGTAACTCAGCCAGAAGTGATAGGACTATTGCAGAGGTGGGTGGGTGAGCGTTTGTGGCCTGCGGTGTGCAGGAGGTCAGATGAAATGACGGCCCCTTCTGGCTTTTAAGTCAATGAGCTCTGTCTTTGCCATGCCGCCCTCCAGCTGGGGCGCTGGAGCCAGGGGCAGATGTGAGACTGAATGGATGGGCTGGAGGAGTTTTGAGAAACATCTGGGAGATGGCAGCTGAAGCCATCAGAACACATAAGGTCACCCAGGATGAAGGGAGAAGAGGAGAAGCCCCTAAGGGACACTCGTGGACAGTGGTTGGGAGGAGACACAACAGGCGACACTGAGGGAGTGGCCAGAGAGGTGGGAGGAGAACCAGATGTGCCTGGGGAGAGGCAGCTGAGACACGTGGTGCAATCAACAGGATCAGAGATGATGGGAAGATCCAGGGAGATGAGACTGGAGAAGGGGCCAGGTGGCCATTGGGTGGCTTGGGTGAGATGTTAAAGCCAAACTGCCAAGGCTGCATGTCTGAGGATCTTGGATGTGAGGAGTGGGCGGGGAGGCTCAAGAGAGGGATTATGAGAGGGGAGATGGGATGATGTTAAAATCCAGGAGAAAAGAGCCCGTGGAGAGCGACAGGCTGATGGAGGGTGTTGGGAAGGTCAGGAGGGGCTAAGGTCAAGGGGCCAGCAGAGGTCTGAGGAGAGCAGAAGGGCCAGGCCACCATCAGGCCCTGGGGTGAGCAGGATTCGCTGAGGGAGGGATGGAGGGCAGGGGAGGGGGCTTACACTAAGAGGGGGGGCGTACGCGAGTGGGTTTGAGGAGAGGGTGAAGGTGGAGCAGGACGATGGCCGGGAGTGGCATGGAGCAGGGAGACAGCAGTTAATGCAGAGATGAGGAGGAGAGAACAGATGGGGCAGGGCGTGGAGGGTGAAGCTGGTTGCCATGCTGGCTTGGGCGGCGCGTCCATCTAGGGAACCTCAGCTCCTGCCCGGCACCTCACGGGAGGGTGAAGGCCTCGGCCAAGCTGGGTTCGGCTCCTCAAGGCAGAGGGGCTGCAGTGGGGACGCTACAGGGATGCAGGTGTGGAAAGACCGACTTGGTGCCTGGGTAGAGCCAGGGCCCAGGGCTCCCCCCAGGGTCTGGGCTAAGAGGCTGCCTGCCAACCTGTGCTGTAACCATGGCAGGGGGTTGGCCCCATTCTCCCAGCACTGGGGCTTGCAATGGGAAGACCGCCGGGGGCTGAGTGGTGTTCACCATGCCCTGCACTAACTGCCTGGCTTCCCTCTGCTTTCAGCAATGGTTCACCGTGCTGGAGCGCTGCCCCCGGCCCAGCTGCACCGTCTCCGACCTCATCATTGGCAACAGCTACTCCTTCCGGGTGTTCTCGGAGAACGCCTGTGGGTACAGCGCCACGGCGGCCGTCACCACGGAGCTGGCCCACATCCGGAAACCAGGTTGGTGCTGGGGACGCCCAACAGGCAGCAGCGGCCAGGCTGGGAGGAGGTGCTCTCCCTGAGAGGTGGCCAGTGGCCAATGGGGGGGCCAAACAGCTTGGCTGGGAAAGCTGCTGCTGGCGGCAGCTCCGCAATGCTGATGTGAGTAAAAGGAGGAGGCCCAGGGTTTTCTAGACATCAAAAGATTGCAGCATTCAGGTCCAATGACTCATGCCCTGCCAGGCTCGAAATGGGAGTGCTCTCCCATTAGAACAGGGGGAGTCTTAGCACAGCCCTTATTCCTGACCCCCCAAGAGCCTGTGGTAGCGGACGGTACTGTGTGAAAAGCACACAGCTAGCTTAGAGCACTTTGGGGAAGCTCTGTGGCCCTCTTTGGGATCTGTAACACTGGATTCAGCCCCTAGCTTCAAAGGCAGAAGGATATGAAAAACCGTCCCAATAAATATTCTCTTAAACCTGTCTAAAATAGCTTTTTTCCCCAGGAGGGATGGTCTCCCTTGTAATTTCTCCCCCATCCATAGCTTTCTCTCCTGTGATCTCCTGCCAGGTAGCATGGGGTGGCATGGCCTCAGAGCTGCTCTCCCAGCATAAGATGTTAGCCCCCTGAGACAACAATGGAGGCTATTGTGGGGGATGGTGTGGGGTTGTGTTCTCCTGGGCTGGTACAGAGCAGGGGGCGGGGACACATTCCAGAGATCAACTCTTGGCTGAGGCTCAGCGTTTGCTTCTGTTCCTCGGAGGAGGGAGTTCTGGAGTATTCAGTGCTTCTCTGCCAAGGGTGCCCCGAGCCCCACGGCTGCCTGGCCCGAGCACCAGGGCACAGGCAGCCGCTGTTGTGACCTGCTGTTTGTTTCCTAGAAATTGCTTACAAGCCCGAGAAGTACTCGGGCCGGGACTTCTCTGAACCTCCCAAATTCACCCAGCCCTTGGCGGACAGGTCCACCACCAGAGGCTACAACACTCAGCTCTTCTGCTGCGTCCGGGCCTTCCCCAAGGTGAGACTCCACTCTTTCCTCACCCCGCCTTTCCTCTGCCCTCCCTCATACGTCTCTTCACAAGGTGGGTGCCTGAGCAGCCACCGGATCCTGCAGCGTTACTGTGCAGGGTGCTTGGGTGGCACCCGGTGGCTGGCGGGCAGGAAGGAGTGGGCTCGAAGGCTGCTCCGTGAGTGGGGTTGGTGTCTCAATGGGCCAGAGGAGTTATCTGAGAGCACTGGGAATGCAGCGCCTCATTTTGGCAGGTATGGGGAGTGCACCAAGCCTGTGAGGGGTGCAGAAATTCTGCCTGGGCTCTCCAGCCACGTGCAGCACGCTCCTTGCCTAGACTTTCCTACTGCCTTAAAGAAGAAGCAGCTGGAACATAGGGCCAGCAGCTAGGGGACCTGGGTTCTAATCCTGCTGGTGCTGTTTATTTACCATATGGCCTCAGGCAAGACACTTCACCTCAGCCTTGATTTTTCCATGTCTTAAATGAGGCTAGTCATACTTGCCTGCTTCCCAGTGGGGCTGCAGAGGGCAAGTGTGTTAGTATCTAGGGTGCCCCTCTCCATGGCATCAGGGTATTTTACCACGGCAAAGGGAACCGTGCCACCTGTGTGATTAACCCACTCATCTGCTGCGCCAAAGCCCCATTACACACGCACATGGGGAGCTGCCCCATTGCCCCATCAGTGATGGGCATGGAGCCCTGGACAGCTGTTCCCCCAAAGGCCCTGCTGCATGCCCTGAGGGTCCTATCCAGAAACTGACAGATCACACCAGCTGGGTGGCTTCTAATTCACCACGGCATAGGAGCTCTTCAAAGGTCTCACTGTCAGGACCAGTGCAGAAAAGCCATGAAGACAACCAGAGGCAGAGCACTGGCTACAGAAAGAAGCTTTGGGCTGGTGAGGTGCCACCAGCTGCCGTGAGCAGCTGTTCAGGAAATGAGCTCATTTCTACAGCTAATGAGACCCGCTGCCTTTCAGCCCAAAATCATCTGGCTGAAAAACCAGACGGAGATTCGGGAAGACCCCAAGTACATCGCAGTGATCAACGAGGGGGTTTGCTCGCTGGAAATCCGTAAACCCAGCCCATTCGACGGTGGCGTGTACACCTGCAAAGCGGTCAATCCCCTCGGGGAAGCCTCAGTGGACTGTAGGCTTGATGTGAAAGGTAATGCTGGTGGGTTGGTGGCCCTTGTGGCTCTGTTCCTTGTCCCAGCACTGGGGTTGCTTGTCTGAAAACCACAGCCTGAGCTGTCCAGGTGCCTGGGTCCTACTGAGATCTGGGGCATTAGACCTCTTTAAATCTCAACCCTGCATGTTTTATTGAAGCCCACCGCACTGCATTGGAATCTACTCCTGCCTCACTGTATGTAGGGGAAGTCTGACGGCTGCCATCTTGGGAGACAGCAGGGATTGAACTGGCACCCTCCAGAGCTAAAAGCATGAGTGGCTCCAGTTTGAGCTAGAGTCAAAACTCCCTCCCTGTCCCCTAACAGTCTGTCACAGCAGGGGACCTGTACTACCCACTCCTTGTGGGTGACATGAATGTGTCAGGGCTGTATCTGCCCCGGATTTAGAAAGATAGGCAGCAGGCTCTAATTAGGACATTCCCAGCATCTTCTACAGCCCTAGAGATAGATGCTACCCTCAATGCAGAACAGGCGGTGACCCCATGAGCACCCTGTCCCCATAGGGAAGGGGTCCCAGGCTGGCCCTTCATTAGTACTTTGGGACAGAGGAGGGCCATATAAGCACCTAGATGGGTTGGGTGGGGCATACATCTTCAAGAGCCCATCGGGTGGAGACTGCCGGGTGGACACTGTTAATAGGAGAGCCAGCGAGAGCCCATTCCCAAGGGCTCAGCATCCTCAGCTGTGCCCCAGTTTTCCAAAGCACTCAGCACCCCCCATGAACATGTGGCCAGAACTGTTGTGATGCAGAAACCTGTCCACCAATGCGGGGCCTACGTCCCTCTCCGGGCCACAATCTCATTGCCATTCTCTGAGCCTTCCCAGCTCGCTGCCCAGGGCGGGTAAGAGGGGAGTGCTCAGGCTGGAAGGCCTCAGGGTTTCCAGTAGAACTTCCCTTTCCATCTCACGTTGCCTTTGTGTACAAGGCCCAGTGCCCAGATGCTACCGTGATGGGTGCCCACGGCTGCGGCTAGCTGGGCCGGTTTTGTGCCTGGCTCCCTCAAACGCCGCTGGCTGGAATGAGGAATGGTCCCGTGGTGAGCCCGATCATGTGCCCTCCCTCTGGAGCGCCGCAGCCTCACCGTATTTCTCCGCTGGTCCCTCTTAAAGCTGAGCTCTGCCTCTGGGCTATTAGGCTCCAGCGGTGGCAAAGAGCCTCCTGCTATACTGGGCTTTGTAACAGCTGTGCTAGGGCTTCAGGCTGGCGTGGTGACCAGCCAGCCAGAGCCCATCTGCTGAGCTGCCCACAGTGCAGAGAACCAGGAGCGCTGGCTGGTGATCAGGCAGTGGCACACATGGGCACCTCCATTGGGAAAGCTGAAAGTAGGAAGCTACTAGCCAGTTAGCCAGATCGCTGCTCTAGGCACCCTGCCTCCCTACCATATAAACTAGCAATCCAGCTGCTTGCCACACGCCTTACCCCCCCCTCCCCAAAGCAGTCCCCTAAGCAGCTAACCTGGACAGACACACCTGGCTGTGTGGACACGGAGTCACCAAACTTGGCCTCTGCCGGGCCACGAGAGGGAGCGGTTCCAGGGCTAAGAGCCTGGTACCTTCCCCATGCCCCCAGGAGGTAAGCAAGCGCGTTGCAGCTGCTCACAATGGAACGGCAGTGAGGACAGGTCATCCTGCAGGGCTCTATTATTAACAGCTTGAATCACACCCGAGAGTGAAGCCTGGGCAGGCATTGGGCACAGGTGTTAGGCGTTCACATTGGCTTGCCCTGCCAACATCGGGCAGCCGTGCTGCACAACCTGCAGCTTTTGGCGAGCCCTGCAGGGTAGCGCCAAGGGACATTCATGACATAACCCTCCTGCACGGAGGTGTGGGGCCTAGTGCTGAGCAGTGCAAGGGTCAGCGGGGAAGAGGGCCACAGCGTCTGGCCCAGCTGAAGATGGTAGAAGGCACCTGGGGACTTGCTATCGCCTGCAAATGGCTCTGCTAGTGAACAATTGCAGGGGACTTATCCCTTCCCTGGAACGAGCCGACACAGCCCGTCAGCGCCCCCTGGAGCTTGCCCTGCTGCCTGCTCTGGGGTGACCTCAAAACAGGTGCCATCCCCCAGCACTCTGCCTCAGCCCAGCACCAGCACTCAGAGCCAATGAAATGACAACGGAGCCTGTCCTCATCACGTGCCAGCTGGCATAGGGACGCATATGCCCAGTAGCTCGCTGGCTCCCACCTGAGAGGACTCAGCGGAAACACCAGCCCTGGCAGGCCTCACAGCTCAGGGACAGTTCATGCCCCCTCAGTCCCCATCTACAACAGTGGCTCAGCATCACTGCAGCTGCATCCTTGCTGGGCCGAGGGTACTAATTCTGTTGGCGTAAATGCACCGGTAGAGACAGAACCCCAGCAGGCTGAGCTGGTGCGGACACTGTAGAAGAAGCTGGGACTAGTGACCGATATATGCACGCTACAGGGTGGGAGAATCACATGGACCCTAGAGGAGCCAAGCCCTCAGGTGGGACCAGACTATGTAGGCTGGAAAAACTAAAGCATCACAAAGACAGGCGAGGAGATGACACTTGGGTTAGTGACTAGGAGCCATGGGAGCTGAGTGTGCAGTCCAGCAAAGTGGACAGGCCATGAGTGCAGCCGCCAATACCTTCAGGGTAAGAGTAGAACCAACCGAAGAGCGACAGCCTGGGAAGAGGTCCAGGGACCCGATGGTGGTAGGACACCAGGTGGTGGCTTGCAGCCAAGGCTGAGTGGACAGGGAAACATTCCTACATCAGACTAGTGGGTCCGGGTACTAGATGCCCTGAGGGCAGGATTTGTAGCCCCCCCCCCCGCCATGATGGCAGAGATTGAGGGGCAGGACAAAGAATACATTGGTGGGAATGAGGGCTGGAGTCATCCTGCAGCACGAATGGGAAAGGCCCAAGGGGCATTTTCCTGACTCCGTTATAGGATTGTTACAGGCTCTTGTGCTTTTTCAGAGTACCCCAGTGAGGGCCGTGTGGCAGGTCTGATGAAGAAGAAGGTAGGTTGGCATCTAGCTGGGGCTATAATCAGGCCAGTTGGGGCAGGGGCATCTGTCCCCAAGGACCCAGACACAGGTGCTACATTTTAGGTTGTGTGATCAGTACCATCCCAGCTCACCCCATGTGGGCTGCCTGCTGGTGGAGAGAGGGCTGTCTGTGCGGTCGTGCATATTCTGGCCAGAGCATCGCGGTGGGGACGGGGAGCAGAGACCCAGGCCTTGCTGTCATTGAGTGAGTCTGGTGACAAGCCAAGCCCTGGGAGAGAAGCCGCTTGCAATCCCAGGGCTTTGCTGAGCATGAGCCAGGGGGTGAGGGTGGAGGTGTGTGGAGAGCCCTGTGTCATTAGTGGGCATGTGGGTGAGGGGAGCTCTGGCGTGTCAGGCAGCACAGAGTTTCTGGGAGATGTCAGTGGTCTCAACAGGGAAATGAGTGTAGCCCGACACGTGGAGGGTAGGGGTGGGCATGTACGGGGAGAGCCAAAGCACCGATTCTGGGTTGGGAGCATCTGTATATGGGAGCCCAGGCCTGGGCCCTTGGTGCCCATGCATGGGGAGTGGGCTGGGGCCAGTGGGGAGACAGATGAGTGGAGCTGGAGTCTGGACATACAGTGGGAGGGGAGCGGGGCAGGACATGTCTGTAGGAAGAGAGCTAGGCCAAATCATGGGAGGACCCTGTGTGGGTGCTGGGAAGTAGCTCTGTGCCAGGATTTCCCCTCTGCAGCTAGGCAGATGGGCTGCACAGCCTCTCCTTGCCCGGAGGCTCTGTTCTGTCCTGGTTTCTTTGCTCCCTAGACGAACGCTGCAGCTTGGAGTGAAGTTGCCGCTCGGTAGCGTAGGCAGCAGAAATGCAGCGCACCGTGGAGCCTGCTGGCTTTGGCCCTGTCCCCAGATCTGCGAACGTCTTCAGCTCTGTCCCTCTCTGAAGCAGCATCCTGTGGTGGCAGCCCTGCTCTGATGCTATAGTCCCCCGACGTGCCTTTCGCTGTGACAATAAAAAGATTCCCACGGAGCGTGCATGAGGCACTGCTGCTGCTGTGTGGTCTCTGCGGGCTGAGCCAGAGCAAGGCTCTCAGTTGGCAGGAGCCCAAGGGAGCTCAGTGGCCGTGTCCCCCCATTTCTGCACCCGGGAAGGAGGGGGTCCCTACTGGTCAGGTAGGGGTTAGTACTGGGCTGAGCCTGAGGGTCAGGCTGGAGAGAGCACAGGTTTGTTTAGGTTGTCAGGATTCTGGACCAGCCTCACAAGCCGGCAGGTGTGTGTGTGTGTGTGGGGGGGGGGATGGTTGGGCAGGGAGATGAGAGTGTTTCCACCATGCATGGCAGTTGGGGGGCCTCCAGGAGCATCTGCTGCTGCAAGGGGGCAGTTTGGGGGCAGGAGCTGTGTATAGGGGGTGCAGCACTTCTGGGCTTTGCCTTAGCAATTGGAACTGAGCACCCCTGCCTGTGGGATCAGGCAGGGCTCAGACTGTGTGTGGGCCCCCGGAAGGGCCTGTCACCCTCCCCTGGGGGAAGCTGCTGCTGGGTCCCTGTGCAAGGAGCAACATGAGCAGGCGACCAGGGTGCAGCATGCAGGTGTTAGCAAAGCCATGAGGCAGAGGAAGCGCTGGGGGGAGGCAGATGAAATGGGATCTGTGAGGATGATGGGGAGTGGACAGGGGGCAGTCAGATGAGTGGGGGGAATCAGGGGTCAGCATCACCATGTTGCACGATGGACGCTTGACAAAATTACTGGACTTAGCAATGGACATGGGGAGGGTTATGTCGTTCATTACCATGGAACTCAACATGTTTACCATGGACACTCGTGTCTTTGTAAGGACAAGTTGCTGACCCCTGGGGGGAACGGGAGGGCAGGCACATGGGAGCAGTTTTGCTAAAGATCTCAGCATGCAATGTGCTGTTTTACGCCCTTAGCCCTGGCTGCAAGACCGTGGGGGGTTCGGTCCCGCTGTGCTGCAGGAAGTGGCCTGGCTGGCTCAGCTGATGTCCGCTGTTCCTTAAGGAGCTAATACCCCAGGGGGCCATGCTGCTGCTTTCTTTCTGCAGAGCTGGGAAGCCGAGGGCTGGAGCATTTCAGGCCACGTTTTCAGGCGCTCAGGTCCCACCTCCAGGGCCTGATTTTCCAAAGAACTCAGGACCCATTGCACTGAGCGCTGCGCTGGTGAAACACTGGCCCTGGCCTAGTGGAAATTGAGTGTGTGGCAGGAGCAGGGCTGTCGGCTGGTGATGCTGCCGCCTTCTCCTCCAACTGACCCTTCCGCACCCATGCTCGCTGCAGAGAGAATTCCCTTTCCTGCCTCAGCCCTGCAGTCTCAGTGCAGAGCATGGCCGCCTCTCCACCCTCTGCCCCTTACCTGCTCTGCTCTCCACCCCAGCTGCGTACAGTGTTATTCTTCACGTCCTACCCTGCACTGCGGCATGGCCTTGCTGGGCACTTTAAACCAGCAGCTGCCTTTTACCTTGGAGGGGTGCATTGCCTTGCTGTAGCTGGCTGGGGTCTCACACTGAGCCCACTCCTGAACACTGATCTCTACACCCTTAACCCATCTCTGGGGGCTCTGAGACTCTCCCAGCATTTGCACCCTACCCGTGAAAGGCACAGAGCCTGGGAACTCAGGGCTTGGTCTCACACAGACCCCTTCCTTCTGCCAGCTTCCCCCCATACCTCCACTGATCTGCAGGGCCTCCTACCTCTGACCCTGCCTTCATGATGGGACGCTGTGCTACGATGATCACTCCCTCCCAGAACCTGGCAGCAGACGCTGCTGCTTCCCCGGAGTCTTGAGGAAGGATACCCAAGTACCCCATGCGCCACAGAGGCATTGCTTCCTTGAAGCGCTGTTGTGCCCTGGGGTATAGTGTTTCATATACAATAAGCAGCATTTCTAGGTGGCTGCTTTCTGGCACCCTAGAGCGGATGGGCCCCCCAGGGCAAAGGAAAGCCAGCAGACAGTGACGCCTTTGGAGCGAGCATAGGCCTGGGCGTCAGGAATCCTGGATAGGGGAATGCAGCCACAGACTTTACCTCAGCCCTCTTTCCATGCACGGGGGTCGATCGGTGGTGATGGCCGGGTCTCCTCCATGTCAGGATCTTGGGGGCACCATGCAGCCCAAGAGCATGGGGTTCACATTATGCTACGGGTTTAATTCATAAAGGTCTCAGCAACACAAGCTATTGAATGTGATCCAGGCTGACTTTCCAAAGCAACCAAGCTCCCTGACACATTCATCAGACCAACTGCTATTGCTTCCTTCTCATTTTAAAATTCCCAGCAGAATGAAACACAAAGGGCGCCCCTGCAGAAGCCAACTGGGTACAGACATTAGTGTCACTGGGGCCAGGAACTCACCCCAAATCATTGCAAAGCTCATGCTGATCCCAGAGTAAGCTAGAATTTCCCTGCAACGTGTCCTGCCCAGGGCCGGCTCCAGGTACCAGCTCAGCAAGCAGGTGCATGGGGTGGCCAAGGGGAGGGGGCGGCATGTCGGGCTCTTTGGTGGCGGGTCCCTTGGTCCCTCTCGGAGGGAAGGACCTGCTGCCGAATTGCAGCTGAAGAAGAAAGCGGCACAGTGGAGATGCCGCTGATCACGACTGCACCTTTTTTTTTCCCACCGCTTGGGGCGGCAAAAACCCTGGAGCCGGCCCCGGTCCTGCCTCCTAGAAATCTGAGAGCTGCGCATTCCCCTGTATTAAAAGTATATTTGCGAGCACCTCAGTTGTTCTCTCTTGCAGCCTGCGTGGTAGAACATTGAGCTAATCCCTGAACCCGGATAGAATAACACAGCAGCGTCCCAAATGTTCTGTATCTTGAATAACACAAAATCCCCAGCAGAGTGCTCAATAAGCTGGTGCTGAAAAGGGCAATTCACTTATGGCACAATATATAAAAGGAAAATAATATCCCTGCTACACAACAACGAGTGGCCCATAGCCCCTTTGTGAGTTAACAAGCCCCATCAAGTCTCAGTAGCAAGAAGCGGTCATGATAAAATGGATCAATATGTTACAGGGAGATGGAATAAAACCCTTTAACTAACAATAGCTCAAATACAGTGAGGAAGCTTCATTACTTACAGATCGAAGACTGCTCAGGTCAGAGGCTGTTTATTAACATAGCCCCTTGACTGATCCATCAGGTTAAAAAAAAAAATACTGGAAACTGCATGGCAGTGAAAGGGCTTTAATCTCCTTATGCAGTAGTCTCACCCAATTATTTTTTCCCCATTCAGTCATTCAACAATCAAGCCAAGTCAGTGGTCACAACCCTGCAGCCATGCAGGCTGCATGTCAAGTCTCCATGACCAAGGGTTTGTGCCAGACACAAATCCACCAGACAACGAAGCATGAATTCTTCTTGCTTACAAGAGAATCACTGCATGTGGGCAGACAGAAACAGTGGCCCTCCGGCCTTGTCCAAATAATTAAGGGCTCAGGGAGGAAATCTGCTCGCATTGCACCTAGTGCCCTGGGTCCTGGTCCCTGACTGGGGCTGGTAGGTGTACATCAGCGGCATCAGCTGGCCAACCCAGCTCAGATATGTCAGACAGAATATGGATCAAACCTTGGATATTAGGTAATAACGTGGCAAAGCAGAGGAGTAATGCTCAGCATTTCTAGCACACTACACATATACCGAATCCCCACCATGCATCAGACAAGCTGGGTATTGGTTTTCTTTCCGCTTGCTAAAAAATTGTCTTGGTAGCAGGTTTGTGCAATGGCGCCGACAAGAGATCAGAGCTCACTTGTGTAGAGACTGTCTGTCTGAGGCTGGGGACAAATCACAAAGCAGCTGCCCGCACCCCTCTCCCCCCTGGTCAGTTTAATACCCGTTCAAGGCACACTGCCCCCAGGGGCTAGGTTAGCTTTACAGGCTGCTTTATCATGCACCCCTGCTGCCGTGGTCCCTACAGGCTGCAGCACTGCAGAGGAGCTGGGATTTAGGCATGTCCCAGCCTGGTCCCCAGCATACCTCCTGCAGGGGATGTGTGGGACTGGTGGCATCAGCTTTGTCCCTGGCAGTGAGTCCATGCATGTGGGGAATCTCCCAGGGCGGGGACAGCTGGACAGCTGTTCTGGGGCTGCTTGGCGCTGGCATAGCTGCTGTGAAGGGGCTGTATGGCACTGATGAATTCCTGCATCTGTGGGAGCACTGGGGAATTGGGCTGCAGGCTCTTTCTAACCCTGGGGGTGTGGGAACAGCTGAAAGGCGCAGACTGAAGAGCTGGAGGACGTGTCTGAACAAGGGCCTTCCCCAGGGGCAAGTGCACTAGGATGTCAGGCTGCTGGGCCGGACAGCTAGCCCTGACCCTGCCACTCTGCCCCCGGCCTGCCACTGGAACATGGCCTCCCCAGGCCCAGCTGCATCCCAGAGTCACACCTTACAGCTAAGGGGCCTCCTATTCCACCACCCGTGGCTCAGCAATGTCACCCTCCAAGCTCAGCCGTGCTGCCCTGGGAAGGGCTCGCAGCGGGACCCCAGCCAGGGCGTGTTGCAGACACCCCTCCCCACCGCTGTGGTTCATCCCACTGTCCCTGCAGCCCACCCCGATATAGGGGACCCCGCTTCTGCTGCCCCTCCCCGCTGCCCCATTCCCAATGTCCACAAGCACCCTGGGAGCTGGGAACTGGCATGGGCAGATGCCAGCCCCAGTGGGAGCATCCACCACCCTCACCAGCCCCACCCTACGCTCCAGAGCAAAGGTCACAGGGCAGCTCACTCACGTTACATCCACCACCAGAGGGCGCCATTGCACCAATTTCCCTCCCCCCATCTCTGCAGGGAGGTGCAATAAACAGCTCGGATGACTGCCAGCGAGCGATGCTAGGGGAGGCGGGTGCTTCAGCCACCTGGGCGGCACATTCAGGGGCCCCAGCACCAAAAGGCATGGAGAGCATGCCTCTCCCTTGGCCATTTGTGCTCGGCTTCCAATGCTGAACAGGGGAGCCAGGCCCGGGAGAATCTCCCCAGCCCACAGGCACTCAGTTCTGGGTGATGTACCCCACAGCCCGTGCCCCCGGGGTGGGCAAAGCAGGACAGCGAGGGGCTTGGTAACCATAAACACTTGTCAGCCACACGCCATGGCCATTGGGTTCAGTGTCATCAACCCGGCAAGGTCAAGGCATCAGGCCCCCAGATATTCTGGGATTGGCTGTAGAATCACGAGCTGTTTTGTTTTTAAATGAACTCCTAATTAGTTTGCATTTTATCTGCCTTCATCCTCACCCATGGTGTGTGTGCGCCAAGCACAGCGTCACCAGCTCTCGCCAGGCAGAACGAGGTGGGTGATTTCGACCCCCACTGCAGGAGCACTCATGAAATCACCCATCTTCAGTCAGAGTCATACCACACTACAATCAAGGGATGTGACTGCAGCACGTGTAGACTTCCCCAGGGCAGCTTTAATCTAGCTAAGCTTGGGTACCGATAGTGGGGAAGCTGCTTCAGCCAGGGCCGTAGACACCTGCCTGGAACCCTGGGTATGTACTGATTAGCCTATGCTGCCATGGCCTCTCAGCACTTGAACTAGCTAGATTAAAGCTGGCGTGGCTGTGTCTACATTTCCTGCAGTGCAGACGTAACCTAAATCTAGTGCAAAGCTTGGCGGTGGGTTTGGGATGTGAACTGGGACCCACCAAACTCACTTCATCATGATGGCAATCCCCAGGGGATGGCCTCCTTGCAGATCGAGCGCCTCCCACATCCATCTATGCAAAGCACTTTGTATAGGAGCCACCAACTAGCTCTTAGATGAGAACAAAGGAATATAATTCCCAATGGTGCGGTCGAGTGCTGGGGAGGAACGGGGATGTTGGATTCAGACTGGCACCCTGCAGGTGAAAGGCTCTACTACTCACTAGCAACACCCTATTCATCCAGCCCCACCCCCGGTGCTCGTGTTGCACCTTCGGGAACGCAGCTCCTTTCGGGGAAAAGCAAGATTAACAACTCATGTCCTGTCCTTTTAGAGCTTGTACGGGCCGGGTCTCTCTTCTCCAGCTCCCACGGGCTGCTCTTCATCTCAAACACACTGTCCGGCTGTGGCCTCCTGTGCTTAGCAGGGCAGCTCCCATTCAGCACATACAAGTGCAGGAAATTCAACAGTAAAATCAGCCACTTCCTTCCCCCCAGTTCTAAAATCACCCCAGTAATTACACCAAGATCCTTACCCTACTTTTGATACAGATCAGTATTCCCCATGGCACAGCTGTGCCCATGGATTGCCACTCGCACAAGAAAGAGGTCTATGGTGCTGAGTGTACGGGGCTGTGTGTAGTCATCATCACACCCATCACCAAAGCCCCCTCACCATCCCCAGGTGTTCAGGAGCTGGGTGACCGTGTATCCTGCGTCCCATGTGGAAACTTCCCTGTCATGGTAGCATTGCTGGCTCTCATACTGATTTTAGCACAAGTCTCCTGATGTTAAAGCCCCAGCTCCTGGAAGCAGGGATTACATGGGGGGCTCAGCTTTCAGTTTTAAAAAGTTTCTAACCCCTTTTACCTAGGAGGCAGAAAAGCTGGAAAATGTGGTCCCGAGAGCCAACACCAGAAGGCAAAGGAAGAACCCCCGGTCGTTACTGTGTTTAATTATACCATGTATCAGAGGGGTAGCCGTGTTAGTCTGGAACTGTAAAAGCAGCAAAGAATCCTGTGGCACCTTATAGACTAACAGACGTTTTGCAGCATGAGCTTTCGTGGGTGAACACTCACTTTGTATTCACCCACGAAAGCTCATGCTCCAAAACATCTGTTAGTCTATAAAGTGCCACAGGATTCTTTGCTGCTTTTAATATACCATGATTTTTTTTGAACCAGTCTGATGGTTTTGGGAAGGGAAGGGCTGATTCATGAATTTTGAACATTATAATCCCTAGTTTTTATACAGGACCTTTCATCAGTACATCTCTAAGCACTTTACCAAAGAGGTCAGTATCATTATCCCCATTTTACAGATGGGAAAACTGAAGCACAGATAAGGGCGGTGATGCACGCAAGGTCACCTAGCAGCAGAGCCAGGGATAGAATCAGGGACTCCTATTTCACTACTGTATCCACTGGACCATCTGGCTTCCTCATGGTGCTTTAAAGATCAACACCACATTTTAGGAGCATAACTTTGATCTAGTTGCTATTATTGAAACCTGATGGGATGATTCCTATGACTGGTATCTTAAAATCAATGATTATAATCTATTTAGGAAGGATTGAGCAGGCAAAAGTGACACTGTATGCCAAAAATGGTATTATCTGCTTCCGAGTCAGATAGCTCAGAAAAAGATTATCCTGAATGCTTATCGACGTCCTAAAGCACAAGATGGGATATTAGTTGGTGTCGGCACATGACCATCAAATCACACAAGAGAGCAGGATAACTGGCTCCTTAAGCACCTATCTATAGTGTGTAGGGAAAAAAGGCTGTCTGATCATGGGGGACTTCAATTTGAGTGACCTCTGCTGGAGGTCGCATGCTGCCAGTACTCAAACATCCTCAGAATTTCAAAAATTATAGATGATACATTTCTAACTCACGAAGTGTCACAACCAATCCAGGGTGGGGGATGGGGTGGATGGGTTATATTAGACCTTCTCTTGACAAGTAAAGAGGAATTGATCACAGAACTAAAAATCAGTGGTAGCTTAGGTTTGAGTGATCATGACTTGTTTGTATTTATGTGCAAATAAAATAATGTCCAAACCAGTAAAATATATATGGTGATTTTAAAGGGCCAGTTGCAGAAAGTTGAAAATAGTTACGAATCAAATCATCTGGGGGGAAAATGTAATAAGAAAAATATGAACGATAATTGGAAATTGTTTAAGACCACATTACTAGATGCCCCGAAAGCCACAATCCCACAATCAAGGAAGAAGGTCATACTAGTTTTAAAAAATGAGCCAGTTTAGAGGGGAAGTGAAGACAGTTATAAAAAATAATATGTACAAATGGAAGAAAGGAGAAGTTGATAGTAATGCAGGGGGACTCTCAAATAGGTGCCACCGCTGCTGGAATCCTATGTCTGGTTCTGGTGTCCACAGTTCAGGATGGATATTGATGAATTGGAGAGGGGTCAGAGACAAGCCAGGAGAATGGTTAAAGGATTAGAAAGCCTGCCTCAGAGTGACAGACTCCAGGAGCTCAATCTAGTCAGCTTCAAAAAGAGATGGTTAACGAGTGACTTGATCACCATCTAAGGTGACCAGACAGCAAATGTGAAAAATCGGGACGGGGGGTGGCGGGTAATAGGAGCCTATATAAGAAAAAGACCCAAAAATTGGGACTGTCCCTATAAAATCGGGACATCTGGTCACCCTACCACTGTCTATAAGCACCTACATGGAGAACAAATATTTAATAATGGGCTCTTCAGACTAGCAGACAAAGCTCTAACATGACCCAATGGCTGGAAGCTGAAGCCAGACAAGTTCAAAGGAGAAACAAGGTGTAAATTGTTCACAGGGAGGGTAATTAACCACTGGAACAATTTACCAAGGGTTGAGGTGGATTCTCCATCACTGACTATTTCTAAATCAAGACTGGATGTTTTTCTAAAAGATCAGCTGTAGGAATGATTATGGGGAGGTTCTCAGGCCTGTGTTATGTAGGAGGTCAGACTTGACGATCAGAGCGGTGCCTTATGGTTTGGGAATCTACGACTCTGAAGGGTAACTGGTACTACGTGAATTTGCTGCAATGTGCAGCCATGGTGAGGGCACTGACCTGCCTCCTCAAATACAGAGTTCTCTCCAGAGGTCACAGAGTGGAAAAATTTTGCAGAACTCTGCTGAGAACAATCATCAGAATGGCCTTTCATTTATGAGCCTCCCAGCCCCAGGGCCTCTGGGTGCCTTTGCAAGTCCCAGCTAAACATGTCGATTACAGGAACCTGGCTGCTTGGCTGAATATGATTCAAAGTGGGAACAAGGCCCCATGATCTACAGCAACATCAGCAATAAACTACAAACATCCTAGAGGTTGCTTGACAGGAACACGTCACCCAGTGCAGGTCATGTACACTCCTTCGTGACATATTTTTGCCAAATTAAAGTCTTGGAAGACAGAGTTATAGACGTGAATAAAGAGTGCTTGAGTTGAAACAACATTATTAGCATGATGATTTACAAACAAAGAGACATGAAAATGAAGAGATTCTAAAACCAACCTCAAGTCTCACCCTAATTCTCAATTTACCCACTTATTCTGAAGGAGAGCATGTTTGTAGTTTGTGTAATGTTATCATTGAAAGTTAGGCATTTCAAATATTTCTAAAGCTGCAGTGGTTGATACCAGCGAACCCTCCCACACCAATTAGGCAGACAGTGTGCAGAATTATGGGGGCAGAGCTAAGGTTAATTAACAAAGACTCTTTTTGGTCGGTGTATTTGTTTACTTGGTTATAGAGGCTGCATGGACGTTGAACGTTCTCCAGGTTGTTGGTCACTGGAGATTTTAAAGCAAGTGAGAGCACCGGGAGATATTTGAAGTTCCTGTCAAATATTGTGCTTGTAGAAATGATAACTCCTGGTATCTATGCCAGTGGAGAATGCAGCTTCCATTAGGCCAGGCAAAGCCCATAAGTGCTTGGAGGGTTCTCCTACAGCTCAAATGGGACAGGAGAGCAAATACAAACCTGGGGAAATCTCATGTAACCCATTGGTTCGTGTGTTTCAGAGGTACCATTCTGTGCTGGATCCACAGAGGATGAGTTTGTTAGACAAGCTTGACCCTTTAACTCAAGATGGAGCAGAGCATGCTTTTAGCTCTGGAGGTCCCTGGTATGTCAGCCAAGATGATGTCACAAAGCTGAAAACAACTATGAGCCAAAACAGCTGGAAGAAAGAATTTAAACAGAAAAATGTGAATGATAATTGGGAGCTGGTTAAGAACATTTTCCTAAATGCCCCAAAACCCATAATCTCACAATGGAGAAAGAAGGCTACATTGGTTGAAAAACCAACCTTCCTTACAGGGGAAGTGAAAGCAGCTATAAAATATTATATATTATGTATATAAACAAATGAAAAAAGGGGAAATAGATAGCAATGAATATAAATTAGAAAGAAGGAACTGTATAAAATTGATAAGAGAAGCAAAAAGATGCAAGGAGAAATCTATGGCCAATGGAGTTAAGGACAACAAGGAGTTTTTGAAGTATATCAAGAACAAAGGGAATCCTAACCATGGTACTGGTCCATTACTAGATGAAAATGGTAAAATTGTTAATAATAATGCAGAAAAGGCAGAAGTGTTCAATAAGGATTTCTATTTTGTATTTGGGGGGAAAAGACAGATTGAAGTAGTCATATCATATAATGATAATGAAATACTTCCCTCCCAACAGTAACTTGGGAGGATGTCAAACAGCAGTTACTAAAGTTAGACATTTTAAAATCAGCAGGTCTGGATAACATGCAGCCAAGAATTTTAAGACTTGTTTGAAGACTTCCGTGTACTGTTAATGTTGATTTTTTTTCAACTTGGCTTGGAACTCTGGGGAAGTTCCGGAGGAGTGGAAGAAAGCTAGTGCTGTGCCAATATTGAAAAAGTATAAATGGGCCAACCTGGGTAATTATAGGCCTGTCAGTCTGACATTGATCCCGGGCAAGATAATGGGGAGGCTGATACAGGAGTCAATTAATAAAGAACTAAAGGAGGGGAATATAATTAGTACCAATCACCACGGGCTTATGGAAAACAGAGCCTGTCAAAGTAATTGAATATCTTTTTTTCTGATAAGATTACAAGTTTGCTGATAAAGGTAATAGTGTTAATGTAATATAGTTAGACTTCTATAAGGCATTTGACTTGGTACTGAATGCAATTTCAATTAAGAAACTAGAATGATACAAAATCAACATGGCACATATTAAATGGATTAAAAACTGACTCACAGCTAGTTCTCAAAATGTAATTGTGAGCAAGGAATCATTGCTGAGCGGGTCTGTTTCCAGTGGGGGTCCCACAGCAATCAGTTCTTGATCCTATGCTATTTAACATCTTTACCAATGACCTGGAAGAAAACTTCAAATAATGAGTGATAAAGTTTGCACAAGATAAAGTGATAAAGGACAGGTCACTGATACGGCACAAACTGGACCATCTGGTAAGCTGGGCGCAAGCAGCAATGGCCATGTCTACATTACGCACCACCAGCTGCAGCGTACATGTAGCTGTCCGTCACAGTAAAAAGCAGGCTGTGCCCACGCTGCGGCAGGTAGATACATGTCGGTGAAAGGCTTTCCTGGGGCTGGGGAGGTTGCAGCTCTGGGTCGCGCGCTCTCCCACGGGTGTAAGACTTTCTAGGGGAGCTCAGAGCTCAGATCAGTGACTCACAACTAAAGCATGTGAACAAAGAGGCTTCAGCCCCCATGATACAAGCTCCTACCATGATGGAGTCTGGGGGCAGATGGCATCTGCTTTGGCCAGTGCCACTAAAGGGCAGCCTGAATATCTGCCAGTCCACAGATCATGGCTTGCTATGTCCTTGACGTGGCAGCACTGGCTATGGCTGTCTGTGTATTTACACTATTGCAGCATCCAGAGCTTCCAGAGCAACCAACTCAGGCTTACAAACCTGAAAAAGCCAACCTCACTTACCTCGGGAAGGCCTCCAGCTCAGCATGCAGACCAAGGCACCAGCGAGAGAAGCTGCAGCTAAAAGTAGGTCTATGTCCCGTCAGGCCCTTCTTAGCCCGGTTATGAAGCATGGTTAAGGTCCGGGCTAGGCTCCACATCGGAGGCCTGCCTGGAAGCAAGTTGTGCGTTCAGTGTAGACAGAGAGGCCACCTATTTGTAGTCCCCACAGGCTCATCCCCAGAGTCCCTGGCTTTGCATCTGCACTGGGAGTTTCAGGTGTCCCAACTCCACCAGTGAAAGCTATAGTGCAGGCAGGACAGGGTGGCCTCTGACACATCCCCAGAATACCGGCCACACCCTGCCACCATGACCTGACATGAACCATTGTGACCTTGCAGGCACTGTGCATATGAGGTCATTCTGCCTGGGGCAGAGCCATGTCCGGTACTGGACAGGGACAAATCTTTCAAAAAATATGACTCTCCGGCTTCATACAGGATGCCTGACCTGCTAGACTTGGGCAACTTAGCCCCCACGTCATCTGCCTAAATTCGATTGGAAAATAAGGGATTTTTTCCCTCAGAAAATTAACTTTTCAGCAAAATAATTTGGTCAAATTTTGAAATGTTTCTATTCAACATGGTGCCACGGTGCCTCATGGGAGTAATAGTTTGGGTGCCTTATGCTCCCATTCTCTATTACAGACTGGACTCCTTGGTGGGACTACATCTCCCATGATGCACCACTCTCTCCCCCTTGATGAGGGGAGGGGCCGCATCACAGGAAACATTATGGGAGATGTAGAAGAGAAGGGCATGGGGACATTTACAACCTGAAGCCACTTTCCCCTTGTCCCGCTCTGTACCCCTCTCCCATCTCATAATCCTTTTTGATTTGAGCAGCCTCTGGCTGTGCCAGTTTTAAGAGTGAGCACCACAGTGAGACCCCGGGAGCGAGAACCCATCCGTAATGCTGCAGAGCTGCTGTCTTCCTTTTTTATTTGAGTTAAAGGTAAATCACATCCTTGTCTGTACAGTTCCCCTTTGAATACCTAGATACACTTCACCCTAAAAAAAGAAAGAAAAAAAAAGAACAGTGCAGGCTACAATATCAGAACAGTACAACGGCTGTGAATAAATAATGCTCTATGCTAGCTCAGGTAAACATCTGCTTGGTCTGACCATCTCAGGTCTCTGGGGTCGTTGGTGCCCCTTCCCCATACCAGTCATTTACGATTGTGTGGAGGGGGTGAAGCCAAGTTTGCTCTTTAGACATTAAAGGGGCTTTTGTAAATCAAGGTACGGCACATCTGGGACGGTCCCTGCTCTCTCTAGTGGCCAGTTGCCTAGCTCGGTGTTGTCCAGGTTGTTAGTATTGTCGGTTTCACAGCAGATGTACTGGTGCCAGATTTGCAGGAACGTGGTCCTGAATTTTTGGATCCGGAAGGCATAGACGATGGGGTTCATGGCCGAGTTGCCATGAGTCAAAAAAATTGCAACGTATGTCAGGATGCTGGGAGTCTGGCAGGACGGGCAGAACAAGGTGATGCAGTTGAGCGTGTGCAGCGGAAGCCAGCTCAGTGCAAACAGGAAGAGGACCAGTGCCAAGGACTTGGCAATCTTCAGCTCCTTCCCATAATATTTCTGAGGATCCGATGAGTTGGAGGAGACCTTCTTGTCGAGCTGCTTGCGGATCAGGTTGAAGACCTCCAGGTAGATGATGAGCATCAGCAGCAAGGGAGGCAGCACCCAGACAAAGAAGTTAAAATAGACCATGTACTCCATGCTGATGACGTTCTCGAACTGGCACCTGATGACGAATGCCGTGTGGCTGGCATTTGCCTCCTGAGTCCTCCTCATCTTGTTCAGGTTGTTCCAGCCAAATATGGGGGTCAGTCCCACGAGCAGGGAAACGATCCAGCAGCAAGCGATGGCTGCAGCTGCTCGTCTGGGGGTCACTACATTCTTGTACCTGCGGAGGAGACAGAAAACACCACGCAGTGTTAGATACAGGTGAAATCACAGCTTGGGTCACTTCTTAGCTCCATGCCCTGCAGCAAAAGGGGATTTTGAGAGATAAGCTCCCAGGGAATCACCCAAACAAGTGGCCCAATCTGCAGAAGAGCCCACGATGGGTGCATGTGGGATACTGAGCTCTTTGGAAAATCTGGCCTCAGCATCCACCCATACAGTGAATGCCTGAGGAGGGTGGTGAGGGTGCACCAGGAGGGGAGCACGGATCAAGGAGCTGAGATGAAATGGAGAGGCAAAGAGGCACAGGCAGGCTGGTCAGAGGCTGCAGAGGAGAAAGCTCCTGTGCTAGGAGGGGTGAGACTTTGTGGAGGCTGAGAGAGGGATGGAGACTGAATCTGGTCTTCCAGTGGTTTTACATTGACCTCAGAGGCCAGAGGCAGTTTTAAGCCCAAAGAGGGTGGGGGTCAGAGAATTGCTATGGGCCATTCACTTCTAGGTTACTGTTTGCAGCCCAGCCAAGTTAGCAGTGGCTGGAAGCAGAACACTCCACTCCCATGGTGGGAGCATTTCACACTCACTTTGCAAAGGTGCAAATGACACACAATGGGCAGGGCCGGGCTCTGAGATCCTGTGACAAAGTTATCCCCTTCCTGTAAGTCAGGAGGGATTTTAAAGGGCCCGGATTGTAACCACAGCACGACGCCCTGTTATTTTGCATCACCGTGTGGCATAAATATCGGGTGACACTGACATGGCAAAGTCAGGGTGTCCCAGCAGAATGACATTATGGCTTTCTGGGGCTCTGCCCAAGGGAGCTCTCCAGCTCCATATGGCTGTGTTCAGCTGATGTGGAGTGACCTGGGAAGCCCCACAGAAAAGAGTCCTGACACCGAGGCAGCAATCAACAAAAACCTTCCTCCTGTACCATCTGGTGGCTGGAGGAGAAATCAATCCCCACATACAGTCCCCAGCTAAAACCTCTCCAACGCATCATCAGGGATCTACAACCCATCCTGGACAATGATCCCACACTTTCACAGGCCTTGGGTGGCAGGCCAATCCTTGCCCACAGACAACCTGCCAACCTGAAACATATTCTCACCAGTAACTGCACACCGCACCATAGTAACTCTAGTTCAGGAACCAATCCATGCAACAAACCTCGATGCCAACTCTGTCCACATATCTACACCAGCGACACCATCACAGGACCTAACCAGATCAGCCACACCATCACAGGTTCATTCACCTGCACATCCACCAATGTAATATACGACATCATATGCCAGCAATGCCCCTCTGCTATGTACATCGGCCAAACTGGACAGTCGCTACGGAAAAGGATAAACGGACACAAATCAGATACTAGGAATGGCAATATACAAAAACCTGTAGGAGAACACTTCAACCTCCCTGGCCACACTATAGCAGACCTTAAGGTGGCCATCCTGCAGCAAAAAAACTTCAGGACCAGACTTCAAAGAGAAACTGCTGAACTTCAGTTCATCTGCAAATTTGACACCCTCAGCTCCGGATTAAACAAAGACTGTGAATGGCTTGCCAACTACAAAAACAGTTTCTCCTCCCTTGGTTTTCACACCTCAACTGCTGGAACAGGGCCTCATCCTCCCTGATTGAACTACCTCATTATCTCTAGCTTGCCTGCATATATATACCTGCCCCAGGAAATTTCCACTACATGCATCTGATGAAGTGGGTATTCACCCACGAAAGCTCATGCTCCAAAACGTCTGTTAGTCTATAAGGTGCCACAGGATTCTTTGCTGCTTTTACAGATTCAGACTAACACGGCTACCCCTCTGATACTTGACACCATGCAAGGCACTGCATTTAGCCGTATGGAGTGGAAATCCATCAACCTCATGAAGAAACTTGCACAAATACAGACAGATATCATCTTCCTTTCCAAATGCAAATGGATGGACATCATACCAAATGGACTAAAGGTAAAAAATCCACTGCTATCTACATACTACACAGACCACAGTGAGAGATTATGCCATGCTCTATCAAAGAAACTGAGGAACCATCTGATCAGCATCCTATACAGCAAACAGGAAAACATCAAAAAAGAGCTCTCCAACCTGGAGACTCTCATTAATAACCAAACTTCCATACAAACGGACTTCACTAAAATAAGACAGGAGATCTACATTACTCACTTCACCTCTCTACAAAGGAAAAAGGACTGTAAGCTGTCAAAACTCCTACCTGCCTCATGGGGCCACAACTGTGGTACCCCCAACCCACCCAGCAATATTGTCAATCTATCCAACTACACACTCAGCCCAGAAGAAAAGTCTGTCGTATCTCGCGGACTCTCTTTCTGCCCTGCCACCCCCACCAACATGATACAGTTCTGCGGCGATCTGGAAGCCTACTTTCGCCATCTCCGACTCAAAGAATACTTTCAGGACAACACTGAACAGCGCACTGATACACAGGTGCCCTCCCACCAACAGCACAAGAAGAACTCCACATGGACTCCTCCTGAGGTTCGAAATGACAGTCTGGACCTCTACATTGAATGCTTCCGCCGACGTGCACAGGCAGAAATTGTGGAAAAACAACATCGCTTGCCTCATAACCTAAGTCGTGCAGAACGCAATGCCATCCACAGCCTCAGAAACCACCCAGACATTATCATCAAAGAGGCTGATAAAGGAGGTGCTGTTGTCATCATGGACAGGTCTGACTACCAAAAGGAGGCTGCCAGACAACTCTCCAACGCCGAATTCTACAGGCCACTTCCCTCAGATCCCACTGAGAAATACACTAAGAAACTGCAGCATCTACTCAGGACACTCCCTACACTAATACCGGAACAAATCAACATACCCTTAGAGCCCCGACCAGGGTTATTCTATCTACTACCCAAGTTCCACAAACCCGGAAATCCTGGACGCCCCATCATCTCGGGCATTGGCACTCTCACTGAAGGACTGTCTGGATATGTGGACTCTCTACTCAGACCCTATGCCACCAGCACTCCCAGTTATCTCCGTGACACCACTGATTTCCTGAGCAAACTACAATGCATTGGTGACCTTCCAGAAAACACCATCCTAGCCACCATGGATGTAGAGGCTCTCTACACAAACATCCCACACACAGATGGACTACAAGCTGTCAGGAACAGTATCCCTGATGATGCCACAGCACAACTGGCTGCTGAACTCTGTGCCTTTACCCTCACACACAACTATTTCAAATTTGATGACATATATATCTCCAGATCAGTGGCACCGCTATGGGCACCCGCATGGCCCCAAAATATGCCAATATTTTTATGGCTGACCTGGAACAATGCTTCCTCAGCTCTTGTTCACTCACGCCCCTTCTCTACCTACGCTACATTGATGACATCTTCATCATCTGGACCCATGGGAAGGAGTCTCTAGAAAAATTCCACCACAATTTCAACAGCTTCCACCCCACCATCAACCTCAGCCTGGACCAATCTACACGGGAGGTCCACTTCCTAGACACCACCGTGCAAATAAGTGATGGTCACATTACCACCACCCTATACCAAAAACCTACCGACTGCTATGCCTACCTTCATGCCTCCAGCTTCCATCCCGGGCACATCACACGATCCATTGTCTACAGCCAAGCACTGAGGTACAACCGCATCTGCTCTAACCCCTCAGACAGAGATCAACACCTACAAAATCTCCACCAAGCATTCTCAAAACTACAATACCCGCATGAGGAAATAAGGAAACAGATCAACAGAGCCAGACGTGTACCCAGAAGCCTCCTACTGCAAGACAAACCCAAGAAAGAAACCAACAGGACTCCACTGGCCATCACATACAGCCCCCAGCTAAAACCCCTCCAACGCATCATCAGGGATCTACAACCCATCCTGGACAATGATCCCACACTTTCACAGGCCTTGGGTGGCAGGCCAGTCCTCGCCCACAGGCAACCTGCCAACCTGAAACATATTCTCACCAGTAACTGCACACCTCACCATAGTAACTCTAGTTCAGGAACCAATCCATGCAATAAACCTCGATGCCAACTCTGCCCACATATCTACACCAGCGACACCATCACAGGACCTAACCAGATCAGCCACACCATCACCGGTTCATTCTCCTGCACATCCACCAATGTAATATACGCCATCATATGCCAGCAATGCCCCTCTGCTATGTACATCGGCCAAACTGGACAGTCACTACAGAAAAGGATGCATGGACACAAATCAGATATTAGGAATGGCAATATACAAAAACCTGTAGGAGAGCACTTCAACCTCCCTGGCCACACTATAGCAGACCTTAAGGTGGCCATCCTGCAGCAAAAAAACTTCAGGACCAGACTTCAAAGAGAAACTGCTGAGCTTCAGTTCATCTGCAAATTTGACACCATCAGCTCAGGATTAAACAAAGACTGTGAATGGCTTGCCAATTACAAGAACAGTTTCTCCTCCCTTGGTTTTCACACCTCAACTGCTAGAACAGGGCATCATCCTCCCTGATTGAACTACCTCATTATCTCTAGCTTGCCTGCATATATATATCTGCCCCTGGAAATTTCCACTACATGCATCTGACGAAGTGGGTATTCACCCATGAAAGCTCATGCTCCAAAACGTCTGTTAGTCTATAAGGTGCCACAGGATTCTTTGCTGCTTTTACAATCCCCCACTGCTGCCAGTATGAGAAGCTTCTGGACAAGGGCTTTTTCATTTCCTAATATATCAGTTCCCGAGGACCACGACTGCCTTCTCTGAGGCCTGGGCTGAGGGGCGGGAGAGACAAAGATTGTCTATTCTTAGGTGGTGCTTTGCACGGCTCAGCTCCCAGCACCTCTGTTCAGCTCTCCAATGTACCCACCTGCCACAGGAAAACATTCTGGGGTTGTTCCCCTTTTCAAAATATTGTCATGACCAATCAATAAAGCCTGGAAGGTCTTATTTCACCCGCCTAACAAAAGTTTTAGCATCAGAACAGCAGGTCTTGCCTTCCCTGCTTTTGCAGAAGATCTTCGAGGAGGGTGTTGAGGTGAGGAGCAAAAGTTTTAGCAGTGCTTAACTGAAGGGATGGAGGTGTTGAAACTTTAACCAAGAATGCCTTTCTATCTACTGTTTGTTGGGCATTTCAATTGCATAGGTGTGAACACCAACAAACTAGAACGTAGCTCAGTCTGACTAACCCTCCCTCCCTCACCCATTGCTCAGGTTTCACGTCTGTGGTGCTGATGGTATCATAATCCTACCAGGTCTCTAGAGTCTCCTAGGAAAAACTGGGGAGACAAGCCCAGTAGCTCGGATGAAAAGACAAAACCGAAAGGAACTGTACCATCCCCCCGTCACTTCAGGGGGGTTTATACACAAGAAAACAAAGTAAGGGCTCAAACCCAATCTTTCCCCATTGCAGGTCACCTTCAACGTCAGCTCTCTGGGCTTTTGCTGTCCTAATACGCAGGATGTCAGAAGGTGGAGTGAGCCTAATGGAGTGTGTCATGGCCCCCCAGAGCAGCGTGAGGAGGGGAGGTGCGGAAGGAAAGGCTGCTAATCTCATTAGAGCACTGAGCATAAATTATTCAATAACCATAAGCGTGCTCTGGTCTATCTATCAGCGGAGAAGGGTTTGTTGCAGTCAATCCCCATTTGTTTCCCCTGCTAAGCACCTCTTGTCTGGGAAATGATTCCTATCAACCAGAGGGGCAGGCTGGTTCCCACGGGAAGGATGGCGGGGCTGAGAATTGCTTGCTGTTCCCTTCGCGAGCTGAGCCCGTGTTCTGAGTTGGTGATTTATACTCCAGGAAGGGAGCAGCCTCTGGGAAGAAGCGGGTGACTCAGGAGAAAGGTGCCATGTGGCTTGAAAAGCAAGGCAGGGGCCCCGGGAGCAGAGGGAGCAAGGAAGGGCTGGCTGGCGGCAAGCACAGGGGAGCTTGGGTGGCATCACTCTCTACTCAGAGTGGTCTTGTGAATTTGGACAGAGCAGGGAAAAGGGGGATATTCCTCCCTTGGAGCAATTGGGGGCAGGATCCTCCAGGACTAGAGAGAACTCCGGAAAATGGGGAGCCCCTGGAAGGGCTGTGGACTGGAGGGGCAGCGAAGCTGGGATAGAGAGCTCCTCCAGGGAGCCAGGCAGGGGGCTGGGATGGGGACTCCCTCAGAGGGAGTGGGGTTGAACATCCCCTGTATATGCCACATCTTTTACAGATGTCTAAATACTGCGATTGGGACTATTTCTTGTATCCCTCCAACTGGGAAAGCCAGTGCCGTTGCCACCCTGAGTCCAGTGGTGCCAAGCTCAGGGGAAAGGGGAATTATAACCGACTGGTTTCAAACCCTCTCACAAGGACCTGCCTACAGCCATGCCCACATGCAGCCTATTCTCTCCAGTCCTCGCTGGGCTAGGAACAAGCCACTGGGAACCCCCATCCAACGAGTTGCAGCTCCCATTTCTCAGCTCCAGATAGTGGATTTTCTGGGAGTGGCGTGTCCTGTTGATTTGAGTGGGAGCTGAGCAGGTTCCGTACCATCCTGGTGCAGGCCCCTCAGAGCAGCGTCACTTAGCAGGGAGGGAATGGTGAGGAGGGGCCGTATCTCTGGCGAGAGCGATAGCTCAGAGATTGGGGCTCCTTGAATCTGCTGTGGGGTTTGTCAGGGCTGGAGGTAGTTGGAGAGCTGGGCCAGTGCGGAGAGCAGGGGGGTGGGGTGGACAGAGGGCGTGATACTTTAATTGCCTCCGCATACTGCATTTTACAGCAGGGATTGATGCTGTCTCAGTCTGATGAATCTGTCTCCAGTGCCCAGAGGCCCCTGGTGAGGAGCCCTTTCTGGGCTCGGACCCGGGACAGCAGCCAGGCAGCTGCTCAGACAGCATCTCTGCCATTGCCTGTTTCGATGCTAGGTATTTACAGCTTGTGTATTTGAACCCCAGGAGAAGGGAGCTCTGGCTGTGTTGCTCCCGCTTTCCACTAACCAGTGGCCATATGGCTGGCATGGTATCCCAGAGGAGGGAGGACGTTGGGGGGTGGGGGGGACACGCAGGGAACCTGTCTTTGCTGGATGCCTTCCCCACCCTGCAGCAGATCACTTCAGCCAGCTGGAAATGATAAGCACCCTGCAAAGCTCCGGGGTGTGTGCAAGCCAGTGCTGCCCAGAAGCAGCACACAGCACGCACCCTCGCTGCACGCACAGACACACTCCCTTCTCATTTCCACGCCACCGAACCCCATTCCCTGTGCTCCCTCATCTGTCTGTATCCACCTGGGGTCTTGCCTTCTACTTCAATCGGAAGCTCCTTGGGGGGTGGGCAGTCGTTTTGCTGTGTTTGTACAGTGCCTGGCACAACGGGGGCTGGGCCATGTCAGGGGGTTCCCTACGGGCTATGGTAACGCAAATAACACTCAGCCCCACGGTCCCCCTGTACTCCACTACACCCTCCCAGTGCCTGCACCCCCGCTTCCCCACACGGCCCAGCCACGTCACGCCCAGCTTGCTAAACCCATCCCCTTTGCATCCCACATCCCATTGGCGACACCTTCAGCGCCCTCCCTACCTGGTGACACACCTAGATCACGCCCGGCCTCTCCACCCCCACCAACACAAAGATCCCGCCACAGCTACTACCTATGCCCCACCATACACCTTCTCCTGCCTGCACCCACTCCCTACTCAAACAGGTCCCTTGCACACCATCTCCCCAGATCACACACACAGAGTGTAACCACCCTCCCACCCAACCCTCCCACAATCCTACCTTCCAACCCCCCCACCCACATACATCCTGCCCTAAAGCCCCCATCAGCCCTCTACATAACCTGTCTGATCCATCTTGGGCATTTGTAACGGCCATGCATCAGCACATCACTCGCCATCCTGCCTGCTCCCCTGTCTCTGCACGTGCCCACGATTCAGTTCCCGGTACTGTACGGTTTTCACAAGCCATAGAGGACTCCCTTCCCTCAATTGCACTGGGAAGAACAGACCCCAGATTCAGGGACCCTCAGACAGCTCTTCTCCACAGCCTGTGGGTGGGAATACAAAATGTTGGCAGGAGACTATGTCAGAGATGGGATTGGAATGTGTGCATTTGCGTGTTTCTGTGTTGGTGTGCGCACGTGCATGTCTGTGAATAGGTGTTTGTGCACGCTTCCCTCCCCTTTGTTACCATTATTGCTTTGTGCCCGAGAATGACACGTTGCACCATGGATAATGGTGCACATGCCTCTCGAAGAGCTTGCAAGAAGAGGCAGGAGGAGTCAGCGACACTGGGAGAAGGGTAGGACAAGACATAGAACAGCACTAGTGTGAGCTCACTTGGGAGACACTAATGCCCAAGGCTGGGGGCGGTAAAGTTTTCTTCCATCATAAGCATGACACCCCCCACCCAGGTACTGCCATCTACCGAACCGCTGACTTATCCAGATAAATAAACAAAGTGAAATAGTGGAATTAATAACACCTAACCCAATCAGAACCAAACATCGTACCCCAAGGATTGACCCTGAAAACAGAAGCGTCAGAGATACCAGAAAGTCCACTAGGGACTTGACTATCTCACATGGAAGGTGCCCAGATCCTATTGTGATGGGCACCGGCATAAAACTCTGACAGATAGATAGATGTCATCCTCTTTTATGTCATCCCCTCAAGTCCTCTCTGCTCTGCCAGTGCCCCCCTGGGTACCCTTTTCGTCTTCTTCCTCATGCTTCTTCCATCTTCACGTCACTCCCTCGCCTCATTGAAATCCCACCCAACACTCAACTCCAGCCACGGAGCCCATGTGAAGTGAGGGACCATCGGGGTGTGAATGGACCTCACCCTCCTCTGTCCTCCATCCATCTCCAGGACTGTTTTTACCTTCATTTATGTCATCCTGAATTTAGTCCTCCTCAGGGCAGGACTGTGGGTTTGTGTGGTACCTGGCACTTGTTCAGGTGCTCGAAAAATCACATTAATAGCAAATACATTCATTATTGTTATGCCTCATGGTTAGAAGTGCAGAAAGGCAGAACAAGGAGAGGCGGCTGGGAGTTAAAACCAGACTGATTCAAATTAGAAATCAGGGACAAATGTTTAACTATGAGGATGATTGACCCTTGGAACAAACTCCCCAGGGAAGTGGCAGATTCTCCATCTCTTGATGTCTTCAGACCCAGACTGGAGCCTTTCTGGAAAAGAGACTTTAGCCAAACACACATTATTGGGCTCAATACAGAGATAACTGAGTGAAATTTAATGACTTGTGTTATGCAGGAAGCTAGACTAGCTGATGTAATGGTCCCTTCTGGCCTTCAACTCTATGAATTTACACTTTTATTACATCCCCCTTCAGTATCTCATCATTGTGCTAATGGGTTTTTCTTCTCTCTTGGTTTTCAGCTCCACCTATCACCACGATAGGGGAGCTTCACACTGAACAGCACAACACTCAAGTTACAATTACAGTATTTTTCAAAACAACCTCTGCTTTAAAGCTTAGCCTGATTCCATTTCCAGCAGCCACCTCTTACTGCAAGTCAGAGTTGGTGGCTGAGCATGGCCCTGTTGACATTAGAGAAATTTGTACTCATGTATTATCTATGATTCAATTCTCCAGGGCAAACCACGAATGGAGCCGGAAGACATGTTTCGTCATCCAAAAGGATTTTATTTCTTACAAAAAATGTTTTTTGGGCAGTACAAACATTTTTACACAAAATGGCCAGGTCGTTTGGAATTTTTCAATTTCATTTGGGTTTAATTTGAAACAAAATATTTTCAGGTTTTGGGCCCTTCCCATCCTTTTCCAGTGGAAAAAGGAGGGGGAGGGAGAGATGGGGGGAAATACCCTCAAAACTGCCCCTCCCCCCAAATTATTAATTTAGATTCAAATCAAAATGAAATGTTTCCATTTTGTTTTCACAAAAAATGAAAAATTTTGGAGAAAATTTTCACATGAAACAAATGTTTTTAGTTTCTTTGGATTTTTTGTTTGTAGAAAATAGCTATAATTTTCCAAGTAGCCCTAGCAGCTGTGCTGGACTCAAATAAAGTCATTCTTACATGGTACATCTTATTCCAATAAGATCCCCAGGGAAATAAATCAGTGAAAAGTTCTCTAAGAAAACAGGGCTCAGCTAGTCACATGAAGCTGGACAAAGTGAGTGGGGATGGGAAAGTAAAACTGAAATGCAGCTTATCTGAGTTATGATTACGCAGAAATAAAAGCCAGAATGGTTGCTGATCTCACGGAAAACCCTTGACAAAAAGGCTTTGATCTCTGGTGGTTTAGGTTTCTGACCCTTTTTCCCTTGCCTATCTTTGCTTCAGATCTTGCAGACTCCTGGAGGCCGCTGCACAAAGACATGGAGGATGAGCGCTATGAAGAGTTGTGAAACCTCAGATGTTTCTCCAGGAAGCGTTTAAAGGACACTTTGTAAAAAAGTTAAAGATTTATGAGACTGAAGTTGGATACTTATTCCCAGCTGCTTGCTCACTGACTGGAAATAATCACTTATCACCAGAGGGAGTCATAATGTAAACTTGTTAATTTATCACTGTTCTTTACTTCTGTGATAACAGCCCCCAAAAGGGTTACTGGGTGCAGTCCGCATATGCTGGAAGTGAGCTCTAGGCCCAGGGCTATGTCTTATGTTCCTAAAAGCTCACGCTTCAAGGTTTCAACCAGCCACTCGCAGGGGTCAGAAAGGGATGTCCCCTCGCAATGCGTTCTGTTTTTGTTTTTTTAAATCTCCTTCCTCTGAAGCATCCAGGATGGCTGCAGCTGGAGATGGGACATAGGAAGAGGAGCACCAGGGCTCTGTGGTGGCACTGAGCAACTGCTCTCTGAGGAGCTTGGCTGGCTGTTTCTTGCTCACATGTCCCGGGTCTAACTGATTGCCAGATGTGGGGTTGGCAAGGAATTTCCCCCCAGGTCAGATTGGCCAGGGCCCTGGGGTTTTTTGCCTTCCTCCACAGCTAGGGCTGCCAACTTTCTAATCACACAAAACTGAACACCTTTGCCCTGCCCCCTCCCTGAGGCCTCACCTCCACTCCCTCCATCCTCCCTCCCTCCGTTGCTCGCTTTCCCCCATCCTCACTCACTTTCACCAGGCTGGGGCAGGGGGTTGGGGTGCAGGAGGGAGTGAGGGCTCCAGCTGGGGGTTCAAGCTCTGCAGTGGGGCTGGGGATGAGTTGGGGGGTGCAGGAGGGGTCTCCGGGCTGGAGCCGAGGGGTGCGGGAGCAGGCTCAGGGCTGGGGCAGGGGGTTGGTGTGCAGGAGGGGGCACAGGCTCCATCTGTGGGTTTGGGCTCTGGGATGGGGTTGGGGATGAGGGGTTTAGGGTACAGGAGGGGGATCCGGGCTGAGGCAAGTGGTTGGGGTGCAGGAGGGGTGAGAGCTCCGGCTGGGGGTTCAAGCTCTGGGGTGGGGCCAGGGATGAGTGGTTTGGGGTGCAGGAGGGGGCTCCAGGCTGGAGCCAAGGGGTGCGAGAGCAGGCTAAGGGCTGGGGCAGGGGGTTGGTGTGTGGGAGGGGGTGCAGGCTCTGGGAAGGATGAGTGGTTTGGGGTGCAGGAAGGGGCTCAGGGTTAGGGGGTTGGGGTGCAGGAGGAGGTGGGGGTGTAGGCTCTGGGAGGGTGCTTAGGCCTGGAGAGTAGGGTGTGGGAGGGGGCTCAGGGCTGGGGCAGAGGGTTGGGGTGCAGGCTCTGGGAGAGAGTTTGGGTGCGGGTGGGGGCTCAAGTGGGCTTGGGGTGTGGGAGGCGGTGTGGGGTGTGGGTTCTGGCTGGGCAGTGCTTACCTCAGGTGGTTCCCAGTCGGTGGTGCAGTGGGGCTAAGACAGGTTCCCTGCCTGCCCTGGCTCCACGCGGCTCCGGGAAGTGGCCAGCATGTCCGGCTCCTAGGCGCAGGGACAACCAGGCGGCTCTGTACTGTGTGTGCTGCCTGCCCCCGCAGGTGCTGCCCCCGCAGCTCCCATTGTCCATGGTTCCTGGCCAATGGGAGCTGCGGAGCCGGCGCTTGGGCAGAGTGGAGCTTCCTTGATTGCCCCTGCACCGCAGGGACATGCCAGCCACTTCTGGGAGTTGTGTGGAGCCGGGAAGGGAGCCTGCCTTAGCCCCACTGCACCGCTGACCGGACTTCTAGTCAAAAACCGGACACCTAGCAACCCTATCTGCATCACGTGGCGCGGGTCACTTGCCAGGATTATATGGGTCTCTCTCATGTAATCATTTCTCTGCCGTTGCGGGGGCCTTGGGCACTGGTGCACTTCAGACCCTCCTGTTCTCTGCCTGTGGCCCATAATAGTCTAGTCTTCTGTGAGCTGTAAGACTTTGGTCTCATTTCAGTTGTGTGGTTTAGTATATGGATGCTGGGTGGGGTTGGTGTCCTGTGATACATGAGAAGGCAGGCTGGATGATCTGCTGGTTCCTTCTGGCCTAAAACTCTGTAACTCCAGAAACCACAGCCCCTGCCCCAGGGAGCTCATGTGATGGCTGCCATCTTGGCCAGCCCCAGGAATTGACTCAGGGATCTCCACAGCTGATGCTTCAGCTCTCTAGCTTGGAGCGGTAACAGACTCGCACCCTCTGGATCAGGCACAGAGGAGTACACAGCACACACCACCAGAGGGTTTTGGGCCAAGGACGCTCATTTCAAATGTCTGAAAGCAGCAACCATTCAGACCCTGGCTGAAACCCCCTACATGAAAGCCCTCATCACGGCTAGCAGCCAGGGACCTCCAGAGCTAAAAGCACGAGCTGCTACAGCTTGAGCTCCAGAGGCTACCTCACCAGGTGGGACTGTAACAGACTCCCACCCCTGCAGATCAGACACAGAAAGGGCTCTATAACCATGAAGTCACCCTTACAGACTTATGGCAGAAAACATAGGAAAGAAGAGAACTAGCGTTTGACTGATGGACAAGACAGTCTGGTACAGAGCGTCTCAGACACAAAGAATGTCTCCGAACTGACACCATGGCCAAGAAGGTGGGAAGAGTTCCAACTTCTCCACCAGACAGGCTGCAAAAACACAACCCACAGAACTCTGCATAAACTCAGCCACAGAGTCCAGCACCTTCTGCTGTCTTCTCACTTTGTAGAGAAAATCTGTCACATTGGGGACAGCTGCATGGGCCACTGAGAGCAAGACCAGATGCACAGCACCCTTCTCCAAAGCATTCATCCCAGTCACACAATGAGTCCTGGAGGTACTGATGGCAACCCGGGCCACCAGCTGCGACGCTGACCCCGGGCGTGTCTGGGTGGTATGGAGAACAGTTGGGATCCTGCCTCTAAAGAACTGTCAACATCTCCCATGAGTGGAATCTACCACCTACGCTACAGCATGTGGAAGCCTCGCCTTTGACTTTGCAAACTACCTGGGTCTAGGCTTCCTCTCCTAAGCAAGCTTATTGAAAATCTAGCAAACAGTCTGCAGTGCTAACTGCCAGTATCTTCAATCACTGTCAAGCTTCAGGTCAGAGGATGGTATGGAGACAGCACCTGTTGCTCCGGTGGGTGGCCTCCTCCTGTTCGTAGGCATGGGATGTCCATCCACACTCATCCTGCTGGGTCCCTCTGCAGCTTTGGAGTCTAAATCCTCCTGCGTCACCTGTGGAATGGAAACTCCCAGAAATGGCTCAGGTCCTTCCTCTCAGGGTGAACCTGGACAGTGTAAGTGATGTACCAGGGCCAGGGTGGTGAGCGGGGCTCAGAGGTGCGACTGGCAGTGGGAGTAACACAACCAAGTGGATGGCTCCCAAGCAGTCAGGTCAGCACCATGGGGAAGCAGAAACATCCGCAGATACAATGAGAGGTGTCATTTCTTTTGTGTAAATGCCTCAGTGCCTTTTGTTTTTTCAAAGCCTGATCCAAAGCCCCATTGAAAGTAATGGGAGTCTTTCTGTTGGGCCAGTAATGTGCAATGGGGTTAGCTGGTCATGGAAGCTGCTATTCTCCACAGTCTCCCACCAGCCTCCACCTACCAGGAACCTTCGGTGCTATCCAGGACCCACCCAATGCACCGACATGCAGGAGCCCCCGGGCTGCCACTGCTTCTCTGCTCCAAAGCAAAACATATGCTTCTGAATTAGATGCATTCTCAGCAGCTCCAAATAGCTGGTCATAAGGGCTATGAATAAACAGGGCCTGTCATAAATATAGAGAAAAGAGTAGCATAAAATCCCTCCTTGGCAGCTGTACTGAATTGCTTTACCTGCAAGGGGTTAAAAAGCTCAAATAACTTAGTTGGCACCTGACCAGAAGGACCAATGAGGAAAGAAGATACTTTCAAATCTGGGGAAGTAGGATTTGTTTGTGGCTCTCTTTGTTTGTTCCCTCTCAGGATGGAGGGAGAGACCAAGCAGGTACATCTCCTGAAAAAACCTGGAATGACCCATCTAAAATTACAGAAATTGTAAGTAGGGCAAGGAAATGTGTTAAGTTATCTTTTGTTTTGGCTTGTGAGTTTTCCTATTCTACAAAGGTAGTTTTATTCCTGTTTTTGTAACTGTGAAGCTGAGTCCAGAGGGGAGTCCTCTGTGTTTAAAATCTTTTTATTACCCTGAAAAGTTACCTTCCCTCTTGATTTTCCAGGTGTGATTCTTTTACATTTTTTTTTTTTTTTACTTTTTCTTTATAATAAAGTACTTCTTTTAAGAACCCGATTTGATTTTAGTGTCCTGAAGATAAAGGGTCTGGTCTGTACTCACATTGCTAAGAAAATTAGTTGGTATATTATTCTCAAACCTCCCCAGGAAAGGGGGTGAAGCGACTTGGGGGGATATTTTGGAGGGATAGGGATTCCAAGACCGTTCCCTGAATTTTTGTGTAAATCACTTGGTGGTGGCAGCAATACCATCCAAGAACAAGGAAAGGAATTTGTGCCTTGGGGAAGTTTTTAACCTAATCCGGTAGAATATAAGCGTATGGGGTCTTTCATGCAGGTCCCCACATCTGTACCCCAGAATTCAGAGTTGTGTGGGGGGGGAACCCTGACAGGGCCATTATAGATCCTGTTGTGACTAGAACTCCATCGTGCCTGAGAGAGCTGTGAAAGGGCGACTTGTGGTTAAAGCACCTGGCCAGGAGTTGGCACAGCAGGCTTCTATTTAAGGCTCGGCCTCAGACTCCTTACCTGACCATGGGCAAGTCATTTAAACACCACTTGGGTCAGTGCCCTTGTTTGTTTCATCACAGTGGGTGACGAGGGCAGGAAAGGGCTGTGCACACGCACGTACAATGTTTCTTCTCCTGCCCTTTTTTAAACCTTAGGCCTGGCCTACACTTCAAAGTTCAGCGGGGAGAACTCTGTCGGTCAGGGTGTGGTTTTATTTACCAGTCTTGTCATACCAGGACCAGCTCCACTGTGGATGCAGTTACACCAGTGCCTTCTCCTAGTACACATATCCCCTTCCCAAGCAGAACTGCTGTACCAGCAGAAAGCTTCTTTATACGACTGTAAGCAGGGCCGGTGCAAGGAAGTTTCGCGCCCTAGGCGAAACTTCCACCTTGCATGCCCCCCAGCTAACCCCGCCCGCCCCCAAGGCAGCTAACTCAGTCCTCCACCCGGGGAGCCCCCCCCCACCCCCCCCCACAGCAGCTACCCCCCCACCGCGACAGCTAACCCCTCTCCCCCCCGCCACCCCATGGCAACTAACCCTGCCTGGGGAGACTTTCCCTCTTCCCTCTGCAGCAAACCCTGCCTGGGGAGACCTCCTGCGGAAACTAAGCCTGCCTGAGTAGCCCACCCCAGCTCACCTCGGCTCCGCCTCCTCCACTGAGCACGTTGGCGCTGCTCTAATTCTCCTCCCCGCCCAGGCTTGCAGTGCTGATTGGAGGAGACTTAGAGCTGGGCTGTGTGCTCAGCGGAGGAGCCAGAGCGGAGGTGATCTGGGGCAGGGAGCGGTTCCCCTGTGCACCCCCCCTTGTTATTGTGGCCAACCCTCTCCGAGCCCCCCCTCCCGCAGCTCACCTCCACCTCCTCGCCTGAGGAGGCTTTTAGGCGCCCCCAACCACTAGGCGCCCTAGGCGGCTTCCTAGTTTGCCTAAATGGTTGCACCGGCCCTGGCTGTAAGTGAGCCCACACTAGGATGTGGGTGTGGGCGGTGGCTCTGTTTTTAGCTATACCAGTAGAGTTAACTCAGTGCAACTTACTAGTAGAGACAAGGCCGTAGCAGCGCTAGGAAGGTCAGCCTGAGCGTCCCCACTCTGGTGGATATGGAGAGGCTCCTGCCTATTTAATCTTAAACCCAAAAACTTGCCTTTTAGTCTTTATTCAGGCATTTGAGCATTAGCAAAAGCAACCTGAAACCACAGGCCCTGACCCTGGCCAGTATCCGAGCAGCTCCGGGGACTGCAGCCAAGGTGGCTTTCAGTCCCTTTGCAGCTCCTTGATTCGTGGGCTGTCCAGGGTCCATCTTGCTCCATGATATAAGCTAGAGCAGTCGAGGGGGAAAAGGGCTCACCTACTTTCTCTTACCTTAACCCCATCTCTGCTGCACAGAGAGTGTGAGGCTCTTTGAGATCCCCAGAGAGAAATGCTCTCGGGCCTTGTCTACACACAGGGGAACAGTGCTGCTGGCTTTCAGGCTCTCTGGGCATATGCTCAGGTGGCTAGTCTGGATGGGCATAGCTTCTCTGCTCCTGGTGCAAACTAGCCAGATTACAGCTAGCTAGAGCACATCTACACATGCAGGGGCAGCCAGTGGAGAAGAATGCCCTGTGGTTGCTACTAAATATGAATTGGGAACACAGCTAATCGCTAGCAGCCTGTCCTCTGTCCACAGGCCGCCAACTACACCTTTAACTGCATTGTAAACCCGTACACCAAGCAACATCCTGCTTCCTAGTTCTGCACTGCCCACTGATGCTGCATTGGCTTTACAGACACAAGCTGAACTAATTGAAGGCCACTGGAAACCAGGATTTTGTGTCCCCACCCTGGGTTTACTCTGGTTTAACTAAATTGTTTAACAAGTCCAGTGCGTGTCCAGGGCCAGGAGTACAGTGTGTTTTATTAATAAAGACACTCTGATGTTTACTGGTAGCTCTGCTGGCAGCAGTGTTCATGACCCCAGAAGTCACTGATCACTAGTTTTGATGGAAATGTCCTAGTGACAGCGATGAAGAGAAATACGAGAGAAAAAAAATCCATGTTGCAGAAATTGACCAGTCCTTCCTTTTCCTGTCCACAGTGCCCACAGTGTTTTCTCAGCGGCTCAATGAGTGGAGTCGGATCTGACTAGCATCCTTGTTGGAAAAGCACTAAACATTGGATAAACAACAAACGGCGGCAAAAAATAAAAAATCAGCAGAAACGTGACCAGTTCTGTGCTTCCAGCCTTGTCAAAGTGACGGGGAGAAGCCGGGTCCAGGGAAAGCAAAATGCAAATGTGACAGCTGCATTTGCTTAGGCCTGACAATTAAAGCAGGAGAATGACCCTTCAGGACACTCATATGGAAATGACTGTGTCCAGGAGAGGAGGAAAAGGCAGGGGTGAGAGGGAGAGAATTTATGAAGGCAAATGGGCCAAGTCGGCTGAAGAATAAATGGGTCAGTGAATCTGTCCTACTGAGTGAGAGCAGGCAACATAAGACAAACAAGAAAATGACAGTTTTGCAGAAAGCGCCAGTGAGGGTAAATTAGGATGGCATAATGGCTAACATTTTCCAAAGCATCTTGCCTACACATAGAAGTTATATCCCTTTAATTATACCTGTACAGTGAAAGCTGGACAGCTTCCCTGGGGCGGATGAAGTTATCCGGGTATAAAAGCAGACACCAGTGTAGATGATTCCCATACAGGATGATCACATTTATACTAGCCAACACTACGGGTGGTAATAGTGCCACTCTGTTGATAAAAAGTCACCCCACACCTCCCCACTGACACTGGTACAATATCTGTATATAGTCCCAGCCTAACTGAATCCCAGCTGGCTTCTCTAACGACGTGTTCCCCCACCTATCTTGCCTGTGGGGCCCAAGCCAGCCATAATGCTCAGAGCAAGCCTACTGGAGTTGGGTCCTGCACAAAAGGCATCCCAGGGGCACCAGGTCAGGAATTTTTTGGTGCTAATTGCTGTGTATGTGCCCTTATACCCAATTGTCCAGTGTTCTGCCAAAATCTGCAAAAATTCCAGGAAAAACAGGATACTTCCAAACTCATATCCCATACAAGCGGCCATTCCTACAATATTTATGGTATATACCCAAACTCCTCCAGCTTTCAGGCTGCAGGGGTCTGATTTTTCACCAGCTTTGCACCTTGTGTGTCATTTACAGGGTATGTTTACACTTCGAGCTGGAGATGTAGTTTCTCCCACATCTGGCAGTGGGACAAAATCAGATGTGCTTTTGTTAGACAGGAGACACCATTTTTAACAGTGCACCGCTCTTTCTCCTCTGGCATGACCTGGAAAGCAACATGCATGTGGGGTCATGCTGCTGGGGGCTGCACAGTGTGCCCTTAAAGATGGTACCCCCTCTGGCAGCATGTCGTCACACGCACTGTGTGTGCGAGGTCACACCAGCAGGGGTGAGGCAGTGCACTCATCAAAATGGCATCTCTTGTGGGGCGTGACCTCACAATCACTGCACATGAGAGGTCACACGAGTGAGGGCTGGCCCATGCTGCTTCCGGAAGTAATGTCTAGTGTGTGTGAGGCTACCGTAGTGTAGACGTGTCCAGAGTGGTGCAAACCTTTCTGGTCTGATTTGGGTGCATTTCATACTTCATTTGCACAGATGTAAATGATGCATGGCTCAGGGAAGGGTTGACCCAGGCTCAGCTGCCCAGGGAGGCTCAGCTGCACCTGATCTAGGACTTTCAGTCTCCAGGCAGATGCTTTCAAGTCAGCATTGAACCCTGTATTAGGGTCCTTAATACAGAAAGCCTATTTCCCCATCCCCTGTATGGCTCAGAGTGGAAAGCCCTGGGAACTAGGACACACGCTGCCCTCATAGCATGGATGGAGAGGACCCTGCCCGGCCTTCTCCCTGTTCCTCACACACCCACCCCTGCCCAGCTCTGGGCTCGGAGAGTCACAGGACCACGACAGGGACTTTGACCCCCTGTCCAGGCCTGTCGCCAAAGAATAGCTTGCTGCAGATGTTAGCAAGTTCTCCTGGCTATCTTTGCATGGACATACGGCATTGATTCAAAGCCAGACCAAGCAGAGCAAGGACGAGCAGATCAAGATGAATCCCAGCACTGGAGGCCAACAGATCTCTCCCGGTGGATAAACGAGAGCGACAACAAACAGGGAGCCATTGGCACGAATTCGCTTCATTCTACACTCACTCCCTCACTTTGCTTAAGGCTTGAAGAGGAAGGGGATGAGAACGCTGCTCCCAGCGTTATCACAGCACAGAGCGTTTCATTTGCAAAGAGCAAGGCTGCCTGCAGGTGAAGCTGAACCAGAGTGATTCCATTATACCCTGTGCACTGTTCTGTCCGTGTGGCTGAGCTGCTTCCAGTCTAACTCACCTGGTTCCCTGTGCATCTGGTGTCCCCACTCCCCCAGGAACAGTCCCTCCAGGGAACACGGGCCCTCTGACTCCAGTTCCACCGACACAGCCTAAGTGCAGGGACCTGGGAGAAATGGGTCAGAACTGTCTGGGAAAAAATTCTGGGGCCAGGTCATGTTGTCAGTTGGGCACACTCAACTTGCAGCGTGACAGGGCCCAGGCTCAGCAGGCTAGTTCAAAGTAGCCACATCCATAGCCTGGCTTGGCCTGGTTTCCTCTCCATGCTGTGACTGTGGGTGCAGACACTTGCGTGGTAGAAGGGTGCCCAACTAGATACCTGGAGGGTGTTTTACAACGCCTGGCCTCTCTTTATAGAGAGTTACCGGAATCATACAGAGTTGGCACTGCTCCCTGACTGGTGAACTGAAGTTGTTTAATCCATTAGGACAATGAATGAGTAGTGAATACAGATTGAGGACCACTCTATGCAAACAAAAGCTCAGATATCAACAAATAGGAACTAACAAGGGATATTGCCACAGTTAGACTGCACACCTGTTTGGAGGCTGAATGAGTGTTCACAAGCACTGTTGACTGCAGGCTCAGGCCAGCTCTCATGCATATTAAGTAGAAGACACATTTAGCCCAGAACCTTCATAAATTCCAAGGCCAGAAGGGACCACTGTGATCATCTGGCCTGACCTCCTACATAGCACAGGCCAGAGACCTGCCCTGAGTTAATTCCTGTTGGAACGACAGCAGATCTTCTAGAAAAACATCCAGTCTTGATTTAAAATTTCCCAGCAATGGCAAATCCACCTAGCCCTTGGCAAGTTGTTCCAATGGTTAATTATCCTCACTTTAAAAACTGCGTCTTATTTCTTGTCTAACCCACTCCAGCCACTGGAACTTTTTATACCTTTGCCTGCTAAACTGAAGAGCTCTCTCTTCAGACACTGCTGTTCTCCAGGACCTTAGAAATAGTCACAACGATACCGATTGGGGCGTGTTAATTGAGAGTTGATATTAGGCTCAATGTAGGGAAGTAACTGGGTGGAATTCTATGGCCGGTGTTATATAAGTAGGGCCCTACCAAATTCGTAGCCATGAAAAATGTGTCATGGACCATGAAATCTGGTCTCCCCCCGTGAAATCTGGTCTTTTGTGTGCTTTTACCCTCTACTACACAGATTTCACGGGGGGAAACCAGTATTTTTCAAATTGGGGGTCCCGACCCGAAAGGGAGTTGTGGAGGGGGAGGGGGGGGTCACAAGGTTATTTTAGGGGCTGGTTGTGGTATTGCCACCCTTACTTCTGTGCTGCCTTCAGAGCTAGGCGGTCGGAGAGCAGTGCTTTTGGCCAGGCACCCAGCTCCGAAGGCAGTGCCCTGCCAACAGCAGCGCAGAAATAAGGGTGGCAGTACCATATCGTACCAGCTCTGAAGGCAGAGCCGCCACCAGCAACAGCACAGAAGTAAGGATGGCCTGGCATGGTATTGCCACCCTTACTTCTGCACTGCTGTCTTCAGAGCTGGGTGGCTGGAGAATGGCGGCTGCTGACAGCTCTGCAGGCAGCAGCACAGAAGTAAGGGTGGCAATACCATGCTGCTGCTCTCCAGCTGCCCAGCTCTGAAGGCAGCGCTGCCACCAGCAGCAGGGCAGAAGTAAGGGAAGCAGTACTGCAACCCCCCTTCCAACCCCCCCACAAGTCCTTTTTGGGTCAGGACCTCTACAATTACAATAACGGGAAATTTCAGATTTAAGTAGCTGAAATCATAAATTGTACTCTTTTTAAAATCATGTGAAATTGACCAAAATGGACTATGAATTTAGTAGGGCTCTATATATAGGAAGTCAAACTAGACGATCTGATGGATTCTTCTTGCTTTAATGTAGGAATTTATGAAGAAAGGTCCACATTCCACTCTCCAGAAGCAAGCCACAGACTTCCAGGAAGCTACAGATCCCCTGCTAGGTGCCCTGCCCTCATCCAGTAGTACAGCAAAGTAACATTAGCCCCAGATCCACCACAGACAATGTCCTACTCCCTATGACAACTGAATGGAATCAACCAGCGAAAACAGAGAACAAAGAAGAAGTGCTGCAAATTAGTGAGGCCTTTAGGAAATAACCACTGGAATGTGGGAAGTAAGGAGCAGGTGGGATCGCTATGTAAGATGTGTGGCGTGCATGGCAACCTCTCACCCCTTCTGCGTCCTTCGTACCATACGACAGTGTACAGGATGTAATGGATGTTGTCCAAAGAAGGCAAAGAAATGGAAGTAACCAGTGATCAGTGTGTGATATGTGCATATTCTCACATATTTCATACTTCAGCCAAGCAGTAAAAACAATGATTTAATGTTCATAAAGTTGATCCTCATCCTCTGGGAATGTTTTACTCACTGACTGACCCTCTTTGATTTGTAGCATTCACTCTGTTCCCGACGGGTTTAAAATAAACTCTCAAGATATGAGCAATGATACCTCACGAAGGCTGGGTTTACCGTCTCTGACACGCAGCGCTCGGGTGCTGTGAGGCATGGTTCAAAACAGAATGGGGACATTATCTCAGCAATATAATGTTGTTATTTAGTAACATGGACGATGCAAATGAAATCCAGAAGGCCAGAAATGTATCACTGGTGTCAGAAAAGTGCCATGTGCTTTTCAAACAGCCTGTTTCCAATCAAAATTATTATTATTATTACTACTACTACTATTTTTTTTTTTAGCTCCGCAGCTCCTAGGAGCCACTGTCATGGACCGGGACTCTGTGGTGACAGGTGCTGTACAACACACAGCAAAACGACAGTCCCTGGCTCAAAGAGCTTCTGTTGAACTCATCCACTCAAGCAAAGCCATGCTAGGAGGCAGCAGTGGCCCCTTCTACCAAAGCCAACTGCTGGTGTGGCATCAGCGGGAGGTGCCTAAACCCCCGGTTTGATCTGTCATATCAGGCTCTGTCCAGACTCGGGCAGACGCCTCTGCGTGGTTTCCAAAGAGACCTCTGGGGAAAAAGCTAGGGACACCTTGTCACTGCTACGTTATTGTTCTATGCAAATATTGTAGTGATCTAATTTGCATAGATGCATATACTGCACGTTTGCATCTGACCATAAACTTTAGTTTTAAAACACCGTGTCATGGATTTAAGGCAGGTGAAAGGTCTTGGATTAATATCCCTGGTGTTTTACATGATCCATGTATCTACAGGGCAGCAGTAGGGGAAGCTACCCACATATATGGCCCTGCCAGCAGGCATCAGCTCTGATCTGGGGGATTCCTCAGAGGTAGCTCAGTCTTTATGGCCCATTCTATTCTTGGCCCCTCTGCTGAGCCCATCCATTAGTGAACGTCTGCCTGGGTTAGAGCACTCCACGCTGCAGCATTTGTTCCCTGGATTTTCAGGGAGCTGCACTGGGTTTTTCTGTCCAGAGACCATGAGATCTTGGCAAGGGACGATTTCACCATATTGCCAACCCAGAGCACTCAAAAATAATAGCTGAGACATGAAACAATTCAATTGGCTTAACCTTAAGACAGTGAAAAATAAAAGCTGGGTGTTTGTTTGTTTGTTTGTTTGTTTGTTTGTTTTCTGGTTACTGAGCCTTTGGATCCCACCCTGGTCACATTTTCAAGCTATTCTCTGCAATCACAGGGGTTAGAAACTTGCTTTCTTTAAAATGAAAGCTAAGGTTCTCACATAATAACATGACTCCAGGAGCTGGGGCTTTAAGTAAAACACCAAATATCATGAAACTATCAATAGTTGGCTACACTGATTTTTCTCGCCAAGCCGTCGTGCATTACAAGACAAAAGAAAATATCGAGATGTTTATAAAAGCCATTTCCATCCTCACAACTGAACATCTGCTGTTTTGGTAAAGAATAGTACATTTTACTTACACTTTCGAGACTACAAACCAATATAGCGGCGATTGGCCACCCTTCCTAGATTAAATCTGGACACAGGATACTTTCTTTAAAATCTGTACTAACAATGAATTGGGGAAGGTGACTCTCCTACGATCTCACTCAACTCAAGCTTTTCTTCACAGCCATGAAGGCTAAAATCATAATTTTTTAAACTGAAAACTGAGATTCTGTCATCACCACCTGACACCAGGATCTGGGACTAGAAACATCCCAGTGTTGCCAGCTCGCATGGCTTTATTACGAGTCTCATGAGTCACACTTTTCTTGAAGCCTCATGTCCTGGCATCACGCAATTAGAGAAGAATCTCAGCTTTGCTTTAAGAAAGAAAGTTCCCAGCCCTCCTGGTTGTGGAGAAGAGTTGGAAAATGTGACTCCCAATGATTCAGGACCCGGAAAGTGAAGAACAAGAACCCAACATTTATTATTTTTATAATCTCCTGACTTTTACATCAATCTTACCATTTTTTGGGAGGGTGACTCATGATTGGGAATGTTTGCAAATGGTACAGCTGCAGTTTCTAAGTTTAACACTGGTGAGAGGTCTAATAAACTCCAACCTGAACATTCCTGTCACAGTTCCTGGGTGACCTGCCCCTCCGACCCCCGCCTGCTCTCATCAACCTCCATTCTCAGGTGTCTCGGGGGCGGACTCATGATTCTTCCACTCAGACTGGCTGGGGTGGCAGTCCGCTGGTGCTCACCATAATTACCTCCACAGGGCTGACCTGGGCTCAGAACCTGCAGTTCCGTTCCTTCTCCAGGAGCAGTGCCAGTGGCTAGCAGGGACCAAACAGCCTTCTTCCCACAAAGTATTACTAATCAGACCCACAGGCTTCTACTGTAATGCCTCCCTCTGTGTCAGCCTGTCTCCCTAGCCAGTGGCTGACCCCGACCCCTTTCCACTCCTGACAACAGCTGGTTTAACCTGGGGTGCTCGTTTGATCTCCAAGCTCCCAGCCTTGGCAGCACTTATAGCTTGTTGAAGATAAGATACAGGCTCCTGGATGCTAACAGCTTGCCCCACTGTCTTTCAAGTGTGTGCTGGGGTGTCCTTATCTAAACCGGTTGTGTGGCTTTCCTGTTTGCTCTTCCCCTATAAAGTCAAATGCATACGTTGACAGAGGACATTCTGATCACCACCCACATTATACAGTAACCTTGTCTTGCTAGCCAGGTCATAATAGTCACACCAGTCCACAGGAGCTTCTTGTCCCTCACGTAATGATTAGTTGGTAGATGATGACACGGGTGTGACTCATCAGCCAATCCAACCACTCACTTTCAGTAACCAGTTGTATAACAAGGGGAAAGGTAGTTCTGTGCCCAGGAAATACTAGAGGCCAGGGGCGAGACCAAAGTGCTCTGAGTTACCCCAGTGTAAACCCACGGACTGCAGGGGAATTGCTCTCGATAACGGAGAGCAGAATCTTAGACCCCAAGGTGAGGGCAATGGACGCCGGTGATGGAACGAACATTGTGTCATTCATTGTAAGCCATCAGCCTACTGGTGACGCTGGCAATGAGGCCTGCACCAGGAACAACGGACAGACTTGACCTACAGGTGAAGGTTGCCCTCCGAGATGTAGCTGCTTCCCTACACATTTCCCTGTGATGCTCACGGGGCTGCCATGGCTGCAGGCAGAAGAGCAAAAGCAGGGCTGGTCTACAGGTAGAAATGTCACAGCATTACTCTGGGTATGGTTATACAGCTATTGATATACCAGTATAATTCCCCCATGGGAATAAGAGTGACCGTGGTGGAGCAAGACAAGTATAACTAGAGCTGTCTAGTTAGCCTGCAAGAGTAATGCCAGGGCCTAAATCTGTAAACCAGTCCTAAATCTGCAAGGGCTTCTCCTCCCACTGCTGCTTCTGGACTGTGGGAAGGGAACATGTGGGGAGAAGCAGGAGGAAGAGCGGGAGGGCCACAGAGGTGTCCAGCTAGTGACGGAGAAGAGGCGCCGTGGGAGACACAGGGCTGCCCATTCTCAACCCCTCCCGCTGCGGAAGCACTCCCACTGCTACCACCACGCCGAGGAGAAAGGAAAGCAGGCGGTGGCCCTTTGCACTGGCAATGTGGATCCAACCCGGGGGCAGTGAGCGAGTCCTCAGGCAGATTCTCCAGCACCAGTCAGGCTGGTATTAGAGCAGAAAACAAACACCATGAAAATAAAACCAGTGCCAAAATGGCTCTGAAGTGCCCACTCTGGAGACAGCACAGGACAGGGCTGGGACTCCCAGGGACACAGAGGAGTCTCTCCTGCCAACTCTCACAGAGCTAGGACAGCTCTCCTCTGTCTCACTATGATGCTGCTCTCTGGCAGTGAGGCATCCACTCAGGCGGAGCTGTCCTCGGAGCAGATTGAGTCTGGCGCTGCACAGGTAACCAGCATGGGGGCACAGCATGCCCTCTCTGAACACTAGAACTGTGATATGTGGGCCAGACAAGGCCAGGGCTTGGGCCAGTCACTCCTCAGGCTGGTCAAGCAAGGCTGGCATGGGAGGAGTGCCCTCGAAGCCCCATTCACTCTGGCCCATGCCAGCCTTAAACATGAGGCGCTTCTCCTCTGCCCTGTGCTCTGGGTGGCAAGTCACACCAGCACAGAGCGAGGGCTGGGTCAATAGGGGTAGGTACAATGGACCGCTCTTTCTGGGGAAGGTTTTGCTCCAGAACACCCAACAGATCAAGATGAATCAAACCACAAGAATTTGTGTCTTATGTGACTCACTACCATCTTCCTGGTTTAAACTCTCAGCCAGGAGGGTCACAAAATAGTCACAGTCTCTCCTTGAAGGAAAAGCAGATGTTGATGTGGGTAAATATTCTCTCCTCAGGGCAGACGCAGATGTCAGGCCAAAGACAGAGAGAAAGGAGAATGCAAACAGCAGTGAGAACCCTCACTGAAGCTGCATCCAGCTGGGAGCCCTGCAGGACACCTCTCCTTCAGCACCTCTGCAGTTGCTAAGCTCATTTACCCAGGATGATTTCAAAGGTCCCACTCAACCCACCATCACAATCTGTTGCCAGAACAGCTCATATCTGCTCTGGTAATGCCAAAGAAAGGCTCTCTTTGTACAAGATATGGAGTCACATGGGTGAAATTCACCCCTGAGAAAAGACCTGTGCATTAGTGAAGGGCGTTAAGGGAGGGGGGGACTTTTGCTGGCCCTCTGCATGGAGGGAATTCCACCCACACTAAACACTCTCTCTTTAATCTCTCCTCCCCGTCACATTCACTAGTCAGTTTTGCTGCCCTTCACCAGACCTTTCCTCTTTCTGCTTGATCACGGATAAGAGGAGGTCTCCAGTAGTCAAGCAGGATTGCCCAGTGGCAAGAGCACTAGCCTAGAATTTTGAAGACCTGTATTCAAGTCCCTGCTCTACCAGATTTCCTGTGTGACCCTGGTCACATCACTTAGCCTTTCTAAAGCTCAGTTGCCATGTGTCAGTCAGGGATAATAGCGCTGCCTGGCCTCATGGGGGTGTGATGAGGGTCAATCCATTGATGACTGTGAGGTGCTCAGACAAAATGGCAGGTGAGTACCTTAGACAGCAGCAGGGTCAGGTGCACCATTTGTCTCTAGACTGACAGTGGCATTACTGTGTGGTTGTGCAGAGAAGCTACATATTTGCCCTGCACATCTTTCTGTTCCAGTCAGGGTCTCACTCTGCGCTCATTCCCTTGGTAGCTGAGCACATTTGTCTGGATCTTGCAGTTTACAGCTAGAAAGTCAACTTTGCCTGATGGCAGGAGACAGCGGTTGGGGAAGATGGCTTTGGTTATCCAAAGAATAGACAGCAGCAGCCAGGGAGGGACTGGGGAAGAGGAGGGGGTGGGCCTGTGGAGGAACAGGTAAGGGGCAGGCCGAGGAGAAGCAGGAGACAGCGTAAATGTTTGAACTGGAGAACAAAAGGACTGCCCTGTGAGATAGATAAGAAGAAACTCCATTAGCTGGTAGCAGTAGAAGGCTGTTGTACTCCCCCGGCCAGACACTAGAGGCAGACACAAGGCATGTTGCCTGTGCTTTGCTGCAGCTCCAGATACTGTGGTAAGGTAGGTAGGAAGAAACTGACTTGGGAGAGTAATTAGTTCCAGAGGAGCAGGGGTGGTGGGCAGGGCCTCCAGTTAACGAGAGAAGGCAGTTTCCTCTGTTCATTCATTTATGCTGCAGGCTTCTCAAACAGGTGAGTGCAGGCCATGTTAATGAGGACGGATTCACAGGCTGTGGGAATTTTCCACCTCCTTCTCCAGCTCCTATTTGCATAAAGATATTCATTAAAATAATCAAAAGTGCCAGCCAGCTACAAAGAAACCGGCGCTGGGTGCAGCATGCCCCAATTCTGTCAGTGGAGGGAATTGGGGCTCTTGTTCCACAAGAAACAGGAAACAAAAGCTAAGGGAGAGAAAAGGGAAGAGGAAGAGCTGGTAGGAGGCAGGACTGATGCAGCATCTCGCATCACTACGAGTGGTTTAAGGATCTTGACCCCATTGGACCCACTGATTTCGATGGAGTCAGGATTTCACCCTACATATACTGTCATTGCAATTTCGTACACCTCAAAGGGGAAACCCGCTCCCATGCCAATGGCCAGCACCCAAAGCCACTCAAATCCCACCACTAGAGTCCCCTCCACTAAAATGGCACAAAAGTAAGGCTACAAAACTATCACGGAGTCTGCCATTTTACAAGATCTCTCTGACTTCTTGAGAACTCCAATAACTCAGCCCAGGGCAGCAGGGCTCAGGCTCGGGCCAATAAATCCATGATTTATTATTGCTCGCATCCTGTCTGTGACTTTTAATAAAAATACTTGTGCCAAAACTGTAGCCCTACACATAAGTGATGCATGGACCATCTCTGCGCAAGGGAGATTTTCACCATCTACGAGTTTATTTCAGCTCGATGCCGATGATTTTTTTTAAAACCAGGATGCTGTCAGTTCAAAGCTGGCACTGGTATCTGAACACGGCAACGTGCCCCCAACCAGGCTAAGGAGGGGGGTGGGCTGGCTGGCGGGCTGGCTAGTGTGGTGCATTTGGCTCACAGCTGTTCAGGAAGGGACCCTGAGTGCTGTATGGCTCTTTGTGACTGCTCTGGACTTTGTCAATCGTTCTTTCTTGGGATCAGGTTTCCTGTGTGAGAGCCCAGGGCTCGCCAGAAACAGCTCGGGGGAGTCACCCTCCCTGCCAGCACCCAACGAGGGTGCTCTGCACAATTAGCACACTTGTTTCCGACCACGCTTGTAGCCTCCTTCTCTGAAGCACCGGCCCAAGTGATGCTCATCTCTGAGCACAGAGAGGGGCCTGGGCCGGGTGATAAGACTTCAATTCAGTTAAAAGCCCATGTACCTTAGAAGAAACCAGCTTGGATGTACAGGACGGGTCTCCCGATCATCCTGCCTCAACCACTGTGCGCCCCTCCCCACCCCCGTCCTCTCCACCTTGCTCCGCTCCAATTTGTCCGATGAAATATAAAGCTCCCCTCCCCGAAGCACGATCCCCAGGGAAAGACAACAGCTGTTTTCAGGGATAAATTGCTACTGTTGGTAGCAGCTCAGCTGTGTTGGCTGTCATTCCCGCTGGAGATGCCATTCACTCCTGGGGATTTATCGCTGTTTAACCTCCCAGATTGTCCCATCGTCTCTCGATGCCTCTCTCACTCCAACACAGCTTGCTCTTTGCTACCTGTAATGAGTCACCCTGGGGGAGATGGTTCCCCAAGCATCCTCTGTGGTGAAAGCTCATGCACGGTGCTCATTTAGCTGTGCTGCAATTGCTTTGACAGTCCCTTCATTCTCTGCCTGTCTAGTGGCCTTGATGATTCTCCACTGGGGTTCCTCCTTCTTACTGATCAGATTTCAAAGGTTACAGTATTTGGCTTTTTACCTGATGTATCTACACAACGAACAAGAGCGGTTGTCATCCTGCTTCCTGTGAACTGCGCCTTTAAAAGCAGAGAAATTCCCCTGCCATTTTGTGGCTCATTTCATATGCAGATTGGTACCGAGTGAATCACCCTATGCTCTCTCTCTCAACCATAAGACATTATACTGGTTCTTTCTTTCTCTGTGGTTTTCCTCAATTTGAACTAAAGGTCACCTCGAGTGACAGATACGTGATTTGCTCATTGAGCATTGAAAAGATAGATTTTATTTTATTTTATTTTTTTAAAACAAAGCCTGGAAGAGCTATAACCCTTCAAGCTTCTAGGCAGAAAGCAACGTTTTGATTAGGTAGATGCTTCCCCTGTAGGCAGGTTATTCCATAATTGCCCACTAGGGGGTTCTTGTCTTGCACCTTCCCCTGGCCACTGTTGGAGGCGGTATACATTGCTCTGATCTGTTATGGCAATTCCTATGATCCTAAGTTATATTAGTGTGAATCAGGAGTAATTCCACCGCTCTCGGTTCACACTAGCGTGCCTTAGATCAGCAGTTCTCAAACTGTGGGTCGCAACCCCTCTCTAGTGGGGTCACTAGGGCTGGTGTTAAACTGGCTGGGACCCAGGGCCTGGGGCGCAGGCTTTGGATTCAGCCCTGGGCAGAAGGGCCCAGGTTACAGACCTGCCCCCACTCCCGGGGATAAAGCCCTTGGGTTTCAGCTTTGGCTCCCCCTGCCCAGGGTGGGGGGGCTCAGGTGGGCCCAGGCTTCTGTCCCCCCTCCTGGAGCCGTAGTAATTTTTGTTGTCAGAAGAGGGTGGGGGGTTGCAATGAAGTTTGGGAACTGCTGCCTTAGACCAGGATCTGTCCCTTATATTTCTTCATACAGCCACTCTGGCTGTCTCCATTTCTCAGGGCAGAGTTTCTCTTCCATTCCATAAGCCTCAGAAACAGAGTGCGCTCACCGCTGGTGCACTCCCTCATGGCTGGGCTGGCACAGTGGGCACTTCTCCTCTAGCACCCCTTGTCGGAGTCAGCCCACTGAGCGTGTGACAACATCCTTTGCCTTTTGCTCTCATATCCCGCACTCCATTCCTGTTGCTCTGTGCATAATGCCAGGGCCATCCCTGCAGTGCTACACTCAGGCCAGCCTGCTAGATTTCTGAATTTCAGCCACTTTGCATTGTCTCTGTTGATGCTTGTGTTAGTGCTCACTGTAGCACTAGGATTTGATGTGTTATGTAAAGCAGAAATGTTCTGAAAGCAGAAAGGAATGGCCTAGTGTGCCACTGGTAAAGATGCATCAGCCGAATTGTGTGTCTGAAGCTGATTTCAAGGCAGTAATAGACCTTTGGGATCACCGTTTTGTTGTAGGTTTAAAATTAGCATTTTGAAATAAGTAAAAGAATGCAAGGGTTGTTTTATCCTGCATTGCAATCTGATGTTCCTGTTCAAATGTTCTATGTAAATCAATCCTATTTTGTGTGTGAATGAGGAATGTGTGTGTTAGAAGATACATGTGAAGGCCGTCACTGGACCAGATGTTCTAGGGAGGAACCAAGGACAGACGTAAAGGTGCCAGGAGATTGCAACATGCCCCATTGAGATGTCAAAGGAGGGTAGATTGATGACTCTAAAAATGAGGGAGGCACCTATCAATGGGGACAAGATAGGTGTGATCAAAACCAGCATGGAGTAACTCCCCGAGAGACTGATGAAGGAACAAGATAAAGGATGAGAAAAACAATGTAAGAAAACAAGCACCCGTCAAATGGTGATTGTTTACAACATGACGGTGCAAAACTCATTGGTCCCAATGAAGGAAGATTACTATATAAACAATGGGCCTTGCCACGAAACTTTAGGTTCATCCTGCCAAGACTTTCCCAGAGCATCGTGTTGTGACCGACAGAACCTGGCTCCTCCCTACCTGTGATCAACTTAGCTGGCCACTAGGTTGCTTCAGACTCTGGACTGGTAACTATAACATTGACTGGCAGGACAGTGTGTGCGTGTGATTGAATCCATATGTTAACTGTTGTATCTCCAATAAACGTGGCGTATTGCCTTTTCCTTTGAAGACGATCCCATTGCTTTTTATCACTCTCCACCATCCTAATCTCAGCAAGTTTCCTTCTGCCTCGGTCTTCCTCTTCTGCAGGAGATGCTACCAGAGCTAGTTGAAAATTTTCCAATAAAACTTCTTCCCTGTTGGGAAATCCTGTTTCATCAAAATCAAACTGTTTCATGAGAACATGTTGGTTTTGATGGAAATTTTGTTGGGAAAAGGGAGCCTGGATGTCCAGAATAACCCAGTGGACTATCCCAGTCTCTACACTGTCTGCTTCAGTTATGTGGAATAGGGACTCGAACCCGGGTCTCTCCCATCCCACTGGGGGATTGGATATTCAAGCAGGAAGGATCTCTCTCTGCATTCTAACAAGGGACAAAACACATTTCAAAATTGGTCGTAAAACAAAACTGTGGCTCTTTGGCCAGCCCCAGCTGCGAACCCTCCCAGCTCTCTATGACCTGGGTCATTGTCAGTCCCTCCTGGTTATTAACAGCCACGTGAAACCGCCTTTGTTCTACCGTATTTCGCACCTTTAATAATTAAGCGGCTGCATTCAGCTTTTAACTGATTCCGTCCCTGTCTGACGTTAGCTCAGGTGAGCCCCGATGTTGCAGGGACCCGTACAAGGTGTCAAATCACTTTTGAAAGAAACAAGATGCTTTTTGAGTTCCCATTGTCTAATGTCAAGTGTGACAAAGGAGCAGTTGCAAAGGGTTCGTTCCTCACACGCTCAGGCAGGTAGTGGTTTCACCTCACCAAGTGAGCTGTGCTAAGACTTTTAAAGCTATACATCGTCAGAGGAGGAGATGGCAAAGCCCCTGGAGATCCTGCTCTCTTGGCCAGCTGCCTTGGCTACAGGACTGATTCTTGGATGCGTGGCACTAAGCTGATGGAAAGGGCTCTATACATGTGTCCAGGCTCATTTAAACTCTCCAGGCAGTGGGGTTAACAGCACTTCACTTGAACTGAACTCACAGATTGATTATGGTTTCTGGCATCACCTGCCTTTCCCTAGTCTCCAAGGGTTGCTCAGAGGAGACAGTGGCTGGTACCTTCCCCACTCCCAGGAGTGTTTCATTCTGCTAACTGATTTCAAAGGGTCAATTTGGTCCAGCAAGGAAGGGCTCTTGGAAAACACCACAGGCCTGATTCTCTCCCGCTCACTATATTTGGGACTTATCACCAGAGGATGATGTATTTACCCTCACAATGTCCCCAGGGATACAGGCCCAGAAAGGCTAAGTGACTTGCCCAAAGTCACACAGAGAGTCTGTGGCAGAGCAGGGTCTTGAACCCACATCTGCATTGCCCAAGCTAGCAGGTGCGGCTCTAGTTTTTTTGCCGCCCCAAGCACAGTAGTTAGACAGCCTTCAGTGGCACGACTGTGGGAGGTCCGCTAGTCCCGCGTCTTCAGCATGCCTGCCGCCGAATTGCCGCCGAATCCACGAGACCAGCGGACCTCCCGCAGGCAAGCCACCGAAGGCTGCCTGACTTCCACCCTCGCAGGGACCAGCAGGGCACCCCCTGCGGCTTACTGCCCCAGGTACGTGCTGGGAGCACTGGTGCCTGGAGCCACTGCTGCAGGCTAGCCCACCTGGGCTAGCCCCCTTCCTTTCATCTGGTGTGCCATGTGCACCTGTGCAGAGTGCATGCCCTATGCTGCCCCACGTGAGTGGGAAATGTGAATGTGGAGCACTTTACATCCAAGTTGCACTGTCCTGTGGGGGGCCCCCACAGCACAGATTGTGCCAAAGGCCTCGGTGGCCTGCTACTGGCTTTGCTTTCCCCCACTGGGCTATGGGCCCACACCCAGTCCCAATGGGATTAAGGACTAGGAAATGGCCCTCCATGAACAGCTGCCAACAGCTCCTTTTCCCGTCTCCCTTCAAACAAACAGCCCTGAAAACTTCTTTCATGGATGCTCAGGCCAAATTATTATGCCACTTAGAAGAGTGTATCAAAATAAAGTATAAAGTTACTGGGAAAGCGCTGCTTGTGGCTGCAGAGTTATGGGTGAGCTGCGCTTTGCACCTAGACTCGGGAAGGCGTTCAGATACTGCAGGGATGAGTGCGGCATAAAAACCCATGTAGACCAGACCAGAGCAGGGATCCAATCACTTTGCTTTGTATGTGTATATACAGGCTGATTACTTTTAATCACTTGTGCATTTAACCACTCCCTTAGGGTTAGCAGATGTCAGCAGTGCAGAACAGAGCTGAGAGAATAATTGATTTCTCAGTTTAGGGGCCAAACAACACACTGAAAATAAAATCAAAACTGATCTATTTATTTTACCCAGATCTGGAGGAAAAAATTCATTTCAGCTCAAACAAAACATTTTGTTTAACCAAAACATTTTTTTTCCATTTTTTGATTTTTTGGGGCCATTTTTCCAGGTGTTTTTTCACCTTTTTGTGTGTGTGTGTGTGTGTGTGTGTGTGTGTGCGCACGCTTGTAAAAAAAATGGAATTTTGAAATGTAAGTCTGTTTTGAAACAAAAAATCAAAATGTTTGAAGTTGCAAGAACAAAATGGTTCTAAATGAAAAACTGAAATAAAACATTTCCACTTTATAGATATTTGTTTTGCTCAAAGTCTTTGCCAGATTCAACCTCAATTCACAAATAGTTTCTGTGCTCTGAAAAATGCATTTTCCAGTTAATTTACTAGTCAATGAAAAAATTCCTCTCCGCTGTGGTGCAGAATGAACTCTCTGGAAGTGGACCTTGCCTGGGAGTTCGGGCGTTGACTAATGTAGTCAACAATTTCAGGGTAGTATGTTAGCTAAAGCTGCATCGGACTCAGGGCCGGTGCAAGGAAGTTTCGCACCCTAGGCGAAACTTCCACCTTGCACCCCCCAGCCCTGTGGCAGCTCTCCCCTACCCCCGCGGCAGTTCCCCCCACAGGGAGCCATGCGGCACCTCCCCACCCCAGCTCACCTCTGCTACGCATCCTCCCCTAGCACGCCACCCCCGCTCTAATTCGCCTCCCCTCCCAGGCTTGCGGCGCCAAACAGCTGATTGGTGCTGCTAGCCTGGGAGGCGGGAGAAGTGGAGCAGCGACCGCGCGCTCCAGGAGAAACCGCTGCCAAAAAAAAAAAAATTGGGGGCACTGCTTTTTGGCGCCCCCAAATCTTGGCGCCCTAGGCAACCGCCTAGTTCGCCTTAATGGTAGCACCGGCCCTGATCGGACTTCAAAACACTGAACATTTCAACAGAGAAAGCATCAGCCTCTGCCGGCATGAATGATCCAATATCTCTGCAGATCAGTGTTCTGGGGGCTGCTGTTTAATCCCTATTAACACAGAGTGATTTCAACATTAAAATTAATGAGCTATGCCAGTTCAGTGCAGAGTATTTTAAATTGCATTTCCGCCTAGCTTTCCTTAGGTTCAGAAAATATCGTGAATTATTAATAATGTAACAAAAGCAGGCTAATGCTTTCAGAAATGTCCTAGCTCTGCCACTGACCTGCAAGGTGCCCTTGGGCAAGTTACGTCCCAGCTCTGTGCCTCAGTTTCCCCATCTGTAAAGTGGGGATAATGATACTGACCACCCTTGTAGAGCACTAGGAGATATATGGATGGGAAGCGCTGTGGCGAGGTATTATCATCTCATAGTATGTCTCATGAGCTATTTATAACCCAGTCTTGTTGTCAAAGTATGACTCACGTTGGGTTTCTTTGGGATTCCTCCCCTTTCTGGGTCTGACTGGGCCACTCTTACTTGTGCCGGGGAGCAGTTACTCGTGTGAGTGGTCCCACTGCGCCTGAGTCGCCTCTGTCAGGAGTTAATGGGACAGACTTAAGGGCCGTGCAGCTGGACAGCCTGTACTCCAGGACACAGGTCACACAAGCACGGTGGTGGGCTGCCCGCAGCTTCCCTTGTGGGCAAACACCGTGGCAAGCATTACGTAAGATATGTGTCAGCGAGAAACAAACTCAGTCCTGCTTTCCTGGGACTCTCCAGCTCCTTGTAAAGAGTTTGGGCTGGTTCTGCTCTTCCTCCCTGACAGACAATGTTCAACAGCTTCAAAATCATAGACACTCTTCCACCGCCAGCGAAGCTTCTTGCAAGCCAGCCTTCAACGCTGGGTACCAAGCCCTTCCTCAACACAACAACAATGTGAAGGTCACCCCCCTTCCTAAGCACCTCTTCTATGCACCAACTTCTGCCAAGCCCTTCCTATTCCCTGCTCTTTTAGCCAAGCCCACCGCTGTAGTTCTGAAGGCCCTTTTCCCCAGCAGTTTCCCTCTGCCACCCTTCCTAAGGGGCTCTGGCAGCCTTTCCCAGGGGCCACCTGACTACTCCTGCGTCCTGTTCCCCCTCCCAAAGGAGGGTCCTACTCTCTGTAGGAAACACCTGTTTCCTTCTGCATCTGATTAACCACCAGGGCAAGCTGGCCCCAGGCTCCAGGCTCTTGAACAGGGGCTTGGCGGCTTGGAGTTTGTGCTTTTGGCTTTCCCTGCCTCCTCCTGTTTTCTTGCATCACTTTCCCCATTTTTCCCCCCTGTAACTTTGACAATAAGACTTGTGGGAACCTGAACAATCTCTCCTCAAATTCCAAGGAGCTTCCAGCTGGTTTTGCTCCACAAACTTTTAGGAGCCGGTGTCTCCTGCTTGCAAAATTACAGTGACCCCCTCGCTGTCCTTTTGTCCCTGCAAAACCCATTGCATCCCTCCCAACAATCGTCACACACACCATGGCTGCGAGTTCTGTGGCTTCCTTTCTTTATTAGAGCACAAGGGCTTCACAACTGTTGGTTGCTTAGTGCGGGTCTGGATTTTCATGTGAGCTCCTCCTTCGCACCCAACCTGCTGAGCGCTTTGGAAAACATGGCAGAGTGACCGCGCCGGTCTGAGGCGTCTTACAGCATCCTCCAAACCTTGTGGTACATTTTCATGAGCACAGAAAAATGAATTTTGATGATCCCTTGGTCCTTGCAGATCATGCACCAGCCTGGCACTGCGGGCTCGTTCCCTGGAATGAACTGATTTGGATTCACAGGTCAAAGCAGAGAATGTGACTCCCACTGCAAACAGCATCATCAGGAGCATATTGATTCAATGACATCCGATCCTCCTCGCATCTCTGAACTCTGCCAGACAGGTGATCCTGGACCCTGTGCTCCTGAGGGAATCTCCATTCCACCTTTAGCTCTTGGCTCCTCCTCGCTACCAAGCAGGGTCAGCTTCTCGTGCATTGAAATTGGGACTGGGGCTCAGCTTGGCAGCTGTTTCCAAACACACCTCAGTGACATCCTGTCTTTGCAAACTCCCTTTTGGAGGCCTCTGTGGGGCTGAAACTAAAAACAGGAACACTCTCCCCCTCCAAATCCTCTTTAAGGGCCTGAGCCAGCTCCCACTGAATTCAATGGGCCTTAATCCCTCACAGATGGAAGTTCTGGTTTGTCCTCATGGCTGGAGTGCCTCCTCATGCCAGGCTGTGGCAGGGGTTTCTCTAGTCTACCACTCCCAGCTGTCAGATGCTTCCTCCCATTCTAGTGGGTCACCTTTCAATTCCGTCCCTTCTGAGGGAACAGAAAAACCCAAAGTGTAATAGTCTTTGGGTCAGGCTTTTGAATCCCCCTCTCAGACTTGCCAGTCTGTGCCTCTCTTAGGCCTGAGGCTTGTGTTTCCCATCATGCAGGGAAACCAGGTCTGCCCTCTCCCCTGGGTCCCAGCCCAGGGACTCTGTGTTGGGCAGCTAAGGACTGCACCTTACACACCCTCACCCCTTCTCTGAGCTGCTCCTACCCTTCCTGTTTTTCACGTCTCCACTACTCCCATGCTGGACTTCTGTCTCCTCGCCTCCTCAAGGCCACGCTTAGCCTCTCTGGCAGCCTCACATCTCTGTCTAAGCTGCGGCCCTTTATGCCAGCTGCTGCTAAATTGCCCTGAGTCACAGCTGGTGGGTAACTAGTCTGTCTATTAACTCCTTCCTGGCTGTCACAGTGGGGGGGCTATCCATTCCCATCACCCCCGCCCCCAGCGACATGTGGGGAGCACTCATGCCACCCAGAACCTGGGTCTAGAGTCCGTCTGAGCAGTGAAAAGCCTCTTCTCTCCTCACTCACGACGTGTGAGCTCCTTGTGACCTACGCAGGCAGAGCTGGGAGTGTGGACCGGGAGAGATGATGGCATTTCAGGCTCTCTCCCAGCCTACATCCATTTTCAGCTGAATATGTGCATGTGAGTGGCTTAGCCAAGGGTGAGGTGTTTCTCTTATAATGGGGCTGCTGCGGTCAGATTCCCATCCTGCTGCAATGCTGAGAACAGCTTTATTTGTGCATGGCTCTCTCCGTTCGCCTGGATTTAGGGGACGTTGTTTGTGGGTGACTTTTCAACCTTGGAAACCGGCAGAAATTTCAGACACAACGTGATGTTTCACTCCATATTCTTTAAGGAAATATGCTTATGATATGGATAGGACAAAACTGAGATGTACTTTATGCAAGATGGCTCATGTAAGATAGCATTGGAAAAGGTACGATTTACTAAATGCGATTATCCAATTTGTATGCCTGTATCATTCCTGTATCTGAAGTTAGGAATATTGACCATGTATCTGTATTTCAAATGGGTTACCTTGGGTGTCATCCCCACCCAGCCCTTCAGGTACAGCACTGAGAATGCCAGACAGTGCTAATGGCCCATTCGCAGAGACAATGGTCTGTAAAAGAGCTTTGTCCTCCTGTGGGCGCTGGAGACAGCCTACGAGTAATGGCTGCCACAGCCCTGCAGAGACACTGGTCCGAGTCACCCTTGGACACCAGTGTTTTTCCACTGGAAGACAAAGGGTTCCCGCCTTACACAAGAGCTATATAAGGCAGGGAGGTGACATCACCATGGTTCTCCTCTGCCTCCCCCCCAAAAAGACACTGAAAAAGACCTGGAAGCAAGAACTGAACTGGGGGGAGAAGGCTTGAGCCCAAGCTGGAAGGGGGTCTATCTTGTGAGTAATAATACCTGAGGTCTCAAGCTGCAGACCAGTGCAGGTGCCTTTCAAGACTTTCTGCAATCTGCCTGCAACAATATCTAGGGCGAGAATCTCTTTAGTGAAACAAGCTTAGTATGTGTGTTTTGTTTTATTTGCTTAGTAATCTGCTTTGTTCTGTTTGCTATCTCTTTAGCCACTTATAATTCACCTTTTGTAGTTAATAAACTTATTTCTTGTTTACAATATAAGCTCGTTTGTACAATTCATAATGGGGGGAAGTGCCAGAGGCAGTGCACACCTTCCTCCACATTGATGGAGGAGGCGGATTTCACAATCATAGAATCATAGAATATCCGGGTTGGAAGGGACCTCAGGAGGTCATCTAGTCCAACCCCCTGCTCAAAGCAGGACCTTTGGGTCTGCACTCCAAGGGAGGTGGACACCTGAGTGCTGGGGCAAGTCCCTTAAGCTGAGTCTTACAGGAGCTGATCTCAGTGTCTGTGTCGTTCTGCAGTCGGGTGTGGCCCTGCTTGGGTGTGTGCTGGAGGAGGCTTAATAGCCTGGCTCTGTAAGATGGGTAAAAAGGATGTCCAGGCTGGTAGAGCAGGTGGGCTCAGTGATATCTCAGCACATCAGGTGGCATCTTCACCTGTCACAATAACAATGAAAATCTTTCGAATCAAATCTTCCCCCACCGCCCAACCCGAGGGGAACGGAGAGCAGAGCATCGGGCAAAGAGAGATGGTTAATGACTCTCATGCCCTTGAATGTGCAGAAGGGCGTAATCCCCTGCTAGCAGGCCTCAGGAGGAGAATGACCCTATGTGGACGTTATCCATAATTACTACAGCAGAGTTTCTCCCATTGCCCTCTGCAGCTAGTGTGATCAGCCACTGTCAGCAAGAGGAGCATGAGTAAGGTGAGTCAGTGCTCTGAGCCGCTCTGTCTATGGGTATGTGGCTCAGGTCAAGGAGGCAAGCTGCGCCCGGTGATGCAAATTGCCTTGTTCCCACAACCCCACCTGCTCTCTCTCATCTGAGCACACCGTCTGCATCACGCTGTCATCCTGAAACACTTACTGATGCTTCACACATGATGCAGCCACCGTGAGCACCTCATGCACGGGGCCCTAGAACCACAACTGTCATACACCAATGTGCAATAGGTGTGCCCAGCTGCACAATTCACTCGCATGGCTTATGTGCCACCTCAGAATTTTAGTCCTAAAAGTCCAGGAATTGACACTCCTGAAAATGCCAGGAAGTCCCTTTATACCCCTCTGGGGAATAAGCAAGATGCAGTGCCCTTCCCCTTCCTTATTGCTGGGATGAAGTGTCCCATTACCTCCCCTACTGGTTTATGGACCCCCCACCCCCCGCCACCATGCCCTGCTTCCATCGCAGGGAGGGTTGCTGATGCCATGGGAAATCCAGGCACTTGCAACAGGGATAAAGCAGCAGACTCAATGATTAGAGCCCAGGTTAATCCCTTTCTGACTGGCTTGGTGGATCTGCGGCTTATTGAAGTGACCTGATTGTGTATGTGACTGTCAACAAACGTCCCACGGCGGGAGAGCGGCAGCTGTGCGCCTTTCGAGAGCAGAATGTGCCGTGTAATCCGGACTTCCGCCTGCCCTGCCAAGAGAAGCTCCCTGCTGAGCAGAGCTAGCTTTGATCTCTGGCTTAATGAACACAGAGCTACAGAATGCCTGAACAGATCGCGCGAGTCACACTTAGGGCTTGTTTACATGAGGAAATTTAGTGGCAATACTATACCCATGTAGACAAACCTGGGGCCCCAAGACACCTATCCTCTTCAAAGGGCTTTGAATGCTGATTCAGAGCCAACGCTGTCTAAATCAGCTTTCTCCTGAACTCTTGGGAGCAGAGTTCAAGGCATTATTTGCGTGAACATATTTTTCTCCCAATCTTGTGAATTCACATGGAATTCGGCATGTAGTTTTAGCTGAAAAAAATCTGATTTTTTTTTTTTACGTTTAAATGTTTTGTTTTAGCTATTTTGTTTTCAAAAACCAAATACAAAAAGAGGGTGAAACACACCTGAAAATGGCTGAATCTTAACAAAAATCTTGACCAAAAAACTGTTTTGAGCCAACCAAAAGTGGTTTGGTCAACTGTGAACAAATTGAAAACCTGAAAAATATTTGTTGCTAATCAACCCAAAATGTTCAGGTCAATTTGAAACAAAATCTCTTTGATTTGATGAAAAATAACAATAACAAGGTTTCAGTTCGAATCAAAACATTTCCTGTACTGAAAAATGCATTATTCACTCAACTCTGCTGCAGAGTCTCCTCTCATCCTCAAGTCCTGTCCCTGCCTCGTGACCTGGGATATATAATCAGCTTCTTTTCCCTGGTGCCATCCATTAAGCACAGCAAGCTCAGAGGATGCCTTACATGGGAAAACTCAGAGAACATAAGAACGGCCATACTGGGTCAGACCACAGGTCCATCCAGCCCAGTATCATGTCTGCTGACAGTGGCCAATGCCAGGTGCCCCCGCGGGAGTGAATCTAAGAGGTAATGATCAAATGATCTCTCTCCTGCCATCCATCTCCACCCTCTGACAAACAGAGGCTAGGGATACCATTCCTTATCTCATCCTGGCTAATAGCTATTAATGGACTTAACCTCTATGAATTTATCTAGTTCTCTTTTAAACCCTGTTATAGTCCTAGCCGTCACAACCTCCTCAGGCAAGGAGTTCCACAGGTTGACTGTGTGCTGTGTGAAGAACTTCCTTTTATTTGTTTTAAGCCTGCTGCCAATTAATTTCATTTGGTGGCCCCTAGTTCTTATATTATGGAACAAGTAAATAACTTTTCCTTATTTACCTTCTCCATACCACTCATGATTTTATATACCTCTATCATATCCCCCCTTAGTCTCCCGTTTTCCAGGCTGAAAAGTCCTAGCCTCTTTAATCTCTCCTCAGATGGGACCCGTTCCAAAGTCCCTAATCATATTAGTTGCTCTTCTCTGAACCTTTTCTAATGCCAGTATAGCTTTTTGGAGATGAGGAGACCACATCTGCACGTATGGATTTATATAAGGGCAATAAGATATTCTCCGTCTTATTCTCTGTCTCTTTTTTAATGATTCCTAACATCCTGTTTGCTTTTTTGACTCCTGCTGCACACTGCATGGATTTCTTCAGAGAACTACCCACGATGACTCCAAGATCTCTTTCCTGATTAGCTGTAGCTAAGTTAGCCCCCATCATATTCTATGTATAGTTGGGGTTATTATTTCCAATGTGCATTACTTTACATTTATCCACATTAAATTTCATTTGCCATTTTGTTGCCCAATCACTTAGTTTTGTGAGACCTTTGAGAGGATCTGTCTACACCAGGGTTAGTAGAACTTGAGTTAGCAGAGCATCTACACTCATTTGAAATACTAGGTTGAAAATCATTTAACCCAGGTCCCATCATGGGGCTCCAGTGTCTACACTGCATTATGTGGGCCTGAGTCCACCCACCCATATCCCAGATATCCCTGCTTCCTCCCAAAATGTGACTGCTCTAGCCCTTTGTTCGTGGTGCAGTGTGTGAAAACATGACTGTTCAGAGGACAAAGAAAGCGGGCCTGGGGGATTGTGGGATACTTTTGTCTGATTCCTGGAGCACAAGTCCAGTGGGGTTGTGTCTACACTGCAAAGCAACAGGGCTTGAACCCTGGGTCCGGCTTGACTCAGGCTTGAACCCCCCAATGTGGTGGGGTCTTGGAACCTGGTCTGAGCCCTGGGTTAGTGTGATTTGTGTGTAAACAGAAGAGGGGTTAAGCCTGACTTGAGTTTGAACCCTTGGTTTACACTGCAGTTTTGACGTACCCTAGGAGACAAGGATGTGGCTGTAATAGAGAGAGACAGCCTGGGGCCAGGGCCGGCTCCAGGGGTTCAGCCTCCCCAAGCAGCCCCCACCCCCCCAAAAAAAGCTGTGATTGCGATCTGTGGCAATTCAGCTGGAGGTCCTTTGCTCTGAGCAGGAGTGAGGGACCCTCCACCGAATTGCCACCAAATAGCTGGACGTGCCACCCCCTCTCCAGAGCGGCTGACCTAAGCACCTGCTTGCTAAGCTGGTGCCTGAAGCCGGCCCTGCCTGGGGCACTGGGCCAGGTGCAAGCCTGAGGCCTGAACCAAAGTAAGCAAAAGCCATGTTCTGGGCAGAAGTCAGGCCCTGTCAGAAAGCAGGCGCTTGTCTGCAAGTTCCTTGTCTGGTACATGAACTTTGCAAAAGCACAGCTGGTGTTGCTAAAACACAGGCACTCCCAAGATGTACTAGGCACAGGGTATTCGTGTAAACACATTCCAGAAGCTAGTACAGGTGTGTGCCAATACAGAGCTATGGTGTAAACACAATCCCAGGAGACGGTACAAGAACACAGTGATACCGAGCAAAGACAAAGACAGGAGGCCAGGATGAACAGGGCTGTTTTGTTTGAAGCAGCAGGTTAGGGTGACCAGATGTCCTGATTTTATAGGGACAGTCCTGATTTTTGGGTCTTTTTCTTATATAGGTTCTTATTACCCCCCACCCCGTGTCTTGATTTTTCACACTTGCTGTCTGGTCACCCTACAGCAGGTACAAGGAGTTAGTAACTACTCATGTCAGGAGTGTAATACGTGTCAATGTCTAAAAGAGAAATCCTAGGAGGGGCACCTTTGTCCAGCCTCGGGGGCAGCAGAAAGTCCTGCTGCTAACTACACTGGTCCTTGCCCCTGCATACTCGTGTAAGTGGCCCTGTAGCATCTATGGGATGTTAGTACTGTGTGCTGAGGGTGATAAACCTGGCCTTGGCTGGCACCTTTGCCATCGAACCGAGTCTGGTCTTTCTGGGCAGTTCCCTCGAGAACTGCTGAGCCAGCTACCTGTGCAAAGCTGAGCCACACACAGAGAGAACACACACGCAGGCAAACTGACAACAGTGGCTAGCGGGGGACAGTGGATTATCCCAGTTCCCACTGAGCCCTCCCAATCTAGGTAGCTAGACACAAGTGTCTGTTCCCAGATTTGCAGAAATTACATTGGTACCTGGAGCCTTTGAAGATGAACCCAAACATCAGGGGTTGCACTGTTGGTCAGTATCTTACGGAAATTGTCAGTGCGTTGGGACAGGGACTGTCTTTTTGTTCTGCTTGAGCAGCATCCAGCCTAGCGATGTCCTGGTCCAGGACTGCGACTCCTGGACATTACTGCAATACAAGTAATATCTGGGTCTCCCTGACATCAAATGCCACCTGGGGAGCATCTGATGCTTGGCATCTGGGTGGTCAAATGCTCACAAATCGCTATCCACCCTGAAGACTAAAAATCTAGGGCACTAGAGATGGAAAGAAGTTTTTCTCAGAAAAGTATCAGAAGGGTAGCTGTGTTAGTCTGGATCTGTAAAAGCAGCAAGGAGTTCTGTGGCACCTTATACACTAGCAGACATATTGGAGCATGAGCTTTCGTGGGTGAATACCCACTTCGTCAGATGCATGCATCCACACCCAGCTCACCCACTCCAATACGTCTGTTAGTCTATAAGGTGCCACAGGACTCCTTGCTGCTTTCTCAGAAAAAGGATTGTGGAGGCAGGTGCCTGAATGGCCCATCCATGGCTTTGAAACATTGAGGGCCAGGGTCTGAGAACCGCTCATCTCCCGTTGTGGCTGGATTAAACACCTAACTTGCTGAAGCCTGAAAACTCAAATTGGAGCATTTAAAAACATGACCTTGAGGGAGTCAAAAATTTCTGGCTGCAGCTAAACCAGATTCTGGACTTTGATCCATCTCCTGATCTTTTATTCTTTGTCCTTGGTGACAGTGGAGTTTTCAATGGATTTTACCTATTTCCTGGGAATAAAGGTGCCCTCCGGGCACCCTCAGTAGCTAAAAATATCATTCTGCACCAGTGGGCAGCAAGAGAAGAGACTGAAATTGTTCTGGGGGAGGGTCACTGACAGAGTGAGCGGGTTGTACAAGAGCCCCCCGGCTCTGGAAAATGGAGATCTTCCTTAGAAGTACGGCCAGTATTTTCAGACACATGGAACTAAAGCTCCAGGAACTACAACTAGATACCAGCCTGGATAATAATTGGATTCATCAGAGCAGCTTTCTTTCTTGCAGGTTTTGCTCTGCACTGCAGGAGAAATACAGCTCTGTGCGATTTCTGGAGGGATCTAACTCCTCCAGTTTTTATCACTTTCCTCTTCTCAAACAGCATGGGAAATCAGTTTCCTCCAGCCTTTGCTCACACCCCAGTAAGAATGGTGCGAGATTCTAATAATGATATCAGGTACATTTTTCAAAAGCACATAATTAACATAGGATCTTAAGTCCCATTGATTTCCAGGGAAATTAAGGCTCCTAAATGCCCAAGTCTCTTTTGGAAATGAGATTTAGATGCTTAAGGCCAGATTTTTTTAACTATTTAGGTGCCTATCTCGGTCTGATTTCAAATACCTTCACAAATCTGGCCCTTAGACACCCTTGAAAATTTCACTCATATACTAAAAATAAGCAGTGAAAGAGCCATTCAGTAGTTTATTCAATTGGCTGAGCAGAATTGCTCCCAACTGCATTTGCACGGTATCTGGAACTCCGTCCAGCCTACATCTCAATACCCTCAGTGTCTAGGCTTCCAGCTGTATCCACAGGGAGTTCCCAACCAGCTACAGCTCACTGAGAGGAAGACTTTCCTTATATTCAACATACAGTTCCCTTTCTTAATGTCACCCCCCGCCCGCCATTCTTAGCCGAACCGATGCGCCACCCTAACCAACTTCTCTTGATGGTTCCACCCTTCAGATATACACAATTATTCCAATTCTCCTCGCACCCACACCCAGCTCACCCACTCTCTGCACGGTGAAGACGGGAGGTGGCCCCTCAGCCAAGCCACCTACACTTACTAATTTTAATTCTCTTCCCAACTCAACCCACTTGTTCTCTTGGAGCCAAAGATTGCCCAGACAGATTTCCACACACTCAGCACCCAACATATCCACTGGAGGTGGGACAAGAAGTAATGGGCTTAATCTGCAGCCAGGGAGATTGAGGTTAGAGATTAGGGAAAACTAACTCTAAGGATAGTTAGGAGGTAGAACAGGTTTCCAAGGGAGGTTGTAGAACCCCCAGCACTGGAGGTTTTTAAGAACAGGCTGGACAAACACCTGGCAGGGGTGGTCTAGGTTTACTTACTCCTTCCTCAGCAGAGGGGGCTGGACTACATGATCTCTTGAGGGCCCTTCCTGCCCTTCATTTCTAAGATTCGATGTGCCTGGTTCTTTGAAAATCTGTCCACTACCTTTGGGAGCTGAGCCCTCCTGGCAATTGTGGTGCTAATGATTTTGGTCACTGCTTTCTGAACTCCTTGCACTTGATCTCTCTCTTCCTGGTGCGGCAGTGCTTCGAACAGATTGCAAGATTGTAGGCTTGGCCTCCTCAGGGCCATGGGGACTCTAGCACCACCTAGCCCCTTGCTCCATGATATGATCCTTCTGCAAGCGTGTTGCCAAAAAACACAAGTCTCTTTTGCTGCCATATCACGTTGCAAACTCACGTCTAATTGGCTGTGGCCTCTCTGCTCTCAGTCTCTTGCGACATTACAGCTTCCTCCTCTGGTGCGCTACCATTGCTTGCATCTGCCAAGTTGAATCGTCCCTGACATCAAATCCAGGTCTCAAGCAAGGATGGCCAGGTCTCCTGGTGTCTGTGCTTTCCCAAACTTCACAAAGGACTTTATGGGTCTGCAGGAGTCCTAGAAGAAGTTCTAGCTGGGGAATTCCCCTCACCCATTATTGGAATCCATAGTTTTTCAAAGCAAATTCATAAGCATCTTTCTACCTAAGGAGAAGCCTGTGCCGTGCATCGGAACAGGAGCTAGAACAGCACATGCCCCTAGGGCAGCCCTACATCGATCAGGAATAATTACTGTTACACAAGGAAAGTGCTACTAGAGAATGAGCGTCCTGGCACCTGCTGTCAGGCTGGCTTTGACCTTGTTCGTGGTGCTTTTTGGTCACTGGCAACAGGACATGATGTCACTTAGTATTGTCATCACAGGGAGCAATACATATTGGATGTCAGTGTAACCCACCCATCAGTGTGATGCTCTGTCGCCCTCCAGTGCTGGCTGGGCCACGTACAGATATCAATGATCCTGTTACATTCTAGGTTGACAGAGCCGGACCTTTTACCGCAAGCAGTGGAAACTCATGCTTTAAGACTCAGAAGTTCCCGGTTCAAACCATACAGCTGATGATCCACCCAGGGACACAGCACAGCAGTACCCTGCTTGTAAGAACACCTCCCGTTCATGGCGTAGCCAGCCTGACACCCGGCTCTCAGGAGTTGGTGAACCACTTGGACTAGCCGCAGCAGAGCTTGCGATGCAAAGCACTTGCGGGGGCCAGGACACAAATAAAGCTGCACTCAGATTGTCAAGCAAAGCAGAAGGCAGTTTCTTCCCCTGCTACAGTCCATTCCAATGCCCACCATTTCCACAGTCTCACACTGGTCGATGCACATACAGCTAACTGGGGTGAGAGCTCCCCTGGGCTTCAGGCTCATCACTGGCAGAGGGGTGCTGGAAAATCACCGTGGGATGGTGACTGTTTTATGGGAAAATTACTCCAGAATAAGGCAGGCTGGGGATTTACAGTGCTATAGCTATTGCGGAATAGGTCCCTGTGTGGACACACTTATAGAATCAAAGAAATGGGGAGTGGGAAGGGCCCTTGAGAGGTCATCTAGCCCGTCCCCCAGGGCCAAGTAAACCTAGACCAGCCTTGACAGGGGTGTGTCCAGCCTGGTCTTAAAAACCTGCAGTGCTGGGGATTCCACAGCCTCCTTAAGTCACCTGATCCAGCACAGAACTACCCTGAGACAGGGGCGGCTCCAGGCACCAGCACGCCAAGAGCGTGCTTGGGGCGACAAGCCACTGGGGGCACTCTGCCAGTTGCCGCAAGGGCGGCAGGCAGGCTGCCTTCAACGGCTTGCCTGCGGAGGGCCCGCTGGTCCCGCGGCTTTGGCGAACCCTCTGCAGACAAGCTGCCGAAGGAAGCTTGCCTGCCGTGCTTGGGATGGCAAAATGCCTAGAGCCGCCCCTGCCCTGAGAGTTAGAAAGTTTTTCCTAAAAACCCAACCAAATCTCTCTTGCTATAAACTAAGCTGATTCCTTCTGGTCTACCCTTGGTGGCCATGGTGAACCACTGACCACTGTCCTTTTAAGAATCTTTCTATATTTGAAGACTTATGTCGCCCTTCAGCTTTCTCACCTCTAGACTAAGACCACAGGGATTAAAGTAAATCAGAAAAAAGCACTCTTGTTCTGGAAGAAGAGTGCCCGCACTGGGAGCTAGTCAGCAAGTTATTGCAGCCGATTTCCCCAGGCTGGGTGCCCGTACAATGGAGTAGTAGCAAGAGGAGGGGACACGAGTTCACATCAATAGTTTGTGCTGTGGGTCTGCAGTGGCTTCCCTGCTTTGGCACAAAATCCCAGGCTCAGCACCTCTTCACTAACTCGATGAAAATACAGTTCCAAGATTGTCCCATAGGGCTCACAAACAGAGTGCGCAACACTGGAGCAGCTACGGGTGAACCAGCCACCTTTGCATCACTGGACTTGCAGTGAAACTCCTCCCTCCACATGCCCCCAGGGTTGTTTTAAATTACATGTCTCTTTCCATGTGCTTTGCTGTAGCTCAACCACAAGCTCTGGGCTAGATGCAGGAGTCCCTGGGCAAGGTTCTCTGGCTTGTGTGAGACAGGAGGGCAGACTACAGAATCAGAACGTTCTCCTCTAGCCTCAACTATGAGGTTACACCTTACCCCAAAGGGGCAGGTGTCAGCAGTATTGTGGCCACACCACCCATGCACTCAGTCTGTTCTGCTATCACCTGCACCAATGCACATCTCCTCCGTGGTCTTTAGGCCTCATCTTGTGTGCTCCTGACCATTGTCCTGGGTGACATACCTCCCAGGACAGGGCATTTGACCAAAATCCTAGTCAAGGTTGAGGCTGCAGAAAGTCTTTAACCTTCTCTATGTGTTTGGAGAGCTGAGGGGTCCTCGTCTTTTGGGGGTGGATGAGGTGAAATCACTTCAGATTCCAGTAGTCACCTTAAAAACATGATTTATTTAAAAAAGAGGGAGAAAACACGGAAGTGGTTTGCTTCACATCTCTGGATTGACCCATCTCTCACACTAAACGAGATACAACCTTGTTAACTTGTGCGAACGTACTGCGACTGACAATATTTGGTGTTTTTCTTAGAGCCCCACCTTCTGGAGTCATGTTGTTATTGTGGGTAATCTCAGCTATCAAGTAAAGAATAAAACAAACAAACAAACGTTTCTGGTCTTCATAGTTGCAGAGAAAAGCTGGAAAACACGACTCCTAAAGTTTCAAAACCCAGAAGGGAAGCAACAAAACCCCAAGAATTATTCATTGTTTTAATCTTATGATTTTGGGGGGATCCTAACTCATGATTTTTGAACACGTGAGGTTTTCATTGCTGCTTCCATCTCTCAGCAATGTTCCTCTCTGATCACTCCTGGCTCAGCTTGCCACAGCCTCATAGGCTCATAGACTTGAAGGCCGGAAGAGACCATCATGCTCATCTCAGATAGCACCCCAAAACGGGGGGCGGAGGGGAGGGAACGAAGCTCCAGCATCATCAACCCCACCCCAGCCTGCAATGAACCTCCTGCAGGTCTCCTGTATTTTGGGGGGTCACAGTGCCGCTCTCCATTCACCTGAGCTCCACGGGAGCTACTGCTCAGAAGCAGCTCCACATTTTTTATTGCCCTTGAAGGGTAGGGTCTGCTGGCCCAAAGCCGCAGACTGGCAGGCTAGAATCATTCCCATGCCTTAGCTAGAATGGGTGTCTTGCCAGAAGGATGTCTGGAATTCTCCCTACTGCTGGCTGTCGGGGGCCAGAAGCCTCCCTGTAGTCTGTGACAAGGCTTATCAGGAAGATTTATGCCCCTGGTTTAGCTCAGCTGTTTTATCTTGGAAGACTCAGCTTAATGCACAGCTCAGCGTCTGAAAGGTGCTGGTGTTACCATACATAGAGCTGTTCCTCTGCAGCCCCCTTGGATCCATCACGTAGCGCCTGTATCACCACCTCCCACGTGTTCCCTTCACTTAGCTGGAGAGGCATTTACACCTTTCTCTGCCCCAGGGAGCGGCTGTCCAGTTTGCACCTCCGAGTGACTCTTCAGCCTCGCTTGAGGCAATCGCATGAAATGGATTCATGAACTGTGCCCCGTCACTACATCACAGGCTAGATGGTAACAGCCTTGCCACTCACCCCTTTCTCCAGCCCCAAACCATAACCTAAAACTCCTTTTGATATGCAAACTGTCAGGCCAGAAAGAAATGGTTTGTGTGTCAGGGCTCTGGAAAATGAACCCGTCTGACTCCCTACAAACGAATAAGCACTCAGGGGAGACACTCACAGAGCAACAATGAGGTGAGGCGCTTTGCATTTTAAACCACTGGCCCCGGGGTAGGGTGACCAGATAGCAAGTGTGAAAAATCAGGCCAGAGGGTGGGGGGTAATAGGTCCCTATATAAGAAAAAGCCCTATCGGGACTGTCCCTATAAAATTGGGACATCTGGTCACCCTACCCTGGGCTGCTCTGTTCGATGTTAAAACCCACTGTAGCATCTTGGCTTCCCCTCCATGCAGCATCTCCTGGGGACCTCTCTTGGACTCTGCATGTTGCATGGACCCTGCTGAGGAGTAAATATACCCTTAGCCTTCACTACACAGAGCTTGAGGATACAGAACAACCTCCTCACCCGGCTTGGATTCCCGCCTGAAAACTCCCCTGGGTCACGATGCTGGCACAAAATATTGGCAAGGGCTAGCCTGCCGGTGTGCTGAGACCACTGCCTCTCATGCTGACCAATATTCTCTCATTCTTTCCTTGTGCTCCCCAGTCTGTCTGTGTCCACCTGCTGTCTCTTGTTTTATACTTGGATTGTAACCTCTCAGAAGGAGGGTTTTTTTTTTTCTGTTCTGTGTTTGTACAGCACCTAGCACAGTGGAGCCCTGATCCATGACTAGGGCTGCTAGGTGCTACATTAATACAAATAATAATAGTACTAATATATGCAATGAGTGGTGTGGGAAAAGTCAGCCAGGAGCTCCCAGTTACCCTTTCTCACACTATAAGATTGACCTGTCAGATCAGAGCAGGGGGCCCATCTGGTCCAGTGTCTCAGCTCCAACAATGGCCAGTGCAACATGTTGCAAAGGAAGGTGCAAGAAAGCCCCAGTGGATGATTATGGAATCACCTGCCAAGGGAAAGTTCCTCCAATTTCTGACACATAGCTGGTTTATAAGGGCTCACACCCCTTATGTTATTTTCCCCCTAGTTAGTGTGATTGGAGATGTTCTCATTATAATAATAGAATGTTTTCAAACCTTGTTTTGAAACAATGTTTTGAAAACGAAAAGTCAGAATGAACCATTTCAAAGTCCTTGTTTTTACTGGTCTGAACCTATTTGCCACACTTGCAGGTAATTTTGATCACCCCAAAACTGCATTTCCAGGTGAATTTCCTATTCTCCTAAAACATTTAAACTTGCTCTACTGGCCTCTGCTGAGCGAAGGGTGAGATTCACTAGCCAGCAGTGTCCAGAGAGCTTTTTGCCAATCCAGGGATGGTGATTACGATTTACTATTTGCATTGCAGTATCACCTAGGAGCCCCAGCCATGGACCAGGTCCCACAGTGCTAGGAGCTGTACAAACGCAAAATCAAAAGACGGTCCTTACCCCAGGGAACTTACCGTATCAGCAGTGCTTAATTTGTAATGAAAGAGGTGATGGGGCTCAAGCAATTTTTTTTTACATTCATAACCAATGCAGCAAGCCCAGAAGCGCCAGGGCTCTGAACTGCCAAGCTAGAGGTGGCGGGACTCAGCACTAGCAAGCCCAGGCACAAATTAAGCACCAAGTATCAAACAAGAGATAACAGCTGGATTTGGATACAGACAGATGCGAGAGCCCAACAGTGAGACAACACTAATCCGTGCCTTCCTCCCGGCTGATTGCAATTGCTGGTGTTGTTTATGAAAGTCCGTCTCCCAGCAGCCTGTTGGTTCAGATGGGTCATGTCCCTGGCAGGCACTGACCTCTCCATATCAAGGCTCACTCTGCAAACAGGTGCAGAGGCAGGCAACAACTTTGGGTGCTCACCTGGAGGATAACTTTAAGGCAGCGGGCTGGCCTCTGAGCTCTGCCTTTGGGGCACTGTGCCATAGGAGTATCAGGCCTGAAGCAGTTTCTCCAATCAAAGATGCAGGCTCTCTGAAGACAGGCCTTCAGAGCTTGCCTCCACCATGTGATTTCCCCCCAGGAATCTTGCAGGAAAGTCAAGACTTCGGTAAAGACACAGAGGAGGGAGCCAGTCCCACCCGCTGTTTCCCTCTGTTGATATCTCTACCAGCATCCTGGATAGGGGAGCCTATAAGCGGAAGCGGCCCTCGGCGGGGTTCTATTCCTGTCAGATGCTCCCTTTCATTCATTTCCAGCCCTTTGAACTTGGTCCGGCTTCCCAGTAGTTAGCACAATGAGTCCAGAGAGTGGCTGCAGTACAAGAAGTGCAGGCCTGTGTGTCAAGGGGTCGGAGACATTGCAGATGGGGTGGGGGGAGAGTCCCTGCTCTGTTCTGCTAGGTATAGCTGGGGCTCCTGAAGTGTCCTTTGCTTCCATGCTGCTGTGGCATGCAAGGCACAGCGTGGGAGCGAAAAGAGACACATTATCCCATCACCACCACCACCGCCTTTAGGAACGTTGCGATTTTCCTGCAAGATTCCTCCAGCAAACTCACATCACATGGTATTTCTCTGGCCCCCTTCATCATATAACAGGATCTGAGCAGCTCAGTCATTACCATTTTTACCCTCATCTCCCCGCCCTCCAGGAGGGTAGTGCTATTATCTCCATTGTACAGATGGGGAACTGAAGCCTGGAGAGGACTAAAGGACTTGCCCAAGGTTATAAAGCCACTGTGGTAGAACAGGGAATTAAGCCCAGCTCTCCCAAGAACTAGGCTGGCACCTGACCACTGGACCCTCCCTCCTCTCACACGTGACACACAGGGAGCATCATCAACAACCCCATTTGACAGGCAATGAAGGCTCAGACAAAGGAAGTGACTTGTCCAAAAGCAGGCCCAGGATCCTAGTCTGGGGCTTCCAGTCTTGGGCTCCACCCTCTAGACTGCGCTGCCTGCCTCCCCCTTACAGAATTACACCTCACACTTTAAGACAATATTGGGCGGTGTTGCCCAGGTTGCTGCTGTGGAGATGGCAGCGTGCGTAGGGGAGGAATCTCTGAAAGAGAGAGGGGTGGTGGGTATCAAGTCAGAGCAAATAAGAAGCCTCGCACATTCTTAAAACCAGCAGCAAGCTGAGCCTGCCTGGAGATCAGAGACATTTCATTAAAACCCTTTTGCAGTGCCTATACTTTTGGTCCAAGGAGCTTGCAAAAGGCTTTGCCTGTGATATTTCTGAACCTGGCGTCTCCTGGGCACAGCTTGCACGGACAAGGGAGGGAAGCTCCATTTTCAGGTGCAGACCAGCTGAGCTCCTCATTCCACTGCTCTAAGGAAAAGGTTGGGTGGACATGGGAGGTGAGAGCTAAGACACTGCACTCAGCAGTGCTATGACTGGCAAGCAAGCGGACAGGATAAAAATCAACGATTTCTTGGAAAAAAAATTAAATTGGATTTTATTTAAATCAGATTCTGGATTGTTATTTAAATGAGTAAACCTGACATTTGTATAAAATGCGTGACAATTGGTCTGTAATTTTTGCCTGCTTAGGAATTTACCAAGGAAAGTAGGTCACTTTTTTTCCAGTAAAGAACATTATAAACAGGTGCAAGAGAACATCAACAAGAGAAGGCCTCCAGATATAAGTGGAGGGGGGAGGGATAGCTCAGTGGTTTGAGCATAAGCCTGGGTTGTGAGCTCAGTCATTGAGGGGGCCACTTAGGGATCTGGGGCAAAATCAGTACTTGGTCCTGCTAATGAAGGCAGGGGGCTGGACTCAATGACCCTTCAGGGTCCCTTCCAGTTCTATAAGATAGGCATATCTCCATTTTTATTTTTAAATTCCAGGGCTGAGCTAAAATCATGCATGGTGAAAACAGGAGACGTGGAGCCAGAAGTTAATGAATCAAAACTGATGTGTCAGACAGTAGGCCTAATTGGTGGACAAAATAACTGTTTTCCTTTGTGAGTCTTTAAAGAACAGAATTTTATTGAAGAACAGAGAAAAGGATGGGAGCGAGGAACAGACAGAGGCTACTAAAGCAAAAGCTTCACCATCACAGCTGCTGCCTGCACCCTTTCCTAAGACCTAGGCCTTTGTTATCCTGATCTTGAGAAATGTCCTGACCAAACCAGGCTAGAGAGAGGGACGCAGATGACACTACCAGCTCTGGGTTGATCCCAACCACCACCTGAGATAAGATGGGATCGGATTTAACAACAGCTCCAGCCCTGCTCAAATAACTCTCTTTTCCCTCAAACAACAATTATATCATCTTGGATACCAGCTAAGAGGCTGTCAAACAAGGGAGGGTCTTCTCTCTAAAACCTCTCTCCAGCTAAAGGGAACACAGGATGTTAGAACAAAACTCTTATTTACTACTTTGCATTGCAAAGGCTTTAACTGTTTTTCCTTCTTTTCTGCAATTTTAATAAAAGGTGAAAAGGCTGTTTAATGGTGTGTTTGCCATGGCTCAAAACAGGTGGAAGTCTTTGTAGACTAAACCTCAAATCTTGTTTAACACTATTTAATGTTGGACAATGACTTGGTTACGCTAACACTCTCGGCCTACATGTTCATAGATCCATAGATATTAAGGTCAGGAGGGACAACTGTGATCATCTAGTCTGAGCACAGGCCAGAGAACTTCCCCAATATAATTCCTAGAGCAGAGCTTTCAGAAAAACATCCAATCTTGATTTAAAGATGGTCAGTGATGGAGAATCCACCACAACCTCTGATAAACAGTTCCAGTGGCTGCTCTCACCGTTAAAGCTATATGCCTTATTTCCAGTCTGAATTTGTCTGGCTTCAACTTCCAGCCATTGGATTGTGTTGTTTTTTTTTAAATTAATGGAGATATCCTACCTCCTAGAACTGGAAGGGACCTTGAAAGGTCATCAAGTCCAGCCCCCTGCCTCCACTAGTAGGACCAAGTACTGGTTTTTGCCCCAGATGGCCCCCTCAAGGATTGAACTCACAACCCTGGGTTTAGCAGGCCAATGCTCAAACCACTGAGCTATCCCTCCTCCCAAAGAAATATGGAGATATACCTATCTCATAGAGCTGGAAGTGACCCCAAATGGTCACTGAATCCAGCCCCTGCCTTCACTAGCAGGAGCAAGTATTGATTTTGCCCCAGATCCCCTCAAGGATTGACCTCACAACCCTGGGTTTAGGAGGCTAATGCTCAAACCACTGAGCTATCCCTCTGCCCAACTATTAGACCTTCTCTGCTAGACTGAAGAGCCCATTATTAAATTTGTTCTCCAGGTAGACACTTGTAGACTGTGGTCAAGACTCCCTTTAACTTTTCTTTGTTAAGATGAATAAATTGAGCTCTATCACTCTAATCTTTCAATCATTCTCGTGACTCTTCTCTGACCCCTCTCCAATTTATCAACATCCTTCTTGAATTATGGGCACAGAACTGGACATAGTGTTCCAGAAGTGATCACACCAGTGCCAGTGGGCCAGTTAAAGTTACAGTAGTTTTGATCTCTAAGTAAGATAGAAAAGTTTCTTTACGGAATAGCTGGCCGACTGTCAGTATTCCATGGCTGTCCCAGTCTTTGAAGCTCTCTGGTTTGCAATTTGGGATAAGAGCTGGATTATGTGGAATGGGTGTCACTGATGAGGGAAAAGAACTAACTGCTCTTATCTCTGGTTCTATCCCAAACCCCCAGAGAAGCCTTTGCTAAAGGATTTGTCTAAATTTCTTGGAAGACTTTTTTATTAATCCATGGTAGCCTAGCAATGTTTACACTGTAGCAACTTTCTTGTTCGACGGGACCCACTGTTGGACTGGGTTACAGCATCCCCAGTCCACTTCTGCAGCGAGCTGGTTGGCCTGCTAGCACCATAGAATATTTGAAGCAGTTAGTCCATCCTGTTAACTGGGTCTGTACAAAGTAACTGCTTTCACTCTTTTTTTATTCCATATAAATTCTAAACAAGCGCTTCTGTATTTCTGCTAGGGTTTTATCTGGGATAATCACAGAAAGAGTTTGAAACAAGACAGAGATCCTTAGCGGAATATTCATTTTTACTATTCTTCCCAACCAAGAAATGGCACGCTGCCCCCAGCATGCCAGAGCTTGGTTCATTGGCTGACAGAGTGGTTTGACATTTAATCTTGGAGCAATTCGAGGTTGTTTGAGATTTAAATTTCCAGGTACCTCACAGAAATCGTTACTTGTTTGTACTCAAATGTTTTCTAAAGGAATGACTTTTCAGAGTCTAGCAAATTTACAGCTAGCGTTTCAGATTTGGCATCATTTATGACAAATACAGGCACTTTCCCAAAGTTCTCATTTCTTCAGAAACTAATTTAAGGAAAACATTTGGGTTAGATAATAATAATTGCACATCATCAGCATATAAGGCTCTTTTCTAGGGTGTCAGGACCAAGTTTGTCTAGAGCAGCTGTTGCTGTGGTTATCTCAACTTCTCTCTTCCTCAGAAGGACAGTTACCATCATTTTGGATTCCAGCTAAAAGACTTTCATGCAAGAGGGGTTTTCCAAAACAGTCTTTCCACCGAAAGGGAACAAGGGATGTTGTTAGAATGAAAGCCTGATTTAATCATTTGCATTGCAAAGGCTTTAGCTGTTTTTCCTCCTATTCTGTCTCTTTATTAGAAGGTTAAAAGGAGTTTTCATGGTGTGTTTGCCATGGTACTGAGCAGGTGGAGGTCGCTATATGCCAAAGCTTATTTAACACTGTTTATCGTTGGACAGTGGCTGGGTTATGTTAACACCTTTAGCCCACATATTCCATCTAAATTAATACAACAGGGGTAAACTAATTATAATCTATTACAACATTTAAATAAAAAATAAACGTTAGGCCTTAAGAACAGCCATACTGGGTCAGACCAATGGTTCTGTCTAGTCCAGTATTCTGTCTTCTGACAATGGCCAATGCCAGGTGCTTCAGAGGGAATGAACAGAACAGGGAATCATCAAGTGATCCATCTCCTGTTGCCTATTCCCAGTGTCTGGCAAACAGAGGCTAGAGACAACATCCCTGCCCATCCTGGCTAATAGCCACTGATGGACCTATCCTCCATGAATTTATCTAGCTCTGTTTTGAACCCTGCCATAGTCTTGGCCTTCATAACATCCTCTGTAAGGAGATCCACGCATTCACTGTGAGTTGTGTGAAAAAATACTTCCTTTTGTATACGCTGAATCCGTGAGCCTCTAGCAAAAAACCTGCTTTTCTATACAAAGAATCAGGGGCAAAACATCAAGCTTTTGAGGTCACGCTTTATAAATATTACACAATAGCAGTAAATAAGCAGTGTATCATTCACCATTTTCCGCCATACTAAAGGTGTGTAATTACTAAGAACCTGAAAATATTAAGCTATTCATTTATTTAAGCAATTATATATATAGTTATGGCATTCCCTCCTCGGAAGCAAAAAAGATGAACCAAATCTACTGTAAAGGCTTTATTTAGTTGTAAATCAACACATTTTAAAAGGCTACATCAAGCAGTAAAAAGGCGCCGTTCTTTAGAAAATAACTGACGTGCAAATGGGGAAGTTGATTACAACACATAATTTAAATGGAGGCCTTCCACTCGGTAATTTAAGTTGGGATTTAATTCAATCCAGGGACGTTGAGAGTCAGGACAGAAAGCAGAGGGTTTTAAAAAGGAATGAAGAGTTAAGAGATGAGATTGTTGTGGGAAGCTGCTAAAGCAGCAGCAGCGGCACGAGCAGATTTCTCCTTGCACAAGTGCGTGTGTGAATATGTATGAGAGAGAGAGACCAGTGCAGCTGCCCCACCATTATTTCTGAGATGACCCAGCAGAGGAAGGTGCCTGGGTTGGTACCTACTGGCTTTTAATGGTGATGCCCGATATGCTGTTCTCCCAGAAAGAGGGAACAGATACATAGGGTGCTGCAGCACAACCGAAACCAGTCCAGCTGTGTTCAGATTATTATTATTTTATTGTATTGTGATGATAGCCCCTGCCCCACCAAGCCTACAATCTTCTCTGCATGGACATCAAAGAAAGTCACTTACAGGCTGTTTTATTTTTCTTTCCTTCTGCCTGTCGACATGTATCTATTTATTAACTGAGAGGGTCAGTTATTTAAGCAGTTTACCCCGCTCTTTCACTGGGAAGGTAGATGCAGAAATATTGGTGATGTAGCTTTAGACAAAAGCAGGTACATTCATTCAGGGGAGTCCTAGGGCTGGTGTTAGACAGGAGCGGCAGCTAGATGATCATAATGGTCCCTTCTGGCTTTAACCTCTATGAATGTAGGAAGATCACTAAAAAGGCTAAATCTCCTGTTTGTCACAAAAAAACCAAAGTAAAACGTCACCTTGGCCTGCTGGTGTCTCAGCTTCCTGTGCGTTAGAGTCTGAACACATCATCCAAAGAGTTCCTGTGTTCTCCCCAAACCAGGCACTCACTAGCATTGCTTGGCAGTCATTTTCCAAGACAGCCTGTTCTCAGTCAGACACCTCTACAAGCAGTAAGAACTTGCCAAGAGCTCAGCATGCTGGGTGCACATTGGGGGCTGAGTTCTTTGGAACATCTGCCCCTGGCTATGCTTGGGAATCTTGCCCTGAGCTGTACTGAAAATCATGGTCGGGGGAGTGCTTAGAAAGCATGAAGGAAGGTTATTCCCCTGTTTTGAACCATGCGTTCCATTCCCGAGCAAAGAGTTCTTCTCTGCACTGATTTGGCCTTGGATCTGTGAATGCAAACTTCGGAGTGAGACATGCACCCAGCCAAGTAGAGACAGAAGCCGGGCGTTTTACCCCGAGCAGCCAAGCCACTGCTGATCCCTGCCCACCAGCTCTGTGGGTCAGCTCTGGCTGCAGAGTGTGTCCATGCTGCAAATATCCCCAGTTTGTCTTGCAGACACGAGGTTCAGCATGTTCCAAAGCGACAAAGGCATCTGATTAACATTTGGATCACTTCACACGTGGCTTCTTACGAAGCAAAAAATGGGAGCCAGGCAAGGAAAGCACTCAGCACTCTGGGTTCCCTCACATCTGCTGCTCTGCTCCTTGATTTAATTTGATCATGCAGGTTTCTGGGAAAGTGCATTGTGGGGGAGGAGGGGCACAGAGTTGAACCAGGAGCTTTTGCTTTAATCACTGAGTTAACACTCAGGAGTCTCTTGCGAGGATGCAAAACAAAGCATTTCCCAGTGCGCCAGCCTGCCTATTTTATAGTGGTAACTGCAAAGTCTGCCTGCCCTGCTAGGTGAGCACTAGACTGCAGAATAGAAAATACTAGGCATTGTGGGTAGCGATAATACGCTACCTTGCCGTGGGGCTTCCATCTGAGGAGCTTTTGTGAAATAACCCTGTGAGCTAGCTGGGTGTTATCACCATTTTGCAGGTGCGGATAACAGAGGCAGAGGAGGTCAAGTCAAACTGTTCAAACGTGGGGCCAAATTCAGTCCATTCATGTTGTTCTCTCATCTGGCCAGTGGTCCCTACTGGAGCATAACTTCCCCATTGCCAGTAAATGGCTGAATGTGAAGAGCCCTCCTGAAGCCAAGTGACTCCACTACTCTGGGGTCTGAAAAACAAGCAGGACCCTGAATAGAAGCCCCAGAACTCAGGCGGACGCTGATTTTGGCTGAAGACCAGCATGGCTGCTTGCACAAAGATGGAGCTGAGGTGCTGGCCAAAGACCCAGTGCTCCTGCTCCACTCACAGGGAGTCAGCAGCATCAGACAAGCATTCCCCATCTGCTACCGGCGCGCTTGCCCTGCCAACAAACACAGAGCCGGTGCTCGCTGTGGGAGCTGCTGATAGGAGCTAGGGCTCTAGGACAATTTAAGAACAAACAGAACAGCTGAAAGGGTTGGCCTTATTGCCCTTCAGCAGACAAGGTGGAAGCTGCTTGTCAGAGCCCCACCTTGCCACTGATGTTCACCAAGCAACTGCCTTGCCTTGGGCGGTCAGTGACAGTGGTCCATGTTGGAAACCTCCCTTCCTCAGAGCTACTCTGCTTAACTTATCTTCAGTACTTATATGCAGTGGCGGATTTAGAATTAGTAGGGCCCTGTGCCCAGCTTCATTTTTGGGACCCCTCCTTGGGACCCAGCCAAGAAAAAGAACATTCTCGCTTATCTCCCCCCCGTCCCCATTTTTCATTCTTTTTTTCCTTCCTCCTCCTCCTATAAGTAACAGGAAATAAATGAAAATAAAGTGAGGTACCTTGATTGTTTTTTGTAGTCTAACTTATTTTTCCACAGACCACTTGAAAAATTGTTGAGGGTCTCAGCGGACCACTTAAAGATCTTTCCAAATACTGTTCATACCATTAGCTCGCTATTGTAAAGAGCTTTGGATAAGAGCGCTTTATAAAAAAATGTAAAAAAACATTGGGGTCTAGCCAGGACTTAGGGTGTGGGACAGGGCTCAGGATGGGGGTGCAGGGTCTGGGAGGAAGTTAGGGTGCAGGAGCAGGCTGGGGGGTGCAGGGTCTGTCCAGGAGCTAGGGTGAGGGAACGGGCTCAGGACTGGGGCAGGCGGTTGAGGTGTGGAGCGCTTACATGGGGCAGCTCCCGTTTGGTGCGAGGGGTGCAAGTGGGATTGTGGGGGGGGTGTGTGTGCAGGAGTCAGGGAGGGCAGGGGGCTGGGGGTGCGGGCTGGGGTCATGGGGGTGCCTCCAGCCCCCTGCCGAGTGGCTCATGGCAGGGGGCTGGGAGGGGTATATGTAGAGGGAGTGCAGGGACCCCACCTTTGCTCCACCCTGCCCTGATTCCACCCACTTCCCCAAGGCCCAGCCCCCACCTCTTCTCCACCTCCTCCCCTGAGTGCATTGTGGCCTCACTCCTCCCCCTCCCTCCTAGACTGACCTGAACATCGGCAAACAGCTGTTTGGTGGCGGGAGAAGCACTGGGAGAGAGAGGGAGGGGCGGGAATGCGGCACGCTCAGGGAGGAGTGTGGGAGTGGGGAGCTTAGCTGCCGGTGAGTGCGGAGCCTGCAGCAGGAGCCCCAGGAGCTGGCAGGATCAAGCTTCGGCCCTGCAGCTGCCCGGCCCTGGGGGCCCCTGCCAGGGCACTCTGTGTTTCACTGTAAATCTGCCTCTGCTTATATGGCCCCTACTACTGTAGTATCTGAGCCCCACCCAGTCTGGAACAATATTAGGTGCTATTATCCCCTCTGTACAGACGGGGAAGTGAGGCACAGAGAGAAACTAAGTGACTTTCCCAAGGTCATCCAGGAAGGCTGTGGCGCAGCAAAGAATTAAACCCAAGTCTCCAAGTTCCCAGACTAGCTCCCACATCACTTGGCCATCCTTCCAGCATAGCCAACAGCCTGATCGTGGCTAACAGCATGATCCAGCAAGGGCTGGTTCATCAGCCACCTGTGCCATGCTCATGCTGGCAGACAGCCTGCTTTCTCCGCCTGGAAGACAATGCCTGCTTGCACTGCGTGCTCTGCCTTTGATCTGTCAGTCCCGAGTCCTTCCCAGCCCAATGGGACGGAGGTAAAAAGAGGTGAGAAACAGCTAGTGCCGAGAAGGTCAGAGCTGAGCCCACCCTGCTGCGTGACAGGGTGGCGGCATGTTTCTCCAGAATCGTATCACAGGGTATTGTCTACACTACAGGATTATTCTGATTTTACAGAAACCAGTTTTTTAAAACAGATTGTATAAACTTGACTGCACACGGCCACACTAAGCACATTAATTTGGTGGTGTGCGTCCATGTACCGAGGCTAGCATCGATTTCCGGAGCATTGCACTGTGGGTAGCTATCCCATAGCTGTTCCATAGTTCCCGCAGTCTCCCCCGCCCATTGAAATTCTGGGTTGAGATCCCAATGCAAAAACAGTGTCGTGGTGATTCTGGGTAAATGTCGTCACTCAATCCTTCCTCCGTGAAAGCAACATCAGACAATCATTTTGTGCCCTTTTTCCCTGGCTTGCCCTGGCAGACCGCCATAGCATGGCAACCATGGAGCCCGTTTAGCCTTTTGTCACTGTCATCGTATGTGTACTGGATGCTGCTGACAGACGCGGTACTGCAGTGCTACACAGCAGCATTAATTTGCCTTTGCAAGGTAGCAGAGACAGTTACCATCCCCATTGCACCGTCTGCAACTGTAAACTGGCGATGAGATGACGGTTATCAGTCATTTTGCACCGTTTGCAATTGGAAATTGGCGATGAGCGTTATCAATCCTTTTGTACCGTCTGCTGCTGTTATGGGTGCTTCCGGCTGGCCTCACTGAGGTCGTCCAAGGGCGCATGGACAAAAATGGGAATGACTCCCCAGGTCATTCCCTTCTTTATGTTTTGTCTAAAAATAGAGTCAGTCCTGCCTAGAATATGGGGCAAGTGTACTAGAGAACCAGAGAGCACAGCCGCTCCGTGTTACAGCCCCAGAGATCCCGCAGAAATGATGAGCTGCATGCCATTCTAGGGGGTGCCCCTTCAACAACCCCACCCGTTGCTTCCCTCCTCCCCCAACCCTCCTGGGCTACCATGGCAATTATCCTCCCATTTGTGTGATGAAGTAATAAAGAATGCAGGAATAAGAAACACTGACTTTGTAGTAAGATAAAATGAGGGAGCGGGAATGTGCTAATAAAGTTTGCGGATGACACAAAGCTGGAGGGTATTACTAACACGGAGAAGGACAGGGATACTATTCAGGAAGATCTGAACCATCTTGCAAACTGGAGTAATAGAAATAGGATGAAATACAATAGTGAAAAGTGCAAGGTCATGCACTTAGGGATTAATAATAAGAATTTTAGATATACGTTGGGGACGCATCAGTTGGAAGCGACAGAGGAGGAGAAGGACCTTGGGGTATTGGTTGATAGCAGGATTACTATGAGTCGCCAATGTGATACGGCTGTTAAAAAAGCAAATGCGATTTTGGGATGCATCAGGCGAGGTATTTCCAGCAAGGATAAGGAGGTGTTAGTACCGTTATATAAGGCGTTGGTGAGACCCCATCTGGAATACTGTGTGCAGTTCTGGTGTCCCATGTTCAAGAAGGATGAATTCAAACTGGAACAGGTTCAGAGACGGGCTACTAGGATGATCCGAGGAATGGAAAAAACTGCCTTATGAAAGGAGACTCAAAGAGCTTGGCTTGTTTAGCCTGGCCAAAAGAAGGCTGCGGGGGGATATGCTTGCTCTATATAAATATATCAGGGGGGTTAACGTTAGGGAGGGAGAGGAATTATTTAAGTTTAGTACTAATGTAGGCACGAGGACGAATGGGTATAAACTGGATATTAGGAAGTTTAGGCTTGAAATTAGATGAAGGTTTCTAACCATTAGGGGAGTGAAGCTCTGGAACAGCCTTCCGAGGGAAGTAGTAGGGGCAAAAGACTTTTCTGGCTTTAAGACAAAGCTTGATAAGTATATGGAGGGGATGTTATGATAGGATCGTTAATTTGGGCAATTGATCTTGGATTACCACCAGATAGGTCTGCTCAGTGGTCTGCGGGGAGATGTTGGATGGGATGGGAACTGAGTTACTGCAGAGAATTCCTTCTTGGGTGCTGGTTGGTGAGTCTTGCCCACATGCTCAGGGTTTAGCTGATTGCCATATTTGGGGTCGGGAAGGAATTTTCCTCCAGGGCGGATTGGCAGGGGCCCTGGAGGTTTTTCGCCTTCCCCTGCAGCGTGGGGCACGGGTCGCTTGCTGGTGGATTCTCTGCAGCTTGAGGTCTTCAAACCAATTTTGAGGATTTCAATAACTCAGTCCTGGGTTAAGGGTTGTTATAAAATTGGATGGGTGGGGTTCTGTGGCCTGCCTTGGGCAGGAGGTCAGACTAGATGATCATATTGGTCCCTTCTGACCTATGAGTCTATGAGGGAGAGGCAGCCTCCAGCTGCTATGATAGTTCAGGCAGGACATTAAAGGGTGGGGAGGAGAGGAGTGCAGCCTCCCGCTGCTATGATAGTCCAGGCGGGACATTAAAAGATGAGGAGGAGAGGAGCGCAGCCTCCCGCTGCTATGATAGTTCAGGCAGTACAGAATCTTCATTAGACTTGAAAGGGGAGGCTGATGGAGGTCAGCCTCCAGCTGCTATGATGAGGACAGATTTCAGTCCTTTTGTACCGTCTGCCAGGAATGACCGGGAGTCATTCCCATTTTTGCACAAGTGCACCCAGCCGACCTCACTGAGACCAGCCAGGAGCACTCACGGGCTGATGATGAGGATGGATATCAGTCATTTTACACTATCTGCCACCGGGGAGGGGATGCTGCTGTTCAGCGCTGCAGCACCCCATCTACCAGCAGCATGCAGTAGACATAGGGTGACATTGAAAAAAGGCGAGAAACTATTTTTTCCCCTTTTCTTTCGGGGAGGGGAGGGGAGTGTGTAAATTGATGACATACACCCAGGCATTGGGAGCTCAGCCAAGAATGAAAATGCTTTTCGGAGACTACAGGGACTGTGGGATAGCTGGAGTTCTCAGTCCCCCCTCCCTTTCTCCATGAGCGTCCATTTGATTCTGTGCTGAGTCCCTGCTGTGGACTCTGTATCACAGCTTGGAGATTTTTTTCAAATGCTTTGGCATTTCGTCTTCTGTCATGGAGCTCTGATAGAACAGATTTGTTTCCCCATACAGTGATCAGATCCAGTATCTCCCGTACGGTCCATGCTGGAGCTCTTTTTGGATTTGGGACGGCATGGCCACCCATGCTGAACAGTGCTCAATGCTGGGCAAACAGGAAATTAAATTCAAAAGTTCGCGGGGCTTTTCCTGTCTACCTGGCCAGTGCATCCGAGTTCAGATTGCTTTCCAGAGCGGTCACAATGGTGCACCGTGGGATACCGCCCGGAGGCCAATACCGTCGAATTGCGGCCACACTAACCCTAATCCGACATGGCAAAACCAATTTCAAGGCTACTCCCCTCGTTGGGGAAGAGTACAGAAATCGGTTTTAAGAGCCCTTTACAGCGATATAAAGGGCTTCGTTGTGTGGACGGGTGCAGGGTTAATTTGGTTTAATACTGCTAAATTTGGTTTAAACGTGTAGTGTAGACCAGGCCACAGCCTGATTCTCTGCTCTCTAGTGTCTTGGTGCCTGAAATGCCAGACACAGGCCCCTGGGCTAGCAACCCTCCCTGGGGTTTCCCAAATGCCAGCTGGGGCATAGAGGCATGGGGCTTATGCTCTGAATGTCTCCAAACTGCCCTTCCTGACTCACACCCCCTTTAGAAGGCACCTATTCCTCTGCCCTATCCCACAAGCCAATCACAGCCCGCTCACCCCTGGCACTGGCCGAGCCAGGCTACACAGGGCAGGGACACTGCCCGGCACTTTATCACCATACTTCTCCCAAGCAGCCTGATCTGCAGAGATGCCGAGCGCCCAGGTGTGCCGATCAACTCCGCTGACCCAGGGGTCAAGCTGGGCAGCTGCGCCACTGTAGCCGCTGACTGCAGCGACAGGAAGGGCTCTCCCGTCAGCAGAGTTCAACCACCACCCCGAGAGGCAGTAGAAGTCTTCCGTCTGCACTGGGTTGGCTTAACTACATTGCTGAGGTGTGTGGATTTTTCACACCCCTCCCTGAGCACTGTAGCTGGGTCAACCTGTCCTTAGCATCATCCTGATCAATGGTGCTTAAAGGTGCAAGCTCCAGACCCAGTAAGTATATTTTTGGAGTAATATTAACAGCTGGGAGTGGGGGTTACACAGTGATAAACCAGGTATAAAATTATACCTGGTTCTAGCTCAGAAAAAATCTTTTATAAACATTTCTCAGAGTAGCAGCCGTGTTAGTCTGTATCCGCAAAAAGAACAGGAGTACTTGTGGCACCTTAGAGACTAACAAATCTATTTGAGCATAAGCTTTCGTGGGCTACAGCCCACTTCTTCGGATGCGTGGAATGGAACATATATTGAGGAGATATATATACACATACAGAGAGCATGAAAAGGTGGGGGTTAGCCCACGAAAGCTTATGCTCAAATAGATTTGTTAGTCTCTAAGGTGCCACAAGTACTCCTGTTCTTTTTATAAACGTTGTCTGTCGCAGCCTTGAACTACGATATTGTATCACTGCAGCCTTAACTACTACACTAACAAGCTGTGTAGGGATGTGACCTGCTTCGCTGCTAGTTTACTATGGCAAATACACATAAAAGCAAAGAAATTCCCACAGCAACACATCTGTTAGAAATGTAAGGTTTAGTATGTAAAACAAGGGAAACACCAGGCAATTCTCAGTCAGGAGCCCGGATAACTGCTCCCTTGTTGCCTCGCTAGCCCTGCCCATACAGGTGGGAGATTCTTTCAGCTCCCGCAACTCAATTCACCCTCCTGAGAAGGCCTAGAGATCGTCTTTTAGTTCTGTGCTTGTGCAGCACCTTGCACAAGGGGCTCCTGGCCGTGGCTGGGGTTCCTAAGTGCTACCGCAATAGCAATGAATAATAATATGAAATAATAACGGTCATATCATCAGGTATCCAAAAGTGCAGTCAGAGCTCAGTTTGGTGGAGGGGGGAGTACAGCTCTTAGGTGGGAGGGGTGCATGGATACTGCCTTAGGAAGGCTGTTAGATAGGAGATGGGCAAGCTGCAGGGACAAACCTGGTGCTGGAATTTCAACCGTGCATCCTTCAGTTGCAGTGTTTAAATTCTTACCTCCTGGCCAAACTGGAGCCAATTTTTTTTTTTAAATGTGGGATAAATAGAACATTCTTATAAAAGGAGAAAGCCAGTCTGGAATAATCAGGCCATCATGCTCACCTCAAGAGCTGAGGGATGGGGGTAGGGGGTGTTGCTTGCAGAGGGGATGGTAGCCCTGCCAGGACACCCTGTCTAAACAGTCCAAAAAAGCAAACTCTGGCTGTTCAGCTGGGTTGCGGCCACAGCAGGTCCATACAGTGTAGAGATAGGTTTGCGAAGATTATAATTTAGAGACGCTCCCTCATAAGAGACAGTATGATGAATATAGGAGTTTAGAGCTGTGCCCAGCGAGTGGTGGAGTCGGGGGGGGGGGGGCGCAGAACCCAGTGTAACTGTGCAGAGCGGTTCACCACAGATGCTCTCTAGTTTGTTTTATTAAAAGTTTTATTCCTTCCTCATTCAGCACTTTGTTGCTTAATGAACCCCAAGATCATTACTTGCTGTCACAACTGCCGAATGAGAAGGAAACCGCAACTAATAAGAGAAAAAACAGAGAAAGATGAATCATTGGGGATCCTTAAAGAAGTGATTATTAAAGGGTGGCCTGTAGAAATAAGCAGTTGCAGTCCAAGGGCTCATCCAGACTAGGGGAGGAAAATCGATCTTAGATATGCAACTTCAGCTACGTGAATAACGTAGCTGAAGTCGAATATCTAAGATCGAATTACTCACCCGTCCAGACGGCGCGGGATCGATGTCCACGGCTCTCCATGTCGATTCCGGAACTCCGTTGAGGTTGATGGAGTTCCGGAATTGATATAAGCGCGCTCGGGGATCGATATATCGCGTCTAGATTAGACGCGATATATCGATCCCCGAGCGATCGATTTTAACCCGCCGATACGGCGGGGTAGTCTGGACGTGGGCCAAGTAGGAGAGACCATTGGAACTGCGGACCTGAGCTTGCTGTGATAGATGGGGTGATTTTCCTGGGCAGTAAGGTTGTAAGTCCAATGAACCCCTGAAAAGAAATGCTACAGAAGATCCATGAGAGTCATTTAAGAATTGAGAAGTCCAAACAACGAGCATGAGAGGTGCTGTATTGGCCGCGGATCAACCACAACATTACTAATGTGGTAGGAAACTGCTTTTCATGCTTGAAATACAAGCCATGCCAACAGGCAGAGCTGCCGAGACCTCACCCAGTTCCACAAAGGCCTTATGAGAAGGTCAGCTTTAACCTATCTACTTGGCAATCAAAGGATTCTTTAATAGTCACAGCTTATTATTCTCTGTATCCAGAAATTTGCACACTGCACAATACTAATAGCAAGTCAGTGATAGTCGGCATGAAGGGAATCTTCTCCAGACATGGAATTGCAGATGAAGTCTTTAGTGCTAATGGTTTTAGGGTGACCAGATGTCCTGATTTTATAGGGACAGTCCTGATATTTGGGGCTTTTTCCTATATAGGCTCCTATTACCTCCCACTCCCATTCCAATTTTTCACACTTGCTATCTGGTCACCCTAAATGGGCCACAATTTTCCAGTGCAGATTTAGGCAATCTGTCATAGATTGGGATTTCCATCACAAAACATCAAGCCCAAATTACCCCCAATCAAACGAGCTTGTGGAAAGGTCAATACGGGCAGTAACGCACCCTTTAAAAAGATTTTTGACAGTGGGGTGATATGTATAAAGCATTAGTAGTTTACTAAAGTACGCCCCTGGAGAATGGCTTTTCTCCAGCTCATCTGGTAATGGGAAGAAGGATCAGATCTAATGTACCAATCACTGATAACTTGCTGAAATCTCATGAGAATGAAACCATGTAGAAGATGAAAGAAAATCAGAAGTGGAAGTTGAATTATTTTGACAAAGGGGCCCATCTCTTTACCCAGGTGATAGAGTGTGCCTGAGGAATCACAAGTCTAATATTTGGGGCCAAAGGGATACTATTAAAGAACGGCTGCATCCAAGTTTTTATGTAGTCCAGACAGACAAGGGGGACACATTTTGATCAAAGGGATCTATGAGTAATCCAAGAAAGTTCCAACACATTGACAGCTATGTGGACTCTGGCATTTCCCAACTGACTAATCCTTTATCATCAACAGACAAAGGAGAAACTGGCAAGGAACAAGATAACAACTAATGAAAGGCTAATACTGAGAAGATCAGACAGGAAGATAAAACCGCCTGAAAGACAGAGAGACTTGCTAACCTGCCTGGAGAAAGGGAAAGTGAGTTGTAAAGACTCACTCCAGAGAGATATTAGACGGTTGTTAGCCGTTTATTTATATACATGTGTATTTAAGAACTAATTGTTTTTTCTTTAAGAGGGAAGATGCAGAGAGATGTTTGTGGAAGATTATAATGTAGAGATGCTTCCTCATGAGGGTCAGTATGATGAATCAAGGAGTTTAGAGATGTGCCCTGGAAGCTGGGTGGAGAACCCAGAGTAGCTGTGCACAGCTGTTCACCACAGATGCTGTCTAGTTTGTTTTATTCAAAGTTTTATTCTTTTCTCATTCACTGCTTTGTTGCTTAATGAACCCCACGATCATTATGTGCAGCATGGTCTGGTGGTGCCACCCCTCTCCCTCTGCCAAGCCCTGGGAAAAAACAGCAGAGAGGAGCTAGCCAGGGACTCCAATCAGTAGGAGCAGAAGCAGCCAAAGCAGGAACCTCAGGACATTCAGAGAACTTCCTACAGTACATATGCATCTAGAAGCCACACATCTATGCACCCCATTTAGCAACCACGCAGCTCCCCACCCTCTATGCATAGCCAGTCCCTCTACCCAGCTCCCATGCCACCATGTGTTTCAGGGTCTCTGCTGTGAAAAGGCCATGAAGCCTGGCAGCCCAAGTGCACCAGGGGAGCAGTGGAGAAGTGAAGGGGTTAAACATTTCCTATCAGCGCTACAGAGTTCAAACAAAGGGCATTCCCTGATTTATACCCCACATTCTGCCCAGGCACAAGATGATGGCAATTAGACATCACTCACTGTGGGATTGGCTTTGTCAGCAAACAAAATAGCCAGGAAGAAGAGTCTCAACAGTTCCTAACTTCTGGAGCATCTCCCTAGCCAATGCTTCCTCTGGGAAGCAGTTCTGCCCCAGGACGGAGAGGGGAGCAGGTGGCAAGCGCTGATTAGAACACTGGCTCTCTCTCTGCCTCAAGGCAGCACCAGCACTGGCCCCTCAGGAGCCCTCACAGAGCACGGGCACCAGATTCGCCGGGGGCTTTGGATGCCCCAGAGCTTTTATAATCAGACACTGGGTTTCCATGCCCCATTCTGAGCCAGGAGTCAAGCCCGGGCTGTCTTCACATTCCTGCTGTCTGAAGCATGCCACTGTCATGCAGCTAATCCTCTCTCTAGTGGCACTCAGCTCCAGGGCACACTTCTTTGTTCTGTGCTGGCCTGGGAGTGTGTGGGGCAGTGGGGGTGGGGTGAGGGTTTACATAGCCACGTGGTGCAAGGCACATGGCAACAGGAGCACAATTCGCAAGCACATTCTAAATAAACACATCCCTGGAGGAAGTGTTGAAGCAAAGTGTTAAGTGTGTGGGCAGGCCAGAGTAGAGCAACCAGCTCTGTATCAGGTACAGCTTCTGGGCCTCTTCTCCCCATAGCGTCTAGGGCAGCCGGTCACTGCCAGCACCCCTTGTGGAGCTGGACACATTCACTGCCGTCATGATCACTATGGGCTGGCCTTTCTATGTGGCAGGTGTGTACACTATGATGGACAGACAGACCCCCTGGCCATCCAGCCCTTAAAGCGGGATGGAGACACGAGGGGGTTGGAGACATCAGAGTGGCCCTGCTACTGCAGAGGGAGCTGGGGTGTTCCTGACCTCAGCCAGGATCATAGATGGACCTGTCTTCATGCTGCCAGCAGCAGTGTCCTGGCTCCGTCACAAGAGGCTCTGCTGTGCTCAGGGGATTTCCTACCTTAGGGGGATCTTCACACGCAGGTAGCGATCCACAGCGATAGCCAGCAGAGCCAGGATGGAGCTTTCGGTGAGGATGAGGACGGGGCAGGCCACCATCAGGCAGGTGTAGAACTCCATCCGCGGCCCAATGTTGATAACGATGGCGAGTGGGATGACCAGGGTGCCCACTGCCACGTCAGCCACGGCCAGCGAGACGATGAAGCTGAAGGTGGCATCCTGCAGAGCCTGGTTCTTCTTGACAGCCCAGATCACCAGGATGTTCCCTGGCACGGACACTAAGGCAATCAGCACTTCGATGGTGATGTAGGCAGCCTGGAAGGCAGAGACGGACTGTGCCATAGTGCCCTGGTCCCCACTGAAGACAGGGCCCATCGGCCACCTGCAAACACATAGGGAAGACAGTTACTCCTGGCATTAACATTATGCCTAGCCCACCAACTGGAGAGCAGCTGTGAGGACAGAAACCCTCACCTGTCTGCCCCCTTGCTGGCCAACTCCCTCACCGTCCCCCCCACCGGCCACCACCCCTCTGGCCATCCCTCCCTCACTGTACACTTACCCTCCAGCCAGCCACCGCCTCTCCCACTTGTCCACCCCCCTTGTTGGCCCACCTCCTCTCACTTGTCCACCCCTTCCCCACCTGTACACCTCCCAACTGTCCACTCCTCCCTCACCTGTCCACCCCCCTTCCAACTGTCCACCCAACCCGCCCCCCCCCCCAGCTGGTCACCAACTTCCACCTGGCCACACCCCCACCTGGCCACCCCTCAGCCGGCCACCAACTCCCACCTGTGCACCCTCTCCCTCACCTGTCCCCCCCCAGCCGGCCACCCCCCTCACCTAGGCAGGTCCCTGCCCCCCGGAGCAGCGGGCGCCTCCCAGCCGCGGCTCCGAAGTGGCTGCGCCCCGCACGCCCCTGGCTGGCAGGCGACGCGCGGCTCCCGGCGGGGCAGCGGCGGACTCAGCCCATGCGAGCGGCCGCCGCGGCTCCTGGGGTCTCCGCCACCCCGCTCCCAGCGCGCCTCCCGGGGACCCCGGCTCCTTGCGCTTGGCGCCCCGCAGCGCTCAGCAGCCGGACCCGCCTGCAGCCTCCCAGGCAATCACATGGCCACGCGCGCCGCGCTCAGCCCCTGCAACATGGTAACGAGCTAGCGGCAGCTCCGCCGCGCCGGGCCGGGCAGGGGCTCGGAGCCCTTCGGCTGCCCAGGCGCCGGGAGTGGCGAAGAAGAAGCAGGGACTGCAGCGCGGGGGCGTGCTCCAGCCCCAGGATCCGGATCAGCGCCCGAGGCAGCTGACCCAGACTCAGCCCCCCGCCCCACAGCGAGCTTCAGCACGAGCCCCCTCTCCAGGGCCGCCCCACCCAGAACCACACCCCGGCCCCACCCGAGCCTCACCCCTCGCTGCCTGGGTTTTTTTGCAGGGTGGTAGATTAGTGGGTCCGACAGCGGCGTCTGCCCTCAGGCTCCGATGAAGTGCCAGGCACGGGCTGTGTCCTTGCCCCGGTGGAAAGTGCCTGCAGCTCCCGTTTGCCAAGGGACCCAGCGCAGCCCGACAGTGGGGCTGTCAGCCGGGGCAGAATTCCCAGGGGGACGGCACGTAAACACCGCCTGCGTTCTGGGGATGAATTCCCCCAGCACTTCCTGGGCCCTGTCCAAATCAAGCCCCCAAGGAGCTTGGCTGGAAGTGCCTGCGAACAGAAGAGATGCAGGAGACATACTCCTGATCTCACCTGCACACTTGTGTTTAATTCACCAGAGTCAGATTCGGACCCCGTTGCTCATGTTGGAGAGAGTCCAGCAGAGGGCAACGAAAGTGATTAGGGGGCTGGGGCACATGGCTTAGGAGGAGAGGCTGAGGGCATGGTATTATTTAATCTACAGAAGAGATGAGTGAGGGGAGATTTGATAGCAGCCTTCAACTACCTGAAGGGGGGGTTCTAAAGAGGATGGAGCTCCGCTGTTCTCAGTGGTGGCAGATGAGAGAACAAGGAGCAATGGTCTCAAGTTGCAGTGGGGGAGGTCTAGGTTGGATATTAGGAAACACTATTTCACAAGGAAGGTGGTGAAACACTGGAATGGGTTATGTAGGGAGGTGGTGGAATCTCCATCCGTAGAGGTTTTTAAAGCCCGGCTTGACAAAGGCCTGGCTGGGATGATTTAGTTGGTGTTGGTCCTGCTTTGAGCAGGGGGTTGGACTAGATGACCTCCTGAGGTCTCTTCTAGGGGGAGTGGACTTTTGTTCTTTCTTCTTCAGCTGGTCTCACAAACCTAAATGAAAGGCCATTTGGATTTAGAACAGTGGTTTTCAACCACTCCCCCTAGAGGGAGCACAGCGTGTATCCCTGCTGAATCCTGGGAACATAATGGCTGCTGACCTGTGTGAGCTCCCCTCTTTAAAGGTTCGGGACACAAAGTGAAAGGCAGTGCTGTTTCATAGCTGAAAACTAAGACTTTTCAACTTGGGAAAGAGGAGACTAAGGGGGGATATAATAGAGGTATATAACATCATGAGTGATGTGGAGAAAGTAGATAAGGAAAAGTTATTTACTTATTCCCATAATACAAGAACTAGGGGTCACCAAATGAAATTAATAGGCAGCAGGTTTAAAACAAATAAAAGGAAGTTCTTCATGCAGCGCACAGTCAACCTGTGGAACTCCTTGCCTGAGGAGGTTGTGAAGGCTGGGACTATAACAGCGTTTAAAAGAGAACTGGATAAATTCATGGAGGTTAAGTCCACTAATGACTATTAGCCAGGATGGGTAAGGAATGGTGTCTGTAGCCTCTGTTTGTCAGAGGATGGAGATGGATGGCAGGAGAGAGATCACTTGATCATTACCTGTTAGGTTCACTCCCTCTGGGACACCTGGCATTAGCCACTGTTGGTAGGATACTGGTTAGATGGACCTTTGGTCTGACCCAGTATGACAGTTCTTATGTAGAGCCTCTGTGGCAGAGCGGGGAATTGAACCAGCTCTCCAAAGACCCAGGCTAGTGCACTAACCCCTGGCCGGCCTTCCTCCAAGGGAGGCGCTCCAAGACAGTGAAGGAGTAACAAAGCTGTCTCCTGGTAAAAACAAGCAAACAAAAAAACTAGAAGCACAACTATGGAAATATGGGGCTGTTTCCAGTTTCACTAAAAGGAGGAACAAGGGGGATTTTATGCCTTCAGGTTCAAAGTGTGTTGTGAAGGATATTGATAAAAAAGATCATTTTTCTAATGTTGTAGGGTCAACTGGCATTTGCAGGGTTTAGGTTTTCCACTGGGACTAAGTGACTTCCAGTAGAAAGTCTTGCCAGAGGTTTTTAAAAAGCAGGAGTTGCCTAAAACTAACCTTGTAGCTGAAAGATCTAAGTTCCATCTAAGGGCACAAATGGAAGGTGAAAATATCTCTGGATTTCTAGCCAGTCTGCCAAAGCTTTCACTGGGTTCTGGCAAGGACTGCACATTCATTTTGCAGAAAAGAATAAGTTGTGATTGATGCTTAATTCGAGGTGGCCATAGGAAGAACACTCCTTTGGCCAGGCCCTGTGATGCATTGCATAATGTTTGCCACTTCTAGGTCACCTGACCAGATCACATCAGATAATGATCCCCTGTTTGCGTCTGAGGAATTTCAAATATTCCTCAAGATAGTAAAGCACTCTGATTATCATCCAGCAGCAAACGGATCATCAGAGAGCTGTGGGCAGACACTTGGATTGGGAATGAAAGTGTAACTAACATTAGAATGGACCAACAAGTTCCTGCAGAACAGAATTAGATAATTCGGGTGCCGTCATCTTAGCATGATCATTAATCATTGCTGGCTGGATCTATAGAGAACATCGGGACCATGTCCCAAGGAAAATACAGACAATACAGACAGCTGAAGCCTAGAGTAGTGGGACCATCTCTTGACAACGAAGTGGGGAGTTTTGATCACAGGCGTCAACTTTCCAAAGTGTAGGGGGGAGGGGTGCTTGGACCCCCGGCTCTTCTCCAGGCCCCATCTCCATCCACCCCTTCCCCTAAGGCCCCACCCCTGCCCTGCCTCTGTTCTCCCCCACCCTTTCCTGGCCAGTTCCACCCCCTCCCTTGAGCATGCCCTGTCCCTGCTCCTCCCCCCTCGCCTCATGGGAGGCACAGGGAGGGAGGAGGAGATGCTGATCTGTGGGCCCACTGGCAGGAGGGAGGTTCTGGGGGGGGAGCTGATAGGGGACTGCTGGTGGGTGCTAGGATGCCTCCTGACTGCGAGATGTCAGTGTGGCCATATTAGTTATTATTGGTATTATGGTAGCATAAGGGAGCAGGGTTTCAAGTGAATGTGGAGACTATGGGAGAGCACATAAGAAAAATGTGACAGGGGCCGGTTTGTACAGCGTGCTTGATGCTGTACAAACAGAACGAGGATAGCCCCTTCTCTGAAGAGCTCACAATGGAAGTGCAAGACAAAGCAAGTATATAACAAGCGATTACAACACACAGACGGGAGCAGGCGCTAGGTAATAACGAGGCCACTGGAGCGACGTGACAAGCTGCGCTCTCGGCACACCAGCGGCCACCCTGTTGTCGAGTTCTTTGTCTGCCTTCCAGCAGCGGAGAGTGTTCAGAGGCAGGTGATTAGCGGAAGTTTATGGGGCACCAGGGGAGAAAGCACAGAGGTGCTGGTTGGACAATTTGACCAATGGGCACTGGAGGATGGCACCATTGGCAGAGCGGAGGCAGGAGTGGGCATCTCTGTAGTGTGGATGAGATAACATGTAGGGTGGTGATAGGCCATGATGAGCCTTAAAAGCAAAGATGAGTAGCTAGCATCTGATGTGGCAGGGAATGGAAGGGCAGCTGAGGGACATGCAGAGAGGAGTGATATGGCCAAAGCAGCAAGCCAAAAACAGTTTGTTGAATGGATGCAAGTGGATTTATACAGGCTGGAAAGGGTGTGTGTGGCTGTGGGTGGGCGGGAGGACATAGTAGTGAAGATGTGAGATGACGAGGGGCCTGGACGAGAGGTTTAGCCATGTGGACAGTGGACTGGCCGATCTCACAACTGTCCTGAAAGAAGAAGCGGCAGGATTTTGACCCGGCTATGGCAGAAAAGCCATTTGCTCTCACATTCTGAGCCTCAGCGAAAGCAGAGGGAAACTGTGCTCTGGCAGTAGAGGACAACGGGAATGTGTGTGTGCATGAAGGGAGGAATGTAAGTGAATCAGGAAAGTTCTGTATTGCCCTGTGGGAGGAAGTTTACACTGATTACAGGCCGCAAACCTCTCATTAAAGTTATGGGGTTTAAAGTGGGACTCCAGGGTCAGCTTTAGCAGCTGCTGCATAATGGAAAATCCAGCCCACGACGTTGGGTAGAAGCCATCTGCTAATGGTCCAGCCTTGTCGCCACCTGCACTTTAGAGTGGGAAAGTCTTTTTGGAGAATCTCTGTTTAGGAATGAACGTGAAGAAACCTCCATCAGAGAAAGATAAAACTGCCTGAAGGTAGGCCTTGTGCAAGCCTTCTAGGTGATGAATTGACCCCACATGGAACTCCAAATCATGCTCTCGCAGCTGCATGCTGAAGTTACATGTAGCAGCATTCCTGTGTGTGACACCAGAAGCCTTGTGTGATGGGACCAGGAAGCAGTGATGTCGCATCCCACAAGGGTAGGTCTACACTGAAATCAGAGATATGATTGCCTCAGGTGAATGACTGCATTTTTTCAGATCAGTTCACCTTTTTTGGACTGTTCTGTTTCAAGAATGGTTCAAGAAAAAGTCCAAATCCAGGACTGCCGATGCCAGGCGTTTGAAAGCATGAGTCTGGCTTAGAACTCCACCCTCGCCCATTGTGTACTTGATTGCCCCAAGGTAAAAAAAAAAATCAACTTTCAGTACGCGCCCAAAAGTGTGACTTCCCTGGTCATGGATTGGAGGAGGCTCCATCTACCCTTGCCTACCACTGAGATGGTGGGAGCTGCTCTTCTATGCCCCCACCCCACCCCCTTCTTAGCTACACAGGATAGAAACCGGCCCCTGTCACATTTTTCTTATGTGCTCTCCCATAGTCTCCACATTCACTTGAAACCCCCACCCCATATATTTCCTTCCCTTTCCCCTTGGCCTTGTCTACCTCCCATGTACCCCACAGTCTGCCTTGCTCCCCTGCTTTCCTCTGACTCCCATTAGTTTCCTGTCCAGTTTCAGATCACATTCCCCCTCCCGCACCATCTCATTCCCTGGACCACTATGTTCTCCTGTCCTCTGCTGGGCTCTCCCACGGTGACTATAGGGGCCACCATCTTCCCTGAGGGCAACCTGGTTTCAGCCCCTTTGGACACAATGGAAGATGGGGGCCAGCTTGGTGAGGGCAGCCTGTGGCTCCAGTCCCACTAACAGTAATGGGAGAGGGCAGCCATTTTGGATAAGGGCAGACCATCACAAAACTGGAAGCTGAAATCAGACATTCATGGGAACCTTCAAAAACTCACCGGACTCATGATGAAATCGTGAGAGTTGGCAACACAACTTTCATTCTCTGGTCCTCCAGGGGAGACTCGTGCGTGCCAAGGGCACTGGGTGGGGGTTGTGTGCTCTTTGAGGAACTCAGCGTCTCCAAGGACACATGTGGGGGGAGTCCCTGAGATGTCCGGTGAGGATGTTATATGGACACTGCACTATCTATGCACTCTCATATAGAATCATAGAATATCAGGGTTGGAAGCAACCTCAGGAAGTCATCTAGTCCCATCCCCTGCTCAAAGCAGGACCATGACAAAGGGGTCAGAGTGACACATGAACAGGAGCTTGGGAACAGCTCTAAGCCACCCCAAATACAGAGAAAGTCTGACATGAAACAGACCGTGCAGGCACAGCAGAGCTCCAACATGGCAAACTCTGCACCTCAGGCCTGGCTGCTAGACACCCAGCCCACCTCTCTGCTGTCTAGAAATGGCCCAGGAAGCTCTGCACAGGGGCCAAGAGTCAGCTGCCCTGGGGGGATATGAAGCAGCCCCCCCCAGAGGAGTGGTTCATGCTGCAGAAGCTGCATACATTCTGTGCAACAATCAACCCAGAGTGATCAGGCCTCCCTCAGGACCTGAATCGCCACTGATGCTGTGTTGCATTCATGATGGCTGCCATGTTGGCCAACACACCAGGGCCCAAACTAGGGATCTCCAGAGCTAAAAGCACAAACTGCTACAGCTTGAGCTAAAAACTCCCTCATTAGCTGTATGACAGACTTATATCCTCTGCTGAGTGGCAACAGAAGAGGGGGCCGAAAACACACTTACTGCAGGAGCAGGGAGATATGAGGCAAAATAGGGCAAGGATACCTTTTTGCCTCCTGGTCTTCGGGTCCCAGCCAGCTCCTGATGTAAGTTAGAGCAACCTTCAGGGTGTTTTATTTTGTGTGTAGGCTGTCCGAGGCCCCTATGCGACGGTGGGCAGCTAAGTATAACTGCAGTGCAGCAGTGCTCTGACTCCACACCCCATGCGCCAGGAAAGAGGCTGGCTCTAATTGTCTGGCTGTGTGGGCTTACTTTTTTTGGTCCACCACTCAAGCTTCTTTCAGTTGCTGTCCGCTTTCTGAGCCATCAGGTCACATTTCCAAGCTTTTATCCTCTGCCATGTGGACTATAAACTTAGCTTTTATTAAAAAAAAAAAAAAAGAAGTGAGATTTTCACATAATCACATGACTCCAAGAGCTAAGGCTGTAAGAAGAACATCAAATATCACAAGAATTGGTAACACGGCTTTTCTATTTATACAATGGGGACAATAGTACCTAATTCTTATCTAGCACTTTTCAGCCGTAGATCCAGAAGCGCTTTACAAAGGAAATCAGTATCATTTCTCCCATTTTACAGATAGAGAAACTGAGGTGCAGAGAAAAATGACTTGCCTAAACTCACCCAGCAGGCCAGTGTGAGAGACAAGAATAGGGTCCCAGCCCAGTGCTCTGTATAGTGGGCCATACTTCCCCCTATAAGCACGATGATCTCTTAGCATGACAGGGAGCTGGGAGGATGAGCTCCTTGTTACAGAATGCTATTTGTGGTTCCCTGGTACAAGTCTTTCAGAGAGAAAGACCCCAGGTTCAGCATCGAGAGGAGTCCGAGTGGCGGAGAGAGGACTTGTCTGTGCCACTAGGTCAAATGTGTGGGCTGCCAAGACACTGGCTGGTCATCTAGGGCACGGCTTAGTCTAAAGCTCAGGGTACGTCTATATGGCAATCGGGTCTGTGACACGGCACATGTTTGATGCACCCAAGAGTACCAAGAGCAGTGAAGCTGCAGCAACATGGACATCAGCATGGGCTGACCACCCAAGTGATAACCCAGGGTCCCAGCGGGACTTTCACACAACCATCATGCTCTCGGTCACTGAACTAGCTGGACTAAAGGGGCAATCACACCCCCTGTTGGTAATGTAGACAGACCCTAAGTATGGCAGCAGGCCGGCTGGGGCTGAAGGACACAAATCTTGTGTCTATCTCCTGTTCAGCACTGTGTAGCTCCCTAGTTCAGAGGACTAATGTATAGTAGGAGGGAGGCTGCAAGAGACCCCTTACATAGCCCTCTCGGTGATGACACATGACTAATTTTAAAGATGGCTGCAGCATTGTAGCCATGAGAGTCCCAGGATATTTGAGAGACAAGGAGGGTGAGGGAATATCTGTTATTGGACCAAGTTCTGCTGGTGAGAGAGAGAAGATTTCGAGATACACAGAGCTTCTGAAGAGCTCAATTCTTTCCACTGTGGAAGTTGGTCCAGTAAAAGATACTCCGTCACCCACCTTGTCTCTGTAATTTTAAAGTGACAGTACCAAAACATACCACAGCGAGCATGGACTCGCAAGGATTTATGCTTTGTTTATAGAAATCCAAGCCTCAACCACCATACCTGCCAAGTGGGGAGAAACAGGAGCTTACAAGGTGACCCCTGAGGAGCTGTTCGCGGTGCACCCTGGGACGGCTGAAACAGCACTCGATGGAATGGAAAATAGGCGAGCATTCCAAAGCTCCAGAAATGACATCTCTGCCAGTTTTGTCCTTGGCAGGCTCAGTAGCTCTACCAGGCACATTTTTACACTATCTGATTTGCCTGAAGTAACAAATTCCTGACCCGCCCCTGAGTTTGTCAGGCTCCACATGAGCGGACCGTGTCTCCCGAAACAGGCGAACATCAGCACTTTGCATTAGGATCCAGGTGTTTTTTTTTCCTTTTTATTCATGGACACTTTTTCCATGAACAGAGCCTATTTTAATCCCAAGCCAGCATTGGAAAGAGTTAGTACTAATGTTATCAATCTGGGACCTAATCCAAGAGCAATTCCTAATAACCATTTACAATGAAATTATGTTCAGGGCATTGCAGGAGCAGGCCAAATGTTTCCACTGGAAAAAAACAGCTCACTGGCGGTCACAGGAGAAATAAGATCATTGCTCCCCACTACGCCCATCTCTTCCAGAGGGAGAGAGCTGTAGAAACGCAGAACATAAAACAGGTTACCGCACACAGCTGTGGCTGTTCAGTGTAGCTACTACCTGATTGTCTTAGTTAAACTGACCTATCCCCTCCCTTAGGGAGGGATTCTCCTGTTGGCATCAGTAATCTACTCCCGGAGGGAGGGGGGCAGGTCAGCTTAATTATGCCACTCACAGGTGTGGATTTTTCACACCCCTGAGCACTGTCATTAAACCAACCTAATTTTCTAGTGTAGACCAGGCCTCTGAATCTTCTAGATTTTGACTCCAGAAAAGGATGAATTTTCCTGGTGCAAGAGGCCCAGGGGAACCAATCACGTCAAGAAAAATAAAGAAAAAACCCATCTCACTAGAGGCTTTGCATGAGTGCCCAAGTGACGTGCTGTTTGTCAGGGAAGATTCACAACAGGCTAAAACCTTTTTCCTTAATGGACCTAAGAGCCTGTTTAAGTGTTTTTAAGATCATTAAATAAGCGAATGGGAAAGAAGAAGAAAGAGAGGAGCTAAATAGGAGCCAAGAGTCAGTGGGAATTACAGAGTGGGCGGGTTGCTTTGGTGTACAAGAGTGATGGATGATGGAGATACGGGTAGAACACAACCACCACCCCGTGCATGGCAGTGTGGGCTAGTGGGCAGCACACTGGACTGAGGGTTTCTCTGCATTGACTGAAAGGTTCAATTCCCAGGTTAGATAGACGTGCCCAATATCCAATGGAGCGAGCACATTAAACAAGCAGTATAGAGCAGTGGTGCCAGGGGCTAGCGGCCTGAGTACCTACCTAGGGTTTCAGCCAGAATCGTTCTCAGGGCAGCCAGCCTCTCCTGCCACTAACCTCCAGTGTAGACATATCTGGAGACCCCAGAGAACTGGGCTATTCCTAGCTTTGCCATCGCTGTGCTGCGTGACCTTGGGTGAGCTGCTTCCCCTCCCCTCTGCCTCAGCTTCTGCATTTATCACATGGGGGAAATGATGTTTGCAGAGCACTTGGAGAGAGGCACAAGAAAAGTGCAATGCAAGAAGGGAGTTTTGCCAGGCAAAGCAGAAAGCAGGGTGATGCGAAGAGAGAGGTTGCAAGGTAGAAAGGACAGGGATGGAAGAGAACTGAAATTGAAAACAGCAGAGGAGAAGGGAAAAAACCCCAAACTTTTAAAACAACCCAGTCCAGACACTGGGCAGAATATTCAACCTATTGCAACATTGTTTGTTATCTGCAGGACTGGGAGGCACACAGATTTCACAGGGTTTAAGGGCAGAACAGAACACTAAGAGCGTCTAGTTTGATCTCCTGCATAACACAGGCCATCAGGTGTCGGGTGACATTACCAGGACCCCACTAGCCAGCCAGACAGCTTGATTTAAATACCCCTTCTCCTTTGCGCTTTTCCAGTTCCAATGCTCTGTTTTGGGTAACAACACACTGAACAGAACACGGGGCTCCATTATCCTGCAGCACTCAGGCAAGCGTGGCTATTGTCTGGAGAACAAAGGATCTTATAATACAGGCAACACATTTGTTTGGCTCATTGAAAGGACTGTTTGTGTTCTGGGCAATTCTCTAAGAGATTTGAGTGGAGCCGGATAAAGCACTGAAGGCAGGATTCCTCCCTGACCTGATTTTCAAAGGGACCATTCTCCACTGGCATAGAATCATAGAGTGTAAGGGACCAGGTCATCCAGTCTGATCTCTCCTATGTCACAGGCCACCAGCCCCTCCCAGCACCTGCTCACTGTGTCCAGGAACTGAAATCAGACCTAAGTATCACAGTATTATGAAGTACCCAAGTATTATGAAGTATCCAAATATTATGAAGGCTTCACACACTGGTGCACCTCGGTCCCTAGTCTATTTTCTGCCTGTGGCACATAATAGTGCCTATTATGTGCCACAGGTAGAGAATAGACTAGGGACCGAGATGCACAGTGCGTGAAGCCTTAATAATGGCAGGGAAATGATTAAGTGAGATCTACCCAGATAATCCTGGCAAGTGACCTCCATGTTGCAGAGAAAAACGAAAAAGCCCCCAGGTCCCTTTTAATCTGACTCGGAGGAAATTCCTTCCTGACCCTACATATGGTGATCAGCAAGACGCTGAGTATGTGAGCTAGCCAAGCACCTGAGAGAGCGAATGCTGAGTGCCACCTCAAAGCCCTGACCCACCTTGCCCAATATCCCATCTCCACCCATGGCCATCTCTCATGCTTCAGAGGAAAGAGACCAAGAAACAACAACCCAGAATACATTAGAGGGGGACAGTCCCTTCCTTACTCCTGTCGGTGGCCGGCTGAAACCCTGAAGCATGAGCTTTTAGGAAAGTAAGACAAACAGGAAGTGAGCCCCAGGGCGGCCGAGCCCTGCTTCACACTGTCACAAGCAGCCCCAGCCAGGGGTGCAGGAACAATTTTTATAGTGAAGGTGTTGAGAGCCATTGAACCAAACTGTAAACCCTGTATATGATGGAAATCAATTCAAGTTTGGGGGTGCTGCAGCACCTCACCCCTACCCCTAGTTCCAGCACCCATGACCCTGGCATGCAGCCACACGCATAAATTTGTCCAGCATCTTCAAGGGCAACTTTGTGTGGGGCCAGAGCTATGAACTGGAGGAAACTGGTGACGTCTTTGGGCTCATAAATGTCTTTGTGCTCTGCACAGGACATGGAAGTGATCTGGGCAGAGAGGAGGACAGTGTAGCTAGAGAGGAAGGATAGGCCAGTGGGTAGGCACTAGCCTAGGGCTTAAGAGATATGAGGTGAAGTCTCCACTCACCCACAGGCTCCTTGAGTGAGTCACTTAGTCCCCCTGTGCCTCATTTGCCCATCCGTCCAGTGGGGATAATAGCACTGCCCTGCCTTATAGAGGTGTGTGAGAGTAAATACAGTGCATGGATATTACAGTAATGGGAGCTGTATAAGTCCCTATGCCCGATTGATACAGCAGGGCGTGTTGCATCCCAACGCTCTCCGGCTTCTCCTTGATGTGCTCCATGCGCACTGACCTCTTCATGTTTGTCAGGATTCACCGCTTTTAAAGCCAGATGGGACCATGCCATCATCTAGCCTGATCTTCTGTATACCACAGGCCAGAGAATTTAATCCATTTACCCCTGCACTGAGCTGTGTTTGGCTGAAGCTGCAGAATCCCTTCCAGCCTTGATCTGAAGACACCGAGAGCTGGAGGATACACCGTTTCCCTGGGGAATTTGTTAATCACCCTCCCTGTTGAAGTTGTGCCTCATTTCTAATTTGAATTGATCTGCCTTTAATTTCCAGCCATTGGTTCTTGCTCTGCCTTTCTCCACTAGTTTAAAGAGCCTTTTAGCATGCAGTGTTTTCTCCCCAGGGAGGTGCCTACACATCATCATCAGGTCATTGTGACACAGTAGGGAGCAGGGTGGATTGACCTGGGAATGTCTGCATGGGAGATGGGAGAGCAGGGGATGACTTTAGGTGAGGGTCAGTACCTGAGCCTGTAACCTGAGCCAGGAAGGGGGGTGGGATGAGTCAACACCTTTGCCCAGGAAACTGGACAAAGGGAGAGGGGAAGAAGGAAGTGGAGAGAGCCTGCTGGAGGGATTTTTGGTTTCAGTTTTGGGCTGGCTGGGAAGAGGCAGGGAACCCCAAGTCTGGGGTCTAAGATCCTTCCCCCACCAGAGGGACCTGGCTGAAGGGTCCTGGTTGTACCTACAAGCCCTGCTTGGGACTGTGTTCCTGTCATCTAATAAATCTTCTATTTTACTGGCTGGCTGAGAGTCACGGTGAATTGCAGGAAGTGGGGGGTGCAGGGCCCTGACTCCCACACTCCGTGACAGTCATCTTGAAACCTTTTTGATTTTATTTGATTTAGCATTTGCAGAGTCATCTAGCCAAGCAATGGCATCTGCAGTGGCATCATGCAGTTCTTCTAGGCCACTGCTGAGCCTAGTCAGCAGGCATTCTTCAACAACATGCATTATCTTCTGTGTTATGCCGCAGCTACACAAACGGGTGTCACGAGGCCCCAGCGACACTGGTTGGCTGCACAGAGATCTTGCCTGGTCCGGAACCAGTTCAACAGGGACCACTAGTGACGGGGCAGGTCAAAACCAAGTGGGAAGATTGTGGGGTCAGCGACGAGAGACTGATTGGGGATTATAACAGATCCATTCCTCTCGCCAGAGGGTTTCTGCCCTAACATACTGGTGTGGCGGATGAGACCATAATGGGCGACGTGACGGCAAACTTGCAGCTGATGGTTTTAAAAGGTCATTGTGCAGCGGCAGGCTTGGGTTGGCATATACTTTCTCCAGTAACTTGCCAGTGGGAACCTCTTGACTGATATGAGAAGGAGTAATATTGCTCAGAACTGGAAGCCATGAGAATGGAGTTGAATGCAGGGTGCCGGAGATGATATGCATGACGGCACGTAACTGCGTATCCACCAGTTTAGTGTGTGACGATCGACTCCAGACTGGTGCGCAGGACTCCGCCACTGAATATGAGGTGGCAAGACCTAACGTCCGCAGCGTTGGAGCACGAGCACCCCCATGAGAAACCTACCATTTTTGCTAAGAAGATTGTTGTGCATCTTAACTTTAGCTGCTGTCTTCAGGTGGGCATAATAAGTCAGTGTGCAGTCTAAGGTCACACCTAGATAGATCAGCTCTACTTCATGCTTCACCTTCTGACCATTCAGATAAACATTCAGTTCTCGGGTTGCGCTGGCATGATGAAGATGGAACAAACTGGAGACTGTTTTTATGACACTTGGATGGAGGTGCCCAGTCTTACAATAGTCAGCTAACTTTGTCATGTCCTGGTTTAAGGTGGCATCAAGCTCGTGGAATGTCCGGGCCTGGGTACCACAACAGATGTCATCTGTGTAAATGAACTTTCATGACTCCATTGTTGGCAGGTCATTGATGTAAAGGTTGAACAGCGTTGGAGACAGCACAGATCCCTGGGGTAACCCCGTTGCTCTGTTGTCTCCAAGCACTTGTCTTCTCCCCAGTATGGACTCTGAACTGCCCATGGCAAAGAAACAGTTCAGTGATGCCTGTGACCCAAGGTAACAGGACCTGTGATACCTTCACCAGTGAGCCATACCATATGGCACGCCGCTGTTAGATCGATGAAAACAGCACTGTTTTCAACTGTCTCTGGAAGCCATTTTCAACAAATGTGGTCAGCACAAGTACTTGGTCACACGTGCTACAGCCTTGGCGAAAGCCGGCTTAGTCAGGGCTCAAAATTCTCTCCACATCGGGCAATACGTGCTGTAGGACCAAGCGCTCCAGTGCCTTGAAGCACACTGACGATAATGATATGGGATGATAGCTTGATGCTTGACTTGGGTCCTTTCCGGGCTTTGAGAGGCCAATGACTTTTGTGATGCACTAAATCTTCGGTATTCTGGTGAAGAATTTCACAAGCCAAAGCTGAGCACAGGTGCCAAAGTTTTTCAGGAAATATGTTGTCATAGCCCACAGATGTTCCACACTTGATGCTACCTAGTGTCTGTTCCAGCTCTGTTACAGTGAATGGTTCTGGGCAGCTTCTGATCTGGTGTACATATTTAAACATACTCCATTCGTTCCTCACCTGTTTTCGCACCTGTTTCTCCAAAGGTGCTCTGGCCACTTTAAGTAGGTGTCCGGCTACCTGGTTGGGTGTCCGTGAGAGTCGACAGGGTGCAGGTGGCTGCTGTGCTGCTCCAAGGCATTGGAGCAGACTCCAGCACTTGCAGCTGGAGTGGGTAAAGCTCATTCTCTTGGCTGTCTCCTCCCATCTGGCATGGCGAGCAGTGTCCAATGATTCAGTCAGATGGTCAGCGACATCTGGGTCACCAGATGCCTCATACCACTTGAACAAGGCAGTGCTCTCCTTGTCAAGACAGGGGATGTAGGCCGGATGGCAACCGCATAGGATAGCTCTGCAGGCTGCTTTGTAGATAGCACCACAGAAGCGACGTAGGTCACATTTACCGAGAGATGTCAGGCTGGTATTGTCACCACACTCTTCTCCAGTGCTTCCCAGTATTTTTCCCAGTCAGACTTTGATAAATTCCACTTCTTCTTTTTGGAACTCTTGATAACTGGGAGCTGTAGCCCGATATGGATCAGTGATGGTTTGTGTTGGCTGCTTGGCATGTTGCTGGCTGAGGATGGTCATGAACTGAACTGACCCAGCAAAGGTCAGAAGAGTAGTCATGATCCCATCTAGAAGAATGGAACATGCTTTGCTGCTTAGCATCATGGATAAGGGCGAGGTCATTTTGAGATGTACAGACTGCAAGTTGTTCACTGTTGGTGTCAACCTCCTCATACCCCCAGTCTATGTGATGGCTGTTGAAGTCTCCAACATAGATAGCTGGGTGTGGTAAGCTTGGTAGAACCTGGTGGACCTGTTGTGATCATTTGCCAGCCAGAAACCACCAACCTGGATAGTGTCACACAATTCAGTAGACATCAGCTGAATGGCATCTGCAATATCGGACTGAACGTATGTGACTCGGCCGTGCTTCGGGTGTGCCACATGGCACAAAAGGTCGAAGCCGTCCATTCTGGAATTCCTGGCTTCAGCAGTTGCCACATATGTCTCTTGCAAGCAAACATATGTTGATGTTCAAGAACACCGAGTAAATCACGCTTGGCAGTCGACAAACCCTCCACATTGAGTTGGAACACGCGTAGAGCTGGACCAACGACATAGACGTCACTGGGCTGTGCGTTGGGGTTGTCAGTGACAACAGCACTGGGATTTGTTGAGCTGGTGCTCGTGGAATTTGGCTCGCTGATTGGATCATTCGCTTCCCAGACTGCTGTCAGGTACTGGTAGGTGGTGCGATGAGGATGCAGATCCATTGCCCCCAAAAGACCCATTAGCTTTTTCATAAATTAAACCAACCGAGCTCATTCGTTCACTCCCTGTAAGGCACTTTCTCCAGTCCTCGCTCACTGACTTTCTGCAGCAAAGAGATGCTGTTGTTAATAACAGAGCTTTCTGTGAATCCCCCTAAGCTCTGAAATATCTCCGCAGCCCAGAAGTTGAGTCTGGGATTGAGTCTCTCATTGGCCCAGGCTAATTCCCCTGATTACAGTCGCGGGGTATTTCCAAACCCTGGCTGCATAGCGAAACTTATGAGTTAATTGGCTGTTACCAGGGCCGGCTCTAGCAATTTCGCCGCCCCAAGCACGGCAGCATGCCGCGGGGGGCGCTCTGCTGCTCACCGGTCTCGTGGCTCCAGTGGACCTCCCGCAGGCATCCCTGCGGGGGGTCCGGTGGTCCCGTGGCTCCGGTGGATCAGCAGACCCTCTGCAGGGACGCCTGAGGGAGGTCCACCAGAGTCACCTGCCGCCCTCCCGGCAACCGGCAGAGCGCCCCCTGCGGCATGCCACCCCAAGCATGCACTTGGCGCACTGTGGCCTGGAGCTGGCCCTGGCTGTTACCAGAGGAACCTCCCCCTGCATTTATCCTCACTTCTTATGCTATTGATGTTCAGCTCTTGATGCTTTTCACATCTAAAAATGTCTCGGAATCAAAGTTACCAAAAATAGTTGGTTGTAGTCCAGAAAGGTACTATAGCCTTTCCCCTACAGAGGCAACGTCTCCATAGCTAGGACTCTGAACTCTGCTGCAGTGACGCAGCTTTAAGATTATATTGATTCCAAAACATGATATTTTTATGACACAAAAGCCAGAGACATTCAGTGCTGAAGTTCCCACAATACATTAATTTTGTCCCTTGCGTGTTTGCTCCTGCAAATGGCTGGGCTCCAGAGCTCACCAGCAATGATACAAAATGCTACACACTTGCTGGGTATCTCCTTGTGCCCCGGCTAAGCTGGAGGGACAGGATCTGGCCAGTAGAGGGTGTTGTCCTACCAAAGTGAGCATCCATCCATAGCCCCCAGTGTATGGGAACAGGTGGTAGCATCCGAAGGATCCGAGGGGACCAGACTCAGGGCAGTGACAGAAGCTATGTGAGCAGGAGCAGCAGTCTGGGAACTGGGGCTGAGAGCTGGACAAGGAAGCAGCCCATTGCCCATGGCTGGCAGGACAACACAGGGCAGTGGCCTGCTGGTGGGGCAAGTATGGAGAGGTTACATAGGGATACACAGTTGGAGTTGCAGCTAGCAAAGGATGTGAAGGGTAACAAGGAAGGTTTCTACAGGTATGTTAGCAACAAGAAGAAGGTCAGGGAAAGTCTGGGACCCTTACTGAATGGGGGAGGCAACATAGTGACAGAGGATGTGGAAAAAGCTGAAATACTCAATGCTTTTTTCGCCTTGATCTTCACAGACAAGGTCAGCTCCCAGACTGCTGCACTGGGCAGCACAATGTGGGGAGGAGGTGAGCAGCCCCCAGTGGTGAAAGAACAGGTTAAGGACTATTTAGAAAAGCTGGACATGCACAAGTCCATGGGGCCAGATGCAATGCGCCTGAGGGTGCTGAGGGAGTTGGCTGATGTGATTGCAGGGCCATTGGCCATTATCTTTGAAAACTCATGGTGATCGGGGGAGGTCCCAGACGATTGGGAAAAGGCAGATGTAGTGCCTGTCTTTAAAAAAGAGAAGAAGGAGAACCTGGGGAACTTCAGACCAGGCAGCCTCATTTCAGTCTCTGGAAAAATCATGAGCAGGTGCTCAAGGAATCCATTTTGAAGCACTTGGAGGAGAGGAAGATGATCAGGAACAGTCAACATGGATTCACCAAAGGCAAGTCATGCCTGACCAACCTGATTGCCTTCTATGATGAGATAACTGGCTCTGTGGATATGGGGAAAGCAGTGGACATGCTAGACCTTGACCTTGACCTTAGCAAAGCTTTTGATATGGTCTCCCACTGTACTCCATCCAGCAAGTTAAAAAAGTGTGGATTGGATGAATGGACTATAAGGTGGATAGAAAGCTGGCTGGACTGTGGGGCTCAACGGGAAGTGATCAATGGCTCGATGTCTAGTTGGCAGCCAGTATCAAGCAGAGTGCCCCAGGGGTTGGTCCTGGGGCCAGTTTTGTTCAGCATCTTTATTAATATTCTGGATTGATGAGATGGATTGCACCCTCAGCAAGTTCACAGATGACACTAATCTGGGGGGAGAGGTAGATACACTGGGGGCAGGGATAGGGTCCAGAGTGACCTAGACAAATTGGAGGATTGGGCCAAAAGAAATCTGATGAGGTTCAACAAGGCCAAGTGCAGAATCCTGCACTTAGGACAGAAGAATCCCATGCACTGCTACAGACTGAGGACCAACTGGCTAAGCAGCAGTTCTGCAGAAAAGGACCTGGGGATTACAGTGGATGAGAAGCTGGATATAAATCAGTAGTGTGCCCTTGTTGCTAAGAAAGCTAATGGTATATTGGGCTGTGTTAGTAGGGGCATTGCCAGCACATCAAGGGAAGTGATTATTCCCCTCTAGTTGGCACTGGTGAGGCCACATCTGGAGTATAGCATCCAGTTTTGGTTCCCCCACTACAGAAAGGATGTGGACAAATTGGAGCGAGTCCAGCGGAGGGCAACAAAAATGATTAGGGGGTGGGGTACATGACTTACAAAGGGAGGCTGAGGGAACTGGGCTTATTTAGTCTGCAGAAGAGAAGAGTGAGGTGGGTTTTGATAGCAGCCTTCAACTACCTGAAGGGGGGTTCCAAAGAGGATGGAGCTTGGCTGTTCTCACTGGTGGCAGTTGACAGAACAAGGAGCAATGGTCTCAAGTTGCAGTGGGGGAGGTCTAGGTTGAATATTAGGAAACACTATTTCACTAGGAGGGTGGTGAAGCACTGGAATGGGTTCCCTAGGGAGGTGGTGGAATCTCCATCCTTAGAGGTTTTTAAGGCCCGGCTTGAGAAAGCCCTGGCTGGGATGATTTAGTTGGGGTTGGTCCTGCTCTAAGCAGGGGATTGGACTAGATGACCTCCTGAGGTCTCTTCCAGCTCTAATCTTCTATGATACGGTTTCCCTCACAGCCAGGCACTGGGCTGGGCTAGGGACACTTGTGCTGTTTTATTGTAACAAAGCCCTTGGGTGGGGGGGAGCATTCACAGTTTTTAGTGGCTGGCACTCAGTAGAGGAATCTTCTGTTACCCCAGTGCTGGGAGCTCTCCAGCGCTTGCCTCCAAGCGTGTGGCACAGAGCTGCCGCCAGACATCCAGCGGGAACGTTGATGACAGTGAGAGAGGGATGAAAACTGGACCATGTTTCTTGCAAAGATCATCACGAAAGATCTGTCCATTTTGTTGTAAGTCTATTTCACAAGTGGGCATTGTTCAGCCGCCCCTCGCTCCCATGGAAGAAGCCAGATCCTAGCTCCATGTATCAATGTTCTCAAGCCAGGCAAACATGAAGGAGAGGCCCTAAAGGCAACTCGAGAAGGATTCATTGGCTTAAAACGCCCTCTTTTCTCACAACATTTCTACCTCCTGTGGTTCCGGCGGACCCCCCAGGTCACTCAGCCAGAAGGATATTTTGCTTGGTTTGGTCCATTTCATTTCTTTGCCTATTTGCCAGCACTCTGCACAGTCAGGTTCCCCGGGCTGAGTGGCTCTTTCATACAGCTTTAGGACTGCCTCCCTTTAATGGGTGCTGTAGCTTGGGGAGTGCCTGCGTCGCAGCTCTCCTCTGCAGGTTATTCCTCTGCCTGCGGGTCCCCAAGCCAGGCATGCAAACAGGACAAGGGCCCCGTTGTGTGAGACGCTGCACTTGAGAGAGTCCCAGTCTTCAACAGCTTGCAATCGGAATATGCAGGCCAGACAAAAGGGTGTCAGAGCCCGGACTCCAACCTGAGCCAGAATGTCTACACTGCTAAGTTGGAGCCCGTAGAGGGAGCCTGAGTCAGTTGACCCAGGCTCTGAGACTCGCTGCCTCGGGATATTTTTGCAGTGTAGACGTACCTCAAGTGACTTGCCCATGGTCATGCAGCAGGACTGTGGCAGAGTTACGAATTGAACAGAGATTATTGGAGAGTCAGGTCAATGCTTTAAGCACAAGACCATCTTTCCTACATCACCTCTCCCCTGCCTGCTGCCCTGGGCTGCCTCCCCAGCATTCCTCTCAAGCTTAGGGGCTGGCAGTTTGTTCAGTGCTGTGGATGTGGTATTGATGAGAGGGAAAGCGAAAGCTGAGAGGAAGGGATGTGGGTTGCCTTGCTTTGAGGGTGGGGAGCGTCTTTGGGCTAAGTGTGGCCTGGGCCCAAGGCCATTGCACCAGCGGTTGTCAGTCTAAACATTAGAGCCCTGGAACAGTTGCTCAAAATGCATCTTGGAAGGGTCTGATTAAGAGCAGAACCACTGAATGCTCTGTGTGTGTGTGTGTGTGTGTGTGTGTGTGTGTGTGTGTGTGTACTACAGCATGCTCTGTGTGTGCATATACTAGTGAATGCTGTGTGCACACGTGTATACTACAGAACGCTCTAAGTGTCTCTGCCCACTGCAGACTGCTTAGAGGTTGCTAGTTAAGCTATATACAGAGACTTTCTCCTGTAGATCACCAGCTAACACCCTCAGCTCCACAGTAGCCCCTGTCTGGCTGTGTGGAGGAGAACTGTGAACAATACCTGAATGGTCTCTACCCAGTCCCTAGCGGACAGCTGTGCATTAGGGTAGGCCCCATCAGAGGTGGGGTCAGCTGTCCCTCCCAGGAAATGGACCTACTTGGTCTTTGCCAGAAACAGTCCCTCCACGTCAGGGCGGAGGCCTAGAGGCCGGGCAGGGGGTGGAGGGCGTTTGCCCTGCTGCTGCCTCTACAGACAAGAGGGAGCTTTAGCCTTGGCAGTGTCAGTCCTGAACTTCTCCTCACAACTACTTTTGCTCAGAATAGATCCCAAAGGACCAATAACCCTGCCGCTCTCCTGCTTACCCCAGACGTGTCTGTTTCGACGGGGGAACTTGGACTGAACGTCTCCACAGAATTAACCTTGCTAAAAAAGGCAAACCCAGCTGCACTCTGGCGGCTGCAGTAACGCCCAAGTCCTATTTTATCCTAACAATGCACCACAGGGGATTAGCAGAGCAGCCACTAGGGCCTCTGATTCCCAGATTTTACTCTCCAAGGAACCATTAGCAATAAACGGGCTAATAAACTGTGAGCTTCTGTCTTACTGGAAGGAGGTGGCCTGAAGGCCTTTACCGAAAGACATCCATGTTAGTTACTTGTTTCAGTCTGAATTGCTACATTGTGTGAGGGGTGGGTATAGGAAATGATTCCTGGAACATACTGAGCACAAGTTTCTGAACTCACCCTGAGATGTCTTGAGAGACAGATTTCGACTGCCAAGAAATTCTGCTCCCATCAGCAGTTTCTTTGCACGAAACAATTAACTAAATGGATTAAAAGTGACCAGCTGTGACACAGGCACCAGGCAAGAGCATCCTGGGCACATACCCAGTTAACAAGGTTCTGGGAAATGAGCCTCTTCTACACGCATGCTGAGAAAACTGCTAGCTTGGAAGATAATTAGGGAAATTTTGGGACTCAGGGGAGGGGGTGGATTATAATGAGGAATAAAATCTTGGCATGTTTCTGTGAGAAAGTCTCTGGCCTTTGTAACCAAATGAAAACGGTAGTGCCAACAGGGGGACGAGAACGCTGTGCCCACTAGGTAAGCATGGCCTGGTTGGTGATGCTCTTACCTTGCCCACAGGATGCTAAAGGTTCATATCCCATCCTTCAGGGGTAACGATTTCTATAGAATGGAATCGCATCCCACAGCTTGGGCTCATGGAATACAGCAGCGCAGGGACAGGGGGTTGCCATCTGTCACATAAGCCGTCTGACTGAGCTCCTCTCTCCAGTGCCTGCACAGGCTGAAGTTCTCATCTTCTTGGGGACAGGCGAGCAGAGAGGATCAGCAACGGGAGATGGCATTGTTCATCTCTAGGCCACCTGCTTCTGATGGGTAGATGGTTCTTTAGTGACCTACAACCTGCCAGTGGAGCAGGGATCTCAGTAAACAGCTCTTCAGTAGCATTCCCAGCAGGGATGCTGACGTTGGGTGGGCCATGGAGGCTAACACCCACCCCCTCCATGTGTCCCAAGGGTGCTGGTCCCTCTGGGGCAGGGTGGATACTTGTGCAGCACCAATGCTATGAATACACAGGACATCTCCGGTACTGCCAGGCCAGATGCACGGCCACTATTTTAAAACAGCTCCTGAGCCTTTAGACAGGAGTCAGAGTTGAAGGCAGAGTCCTGGCCAGTGCACCCAGCACTCAGAAACAACTGTTGTCCAAGGCTGGATTCATTCTCTACCTCTTACCCGCTGCCTCCTCCTCCCACCTCCGTCTGCGCTGGGCATCCCACCCACACCTCTCTCCCTAGCTGACCCAGCCTCTGCCTGCTGCCTGCAGATACTCAGCCCTCCATCCCACAAGTGCTAGGGGCAAACCAGGATTTAGAAGGGGAAGCTGTGAACCTGGGAGCACCTCAGGCTTGGTCTGTGTCCAGCAGCCTCTCCTGGCCTCTCTCCTCAGCCCTTCCCTCACCCTTACTCTCATTCACTTTCTCCCTCCTCCGTCCTTTCTCTCGCCTTAGTCTCCTGCCATCACAGGGGGAGTCCACGTGAGCCCCAGCCATGCCGGCTGGCTCTGGGCACCACTCAGTGGCTCTCTGCACCAGCCTGTGTAGGACGAGGGGTGGAGGTGATGCCTGCTCCTGGGCTGACAGCTGAGCAGTGGGGCTAGAAGCTGCTGAGAGCAACTTGCCCTTGCCCTAGTGTAGCCCTTTTGCCAGGTGGAGCCGGCAGCAACCAGGGCCAGGTTCAATATGTAGGGGTTCCTTTTCAACAATACAATACAGAACTGGCTCGAGCCCCCACCCAGTAACCTGGGGAAATTACACCCACTGGATGCTTCTGAGAGGCAATTCTTCCCCCCTCGCAAGCACAGAGTTAGTGTAGAAAAGAAACTTTTAATGAAAGGAGGGAAGTCACCCAACATTAATTAGGGAAAATGCCACAAGCAGGATTCATAATAATAAAACTGTGAGCAGGATACCCACCCCAGAGTGCATGGGGCAGAGCTTCCGCCTCGTGTTCTTGTGTTCTACAACCAACAGTTCCTTTTCTGTGCCTCTCTCTGCTCCCTCACCACACCCCACTCAGTAGCTGTCCTTGGTCAGTGAGGCCCCAGGGTTCAGAGGTGCAGCAGTGTGAGTTCACCTCCCACCTGGGGAAGAAGGCACCTGGCTTGCTCCACTATCTGAGCACTTGCTCTGGCTGTTCACCCCACCAGCTGCTGTTTCTCACTGCCTTGATGCCCCACCAGCCACAGTTCCTCTCTGCCAGCTCGCTGCTCCCACCAGCCAGTTACCTTCTGCTGCCACCTGTCTCTCTGCTGTGACCTCTATAGGTCAGTCCCTTCATGATTTTTAGCTCTCAGCAGAAACACCCTCCCACCACAAGTGATTTCAGTATTTAAAAAAACAGAAGGCTCTTAATGAAGCCTGTTTATCTCTATCTTTGAGCAGTGGGGGAGCAGCAGGTTAAACCAGACTGGGGACCCTTAGGGAGAGTCCATACCTCCTGGCTGGGACACCTGTCTCCACCCCCTCTCACTTTCAGCAGGTCCAGCATTTGAGCCCCTGGCTTATCAAGGTCTCATAGACTCATAGACTTTAGGGTCAGAAGGGACCAATATGATCATCTAGTCTGACCTCCTGCACAAAGCAGGCCACAGAATCCTACCCATCCACTTCTATAACAAACCCCTAACCTATGTCTGAGTTATTGAAGTCTTCAAATTGTGGTTTGAAGACCTCAAGCTGCAGAGAATCCACCAGCAAGTGACCCATGCCCCACGCTGCAGAGGAAGGTGAAAAACCTCCAGGGTCTCTGCCAATCTGCCGCCGGAGGAAAATTCCTTCCCGACCCCAAATATGGCGATCAGCTAAACCCTGAGCATGTGGGCAAGACTCACCAGCCAGCACTCAGGAAAGAATTCTCTGCAGTATAACTCAGATCCCATCCCATTTAACATCCCATTACAGACCACTGGGCATACTTACCTGCTGATAATCAAAGATCAATTGCCAAAATTAAGCTATCCCATCGTACCATCCCTTCCATAAACTTATCAAGCTTAGTCTTAAAGCCAGATATGTCTTTTGCCCCCACTACCCACCTTGGAAGGCTGTTCCAGAACTTCACTCCTCTAATGGTTAGAAACCTTCATCTAATTTCAAGTCTAAACTTCCTAGTGTCCAGTTTATACCCATTTGTTCTTGTGTCTACATTGGTACTAAGCTTAAATAATTCCTCTCCCTCCCTAATATTAATCCCTCTGAAAAATTTATGAAGAGCAAGCATATCCCCCCTCAACCTTCTTTTGGTTAGGCTAAACAAGCCAAGCTCTTTGAGTCTCCTTTCATAAGACAGGTTTTCCATTCCTCGGATCATCCTAGTAGCCCATCTTTGAACCTGTTCCAGTTTGAATTCATCCTTCTTAAACATGGGAGACCAGAACTGCACACAGTATTCCAGATGAGGTCTCACCAGTGCCTTATATAACGGTACTAACACCTCCTTATCTTTGCTGGAAATACCTCACCTGATGCATCCTAAACTGCATTAGCTTTTTTAACGGCCATATCACATTGGCGGCTCATAGTCATCCTGTGATCAACCAATACTCCAAGGTCCTTCTCCTCCTCTGTTGCTTCCAACTGATGTGTCCCCAATTTATAACTAAAATTCTTATGATTAATCCCTAAATGCATGACCTTGCACTTTTCACTATTAAATTTCATCCTATTACTATTACTCTAGTTTACAAGGTCATCCAGATCTTCCTGTATGATATCCTGGTCCTTCTCTGTGTTAGCAATACCTCCCAGCTTTGTGTCATCTGCAAACTTTATAAGCACATTCCCGCTTTTTGTGCCAAAGTCAGTAATAAAAAGGTTAAATAAGATTGGTCCCAAAACTGATCCTTGAGGAACTCCACTAGTAACCTCCTTCCAGCCTGACAGTTCACCCTTCAGTACGACCCGTTGGAGTCTCTCCTTTAACCAGTTCCTTGTCCACCTTTCAATTTTCATATTCATCCCCATCTTTTCCAATTTAACTAATAATTCCCCATGTGGAACCGTGTCAAATGCCTTACTGAAATTGAGGTAAATTAGATCTACTGCATTACCTTTGTCTAAATAGTCTGTCACCTTCTCAAAGAAGGAGATCAGGTTGGTTTGGCACGATCTATCTTTTGTAAAACCATGTTGTAATTTGTCCCAATTACCATTGACCTCAATGTCCTTAACTGCTTTCTCCTTCAAAATTTTTTCCAAGACTTTACATACTATAGATGTCAAACTGACAGGCCTGTCATTGCCTGGATCACTTTTTTCCCCTTTCTTAAAGATAGGAACTATGTTAGCAATTCTCCAGTTGTACGGTACAATCCCTGAGTTTACCTATTCATTAAAAATTCTTGCTAATGGGCTTGCAATTTCATGTGCCAGTTCCTTTAATATTCTTGGATGAAGATTATCTGGGCCCTCCGATTTTGTCCCATTAAGCTGTTCAAGTTTGGCTTCTACCTCAGATGTGGTAATATCCACCTCCATATCCTCATTCCCATTTGTCATCCTTCCATTATCCTTAAGCTCCTTATTAGCCTTATTAAAGACTGAAGCAAAGTATTTATTTAGATATTGGGCCATGCCTAGGTTATCCTTAACCTCCATTCCATCCTCAGTGTTTAGCGGTCCCACTTCTTCTTTCTTTGTTTTCTTCTTATTTATATGGCTATAGAACCTTTTACTATTGGTTTTCATTCCCTTTGCAAGGTCCAACTCTACATGGCTTTTAGCCTGTCTCACTTTATCCCTACATGTTCTGACCTCACTAAGATAGCTTTCCTTGCTAATCCCACCCATCTTCCACTCCTTGTAGGCTTTCTGCTTTTTCTTGATCATCTCTCTGAGATGCTTGAGGTCCTTTCAGCTAAGGGTGTCCCCCTCATTTGGGACAGGTTAAGGACAGTTCTGCTCCCCTTTATTCATACAATAAAGACAACACTGATAACAGCATCTCACTCCCCCTGCATTGAGTACTACAGTGATTTGTAACCCAACACCAGTCTTTGAGCACTTGATCACTTTGAGCAACACTGCTCTGTCTGCTGAGTATCTAGGCAGAGTAGGTGCGTTCATATAAATACAGTTTGCTCCTGAAGTCTCTTCCCCTCCCAGCTAGCAGTCAGGGGAGAACTCCTTCAGACCCTGCTTACACTATCATGGGCAGGGCACTGGGGTTGGTAGAGAAAGAAACAAGTCATCCATCTCCCACAGCCCTAGGGCCACCCTCAGCCCATTTTCATCCTCCTGGCCCTGACCCCAGAAATGTGCACAGCTCCCTTCCCGCCCCCCCCAGGACTGTGCCCACAGCACACATGGGGGCAAGCCAAACTACTCTGAGATGTAGCTAGAGAGTTTTGCTCCTCAGCTCACTTGGTGCATTTTCAAACCCTTCGAACATTGTTATTGCTCTGCCTTTCCCCACTGGTGAGACACTCCTGCACAACCAGCCTACCAGGGGCATGCAGGGAGGGGGCAGGCTCTGGAACGCCTGTCTCTCTGCCCCATTTCCTGGTCCCCCCAAGGAAAGTTTGACCAGATAGCTGATTCTGAGCTAGAGCTGAGCCCAAAAAATCAGACTGGCCCATCTGCTGCCAAGAGCTGAAACACAGAAAAAAGGATCTGGAAATCCCCTGACTCCTGGAATGCCTCTCCCCCCACAGGTGATGCCCCTGCCCCCAAAGAGAATTTGAGAGACAATATGGGCATGGGGAAGTGGAGTGGAAGGATCACAGCAAAGTTAACTACAGAGAGCCATGCTCCGGAAGCTATTCTCAGCTGGTACTCAGCACTCAATCAGCAAAAGCATCCCGCAGTGTCAGTCAGCACTAGAGATGGACAATGAGCTGAGACTAAGCTTTAGCCCATCAGGTTTGAAAAACCCAAGGCCAGATTCATCCCTGTTGTGACATCAGTGGATTCACGCAGGGTTACCCCCAGGATGGTTTTACCCTGGAGAACTCAGGAGAAGTAGCACTGGCAGTTCTCCAAACAGAGTGTAAATGGGCCAACCCACACTGAACTATTGGAGAGCCCAATGCAGCCACTTACACCAGGACTGAACAGGGCTTAGGGAGTTCTTGGCAAGAGAAGGGCTTGATTCCCCCTGCCCTGCACCTGAAGTTCATTTACACCTGCACCCAGCAGGCGGGAAATGCCCCCACACTGGCAATGTCTCACCCACCTTGTCTCTCTAATATCATGGGAGTTGGGACCAACACGGCTACAATTACACCCAATCCAGGAGATTAGTTCTCCGGGACAGTCCTGAACTGGGCTGAAATGCGGAGATACTGACCAATAGCCCTATAATTAGGCTGCTGCTGCCCTCTAGTGTTAGTACAGAATCACTGTAGGTGATTGCCCTTAGTCAGAGGTTTTGGAGAAGTCTGTTACCAGAACCTGGGGAAGACTGATTCTCTGCTCCCTCCCCATACTGTGGCTGTCTTCTTGTTGGGGGCCAGTACCCCTTCACTTCCCGTCTGCCCCATGGAGACATGAGACTTCTGCACTTCCTCAGAAGGGGCTTGGCTTTTCCTCTAGGTAGGAAACCCCAGCTTCCATCAGCTCAGAGAGATCCCCCAGTTCCTCTCCCACAGGTCTGCCCCTGCTATGCCTGCTCCCCAGTATCCCATGGATCCTGCCTGCCCCACACACAGAGTGTCTCTGTCCCTCATGGGCCTGAGGCTGTGGGGGCAGGGTGGGAAGGGATGAGATCAGGGCCGGTGCAACCATTTAGGCGGACTAGGCAGTTGCCTAGGGCACCAAGATTTGGAGGTGCCAAAAAGCGGTGCCCCCCAATTTTTTTTTAAATGGTTGAGGAGCCGCTGCTGCTGGGACAGAGAGGGAGTCTGAGCTGCTGGCGGCAGCGGCCGCCGGCAGCCCAGGGTGTCCCCTGGGTCAGGGAGCCACCGCGGCAGCCAGCAGCCCAGGGCCCCCCCGGGTCATGGCGCCGCCGCGGCAGCCGGCAGCCCAGGGGTTCCCCTGGGTCAGGGCGCCACCGCAGCAGCCAGCAGCCCAGAGTATCCCCTGGGTCAGTGCGCCACCGCGGCAACCGGCAGCCCAGAGTGTCCCCTGGGTCAGTGCGCCGCCGCGGCAGCCGGCAGCCCAGAGTGTCCCCTGGGTCAGTGCGCCGCCGCGGCAGCCGGCAGCCCAGGGACCCCCCAGGTCAGTGCACCGCTGCGGCAGCCTGCAGCCCAGGGCCCCCCCCCCAGGTCAGTGCGCCGCCGCGGCAGCCGGAAACCCAGGGCCCCCCCGGGTCAGTGTGCCGCAGCAGCAGCCAGCAGCCCAGGGCCCCCCCAGATCAGGGCGCCGCCGCGGCAGCCCAGAGGTTCTGGCTGCCCGCGGCGCCCTGACCCAGGGGAATCCCTGGGCTGCAGGCAGAGGCTCAGAATCCCTCTCCCTCCCAGAGCAGGGGCTCCAGCCTGTGCCATTTTTCTCGTTGCCGGAGGGGGCGCCAGCGGCTGGGCAGAGCTGCGCAGCTCTGCTTAGAACACGTGGCAGGACCCTGCGAGGGCAGCGCGACACCAGGGCTTCTGGAGGAAAGCGGGGGCTGCCCCCTGGCTCAGCCTCCACGTCAGCCCCAGCGAGGGGCATGGAGAAGAAAAGAGCCTCAGCCGTGGTCTGGTGGAGTGGAGGAAGAAAGAGGACCCCGATGCTCATGCGTTGGGCAAGGTAAGCAAGTGCTTCCCCACAGCTTGGCCTCAGGTGCCTGTGCTCCTGCCCCCTTGGTCCTTAGCTGGTCCCTGCTGCTGCTCCCCGTGTGCCTGGATGGCTGGAGAGAACAGCAGCCTGCAGAGCTGAGCTGCCCCAGTGCCCCCAGGCACCCCCCTGACCCCATCCCCCCCCACAGCCCTGACCCCCAGCTCTGAGCCCAGTCCCTCTGAGCTGGAAACCCCCTCGACCCCATCCCCACCACAGCCCTGACCCCCAGCTCCGAGCCCAGTCCCTCTGAGCTGGAAACCCCCTCGACCCCATCCCCACCATAGCCCTGACCCCCAGCTCCAAGCCCAGTCCCTCTGAGCTGGAAACCCCTTCACCCCATCCCCCCCACAGCCCTGACCCCCAGCTCCGAGCCCAGTCTCTCTGAGCTGGAAACCCCCTGACCCCATCCTCCCCACAGCCCTGACCCCCAGCTGACAGATAGTGTCCCTAACACAGTTATTGCTCTTCGCATCCTCTTGACTCTCCCAGTTTCTGTGGCCAGTGGTGAGTGAAGCTTCTCAAAGCTCAAATTGATAAAAACATACATGCGAACATCAGTGTTGCAACAAAGACTTGTTGGGCTATCTACCTTGTCACTAGAACATGACATTGCTCACAGCATTGACTTGGAGGAACTTGTTTCTAAATTTGCTAAACTTAAAGCGCAGAAATATAAATTCTAAATTATAACATGTTACTCTGTGACTGTGTATTGTCTATAATGTATGTGATTTTTTTTGGGGGGGAGGCGCAAGATGGAAGTTTCGACTAGGGTGCAAAATATGCTTGCACCGGCCCTGGGTGAGATGGGCCATGCACACCCTCGGCCCCCTGGGAGGGTTAAGCAGGCAGGACACCTCCCTTCCTCTTAGCTGATCCACTCTGCACTCACATACGTAGGAACAGCTGAGGGAGCAGCCAGACATCAGCTGCTCTCCCTTGCTCTTAATCTGCTCTGCACAGCACCCCATGGTGGCAAGAAGCTGGTGGTTCTTCCAGCAAACAGGCTGTGTCTGCAGCCATTCATCACTAGGGCACTGGATTATTGAAACCAGGGCAAACCCCTGTGGCCACGGTCCCTTGGTAGGCCTGGCTCCCCCTTTTCACTCCTGGCCTAGCTACTGTGGTTGGGCACAGCTGCCTGCTCAGCCGAGGGCTTGGTGCTTGGTGGTATTTCATGAGGTCAGCCTCTCAATTATTATTATTGTGTATTAAGGAAGCTCCTAAGCACCCTAGTCACAGAGCAGGACTCCATTGAGCTGGGAACTGTCTCCTGATCCAGAAAACCAGACTTTCACAGGGCCCCGGGACACACTGTATGCTGGAGGAAGGAGCTATCTCCTGGCAACCCCCATCACCCCTTCTGCCCTGAACTATGAAAAGGATCCACTGTGCCCTCAACCTGCCTGTGTCCAGATTTGGCTGGAGTAAGCGACTGTACACGCAGAGGTGCTGCACATGAGCTGAGCACACTGGCTTGCAGCCCAGGTTAGGGTTCCGTTGTTTAACCCAGACATGAGGTCAAAATGACTGGTTTGGCAACTTGCTTCTTTGTCTACATGTGTCAGGGAGGCAGAGGGGCCAGTCCAGGAGGTCAAGGGGAGGCTGGAATAGCTGATGCCTCAGGTGTGACACCTCCAGCATGCTCTTTTTTCTCTCCTTCGTCCCTGATTGCCACTGTTTCCCAAGCACACACATTTTTAAGGGGGAGGATGATGAGAGCAGGGAGGCAAATTCCTCCTCTCTTCCTCCTTTGGAGCCAGGCTCGGCACCTCTCCACCCCCTCCCACAGAAGAAGACAAGTGCATGAACATCCCCTTTCTTGAACCCCATTCCCTTGACCTGCCCATGGAGCATCCCAGATCCCTCCCTTGCACCCAGCACCCCTAACGCCACAGAGTCACCAGCAAGCTTTGCTTACCCCATATCCTACCTGCAGTACCAGAAGCCCCTTATTCCACTCCAGCTGCAGTAGAGAGAGTGCCCACCTAGTGAAATAATGGAGCAAACATTAGGATCAGAGATCTGTAACTATCTAGAGGGTTAGGGAACCATAACAGCAGGCCACACAGGGCTAGTAAAGGGCTAGTCACACTTGAGCATGTTGTCACTTCTCCTTACAGAGTTACCATGTTTGTGCAGGATGGAGACATAATGGGGGCTACATGGCTTCATGTTAGAAAAGCACCTGATGTGGTTTCTCCCATTCTCTCCAGGCTCGTCTGCACTTCCCAAGCTCTGCCAGCCCAGCTCGATCAGGATAGTTACAATGGCCGAACTCCTTAGTGTAGACACAGCAGATGCCCACAGATGGCATAGAAACCTCCCTGAATGGCTTTAGCTAAGCCAACCGGAACTCTCTTCTGTCACCACCATTACACAAACCCCCTATGTCAGAGGATGTGATGTTTTCCAATCCTGACCAACACAGGCATGCTGGTAAAACTATATAGGGTAGGCCTGGCCTTACTCCCTGAATTAAACCCGATTGCCTGGGATGGGAACATCGGAGCACGGCCTAAAAATGGGCTGAAGGACTGTAGCAATCAACAGCAGAGGGGCAGGTTGTGTGAGGGTGTCTAATCTAGCGAGCGCTGGCCGTTGACCCAGTCTGGTTGAACAGTTGCAGTCTCTCTCTGGACTAGGCAGCGCGTTGGTGGCATTCGCTGACTGGGGGGAAGTCACAATGGCCAGTGAGGGCTGAGAAATAATCCAATGGCCCTCAGGAGGTTAGTCCCGGGGACAGAAGCAAGGGATGACATGTGAGCAGAGTGGGGCACCCAGCCACGAGCTGGGCTGAATGAGAAATGGTGAGCAGCTCTTAGAGCAGGAAAAGGAGGGACTGTGAGATATATGGCTGGGTGTTTGGGCCTCTTGGGGCTATCCACAGCACTCTCGGTTTCACCGATGTACCATCAGCTATTTAGTAGCACTGATGGACTTGATGTCTGAATTGTTCCCCTGGGAGCTCAGGTCTCATCTGTGTAGGAATGTAGGTGCTGAGTGGAAGAGGCCTCGGATGAACCTAGACAACCTGTACTATCTCCCACGCTGAATGCTTCCAGCCATGGGATGAGGCCAGGGACAGAGGTCGTGTTGGAGACCAGAGTGCCATTACTTAACCCTTCCATAAACATCCCCTTGCCCTGCTTTCACACAGATTCGTGATTCTGAGCTCAGAAGGAACCATTGTGATCGTTTACTCTGACCTCCCACATAGCACCGGCCATAGGACTTTCGCATGCGTTTGATGTATCTGCTGAGCATGCTCTACTGCACTGGGAACTATTCCTGAGGGGAACACCCAGAAGAATCATAGAATATCAGGGTTGGATAGGACCTCAGGAGGTCAACTAGTCCACTCCCCTACTCAAAGCAGGACCAATTTCCAACTAAATCATCCCAGCCAGGGCTTTGTCAAGCCTGACCTTAAAAACTTCTAAAGAAGGAGATTCCACCACCTCCCTAGGTAACCCATTCTAGTGCTTCACCACCCTCCTAGTGAAAAAGTTTTTCTAAAATCCAACCTAAACCTTCTCCACTGCAACTTGAGACCATTACTCCTTGTTCTGTCATCAGGTACCACTGAGAACAGTCTAGATCCATTCTCTTTGGAACCCCCATTCAGGTAGCTGAAGGCTGTTATCAAATTCTGCCCCCCCCCCACTCTTCTCTTCTGCAGACACATTCTAACACCACCGCAACAATTGGAAGGCATCACCCAGATCTGCCAGGTTTCTCTCGCTAGCCCCAGCCTGCCCGACCCAAATAAGAGGCTCTGTTGTGTGACAGAAATGCCAGGCCACTGCCAAGGGGGCAGGACTCTGCCCTGCACACACAGGCCACTGTATTGTTGCTTGGCCAGGATTATAGGGTCAGACACAGGTTTGCAGCCACTTGACCGGGCCTGACACCACATGCAGAAACACGCAACAGCTGAGCATTCAAACATGACTCAGTGTGTTTGTAATGCTCTGGGCTATGAGAGACAGTGCCTGGCTCCCATCCAGGGACTCGGATATCCCCACATAGACCCAGGGCTTGGAGCAAGGGAGGGGGCCTGGGAGAAGGAAGGAATTTAAATGTCTGGGGAAGGGGTAAGGCACTGGGTGAAGCAGAGAGTGTGGCTGCCCACACCCTGTGGGATGAGGAGAGGGGGGCAGGTGGAGGAAGGGGCCTGGCCGGTTGTTGCCACTGGATCTGGGCGGGGCAAGACCTATTGCGATGGGTCTGGTCATGCCGGCCAGCTCTCAGCAAGTTCTCGAGTCTGCCAGACTCCTGCTGAGCCCCCAGCTCTTTTCATTCATTTAGGGCTTGGCCCCTTGAGGTCTGGGCTCCATTAGGACCCATTCAAGCTCCTGTTGATGTCAGGGGATGGACTGAGCTGCATACACGGCACTTGGCTAGGACTTAGCCTGGGATGACTTTGCCTTGGAAGTTTTGCGTGATCTTTCACTGCAGCTGCCCTTCTTCCCCCCACTCCCCTCCCGTTCCTTCACTAGCTCCCCATGCCCTGGGACAGCACTTCCACCTTAAATGCTTGCAGGCCAACTTCTCTCCCAGTCCCACACTAGGCTCCAGAGCTTGTTTCTTCAACCGTAGCTCCCTGTATCCCATTTCTCTGGTGCCCACCCCCATCTACCAACTTCCTTCGGAGAGCCACACAATGCAGAACCAGTGCATCCCATCTCCTTTTGCTGGCCCTTATATTGCCTTGGTGCCCAAACAGCTGTCTTCCCTCGGAATCTAACAGCCACCATGTGTCTGTGGCTCATGAATCTCCCACATTCATGGCTCTTCCTCCCCATACCCACCTGTTCTCCCGTTCTGACAGCCAGACTCTCCGGATCCTCCTAACACTAGGAAAATGGCCATTGTTGACAGTAAGAATCACCACTGAGTCCCTCCTTAACTGCTAGTGGAGCTGGAGCCTGGCTGTTTTCAACCCCCGTTCAGAGAGTTTGCTAGGGACGGGGTCCAGCATGCTGTCTGCAGCGGGTGCTTGGCCCAGCCTGCACTGTTCTGCAGAGAACATATACTTATTTCCGATGGGTCTTTGGTGACGCTTGCTAGGTTTGGGGTTTTCTGCTGCCAGAGGTGCATGTGCTTAGAACCACAGGGTTAGAAGGGACCACAAGGGTCATCTAGTCCAGGAGTTCTCAAACTTGATTGCATCGTGATCCCCTCCTGATAACAAAAATTATGACATGACCCCTGGAGCGGAGACCGAAGCCTGAGACTGGCTGAGCCCCACATGGAGGGTGGGGGGCAAAGCAAAACCTGAGCCCCACCACGCCAGGTGGGTGGGGACAAAGCCGAAACTCAAGGGCTTTAGCCCCAAGCAGGGGGCCTGTAACCTGAGCCCCACCGCCCAAGGCTGAAGCCCTCAGACTTTGATCCCAACAGTGAGGCTCGGGCTTTGGCCCCAGGCCCCAGCAAGTCTAAGCCAGCCCTGGCAACCCCATTAAAATGGGGTTGTGACCAACTTTGGGGTCCTGACCCACAGTTTGAGAACCACTGATCTAGTCTAACCCCCTGCCAAGATGCAGGAGTTGTTGTGTCTAAACCATCCCAGACAGATGCTACCCAGACTCCTTTTGAAAACCTCCACTGTAGGAGCTTCCACTAACTCCCTGGGCATCTGTCCCATTGTCCTGCTGTTCAAACAGGCCATTTTCCAGAGATTAAGTCTACATCTGTTGTGCTGTAGTTTTACCCCATTGCCTCTTGTCCTGCCCTCTGTGGCCAGAGAGAACAATTTTTCTCCATCTTTTTATGACATCCTTCCAAGTATCTGAAGACCACTATCATGGCCCCCCGTAATCTCCTCTTTTCAAACTACACATAGCCAGTTCCTTCAGCCTTCACTCGTATGGCTTGTGTTCCATCTCTCTGATCATCTTTGTCACTCGCCTCTGGATCCTTTCCAGTTTCTCCATATCCTTTCTAGACATTGGTGACCAAAACTGGATGCTGCTGACAAATTCTCCCTGAACCAACAAGTTCCAGGAGGAATTTGCAAGGCTCTGGCCCTGTAAATGCTTATGCACATGCATGACTTTATGCACACAGGTAGGTCCCTTGACTCCAACAGGGCTGCTCCGATGAAGTTTCTAACACACTGGAGTGGCTGGCAGATCAGAGAGGAAGCATGCAGTGTTGTGACCAGCAGAGGGCAACATGGCAGTTTCTTCTTTGCCGTGTGAGTCATTTGTGTCTGTGCTACGCTGCAGCTGGGTAGTAAGTAGTTACCAGCTCAGTCTGTGACCTGTATGTGCCCCCATGTCAGCCTAAGTTAACTGGTTCTGTACATGGGATCGTTTGGATTTTTTCTGTCCCCACGTAAGCCAATGGAAAAGCAGCTTTCATGGGCGAGGACAGTTGTTTCATTCTGGCTATTCTGATGTTAGACATGGGATTCTCCAACTTATTTTTTGTGTGCAGATGACTTCTTCAGAGACAGATCCTACCATCAACACACTTCCTCATCCAGCATCTCACTCTCCTTACTGCCAGGTGCTCGGAGTTCATTCTGTACCACCCGGGGGTGTGGGGGTGTGTCTGTGAGCCACAGTTTGAGCAGCCCTGAGCTAGGGAAAAATAATCCGTAACTCTTAAGTAGCACTTTGCATCAGTCGATCGCAATGTGCTTTACAAAGGAGGTCAGGATCATTAGCCCCATTCTACATATGGGGAAACTGAGGTATAGAGTGAGGCAGTGACTTGCACGAAGTCACCCAGCAGACCAGTGGCAGAGCTGGGAATAGATCGCTCTCCTGAGTCCCAGCCCAATGCACTATTCACTAGGTCCGTGCTTCTCAGCAAGTAGGTTGTGACCCCCACGGGGCCCGGAGGCACTGACAATTTTCTTCCAATGTACAGCAAAGAAAAGTCTCACACTCCCCGCCCACCTCACTCTTTGAGCTCCAGTGGTTTCTGCCAGCCTCCCCCAGCACCCACACAAATGCGAGATATGGGCTTAGCATTGTTATCATTGATACATTATGTACCCGAGGCGCCTGTGCTCCCCAGCTCCTCAGCCACCTGCCTGGCTGGGAGCTTGGTAGCTAGGGATCCCCATGCTTCCCAGTGGCCAGTCCGGTGGGAAGCTTGGGAACCAGTGCTCCTTAGGTTCCTTCTTGTCCAGGCCACCCAGCAACCCACCTGGCTATCTCCCAGGCGGTCTGCCACCTGCCAGGCAGGCAGGCAGCCAGCAATTGAAAAAATTCTATTCCCACTCCCCAGAAATGTGGGAAAACCAATCACATTTTTGAATTTTTGTTACAGTTCAGGACAAAAACATTTCAAACCCATGTTTTGTGGGAAGAGATTTCAGTTTCCCAGCCAGCTCTACCCCTGACTGATGTGGAGCTTATTTGGCCCCATCTGCCATCTGTTACTGAACAGTGACCTCTGACTCTCACTGGCTTTCTGACCCTGCAGTTTCTTCTACAGTGGCCCAGTCAGATGCACTGCACTGCCTGGAGCTCCTTTGCTGCCCTGATGTTTCTGGGTCTCAGTATGCTCTCTCTCTCTCTCTACACACACACAAGCATCAGCAGTAGCATCCTGGCCATCCTCCAGAATCAGAGCTTCAGCACACCGCTGGGTTTTGTTTTAGTATCTCTCCATCCCATGTATGGCTCTTACATTAAGACCCTGGTGCGAATAGCAGATTGGCAGGCTGCTGGGCATTTTCCCTTTGGGTTATGGCATGTCAGCAACATAGCCAGCAGAGCTCAGGGAGTGACGTGGCCAGCATCACATCTGACCGCCTGTGACTGCCCTAACCTAAGGGATCAGGTACCCAGCTTGCAGCTGGTTTGAACAGGAGGCAGCCTGTGGGAGCGAGCAAAACACAAACCCACGTCCTTCAGGACTGTGGTCAAGTGCCTTAACCACTCAGCCAACGCACCTTGATCCCTTGAGGATGCGGGCAGGTATCAGAGAGGAGGATCTACCCTGAGGTTATTACCTCCCTCAGGTCCTTCTGGGCTCCACAAAGCTACTAGGTGCCTCAAAGGCCCTGGCAGTAAATAAACCACCTTCCACCTGAGGATCACACCCTGATCCCAACACAAATCTGGCTGGTGCTGCCCTCCAGACCTGCATATTGTAACACATACACCTGGAACTGCTCCAGCTACAAAACACAGCAACTCGTTTGCCCAGCAACACAAGCCACCATCAGCACGTCACCCCAGTGCTCCGCTCTCTGCTCCGACACCCTGCCCAATACCGAGTTCAGTGCAAGGTCTCTGTCCTGGTGTTCAAATTCCTCCAGAGGACAGACCCTCGCTTCATGAGAGACACCTCACATCAACTGCAACCCCTTGGAGCCTTGACACGGCCAACAAACGGGGTGATTTGTTAGTGCAACAGACAATTTCTGAGAGCCAGACCCAGACTGTGCAGCTACCTTCAGAATGACCATGGGCCTCACTGCTTTGAGAACTATGGGCAACACTCACCATATGGGCGTGGCTTTCCCTCAATAACTCCAGCCAACAGATACATGCGGGCACATGACCACAGACATACACCCAACCATGAGTCACACACAAAGTAAACACATCCAGTCTCCCAGTTACTTACAGCTCCTAGCTGCGGGGAAGGAACTGCATGGCAGCATTCCTGGTATTGCTGTTTGACCATTAGCAGGTGCCCATATTACAGAGGCAGTCACTGCACAAGAACCTGGAGAGAAAGATAGACATCCCATACTGATCTGCTGGTGGGATTTTAACCAGTGGCTCCCAGGGGCCCCATCCAGGACCTCACTGTCCTAGAGAAAGGAAAGATTCTCCCCACAGCGCAGGCCTGGTGCAGCCTAGGCTATGGGTTACATGGCAGTTACCCCAGATCCCAGCTTTCCAGTTTCATTCAAGCTTGGAACATCGCCTCTTGGGGGCAAAGTGGTGTCTGAACGAGGGGCAGTGGCTGCTGCCGCATCCCCATCTCTGCTGAACACCTGTTCCCATCACTACAGGGCGAAGCTCTACTGAGCAGGCACGTAGGAAATCCTGTGTTTCAGAGCATAGGGAGAGGGGCTGCTCTGCATTCCAGGGCAGGGACGCGGGGGTGGAGGGAGCAGGCCAGGCATCTCGGCACAAGGAGCAGCTGCTCCCAAATATGTTACAGCTTGTCATTGTCAGAGCAGCAGGAATAGATGTCGGGCAGCCTGGAAAGCGGAGGGGACTTGGGGGTCAGGGGCAGGCAGAGGCATGGGGTCTCTGAGAGGAGGGGGAGTGTTAACTTTCTGGGGAGGGGGCTTAGGTCCCTGAGGGGACTGACAAGGGAGCTGGGTATCCAGGGAAGAGGGGCCCCTGGGTCCCTGAGGGGAGCAGGAGGGAGCTGGGTGTCTGGAAGGGGCTTAGGTCCCTGAGGGGAGTTAAGAGAGGGCCTGGATCCCTAAGGGAAGCTGGAGGGGCCTGAGTCCCTGGAGGGGCTGGTTATCTGGGGAAGGGGCCTGGATCCGAGGGCAGTGACTCCCTGCATCATTCCCTAGAGCACTTTCTCTAGTGTAGTTTTAATTGTTCCAAATTCAGAGGCTTTCACTGGGGTGTTGTTTCCTCCGTTTGATTCATCCCATGTCCAGACATTCATCCCTCACATTCAGTTTAACTGTCTCTTTTCTGAATCCCATCTCATGGTTACAACCCCAATGCCACCCTCACCAACCCCTCTCCATCCGTTGGGCTCACCCCCTTGGACTGCGATTCCCTTAGCCATTAGCCGCCTCACCCCAATGCGTGACGGTGGAGACAAGAGGCCCTTGTCTACATGGGAAAGGTGCACCCAGTTTAACAGGAGTTAACGTATATGCCAGAAACACTACTGCAGCACAGCTATGGTGCTACAGCCGCGCCGCTGAAGTGTAGACACTCACAAGAGCGAGTGAAGGGGTTCTTCCATCACTGTAGGAAACCTGCCGCTCCCAGACGCAGTAACAGTGTCTACACTGGGGCTTAAGTCAGCATAACTACATTGCAGAGGGTGTGAAATTTTTCCCAGCCCTGAGCAATGTAGTTAAGCTGACCTAACTTTGAAGTGTAGACCAGCCCTTCAAAATGTTTTTAAACTGATTTCCATTCAAGTGGTGCAAAGCCCTGTGTACTGCTTTGCTTCTGGACACCTCCGAAGGGGCAGGCTGGCTGGTAAACTCACACTGGCACTCTAGTCTGGATAGTTAGGTAAAGATGAAAGGTTCTTTATTCTGCCTTTCTCCAGATTGCTGGGGGTGGGCAGGACTCATGCAACAAGAAACCTAGAACACACTGTCAGCTTTTTTTGTTCTGTGTTTGTACAGAGCCTGGCACAATGGGGTCCTGGGCTCCTAAGTGATACTGCAGTGCAAATACACCCTAATAACAGGAGCTGGCCACAGCTAGGAAGTCAGGTCCCAGAGAGCATTGACTAATTAGCCCTGCATCTCCTCATTGACTTCTGGCCTCCTCTTTACCCAACATATACAATTTCCAGTTACCTTAATGGGTGAACCTGCTGCAGACTCCCTGAGCTCCCCTTTGTGAACAGACCATGGGAGCAGCACCTTGTTCCCAGGCCTGTGGGGAGAGAGGAAAGGACCAAATCCAGGCAGATTCCGGAGCCAATCATAGGGACTTATTTTGGGTTACTTTCTGCTGATTCCTAATTGACTTATGCTGAACTGAAATAAGCCTGGTTTAAGTCATAAAGAGGGTCCCACACAGCCTTTTGTGCTGGTTCAACTAAATCAGTTCAAAATCACATTCAGCCTGTGAAAGTTTCTTGGGTAGACAAGCCCTTAGCCAGATGTAGCTCTTTCCACTTTTTCTCACAAGCCCCTTGATCATTTTTGTTGCTTTTCACCTGAACTGCCCTCAGTTTCTTTCCCATGTCTAGAACTGAGCACATCATGCATGTATGGTAACACCAGAGATATAGAGGCAGGAGCTGCTACCTCTCTGCTCTGCGATGTGGTATCGCTGCTGTCATAAGCAGATAAAAAAAGTTAGTAGCACAGAAGTACTTTATATCTCTTTGACTGTAAAGGGTTAACAAGTTCAGTAAGCCTGGCTGTCACCTGACCAGAGGACCAGTCAGAGGACAGGATACTTTCAAATCTTGAGGGAGGGAAGTTTGTGTGTGTGCTGTTAGTTTTTGGTTGTTGTTCACTCTGGGGGCTCAGAGGGATCAGACATGCAACCAGGTTTCTCTCCAATCTCTCCGATACAGGCTCTTATAAGTTCAAAATAGTGAGTACTAGGTAGATAAAGTGAGTTAGGCTTATGTTTGTTTTTTTATTTGCAAATGTGTATTTGGCTGGAAGGAGTTCAAATTGGTATTTTGCTGAAAAGATTTTAATTTGTACTTGTATACAAGTATTCCCAGTGTCTATAGCTGGAAGACCCTGTACCTATTCCATTTTAAATTTACAAAGATAATTTTTACTGTTTTTCTTTCTTTAATTAAAAGCTTTTCTTGTTTAAGAACCTAATTGTTTTTTTATTCTGGTGAGACCCCAGGGGACGGGGTCTGGATTCACCAGGGATTTGGTGGGGAGAAAGGAGGGAAGCGGGAGAGAGAGGTTAATTTCTCTCTGTGTTAGGATTCCTGGAGAGAGAAGGAGGGGGGAAGGTGCATGTTCCTCTCTGTTTCAGGATTCAAGGAGTTTGAATCACAGTGATCTTCCAGGGTAACCCAGGGAGGGGAAGCCTGGGAGAGGCAACGGTGAAGGAAAGGGTTTACTTTCCTTGTGTTAAGATCCAGAGGGACTGGGTCTTGGGGGTCCCCGGGCAAGGTTTTGGGGGGACCAGAGTGTACCAGGCACTGAAATTCCTGGTTGGTGGCAGCGCTACAGGTTCTAAGCTGGTAATTGATCTTAGGGAAATTCATGCTTGTACCCCATCTTTTGGACGCTAAGGTTCAGAGTGGGGAATTGTACCATGACAGCTGCACACACAGCTCACACCACTGGCCTCTAGTGGTGTATTCATTCACTGCAGATATAGCACACGGCAAACTCATAGCTAATTTGTTGTGTGCCAACACCAAGCTTTCTCTGTCATTAAACAGAGGCAGTGTGGCCTCATGGACAGAGCACTGGATTGAGACTCAGGAGATCTGGATTTTATCCCCGTCTCTGCCACTGGCCTGCTGGATAACCTTGGGCTAGTCACTTCCCCTTTCCGTGCTCAGTTTTCTCCATATGTAAAATGGGGATGATGACACTGACCTCCTTTGTAAAGAGCTTTGAAATCTAATGGTGATCACTGTTACTTAAGTGCTAGGTATTATTATTATTATGGGAATACACTTCCTGGATGTCCCACTGCCAGGCCAAGCTCCACACAACTAAACCTTATCTTCTCTCAACAGCTTCCCTTCTCCATTACTGTGACTGATGACAGTGTCCTCCCCAGGGCTCATGCTAACGGCCTCCATTTCATCTTCAGGTCCTCACCTCCATCTCCCCCAACAGCCAGGCTTGCCCCAAATCCTGATACTTCCTTGTCTACATCTCTCAAATCTGCTTGTTCCTCACTAGCCCTACGGCTCAAATCCATGTCCACACCTTGGTCAGCTCTCCCCTAAATGGCTGAGAAGTCTTTAATCATAGAATGAAGATTAGGGTTGGAAGAGACCTCAGGATGTCATCTAGTTCAACCCCTTACTCAAAGCAGAGCCAACACCAACTAAATCATCCCAGCCAGGGCTTTCTCAAGCCTGACCTTAAAAACCTCTAAGGAAGGAGATTCCGCCACCTCCCTAGGTAACCCATGCCAGTGCTTCACCACTCTGCTAGAGAAAAAGTTTTTCCTAATATCCAGTTTAGACCCCCACTGCAACTTGAGATCATTGCTCCTTGTTCTGTCATCTGCTACCACTGAGAACAGCCTAGATCCATCCTCTTTGGAACCCTCCTTCAGGTAGTTGAAGGCTTCTATCAAATCCCCCCTCATTCTTCCCTTCTGCAGACCAAATAATCCCAGTTCCCTCAGCCTTTCCTATTAAGTCATGTGCTTCAACCCCCTAATCATTTTTGTTGCCCTCCGCAGGACTCTCTAATTTGTCCACATCCTTCCTGTAGCGAGGGGCCCAAAACTGGACGCAATACTCCAAATGTGGCCTCACCAGTCCTGAATAGAAGGGAATAATCACTTCCCTCGACCTGATAGCAATGCTCCTACTAATGTAGCCCAATATGCCATTAGACTTCTTGGCATCAAGGGCACACTGCTGACTCATATCCAGCTTCTCGTCCACTGTAATCCACAGGGCCTTTTCTGCAGAACTGCTGCTTAGCCAGTCAGTCCCCAGTCTGTAGCAGTGCATGGGATTCTTCCTTCCTAACTGCAGGATTCTGCACTTGTCCTTGTTGAACTTCATCTTTTGGCCCAATCCTCCAATTTGTCTATGTCTCTCTGGACCCTATCCCTACCCCCCAGCTTAGTGTCATCTGCAAACTTGGGATGGATTGCATCCTCAGCATCATCCAGATCATTAATAAAGATGTTGACTAAAACAAGCCCCAGGACCAACCCTTGGGGCACGCTGCTTGATAACAGCTGCCAAATAGACATCGAGCCATTGATCATTACCCGTTGAGCCGGACAATCTAGCCAGCTTTCTATCCACCTTATAGTCCATTCATCCAATCCATACTTTTTTAACTTGCTGGCAATAATACTGTGGAAGACCATATCAAAAGCTTTGCTAAAGTCAAGATATATCACATCCACTGCTTTCCCCCTATCCACAGAGCCAGTTATCTCCTCATAGAAGGCAATCAGGTTAGTCAGGCATGACTTGCCCTTGGTGAATCCATGTTGACTGTTCCTGTCACCTTCCTCTCCTCTAAGTGCTTCAGAATGGATCCCTTGAGGACTTGCTCTATGATTTTTCCAGGGACTGAAATGAGGCTGACTGGTCTGTAGTTCCCCAGGTTCTCCTTCTTCCCTATTTAAAAACAGGCACTATATTTGCCTTTTTCCAATTGTCCGGGACTGCCCCTGATCGCCAGGAGTTTTCAAAGATAATGGCCAATGGCTCTGCAATCACATCAGGCAACTCCCTCACCACCCTTGGATGCATTAGATCTGGCCCCATGGACTTGTGCATGTCCAGCTTTTCTAAATAGTCCTTAACCTGTTCTTTCACCACTGGAGGCTGCTCACCTCTTCCCCAGACTGTGCTACCCAGTGCAGCAGTCTGGGAGCTGACCTTGTCTGTGAAGACTGAGGCAAAAAAATCATTGAGTACTTTAGCTCTTTCCACATCCCCTGTCACTAGGTTGCCTCCCCCATTCAGTAAGGGTCCAACACTTTCCCTGACCTTTCTGCCAGTCTTCCCGCACTCCCCCCTTGGTCCCTTCCAGTCAAACCAGCCCTAACCTCCATGCCTGCAGCTCCCCACAACTCAATACTGTCAAGGAGTCCCTGGACTATGCTCTGGGACTGCTCCCCACAAAGCCAGTCATGACTTTGGGAAGCCTCCTCTCCCTTGGAGCAGACTGTCTTCAGGGCAAGAAGCTCACATGGCGCTTCCCACACCGAGTCCGCCCAGGCAGGGTCCTGGGGAAGCTAGAGGGTCCTGCACGCACCCCCACTTCGCTTCGCAGTCAGACATGACTCTTAGCCAGCCAGTAAAACAGAGATTTATTAGATGACAGGAACACGGTCTAAAACAGAGCTTGTAGGTACACCAGACACACATCTGCCCTCACTCCTCATCCCCAGCCAGCTCCCAAACTGAAAACCTCTCCAGCCCCTTCTTCTCTGCTGAGTTCCTTTCCGGGCCAGGATGTCAGCTGACCTCTTTGTTCTTCCACACCTTTAGCATCCTCTTGCAGGGGGGAGGGGCCCGGCCATTAGCTGACACAGAGACAGTGTCAGCCAGAAACTGAGGCACTCACACAGTATTCAGAGGAAACTTTAAGAACAGCCCCACTGCATCACAAATTCCACACCTAGCCAGTTTAAAGCCCATCCAGACCAAAATGAATCTGAACATTCCCTCCCAATCTGAACCACTATGTGTTTTCATGAGAAAACCAACTCAAGGGTAGGTCTACACTTAAAAGGCTGCAGGAGTGCTTCAGTGAAGATGCTACCTACACGTATGGGAGAGCATCTCCTGCCAGCTTGGGGAATCCACCTCCCCGAGAGGCGCTAGCTATGTCATTGGGCAAACTCTCCCATCGACTGAGGGCTGTCCAGACTAGGGCTTAGGTCAATTTCACTGCCTCGCTTGGGGGTGTGGATTGTTCATTGCAGTGAGTGACTTCTTTTCCGAGCGTACACCTGGCCTAAGTGTTTGGAGTAATCGGGAAGGTTGCGTCTTGGAAGATTATGCTGTATTTTGGAGATGACAATGTTGACGACTACTGTAGTGGCCAGAACCCCTTGCCCTGGAGAACTCACAAGCCAAGAAACTCCAGCATAGAAAGACTAGAAGGATCTTTTTTCCCATGTCCACTGAGACCATAGAGCAGAGAGGACTAGCCATTATGGCTAAGAGAATGCGGGTGGTCAAGATATTGTCCTGAGAGCTCTGGCAGTGGAATGAGGAAGGTGATCCAACTCTGCTCCCTAGGGAAAGGTCCCATGAACTGAAGGGAAATATTATCTGAGCCCTGCTTATCTACTATTTAGCTCCTAACATAATTTGTAAACCACATTTCAAGTGGATCCCAACAGTGGTGGAGTCAGGTTTTGCAACGCAGGGGGTAGAGATAGGGGTGATGGCTGAAGGGGCATCAATCACCCCCAGCAGCGCCCTTCACATCTGCACCTCAATTCTAATCCCAGCCCAGTGCAGAGGGGAGGCCTAGAGTTGGGGGCTGGAGAATGAGCGAACCCACTCCACACTCACCGGGCAGCAGCAGCTCCTGTTCCATGGGGCTGGCTCCCGGCACCGGGCGTTGTGACATAGGGTCGCAGTGCCACACAACCCTGTGTGCTATGTTGCAATGCCCGGAGCAGGGAGCCAGGCCCTGCCCCATGGGACAGGAGCCACCATTGCCAAATGAGTGTGGGGGGGGCTTACTTTCCAAAAAGGTGCCACATGTACCCCCCAAAGGCCACCGGGGGGACACCTCCCACCCCACATACTGGATCCCATCCAGCATTATATTCCAAGAGAACTCAGCCCCATGATGCTGCAGTTAATATCTTGCCTTTCTGTGTTCCTCTTTTGTAAGTAACTTCTTGCTCAATGCATCCATTTCCAATATGGAAACTGGTAGCCAGATTAGCTTGTTGGGAGCCCCTGTTTATTTCAGGCAGGGCATTGGCACTTAGCTTTAACCCTAAAGGAGGGACCTGTGAGTGCTCTTGTGCCAGAAGAGTTCTGAGGGTACCAACTGAGTCACTGGGCCCCCTCCCTTTTCCAACTCACCCCTCTCCAGCTCACTAAAGAAGACAATAAGGCCTCAGTTCTAGCAAAGCACTTGAGCATCTGAGCTGAATAGTCCCAGTGATTTTGGTTATCAATTTAAGATAGTTGGAGATAAGCCTGGTGGGAGCCAACTGAAGAGCATCACCTTAGGGGTCTGCACCAGTTAATGAAACTGATTTTAAAATGGTTTTGTTACATGAGTACAACTTTTGTGTCTAGAAAAAGCCAGCAATTGCCAAGATTAACTCTCTCCTTTCTTCTGGCCCCCAGCCACACACTGAGAGGATCAAGCAGCTCAGACAAAATTCTCGAAAATACTGGGTGAAATCCTAGCACCCTTGAAGTCAAAACTCCCATTGACCTCAATGAGGCCTGTGGATTTCACCCACTGTGCTTTGCAAATCATTCCCTCTGGTTGCCAGGGGGCCGTTCCTCGGGGGATTGTTTTGAAAATGCCTGCCAAAAAGATCCCAAACTTGTCCCTCTGAGGTATCTTCCTGAGCCAAATACAAGAGAGTCCAGCAGAGACTATCAAACAATATCTAAAGAAGAGGGTGAACTGAACATAAGACCATAAGAATGTCCATACTGGGTCAGACCAATGGTCCATCTAGTCCAGTATTCTGTCTTCCAACCGTGGCCAATGCCAGGTGGTTCAGAGGGAATGAACAAAACAGGTAATCATCAAGTGATCCAAGTGGTCCAAAGGTAGAAGAATTCCCTACATCTCCACGCCCCTACTGCCCTTCAGCTCAAACACAGGTAAATAAATTAGGCTGAATATATTCTTGTGTTCTCGCCCCAGCATGCTGATATTTTTGCTAGGAGGAATCTGTGGTAGCAGCCTCCAGGCTCTTTCCCTGGCTGTTAGGTAAGTTATGTTCTTTCTTTTTACCCTACAGCATTAGGTGTTCGTTACTCCACGTGTTACCTGTTTCATTTTTGCTGCAGTTGGATCTATGTCGTTACTCAAAAGGAGGTCACAGATGAAAGAAGCCACAGTCGGTTGGTCTAGACCAGGGGTCGGCAATCTCTGGCACACGGCTCGCCAGGGTAAGCACCCTGGCAGCTCTCATTGGCTGCGGTTCACTGTCCCAGGCCAATGGGGGCTGCGGGAAGTGGTGCGGGATGAGGGATGTGCTGGCTGCGGCTTCCCACCCAGGGCCGGGGCTACCATTAAGGCGAACGAGGGGTTGCCTAGGGTGCCAAGATTTGGGGGCACCAAAAAGTGGTGCCCCCAATTTTATTTTTTTACAGCAGTTCCTCCCCGAGCGCGTGGTCGCTGCTCCACTTCTCCGACTCCCAGGCTTTCAGCGCCAATCAGCTGTTTGGCCCCGCAAGCCTGGGAGGAGAATTAGAGAAGGGGTGGCGTGCTCGGGGAGGACGGAGCAGAGGTGAGCTGGGGTGGGGAGGCGCTGCATGGCTCCCCGAAGGGGGGAGCTGCTGCGGGGTTGGGGGGGGCGGGTGCCTCAGGGCAAGGGAGGGCGGGGAGCTGCCGCAGGGCGGGGGGGCGCAAGGTAGAAATTTTGCCTAGGGCGCGAAACTTCCTTACACCGGCCCTGTTCCCACCACCCCCTTTGGCCTGGGACGACGAACCGCAGCCAGTGGGAGCCGCAGTCAGACGAACCTGCTGACACAGCAGGTAAACAAACTGGCATGGCCCACCAGGGTGTTTACCCTGGCGAGTTGTGTGCCAGAGGTTCCCGACCTCTGGTCTAAAGTCAAAGTGGCTCAGCTTGTGCTACGATACGTCTGTTTGCAACGTTTGAGGTTTTCAGACAATACAAAAGGAAGAATCCAAAACAAAGTGATATTTCTGAATGAGTCAAGTCTCTGGGGGTCCCTACATGTGTTTAATCAAAGCTGTATCAGAGACCTGGCTATCTGAATCATGTCTTCCATGTTAGGAGAAGCTGCTTGCAGGCTGCTCCTTTGCTGGGAGGAGTGGGATTTCCCATGATAACACAGAATACTTCAGAGAATCTCTGCAGCCCGCTTTGTCTTTCTCCATCAAAACACAGACGTGAATTTGAATCCTGTTCTTGGAAGCAGTCTCAGAGGGTTGTGCCTCTGGTACAGACCCTGGGGACCAAGGGCAAATGTTGATCTCTGTGGTTTTCTCAATGGACTGTTATTTTTAGACAGGGCTCAGCCCTGACTTGCGGCTAATTTTCCTCCCTGGCTGTGAATGTGTGAGCAGTCTCTGCCAGGGCCTTCCAGCCTCCCTCCTCCTTTTAACACAGTAAGGTCACCCCGTGACAGATTGGAACACGTTTGCCTCTTACACAAACACACACTGTTGCCTTTGTGCTGTTACCATCAGTGACTATCCATCACAGTCTAACCTGACAGCAGGCAGCAGAGTCCTAATCCCCCAGCCAGTTCAGAATTAGAGAGGGACATAAACGGCCTCTGCACACTCGCCCCGGCCTGCTGCCTGGCTGCCCAGGAATGAGCCTCAGCCCTCACTCTCAAGGTGCAAAAAGGGGCTACATGGGGAGAGGCTTCCCCTCGCCTCCCCCCCGCCCTCAGCCCTCTGATCTTGGCTTATCAGACACAAGAGTATCCCAATGACCAAGAGTGAAAGCAAGCTAAGGCGAGATGACCCCCACCCAGATGTGCTCTCCTAGGCTGTCTCCACTTATGGCAGCGTGTAAAGAACAGGCATTGCATGTGTAGCTATAGGCCACTCTAGCAACAGGGAGGCAGCAGGACACGATCCTGCAAAGAATAGCAGTGTAGACATGGGAGGTGCTGCTTGGGTGTGTAGAGAGCTGTGTAGGGTCCATACCTGGGGGTCCAGGCGAATCAAGCAGGCTGCTCCCCTAAACTGTGCCTCACTGTCTGCACTGCTATTTATCCCTGTGCTAGCTGGGCATGCAGCATTTGTACCCTACGCACCCCCACAAGTGGAGACGTAGCCCTGATGTGTTACCGCCACAGGTGAGCAAATAATAGATATTTCAGTTCAGGGCTGAACCAAAAAATCCCCTCCTCCAAAAAAATTCAGTTTGGTTTGAACCCAAACTGATTTTTATTTTTTAGGTTTTGCTCAACAACATGAAAGACTGAAAAGTTTTGGATCACACAAAATATTTTGTTCAAGCCAAAATGAATAGTTTTGTTGGTGGTGTTTTTTGTTTTGTTTCTGGTTGTTTTCAGGTTTTTTTGTGTGTGTGTGTTTGTTTTAAGCTAGATTTCTAATGGAGACGCTGTTTCAAAACAAAGAAAAAAATCAAAACTTTGATTCAAAATTGCTGAAACAAGCCATTTTGATTTAAAAAAAAAAAAAGTTTCCCGACGATCACACAGCTCTTTTCCCCTACACATTGTAGACAGGTGTTTAAGGAACCAAAAGTTACCCTGTTCCCTAGCATGATTGGTGGTCTGTAGCAGTCACCAACTAGTTCCCCATCTTGTGCTTCATTTGTTAGAACATTGATCCCCAAGTATAAAAATTACTTGCTTCAGTACTTAAAAATAAGTAATGCCATTTTGCAGTGTGCCCTTCACGTTTGCCCACTTGATCCATCCTAAAGGGGTTATACCTTGATTTTAACATTCCAGTCATGTGAATCCCACCGAATTTCAGTAACACCAGCTAGGATGAATTGATGTTCATAAATCAGCAATTCCACTTACTCTTGTTTATTATCTAAGCTCCTAGCATTGGTGTATAGGCAATTAAAGAATTTCTTCTTCTCCTTTTGTTCTTCTATTAATTTTGTTCCCAAAATCTCAACTTTGTGCTGAGTTCTCGTATCTTCCCTTTTCACCCTCCCCTTTTGTAATTAGTTTAAAGTTTCCCAACTACTCTAGCCAGCCTGTCCCTTAGGAGATTGGTTCCCCTTCTCCTGGGATGGAGGTCATCCAAACTATACAGCTCCCTCTCCCTACTGAAGGTGGACCAATGTTGCCCCAAACCAAACCCCTCTACCTTACACTACTAGCCAGTGGTTCATTTCCAGAATGTTCTGCCCTCTGTTTTCCTTTGCTCCTGGAACTGGAATGATCTCCAAGATCACTTGGACATTCTTCTCTTTCAGCTTCTTTCCAAGTTCCCCAAAGTAATCTATAATCTGAGAGATATCCCACGAAGCAGAGTCATTAGTGCTGATCTACATAATCACCAGTAGATCTTTGTTGACTTCAGAAGCCTATCCAATCTTAGAGTGAAATCTTCTGTCTTGGCTCTGGGAAGGCAGCACACTCTCCTGCTGGCCACCTCTCACTTGCAGAATGTTCTTTCTATTCTTCATAGTACTGAGTCTCCAATGAGGATCACTGGTCTTCCTTGGATGGTTGAAAATCTCTTTATGGGTAAGCTTGATTTTCTGACAGGTCAGGCAGAACAGTTGTCCACAGGTGTGTCCCCATGCACCTCTCTATTTCATTTGACCAACTGGATCTTCAGAGAGATCTTCCGCAGTTTCCATACTGAGAACCTGGTACCAACTAGAAACCGCTAGCTGTGTGGAATGCACACTGGTCCTCTTCTCTCTAGCGGTCACAGTCTGTCCATCTTCAGCTGCCTCCAGCTGTGTAGAATGCCACCTCATCCTCTTGCCTCTGGCAGTTATGAACTATCAAGCCTCCTCTCTGATCTCATCAACAGTCAAATGAAAAAGAGCCCCATTCAATTACATCATGTAGTGGCAGACAGCTAAAAAGTGACAAGTTTTTTAAGGGCTTATATACAAATGCTAGAAGTCTAAATAATAAGATGAGTGAACTAGAGTGCCTCATATTAAATGAGGATATTGATATAAGAGGCATCACAGAAACTTGGTGGAACTAGGATAATCAATAATACCAGGGTATAAAATATATCAGAAGGACAAAACAGGTCATGATGGTGGGGGAGTGGCACTATATGTAAAAGAAAGCATGGAGTCAAATGAAGTAAAAATCTTAAATGAACCAAACTGTACCACAGAATCTCTGTGAATAGTAATTCCATGCTCTAATAATAAGAATATAGCAGCAGCGATATATTACCGACCACCTGAGCAGGATTGTGATAGTGACTGTGAAATGCTTGGGGAGATTAGAGAGGCAATAAAAATAAAAAACTCAGTAATAATGGGAGATTTCAACTATCCCCATATTGACTGGGTACATGGCACCTCAGGACGGGAAGCAGAGATAAAGATTCTTGACTCCTTAAATGACTGCTCCTTGGAGCAGCTGGTCCTGGAACCCACAAGAGGAGAGGCAATTCTTGATTTAGTCCTGAGTGCAGCACAGGATCAGGTCCAAGAGGTGAATACAGCTGGACTGCTTGGTATTAGTGACCATAATATAATTAAATTTAACATCTCTGTGGTGGGGAAAACACCACAGTAGCCCAACACTGTAGCATTTAATTTCAGAAACAGGGACTACACAAAAATGAGGAGTTTAGTTAAACAGAAATTAAAAGGTACAGTGCCAAAAGTGAAATCCCTGCAAGCTGCACGGAAACTTTTAAAGACTTTTTAAAGAGGCTCAACTTAAATGTGTAGCCCACATTAAAAAATATAGTAAGAGAACCAAAAAAGTGCCACCGTGGCTGAACAACAAAGTAAAAGAAGCAGTGAGAGGCAAAAAGGCATCCTTTAAAAAGTGGAAGTTAAATCCTAGTGAGGAAAATAGAAAGGAGCATAAAATCTGGGAAAAGAAGTGTAAAAATTTAATTAGGAAGGCCAAAAAAGAATTTGAAGAATAATTAGCCAAAGACTCAGAAAGTTAGAGCAAAACATTTTTTAAGTACATTAGAAGCAGGAAGCCTGCTAAACAGCCAGTGAGGCCCCTGCACAATTGAGATGCTAAAGCAGCACTGAGGAGGATAAGGCCATTGCAGAGAAACTAAATGAATTCTTTACATTGGTCTTCACGGCTGAGGATGTGAGGGAAATTCCCAAACTAGAGCCATTCTTTTTAGGTGACAAATCTGGGAACTGTCCCAGACTGAAATGTCACTAGAGGAGGTTTTGGAACAAATTGATAACCTAAACAGTAATAAGTCACCAGGACCAGATGGCATTCACCCAAGAGTTCTGAAAGAACTCAAACGTGAAATTGCAAAACTACTGACTGTAGTTTGTAAACTATCATTTAAATCAGCTTCTGTGACAAATGACTGGAGGATAGTGTGACAGGGTCAGGCCAGATGGCTACAGGGGAGTGATCCTATTGGCATCCAGGAAGTGGGTGAGCGAAGCCCGCCCACTGCTAAAGGACCTCCCCCCAGCCTAAGGGGAGGATCCACAGGTCTGTGATACCAACTAATTACGTGGGACACCCAATGAAAAAAACAGGATCAGGAGTGAGGTCTTAGGGCTAAACAAAGGGAACCCGATGTGGACGCCAAGCAGAGAACCCCAGACAACGCCCACTGCTCCTCGAAGGCGTCAAGGGAGCCAGTGGACGCCACCCAGAGGAACTCTGCCCGGATGCGTGAATGGACGGAGAAGCGGAAATAGGCCCCACAGTCGCAGGAAATCCTGTCGGCCAACCTCCTCTCCCTGATGTTGTAGATGGCTAGTTTGGCCAGGGCCACTACAGGGGAGTGATAGAAGGCAGATATATTAGCCCCAGGTTAAGTAGGTCCCCTTTCCCTGGGTAAGGTAACAGGGAAGGTTCCAGAACAATCAGAAACTGCCTGGAAACAAGGCAGACAGGCTGATTAGAACACCTGCAGCCAATCAAGAAGCTGCTAGAATCAATTAAGGCAGGCTAATCAGGGCACCTGGGTTTCAAAAGGAGCTCATTTCAATTTGTGGTGCTAGTGTGAGGAGCTGGGAGCAAGAGGTGCGAGGAGCTGAGAGTGAGTGCTGCTGGAGGACTGAGGAATACAAGTGTTATCAGACACCAGGAGGAAGGTCCTGTGGTGAGGATAAAGAAGGTGTTTGGAGGAGGCCATGAGGAAGTAGGCCAGGGAGCTGTAGCTGTCATGCAGCTGTTACAGGAGGCACTATAGACAGCTGCAATCCACAGGGCCCTGGGCTGGAACCCGGAGTAGAGGATGGGCCTGGGTCCCCCCCCAAACCTTCCAACTCCTGATCCAATACAGGAAGATCTCTGAGGCTAGCAAAATCTGCCAATAAGCGCAGGACCCACCAAGGTAGAGGAAGAAATTTGTCACAATAGCTAATGTGATGCCAATTTTTTAAAAGGGCTCCAAAGATGATCCTGGCATTTACAGGCCAGTAAGTCTGACTTCAGTACCGGGCAAACTGATTGAAACTGTAGTAAAGAACAAAATTATCAGACATACAAATGAACATATTTTGTTGGGGAAGAGTCAACATGGTTTTTGTAAAGGGAAATCATGCCTCAAAAATCTACTAGAATTCTTTGAGGGGGTCAACAAGCATGTGGACAAGGGGGATCCAGTGGATATAGTGTACTTAGATTTTCAGAAAGCCTTTAAGATCCCTCAACAAAGGCTCTTAAGCAAAGTAAGCTGTCATGGGATGAGAGGAAAGGTCCTCTTATGGATTGGCAACTGGTTAAAATATAGGAAACAAAGGGTAGGATTAAATGGTCAGTTTTCAGAATGGAGAGGGGTAAGTAGTGGTGTCCCCCATGGGTCTGTACTGGGATCAGTCCTGTTCAGCATATTCATAAATGATCTGGAAAAAGGGATAAACAATGAGGTGGCAAAATTTGCAGATGATACAAAACTACTCGAGATAGTTAAGTCCCAAACTGGATAACTGGGCAACAAAAGAGCAGATGAAATTCAGTATTGATAAATGCAAAGTAACGAACATTGGAAAACATAATCCCAACTATATGTATAAAATGATGGGGTCTAAATTAGCTGTTACCACTCAAGAAAGAGATCGTGGAGTCACTGTGAATAGTTCTCTGCAAACATCAGCTCAATGTGCAGTGGTAATCAAAAAAAGCAAACTGAATGTTAGGAACCATTAGGAAAGGGATAGATAATAAGACAGAAAATATCATAATGCCACTATATAAATCCATGGCATGCCCACATCTTGAATACTGCATGCAGATGTGGTCACCCCATCTTACAAAAGATACATTGGGTTTGGAAAAGGTTCAGAAAAGGGCAACAAAATTGATTAGGGGTATGGAACAGCTTCTGTACAAGGAGAGATTAATAAGACTGGGACTTTTCAGCTTGGAAAAGAGACGACTAAGAGGGGATATGATAGAGATCTATAAAATCATGACTGGTGTAGAGAAAGTAAATAAGGAAGTGTTATTTACTCCTCATAACACAAGAACTAGGGGTCACCAAATGAAATTAATAGGCAGCAGGTTTAAAACCAAACAAAAGGAAGGGTTTTTTTTTTCACACCATGCAGAGTCAACCTGCGGAGCGCCTTGCCATAGGTTGTTGTGAAGGACAAGACTATAACAAGGTTCAAAAATGAACTAGAAAAGTTCATGGAGGATAGGCCAATCAATGGCTAGTAGCCAGGATGGGCAGGAATGGTGTCCCTAGCCTCTGTTTGCCAGAAGCTGGGAATGAACGACAGGGGACGGATCACTTGATGATTAGCTGTTCTGTTCACTCCCTCTGAAGCACCTGGCATTGGCCACTGTCAGAAGACAGGATACTGGGCTGGATGGACCTTTGGTCTAACCCAGTATGACTGTTCTTAGGTTCTTATCTCTCTCAGATTCCTTGGTGGCCAGTTCATGTCTTACTTGAATCCAGGATAGTATGCTTCCCAAATCTGGTTGTCCAAGAAGTCTTCAGCTTCTCTATTTTGTCATTGTCTGCTCAATTAATGAGCCCTCTGGAAATCTTCTCCCTATGTAGGATCTTACAGAGCACGATCATGTCACCTCTTAACCTTCCCTTTGATAAAGTAAATAAATTGAGCTTCTTTAGTCTCTTGCTACAAGACCTTGAATCATTCTTGTAAATCTTTTCTGAAGCGTCTCCAATTTTTCAATACCCTTTTAAAAAATGTGGACACCAGAACTGGACACAGTATACTAGTAATGGTCTCTGCAATACTATATATAGTTAATACCATTTCCTTACTCATATTTGATATTCATCTGCTTATATATTCAAGGGTCATATTAGCTCTATTAACCATAGCATTGCATTGTGAGCTCATGTTCAACTGGTTTCCACCATAACCTCTTAAGTCCTTCTCAGAATCGCTGCATTTTAGGGAACTGTTCCCCATCCTGTAAGTATGACCTACAAAGGCCAGGTTATTCCTAGATGTGTGACCTTGCATTTTGCAATATTAGAATTCTTACTGTTCAGATGAGCGCAGTTTACCAAATTATCCAAATTGCTCTGTTACTGACCTGTTCTTGTCATTATTTACCACTCCATCAGTTTACCAATGTTTTTATATTTTCTTCCAAACCGTTGGTAGTGAATAACACTGTGCCAAGAACAAATCCTTGTGAGATCTATCAGTCAGCTGGGTTTTAGTCCATTTAATATGTGCTACTTTGATTTTGTACACTGCTAATTTTTAAAATTAGGGTGTTAGTAGCATGCTGTGTGTGGAACAGTCACATTCCTTACAGAAGTTTAAGTATATTATGTCAACGCAAATTTTCTTTATCAACCAAACTTGTAATCACATCAAAAACCATATCAAGCTAGTTTGACAAGATCTATTTTCCATAAAACCACATTGATTTGCAGTAATTATGCTGCCATCCATTAATTCTTTTAATGATTGCATCTCATATCAGCCATTCCATGATTTTGCCCAGGATCAATGTCAGACTAACGTGGATCCAACCCCCCTGGAATTTCCCCAGTATTCCAAGATTCATTAGAAATCCACATCAGTGGTCCAAGAGCTCTTTTCAACATCAATATCAATGGCTCAGAGAGCACTAAGAATAATTCTTCTATTACATTTGAGTGCAAGTTATCTGGCCCTGCAGATTAAAAATGTTTAACTTCAGTAGATACAGCTTTGAGTCTTCCCTAGTTAGTATTGGAATGGAGAGTATTTCATTATCACTGCAAGCTGTGAATACATCATCAGCTTCTTTCCAAACACAGAATCCAAGTATTTGCAGAACACGTCTGCCTTTTCTTATTCATTCCTGTCCATTGCATTGCTTCTATCTCGTAACGGACCTACACTGCTGCTGGAATCGCTTTTGTTCCTGATATATTTAAAGAATTCTTGTCCTTAACCCTACCAGGCCAGAATTGACGCCAGAGCTACGTGGAGTGTGAAGCCCACGCTCTGTGTCACTGTTGTTCTTCCAACAGTTTTATAGTTTGTATAACTATTTGCCATGAAACCTCAGATGCTATAACACTTCCACACTTCCTTGGCAGACAGAGTTTTACGAATTACGAATTGCCCAGACACAGGGCCTGCAGTTTTCAGCACCTCTCTAAAGGCCTTTGTGTTTCTGCCAGTTCCCCTTACTGTTGTGAGCAAAGTTTTAAAGGCTTCCACCCACAGCAATCTCCATCGGGGGTGATGCTAGCAGAGGGTTTGGTCTGGGTCAGACTCAGACAAGACTCAAATGGGCTGCAGCTGCTGGGGCAGTGAGCCTGGAAGGGATCAGACAAAATTGTCTTAAATCCTGTAGGGTGCTCCAGTCCTGCGGAGGGGATGGCACAGTGGATAGCACACTTGGGGTGGGGTGGGGTTGGGTAGGAGGTAAGCACACTTCAGGGGTCAGAAGAACACACTCATGGAGTTGGGAAGTGGTGGAAAGTTGGACCTTACAGCCTGTGGGGGCCTTCTGTGACCTTTGCTCCTATCTGGTAATGGAAAATCTCACATGCTGATGGAGAGTATCTGGACTGGGAAGGGCCACAATCCCATCCTCTGGCTCATGACACTCTGTCTCCTTTTAGAAGTTGAATGGGTGCCACTTTTCCAGTGGTCGCAGATCAGTAGGGGACACCAGAAAGGGGCCAGTCCTTAGAGACAAACTGCTGGCAGCTTTGATTTCTGCCTGTACCAGCAGCAGATTCTAAATATGCTCGAGGTCTGCCTGAAGTCACTGAGAGTTTAAGCATGGGGGTTAAGAAGTGAATGTTAAACTGCAAGTTCCTCCCACTGCGGGTGGGGATTTGGGGAAGGAAAATACTATCACATTTTGCCCTTCCCTTCACTGACATTCTTTCCACTGACCAATCCCGCAGCTGGTATTTGGCCTGGAGTAGGAGAATGGCTCTCCCCGAATTGGAGGAGATGGCTGGAAGTTTTTTTACGTTCCTGATGCAAAAATAATCAGCACTAAAGACAAAGATGGAGGGATGTGGCCAGAGCAGGTGGCTAGGAGGTAGGATGTGGGTCAAAATCCTGGCACTGCTGTTTGCACACAGTGACTCAGTTTCTCAGTGATTCAGTTTCCCAGTTTGCAAATTGGAGACACACAGGGGAGAGGAGAAGCTCCCTTAGTTAATGTCTGCCCAGTTGTTTGAGATGGTGGTGGAGGAGGAAGTGTTAGTATCAATAAGATGCTCACTTCTGTTGGAGGGGATGGCTTATCACTGTAAATATCCAGTGCAAAATCTCTACCTTCCTTGGAACAACTGTTCACTTTGTCTTTCATCCTTCCCACGGGATACACTGAGCATCATGCCCTGATGTGGGGCCAGATTCCTGAAAGAGTTCTGGAGCCAGTCTGCTAAGCTCTTTGGAAAATCTAGCCTTAAAGCAGGACTCCTGGCTGCTCAGCACGAACACTAACTGGGGCACAGACTATTTTTCATTATATGCTTGTACAGCACCTAGAACAGTGAGGCCCAACTTGGTTGTGGCCTTTAGGTGCTACCACAATACAAATGCTTGATGATAAACCACAGGACACTGACTAATCTCCAGCACCTTTGGGACTGGCCTGGTTCCTAGGGTTCTGCTGGGAGCAATATAATGGGGAGGATGGAAAGTTTGGGGACCACTGGAGGAAGCGCTGGGCAATTATGGGGATGGATGGATGAGTGTGGAAGGGGATGGATGGATGGATGTGTAGGGGGCTGGGTGGATGGGTGAGCATGGGTGGATGGATGTGTATGGAGATGGATGGATTGGTGTGTAGGGGGAGGGAGGGAGGGATGGACAGTGTGAGGAGGGATGGATGGGTGTGTAGGGGGCTGGCAGGATGGGTGAGCATGGGTGAATGGATGTGTATGGAGCTGGATGGATTGGTGTGTAGGGGGAGGGAGGAATGGATGGACCGATGAGCGTGAGGAGGGGTGGAAGGGTGTGTAGGGGGCTGGAGGGATGGGTGAGCATAGGCAGGGATGGATGGATAGATGCGTATGGAGATGGATGGATGAGTGTGTAGGGGGAGGGAGAGATGGATGGGTGAGTGTGAGGAAGGAGGGATGGGTTTGTAGAGAGTTGGCTGGATAAGTGTGTATGGGACTGGAGGGAGGGATGAGTATTGGCAGGGATGGATGGATGAGTGTGAGGAGGGAGGGATGGGTGGATGGATGGCTGGGTGAGTGTGAGGAGGGATGGATGGATGTGCAGGGGGATGGATGGATGGATGAGTTTGAGGAGGGAGGGATGGGTGTGTAGGGGGCTGGCTGGATAAGTGTATATGGGGATGGAGGGAAGGATGAGTATTAGCAGGGATGGATGAGTGTGGAAGGGGTGAGTGTGAGGAGGGAGGGATGGGTATATAGGAAGCTGGCTGGATACGTGTGTATGAGGATGGAGGGAGGGATGAGGATTGGCAGGGATGGATGGATGGACTGATGGATGGGTGAGTGAGGGATGAGTGTGTAGGGGGAAGGATGGATGAGTGTGAGGAGGGAGGGATGGGTGTGTACAGGGGTGGATGGATGGATGGGTGAGTGAGGAGGGAGGGATGGGTGTGTAGGGAGATGGATGGATGGATGAGTGTGAGGAGGGAGGGATGAGTGTGCAGAGAGATGGATGGATAAGTGTGTATGGGGCTGGAGGGAGGGATGAGGATTGGCAGGGATAAATAGATGGGTATGTAATAGGATGGATGGGTAGCTGGGACAGGGAGGGAAGAAGATGAGTATGAGCACCAGAGAGGGTTCTAGCCTGGCACCAGGAAAGGTGATGCTCCAAGAGGGAGCTGGGCTGCAGAGAGATCAGAGCATGTGCTGTGTTTGGTACAAACCAAAGGTTCGATCCCTCACGTACATTCCTGCCACAACTTCTGGCTGCACTGGGAGTTCTGGGTGTGGGAGGAATTGCAGGATGAAGCCCAAAGTCAAGAGACCAGCCAGGCTGGTGAGAGGGTGGATTGGAGTGTCAGACACAGCAATGAGTCAGAGAAAGAGCAGGTGAAAGGATGGGGGGACCAGGGGACAGAGACAGAGAGGTGGGACAGGCTGAGGGGCAACGTGACAGGCAGAGACTGGTGGGATAAGGGGCACAGTGAGCAATGTGTCAGAGTGGGCAATCTGACTGGCAAGTGGGTGAGGGGATGGGCAGTGCATGAGGGGAGAAGAGGAGGAGCAGAGCAGGGGAGAGGTGATGAGTGGAGCGGGTGGGGCTGAGCGAGGCATGAGGGGAGGGGAAGAGTGGGGCGGGATGTGAGGGGAGGGGCAGAATGTGAAGGGAGGGGCAGAGTGTGTGAGGCTCCAGGCAGAGTGGGGCGTGAGGGGAAGGGAAGGGTGGGGTATGAGCAGGGCCAGCGCTACCATTTAGGCAGCCTAGGCAATCGCCTAGGGCGCCAGGATTATTCGGAGGGGCGGCATTTTGCCGGGGGGGGGCGGCAGGCGGCTCCGGTTGACCTGCCGCAGTGGTACCTGTGGAGGGTCCATTGGTCCACGGCTCCGGTGGAGCTGCCGCAGTGCTGCCTGCGGACGGTCGGCTGCTTGCACGGCTCCGGTGGACCTCCCGCAGGCATGACTGCGGCAGCTCCACCGGAGCCATGGACCAACGGACCCTCCGCAGGAATGACTGCAGCAGCTCCAGCAGAGCCGCGGGATCATTGCGGGGGGCGGCGAAATGGCCATGTGCCTAGGGAGCGAGAAACCCTAGCGCCGGTCCTGGGTATGAGTGGAGGGGCAGAGTGTGGTGGGCAATGAGGGGAGGGGCAAAGTGTGAGGATCAAGGCAGAGTGCGGGGTGTGAGGGGAGGGGTAGGGTGGGGCATGACCAGAGGGGCAGAGTGGGGCAGGATGTGAGGGGAAGGGCAGAGTGTGCGAGGTGCCAGGCAGAGCAGGGTGTGAGGGGAGGGGTAGGGTGGGACACGACCAGAGGGGCAGAGTGAGGCAGGATGTGAGGGGAGGGCAGAGTGTGCGAGGTGCCAGGCAGAGCAGGGTGTGAGGGGAGGGGTACGGTGGGGCATGACCAGAGGGGCAGAGTGGGGCAGGATGTGAGGGGAGGGGCAGAGTGTGTGAGGTGCCAGGCAGAGTAGAGTGTGAGGGGAGGGGTAGGGTGGGACACAAGCAGAGGGGCAGAGTGGGGCAGGATGTGAGGGGAGGGGCAGAGTGTGCGAGGTGCCAGGCAGAGCAGGGTGTGAGGGGAGGGGTACAGTGGGGCATGACCAGAGGGGCAGAGTGGGGCAGGATGTGAGAGGAGGAGCAGAGTGTGTGAGGCTCCAGGCAGAACAGGCCTGTGGTTCGGGACAGAGCAGGGTGTGAGGGCAGGGGCAGTGCAAGCCTGTGGTGTGGGCAGGGTCTGGTGTGTGAGAGACACCCTGAGGGCCGCCCCTGTCAGAGCTGGGAGCTGAGCTGGCCTTTTTCCTCAGTACAGGCTGGGCCTGGCCCTGGGCCATGCTGTGAGGTGCTGGCCCTGTCCCTGGCCGGGAGCAGTAACTGAAGGCAGCAGATGATGCAGGAATGCAGTGTGGAGCTGCCAGCCCCTGGCCCAGCCTGATCATCAGTATCGCTGGAAAGAGAAGAAGTGAGAAGGACTCAAACAAGGCCCTTGTTTGCGAGGTGGCCGAGCCGCTGTCCAACACATGCCAGCCCCCCCGTCCCTCCCCAAACGCAGAACAGCCCCGGGCAGCCTAATCCCCGCAGGGAGAGCACATGAAATCAGATGGACAAGTTTTGATGTGAGGCAGCAGCTTAGGGCAGGCTCAGGTTTCCTTTAGGTTTTTCTATATTTATCTCTGTGATTTAATGCCAGCGCCAGGGTTTAAATGCCACCAAACAGTTGGTGTTAGGAGACAGAGCAGCCGCTGCTCAGCCGCACACTCTGAGGAGGCTGCTCCCCGCCAGCCACTTGCCCATGGAGCTCTTCGAGACCAGCCCTTACTTCTTTCCAGACCAGAGATTTTACGATGGTGAAAACTATTTGAGCTCCCGTTTGCAGGGCTACGAGCAGGGGGCGTACCAGGAGCGGCCAGGCCTGGGGCTGTGTCCTGAGGGCAGGACGGGGCTGGAGGAGAAGGGCTCGCCCCTGCCTGAGCACTGCCCCGGCCAGTGTCTGCCCTGGGCATGCAAGATCTGCAAAAGGAAAACGGTTTCCATCGACCGGCGCCGCGCCGCCACCCTGCGGGAGAAGCGGAGGTTAAAAAAGGTGAACGAGGCGTTCGAGGCCCTGAAACGGAGCACATTACTGAACCCCAACCAGCGGCTGCCCAAGGTGGAGATCCTGCGCAGCGCCATCCAGTACATTGAGCGCCTGCAGAGCCTGCTCAGCACCCTCAACCAGCAGGAGCGGGAGCAGAGGGACCTGCGTTACCGCAGCACTGCCTCGCAGCCAGGGGTAAGTGCCCATCAGCCCACCCAGGGAGCTGCTGCTTCCAGAGCCAGCCCCCACCCAGGGAGATCGCAGCTTCCATAGCCAGCCCCCGCCCATAGAGAGACCGCAGCTTCCATAGCCGGCCCCCGCCCATAGAGAGAGCGCAGCTTCCATAGCCGGCCCCCACCCATAGAGAGATCCCAGCTTCCACAGCCGGCCCCCAACCATAGAGAGACCGCAGCTTCCATAGCCAGCCCCCGCCCATAGAGAGACCGCAGCTTCCATAGCCGGCCCCCACCCATAGAGAGACCACAGCTTCCATAGCCGGCCCCCGCCCATAGAGAGACCGCAGCTTCCATAGCCAGCCCCCACCCAGGGAGACCACAGCTTCCATAGCCAACCCCCACCCATAGAGAGACCGCAGCTTCCATAGCCGGCCCCCACCCATAGAGAGACCGCAGCTTCCATAGCCGGCCCCCGCCCATAGAGATACCGCAGCTTCCATAGCCGGCCCCCGCCCATAGAGAGACCGGAGCTTCCATAGCCGGCCCCCGCCCACAGAGAGACCGCAGCTTCCATAGCCGGCCCCCACTCATAGAGAGACCGCAGCTTCCATAGCCGGCCCCCACTCATAGAGAGACCGCAGCTTCCATAGCCAACCCCGGCCCATAGAGAGGGAGCAGAGCAACCACCACTTTCCAGCCATGGAGAGTGCATTTGCACCTCCTGCCTCCTAGTCCAGTGGAAAGTGGACTAGAAGGGCTGACAGTGGAGGCTGGTGACATCTGAAAATGGGCTGGCAAAAGTGACCCAGAAAGGGGCATGTGGAGCCCAGTCAAGAAAGCGGGTGACAATCCCCTGGTCAGTGCAAGCAGCCACATGGGCACAGGGTGCAAAGCGGTTTTACTTTTCAGTATTAAATGCCTGCTATGCCTTATAACCCCTTCCACAAGAACCCCCCAGGCTCCTCCTTAGGCCAAGCTCAGGTACAACTCATGGTTGCTGATAATGCCAACAAGCAAACCAAGGGGGATCTTTAGATGTGCCTCTCTGCATGGGCAAGCACCATTCTTTCCCCTTTCACAAAGGCTTAGCCTGTAACAAGACACAGTCCCTGCATGATGGCATTGCCCAGAAAAGAGTGGCTATACTGTGCATAGGATGTCTTCCTGCAGGTGTATGCATCAGGGCAGATTCACCAGTGTTCTCACTGCTTTGCTTTGCTCTGTTAAAACAGCCTTGGGCCTGGACCCTGTGTGGCTAGAGCAGATGCCGTGTAATGGAGAATCTGGTACATGCTGTATATATTGGATCATAATATTTGGGCAGTAAATGCTCTAGGCAATAAAAAAAAGTTAACTTCCTCTGCTAGTCTCATAGAAAGGCCCCTGAGCCAGGAATGCTAAGAGCAAATGTCTGCACATCCTTCCAGCAAGTGCGATTGGCACCTAGAACTGTCTTTGCAGCAGATGGCACTTGAGTGGCAAGCCCCTGCGCGTGTGCAAAGGAGAGGGCAAAAGGACGTGGGTGTGTCTGGGAAAGAGGCCACTTGTTTAGCACATTTGTTTTATTCTGTGTGTCCATCCAAGTGCCACACAAGGGCATCTGGGCCCAACCCGGAGTCTCAGAACCAGAACTGCCAACCGTACACATTCAAAACTCATGAGTCAGGGCTAGAGCTGGGTCCATTTTTTTGTTTCACGTTGAATTTTTTGTTGTACTTTTCAGTTCTCCTAAAAAAATTGAAAACATTTGTTTTCAGTTTGACCAAAGCCAGTTTTATTTTTTACATGTTTTGGAATTGCCAGTAAGCTGAAAAATCCATTCTTTGCCCAGCTCTGGTCAGTGCCCACCACCACCACAAGACGGTCTTAAAAATGATGAGATTTTTAAAAGATAATACAAGTGGGTTCTTTTTATTTGCCCCCTGGTTTCTCAACCACTAGAGTTACACTCCAGTCAAGCTTTTCTCTGCAACCCCCGGGGCTAGAAACTTACTTTAAAACAACAAAAAAAAGACAGCTGATATAGCCATGTAATCACTTGACTTCAGGAGCTGGAGATTTAAGAAGAATGCTGACTATCATGAGACTCCTGATAAAAATTTAAGAGTTAATACTGCAAAACTTCCATAACTTCTTGGCACATTTTAGGAAATGTGAAAGACTGCAATGCATTCTGGGCTGAATCCTGTGAGGTGCTCAGCACTCTTCACATTCCTATTGTGGTCAACAGGAGCTGAGGGTGTTCAGGACCTCACCGGAGGAGCTCTTTGTTTGCAATCTCTCGCTGCCCGTGCTCTATGGATCACAGTTCCTGAGGCGCAGATCTGGCTGTGTTTCTTGTTTCATTGCTTTTCTTTCATTATAATGATCAAAATTAAGAAAAATCTCCACAAGTAAACAACCAGATGAGGCAAAATTATAGGAACAAAGGCGTGAAAACTTAGAAAGTATGCTCAATTGGAATTTGCTACCAAAACAACCTGAACCAGGCAAGTGCTATGTTAAACTGTCAGGGCTACTAACTTTTCTTTTACCTATTTTATCCTCCTTACCTCTTCTCTTCCTCCCAACTCCTTGGTAGAACATATTAAAAGCTTTTACTTTAAGTGTATAATGTAAAATCTAACATTTTTGTGAAAAAAAAATCATTTCCATGACATTTTTCTATTTTTGGACAAAAGTCAAACTGAAAAATTCACATTGTTTCGTTATGAACTGACATTTTAAATTGTTTTTTTGGGTTTTTTAGTTTTTTTCTCCAGTTTTTTCATTTCCCTCCCTTTTCCCTGGGGATAAAACAAACAAAAACCAAGGAAATGAAAAGCCCAAACAAGATGGACATATTCAATTAAACATGAAACAGAACTGAAGAAGAGCACTATGTGGCTCGAAAGCTTGCCTCTTTCACCAACTGAAGTTGGGCCAATAAAAGCTATTATGTCACCCACCTTTTCTCTCTGAAACAAAACAAACATTAAACATTTCAATTCACTGAGTAGAAAAATAATTTTCAAAAAAAAAACCATGCAAAAGTTTTCATTTTTTTCCTGGACAATACTTACCATTTTTCAACCAGATCATGGTTGTGGGTTAACTTACTGGATCATTGGAACAATGTATATCACCACAGAAAAACAAAATACAAGAGAAGATGAATTTTGATTCACTAATGCCTTTGATTCTGTTAAACAATAATGTCTTTCCAAATGCAGGTGATATCTTCACTACAAAGAATTGGTGCATTTTTATTTCAAGCTGGTTACATTGCTGTAAAAACGTTGTGGAAACAAGGCAAAAGTAGCTTTTACCTCCATATAGCTAGATGAGATCAATCTATAGCCTTTCTCCCCTTCCTGGGGTTTACCAAAACTTGCTTCATCGAAGTGAAAACTACAGTGTCCTATCTACACCAGGATTTTACATCAAGATCGCTCTCTCAAGCTAGTCATCTTGACAAAAAACATCTCTCTTTTTGCAGTGAAGACAGCTTCTCGCAACCCAGGGGAGCAGATCAGTCTGTATAAATGCCAGTGATTTTGTGCAGTTTCCCTGTTTAATGTGTGAGAAGAGAAAAGGGGTATATGTCTTCACTAGACTTTTTACCTGGAGTTAAAGAATTGCCAGTTATCTCAAGATATAAAAAAGGCTGGTGTGGACACCGTCCCCCCCCCCCCACCACATTCGTGTCAGGCTACATTTGATCTTCACCCTAGGCCAGTGTTTCTCAACCTTTTCAGGTTGGTAACCCATTCTTTGAAGTGAAATATTTGTGGCCCCCTTACGTTTGCAAGGCAAGAGTAACTAATGTGTCAATGCTATGCCTATAGAATGTACTTGTGCGAGACCCTTGAGAGGGTGGCAGACAGTACTCGACCTTGAAACATCAGCAGTGAGGGAGCAAGATTTTCTTTGCTTAGAGATTGTAATAACATTTTCAATGCCCCCCTGGGCCACTGATTGCCTGTTCTGACACTCCCTTCCTCCCTGGGGTCATGATCCACCCGGTGGAGAAGCAACCCTAGGCTAATCCCTGTGGTGTTTGTAGCCTTGATCAAACATGTAATTGGTCCATCCCAGCCTTTACAACTGTGTTAAGTATTACAAGTCAATTAGCACTCAGTTAACTCCAGGTAACAAACTCTAGTGAACACCAGCCCAATGGGGACTAAGGAGTGGGGATTTCTGTTGCATAACCTCCAATTGCAGTGTAGCCCTACCCAATGGCATTTTCTGTTATCCCCCAGTCTCCCCTACGATAGTGCCCAGGAGTCTAGGTGACAGGTCTGTTTATATGCAATGAGTGTTTGCCAGGAGGTGGTGTAACGGCTCCAAACTAGAACTCTTATCTGAGCAGTTGTCCCCAGTATGGCCCCATTTGGATCTCAGCACGGTTCAGCTCCCCACACCGTGGTTTCAGAGAGGAGGTGGGAGGAGCCATTACCAGCTGAGATGCCATTTGGTGGGTTGCGGGTGTGCCCAGGAAAGAGCTGGAGCACACAGCTGTGAGAAGTGCTGAGTATCCAAGGCAAGGCTGCGAGGCAGCTGACGTGTACAGAACCATGCCAGTAGGACAGGGGAAGCCATGGCACTAGGTGCTACAACATGTCCCAGCTCCAGTGAGGGTGGCCCTTCCCTTTCCCTTCATTTGCTCTTGCTTCCATTCCAGTTTCTGCCATGTTCAGTAACTCACTTCACACTTCTCCTCTCATGGGCCAAGGTGCATTTCCCTGCTCACACGTCTCCTCAGGAGCTTTTCCCCAGTGCCCCTATTTCTTCTCACACTGCATTTGTGCTCCTCAAACCTTCTCTTTGCTCCCCTTGTCTTTGGTCCATCTGCTGGGGTCTCTGCCTCCTCCTCAGCAGAAAAATTCCCAACTCGAGGCTTGTTAACAATTGGCTCTACACAGATATGTAGAAAGACTCACAAGAGTTAAAGCCCCTATTGTCCTTCACAGCAGCTGATCCTGTTGGGGTCCAATTTACTGTCCCTTTCTTTCTTGAATCCCAAGAATGGAGATTCCGTCATGAGCTCCAGGGGACAAAAATATTCCTAAGGACTGAGCTAGACCATTACGGGACCTGTTAAGGTAGAACAACAATTCCCTAATTCTCATACACTCTCAGCTCCCATGAGAACAAAACGGCCATTAATGATCTGATGATCTGAGCTGCCACTTGCCCATGAGTCTCACAGAATCCATCTTGGGAGTTCATTGCTTGGATTCTTAATTAATATTTAAAGCATAGGACTTCTCACTCTGAGCAGGTTGGAGACAGTGGCTGTGTGTTTCCACATGGACTGAACATGATTTTTAAAACAGGTTTGCTTTTCTCACTGGTATTGAGGGAGAGGTGAGCTAGGCCCATCTGGGCCAACTGAGTAGAGCATTTCAGAGCATACCTGGGAGATGACCCCAGGATCTGATCCAGTGTGAGGGTAGAGCTCTTGGCATGAGTAACCCTAACGGTGATTGTCTCCTTCTAATTATAGGTGGCCAGTGAGTGTGGGTCCAACAGCGCCTCCTGCAGCCCAGAGTGGAGCACCCAACTGGAGTTCAGCAGTCACCCTGGGGGTAAGCAGAGCACATGCCCCAGACTGGCCTCTTGGTCCCAGTGCTTCTGGGATGAAGAGTTCAGCTCAGAGAACTGGGTGTTTATCCAAATTCTCTGAGCTTTCGGAATACAGCTCCCTCCAAAAGGCCTCCCTATCCCCTTCTTCTCCCATAACCTCCTCTCCTCCCAACAGGCCCCGTCTCCCCTTTGCCTTGTCTTTTTGGTGGGTCCAGAGGCCATCATCCCCACTCCATTGTTTTCAAGGGGTGTCCAGATGGTTCTTCCAGAAGGCACGTGGCTGCCTAGCTAATCCTCAGATCCGCATTGCAGCATCTTCTGAGCCAGGGGCAGCTGATGACCTGTCACCCTTTTGGTGCAGCAGCAGGACCCAGATCCTTTATCAACCGATAGGTTGTGTACCCAACAGCTCATCTTCCCAGAGCCTCCTCAGGGGTCTACAAGCCCTGCCCGCCTGGCCAGGCGTGAGAATGGCCGAGGTAGCAGCATTTCAAGTCCTGTTGCTATGGCGATTGAGGGATGGGAGTGGGCCTGGTACTAGACCACCTCCTCCAGAAGCCTCAGCAGATAGGGTGGGAGGACCAGAGGAATGTTGTGGTGGTGGGGGATGTCCCCATGTGGAAGGAGGACACACAGGGGTCAGGGGTGGTTCTTAGCCAAATTTTCCCAGACCCCAGAGGAATTTCTCTATAGGGAAGGAGAAAGGGTTCTTGGTTCCTTTTTTCTCATCCTTCAGGCTTTTGTTATTCTGAGAGATGAGACTTCAGATGCTCTTTGAATCACAGAATATCAGGGTTGGAAGAGACCTCAGGAAGTCATCTAGTTCCAACCCCCTACTCAAAGCAGGACCAATCCTTAGACTGATTTTAGTCCCAGATCCCTAAATGCCCCCCTCAAGGATTGAGCTCACAACCCTAGATTTAGCAGGCTAATGCTCAAACCACTGAGCTATCCCTCCGAGTTCAGGAGAATCCAGGCATTACTTCTCTTCTGGAGGGATATTACCTGTGGAGCTAGCCTGCCCCTTTGCTGCCTCTTCAGCGATTTGAGAATCGGGAGCAGATGCCTCCGCACATGCCTAGAATTACACTGGCCTTTCTTCTGCACCGCAAAAGGATTCAGACATTGCAAACTCATGTCAGGCTTGATGTCCCCTCTCCCCACTAAGGGTACGTCTACACAGCACAATGCCGCCCGCCCCCGCCGTGGCAGTGAATCTCAGAGCCAGGTCAACTAACTCAAGCTGGGATCTGAGTCCCTCTCAGTTTGCTGGGTCTCAGAGCCCAGGCTCCAGCCTGAGCCCAAATATTTACACTGCTATTTTTAGTCCTGCAGCATGAGCCTAAGTCAATGGACCCTGAGACTCCCTGTCATGGGCCTTTTTTTGCTGTGAGATGTACCCTAAGCCTCGTTCAGCATCACTGCATTGCAGGTTTCCCCTTCTGGGCACAGCAGGCTATTTTCACCCCAGCTGTAAAGCCTGAGCTGAACCTCATCCTTTCTTTGAGGGGTTTAGAGCGTTTAAGGCTCGAAGAGAACATCCTAGGGTATGTCTACACTACGGGATGTAACCCGGGCGGCCTCACCCCCGTGGCGCCTCCTATTGGTCATCCTCGGGAATTAGCTCAGTCCAGTGTCCAGAGCGCCCTCTGCAGGCCGGTGATCCGTCTTTCCAGCTACTGGCCCCGTGTCCCTCCCTGGACCCAGTGCCCTTTTACATAGGGTGCTGCCCCCTGGCAGTGACCCCTTGTTCTCAGGGTCTCTCTTCCCTAGGGAACCCCCTCCCCCTCTATTCCCACCTTGCCTCAGTGTATGGCTACTGCCAGTCATTGTCTAGCCCCACACCCGGGGCAGACTGCAGTATCAGCCAACTCATCACTGACAAGGAGGGTTTGGACCCGCTGCCTTGGCCTACCCCTGGGCTGCACCTTGCAACCCCCAGTACTAGCTCCCTGCAGCCAGGCCCTTCTCCCTCTACAGGCAGAGAGAGACTGTGCTCCTGGCTTCTCTGCTTTATATAAGGGCCTGTTGCTCAGTTTGGGGTGTGGCCCCAGCTGCTGCCACTTCCCCCAATCAGCCCAGACTAAAAGGCTGCTTTCTCCAGCCCAGTCCTTATCCAGGGCTGTTTTAACCCTTTCAGGGCCGGAGCAGTGGTCCACCCTGCTACATGGGATTATACCAATTTTACAGAAACCGTTTTTTTAAAACAGATTGTATAAAGTTGAGTGCATGCGGCCACACTAAGCACATTAATTCGGCAGTGTGCATCTATGTACCGAGGCTAGTGTCGATTTCCGGACCGTTACACTGTGGGTAGCTATCCCATAGCTATCCCATAGTTCCTGCAGTCTCCCCCGCCCCTTGGAATTCTGGGTTGAGATCTCAGTGCCTGATGGGGCAAAAAACGTTGTCGCGGGTAGTTCTGGGTACAGCCTCACCCCTCCCTCCGTGAAAGCAGCAGACAACCGTTTCGCGCCTTTTTTCCTGGGTGAACTTTGCAAACGCCATAGCACAGCAAGCATGGACCCTGCTGAGCTCAAGACAGCAATCATGGACGTTGTAAACCTCGCGCATTATTGTGCAGTCTATACTGAACCAGGACCTGCAAAACCAGGGGAGGAGGAGGCGGCTACTGCAGCGCGGCAACGAGAGTGATGAGGACATGGACACAGAATTCTCTCAAACCGCAGGCCCCTGCGCTTTGGAGATCCTGATGGTAATGGGGCAGGTTCTAGCCATTGAATGCTGATTTTGGGCCTGAGAAACAAGCACAGACTGGTGGGACCGCATAGTTTTGCAGGTTTGGGACGATTCCCAGTGGCTGCGAAACTTTCGCATGCGTATGTGCACTTTCATGGAACTTTGTGACTTGCTTTTCTCTGTCCTGAAACGCCAGAATACCAAGATGAAAGCAGCCCTCACAGTTGAGAAGCGAGTGGCAATAGCCCTCTGGAAGCTTGCAAGCCAGACAGCTACTGGTCAGTCGGGAATCAATTTGGAGTGGGAAAATCTACTGTGGGGGCTGCTGTGATGCAAGTAGCCAAAGCAATCATTAAGCTGCTGCTACGAAAGGTTGTGACTCTGGGAAACGTGCAGGTCATAGTGGATGGCTTTCCTGCAATGGGATTCCCTAACTGTGGTGGGGCGATTGATGGAACCCATATCCCTATCTTGGCACCGGAGCACCAGGGCACCCAGTACATAAACCGCAAGGGGTACTTTTTCATGGTGCTGCAAGCACTGGTGGATCACAAGGGACGTTTCACCAGCATCCACGTGGGATGGCCAGGAAGGGTTCATGACGCTCGCGTCTTCAGGAACACTAGTCTGTTTAAACGGCTGCAGCAAGGGAATTACTTCCCAGACCAGAAAACAACAGTTGGGGATGTTGAAATGCCTGTAGTTATCCTGGGGGACCCAGCCTACCCCTTGATGTCATGGCTCATGAAGCCATACACCGGCAGCCTGGACAGTAGTCAGGAGCTGTTCAACTATAGGGTGAGCAAGTGCAGAATGCTGGTAGAATGTGCATTTGGCCGTTAAAGGCATGCTGGAGCACATTACTGACTCGCTCAGACCTCAGCCAAACCAATGTCCCCTTTGTTATTGCTGCTTGCTGTGTGCTCCACAATCTCTGTGAGAGTAAGGGGGAGACCTTTATGGTGGGGTGGGAGGCTGAGGCAAATCACCTGGCCGCTGATTACACACAGCCAGACACCAGGGCGATTAGAAGAGCACACCAGGAAGCAGTGCACATCAGAGAAGCTTTGGAAACGAGTTTAATCATGGGCCAGGGTACGGTGTGACTGCTGTGTTTGTTTCCCCTTCATGAACCCCACCCCCCTCCCTGATTGACTCATTCCCTGTAAGCAACCCACCCTCCCCCTTGGATTACAGCTTGCTTAAGGAAATAACGTCACTATTGTTTAAAAATCATGTATTCTTTATTAATTCATTATAAAAAGAGGGAGAGAACTGACAAAGTAGCCCCGGTGTGGTTTGGGAGGAGGATAGGAGGGAAGAAAAAGGCCACTAAAAAAATTTCAAAATAATGACAGCCTTTTGGTTGGGCTGTCCACGGGGGTGGAGTGGGCGAGTGCACGAAGCCTCCCCCCACGCGTTCTTACACATCTGAGTGAGGAGGATATGGAACATGGTGAGGGGTGAGGGTGGTTACACAAGGGCTGCAGCGGCAATCTGTGATCCTGCTGCTGTTCCTGAAGCTCCACCAGACACCGGAGCATGTCAGTTTGATCACGCAGCAGCCCCAGCGTTGCATCCCGCCACCGCTGATCTTCCTGCCGCCACCTCTCATCTCGAGCGTCCCTCCTGTCCTCATGTTGACTGGCATCTTTCCTGTAATTTGATACCACGTCCTTCCACTCATTCAGATGAGCTCTTTCATTGCGGGTCACTTCCATGATTTCCGAGAACATTTCGTCTCGCGTCTTTTTTTTCTGCTGCCTTATCTGAGATAGCCTTCGGGATGGAGTAGGGAGGCTTGAAAAGTTTGCAGCTGCATGAGGGAGAGAAAAAAGGGAGAGAAGTATTTAAAAAGATACATTTTACAGAACAATGCTTATACTCTTTCATGGTGAACAACAGTATTCACCTTATATAGCACATGTGATTTCACTACAAGGTCGCATTTTGCATCTTAATATTGAGTGCCTGCGGCTCTGGTGTTAGAGATCTCACAGACGCAGGTCCGGGCAGCAGAATTCAGCTTGTATGCGGCCATGGTAAGCCATTGTCTTTCGACTTCTGCAGCCTTCATATACACAGTGCCCTCCTTTCCCAAATACCAAGCAAAGCCTGTTCAGTGCTGCTTCTTTCCTGTTAACATGCCGCAGCAGAAACCACCCCCCCCATCCAATTCTCTAGGATGATCGCTTTATCCCTCTCCCCACCGCGTGGCTGGTATCATGGAAGATCACTGCTAAACACCCCCCTTCCCTGCCCCCCCCCACCATGTGGCTGGTAGCAGGGAAGATCCCTGCTAGCCAAATGCGAAAAAGCTCAGCACCAATCACCCGCCCCACTTCCCCCTGCTTGGCTACCTGCAAGGAAGGATTTCTTTTAAGCAACAGCCAAACAGCCCAGTAGGAATGGCCATCTCTTTCCTCTTAATTAAATTCCCTGAATTTCATCCAGGTTACCATGAATGATATCACTCTCCTGAAGATAACACAGCGAGATAAAGAATGGATGTTGCTTGAAGGCCAGCAAACACCGGGACCATACGCAGCTAGGCTTTGTCATGCAATGATACCAGATTACTTGCTACATGCATGGCGTGGTCAAGTGTCCTACCATGGAGGACGGAATAAGGCTGCCCTGCCCAGAAACCTTCTGCAAAGGCTTTTGGAGTACCTCCAGGAGAGCTTCATGGAGATGTTCCTGGAGGATTTCTGCTCCATCCCCAGACATGTTAACAGACTTTTCCAATAACTGTACTGGCTGCGAATGCATCCCAAGTCCTCAGGGCAAATTAATCATTTAAAAAACACTTGCTTTTAAACCATGTTTTATATTTACAAAGGTACACTCACCAGAGGTCCCTTCCATGGCTTCATTGTGTGGGCTAGTGGCTTGGGAGGGCTGGGAGGGTAATTCCGTCAGGGTGAGAAAAAGCTCCTGGCTGTTGGGGAGAACGGAGTGCTGTGTGCTCTCTGCAAGCTCGCCTCCTCTTCCTCCTCCTCATCTTCCCCGTCCGCAGAATCCTCAGCCATGGCTGAGATTACCAGCCCCACCTCGGAATCCACGGACAGGGGTGGGGTACTGGTGGCGGACCCCCCCCTAGAATTGCATGCAGCTCAGCGTAGAAGTGGCATGTTTTTGGCCCTGCACCGGACTTTCCGTTTGCTTATTTGGTTTTCTGATAGGTTCGTCTGAGCTCCTTAACTTTCACACGGCACTGTACTGAGTCCCTGGTGTGGCCTCTCTGCATCATGGCCTTGGAAATTTTTTCAAATGTTTTTTCATTTCGTCTTTTGGAACGGAGTTCTGTTAGCACGGAATCCTCTCCCCATACAGCGATCAGATCCAGTACCTCCCATGCAGTCCATGCTGGAGCTCTTTTTTGATTCTCAGGAGACTGCATTGTTACCTGTGCTGATGAGCTCTGCGTGGTCACCTGTCCTGATGAGCTCTCCACGCTGGCCAAACAGGAAATGAAATTCAAAAGTTCGCGGGGCTTTTCCTGTCTACCTGGCCAGTGCATCCGAGTTCAGATGGCTTTCCAGAGCAGTCACAATGGTGCACTGTGGGATGCCACCTGGAGGCCAATACCGTCGAATTGCGGCCACACTAATCCTAATCTGACATGGAAATACCGATTTCAGCGCAACACTCCTCGTTGGGGAAGAGTACAGAAATCGGTTTTAAGAGCCCTTTATATCGATATAAAGGGCTTCGTTGTGTGGACAGGTGCAGGATTAAATCGGTTTAACTTTGCTAAATTCAGTATAAACGTGTAGTGTAGACTAGGCTCTAGTCTAAGCTCCTGCATCATACCAGCCAGCACATTTCACCCAGATACCCTTATACTGAGACTCAATTTAGACTACAGCATTTCAGTCCTCAGGAGGCTAACCTCTGTGCTACAGGCAGCAAACGGGAGAGAAGGGCTGCCCTCAACACCTGAGGCCCCAGCCATGACACAGGACTGATTAGGTGGAAGGTGGCTGGAGAATCCCTGTTCTTTTTTATCCATATTCTTTCCTGTCTGTCAGGCCATCACGCTGCATTATTCTGACGGCACTGATTCAGGGTAGACGCAACATAGGTTTAAGACGCAGGCTGTATGATGGAGGGACCCACTTGCAGTTGGCAATGGAGAAAGCAGCTGCTCCAGTGGTTTTGGTTCCTCCTTAGTTCCAGCTGCTAACTCATATCATCTCGAAATACATTCAGGACTGGGGCTGACTGGAAAAATGCATGCTTTATTCCGGGGGAAATTTGGACTTTTTGTTGGAAAAAAAACAAATCAAAACAAAAATTCTGAAAACTGAAGAATGTTTAGCTAAAAACCATTTTCTGCTGCAAATCTTCAGTTTACCATTTTTTGTTGGAAAACCAAAAAAAAAAAAAAAACACAAAAAAAAAACCAACCCCCCCCCCCAAAAAAAACAAAAAAACCGCCCAAATGTTCCTCATAAAGCAGACACTTTACCCAAATATTTTTCATTTAATCAAAAACACAATTTATTGTTGGACAGAAGTTTTAACGGAAAAATTTCAACCAGCCATATTCCTTGCTTCCTGAAAGGCCTTTTCCCATTTCAGCAAGTGCTGATGTTCCCCCAGTGTTGAGTGGGAAGGGGTGTGGGGGGGGGGGTGAGGGAGGGGGGTAGAGTAATTGCTAACAAGAGAGGAGATGTCCATGAGACAACAGGAAATTAGGAATTGCCAGACTGATCAGACCAAGGGTCCAGCTACTCCAGTATCTTCTTTCCTACAGTGGCCACTGCCAGCTGCTTCAGAGGGAGAAACCTGCACTAGCAGTTATGGGATAACCTGCCCTCATGGACAGCTTCCTCCTGCCCCCATAGTTACAGGTCAGCTTATGCTAACCTTGTTATAAATGTCTCACTCTTTTCTGAATCCTGCCACTCTTTTGGAATCAATGAGATCTTGTGGCAGTGAGTTCCACCGAGCACTCCTGGAGTGCGAGAAGGATTTCCTTTAGCAGTTTTGAATCTGCTGCCTTTCAGTTTCATTGAACATCCCCCTGCTCTTGTGTAACTTTTTGTGACTAGACATTATCTCCCTTTACTACATTATTAATTATTTTGTACACTTTACCTCTGAGAGGAGATGAATAAGAGGGGACATGAGGAAACAGTCCTAATCATGTCAGTGTTCTCCAGTCTCTGATTGTTCTCATGACCCAGCTCTGTTGAGACACAGTGTGCGTGACCCAATGAGTGTGTTTTCCCATCTCTGACATTTCATCACTTACCCTAGAAAGGTCTGTGCATGCGGGAACAGAAACTGCTTATGGTGTCTGCCACAGCTTGGCATTTCTCTCACCCCTCTGAATTGTTCAGGGCTGAGGACAGGGGATCACAACAGGGAAGAATTGTCACCTTTTCTGGCAGGTCAGTAAATCTGGGGAAGTTTCACTCCCTGTAACACCCAACTGAAGGAATGATGGGAGAGCCGCACCCTAAGTGCCCATCTTCCATGGCCTGGCAGAGCTAGAAACACTTTGCTGAGCAAGGCAAATGCTTTCCGGACAGCGCACTGGCCCTGAACAGATTAGTTCCTTTCTTGCAGCTGCAACAGCTGCTGGGATCCTGGCCATTCCCCTTGGGTCTCCCTCAGTCACTTCCATTGGCAGTTTGGTCCCCAAAGTCACCTTCATTCGGTTTCCTCTCTTGCTCTCCGTAGATCACTTGTTAAATGACGAGTCCTCTGAAGACCACAACCTCCACTCCCTGTCCTCAATTGTTGAAAGCATCGCGGTGGAGGATGTGGCTGTCACGTTCCAAGAAGAGAGGGTTCAAAATTGAGGCTGGCAGAAGCCTCGGGGGCTTTTCAGAGTCTTCCTCGGCTGGTAATGAGGTGGAAATATGGCACCAGAACTCTTCAGACACTGGAAAATGTATTTACCTGTCCAAAGTCATAGACTGTAACTGGTGAAGCCACTTATCCAATACCCTAATCATTGCAGAGTGTTTCCACTTGGTCAGCTAAGAGACAAAGGATAAACCGGCTGTTTAAAATGAAGCCTACATTAACACACAAGCTGGTGACCCAATTTTCAGGGGTGCTGAGTCCCCACTTCAATAGGAGTTATGGGTTCTCAGCCTCTCTGAAAAAAAGGGCTAGAAGTCACTGATCAAAGCATTTTGACATGATTTATTGTAAGTGGTACTTAAGGGAGGGGGGCAGAAGCAACACGAGAAGGAAGGATTCCAGAGGGGGCTTTGTGTTTCGTTCCGTTTGTGGAAGTTTGTTTCTTTGGGGGCCAATGTTTGTGTGTGGGGTTGTTTTTTTTTTAAAAGATGCTGTTTGACCAACTTCCTTTGCCAGCTGGCATTTTGCAGGCGCAGGAGCTGTGTAATTGCTGCCATCGGGGTCTTTTCTACTGAGCGCTGTGTGAAGTTGCCGGGATGGGTTTTTTTATTGTTATTTTTGCTAACTTATTTGGATTTTTTTTTTTTAAATAAAGGCAGTCTCGTTTGAAATGGTTTCTGGGTCTCTGTGTTACCTGAGGGCCGCTGCCCTCTCTCAGGTATGGCTCACTCTGGGAGACTGGCTGCTTCTTGCCAGCCTTGTGGATCTGCTTCCATTAGGAGTCCTGGAAGCAAACACGGAGGAGAGGAAGATGCAAGAGCTCAACCCGACTGAAGTCACTGGGAGTTCCAGTGCTAATTTCAAAGGGAGCTGGATTGGACACTAATTTAGATCAGTGCTACATAGGAGAACGTTCCCCTTCTAGTCACTCGTGTAATTCCCAGCGTTTTTGTACTGTGAGCTTCCCTTACAACTGATAGTCACCACACATCCTCAACATGCTTTCCAAGTATAAGCTCTTTGGGGCCGGGATGGACTTTTTGTGCTGTGTTTGTATAGCCCCGAGCACGCAATGGGGGTGAGGTCCATGGGTGGGGCTGATAGGTGCTACTGCAATACAAAAAGTAACAATAAAGTAACACTCCTGTGAACTAGGCAAGGCACAGAGTGTCAGAATTCAGCTCTGGAGATTGTATGCAGAAGTCCCTGGATCCTAGCCCTATGCTCAGAGAACTGGACCATACCCCTCCTTTGATCTGCCTGGTCCTTATCCACCTTAGCTCCAAGACCTCAAATGCCAGATTCCCTGTTGCGGAAGTGGGATGAATGCCCCTTCTATCTGCAGAGGAACAATAGGGGATGTCCTGCTCCTGCTGTCCCTTAAAATGGGGATCTCCCACTCCACAGCACCTTGTGCTAGATACTGCCCAGCGCAGGAAGCTCCAGATGTGTCATGTGCTCCAATTCCAAGATTCATAGATTTTTAAGGCCAGAACAGATCTTTGTGATCATCTAGTCTGACCCCCTGCATAACACAAGCCAGGGTATTTCTCCCCGTGATTCCTGCTTGGAGACCAACAGTTAGTGTTTGAGGAAGAGCAAATAATTTACAGGGTGGGAAACCCCCCAGAAGTTGTTCCAATAGTTAATTATTCTCACTGCTAAAAAGTTGCACCTGATTTCTAGCCTGAATTTATCTAGTTCAACTTCCAGCCACAGAATCGTGGCATAAACAAGCTTTGTCTGCTATTTTAAAGAGTTGTATAGTATCAGAAATCTTCCCCCCACATAGGTACTTTCGGAAGACGATCAAATGACCTCTTAACCTTCTCTGGGATAAATGCATCCCAAGCTGGGAATCGGTCATGTAGCTCTCTTCTGAACCCTCTTATTCTTTTCCTTGTGGCTCAACAGCATTAGAACCTGACGACTTGGAAATGAAGCGTTACAATGCTACTTTGCACACAATACAACCTCAGCTTTGCCCCCGGAAGGACACAACAGGAACTGGGAACTTCGGGCCCTTCCCTAACAAAAATGGTGTTTTTCTCGGTTTCTCTACAATACCAAATTAAGACTCCTGCTCATCCAGTCCTTCATTGTGGCCTCTGAGCTGCATTAATAGAAGGAGTAATTGCTGCTGGTTGACATATCACGCTATGCTGATTTTCTGGTTCATTTCCAGTTGCATATCACAATTAAAGAAGCTAACAATGTATTGGGGGCGTTCCTACAATTAGGTTCCTGCAGGTCAGTCAAATACTGCTCACTCCCCAAAGGCCTGTACAGAAAGGTGTTGGCACCCTAAAGGGGACACAGCTGAGGACGAATTGTGTGTGAAGCTGTACTGACCACAGCCCTGTGAAATTTCCAGGTTTATGGGCTGTTTGTTTTTGCCACCCTAATATTCTTTGCAGGAATTTATGGGGAGGCTTAACTCAGCATTTCCTGGTTTGTTAATGTTTTGAGTCTGGGGCTTTGATGTTCCAAGTCCCATGGGGGAGCAGAGAGCCCCATTATGCAGCAAAGACCGATCATTTTGGGGAGTAGATTCTCAAGAGTGGCATCGGCACAGCAGAGATTCAAAAGCAGGAGAGAGAAGACATTGGTGGGAACGAATCATGGAGTCATCCTGCACAATTAGGCGCAATGACACAAGGGAGCTCTTCTTGTGCACGCAAGGCAGATTTTCTCAGCTGGACCTGCCCAAGAGCCCAGCCAGGATGTTTTCATTCAGGACATGCTCATCAGCCTCCCGTTGGCAGAAGACAGCTACTGATGGCATTAGAACTACCACCTTTATTTAGTGGCTCTTCTAAATGACCCTCCGTGAAGTTGAGGCTGAGAGGCTGTGCTCTTCCAACAGACATGGATACAGAGGAGAATAAAGCACAAGCCAGCTGTCGCTTTAAAATCCTGTTTATTGGAACACACATACATCCTTTCCCCACCCCGTTTCAGGGCTTGGAATCCATGCAGTACCCATAATATGACAAAAGAAACAGGGTATTGATATAAAGGGGTCACTTTCTCTTCAAATTAAAAAAATATTTAATACTGTATTAGGCAATACACCAAAAGACATTGGAACTGTACAGTCTCTCTGATATTGCACTTCCAAACAGCACATTATGAGTATAGGTCATTCCAGCCATCTATAAATACCACACCAGAAACAGGGGCCACACAAGGCAAAAGTGGCACGAGGAGACAGAGATCCTACCCTACAAGGAAGAAATGGAAAAAGTCAAGAACCTCCTGCACCAATTGCTACCTAACCTCAGAGGGGCAAGCGGTGGGAGCTCCTGGTGCACCCACGGCTGGGGCAGGTGTGGCCATTTCCTGGGCACCCAAGCAGGAAAGGGGGGTGGTGAAATCATCAGGTGTTTGAACATCTAACATTTCATGTGCACTTCTAGAGCGTACGGTGGCTGGAGAGGGAGGCATGGGGGCAGCTCCTGGCCTCCCCCTCACAACCCATTGCAGATGGGCTTGGTGCCTCGAATCCTCAGGGTGCTCTCAGCACCAGCTCAGTTCTCTCTTTCTCTTTCTCTCTCTCACACACACACACACACCTCAGTGTGTACACGGCGTGTGAAAATGCTGCGTAACCCAGCCTAGTCACTAAGCTCACCTCTCTGTGACGGGCAGGCCCCTCTCTGCACCAGCAGACCCCTCTCACCCCGTCCCTGAGGGCAGCTCCCTCTCTGCACCAGCACAGACCCCTCTCACCCCATCCCCGAGGGCAGCTCCCTCTCTGCACCAGCACAGACCCCTCTCACCCCATCCCCGAGGGCAGCTCCCTCTCTGCACCAGCACAGATCCCCTTCCCTCCAGGCAGCACAGTGGCTTGGTGCTGAAGCCCAGTGTCTTCCCCAGCCCATGGGCTGTCCTGGCAGAAGCTCCTAGCCGCGAGGCCCTGCACCACAGCTCATGTATTATGGGGAAGGGGGATTTGCTCTCGTTCTCTGGGCAGAGGGCTCCTTGGCTTCATGGTGCCTGCAGTGAGGAGATGCTGGCACGGCTGCCCTCAGCTATATTGGCAAAATGAAACAAACACAGAAACAAAGTGGACAAAAATTGCAGACCGGCCTCAAGGCATGTCTGGCCCTCACACAGGGCTGGGCCCTGCTGACGGAAACACGGCGTGGCCGGTTGACCATGTCTGCAGCAAAGAGGTGCCCCGTACTGCTCTTGGAGGAGCCTATGTCCATGAGGCAGGTGAGGAGGGCTGCAAGCCACAGAGGATACCAGGATCTAGGGGAACCCAAGAGGAGACTGGGAGGGGGTGGGGTTGGGTACAAGCAGGAGGCGGCGAGAGTCCTTTTCGGTCCACGTGGCCTGTAGCGTCTGGTCTTTGGAGCAGAGGAGCCGACGTGGTCTGGATTCTGGCCTAGTCCTGGAAGGCAGCCAGCATGTACCCGTACAGGTAGTGGGAATGTGCTGCAAGACAAAGCACCAGAGGCCATGTGAGCATGAGAGGATGTGACACAGAGCTGCAGCAGCTCCCTTTTGCCTTCCTCTGGGGGCTGGAGCAGCTAGGGCTTTCCTTGGAGCAGGGCAGGGGGTTAGCAACCCCTCTGGCTTATCTATCTCAGGGACTTCGATAGCTCCCATTGCCACAGGGTCAGAGCATTCCTCGTAATCTTTACAGTCTTTATCCTCAAATTCTGCTGGGAGGCAGGGCAGGGCTATTGCCCCATTGCACAGATGGGGACTGAGGCCCAGAGAGGCTAAGTAACTTGCCCAAGGTCACACAGGGAATCTGTGGCAGAGCCAGGAATTGACCCTGGGTCTCTGGCTAAAACCCTAATCACTAGGCTGCTCTTCTTCCATTCCAGTGGGGCCCTCCCAAATCAGGAGGTGGAGAAAGCTCTAAGACAGAGACCAGGCCAGCTGGTTGGGCTGATCAGGGACAGTCCCCGGGGGGGGGGGGGGCGGGGGCAGGAACCAGATCTGCCTATGTCTCTGGACAGCCCCTAGCACAGAAGGATCCTGGTCTGTAGGCACCACTGCAGTACAGATAGTAACAACTAATAACAACCTGCTGGGAGGGCAATGGGAGCATCCTCTAGGGGGTGCAGTGTTTCCATCAGCCGGAGATGCCCCTACTGTACAATGCATTGATCGGCACCTGGAGCACGATCAGGGACAGTCCCATGTCCTGACAGGCTGTGATGCAGGAGAATGCAAGAGCCTGTGATCCATTCCCCTTCTTGACTGGCAGCATATCTCCATGAGCTCCAAGGGGAGAGCTCTGGGCCCGCCCTTGCCCCCCTGCTCAGCCCCTCCCCACTCACCAGCTCTCAGTGAAGATCACTTGGAGCAATCCAGCAGGCGAGTGAGCAGAGACCTGGGAGTTAATGGGAGGGGGTGCACTCTAGGCATGCAGGTTACAGTAATTGCCTCAGGGGCAGACAGGTCCCCAAGGCCAATGCAGGCCCAATGCTGGCTCAGTCACTCTGCGCCACCCACGATGGACCTCTATAACCTCACACTGAACATCATCCTCCCCAGGGTCCATGGGCAGGCACCTGCCCTGCAGGGCCTTCATGTCAGACGTGTCGGGCCCCTCTGCACTCTTCCCACTGGTGCAGGCCCGCCAGGCTCCTGTGCTCCAGTTCCATGCACTGTGCCCATTCTAGCGCCTTCCGGCCAGCACTGCCAAGCACGGTCAATGAATTCACTTGCAGCAGGGGAGAATCTTACTGAGGTTAAAGTGCTTTGGAGAGGGGACATGCTGATGAACAGAACTGCTCCATGGCGGATTGATGCCAGTGCTCTGTGTAAGCAGGTGAAGTGATGGGTCCCGAGTCACACAGCAAAGACATTGCCAGGAACATAGCCCGAGAGCCCTGACTCTAAGGCCAAGCTCCAACCACTGGGACGTACCCTGTGTGTTACTCTGTCAAATCCCCGTGAAGCCTAGGGTGAAATGTGGCCTCCTTTGCTGGGGTAAACCAGCACAGACCATTGATTGCAACAGAGCCAGTTTATATCAGCAGGGGACGCGCTGTAGAGAATTATGAAACATCTTTCCTGCAATGACATTGGCGTGTGTCTGCAAGCATTGTGGGGCTATATCTGCGGCTGTCTCTACATCCATCCACAGCAGATCAGAAGAGGATCCTTAGTTAGAATTAAATGTTCAGAAAGCAGCATCCCATTAAAACTGACCGCAGACGTACTGGCCCTCCTCTTAGCCAGTGCCCTCCCCACTTTTCTCTTTATTCCCTGTTGCACACTGTCTGAACACTAGCCTGAGACAAGGTGGGTGAGGGAATATTTTCTCTTGAACCAACTTCTGTGGGTAGAAGGGATGTGCTTCATTGAGCTCTTCTTCAGGTCTGGAGTTAGCTAGGCAGGAGTGTCCAAGGGAGACCAAGGCAGGATACTAACCTGACAGGTGATAACTCACTAATGAGCAGGAGACAGCCCTTGGTGATGCTGTGACAGTTTGTACTCTTACGTTCACCCTTTTTACAAATCTATGATAAATTCTGTACAAAGTATGCCTTATGAGGCATCATTTGAAAACTCATAATCTGCTGAACATTATTATCCCAGCAAAATATATGCAGCAACACTGTATGTAAAGTTATAAAACTCTACTGTATAAGGCATGTGCTAAGTCTGGGGAAAAACCTCAGACCAGTTTCCCAGAGACAAAAGGAGAGCTCACACCTCTGTCAGGTGCCAACATAATCAAATGGACTATCACCTGGTTAAATGGCCACTCCTTGGCAGGAAAAAGGGTGCGAGTGAAAAATGTACAAAAATTGGCAAAGGAACAGACTTGTTGTTGTCTGATCCCCAGCTGGAGAGGATTCTCAGAGCAGAGGGAAAGATATAAAAATGAGGAACAGAGGCCCCAAATCACCTCTTTCCCCTCATCTCTACTTACGGTATCAACAACGTTTGAAAGACAAAGGACACATCACTGAACGGGGGGAGACGTCCTGGCTGAAAGATCCAGCCAAACTGGTGTAAGCAAATGGTGAGAAAAACCCTTTGCTTTGAAGTCACTTAGCTTGTTAAGGCAGGTATTAGTTGGTGGTTTACCTTTTATTTCTGTGTAACCAATTCTGACTAATATGCCTCATTACTTGTAATCACTGAAAATCCATCTTTCTGTACTTGTTTTATTGTTTTAGCTAAACCAGCGTGTGTTTGGATTGAAGTGTTTGGGAACCTCCACTTGTGCATCTCATTTTCTATTAACGAAATGACAGCCTTTCTATGAGCCTGTATTGTCCAGAAGGAAAGTGCTGGGCAGGACAAGACGCACATTTCTGGGGACTAGTGTGGGACTACGACCTTGCTGGTGTCACTCTGGAATATAATTCAGGAGCGGCTAGAAGCCCTCACATAATTCAGCTGGGATGGATTTTCCATGCTGGAGGCTATGTGAGAGCAGGCCTGGAGTTGTTCCCCAGCAAAGCCGTGTAAAAGGCACCCCAGGTTGGAGAGCTAAGGGGACACAGCTGCCCAACAGCCCAGATTGTACCCTGGGGAAGGTCACAGTGATGCTCTCCAAAGGCGCGAGCAACAGAAGCAACAGCTGAAGACAAGCTCCGTGTCGCTCAAAAGCTTGTCCCTTCCACCAACAGAAGTTGGTCCAATGAAAGATATTTCCTCATCCACCTTGTCTTCGCTCTTATCCTCTGTGAACACCAGACTATGAGCTCTCTGGGCCAAGGGCTGCCTTTGCAGCATTTGTTTCTACGGGGCCTAGTGCACCAAGGGATCCTCAACTGGGGTCTTTAAGCCCTGCAATTACAATGAGAAGCTGTTTACTTCTGAAGCTCCAAAGGAAAGTCCTGGGGAAATCAGGAAACCCTGCTGACGTGCTAATGACCTCATCCCCTCTGGAATTTCTCTAGGTAGGTAAGCTGGCTTGGAGCGCTTTCCCAGAGAGAGGTGGAGAGGAGGACAGAGGCATAGCTGTGCCAGCGAGAGGAATCCAGCAGTGGAGGGTTGCACTGGGTCTTTCCTTGGGCTCGACAAGTAGACCCCCTGCCAGCTGTTTGGAGTATTGCCATTTCAGCTACTGTACCTTGATCTTTCTTAAACTTACCCACAGTCTGGGCTGATTCCCATTAGAGAAAGATCCTCAGCAGGAATACGTTCGAACTGTGGAGGGCTCCAACCTTTGCGGCCCAGATGCACCAACTGCAAGCCGGTCAGAGTAAAACACAAAGCATGCGATTAGGGACCTCGGGGTACCCTGGCCTAGCTCAGAATTAACCCTCAGCTGCCCATGGGCCTGGCTCCAGCTGGGCTGTTATTCGGAAGGGACAGGAATTAGTTGTCTGGACTCAGAAGGCCTGAGTATTTCGGTTAACAAGCCTTAATGAGTGGCTGGTGCTGTACAGCAGGGTGCATGCATTGCTGTCACACAATGAGAGTGAGAGTTCTCCGGCGATGTCTCAGGGAGGCCAGAAGCAGGCTCATTTAGTGTAACCCATATTTGGAGGGGGGAAGGAGTACGCTAGACCAGCTCAGATTCCCTTTAGCCTTCCTTAGGCTTGTTTAGGCTCTTCTCTGAATCTAACCCAGGACGTCTGAGCTATTCTGCTTCTTGGGACATCATCTAATTTTCTCCTTTGTGAAGTCTGTCCCTGCAGAATGCTTCTCTTGGGCTTTATACCCCCTGCAGTGTGCATTCCTGTGTCACCAACTCTCACGATCTTATCCTGAGTATCTCACTACTCGGTGGTTTTCTGAAAGCCCCAGCTCCCGGAGTCCCCTGATTAGGTAAGAGTCTCTGCAACTCCTAAGTAAGTTTCTAGCCCACATGGTTGAAGAGAAATGCATAAGTGCTGATTCTGTGGGTGCTCTGGGGCTGGAGCACCTATTGGGAAAAAATGGTGGGTGCTGCCCCATATCAACGCCTCTCCCTCCCCACAGCGCCTCCTGGCCCTTGGCGTGCCCCGCCAATCAGCGTCTCCTCCTCCCTCCCAGCACCTCCCGCCCACCACGAACAGCTGTTTTGCGGTGTCAGGAGGTGCTGCGGGGAGGAGAGAGGGCACAGCGTGCTCAGGGGAGGGGGTGGCACTGCGTGTGGAAGATGCAGGGTTCGGATGGGAAGAGGCGGGGAGGGTGGGAGCGAGGGTGGAAGAAGAAGGGCGGGGATGGGGCATCAGAGGAAGTGGTGGAGTGGGGACGGGGCCTGGGCGGAGTTGGGTGGGGAGCACCCCCACCCCCAGCAGATCACAAACTCAGTGCCTATGCTTGGACGTGTGAGCTGAGAGCAGCCCAAAGGCTCAGAAACCAGAAGTCAAAGACAATGAGCCCAACAGACTTTTTTTTTTTTTTTTTATTTCAACCTTGTGACTTTTTAGGCCAATCTCCTGCTTTTTGGGGGAGAAGGAGGGGCTGACTCACGATTTTGGAATGGCTGGGAATGCTAGGGAGGCGGGGCTCAGCGTACGTCCAGGCTTCAGTCACAGGACACGCCGGCAGCTTGAGCAGACATACCTGAGCTAGCTTTGATCGAGCGCTGCAGCATGGGCCAGCCCCATGAGGCACTACCCAGGCTCCAGCCAACCTGGGACAGTCCCCACTGAAGTGCGTCCAGCCATGGCTTTGCGGCTTTTGGTCCTGCAGCTAGCTGGGTCAGTGCTAGCACAGGTAGGTCCACTGGAGCTGCAGTGGTACCTTGTGATTGAAGTCTAGCCATGCCCAAAGAGTAACCAGTGGAGAATGGATCATTGCTCGCCGGCTCTAAGGTTCGGGCTGATCTCAGCTTCAGAATCCCGAGGAGAGAACGGAGTTAGGATGGGCACCGGGGCTCGGGTGCCACCTCTCCCAGTTCTGTCACTAGATATATATGGGCTGGATGCTGGAATCCCTGGGAGAAGCTCTCTGGCCTGTGTGGTGCGGGAGGTCAGAGTGGATGATCAGTATGGTCCTTTCTGACCTTTCTGTCTATGAATTGACGAAATGCTGCTGATGCAGGCTTGGAAACTGCTACTGCCCTACGGCAAATGGCCCTGGATGCCATCCAGGCCCTGAGCATCAGCAGCAGGAACATCGATGCTGAACCGAAAAGTAGTACATAATAGTAACATGGAATGAACAGAAAATGAGCTGCAGAGAGGTAGCACACTGTCTCCCTCGGACAGCAGCTGGGCTAAATGATACCTCATAGCTTGGATCGTAGCTCAGATACTTTGCTCTGTGGCTTGCCCAGGCTTCCTGAGGATGCTGTCTGGCCCTGGTGACTCATGTTTTGATATTATGGTGACAGATCTGTGATAGACAGACAGCTAGGGAGCTTGGTGTTTCACCTCCTCGTTGCCCTTTCATTAAGAGGCTCAGGGAAGAGACTGCACGGCCCCCCATTCACTGCCTAGGAGGTGTCCCCCGCAGCACCCTCCATGGTGGGTGCAGATGTGCAATCTGCTATCTCCTCATCCTCCTTGACTGCTCCCTTTTCCCCTGCATGGGGCCCCAGGGCCTCCTACTTCTCATGCATCTGATGGATTTATTTTCTCTCTCTCTCAGGCTAGTCTCCAAGTTTAGCCCAACTATCTCAAGTCCTCCTCTCAGACTCCCTTGGGCTGGATTGCCCTGTTGTGGAGGGCAGCTTTCACCCGGGACAATCACTGGGGCAATGACTTCTGGCTCACACTGGGTTTCTCTCTTGCCTGTCTGCAGCATGGGACCCTCTGTACACCTTGTATGGGCTGCGGAGACACCACCGTGCTGGTGGATTCTAATGCCCTCACTTCCTGGTCCTGCTTTGTCTGCCTATAAGGGCATCAGATGCGCTAGGGCCAGAGTGCGGAGAGTCTGCAGGACAGGACTGTGGGAGGCAAGGCAAATGTTCCCAGCAGGTAGATTTAGAAAACGCTTTAATAACTCATCCCTAGCTGTGACACTGCCCTTCCTCTTCCAGGGATCATGGGGAGCTAGGCACTGTGCCAGCACTGCACACGGCACACATATGCTAGCTGCTTGCCCAGGACAGCATATGCCGGTCTGAGAGGTGTCTACTCTGCAAAGAAGCCCCTGGGGAGTTGGGGTTGGAGGGCCCATGTCCTACCTTCTGGTGGCATTTTTTTCAGCGGGGCTGAGGGGGGCGGCAAGGGCACCAAGGCAGTTGCTCGGAATCCGGCGGGGAGCGTCTCGGCTGAGCCACTGAGCATGTCAATGCTGTGAACGTCTCGAGGGCGAAAGCGCTTTCTCCAGGACGGGGTTCGCCGGAAGGCCTTGTCCTCGCCCTGCAAGGGAATGGCTTGTTATGCCTTTCACAGTCAGACGTGCAGCACCGTGCACAGTGGGCTCTGACACCAGTTGGGGTGAGGGGTGTGTGGGAGGGGCGGGCACGGACACACGCCTGCGGCACAGTGTGTGGTGGGGGGACCAGACACTGCCTGCGGCACAGCATGTGTGTAGGGAGGGGAGGGGGCTCAGACATGCCTGCTGCACAGTGTGGCGGGGGAGGGATGGGGGGACGACAGGGAGGGCTCAGCCATGCAGCTCAGATACTGATGCCGCCATTCTGTCAGTAGCATCTGCTTCCCCCCATCCTCCATTCACGGCCCCCTGGGAGGTTCTCTGGATAGCTGGCCCTTCCCTGTCACTAGCCCACACTGAACGTCCCCCACGTGGGGCAGCTGAACTACCATCGCTGTGGGCTTAGCCATGCGTTACGCAAACAAAAGGGCCACAAACAGCCATGTGGCGGCGTGTGACACCAATCCGGCTCAGCCATGACTCCCGGACATCAAAGGGCTCATCTACAAGGAAAATTATCCCAGATGAATTAAACGTGTGAATTTAAACATGATCAAGCCCGTGTGGACACTCCCATGCAGAATAAAAGTGGCTTGTCTACACAAACTAGGACACTCAGGAAAGTGAATCCTAATTAACTTATAAAAGTGCATTGGTTAATGGCATTAAACCTCTGTGTGGACACTCTCATTCAGAATTAAAGTGGCCTTGGAACTGAATTACATGAAAGAGAATTAAGGTCACTTTAATTCTGAATGAAAGCATCCATGTAGACGTTAATGTGATTTAACTAATCCACTTTAAAAATTAATTTTTCACTTAGACAAGCCCTTAATTCAGTTTAACATAAGAACATAAGAATGGCCATACTGGGTCAGACCAAACGTCCATCCAGCCCAGTATCCTGTCTGCCGACAGTGGCCAATGCCAGGTGTCTCAGGGCTTGTCTACATCAGAAAGTTGCAGCGCTGGTGAGGGAGTTACAGCGCTGCAACTTAGGAGGTGTACACATCTGCAGGGCACCACCAGCGCTGCAACTCCCTGTTTGCAGCGCTGGCCGTACTCCCGTTTTGTCTCGGGTGTAGAGGATCCAGCGCTGGTGATCCAGCGCTGGTAATCAAGTATAGACACTTACCAGCGCTTTTCTTGACCTCCGTGGAATAAGCAGGTATCCCAGCATACCTGAGGAAGCCTCTGGTAATCAAGCTGGTCTCCTTCCCCGGCTTGCTCTCGCGTTCCCCGAACCCCGAGCAAGCAGGTCTCCTTCCCCGCGGTTTGCTGGGTGGTTCGGGGAACGCGAGAGCAAACCGCGGCGAAGCTGGTCTCCTTTCCCGGTTTGCTCTCGCGTTCCCCGAACCCCGAGCAAGCAGGTCTCCTTCCCTGCGGTTTGCAGGGTGGTTCGGGAACGCGAGAGCAAACCGGGAAAGGAGACCAGCTTCGCGGCGGTTTGCTCTCGCGTTCCCCGAACAAGCAGGTCTTCTTCCCTGCGGTTTGCAGGGTGGTTCGGGAACGCGAGAGCAAACCGGGAAAGGAGACCAGCTTCGCCGCGGTTTGCTCTCGCGTTCCCCGAACAAGCAGGTCTCCTTCCCTGCGGTTTGCAGAGTGGTTCCGGGAAACGCGAGAGCAAACCGCGGCGAAGCTGGTCTCCTTTCCCGGTTTGCTCTCGCGTTCCGGAACCACCCTGCAAACCGCAGGGAAGGAGACCTGCTTGTTCGGGGTTCGGGGAACGCGAGAGCAAACCGGGGAAGGAGACCAGCTTCGCCGCGGTTTGCTCTCGCGTTCCCCGAACCACCCTTGAAGCCGCCCAACAGCGCTGCAGTGTGGCCACATCTAACACCACTTGCAGCGCTGGTTGCTATAAGTGTGGCCACTCTGCAGCGCTGGCCCTATACAGCTGTACTAATACAGCTGTAACAACCAGCGCTGCAAAATTTTAGATGTAGACATGGCCTCAGACAGAGGATGTGAACCTAACAGGCAATGATCAAGTGATCTCTCTCCTGCCATCCATCTCCACCCTCTGACAAACAGAGGCTAGGGACACCATTCCTTACCCATGCTGGCTAATAGCCATTAATGGACTTAACCTCCATGAATTTATCTAGTTCTCTTTTAAACCCTGTTATAGTCCTGGCCTTCACAACCTCCTCAGGTAAGGAGTTCCACAGGTTGACTGTGCGCTGTGTGAAGAAGAACTTGCTTGTATTTGTTTTAAACCTACTGCCCATTAATTTCATTTGGTGGCCCCTAGTTCTTATATTATAGGAACAAGTAAATAACTTTTCCTTATCCACTTTCTCCACATCACTCATGATTTTATATACCTCTACCATACCCCTGTGACGAAGTGGGGCTGTTCTTAATGTTTCCTCTGAATACTGTGTGAGTGCCTCAGTTTCTGGTTGACACTCTGTCTCCGTGGCAACTAATGGCCCAGGCCCTTCCCCCCTGCAAGGGGATGCTAAAGGTGTTGGAGAACAAAGAGGTCAGGTGACCTCCTGGCCCAGGAAAGAGACAAAGGCCAGAAAGGAGGGGCTGGAGGGCGTTTCAGTTTGGAACTAGCTGGGGACTGGAAGTGAGGGCAAATGGGGTTGTCTGCCTCGCTGGGCCCCAGAATGGACCTGGCTGAGGGATCCCGTTCTCTGTACCTACAAGCTGTTTTAGACCATGTTCCTGTCATCTAATAAACCTCTGTTTTACTAGCTGGCTAAGAGTCACGTCTGACTGCGAAGCAAAGTGAGGGTGCATGCAGGACCCTCTGGCTTCCCCAGGACCCCACCTGGGCAGACTCACTGTGGGAAGCGCACGGAGGGGCATATGCTGAATGCTCCAAGAAGAGATCCAGGAAGGTGAAGCTGTGTAAGCTTCTTGCCCTGAAGATGGTCTGCTCCAAGCGAGAGGAGGCTCCCCAAAGTCCTGACTGGTTTTGTGGGGAGCAGTTCCAAAGCATCACCCAGGGACTCCGTGACAATCCCCCCTTAGTCTCCTCCTTTCCAAGCTGAAAAGTCCTAGCCTCTTTAATCTCTCCTCGTATGGGACCCATTCCAACCCCCTAATCATTTTAGTTGCCCTTTTCTGAACTTTTTCTAATGCCAGTATACCTTTTTTGAGATGAGGAGACCGCATCTGTATGCAGTATTCAAGATGTGGGCATACCATGGATTTATATAAAGGAAATAAAATATTCTCCGTTTTGTTCTCTATCCCCTTTTTAATGATCCCTAACATCCTGTTTGCTTTTTTGACTGTTGCTGCACACTGTGTGGATGTCTTCAGAGAACTATCCACGATGACTCCAAGATCTCTCTCCTGATTAGTTGTAGATAAATTAGCCCCCATCATATTGTATGTATAGCTGGGGTTATTTTTTCCAATGTGCATTACTTTACATTTATCCACATTAAATTTCATTTGCCATTTGGTTGCCCAATCACTTAGTTTTGTGAGATCTTTTTGAAATTCTTCACAGTCTGCTTTGGTTTTAACTATCTTGAGCAGTTTAGTATCATCTGCAAACTTTGCCACCTCACTGTTTATCCCTTTCTGCAGATCAGTTATGAATAAGTTGAATAGGATTGGTCCTAGGACTGACCCTTGGGGAACACCACTAGTTACTCCTCTCCATTCTGAGAATTTACCATTTATTCCTACCCTTTGTTCCCTGTCTTTTAATCAGTTCTCAATCCATGAAAGGCTCTTCCCTTTTATCCAATGACAACTTAATTTACATAAGAGCCTTTGGTGAGGGACCTTGTCAAAGGCTTTCTGGAAATCTAAGTACACTATGTTCACTGGATCCCCCTTGTTCACATGTTTGTTGACTCCTTCAAAGAACTCTAATAGATTAGTAAGACACGATTTCCCTTTACAGAAACCATGTTGACTTTTGCCCAATAATTTATGTTCTTTTATGTGTCTGACAATTTTATTCTTTACTATTGCTTCAACTAATTTGCCCGGTACTGACGTTAGACTTACCGGTCTGTAATTGCCGGGATCACCTCTAGAGTCCTTTTTAAACATTTAAAATACTTTTTAAATACATTAGCTATCTTCCAGTCACTGGCAGAAGCTGGTTTAAAGGACAGGTTACAAACCCACGTTAATAGTTCTGCAATTTCACATTTGAGTTCTTTCAGAACTCTTGGGTGAATGCCATCTGGTCCTGGTGACTTGTTACTGTTAAGTTCATCAATTCATTCCAAAACCTTCTCTAGTGATACTTCAATCTGTGACAATTCCTCAGATTTGTCACCTACAAAGGACGGCTCAGGTTTGGGAATCTCCATTACATCCTCAGCTGTGAAGACTGAAGCAAAGAATTCATTTAGTTTCCCCGCAATGACTTTATCATCTTTAAGCACTCCTTTTGTATCTCCATCGTCCAGGGGCCCCACTGGTTGTTCAGCAGCATCCTGCTTCTGATGTACCTAAAAACATTTTGTTATTACCTTTGGAGTTTTGGCTAGCTGTTCTTCAAACTCCTTTTTGGCTTTTCTTATTACATTTTTACACTTAATTTGGCAGTGTTTATGCTCCTTTCTATTTACCTCACTAGGATTTGACTTTAATTTAACGTACTTCCATAGTGGAGTAATTATCCTGAAATAAAATCCCGTTTATTCCAAAACAGAGCATCCACATGTGGCACTATTCCAGAATACCTCTTCTAGCCAATTTCCTCATGTAGACATACCCTAACTCTAGAGCTCATGAGGGTTTGACTTTCCCAGGCAGCTACCGTCATGGACAAGAGAGACACAACTGAACCAGGTCTGGAAGTCAGTGGTTCTCTCAGTGATCATTCTTCCACATCCCTCCCACGTATCCCCTTCCATCAGGGAGTACAGATGTGCTTGTACAATGATGGGGTGTCACAGAATTCATACACTCCCACGCAGCACTGGGCACAAAGAACGTGCAGGGACAAAGGTCTATACAGCTGGCATCCATGCCAATAAGACCCTTTCTGTCTAAAGAACCTACCCAGATGCCAGGGCTTCTTTTCCCTCAGGTTTCGTTGCCCTAGGTGGTTTGTCCATCCTGCACTGGGATTGCCACTAAGAGTTAATTAGCTTGAAATAGCTCAGATGTCGGCCTGGTCAAAAATTTGATGTCACAATCATTTTTTGATGAAAAATTGAGTGGTTGGTTTTTTTGGAACAAGCGTCTGCTCTCTGTGGAAACATTTGATTTTTAGTTGAAAAACTCAATGCCCCAAAATTGAAACAATTCCTCTTAAAACGGAAATATTTTTATTTGGATCTGGTGCCACAATGCCTCATGGGAATTGTAGTTGAGTTGCCTCATGTCTCCATTCTGCTCTATGGGCCAGGCTCCCTGGCAGACTACGTCTCCTGTGATGCATCACAGCAGGGGCTCCCATGACGCACCACTTCTTGCTATGGGAAGACACTGTGGAGCACCATGAGAGATGTAGTAGAAGCCAAGCCTTTACAGGAGAATGGACACATGAGGCACCCAAGCGACAACTCCCATGGGGCACCACAGCATTTCCAAATCCAAATATTTTGGTATTCAAATTTTCACCAAAAAAACTGAAATTTTCCACAAGGGAAAAAAAAGTAATTTTCTGGCTGGCTCTAATTTAATTATCCTAACCACCAGTTGACTTGTTTATGTCACGTTGGTCCCTTCCACGCTTTTGATTCACTTTCCCGTCAGTGGTTGCTGGTGCACTTGTCCAAAGCAGAGCAATGACTTCATACTGTAGCAACTCTGTAAAGAGACTGGAGTTGGCAGCGAGGGACCTGCGTTTATCATCTGTTTATGTATAAAGGACTCTGGGATATGGATGCAAAGGGCTCTGGGAAATGGGATGGCATGAAGAAAAAGTAGGTGGTTTTAGGATGTTGTGTGGGGAAAGCTGAGGAACCCTGTTCTAGAGGTGCTGCTCAGACCCCTGACACCACAGAAACTGTTAGAGGGCTTCCTGGCATATGGGTAAGGCTTGTCCTCCCCATCTTAATGAGGTAGAACATGGGATTTGACTGTCTAAAATCAGGAATGGAGTGTGCCGGGCCTAAGCTTGTGCCTTTTGCTGAGCACATGAAACAGAGGGGCCTGTGCGGGTGGAGAGTTGCTGGAGAGAGAGGCTTGTTCCAACTCTCAGCATGCCTGGTCGCTGGTTGGAATGGTGACTGTTCGTTTATAACAGAGTGGGCTTTTCATATTTGTATTTTAAGTTACACCCTGGTCACCTAGCAGCTGACTTTCAAAAGCACAAATTGCATTTAGGCACCTAACTCCTCTTGACTTTGAGAGTTAAGCACCCAGCTGCCAGCTGTGCCTCCAGAAATCTTCCTGGAGTGGAGGGATGGCTGCTTTTTTTATTCTGTATCAATCTATGTAAATACATAGAATATCTCCCATTGTCCCTGGGCTGCCACTAATCCTGGTCACCTTGGTTGTCTGTCAAACAGGTGCAGTGTAAAATGGCTGTGACTTACTTAGATTATCAGCTCTGTGGGGCAGGGACTGTCTTTGTGTTGTGTGTCTGTACAGTGCCTAGCACAATGGGGTCCTGGTCCACGGTTGGGGCTCTTAGGTGCTACCATAACACAAATAATCAATGATAATAATCATCACTGAGGATGCCTGAGGTGGAGGTGCTGGGGCTACGACAAAACTGCTGTGGCTATCACATCTCAAGTCTGCAACCTAGTCCTCGCTGTGCCGTATCCTTCCTGCCACGGCCATCACACAGCTCACTTTTTATGGAGGAAGACTTCCAACTGACCCATCCTTAGCAGGATACCCCATATAGTCCAGTTGTCTCGTGGGAACAAGCAGGCACTTTTGTGTAATTTACTAGGAATCTTGTAACTCCACCACCCTGCTGGTGGAAAGGACAGACCCCCCCTAGATCCCTTCCAAAGCCAGTGAGGATGTATATTGTTCTCATGGGGGAATATGCCCAATTCACATAAGTACACTGCTGCATGTGTTTGCTACAAAGACATGGTGCCAACGCTTGCGCAAAGGGCAGCCTTTGCCATGGCTGCTCCTTCAGTAAGAACCTGAGAAAAAGTCTGGCAATTGGTGCGCACCAAGAGATCGGCATTTCCAGGCTGTTCTGTAGGGTGCAGGGGGTCACCTCTTTGAGGAGACTGTCTCATGGCCACCTCCCTCCCATTTGCAATTGCCTGTTCCCATCCCCACTGCCATTTGGGATTCCGTAACATCTCTGCAGCAAATGCTGGCTCGACAAGCCGTACTGGCAAAGGATGCCCATGCTTTCAGTTGTCTTCACTGCAATGCAGGACACACACCCTTACAGGAGCAGTGAGCCGCAAGGATGAGCCAACCCCACAGGACCAGCCAGCTCTTGCAGACTGTAAGAGACCTCCTCAAACAGATTCAGCATCCAGCTATGTCCTAGTCTGCCCTGAGGCAGCCGATATGCTGATCAGGCCAGTCCATACTGGATGTCTCCTAGTTGACCTGAGCCACTGCTTGAAAGTTGCTCCGTTGCTTTTTCATCACTGATTAAAGCAGAGGAGGCTGAGGCCAGAATTTTCAGGACAGTCTCTCTCACACCGAGGCACCTACATAAGCAGTCAGATTTTCAGAAGGGCTCAGCAAGGGACTGCAGGGGGTGGGGGTCATGTTGTGTGCTGAGATCTTTGGAAAATCTGGCCCTCAGTGCTGAGAACAGAAAGAGAAAGTGCAACAGAAACCCAAGGGCTGCATACCTGTGATAACAGCGACCCGCCTGCATTGGCAGATGTGCGAAGCGTTATTATGCATCATCCTAAGCTACCGGTGGATCAAAAGGAACAGAGTGCAGGTAGTGAGTGGCTGACAGACTTTGTGGGATTTAGTCACATGCCACCAGGCTTGATGGGTCAAAATTCTGAACTCGGAAGGTGCCCCACCCCGTCACCAGCCTATGGTCCCATCCCGAGCACAGAGAATTCAGGCAGTACTGGTAGTGCACTGACTAGCTGTGCCTGCATACAGTGCTCAGCAAGGCGTGTAGAGCGGCTGGTGCTGCATAACGCTGGGCACAGGATGGAAACAAAATCCCCAGCACTGTGTCGCTGACGTCCAAATAGTTCTTTGTCCCCTCCCCTGCGCAGTAGAAATGCGTGTCGGTTTTTATCTTGTGTGTTAGAGAGATCTTCAGAGTGACTGCTGCTCCCTCAGAAGGTCACCACATCTGCAGCATTTAAAGAGACCCCGCACATTCTTTTAACACAGGTTTGTATTTATTGATAGAATCATACACTGATCACGGTACATGAACCGGCCGGGACAGCGACTCACAATACGTACAAAGTTACACGTCAGGGAGCGAACAGGCAGACTCAGCACGGAGACCTCTTCAAATTACAGAGCATCAAAAACACGCTTACAGCCGAGCTGGCCTGAGCCCCAAGTTAGCCACCTTCTGCAGCCCCCTGGCTCTTACCAGCTTTAGATGGGAAGTAAAAGATAACCCTAAAACTAATTCTGCTCTAAAATCAGAGGAGAGCCGGCGGAGTCACTGGGAGCTGTCCCGCACCTCTTGGGATTTGGCCCACAGAAAATGAAGTTAGAAAAGACCCATTAGATTCCATCAAGTCTATTCCCGAATGCAGGACTGTCCCCAACAGCACATTCTGCAGGGCTTTGGCTAGTACAGGCTTAAATTATTCAAGTGCTACTGCTCCCCCTACTTCCCTAAAGGGCTGACACCACAACCTGTACACTTGCTAGTTGGTGAGCCTGTTCCCCTCAACAAAGAGAAGAGCCAAGGTGTGCCTGGCACTGACGCCTGTGGCTACAGAAATAATGCCAGAGTCTTGGTACCTTAGAAAACAGGCCGGTTTTCCTATTGCAGAAACGGATCCTCCCCCTTGCTTGTGAGCAGCCATCAATGCCCAGGGCTCAGTGTATACATTTCCTCAACCAGCACACGCCCCCAGAGTGTAACCAAGGTAGTTCAGGCTGTGCAGGGGTTTGAACATTGCTGTCCTCTCCCATAAGGTGTGACAAAATCAATTCTTACAAGACCAGCCTAACTGTTGTATCCCCTCCAACCCTCTGCCGCATTGTCTATTTCTCATCCTACAGAAGGGACCCACATCTTTTCAATTCCCCAGCAGGCCTCAGTCACAAGATAGTACTTTGTACTCACATCGTCCAGCCTTCTGTCCGTGCCCAAGGCAAGCAGATTGTTGAATTCTCTCTCCATCACCTGCCGTGCCTGAAAATAACATCAAATGAGTAACAGTAACACCCTGTTCCTGGGGAATGGCTGACACTAACACAGGAGCGCCATGCGCTTGGACAGATCCAAGTGTCCAACTACCATTGCAAGGAGGAAAGGATAGGTCCCTCCAAAAGCTGCTGGGCTGCCAGGTGACACACAGAGATGAAGCTGGCTGGCTGGATCTTGCTACTCTAAAACAGATCCTTGACACGGTGTGAACAATATCAAACCCTCCAGTATCAATGGAAAAAGCAGAGTCCAGTCAGGAGGAACCACTGCATTTCAAGGCAGAGTCGTTTGGACGACTCTTTCTTCATGTTCTGTGAAACTGCAAGGAGTACACACCAGCACCTCGACACCAAGGTGATGGATGCCTTAGAAATACTTAAGTGGATGAGAGAATGGAGACAGATAGACAGACCGATAATATGCAATAGTCTCCTGGTAGGCCCATGGTGGAAATGTTCTCCTTACCTGGGTATTCTGAGTGGGTATTTGTAGTACAAGTGCCAGACTATTATGGTCAAAATTTTCATCCAAAGCTAGGAGTGCTCCATGGACTCCACTCTCGATGAGGTTATTTGCATACTCCCTAAGCCCAATAGACTGGATCCAGTGCATGACCTGATCATTGGTCCAGACCAAAATATCTGGAAGACAGCAGGGTCAGATATTCAGTACACACCAGACCTTGAGTTAGAACAATTTTCAGGTATCTCTTGGTCCCCGCTGAACCTTGAGCACTGCCAGTTCCTGTGGCATGGTGACAATATGACAGAACACAGTGTGTGGCCTATATAATAGCTCAGTGGTTTGAGCATTTGCCTGCTAAACCCAGGGTTGAGAGTTCAGTCCTTGAGGGGGCCATTTAGGGAACTGAGGTAAAAAAAACTGTCTGGGGATCGGTCCTGCTTTGAGCAGGGGGTTGGACTAGATGACCTCCTGAGGTCTCTTCCAACTCTAATCTTCTATGATTCTCTGCACATGGTGTACTGTGACTCCCTGTACAATTCCAGCCCCCTGTCTTTAGCAGTGAAAGCAGATAGGTGCAGATGCTTGGGGAGGAGTTGGAAACCCCTTCAGCTTAGAAACAATGCTACTCAGAGAGCCAAGTTCTCTGGCTGAAATCCTGGCAACCTCCCTGCCCCAACCCCAAATTCAACAGGGCTAGGATTTCATGCTTTTTTGATTTATTTACCTTGCCAAGCAAAGATAGCTATCTATAAGCCTGGGTAGATCTGCTGATGCAAGGAGGAACATTGGTGCATTTTATATTGCCTACTTGAGATCTCTGTGGTGATCACAATAGTTTAATTTTCCCAGTTCTGTTCAAGGGAGTTGAAAATACCGACCCGCTTGACACAGAAACCTCCAATTCCCTGTGGAAACTAAATTCACTGTGGGGGCAGGCATTCTTTAAGTCAAATACAGTCATCAAGTGGGCTCTCCAGGTAAGTTCAACCAATTCTTCATTCGAGTCCAGCTGCAATAGAGCTGCTACTGGGGGCTCTTTATATCCTCAGGGCTTCTCTGCTCTTGCCATTCATCTCCCACCTGCTGTCAGAATTCCCTGTTTGTTCAAATGAACGCAATCTGACCAACAGGATCAGGACTTCAAAGGGAAACAAGAAGGAACCAGTAAAAAGGACTCTGCTTCTAAGCAAGTATTTTGCAGAGAGCAGAACTTATTAATAAGTCACAATTTGCCGACAGCTACTCCATGGATATGTGAGAAGCCAATTTCCTCTATATACAGAAGGGGCAATGGCTAGTGACTGTATGATATCGGTTGGGAAGTGTTGCCTTTTGGATTAAAAAACAAAGGAAGGGAAATAGAAGAAGGTGGGTTCACTTCTGCTGTCATTTTCCCTGAGACACAAGCCGCTCTTTTAAATTGTTACTGACCTTTGATTTCGTGTTGGCTTTCCTCTCGCCGCCTCTGAAGCTCCTTGCGGTCATAATTTAACCTCTTCAGGCACATGATGCCATACTGGAGGCTGGTGCTGGGAAAACACAATACATGCTCAACGCTCGGGACAGGATACACTAACACAAGAAATGGAGGCGTCTGCTTCTCAGCGAGGTTCACAACTTGGCGGAGGGAAGCTCCAAGAAAAGGTTGAACCTTGTTATCGAAACTCCCTAAAGAGAAACTCTCAAACCAAAACCAGCATAGTGGAGAAGGTCAAAGACATTAGCACTGAGAGAAACCCTTCCAGCTAGCTCACCTGCCAGAGTCTTTGTACTCTACAGGGCCAGCTCTAGTGCCCAGATCCTCAAAGGTACGTAGGCAGCTAACAGCCCTTGATTTTAATTGTAGTTAGGAATCTAAATACTTTGGATCTGGGCCTAGGGGTTTGCTGTCCCTAGGCTGGGATATGTCTGTCCCATTCAGTCCTGTATTCATATGCATTATCCGTTGTACTGGGGCATTCAGCCTCCACCTGTTCTGTCTGCATGGGAGGACATGGATCCAAACTCACCAATTCAAGCCCTTTGACAGGTCAGAACTCTCTTGCCTGGGAATTCTATAGCTTCTGGCTTCCCGGTTGTTAGCTGGAGCAGGGGTTCCTGAAGTACCAGGGAGTCCTGATGCTGCGCAGGGCCCAGGAACCTGCACTTCACTTACTGGCAAGGATCGAGAGGTGTCGTACTGTCCTTGTTGAGGAGGTTTCGGTGGGACTTTCTGAAGACCCACCACGCACCCAACTTCTATTCCTGGGAGCGGGGGACACAACCCAGCTCTCAGCCAGCCAGCCAGCTCTCAGCTGCACCCCAGGGGGCTGTCCAGGAGGAACGCAGCCCCAGAGAGCAAGAATTCCTCCTGCAGTGCCTCAGCGTGTCGGGGAGCATGCCTGCTGGGACACACCATCAGGGGCTGCAGTACACGGTCCTCACCCCACGTGCCATAACAGGCTGGCGTTAGGGACGGGAGATCATGGCCTTGCCTCCTCCTCGCCCCTAGTGGTGCACAAAGGGAGCTAGGCCTGCACTGACAGCCCCCAAGTGTGTGTGTGGGGGGGGTGGGATGCTCCCTGCCCCCAACCACACACTTGTGGTTAAGCTCCTGCCAGGACAGCCCGGCTGCAGTTCCCCAGTGAAGTCTTTGTAACCCATATGCTGCCTCTTACGTCCAGGTGCAAAGCCCTGGAGCTCTTCTCCGACTCCTCGGGGACAGGCTCTGCCCACGGTAGTGACCCCCTGGTGACGTGCCTGGGGAGGGCAGAGAGAGGAACGCCACAGGAAGGTCTGTCACCCGCAGATCCACACAGCACTCTCAACCCTCCAGGGCTTCAGGATCTCCCCATACGTGGCCTGCAAGCTGATCTGGAGCATAAGTGACAGAAAAGTCTTGTCTAGGAACGCCCACTCTACAGCCGACAGCAGCAACTCCAACTGCAACCCCAGTGTTCTTACACCCCCTCCCCCCAATACAAGGTCAGAGAAATGGATGAGCTGCTTCCATGACTGCTCCAGCAGGTGAACAAATGGTGGGACAGACAGATGAGCAGAAGGGGCCTTTTACCTTTGTGGTTTGGGATGTTCTACTCCTGGGTCAAAAATTGCACTACCCCTTGTGGTTGACCTGGATTGAGTGCTTTTGTGCCACGCAACCACCTACACTGGGGATCTGCACAGGGAATTTCATGAAGGAGAACATCAGCCTTTCTACGTTGTTCCAGATCATCCAGTTTGAACCTGAATAACTCTTCCTCCAAAGCCAGTGTCTGAGAATGCTCAGCCACACCAGCTGGGTCTGGCTAAAATCTGGGAAGAATCCCACTTAGGAACCCTTGAAATCACAAGACCTACATCCCCCATGTGCTATTCTGTTTGCAACAGGCCTTCTCCTTTACTGCTCAGGAAGGGACTTAATACTCTTAACACCTTCCATGGAAGACCAGCTCACCGATGGAAGCTGTCGACCATTTTTAGGTGCACTCTGAGATCTTTCTTAGTCAGGTGGTCCAGCATCCGAGCATCAACGAGACACTCCATGAAGTAGCTGCGATATTGCGGGAGCCCCAGACTAGGCAGCCATTCATTCCCAATCCATTCATGGTTCATGTCCCCATAGGCCAGCGTCTGTGAAAGCAAAGGGAAAAGCAGTGGATACATGACGGCTCTCAGCAGTGCTGCAGACACAGCTTTCCAGGGGACTTAGTGGTGGCACTTTAGGACATGTTGAAGCAGCAAAGAATCCTGTGGCACCTTATGGACTAACAGACGTTTTGGAGCATGAGCTTTCGTGGGTGAATACCCACTTCGTCAGATGCATGTAGTGGAAATTTCCAGGGGCAGGTATATATATGCAAGCAAGCTAGAGATAATGAGGTTAGTTCAATCAGGGAGGATGAGGCCCTGGTCTAGCAGTTGAGGTGTGAAAACCAAGGAAGGAGAAACTGTTTTTGTAGTTGGCAAGCCATTCAAACTCTTTGTTTAATCCTGAGCTGATGGTGTCAAATTTGCAGATGAACTGAAGCTCAGCAGTTTCTCTTTGAAGTCTGGTCCTGAAGTTTTTTTGCTGCAGGTTGGCCACCTTAAGGTCTGCTATAGTATGGCCAGGGAGGTTGAAGTGTTCTGCTACAGGTTTTTGTATATTGCCATTCCTAATATCTGATTTGTGTCCATGCATCCTTTTCCGTAGAGACTGTCCAGTTTGGCCAATGTACATAGCAGAGGGGCATTGCTGGCATATGATGGCGTATATTACATTGGTGGACGTGCAGATGAATGAACCGGTGATGGTGTGGCAGATCTGGTTAGGTCCTGTGATGGTGTCGCTGGTGTAGATATGTGGGCAGAGTTGGCATCGAGGTTTGTTGCATGGATTGAGCTAGAGTTACTATGGTGAGGTGTGCAGTTACTGGTGAGAATATGTTTCAGGTTGGCAGGTTGTCTGTGGGCGAGGATTGGCCTGCCACCCAAGGCCTGTGAAAGTGTGGGATCATTGTCCAGGATGGGTTGTAGATCCCTGATGATGCGTTGGAGGGGTTTTAGCTGGGGACTGTATGTGATGGTCAGTGGAGTCCTGTTGGTTTCTCTCTTGGGTTTGTCTTGCAGTAGGAGGCTTCTGGGCACACGTCTGGCTCTGCTGATCTGTTTCCTTATTTCCTCGTGTGGGTATTGTAGTTTTGAGAAGGCTTGGTGGAGATTTTGTAGGTGTTGGTCTCTGTCTGAGTGGTTAGAGCAGATGCGTTTGTACCTCAGTGCTTGACTGTAGACAATGGATCGTGTGATGTGCCCGGGATGGAAGCTGGAGGCATGAAGGTAGGCATAGCGGTCGGTAGGTTTTCGGTATAGGGTGGTGTTAATGTGACTTTCACTTATTCGCACTGTGGTGTCTAGGAAGTGGACCTCCCGTGTAGATTGGTCCAGGCTGAGGTTGATGGTAGGGTGGAAGCTGTTGAAATCGTGGTGGAAATTTTCCAGAGTTTCCTTCCAATGGGTCCAGATGATGAAGATGTCATGAGATGTCATCTTCATCATCTGGACCCATGGGAAGGAAACTCTGGAAAAATTCCACCACGATTTCAACAGCTTCCACCCTACCATCAACCTCAGCCTGGATCAATCTACACGGGAGGTCCACTTCCTAGACACCACAGTGCGAATAAGTGAAGGTCACATTAACACCACGCTATACCGAAAACCTACCGACCGCTATGCCTACCTTCTTGCCTCCAGCTTCCATCCCGGGCACATCACACGATCCATTGTCTACAGTCAAGCACTGAGGTACAAACTCATCTGCTCTAACCCCTCAGACAGAGACCAACACCTACAAAATCTCCACCAAGCATTCTCAAAACTACAATACCCACACGAGGAAATAAGGAAACAGATCAACAGAGCCAGACGTGTACCCAGAAGCCTCCTACTGCAAGACAAACTCAAGAGAGAAACCAACAGGAATCCACTGGCCATCACATACAGTCCCCAGCTAAAACCCCTCCAACGCATCATCAGGGATCTACAACCCATCCTGGACAATGATCCCACACTTTCACAGGCCTTGGGTAGCAGGCCAATCCTCGCCCACAGACAACCTGCCAACCTGAAACATATTCTCACCAGTAACTGCACACCTCACCATAGTAACTCTAGCTCAATCCATGCAACAAACCTCGATGCCAACTCTGCCCACATATCTACACCAGCAACACCATCACAGGACCTAACCAGGTCAGCCACACCATCACCAGTTCATTCTCCTGCACGTCCACCAATGTAATATACGCCATCATATGCCAGCAATGCCCCTCTGCTATGTATATCGGCCAAACTGGACAGTCGCTATGGAAAAGGATAAATGGACACAAATCAGATATTAGGAATGGCAATATACAAAAACCTGTAGGAGAACACTTCAACCTCCCTGGCCACACTATAGCAGACCTTAAGGTGGCCATCCTGCAGCAAAAAAACTTCAGGACCAGACTTCAAAGAGAAACTGCTGAGCTTCAGTTCATCTGCAAATTTGACACCATCAGCTCAGGATTAAACAAAGAGTTTGAATGGCTTGCCAACTACAAAAACAGTTTCTCCTCCTTTGGTTTTCACACCTCAACTGCTAGACCAGGGCCTCATTCTCCCTGATTGAACTAACCTCATTATCTCTAGCTTGCTTGCATATATATACCTGCCCCTGGAAATTTCCACTACATGCATCTGACGAAGTGGGTATTCACCCACGAAAGCTCATGCTCCAAAATGTCTGTTAGTCTATAAGGTGCCACAGGATTCTTTGCTTCTTTTACAGATCCAGAGTAACACGGCTACCCCTCTGATATAAGACATGTTGGTGCAAGATGTTTTTTCAAAGCGCTTGCATTTAGAAGAAGTTGGCTGATTTTCAGCCAACTTGATTTTATTGGGAATTTTGCTTTTGCAATTGTCTGTCCAATTACTAATAAATTGTGTTTAGATAAATAACTTGAGTCAGTGCATCTCTGTCTGAGCAGACATGTTGCAGGTTAGAGAAATACAGATGAAAAGCCTGTATACAAATTTATATTTATAATGCCCCCACCCTGGATGGATTAATGGAAGAGGGGACCCTTGGATCTCCAAGCATGACCCTCCCTGGTCTGAGCTAAGGGACCCAGCTCTCTTAGCCATGGCTGAAGCTGGTCAGAAAATGGTTTTCTCATAGGACTCTGAAAAGTCTCTCTCTCTCAAACTGCGACAAAAAATTTAAGTGTTGAAAATTTTCACAAACTGAAAAATCCAAAAATATTTTCAGATCAAGTCTATTGAATGCTTTGTTCTGATAATCTCAAAACATTTTGTTTCAATTATGATCTTTTTTTTTTTACTTTTTAAACCTTAAATTAACTTAAATTTCAGAACAAAAAGTCACTTCAAACCAAAAAATGGTATTTGTGCATCTCAAAAGAAGTCAAAATGAGACATTCCAGTAATTTAGAAAAATTTTTTTCCCAACTAATTTTTCAGAATGGGAAATATGTTGCATCCACCCTTTCCTGCTCACAGTTAGGTTTCAATAAAATGGCATTTTCGGATGAAAAAAATATTTTGTCAAAAAATTCCGGACTAATTCTAGCTGCAGCAAACTCTTCAACCTCTATATGTGCGCCATCCACCACTAGAGGGTGACAGAGCATCAGGCTGAGTGGGCATGAGCTACATTGTTGTTTTTAAGTGTAACCAGTTTAATACTTGCCAACAGTATCCCACACAGATGTTGTGAGCTTAATTAACGTTTGCAATATTTGGACGAATGATGTTATATAAATCAAAATTAAAACCAGCGGTCAAAAATTTTCCTCTCTCAATATTTTGTTACTTAAATTTCATAATGTAAATGTTATACTGGTAATAGGGCAACTCAGAGAATTTGCTGAGAAAAGCTCAGTGGCTCAGCATTCGCCGATGCCCGCAACGGCTGGGAGTGCTCAGCACTTCTCCAGAGCAAGCCCCAAGTCTGGAAGAGAAAGGGCCTTGTGCTCCACTGCCCTGCCCCCGGTGCGATTACTGACACCAGTCTCAAGTCAGTTTAAAATGCCACCCCATCCACATGGCAGATCAGCACCCTCTTTGCACCAGGTGCAGGGCAATCAAGGATCAGGCCCAAATGATACTCTCATTAACTCCAACCACATCAGCAAGTGAGCAGGACTCTCATGGGTGGGTAGGACCTGGAGGGCTACATGTGGTATATCAACCCCTGGTTTTTTATCCTTGGCAGGAAGCACTGTCCCATCTCTACGTACAGGCCACCCAGAGGATTCAGGGGGCCTGGGGCAAAGCAATTTCAGGGGCCCCTTCCATAAAAAAAAAGTTGCAATGCTATAGAATACTATATTCTCGTGGGCGCCCTTGCGGGGCCTGGGGCAAATTGCTTCACTTCCCCCCCTCCCCCGGGGTATCCCTAAAATGGACCCTGTTTCAATACTGGGAGCAGGAGCAGTGTTGTCTTCCTACCAGGAAAGGCAATTTGCTTGGCGTCAGTTCAGTTTTTCTTCATTCTCCCACCTCTACCCCCCTCTATAAATGGCTACTTCCTTCCCTCCTGGGGTAATGAGGCGGTTAGCTTATGCTGCCAGATGTGCAGCACTACAGCTGTTCTCAGGCTCTTTATTACTATTGCTAACGGAAGGTCTTACTCTTTTCTCATGGAAAGGATAGTCGTGCACTGAACAGAACAGAGATGTCTTGTCTTTGGCTACAAAGCCAGTGACGCATTTGACAGGCATGGCTGATCAAACAGAACAGGCGAGGGCTGAGGTTACTAAGGATGGTGGGGAGAGAGGAGGGATTGTATCACTGCTGGAACATGGCTACACTGTCTGCCCTATGTTTTTTATGAAGTCCATGGAAGGAAAGTCCTGGCTAATATACTCTAGAGGCGCCCAGATGATCAGAACCGGAATCCAGATCCGGACTCAAATCAGAGCTCCCTGGAAGCTGGGGGTGGGGGAATGATTTGGGCCCAAGTAGCTTATTCTATCATCTAGTCATTTGCCAGCTTTGTTAACCGACTGTGGGGTGGATGGACCATAACCGGTGACCCCAGGACATACCATGTATGGGGAGATGAGATCACAAGCATTTTTACTAGAAATAGGTCCCCAATTTTAGAAAACCATTTCCAGGCAGCAGGGAACCCAGGGCTGAGAGTTACTACAGCCACGGCTGAAAGTTACTACCATTTTTGCCGCCCCAAGCAAAAAAAAAAAAAAAAAAAAAAAAAAAGCCGCTTGGACTGTGCCACCCCAAGAATGGCAGGAATGCCGCCCCAGGCACGTGCCGCCCCAGGCACGTGCTTCCTCTGCTGGTGCCTGAAGCCAGTCCTGCACGCAGTGCTATTAGCCATGGATTTTCCACACCTTGGAAATGGCGAAGGCCCCTTCCCCAACATGCCAAACCTCAGCCCAGGCTGTCACCTGCAGTACACAAACTCAGAAATTGTGCGCTGTGTTAGTTCTGGGGACATCTAAAACAAGAGTCAAAAGAAACATGGCATTCAACCCCAGCCAGCAATGAAAGAGCCATGTTCCTGGTGCAGGAGCGTGGAGGCTGGCTAGTACATATTATTGGTTGGTCATAGGCAAGAGATGAAGCTCCAGCTCAGTGAACGTTATCCCTGCTATAAAATGAGACAAAGGAGGAGTCAACAAACCACAGGAGAAAATAAGGTTTTTCCCTTGTCTTTGAGTGTTCTCTGCTGCTGCCTTCACCAACCTTCCAGTGACGTCCCTTTGGGGTAGGGTTTAAGGGGGAAAAGGGCGGGGCTAAATGTTGACTAACTGTCCGAGGGAGTGGCCTGCATGGAAACGGAGTGATGTGATTGGACACACACAGTGTCACTAAGGCATTCAATTTACAAGAGGGTTGTGTGAGATTCCCTGGGTGGAGGCCCTGCTCCTGAGCCCGGCTCGCCTAGCTAACAGACATGGAAAGAGATGACATGGAGGATCTCACCTGTGCCCAGCTGCCCTCCTCTGTGTCCTAATTGTAACAAATGTAGCATGTCAACAAAAACAACAGGTAAAGTCAGTACCTCTGCCACGGGGGGGGATCACGCCCTTCAAACATAAACAGAACAGAACACATGTATCTGAAAGGTGATACATTGCGGTCAGAAGAAAGGTACTAGAACTAGAGGGACTCAGTGTCCTTTGCGAGAGTCCTGACCTGAGTCAGCCAGACAGGAAATGGGAATGCCCACTTCATATGCAACTCAGGAGCATGTGTCTCTCAGCTAGAGAGCAAGTGAGCACTGGTGCAATCCTGATCCTGCGTGAATCAAAGGGAATTTTGCCACTGACTTCGATGGGGGCCAGTTTTTCATCCACAATGCTGCTATGCTCCAGGAGTCCTGTTCTCCCCAGCACAGTTACTTCAGGCTTGGAGACTGGCACAGATACCTCTAGAGCACATGCTCATTGTGACAAGCAGGTGTAGCACTGGGCAGGGATGCCAGGCTGAGAGCCTGCATTTCCCAAAGAACAGACACAAGTAAGGCAGCGGCAGTGCAAGCTTCCATCACACTACCCAGCCAGCTTGCTCCATTCCTGACCTGGACACTATGCTGGTGACCCACACTCAACATCTGCAGGGCCAACGCAGGCCAATTAACATCCCTTGTGAGGGCAGGTGGTGTGATGTGGACACCTGGCCACTAAGAAAGAGACTGAGATCCCTAAAATCCTGGCCCCATTGAAATAAATTGAAGTTTGGCCAGTGACTTTGAGGGGGGGGAGGGTGTCAGGATTTCACATTCTAGGCTGGCTTCTCTGCACCTTTTTTTTTTTTTTTTTTTTTAACTAGAGGTGGACAGAGAGAGACAGTCATCATGGTCTCAGCAAAACCAGCAGGACTCTGAAAAAGGAAAACACATTTCTTACTAGTGGGAATAAAAAAGCAGCGATAGAAACTGCGCAAATCATTTTCCAAAAGGCAGCTTGCCATGACTGCATGAGATACAGATCCCTTTCCATTCACCGGACTGAGATTTCAGCACTAGCACTCCTTCAGTGTTACGCATGGTAACTGACATGCGACTCAGATGGGAGATGGGATTAGACGCAAGAAACTAACCGTTTTGGTGGAAGTTGCCATGTTCTCCATCTCCTCGTGTGTGAGCCAGACATTTCCGGAGGACTAGAGGGAAAAGGTCAGAAAGGTCGATCAGAGAAAGGTCGATGGCACATTACAACGGGGGCACAACCGTCAGCTCAAAATTCTAGGTGAAGCAAGTTCAATTAGAGATGGTATTTCAGGTTCTACAGTGGATAACAATGAGACATATACAGACTTTACGGCTGGATTCTTCTCTCTCACTGGTTTCACACGAGGAATTTCTGCTCATTTACACCAGACTGAGATCAGAATCTGGTTCTGTTTATCTACATATAAAGGACACTGGTGGATTCCTCACATTCCTGTAGAGACACACACTTTCAGCTTCCATGAAACTCACCTAGGGCTCCCTACGTTGGTAAAAGAGATAAGAAATGTGACAGTATAGAATGATGAGCGGTGCGGTGCGCCCAGCCACCCCATTCCAAGAACAAAGAGCACATTTAAAATGGATAAAATGCAGTAGTATTTTACACCATGCGTATTTAATTAGTGGAATTTTTTGCTCTGGAATACAAGTGAGGGGAAAAGATGGTTACCTACTTGTAACTGTTGTTCTTTGAGATGTGTCTGCTACTTAGATGGGTGAGTTCCCAGAGCACTGGAGTCGGAGAACTTTGCCTCGCAGTACCCATGGGGCAGTGCTCAGCCACTCCCCTGGCCACAGAAGGGCAAGACCACCCTGACCCTCTCAGTTCCTTTGCAGCAAATGTCAGAAGCATAGACGCCAATGCAGAGGGGACGGAGGGTGGGCCGTGGAATACACGTCCGCCTCAGACCTCAAAGAACAACAGGTACAGGTAGGTGACTGTTTTACTTCAAGTATATGACATTTCTAAGTGACATTCCTATATTGGACATTGGCAGGGCTGCCACTTGGTCCTCTGTGCATGCGTCTACCAATCGCTGCTGCACCCAAATCAGATGCAAACTTTGGGAAGGCAATCCTGAAGTCCTTGTTTAAACAGACTCCAAGCTCCACCTCCCACGCATCCTGCGTGGGAGTCACCTAAGTAGAATACATAGTTGCAGCGGCTACTGACAGCTACAGTGGCATCTCTTCATGGCCAGAGTGTATACTCCCAAAGAATGTAAAGTAGCCTGGGTGGTGGTGGGGGTCTTTAAAAGAGTGCAGGGTTTCATCTTTTTTTGTGAAAATAAAACCTGGCCATCAGACAGAAGCTTATGCATATTCTCCTGAGGGAGGCCTGCCCAAGGTAGCGCCCATTTGCCTCTGGAGGTTCTGATATGCCTGAAAGTCCTTGGGTCCTGATGGAGGGGAAGATTCTGGCAAGGGAAAGTCATCCAAGGCAGTTCACTGCATCAGCAACAAGTCTTGTTCTGGCACCATAAGATCTGGTTGGAATAACCCGAGTACGGGAGGACGGGCTCAGCAGTCACCGGCCGCTGAGATGGTTTGACAGATGGAGCCACCAACGGGACTGGTGATCTCAATCCGGAGCAGGTCAAAGAGCAGGATCTTAGGGACCGAGAAACATCCCAAGGAGTCTAAAGAGGACACTGGGCATAGGGATAAAGCATTGGTGGCCAGTAGGCACTAGGCCAAGTGCCCCTTCTTGACTATGGTACAGATGCCAATCTCAGTACCAATGGTGAGCCGCGGACAATCTCTGGTGCATATTTGATGACGAGGGAGGAGATGACCCTGACCTGGATATTGAGAAGTCCCAGAGGGTCTCTAGTGACAACAGGGGAGCCAGCACTGACAGGGCAACAAACAGTCAGACTCATCTGAAGCCCCATACGAGGGCAGCATCGGTGATGAAGAGGAATGGGGGATTGGCACTGAATGAGGAACACTCCCACATGGTACTGGAAGAGGTGCTGGTACCTAGGCTAAGGGCGTACCAAAGATGCTCCACAATCTGAGGCCTGGGTGGTGCAAGCTGTGGTGCTGATGAACCTGGCGGCTCTGTGACGTAGCCAGAAGGTGCCAATATCAGAGCTGGGATGAGGCGGTAGAAGCCATGGTATCAGAGAACTCCTGAATAAGTGCAGAGTCCGGGACTGAGAGGCAAAGCACGTCAGATGCCACCAAGTCGCTGTTGGTATGGAGTCAGTCAGCACTGGTGCTGACATTAATCAGTACCGGACTCAATGGATGCCTCATGGCCAGAACTGGAGTTGATGGTAGGGGCTCTCAGCGTGGTCCTGGGGAGCAGTTAGATGGACTTGCTGCATCCTGCGTGCCAGAGGGATTACAGAAGAGGAGTGTCCCCGAGCCCTGGAATGGTCCTAGCTCATTTTATGGGACCTTTTCCTCACCATACCAGAGGAGGGAGAACCACCCCTCTTCCTCTTGTGGGAAACATCAGAGCTTGAGCGCAGGGCAGCTTCGCTTGGAGGCTCCAAAGGCGACTGCCAATCAGGTGAGGGCCGTGGTCCCAAAGCAAGCCTCATGGTCTGTTCCAACTGTGTGACTGTTTGACTGTCTGGTTGTTTGTTTGAAAAGTGTGAATTGGGAGTGCTTTGTTCCAGGTGGGCCTTGAGTGATTGATTGGAGGGAAGGCTTTGAGCCGAGGCAACTGCTTTGAGCCAGCAGCCTTATAAAAAAGCAACCAGTTGCGAACCAAGTGAGCTGCCAACAGAGGAGAAGCCAACAGAGGGAGTTAGCCTGGGAGTTCACCTGAGGGGAGTTCCCACAGTTTTTGCCTTTCAGGCTTCTGTGAGCAGCAAATACAGCATCTGAAGAGGTTCTTAGAAGGAAGACAATCTGGATAGTGAGTGATTAGCTGTTGTGACCTGCACAGGATGTGCCATGTTTGTCTTTCTCCCAGCAGACAGAAGCGACTTTGTCTGTATGAAGTGCAAGCTGGTCTCCATATTGGAAGAGAAGGTTAAAGGACTAGAGACCCAAGTATTAACACTGCACTGCATCAGAGAAGATAAAGATTTTCTGGATAGAAGCCAGTGTTTGGGGACTGCAGGCATGGCATGCAGAAGAATCAGAGGGCAGTGCAGAACGGGGAAGAAAATTGGCAGCATGTCACCTCTAGAAGAAGGAAGAGGAGAACCCATGTGCCTGCAATGCAGATAGAGGTAAGAAACCATTTTCAGGCTCTCTGCACAGGTACTATGGCGCAGACTGGTTTGGAAGAGTCATCTGAGGGAAGGGATCAGAAGGAGTTCCCACCGACCAGAAGACATGGGATCTATTGTCCTAGGGATGGGGGTTCCATGACTCCCAAGAGGAGGAGACGGGTGGTGGTGGTTGGGGACTCCCTCCTAAGAGGGATGGAGTTGTCCATCTGCCGTTCAGACCAGGAAACTCAAGTAGTGTGCTGCTTGACTGGAGCTAAAATTCAGGATGTAACAGAGCGTCTGCCAAGACTTATCAAGCCCTCGGACCACTACCCCTTCCTACTTTTCCATGAGGGCACCAATGATACTGCCAAGAATGACCTTGAGCAGGTCACTGCAGACTACTTGGCTCTGGAAAGAAGGAAAGGGAGTTTGAGGAACAAGTTGTGTTCTTGTCCATCCTCCCTGTTGAAGGAAAAGGCCTGGGTAGGGACCATTGAATTGTGGAAGTAAACGCGTGGTTACAAAAAGTGGTGTCAGAGAGAGGGCTTTGGATTCTTCGACCATGGGATGTTGTTCCAGGAAGAAGGATTGCTAGGAAGAGATGCAGGGCCGGCGCTTCCATTTAGGTGACCTAGGCAGTCGCCCAGGGCGCCAGGATTTAGGGGGGCGGCATTTTGCTTCCCTCAGTGGCATTTCGGCGGCGGGCAGTCCTTCATGCTCCGGGTCTTTGGCGGCAATTCTGCAGCGGGTCCTTCACTCGCTCCAGGACCCGCCGCCGAAGTGCCCCGAAGACCAGGAGCGCGGAAGGACCCCCTCACCGCAGAATTGCCACCAATGACTGGGAGTGCGGAAGGACCCCCACCTAGGGTGCCAAAAACCCTGGCACCACTCCTGAAGAGATGGGATCCACCTAACGAAGAGAGGGAAGAACTTCGGAAGCAGGCTTGCTAACCTAGTGAGGAAGGCTTTAAACTAGGTTTGCTGGAAGATGGAAAACTAAGCCCTGAGGTAAATGGGGAAGTGGGATACCATGAGGAAACACAAGGAGGGGGTGCAACATGGGAGGCCTCCTGATTCATACTGAGAAAGCAGGGCAAACGGCTAGTTATCTTAGGTGCCTGTAGACGAACACAAGAAGCCTGGGAAACAAGCAGGAAGTCCTGGCACAGTCAAGGAACTATGATGTGATTGTAATAATAGAGACTCAGTGGGGTAACTCATGTGACTGGAGCACCGTCATGGATGGGTATAAACTGTTCAAGAAGGACAGGCTAGGGAGAAAAGATGGAAGTGTTGCACTGTATGTAAGAGAGCAGTATGATTGCTCAGAGCTCCAGTATGAAACTGGAGAAAAGCCTGTTGAGAGTCTTTGGGTTAAGTTTAGAGGCGAGAGCAACAAGGGTGATGTCATGGTGGGCCTCTGCTCGAGACCACCAGACAAGGAGGATGAGGTAGATGAGGCTTTCTTCGGACAACTTACAGAAGTTTCCAGATCACAGTCCCTGGTTCTCATGGGGACTTAAATCATCCTGACATCTCCCAGGAGAACACTACAGCAGTGCACAGACAATCCAGGAAGTTTTTGAAGAGTGTTGGGGACAACTTCCTGATGCAAGTGCCAGAGGAACAACTAGGGGCCGTGCTCTTCTTGACCAGCTGCTCACAAACAGGGAAGAATTGGTAGGAGAAGTAGAAGTGGGTGGCAACCTGGGCAGCAGTGACCATGAGATGGTTGAGTTCAGGATCCTGACAAAAGGAAGAAAGGAGAGCAGCAGAATACAGATCCTGGACTTCAGAGAAGCAGACTTTGACTCCCTCAGGGAACTGATGGGCAGGATCCCCCTGGGAGGCTAATATGAGGAAAGGAGTACAGGAGAGCTGGCTGTATTTTAAAGAATCCTTATTGAGGGCACAGGAACAAACCATCCCAATGTGCAGAAAAAATAGCAAATATAGCAGGTGCCCAGCTTGGCTTAACAGAGAAATCTTCAGTGAGCTTAAACACAAAAAGGAAGCTTACAAGAAGCAGAAACTTGGACAGATAACTAGGGAGGAGTATAAAAATATTGCTCAAGCATGCAGGGGTGTAATCAGGAAGGTCAAAGTAAAATTGGAGTTGCAGCTAGCAAGAGATGTGAAGGGTAACAAGAAGGGTTTCTAAAGGTATGTTAGCAACAAGAAGGTGGTCAAGGAAAGTGTAGGACCCTTACTGAATGGGGGAGGCAACCTAGTGACAGATGATGTGGAAAAAGCTGAAGTATTCAATGCTTTTTTTGCCTCAGTCTTCACGGACAAGGTCAGCTCCCAGACTGCTGAATTGGGCAGCACAGTATGGAGAGGAGGTGAGCAGCCCTCAGTGGCGAAAGAACAGGGTAAGGACTATTTAGAAAAGCTGGACATGCACAAGTCCATGGGCCAGATGCAATGCACCCGAGTGCTGAGGGAGTTGGCAGATGTGACTGCAGAGCCATTGGCCATTATCTTTGAAAATTTGTGGCGATCAGGGGAGGTCCTGGACAATTGGAAAAAGGCAAATATAATGCCCATCTTTTAAAAAGGAAAGAAGGAGAACTACAGACAGGTCAGCCTCACCTCTGTCCCCAGAAAAATCATGGAGCAGGTCCTCAAGGGATCCATTTTGAAGCATTTGGAGAAGAGGAAGGTGATCAGGAACAGTCAACATGGATTCACCAAGGGCAAGTCATGCCTGACCAACCAGATTGACTTCTATGATGAGATAATTGGCTCTGTGAATATGGGGGAAATGGTGGAAGTGATATACCTGGATCTTAGCAAAGCTTTTGATATGGTCTCCCACAGTATTCTTGCCAGCAAGTTAAAGAAGTATGGATTGGATGAATGGACTATAAGGTGGATAGAAAGCTGGCTAGATTGTTGGACTCAACAGCTAGTGATAAATGGCCCGATGTCTAGTTGGCAACCAGTATCAAGCAGAGTGCCCCAGGGGTTGGTACTGGGGCTGGTTTTATTCAACATCTTCATTAATTATCTGGATAATGGGATGGATTGCACCCTCAAGAAGTTCACGGATGACATTAAGCCGGGGGGAGAGGTAGATACGCTGGAGGCTAGGGATCGGGTACAGAGGGACCTAGACAAATTGGATGATTGGGCCAAAAGAAATCTGATGAGATTCAACAAGGACAAGTACAGAGTCCTGGACTTAGAATGGAAGAATCCCATGCACTGCTACAGGCTGGAGACCGACTGGCTAAGTGGCAGTTCTGCAGAAAAGAACCTCGGGATTACAGTGGACGAGAAGCTAGATATGAGTCAACAGTGTGCCCTTGTTGCCAAGAAGGCTCACAGCATATTGGGCTGCATTAGTAGGAGCATTGCCAGCAGATCGAGGGAATTGATTATTCCCCTCTATTCGGCACTGGTGAGGGCACATCTGGAGTACTGCATCCAGTTTTGGTCCGCCCACTACAGAAGGGATGTGGACAAATTGGAGAGAGTCCAGCACAGGGCAACGAACATGATTAGGGGGCTGGGGCACATGACTTACAAGGAGTGGCTAAGGGAACTGGGGTTATTTAGTCTGCAGAAGAGAAGAGTGAGGGGGGATTTGATAGCAGCCTTCAACTACCTGAAGGGGGGCAGGGAGTTACAAAGAGGATGAAGCTTGGCTGTTCTCAGTGGTACCAGATGACAGAACAAGGAGCAATGGTCTCAAGTTGCAGGGGGGGAGGTCTAGGTTGGATATGAGGAAAAATCATTTCAACAGGAGGGTGGTAAAGCATTGGAATGGGTTACCTAGGGAGTTGGTGGAATCTCCATCCTTAGAGGTTTTTCAGGCCCGTCTTGACAAAGGCCTCTAAGGCCTGGTGGGGATGATTTTGTTGGGGTTGGTCCTGCTTTGAGCAGGGGGTGGGACTAGATGACCTCCTGAGGTCTCTTCCAACCCTAATCTTCTATGATTCTATGAGTCTCACTGCCCAAGTTCTCTTTGTGAACGACTTGCAGATACAGCACTGCTCACCTCGTGTGAGGGTCACTGCTGGGGATGGTCGCCCCACCTGACAGACAACGCTTGAATCCTGGTGAGGATGTGACAGAGAGCAGCCAGCCGCTATAGCTAAACTAAGAAAAACTTACCCAGAGGAACTACTAACTGCTATATGTAAGAAAAAAATTCTCAGAGACAGACCAACAAGCAGGGAGTGAAACACCACATGGAGCTCTGACTGTAGCCACACCTAGTGAGAAGAAACTGAGGGGCTGGGGTGGTGCTGCCCTTATATGGCCAGAGGAGGGGCTCAGGGCACAACGTGTGAGTGCCGCCCCTATGGGAACTGCTAGGCAAAGTTCTCTGGCTCTGGTGCACTGGACATGCACACACCTATGTAGCATACATGGCTGTATCTACTCGAAGAAGAAAAATGGGATGAGATTGAAAAACAGAGTCAATAGTCACAGGAGCAAGAATAGCATCACAGTTACACTACCTAAGCTGAAGCATATATCACGCATCAGATTTCAGAGGTCAGGAGGCCTGTATCAAGAAGGAATTTCACCCCCCGGAAAGTATCGTGCAATTGGCCAGGTACATCATAAGGGTTTTATGTCTTTCTCGGAAGCTTCTTGGTCGGTGATGGAGACAGGATACTGGATGGACCAGATAGGTTTGCTGCAGCATGGTAAGTCATATATGTTCCTTACAAAGCAATAATTTATCTGGGAACATAAGCACCGCTTGGAGGTAGATTCCCAGACTTCTAGTACTTCGTCTTTTCAGAGGCTGAATGAAATCCAAACAGGAGCCTCAGTTAGCAGGTGACATTAGCACAAACCACTTTATCTTTAACTGGGAGGAAGCAGTCTGCTACAGCTTCCACCCTCATCGTCTGGCTGTTTCAAGCTGCAGCAATGGTCTTGTGAATTCCTGCTCACCTGCAAGTGCCCAAGAAAAATGAAACTCTGCTCCCTTCACAGCCGGCTCCACTGGATAATCTCTGGTATCAAGTATGAACAAAAATCTGCTATTTCCTTTGGAAAAGCTGGCAGGGTACACTGTCCTCCATATCATCTTTCTCTGACAGGGGGATGGGTGACACCCCACAAACAGGTTTAAGGTCTCCGCCACGTTACATACAAGAATCTCTGTGGCTGTGAAGCACTTACCGTCCTCGAGGTGGGTGGAGCCGAAGGACTTGTCAGTGACACCATTTCCTGAATGGCCAGGCGCAATTTCAGCCGGTGAAGGGGGTTGCTGATGCCAATCTCTCTCTGGATCTCTGTATCGGACAAGGCTGACATGATGGCGCCGCTCTTCACGTTGGCTCTGCAGGCTGCAACATACCAGGCGGGCATGCCCACCCACAGCTGGCAACACAGAGGAAAGCAGAGAGTTTCATTTGCCCATCTCCACCCAGACTCTCACGCGCTAACAAGGGACACAGCCGCCATTCCCGAGACTAAAAGTTCAGAAAAAAACTACCGTAGGGTTTGATCTTTTTGAATCATTTCGCTAAAGCCTTGTCCACATATCCCCAGACAATTCCCATTACAATAACAGGCTAGGGAGCCTGGCGCCATCAGCGTAGAGCTGGAATTGTTCTATGCTCTGGATACTCCAGGGCAGTGGTTCTCAACCAGGGGAACGCATACCCCTGAGGGTACTCAGAGACCTTCCAGCGGGTATGTCAACTCATCTAGATATTTGCCTGTTTTACAACAGGCTACATGAAAAGCACTAGCCAAGTCAGTATATACTAAAATTTCATACAGACAATGACTTACTTATACTGGTCTATATACTATACACTGAAATGTAAATACAATATTTATTTTCATATTGCTTTATTTTATAATTATATGGTAAGAATGAGAACGCCAGTCATTTTTCAGTAACAGCATGCTGTGACACTTTTGTATTTTAATGTCTGATTTTGTAAGCAAGTCGTTTTAAAGTGAGGTGAAACTTGGGTTACGCAAGACAAATCAGACTCCTGAAAGAGGTACGATAGTCTGGAAAGGTTGAGAGCCACTGCTCTACGGACAGCAGCCGGGGGTGGGGGACGCATGGCTACAGCCCTCTGGGCACTACAGTGTCACCACGCTTTCAAGGGGAGGACAATGTTTTCCAGGGAAGCTCACCAGAGTATGCTAAATGTGTGGCATTTCAGATCCTAAGTCACTTAGGCACTTCTGAAAACTTTACCCTGGATGCACAATAAGTTAATTGTTTCATTTTCCCACTAGCACAGATTCCAAGGCCAGAAGGAGCTACTATGATCATCCAGTCTGATCTGCTGCGTAACACAGGCCAGAGATCTTCCCCAATGTAATTCCTAGAGCAGAGCATTCAGGAAAACACCCCTGTCTTAATTCTAAAATGGTCAGCGATGGAGCATTCACCATGACCCAATGGTTAGTTACCTTCCCTTTTAACTATTTACTGAATTTGTCTGGCTTCAACTTCCAGTCACTGGACTGTGTTAGACCTTTCTGTGTTAGACTGGAGAGGCCATTATTGAATTTCTTTTTTCCTACGTACAGACTTATAGACCGTAACCAAGCCAACCCTTACACCATCTCTACATAGACTGAACTCCTTGAGTCTACCACTATAGAGCATGTTTTCTAATCCTTTGCTCATTCTCATGGCTCGTCTCTGAACCCTCTCCATCCAATTTTAAACTACACCAGAGGCCAAAGGGCTTGCACACGGCATTCCAGCAGCTAGAATCCATGTGTTTTCTCCATATACGCTTTAATAACGTGATTAAACAAAGTAACTAACTGATGTACCACTGAACAGGGGAGAAACACAGCACAAATACAAGGTCTAACACGAGTCTCACAATGGATCTGTTCCCATCTCGAGCTGAGCGAACAAATGATTTTTCAGTTTGTTGGATGAACCAAAAACAAAATAAAACAAAACCAAAAAAAAGTTTCAGGTTGAAATGAAATGAAAAACAAAAAAACCAACAAAAAATTCAGGTTGGGTCAAACAAAATATTTTGTTCCACCTGAAATGAAATTTTTGTTTTTGTTTTTGTTTTCGGGGTTCGGTTTGGTTTTTTACCCCTTTTTGTTAATTTTCACAAATCCAGCTAAGCAAAATGAAGCTGTTCAATTAGACAATGTCACAATGAAAGGTTACAACTTTTTCCATTTTTTCTCCTGCCAAAACTACTCACTGAATTCAACCCAAATCCGCAAATCATTTCAGTTGACTAAAAATTGCACTTTTCAGCAAATAAACTCTATGTCCAAAATTTTTCGCCTAGCTCTATTTGTGTCAGTGTTAATTTCTCCACTAAAATGCCCAGGCTCACCTCCAACCAAGAGACCACCGTCGGTCCATCCCATTGAGCAAAGGGCATGCCTTTCCTTCGAGCATCTTCCAAAAGCTCGTGTCTGGAAGGAAACATGAGAGAAGAGTTAGTCACTGAGGGCCAGGATCTCCACACACACACTGCCTCTACCAAGTGCTGCAGGATCACTACCATCCATACCTTCAGTGAACATGGTGGAAGATAAGAAGAGGATGCTGAAGACAGTTATCTGCAAGACACAGGTATGTATGGACAAGCCCAGCAGGAGTAAAATGGGCACAGAAGCAATCGCTATAGGCAGTAGGACACTGTACTTAGCAACGCAATAATAGAGGCACGGCTGGCTTGGGAAAGGGAGTGGTGACCATATGTCTCAGCTCAGCAGGAACTGGGTGAAGAGAGACACACTCGGGATTCAGGGGCCGTGAAGGATTCCCAGATAGCCCTAGCCTCGCTGTCAGCTTGCAGGACTCCTCTTCCCTACTACGCACAGGAATAGAGAAACAGGCATGCTTACTTCTTCCTCAGCCGCCGGTCCCTCTCTGCTTGGGCTCCCAGCTTGCCAAGTCCAAGTGAATCTTGTATGCTGAGCTCAGGATCGGTCATCAGAACTAGGAAAGGAATAAAAACATTTTGAAGATTAGACTAGCCATTGTCTAATCCCCAGCTCCTGACCCCAAGCAGTCACGGCCAGCTGCCTAGTGCCGTGCCACATGGGCACGCATGGCTGCAGCACAGGGTGAACCATTACAGAGACGGCAACCCTCCTTGACCCATTTACAGTACTAACAGATGCTACCACCCCATGATCTCTGGACCCTTTGGTGAGGCCAACCAAGGTTTGTTTGTTTTTTTCCATCCAGTTCTTCCAGATGTCCCATTCCCTTTGATGTCAAGAGCTTTATAACTAAAATAATACCATACTTAGCACTTCCAACATGCTCTGCATTTCAGAGGGCTTTGCAGAATGTATCTAGCTCGGCAGCAGGGTAAGATTTCAGGAAAGCAAATTTGAGGGAATTAAGGCATCGAATGAGCGAGGAGCAATAGGAGGCGGCATTAAGCTCTGACCTACACACAACCATTGGGCCCCGTCAATTAGACCAGTATGGTTAGAGCAGGACAACTCCACTAGCGTGGATGCAAGTTACCCTGGCATGAATGTGCTTATGGCTATGTCTACACTCTACCATGGAAAGGGGAATAAGCGATACACCTTCATATCAGTATGACTGCACCCAAACTAGGGGTTATACTGGTCCTGCTAGAATGGTAAAAAATCACCCACCCTAACTGACGACACTGCACCTGCGTATAGGCCAAGCCGAAGTCAGCAACTGCAGCATGGCTCTGCACGCACAGGGACTGTAATGGCGCAGTCCTTCAGAGCAGGGCTAACCGTTTAACAGAGACCTAACCCCACCCAGAGTAATGCTTGGTTCCCCTCACTTCACACGCTGTGCAGATAGCAGCCCCTCCCCATCTCTCACACTGAATCCCAAACAAGAGATACAGCCACTCGGAAGGTGCGTCCCAAGGCCGGTCACCCCACATCACACCCTGCCCCTCTTTACAGTGGAAGGAAGAGACTCAGACCGTGGCCAGTGGCTCCATCTCGGCTCAGCTGAATCAGACGCCCTTTCTCTTTCTTGCCGAACAAGCGCCCAATGGAAGATTTGATTCCTTTTCTTTTGGAGCCTTTGTGCAGGGAGTCCTGACTGCTGGTACTGCTGCTCAGGTTGCTTGTCTGCTCCTCCAAAGAGCTAAGAAAGGGGGAAGGGGTGGAAGAGAGAACAGGCAAAACCATCAGATTGTTCTTTACTTGGAGCAGCACCAAGTAGCAGCACCCAGAGCAAGGAGCAGGGAAACCCAGCCGCCTCCCAGAGCCTGCTACTCCCCCGAGGGAGCAGTAAATCTTTGTGTTTACACACCATGCATTCCGGACAGCACACACAGGAGCCGAGCAGTCAGCCAGGCAGACGGCCAGCATCTGGCACTGCCGAGCAGTGGGGGAGAAGAGATGCTGGCCAAGGACGCACACAGCAAACTGCCTGGGACCACGGGTATGCACTGTGGGAAGACAAAGAGCCTTTGGTTCCAGATGGGGTAAGTCCCTTACACCTAGCACTTGGCAACCTTTACCATCCGCCCTGGCTAGAAGAGCCCATATCCTCGCTGTTCACCTCTGTTCCGGGCTAACTCAATGGAGGCAGTGAACTGAGCCTCATCTGACACGGCTTCTCCGGCGATCTGGGCTCAGCCGGAGGGATACAAGTCGGGAGCCATTGTCCATCTTCTCATTCCCAACCACCCTTTCCTCGAAACGTGAGGCCCAGCGAACTCCCGATTCCAAGCAGAATGGATGAGGTGAAGTCACTGCACCCCACTCCCTGGGAATTACCGTAGGGTATGCACCACTCCCAGCATCTCTATGTTGGGAGGGAGAGGTCTGAGTCACCAGTATTGGCCCTGTCGTCTACCCCAGAAGCCCGAAGGCCATCAGCCACAGCCTTAGTCGTGGCAGATCCCTGCTCACCTGTGGCATCAGGTCTGGTGTTTAAAGCATCTGGTGCCTTTATTATTCCCATCCCCTACAGGGCCTGTCCCCCTCCCAACCCCATGGCTTGTAGGAGGGCTCCCCTGCTCCAACACACACCACGAGACGCAGCACTGGCAGAGTCCATCCGCTTGCCAGGCCCCCTCCTGCCCCCTGTACCTTTTGCCATCCTCCTGACTGAGGGCAGGATGCCCCAGCTTCTCCAGCCGCAGCGTCCTGGGTGAGGAAGGAGGGGAAGTCTCACATTTTATGGTGGTTTTATCTTCTCGGTTCTCATCCCGAGCGACTGGTGACTAAACAAACAGTGGAGCGGTGAGGTTAAATGGCAAAGATTCCTGCCTCCAGAGCTAACCTGCCTCTAACACACCCAGCCCTGCCCCGAGAGCAGCTAGCCAGCCAGTGCCTTTAAAAGCGAAGTGAGAACAGGGCCTCGGTGGTTTTTATTTGCCACAGCAGCCTCTTCTCACTGCATGCCCTGAACCAAAGAACCCAGGTGATGGCCTGTTCCCAGACCAGCAGGGGGCGATATGGCCATAAAGGACAGGGATAGAACCTGGTACGGGCAGGGAGTGGCAGAGAAAGAAGGTGCCCTTTTGGTTCCTACAATGCTGTGTGGGAATGAGTCTCCCTAAATTCCAAAGGAAACATGCCCATGTCCTAGCCTTGGATTCAACCTGCATCCAGCCCCCGTGGGCAAAAGGAGCAGATGTCCACTGCAGGGAGCTACAAGCGGTGGGCACCAGTTAGATAAGTCGGCCCAACACCTTTGCAGCTCCCCACTGGGCCCAGGCAATAACCTCGCACTGGCCCGGACGCCCTCCCATCCCATAGCACGACGGCCTGAATCCACAAAGGTGTTTGGGCTCCTAACTTCCACTGAAATAAATGGAAATTTGGAGCCCTAATCCCTTTGTGGATCTGGGCCAAACTGCCCTGGTTTCGGTTGGGTGCCTGTCTTCCATGGGGAGGTCGGGGTGTTGAGGGGGAGAGTAGGTTGTGCCTTCCTTGACTAACGCAGTAATGGCTTTTCTGGATGGCTGATCTGTACGCAGGCCCCTGGCTCCCCGTGCTCCAGGGCTAGAGGGACTGTGCGAGTGGGCACCAAATGGGAAAGAAGCTACACAAGGGAGCTGAGTGTGTGGACAAGTAGCCCAGTTGGTGCCGGGATCTGGGTTAGGGCCATAGTCGAGGCTGAGTTGAATTCCTCTGGTTGCTGCTTCTTAGAAGGCATTAGCAAGGACTCCACCCTGCTGGCATGGAGCTCTTGGTGCACGTCTAGAGAAAAACACAGCATCCTGAGTCCCCACCCCACCCCGTATTTGTGCCGGGTGGAACGCTCTCCCCTTGGCACAGATTCCTGACGGGACTGAGCCTGACACTCAGGCACCTGAAGTACCAGCACAGAGATGGCAAACATGCTTCCCTGCACAATACAAAAGACTTGGCTCTGGAGCAGGGAGATGGCCATGGATGCTGGCAGATTGGTAACTGAGCTCAGACGGCAAAGTCCAGGGCAGGCCGCGCAATGGAACACAGAGGCGCAGGTGGCTGCAGCCTCTGGGCTGATGCATGCAGGTTTGGTGGGCATGTGCCTACACAACCAGCAGCAGGACCGGGAATGCAGGCTACAGCACGGTGTGTGCTGTCACAGCAGGACGGGACATGCAGGCAGGCATGGCAGCTGCACCAATGAATGCAGGATCGGCAGCAGGATTGTAGATGTCAGGGTTGGGAGAGAGCTCCTGTGTCCTCCACACATTCTCTGCCCCAGTGTAGGACTGTTCTCTCCCACTGAAGGGCTTTTTCCTGTCTCCTCTCCGATGACACTAATCTGGGGAGCTTGACTTCCCTCAGCAAAACGATGCACTGTCCGGTGCCCTGGCTGCGAGACGTGTCTGTCAGAGCGGCAGGCTGCTCCCCTGGGATCTCTGTATCTGCTTCCTCTCTTGTGTGATAGCCTCTGGCAACAGCGACCCTGTATCATCCCCTTGTGGTTCCCATTGCCCGCACGCTCGGCTAGTCTCTTGCCACACATCAGGCCCTCTCAGGCTCTTTCCTTGAATTCTCTCCAACTTGGTAACGTCGTTTGTGCAATGGGGGGGCTCCACCTGAACCCACCCTTGGCGCTCTAGATCCAGTGCCTGTCACGCCAGCAGGACTTGCAAAAACAGCTGATCGGCTCCATCCTCCTCCACACTTGGTCTTTAGCTGATGCCTCCTGGAAACCCCCATCTCCGGGATCACTCCGTTAATTCGGCCAAAGCCTGGAGCCAGACTCACAGGGAAAAACACTATTCGGTCAGCGGAGCGTAAGGGACAGACACAAACTGAGATTTTTCTGGATGTAAATCTAGAGTCTGTGCGTGGGGCAGGACTTCAGAGCGTCCTTGGAAGGAGAGCCTCAGTAGCTGAATCATAGAATTCTAAGACTGGAAGGGATCGCGAAAGGTCAGCTAGTCCAGTCCCCTGCACTCATGGCAGGACTAGGTCTTGTCTAGACCATCCCAGACAGGGGTTTGTCTAACCTGCTCTTAATAAAAACAGGAGGAAGGCAGGTGCTGCATAGTTCCCAAAGAATGGCTGGTCTAGTGGGCAAGGCATTAGCCCAGCACCTAGGGTTCAAATCCCTGCTCTGCCACAGACCCTTTCTGTGACTTTGGGCTAGTCACTCAGATTCTCTCCCCACCTGTGACCGCAGGATCCCACTATCCCAGAATGGCAATGGACGTGGGGTCTGGATGTGTAGTGAGCAAGCCCAGAACAGTGAGGAGGCTCTACCCAGAGCCGGGGGCTTTGCAACATGGGGGGGGGGTCCAGCAGTTATGCCCATGCACAACACCTGAGTGTCCATCCAGAGAGCAGGACTGGGGCCAGCCTGTGACAGAGGGCAAATATGGGCTAGCAGACAGAACAGGCAAGCCAAGGTGATTCTGCACTGCACATAGACAGGGGCAGAATAGCCCCTCTGGGTCCAGGAGCCTAAGCGCTGCCTGCCCTGAACCAGGAGTGTGCTCCTGTTTATATCAGCACCTCCGGGTCTCACCTCTGCCCTCTGTGCTCCTGAGTTGGATGTGGTCCCTCTACATTTCTGGGGCCAGGGGACCTTGTCTTTAGGGGTATGTCTACACTGCAATCATGGGGTGTCACTGCAGCCCGCCTCAGCTAGCTCTGACAGAGACAGCTCTGGCTAGTCCCGTGAGTAATTACCAGGGGTGAAAGTAACTTACAGGACTTACCGGTACTGCGGGAGTCCTGAGGGGGGCACGGCCTCCTCCAGAAGAGGTGTGGCCTCATCCCGAAGAGGCGTGGCCTCTCAAGGTTGACAGGCCCTGGGGAACCAGCTGTGGCTGGGAGACCCAGAGCCTTTAAATCAACCAGGGGCTTCCAACTGCAGAGGTGGCTGGGAGCCCCCCCAGGGCTCGGGGCAAATTAAAGGGCCCGGGGCTCTGGGCGCCAGGGGGAAACCCGAGCTTTGCGGGACTGAGGCAGGGATTTAAAGGGCCCAGAGCTCCTGCCGCTGAGGGAAGCCCAGAGCCCTTTAAATCCTGGCCCAAGCCCGGCCACCAGAGCTGTGGCCAGGATTCAAAGGGCTCTGGGCTGCCTGCAGCTGCGAGGAGCTCTGAGCCCTTTAAATCCCAGCCACTGCTGGGATTCAAAGGGCTCTGGGCTGCCCGCAGGAGCTCTGAGCCCTTTAAATCCTAGCCACGGCCAGGATTCAAAGGGCTCTGGGCTGCCCGCAGCCGCGGGGAGCTCTGAGTCCTTTAAATCCCATCCATGGCCAGGACTGAAAGGGCTCTGGGCTGCCCGCAGCCGCGGGGAGCTCTGAGTCCTTTAAATTCCAGCCATGGCCAGGATTCAAAGGGCTCTGGGCTGCCCGCAGTGGTGGGGAGCTCTGAGCCCTTTAAATCCCAGCCCCAGCCTGGCCGCCAGAGCTGCGGTGCGGGCAGCCCAGAGCCCTTTCAATCCCCGCCATGGAAGTCGATGCAGTTCGGCACGGCGTACTGGCTCTTGCCGGTATGCCGTACCAGACCATATCAGCTTACTTTCACTTCTGGTAATTACCCAGGGTTCTAGGCAGGTGTGTCCAGCCGTTACCGCTCCAGGCTGCAGTGCAGAGACACCCTGGGCCTGTCCGTCAAATGCCTGGGACACTGTTGTTCAAATACCCGGACAGTAATAAAGACTAATGCACTAGCCAGGCTGTGCTCATGCTGCAGCTGGGTTTTTGACTTGTGACCTTCCTAGCTGTGCTCTGAACATCACCGGCGTTGCTCTGGCCCGTCGCTTATTATCGCCTCCTTCTTCCTGCCACGTCCGTTTTAACTTCTGGGCCCGATCACCTCTCGCCCTCTGTCGCTCAGAGTTTTCCCTTCAAAACCCACCCCTGGCTCGAGCTGTTTCCCTCCACACACGTGGAGGTCTCCCAAGCTGTCAGCACCAAACTGGGATAAGTGCCCTCCTCCTCCACACTGCCCCCTGGGGAACCCTGCTCTCCAGCTGTTGCAGCGGGAACGGCTCACGGGATGAGTCCCACAGGCAAAGCCAACCAGGAAGGATCTGAGAGACGGGCAGGCACCCCCATCCATGTCCGAGGGAGGGGAGCTTGAACATAGCATCAGGCTGGGCTGTACAGGATGTTTTCTCCACAGCAACAAAGATGTGTTAGCGGATTAACCATGCTGCTGCTGGGCTCTGTCCAGCAGGCCCTACCCTACCGGAGAGCTGGGAAAGGAGGCTAATTTCTATGCTACTATCCTTGACCATGTCCTTGAGCTGGCCCTAAAACACCACCACCCAGCCATGGTCCCACAGATGCCAGCGGACTCCTGAGGCCACTCCCCGCCACTGAACGCCCCCACGGGCAGCATCCATCTACAGGCGCTGCTCATTATCCCAGGCCTGTCACTGACTTGTCGAGCAGCATTCAAAGCACACAGAGACCCCACAGGCCCAGCCATCTGCCCTGAGAGTTCTGCAGCTAGGACTGGGCCTAGCTCCAAGAGAGCCCAGAGAGACAGACTCCTCCCCGGTGTAGCAAAAGAGCTGTGCACGTGCAATGAAGATTGGCATACACACCTATCTGAGGCCATGAACAGCCGTTAGTCCAGGGAGGGCCCCAGACAGGAATCCAGAACCCCAGCCCCCAGGGATTTCTCCTGGGTAAGCGGTACGGCACCGTGCCTCTCTTCAGGCAGAGGGGAAGGCAAGGGCCCTGTCTGTATACGTGCTATGTGACACAGCTCTTTGCTCACAACCCAGGCAGCACCTGGGCCCCGTTTCTCCCCACACATCTGGGCTGCCCGCAGGACACTTATTTCCATGCAGCAGTGATGTGTGCAGAGAAAGGGGCAGTGCTTTACAGCAGTGATCGGAGCTGCTGTCTCTCGCAGATGTGTCTGAGAATAGCCGAGTGTCACTTGTGTGTCCCACGGACAGACCCTGGGCCCAGCCTGACGTGGGCTTTTGACCTTTCTGTTAGGAGCGCCATGCTGGAAAATGTGGTAAGGCAAAGAGAGGTTCAGGCCACCATCAGCACCCAGAGATCCCAATCAGGATCAGAGTCTATTGTGTTAGGTGCTGTACAAACATTTGTATGTACGTCCCAAAGCACAGTCCCGGCCCCATATCGCTCACACTCCTTCGTTTCATTCCTCAGGATACAAACGCACATGAGCAGCTCCTGCCTGCGGTTCAACACGGGCACCGCAGCAGGGCCTAGGACGGGAGCAGGAGGGCAAGTCAGAGAGCCAAAGGAATTAGAAAGCAACTCACAAGCAGTTTCCTCCGGTGTTTCCGTAAGTCACTGGGCTGGTTGTAAGAGGCAAATAGAAAGAGACACAGAAAGGGAGGCAGTTAGCTGAGAATTCCCCGGCGGGCAGAGCAAAGTGACAGAGGTGCTGACTGCAAAACGCCCATCCCAGACAGCCCACAGAGCCAGGTGTGGGGCCTCGTGAGAACAAACCCTCTGCACGGCTTTCCCTAAAGCTGGGTAAATCAATGCAGGGAAACAGCAACACCCGCAGTGGGCTTTCAAGAACCCAGCCGCCCCAGCACCCACACCCCTCCTTGTACCCACACACCCGGCTACCCTCCTGTGACGTTATTGATATAAACTGGGACCATATAGAACATGGTTTGCAACCAAGGTCCTGTAGTGGCACCAAATCCTATGTAAAGGGGGTCATATAAGGTGTCTAAGACCAAGTTATGAGTTACGAGTTATGATTATGCTGTCTGTATGTCTGTATCATTATGTAGTTGAAGTTATAAGTATTGGCTGTATTTCAAATTGGTGCTGCAGTTCTGGGAAATATCCCAGACAAGTTGGTGTTAGCTCTGCTTAGCCTGCTTGATGGCCCATTTAAGGACCATCAGCTACACAATTGACCCATTGAGAGGAGGCAGATATGCCTTGTGACTCAGCAAAGTATGTAGGGACTTGCCCATGTGACTCCAAACTCCATTTTGCTGTGATTTTCCACAGTAAGAACAAAGAAGTGTTCTTACACCTGGAAGTGCCTATATAAGGCTGATGCCTCATCTCCATCTTGTCTTCAGTCCTGCTTCCTACCTATGGAGGGACTTTGCTACAAGCTGAAGCTCTACACAAGGGACTGATGACCCATCCCAGCAGGGGATGTACTCCAGAAACTTGATTTAAACCTGCAGTTTACTCCATCACTGCTACAAGCCTGAACTAAGAACTTTGCCATTACTGTATGTAATTGATTCAATTTAAGCAATTCTAGCTCTCATCTCTATCTTTTTCCCTTTATGAATAAACCTTTAGATTTTAGATTCTAAAGGATTGGCAACAGCGTGATTTGTGGGTAAAATCTGATGTGTATATTGACCTGGGTCTGGGGCTTGGTTCTTTGGGATCAAGAGAACCTTTTTCTTTTACTGGGGTGTTGGTTTTCTTAACCATTCATCCCCAGGACGGGTGGCACTGGTGGTGATACTGGGAGACTGGAGTGTCTAAGGAAATTGCTTATGTGACTTGTGGTTAGCCAGTGGGGTGAAACCGAAGTCATTTTTGTCTGGTTGGTTTGGTTTGCCTTAGAAGTGGAAAAACCCCAGCCTTGGGCTGTGACTGCCCTGTTTGAGCAATTGGTCCTGAATTGGCACTCTCAGTTGGGTCCCGCCAGAACCGCATCGTCACACCTCCAATATACCCCCACACCACCCTCACACACACAGCCCCTGCCCGGTTCTACACACAAGTCCATCTTCACACCCAACCCGCATACACCTCCCTCAGGTACCTGTCCATCTGCTCAGATAACGCTCTCACACTACACCTCCATCCACACCCCTCAGACATATCAATGCCTGGGTACGCCCCCCCTCCCTCCATATACACTCCCACGCTTCGTACACCCACTTTTCCATCCATCCCCTCACATTCCCACTCGCCTCATCTTCATTCACACATCGCCCTTGTGCCCTCACACCCACCCCTGCATTCGTCCCCCCATCAACCCCTGCCTCCCCCAGGCCTCCCGGCTCCCCTCGTGACCCCTTTCCACTGGGTAGCAGAAGAGTTGCTCTGGCCGGGAGCAGGTGTGCGAATGAACACACAACAGGCCATGAAATTCTAGTGAGCAGCATCCAGATGTGCCACCTCCAGGCTCAGAGACACCGTGCTGTGCCCCCGCCCCTCAGGAAGGCAGGCGCTGTGTGGGGAGATCCCAGAGCAGTGCTCGTGGGCCCTTGTGGGTTCAGTGGCCTTGGCTCACACCGGCGCACCCCGCCCGGCTCACCAACGTCATGATCCCCATGCGGTCCAGGTCCTGAGCGGCACTGCGAGAGGACAGCTTCGGGGTGGAACGCCCGCTGACCGGGGGCGAGGAGCTGGCCAGGGACAGGGCTGTCAGGGAGGTGGGGATGGAAGCCCGTTTGCGCAGCTGCATCAGGTTCAGGCCCTCCATGCTGCCACTCGTGATGCGGGTCTCCAGCTCCTCGGTGCGCAGCTCCGTGGATTCCTTCTCCTCTTGAATCATCCTGGGGAATCACAGATGGGGTGAGGCACAGCAGAATTTCCGGTTCCCCATTGACAAACCGGTCGCCATTTCTGGGGGTCCCCCAGCCGGCCTCCTGCCTCTGCTGCTCCCAGACTCCAGTGGCCAAGCGGGATGGCACCACAGGGATCCGTTCCCCCGCCACACACACACACAGTGCCAGGACGCCCTCAGAGAGGCAGCAGCATGGGGCCCCCTTCTCCACTCCAGCAGAGGAAGCTTTGTCCCATCCCTCAGGAGCAAGAGGAATGGCCCCGGGGGCCGCCCCCCAAGACCAGGCAGAACGAAGGTTGTTTGGTAGCCCCTGCAGTATATTGTGATATGAACCCTTCCTCATAACTCCAGCACAGCGGGGCTTCGTCTGGGAGCTCCCAGGGCTTTTCTTAGTTAAAAATGTCACATGTGAACACGGTACAAGGGGCCCTAGAGGATGCTGCCCCGCGATGCTTCATCTCTCCAAATCACTCTGGTCTCAGCCTTCCATCCTTCCCCCTACTGGAACACCCATGCGGTCCTGAGAATGCTCCAGCTGCCTTCGTCCACTCTGGGCAGCGCAAGTACCCTGAGCCGAGTGACCCGGGCCGCTGGGTTTACAGCGGATCTCAGTCACCAGAACAGGGCAAAATAGCCAGAGGGTACAGCTAAATTCCCACCCTCTTGTCCTCCGAATCCCCCTCCCCATATTCCCCTGCACAGCCCCAAATTCCCCCTTCCCTCCTGCCCCTCCCCACATTCCCCTGCATGCCCCCAAGCTCCCCCTTCCCTCCTGCCTCCCCTCACATTCCCCTGCATGCCCTCAAATCTCCCCTCCCCACCTGCCCCTGTATCCACATCCCCCACCCTCTTGCCCCTCACGGCAGCACACAGAACCAGACACTCCACAGACTTTACCTGATCTCCTCATTGATGGCATCCAGCTGCTCTTGCAGCATGATGGCCAGGGTTTGGGCATCGGAGTGCCCGCTGGGGGATAGCATATCCATGGAGCTGAAGAGCGCCTCACGATCCTCCTCCTCCATGTCCGAGATTTCCGGGTCACTATCGAAGGCGTGAGACATGGTGGCCAGGACACCGCTTGGCTGGGTCTGCTCCCAGTCCTGAGAGATGGCAGACCCCACAAAGATCACTACTTCCCCACGATGCAGCAGAGGCCAGGTCCCAACCCATGGGAGTTAGGCTCCTAAATACCTTTGAGGAGCTGGGACCAAGCCACGAAGCAGCCAGCACTGGCTCTCCTTGAGCAGCGGCAGGGTCTGCTCCCTGGCGAGGCGCCTCCGAGTGCCCCTCATTCCTGTGTGAACCTCACTCTCGCAACTGTGCCAGGGGACTCTAGTGCACAAAGGCACCAGGCTCCTTGGATCAAACACAAATCTGTGAGCCGGGCCCCAGGGAGACGGCCTCCCATATGACCCCCAGAGCCAGACTCTGGGAAGAGCCTTCCCTCTCAACCTGTTTCCTGGGGATAGGGGCCCCCAGACTTGGGTCCCAGGGCAAAGGGCCCTGTAGCGAGGCGGTGTGGCTCCCCTCCTTCCCAGGGAGGGTTGAGCCCCGTCAATCAACCCCCAGGGCGGAACCGTTGGGAGGAAGTCCCGCCCCTCAAAGGGTCAGGCGGCGACCCGGAAGGATAAAAGCCGGGCCTCAGCCCTCAGTCAGGCCCTGGCTGCTGGCAGGAGCAGATGTGCCCGCTGACCCTCCTCACCGGGAAGCCGCTGAGGCCCGAGGCTGGTGGGAGCTGCCCCGCAGCCGCTACGACGAGGAGCTGCCGGAGCTGCCCCGTCCCCACTACGGCCCCGAGGAGCCGCTAGACCAGACCTGCTCCGCTGTCCCGGGGGTATTCCCGGACCTACCGCCCTGCCCGGACTGGGAGGAGCCCATGGTACTGGACACCCCGACGGACCAGGTAGGAACCATGGGGGAGGCTGGAAGTAGCCTGGGGGCAGCTGACTACAGTCAGGCTGCAGAAGGCCCTGTGCCTATGTCAGTGTGTTTCGGTCAGGACCTCCCCACTGACTGCCACTAGCGGCGTCAACCGCTACTAGGGCCCCGGGCTGGAACGCAGAGGAGTGGGTGGGCCTGCGTTCCCCCTGCCACCCATAACCGGGTGGCAGACTCCCCCTCTTCCCGCCCGAATCAAGGGCTGGGCCCCTATTGACTTTGCCACTGCTCTGCCCTGCTCCAAAGGCCAGAGCTAACTGAACTGTGTTTGTTGGTGCCCCGCCCGACCCAAGGGCTGGGCCCCTATTGACTTTGCCACTGCTCTGCCCTGCCTCAAAGGGCCAGAGCCAAGGAACTACAGCGGTGTTTATGGGTGCCCCGCCCGATCCGAGGGCGGGCCCCACTATTATTTAACTGTGTAGCTGTTCGGTCCCACCCACAGGACCCGAACCGCCGGAGCGGACTGCGATCCCGAGGGCAAAAGCCCTCGGACGACGAGACGAGGCCGGTTTGGCTCCCCTCCTCCCCAGGGAGGGTTGAGCCCCGGCACCCCCTCGTCCACAGGCCCCCACACGCTCCCCAGAGCTACGCCCTGGGGAGACGCTTCCCTCTCGACTTGGGTCCTGGGGAAAGGGGATGCCCTCTTAAGTTGGGCTGAAGGAGAGCCCCACCCCCCAGATCTAAGTCCCATGGAACGGGACCCCCATGTGCCCCAGAGCCCGATCCTGGTGAGAGGATCCAGGCCCTCCCCCATTCCCCAGGGAAATGCAGCAACAGAGACACTCAGCTCAGAGCAGTGCTCTCTAGTCACCAAAGACGGTAGGTGTGCACCGGCCAGCTCTGCTGTCCCTCAACCCCCATTCCCATTCCGTGCCATGTGCATCCAGTGTGGTGTAACTGCACCATGAACCCACTTCACCCTGTGCTTTAAATCAGGGAGTAAGTGCTGGCCTGGTCACGGTCCAGTCACTCCCCCACACAATAAGGAACCTCTTGATAAGAAGGGGGTTTAGGGCAGTAGCCCTGCAGCTGTCCCTGCCTAATGACCCCAGCAATGCCCACCCTCATTTGAAAGGACACAGGCAGCTGCCACAGCTGTTTCAGTTGCAAAAGATCCGTAATACACTCCAAGCTGCAGGCGTAACCAGAGCCTGCACACAGGCCAGCCGCTGCCCTTGGAGCCGCTGGCTGGAGATCAGCCACAAGCTGCATTCGGAGCAAGGCCGACACGGGGATTTTACCTTGGGGGGTTCTTCCCGCAGTGCTGCAAACCGACCCTTCTGTGGCCGGTGCAGTCCAGGAGGTGTCCCGAAGGTCTCGGCGGGGGCATGAACCACCGTGCTCAGGGGGTACCTGAGGTCCGTGGCGCTACCCACATGGGACCTACGAGAATGAGGGAGAAGAGTCAGTGTGAAATGCTGCGGTTATGACACACAGGCGCAGCCCCTTCTGCCTGGGAGATCTGGCTCATGTGGCAGGCTGCTGAACCCATCTCTCGTCCCACAGGCTGAGCTGGTGCGCTCCATGTTCAGCCTGGGCTTGCACTGAAAGGAAAGAGAGGGAGATGGGGAAGTCTGAGCTCCCGGGGCTGTGACCACCTGATCCGAACTGACGGTGCTTGCTCAGGGCTCTGGAGGAAAGTGAAGCTCCTACCTCACTGTCTCTAGGTCCCAGGGAAATTTCTCCCCAACCCTGACTCTGGAGAGGCAGTTCCACCTGGTGGGTGTGAGCAAGAACTAGTCCAGGTAACCAGCCAAACCCATGATGCAACTGGTGCCCAAGGCCCCGCTCCTCAAAGAGATTTAGGCATCTAACTCCTACTCTGCTCAGGATCTGGGCCCAGGTAACAGACCATGTTTTCTTCTGCCTGGCTAAGAGAACCAAGCCACTAAGAAAAAGCCCTGCGGTGTATTTACTCATTTCCCTGTGATCCCCGGTCCCTGAGTTCATACATTTCTCAGCCAAACTCTTGTGATCCTCCCAACAGGACTTAAGCCCCCTAAAATCCCCCTGCAGCCTTCTCTTCTTCATAGTTGACTTCAGCCTCTCCCTGTGGTGAAGATCTGCCACTAGAGCTGGGCAGGAAGTGATCCGCTCCCCACCCCCAGCACCACCACCAAACATTTCAACAAAACCCAAACTGTTTCCTTTTTGTCACATTTTTTTTCTTCAACGTTTCTTGGGGGTTCATTGAAAAGCTGAAAAATTCCAGTTTAAAGCCAAGCATTCAGGGCAGAGGGGTTCCCATAAATGGACAGGTTTTATTCATTTCATTTGAAAAACCCTTTTGGCTGGCAAATGTTTGAGCCACTCTCCCTGCCACGCCTCTGTGCAGTGCAGCTCAGACCCGCGTATCCCGGCAAGTTTCTGATGTGGCCTCACCCCGCCTTTGTCCAGAGACAGAATCTTTTCCCTGTCTTCATTACGACTGCACTTACCATGCAGCCTGGAATCATGTTGGCCTTCTGTGCCGCAGGTGGGCAAGGCCTTCCCCACTTCACTTTGCTCCTAGCCTGAGTCTCTCAGGGCCAGATCGACAAAGGTATTTAGGCACCAAAAGGGGCAGACAGGTGCCTAGTGGGATGGACAAAAGCACCTAACCAGGTCAGGAGCCTGACTCACATTGGAAGTCACTGGTATTTCGGCACCTCACTCAATCAGGCACTTTTGAAAATCCCACTAGGAGACAAAATGTGTCAGGTGCCTTGATCCCAGTGATTTCCAGTGGGGATCAGGTGACTAGTCTGTTTCGGAGCTTTTGTCACTCTCATTAGGCACCTATCTGCAGCGTTAGATCCTTAAATACCTTTGTAATCTGGCCCTGATCTCCTTCACGGCCAGCACCTTCCAGATCTTTACCCACCGCTCCATGTCGCACGTCACCTCGTGCTTTTCAGATACAGCACCCAACACAGGCTCGCTTCAGATTCCCTCAGCAATTTCCTGAGCCACCCCCCTCATGTGTGAATCTTTCCAAAGGGGGATGTAGGACACTCCCAGTTATGAATGAGATTGCCAGTTCTGCTGTCCTCAGCAAATGCTACCACTCTCCATGCTGAGCGCTGGGTCACCAACTCCCCCTGTACCACCTCCGGTGCCTTTTTTGCAATGTAGTTCATTGCCAGGGAGGCAGATGCTGAAAGAAGCTTTATAGGAGTACAATGCACTGCCTGCTTGACCAGCCTGGACTGATGGAGCAAGAGCAGATTAGATAGATCCTCGTCTCCTTTTTCTAGGGAACATAACCTTTGTGCTCTAGGTTGGTATAAGACTAAGCCAACCTTTAACTGATGGGGTTAGGGACAAACTTCCCTCTTGGGCAGGGTATTCCTAGGGGGCTCGGCCACCTTCTTCTGAAGCAGCTGGTGCTGGCCACTGTTGGGAGACAGAATCCTGGACTAGATGGACCCCTGGTCTGGTCTGGCAATTCCTATGAACCGAGTGGAAAGGGATGGTTTCAAATGGCATTTCCAGGCCAAAGGCCCCAGCGTGCCTTAGATCACAGCAGGTGGTGAATGGATGAAGAAACAACAAGGAAGATTTAACTATTGGGACAGATTGCCAAGGGCACTTGGAGTCTTTCAGACAAGAGGGGGTGTCTCTAAAAGCTCCCTGCTAGCTCAGCCGGAAGCTCTGGGCTGGATGCAAGAATTGCTGAGTGAGGTTCTCTGGCCTGTGTGATGCAGGAGGTCAGACCATCAGAATGGTCCCTTCTATAATCAGACTGACTGCACAGTGGCCGTCCTCTGCTGAGACCTCTTCTCTCTAGAGGCTTAAGGAGAGGCTACTGCCGGTGTGGAAATAATTCCCCCCCCAGTCCTGCCAGATATCTCCCAACAGTACAGGGTTTGGTCCAGCTGCTGCAGAGGACTGGACCCCTCTCTAGGTCCCAGACTAGCAAACACAAGAGGGTTTGAAGACCTGAAGTAGATTCTTCTCTGGATGTTACCCAGGAGCCTGTCAGACCCCTATGGAACACCACAGCTTCTCCTCCTTGTGGGACAGGCCAGAGAGATGTGGGAACAGGGTGTGTGTTTCCTTGTCCCAATGGCAGCAGCAGCAACGAAGTCAGGAACAGTTCTGAAACTCTTCCTTCATGACCAATCAGGGGGCAGGGGGTGGTTTGCAGGACAGAGCAGGCAGCTCATTGATGTTGAGAATTGACACTGATGAGGAGAAAGACCCTCGTGGACACAAACTCAGGCAGCTAATCGCAGAATATCAAGGATGGAAGAGACCTCAGAAGGTCATCTAGTCCAACCCCCAACTCAAAGCAGGACCAATCCCCGGACAGATTTTTGCCCCAGATCCCTACATGGCCCCCTCAAGGATTGAACTCACAACCCTGGGTTTAGCAGGCCAATGCTCAAATCACTGAGCTAATGGGGGAAATCCTGGCTCTTGAGAATTTCACCATTGACTTTGGAGGGCTAGGATTCCACTCCAGGTGCAGAGTCCAGACCCAGCAGGTGGATGAACGAGGAGGACCAACCTGCCCAAACACCCTAACCAAGTGGGCAGCAGCCAAATACGTGTCCTGTTACCTTGCCACAAAATGGCATTTAAGGTGGTACTACCCGCTCGGCACTTTCTAGCCTCCCTTGGGGAAGCCGTAGAAGTGCAGGCAATCCCTGGTTACCTCTAACCCCGGAGCTATGGTTTGACATGGCATTCTCCCTAGACTGCAGGAGAGTGTTTGATACCTTTCCCGCCAGATCCAGCCTGTCATAAATATGAAGGGAAGGGTAACCACCTTTATGTATGCAGTAACATAAAATCCCTCCTGGCCAGAGGTACAGAATCACTTACCTGTAAGGGATTAACCAGTTCAATTAACCTAGTTGGCAACTGACCAAAAGAACCAATGGGGAAAAATGATATTTTCAAATCTGGGGAGTGGCGGTGGGGGGGAGTTTTTGTTAGTGCCCTTTTTGTTGGTTCGTCTCGGGACAAAGAGAGAGACCAAGCAGGTAAAGCAGCTCCTAACAAGATCCTGAAATAATACATCTAAAACTGCAGAAATTGAAAGTAATAGCAAGGAAATGCGTTAGATTATCTTTTGTTTTAGCTTGCGAATTTTTTCTATGCTAAGAGGTAATTTTATTCCAGTTTTGTAACTGGGAATCAGAGTTAGAGGGGAATCCTCTGTGTTTTAAATCTTTTTATTTACCCTGTAAAGTTATCTTCCATCCTGATTTTGCACGTATGATTATTTTTCTTTCTTTTTTTTTTTTTTAAATAAAATTCTGTTAAGAACCTGATTGATTTTCAGTGTCCTAAAAACCAGGGATTTGGTCTGTACTCACTTTGTTAACCTATTGGTTGGTATATTGTTCTCAAACCCCTCCCCCCACAAAAAAGGGGTGAAGGGGCTTGGGGGGATATTGGGGTGGGGGATAGGGCTCCAAGTTGTCCCTCCCTGAATGTTTGTTTAAATCACTTGGTGGTGGCAGCAATACCATCCAAGGATAAGGAAAGGAACCTGTGCCTTGGGGAAGTTTTTAACCTAAGCTGGTGAAATATTAGCTTAGGGGGTCTTTCATGCAGGCCCCCACATCTGTACCCCAGAGTTCAGAGTGGGGACGGAACCCTGACACAGCCTCTCCCACATAAGGGCAGGACTGAGAAGGTGGGTGTGCTTGATTTCCCACAGGGTTGACAGCTCTGGCTGCAGAGGCAGAATCCACTGACATCTGGAGGAGGCTGACCAACCACGGGCACGGAGTGACCATCTTGGGCTTGGGCCTTGGCTGACACCCTCCTGTTATGAAGAAGCAGGAAGGAACCCAGGTTGCTCATTCTTGGATGAGGGGAGGCTGGGCACATCCAGAACGGCTGGTGAGAAGGAGGTGATGCGGCACAGAGCCAGGGAAGTGGGGCACCATGCAGCGAGCTGGACTGGTCAGGGACTGGAGAGGCGACTCTTCTGGGTACAGATGAGTTCTGGGTCAGCCAAGAGAGGTTATCTAGTTAAGGAGATGTCATGGCTACAAGTTGAGATGCTCAAAGCGGACTTGGGCATTCAGACACACAATCCCATTGAAATTAACAGGGTTTGCATAGCTAAATTGCCAAGTCTGCTTTGGAAATCTCAGCTACTGGCCCTTTCTCCATCAAAGCTAGCAGGAGGAGGGATTCCCCCCAGGCAGGTCGTGTCTGCCCTTCCCTACTGTGTCATTATCTGTTGTGACTGGTGCTGCCTGCTCCAGAAACACCTCACAGCATCCCCGCTGCTCACAGTGCAGGTACATAGATCAGCTTCACTCCTTCAGCTGCTTGGGTGTGTCACAACACCCCAGCTGGGCTCTCCTACCTCCTGAGGGGCACAGGGAGGAATCTCAGCAAGCCTGGCACAGGAGGTCCTGAGTAAAGAGGAAACTGCAGGTGTCAGCAATACAGATCCCCAGAGACAACCCCAAGTCAGGCAGCCCAGGAGACAGGAGCCTGTCTCTGAAGGAGAGGGCAGGGCTGGGGCAGGCGAGGAGCCGGGGTCACCGCAATGCAACTGTCGAGACTGGAAGAGTATCAGAGGGGTAGCCGTGTTAGTCTGGATCTGTAAAAGCAGCAAAGAATCCTGTGGCACCTTATAGACTAACAGACGTTTTGGAGCATGAGCTTTCGTGGGTGAATACCCACTTCTTCAGATGCATGTGGTGGAAATTTCCAGGGGCAGGTATATATATGCTAGCAAGCAAGCTAGAGATAACGAGGTCAGTTCAATCAGGGAGGATGAGGCCCTGTTCTAGCAGTTGAGGTGTGAAAACCAAGAGAGGAGCAACTGGTTCTGTAGTTGGCAAGCCATTCACAGTCTTTGTTCAATCCTGAGCTGATGGTGTCAAATTTGCAGATGAACTGAAGCTCAGCAGTTTCTCTTTGAAGTCTGGTCCTGAAGTTTTTTTTGCTGCAGGATGGCCACCTTAAGGTCTGCTATAGTGTGGCCAGGGAGGTTGAAGTGCTCTCCTACAGGTTTTTGTATATTGCCATTCCTAATGTCTGATTTGTGTCCATTTATCCTTTTCCGTAGAGACTGTCCAGTTTGGCCGATGTACATAGCAGAGGGGCATTGCTGGCATATGACGGCGTATATTACATTGGTGGATGTGCAGGTGAATGAACCAGTGATGGTGTGGCTGATCTGGTTAGGTCCTGTGATGGTGTCGCTGGTGTAGATATGTGGGCAGAGTTGGCATCTAGGTTTGTTGCATGGATTGGTTCCTGAGCTAGAGTTATTATGGTGCAGTGTGCAGTTACTGGTGAGAATATGTTTCAGGTTGGCAGGTTGTCTGTGGGCAAGGACTGGCCTGCCACCCAAGGCCTGTGAAAGTGTGGGATCATTGTCCAGGATAGGTTGTAGATCTTTGATGATGCGTTGGAGGGGTTTTAGTTGGGGGCTGTATGTGATGGCCAGTGGAGTCCTGTTGGTTTCTTTCTTGGGTTTGTCTTGCAGTAGGAGGCTTCTGGGTACACGTCTGGCTCTGTTGATCTGTTTCCTTATTTCCTCGTGCGGGTATTGTAGTTTTGAGAATGCTTGGTGAAGATTTTGTAGGTGTTGGTCTCTGTCTGAGGGGTTAGAGCAGATGCGGTTGTACCTCAGTGCTTGGCTGTAGACAATGGATCGTGTGATGTGTCCGGGATGGAAGCTGGAGGCATGAAGGTAGGCATAGCGGTCGGTAGGTTTTCGATATAGGGTGGTGTTAATGTGACCATCACTTATTTGCACCTTGGTGTCAAGAAAGTGGACCTCCCATGTAGATTGGTCCAGGCTGAGGCTGATGGTGGGGTGGAAGCTGTTGAAATCATGGTGGAATTTTTCCAGAGTTTCCTTCCCATGGGTCCAGATGATGAAGATGTCATCAATGTAGCATAGGTAGAGAAGGGGTGTGAGTGGACGAGAGCTGAGGAAGCGTTGTTCCAGGTCGGCCATAAAGATATTGGCATATTGTGGGGCCATGCGGGTGCCCATAGCAGTGCCACTGATCTGGAGATATATATTGTCATCAAATTTGAAATAGTTGTGTGTAAGTATAAAGGCACAGAGCTCAGCAGCCAGTTGTGCTGTGGCATCGTCAGGGATAGTGAGACTGGAAGAGGCGATGCTTTCTGCACTGTCCTATCTCATGGAAATACTAGCTCCCACGGCAGTGCTGGACATGAGGGGCAGGCGGAGGCCAGGGCTTGGTTTCCTTGCTAGAGATTCCAAACAGTTCTAGACACTTACAGTGACGGGGCATAGGGTCCCCGATGAGCCACTTGTCTAGGTACGGCAGAGCAATGACTAGCTGCCTCCTTGGGAAAGCCATGAGCTGTGTCACGGTGTGGCACTGGCGCTATGACTCGGCAGCTACCTAACTGGACTTTAAAGGAAGGCACCTGGGCCATATAAATGGGGCAGAGAGCGGGTCAGTCAGGAAGAGGGCGGGTGAGAGCTGCAGAGACCCAGACAAAGTCCCTGAAGGAAGCTGTAAGAGGGTGTTGGGGGAAGGCTGAAGACAGGAGAGCAGCAAGAGAAGTTGGCTGGCTGGTTGTCCCCAAGCCAGGGCTAGAGGAATGGAGAGGATTGAAGGCAGAAGAGCAGCAGAGGGAGCTGCCTGTTGATGTCTAAGTTGGAAAGCGGAAGCCAAGGGCCAGACAGGGCTGAAGGCAGGGAAGCAGCAGGGGGCTAACCCATGGGCATATCCATGCCAGGAGAGGTTAATGGACCGGGGGGGGGGCGGTGATTGTGAGAATGATCTCCCAGACATGTTCCCAGCAGAGGGGTGGTGGGAGCGTTGCGCTCCACTGGTGCAGGAAGGTGCTGTATTTGCTGCACACTTGGCTGTGAAGATTAAGAAGAAAAAACACCCAATAGTGACAGTGCTGAGTAAAGGCAGCAGGCAACCTGGATGTTTTGGAAGACCTTGTGATAGTAGCTGTAGAAGCTTCCCCGTCCCATCGGTAAGGGTCCAAGCAGAGCATGAAGCCACTACTGAAATGGAGACCTGGGCAGCCATTGTTGCTAAGATGTTCCATGCTCTTTTTCCTAGGGGATCCTGTGGTGAGATACTGCCCTCTGCTGCACAGTTGCTTCACTGGATCATAAAGCTGCTGTAATCTCATTGAGGACTTTAGCCAATGCAACCAAATGTGCAGAGTGGCTTGGCCGTGACCTGGACTTGCCTCCTCCCTACAGATGGGAAACTGCATGATAGGCTTTAAAAAATTGTTTTCCTGGTATTTACTGTGATGGTTACATTTGTACAAAAATCAGCATGGCCAGAAAAGACCACTAGATTCAGTGAAACGGGGGGGGGGGGGGGGGGGGGAGTCACCATGGAGAACCTCAATCAGTGCTTCTGCCATTCCAAAGGCAGCAAAGAACCCCCCACCACTGAAAAGCACCCAGCAAATCAGAGAAGCTGCTAGAGCAATCTACATATTGTTTTTTGATTCTTAATCTTCACAGCCAAGCGTGCAACAAATATTACAGCACCTTCCTGCACCAGTGGAGATAGGAGCTGGCTCTGCCCTGTCTCTATCGGCTGACTCTGCAGCCCTTTGTTGGCAACAAAAGTGCAATCCATATTTGCCTAATGGTGGAATACAATTTGCATAGCAACAAATGCAATACTGCCTTCAGCAGCCAACACTGCACATAGACCTCTGGGTCTAACCCCTGACGTTAATCTATGGGCAGGGGGTGGATAAAAGGTGCAGAGGGAGCGGTGATGGGGTCTAGCACTATGTTTGTCATGAGAAATACCGTCTGCGGGAGTTGATCCCCCTGCAGTGCATTCTAGGGTCCAGGTGGCCTGGAGAGGACAGAGAAGTTCTCCAAGAACCCAGGGATGTCCCCAGACTGCTCTGAGGAAGATGCAGGGTTTGGGGTGATGTGCCATTGAGGGGACACAAGTACCCTTCATCCACTGGCAATGAGCTTCCCTTTGTAGGGGGTGTACGTTACACGCTGGCTGAGCAGACCCAAGTGAGCTGCCCTCCATGAAGGCCTTGGAGAACAGGAGGAAGCGGGAGCACCAGCATGCTCAGAACTGACAGTCTGGCAGCCTCTGCTATCTCCTCCGGTGCTCTACTCTCCAGTTGTATACTGGGGGCAGGATCAATGGATACATGGCCCTCAAGCCCTGGATGCCACGTAACATGGGAACGGGCACCCTAAGCCCTCGCTAAATGGTACAAAAGCAGCACTGGGCATTTGCCTCCTTTTCAGACACTCAGTCTGCCGGCATAGCCAAAAGAAAGGCAGGGCACTGGTGCGAGCAGCTCAGACTTGCCGGGATGGTGAATTCATTAGATAATTCCCTGAATAGCCCAGGACCCATATTGACCAGAGCAGTGGACTGGGGCATGGTCCCGCCATGCTCCAATGGGAGAGGGAAAGGAGGTGACATACCCAACATGGCAAAGAGGGAGTGAGCACACAAGGGAGCTTACCCGCTTGGGTTTGGCCCAAGCGCCAGGCCTACAAGAGGCTGATGCTGCCAGGTTCCCCAGTCTTGGCTCCGTGGGTGAGGGCAGGGCTATAGCTGTCACATGGGTCCTGTGCGAAGGGCCGCATTGCTGCACTCTTACAAAAAATGGCGCCGCAGCTGAGCTCCAGGCCAGCAGGAGCTCCTGCTGGGAGGGCTCACAGGAGCAGAGCAAGGGAGCATGGGATTAAACTCAGGCCACTGGGACATGGTGGGATTTCCAGCCTGTCTGTGGATGGGAAGCTGGTCTGGTTGTGGGCTCATGATATGCTGGGGGGGGAGGGCAGAAAAAAACTGAGAGTAATAAGCCCCCTCCCATTATTAGCGCAAATAACAAGCCCCCTGTTCCGCTGCTCCCCAAGCATTCCTTCTACCCTTCCACTGCTTGCTGGCCTATTCTGTGCATCCTGTCTGATGCTCCGGACTGCTGGGGTGATGTGATCGAAGACCCAGGGGGGAGGGGCACAGGAACACTTGGGGACCTTTTCCCCATTAGCTCCTTGCTAACTGGCCCATCCTACTCAGGCACAGGGGGCGAGAAAGCACAGTGGGTTTGAGAAACAGGACTGTGTCCCTGACAGCGCAGCCCCAGCCCCTCCTCCACCTCCCTGTTTGATGCCTGCTAGCCAGGGCCTGCTGAAAAAGGATGGAGGAGAGGGTGGGCGCAGCACCCTGGCGAGAGGCCTGTCCTGCCACCCCCAGTGGAGGGAGATCAGGATTCCAACCATGATGCCCCAGCTGGACCCTGCTGGGTGACACCATCTTTTCTATCAACCGCTGAGTGGCAGAAGATGAAAACACTTCAAGTGTCAGTCGGACCCCACAACCTCTGGCTGGTGTGCAGACACACACACCCACAGTCCCCTATCCTGCCCCCAGTCACAATCTGCCCCGCCCCCTGCCTATCCCCAGGCACCCCTGCCCCTCCTTCCACCTCCATTTTCTGGCTACACAATTCACAAGTTCTCCAGTCCAGCCTGAAGATGAAAGGGAGGGGGCAATCCAGTCTTGGAAGGGGAAAGAAAAGGAGATGGAGATTTCATTCTCCTCTCCCTGTGCCATCAGCCTACTTGAGTCAGCGGAGCCAAGATCTCACACGATATTGCATGTGGTTGGGTCATAGCAAGCCCGGCTCCCAGCAGGACTCCATGTGTGGAAGCAGAAACAGGCACCATTCGATGGGCTCAGTCTGCACTGCTACAGACTAGGGACTGAGCGGCTAGGCAGCAGTTCTGCAGAAAAGGACCTAGGGGTTACAGTGGACAAGCAGCTGGAGGTGAGTCAGCAGTGTGCCCTTGTTGCCACGAAGGCTAATGGCATTTTGGGCTGTATAAGTAGGGGCATTGCCAGCAGATCGAGGGACATGATTATTCCCCTCTATTCGGCATTGGTGAGGCCACATCTGGAGTATGGTGTCCAGTTTTGGGCCCCACACTAAAAGAAGGATGTGGAAAAATTGGAAAGGGTCCAGCGGAGGGCAACAAAAATGATTAGGGGGCTGGAGCACACGATTTATGAGGAGAGGCTGAGGGAATTGGGATTGTTTAGTCTGGAGAAGAGAAGAATGAGGGGGGATTTGATAGCTGCTTTCAACTACCTGAAAGGGGTCCAAAGAGGATGGATCTAGACTGTTCTCAGTGATAGCAGATGACAGAACAAGGAGTAATGGTCTCAAATTGCAGTGGGGGAGGTCTAGGCTGGATATTAGGAAAAACTTTTTCACAAGGAGGGTGGTGAAGCACTGGAATGGGTTACCTAGGGAGGTGGTGGAATCTCCTTAGAGGTTTTTAAGGTCAGGCTTGACAAAGCCCTGGCTGAGTTGATTTAGTTGGGGATTGATCCTGCTTTGAGCAGGGGGTGGGACTAGATGACCTCCTGGAGGTCCCTTCCAACCCCGATATTCTATGATTCTATGATCCCTGGCACACTGAGACCTCATCAGTTCCTCCTTCCACACGTCCATTCCACCCCCTACCATTCCTTTCCCGAACGGAGAAGTGCTTTCTGACTGCCCAGCATGCAGAGTGTGGTGAGAAAGGAACACTGCTCAGGCACAGATAGCACCTCAGCCTGGCCCCTGGAAAGCTATAAAGGGGACAGGTCATATAAAAGCCCATCCCCAGTGGGACCCCAGCCCTACACAGGGGTACTTTTCATTTTGGAAATGCCTGACACCCCATCGAAGCTAGCACCACGGAGAGGGAATCCAAATGCCGTCGGGTCTGACGCAGCAAACTTCAGGGCTTCCCCGCTCCCCCAGCCCAGCGCTAGTGTAAGCTCAATCTGCAGCTCAATCCTGCCATCCCCAAAGACAATGGCACTGCTCCGAGCCACCACTCATGGTGCACGGAGAGAATCCAAGAGAGTAGGAAACAGAGCAAGCCCATGGATCGTTTCTATGGCCCAGTGTGGCAAGTGCGGCTGCTCTGCAGTGCCCCTAAGGAACCACGTGCGGGATTGCAGGTGCTCCCTGCCTTCGTTGGTAAGTTGTGGCCACCTGCTTGGAGCAGGGTGACCCGTGACCTAAGCACTGCATGTCTCTCTCAGTTAAACAACAGCATGAACTCAGGATTTGGCTGTCTGCATTTTTAAGTACGGGGTGAAAAGAAACCCTCAAATGCAAGCACTTAATTGTAGCACTTGAGGGCAAGGCCTGACCTGGCCCTGAGGTTCTGGGCTAGCACTGAGGAGCTCCTCCTCCTTCCCAGTTCCCCCAGCTCTGCCACTGAGAAGAAGCAAGCCAGCCTTGCTGGCTGGTCTGCTGGCTGTCTTGCTGGTAGCCTGGTCTGAGTGGATTTTCCCAGAGCAAGGGAGGGAACCGATGCCTCCTGCAGGGGGCAGAGAAGGCCTGATCGATCCCGTCGCACCTAGGAAGCCGGTATGCAGTGCATCACAGGACAGCAAGGCAGTCTGTGGCCAAGCCTGAAGTCATTACCTCGTATGTACACTGTCCGCAAATGTCCCGCTTCTGGTCTTTAGCTGGTCAACCTCCGACCTCAGTTTGTCAATTTCATCTGACAACCTTCTCTGTTCAGAATGAAACGAGAGAGAGGAGGGGAGGTTAGTCTGTACTGAGCAGCTAAGCTTTTGGGGAATCTAGTTTCTCTTCAGTTAAACCTATTTAAAAAAAAACAAAACCCAAACACTAGTCCCAGGCTCTAGGTGTCTTCAATGTGTCTGTAAAGCCAAGGGGAATGCAGGCAAGGGTAAATGATAACACTAGGGCCCGTTCAGGGACAGCTGGGTGCGTTATAGTGGGAACAGATAGATGCATACGCAGGAAAACAATGGGAATCTCTTGTTAGTTTGTTACATGAAGGAGAACTGACCCCACTTGGATCTCCAGCTTTCACCCCGTGCCTTGCCATGTGAAGGTTTGCACTTACCCCAGCAAAAGGGCTGACAGCAAGGAATCCGCACTGGCAGGGAATCCCACTGCCAGCCAGCCAGCCAGCAGCTCTTTCCTAATCAGAAACTTGCATCTGGACTAAGTGGCCTCGTTATAATTTAATAGCTGCCAACGCAGAGGCCACAGCTCAGCAAGGAGGCAACACAGACTGGAGCGGAGCCAGGAAACCATTATCGCTGCATGACAAACTCCTGCCTTCCTAGCAGGTTGCAGTCACATCCCATCAAGTCACTGCTAATGAGGCCAGATGCATCAGCAATGACTAGACAGGATGTTAGTGTAAATGGAGAAGGACCAAGTGACACCATCGCACCAGGCTCCAGTCCTATGTGCAAACAGATCAAAACTTGGGTTTCTCTGAATGCTTCTTCCGCTAAGCATGGAGCACCATGTCAGTTCCCAAACATCCAGTTCCCTGCACTGCCCTGAGCAGTCACAGCCCTTCGAGGGCGAATCAGCTTTGAGACTACAACAGCTAAGGTCATGGTCTTACATCCCGAGGGGTCAGGGCGTGGCAGGCAGCATAGAAGAGGAAGGGCTAGGTGAGAGCAGTCCAAGGATAGTTATGAGCGACGCCCGGGGATGAAAGCAGGGCTTCTTAGACCCTACACTGCAAGGGAGAGGCAATGTCCTGCTCCTGATCTTCAAGGCCTTCTGCAGGCTGGGCTGAGATCAATTCTCATGCCGAGATGGAGCGGGCTCCTAGGGACGAGGCAAGCCACCTGGGAACAGGGGATGCAACTTCCTTGGCAGATAGCCCTAGGCTGTGGAACCCCTTTTAGCAAGCACCAAGATAGTCCAGGAGACTCACCCTATGAAAACTTCACCTGCTTAGCAGGGCTTTCCTCAGAGCCTGTGAGTTATTCTGCAAATCCCCCTCACATAAACTAGGAGGAAGGGGCAGGGAGCAAGAATCAGCTGGCCAACTTTTACGCTCTCTTTGGAAGTGGCATGGTTATACCGGGGACGAGTGCAGGATAAATCTTTAGATAGCTTAGACTGGAGAGCATGTGCCTGTTAAATAAAACCAGGGGCTGGTGGGACTCGCAACTTTCACCCACGCCACGGCATGGTTTTATTTATGGGACTCGTGCTGCTGGGTGTTTTGGGATCCTGGCTCTTGCACCCGTAACTAGGGTGTTTCCAATAGGTGGGGCTGCCACGGGCATGGGACTGGGAATGAGGCAGCATGATCGCTGAGGCAGCCCCCGGAGTGGCACGTACCTTGTCATGCTGCTGCACCTCGATCTGCTTTTGGGTGCTTTCCAGCTCTTGCAACAACGTATTCTTAAACACAAAAAATGAAAGAGAGAGAGAGTCTGTTTAGCTCAATCAGTGGACACGTGCCCACACAGTCGATGCTGAGCCTCAGAGGGGGCCGGGCTGATGGACACACGTCAGAACAGAAGGTGACGTTCTCCAGACGCTCAGCTGGCAGCGATTGGCAGTGGGAGCGATCGCACGGACAGATTCACCTTGGCAATAACTAGCTGCGGCATCAACCATCTGCTTTAAAATCCCTTCCTCGGGTACTCGCGGCTACCGCAAACTGAAGTGTGAATAAACAATATCTGAAAACTGCACACCCCTGCCCCAGGCCTGCACTGGGCTGCCCCAGGCCATGAGAAGAATATACGATGGGAAGGGAGCTCTGAGGCCATCGAGTCCAGTCCCCGCTATCACAGGCAGCCCTGTCATATCATCTCCTTCTTAAACTTACCAAGCTCCATCTTCACACCAATGAGGTTCCTTCCCTCACTGCTCCTAAAGAAGAAATATCCCCTAGTCCTGAAACGAAGGGTGAGCAATCCGGCATGTGCCACAGACAACCGCCCCTTCCCCCGGCCCACTATGTGCCTCATCCCTGCCCCTCACGCTGTGGGAGTCTCGCCTAGCTAGCCTGTATGCTCTTTGGGGCAGGGACCTTCTGCTCCCTGGCAGCGTCCAGCATGGTGGCCGGTAGGTGCAACCACAATACGGATAATAGCTAATAACACTGAATTGGGACTGCTAGCAACTGGCCTGGGAGGTGGCAGGTAAGATCTGCAGAGCTGCCCAATGCCCGTTAGAAAGGGATGACCAATCCGACAGGGGGGGTTGGAAATCCTAGGCCTGGTTTTTCCAGCCCTTCTGCTCATTTCTCCCCTGTGCAGAGGCTGCAAAGCTGTACTCTCCACAGAGCCGTCATGGTCTCCCTTTGTGCCTCACACTGCAGTTGGTACCTTTTCCTCCAAGGCTGCCATCCGCTCCTTCAAGTGAAGCTGCAGCCGCTCATTGGACTCGCTCAGCAGCCGATCCACCGTGTCAGACAGCCGCTTGTTATGCTCCTCGTTCATCTTCTCTCGCTGCCGGGCCTGCAGTGGCAAATGGCAATCAGCTGCCCGAGCCCCTGGAGCTGGGCGCACTGGGGGATGCTTTTCAAATGGTTCTTTATCGGAGTCGGGAAAGGCCCAGCCCATCTTTAGTTAGGTTAGATAAATGTCTATCCGGGATGATCTAGACAGTATTTGGTGCTGCAGTGAGGGCAGGGGACTGGACTCGATGACCTCTCGAGGTCCCTTCCAGTCCTAGAATCTATGAATCTCCTAACCAACATAGGCCCCTACCAAGCACTGGGACCGTTTCCAGGCCATCATTAGCTAAAAGAACCTACTGAATGTGAACCTGGCTGAAACTGCTACCACTTGGTCTTCCTGAGCCTACAGAGAACCTGACCAGGTGTTACGTGTCCCACTGATGTCAATGGGGGCTGACTCTGAACCCTAATGATGACATGTTGTGTGACACCATTAGCTATTTTGCTGCTGGTGGCTTTAGCACAAGCGCACAGCTTCCTCACTGGTGTTGGATGCAGTGGTGGATACTGGGGCAGCCGGTCGCTGTCAAGGGGTGCAGGGGTGGGGAACTAGGAGTTCACGACACCACTAAAATTTCTAATGACTTCCAGCCTTACCCACCACGGGGAATGAAAGAGGAGATGCATCCCGTGCACACCTGGTCCAAAGCCTCTCAGCTCCTGGCTGTCAAAATGCCCCTGCTGCCTTCTCCCCAAACTGCCAGCCTCCCCTGAGCAGCAGAGAGGCCAGCCCAAAACAAAACGAGAGTCCTCAGCCCTGCAGACAACGCAGGGGGAGCTGTTACCACAGGGGTCGCTGCTCTCCCATGCTGTGGCTTGGAGGGGAACCTCTCCCTCTGCTGTTTGCTCTCCCTTACTATAAACCCTGCCCCCTGCCATTCCTGTGATGCACGTTATCAGCACAAAGTACACAGACACCTGCGAGGAACATAAAATACAACCTGAATCAGGTGAGATGCTGGCAGTGCCATGGCCAGGCGCTAGGCAGGAAGGACAGGCAGGGGCCATCCAGCCTGCTCCAGTTCAGAACACAGCAGCACGTGCCTGTAGCTCCAAGCTCCCAGACAAACACTTCCCTGCTACCACTCAAGTAAGGAAACCTGCCTGGGTGTCAGTGACCCTCCTGGACAGTGGTGTGGGCAGGCTGGATTACAGAGCAAGCGGCGTGGCTCAGCTGGGAGGCGGGCACGTTCACATGGTCATTCTAAGCCCCTGTTTTCAGACTCTCACTAACCGCCAGAAATAAGCAAAGATTTAGGTCGAAATCCTTCCAGGCCCAAGAGCAGGATTCACACAGGACTCTGCTGAGTTTTGAGTTACCAGAGCAGAGATTTTATTTATTTATTTGTATGCTTTAGCTCTTGCTCTTGGGGCACGCAGAAGTGCCTAAATTTCCAGGCTTCAGACTTCTGAGAGCTGACTGGCCTCTTTAAAAATAACAAGGGACAGAGCCGAGGCGCACAGGGAGATTATCACTAACATCAGAGGATTAGAAGGACAACCCAAGGAGAGCAGCTCACCTCTCCACATGCTTTAGAAAGGTGGGCCGGGATCCTGATCCCCACCTGGGGCCTAGATGGGGGAGACTCATTGGGTCTCAGGCCATAAACAAGTGTCTCAGGCTGTTCATTCCTGGAGAAGAGGACTCTTTGTAAGTCGGTGTCGGAATCACAGGGGCATCTGGCCAGGGGCAGATGGAGCTGGTGAGCTCCCATCTGAGAGCTCTCCCTGTCATCCTCGAGGCTTCTCCACATGGCTACCCTATTGTCCTGCAGCTCCCCCCATGCCTGTGAGCCCTGCCGAGCTCTCAGCAGAGCTTTCCCTTGACCCCAATTCCTCCCTGTCTCTCCACACAGTTCACCCAGCCTGCTGCTGTCGCTGGGCCATGCGCTTGGCTGGCTGGTTTGACAGCAGCTGGAGGTTCTAACCACGTAACACGCACTTGGCAGGAAATCTAGAACACGGTTTCCCAATGCTTCTTGTTCTAGGTTTGCCCATGACCGAGAGCCAGTCAGGGGTGGGGAAAAGCAGCCATATCCAGTCCCCATTTCTCCACCACACTCATTGCTTCTGCCAGGTGAGGGAGCCCCTCCGCTTAGACCAGCCACGGCCCCACTGGGGCGACCCCACCAGCCAGCCTGAGATTGTTGTGTGCACAGCACAAGTTTACTTCTGGGGCTGGACTCCAGTAAGCTGAGTACATGATACTAGTTTAGGGCCTGACCCTTTACAGTCAACTCAAGCTCCCTGCAGGGATTAAGCAGGCAAGTGAAGGAGTAGGTGAATTAGGATCTTCCGATGCAGAGAAGATGCTCAGCAATTTAAACAGTGCTTCCTGCATGCAAATAGTCTCCCCATGCCACAGGCTATAGGCCCGTTCTCCTCTCACCTGCCCTGTTCTGCACCATTGTGGATGCCCTGACTCCAACAGCGTTACACCTGTGAGAGCAGAGAAGAATCCCATGCACTGCTACAGACTAGGGACCAACTGGCTAGGCAGCAGTTCTGCAGAAAAGGACCTGAGGATTACAGCAGACGAGAAGCTGGAGATGAGTCAGCAGTGTGCCCTTGTTGCCAAAAAGGCTAATGGCATTTTGGGCTGTATAAGTAGGAGCATTGCCAGCAGATCGAGGGACGTGATCATTCCCCTCTATTTGACATTGGTGAGGCCTCATCTGGAGTACTATGTCCAGTTTTGGGCCCCACGCTACAAGAAGGATGTGAAAAAATTGGAAAGAGTCCAGCGGAGGGCAACAAAAATGATTAGGGGGCTGGAGCACATGACTTATGAGGAGAGACTGAGGGAACTGGGATTGTTTAGTCTGCAGAAGAGAAGAATGTGGGGGCAGATTTGATAGCTGCTTTCAACTACACTTCTACCCTGACATAACGCTGTCCTCAGGAGCCAAAACATCTTACTGCGTTATAGGTGAAACCGCGTTATACTGAACTTGCTTTGATCCTCTGGAGCGCGCAGTCCCGCCCCCCTGGAGCACTGCTTTACCATGTTATATCCGAATTCATGTTATATCGGATCATGTTATATGGAGGTAGAGGTGTACCTGAAAGGTGGTTCCAAAGAGGATGGATCTAGATTGTTTTCAGTGGTAGCAGATGACAGAACAAGGAGTAATGGTCTCAAGTTGCAGTGGGAGAGGTTTACGTTGGATATTAGAAAAAACTTTTTCACTAGAGAGTGGTGAAGCACTGGAATGGGTTACCTAGGGAGGTGGTGGGATCTCCTTCCTTAGAGGTTTTTAAGGTCAGACTTGACAAAACCCTGGCTGGGATGATTTAGTTGGGGATTGATCCTGCTTTGAGCAGGGGGTTGGACTAGATGACCTCCTGAGGTCCCTTCCAACCCTGATATTCTATAATTCTAGGAAGCAGGCCCAGGACTCTAAGGTGGTACATAGATAGATCAAATAGATGGAGCAAGACTACCATGCAACTAGCATGATGGGGCAAAGCCCAAAAGACTAGGTGTTGAGCAACCCAGGAGCAGGAGAACAGGCCTCTGTTTACTCTGTATGGCTTCAGACACAGAGATTATCAGGGCTTTCCCCCCGGTATGGGAGGCAACATTCTCTTGGTGTCCAAGCATAGGACTGGGAGTCAGGAGATCTGGGTCATATTCCCAGCTGTGCTAGTGGCTCAGTGCTGGGCCTCAGGAAAGCCATTTCCTCTTACTGGGCCTCGGTCTTCTCATCTGTAAACCGGAGATGATAATTCTTTCCAACCTCACAGGGCTGGGGGCATGGATTAGCGTTCATGTCGTGCTCCCAGTCAGTGTCACTAAAGATCCCACCAGCAGACCAAATTCAGTGATGAACACTGGTCACCTGGCGTATGAGACATGTTGTGCATACACTAAGAAGAATTCAGTCCTCCCAGAGACCGGCCCTGTTTAGACTAGGGAAAAAGGTGTGTGTGTGTGTGTGTGTGGTGAGAGAGGGGTTATAAATGAAAGGAGCTCAGTGCCTTTGACATCCTTCTGAGCACCAAGGGTAGGTGCAGTTTAACACCCGGACATTTGAGTAACCCTAACGGGTAGCCTAGATAAAGCCAGAGAGATAAAGCAAAGATGGCATGAGAGTTTCCCCATCTCTCACCCAGAGCTCCTCCCACAACGCCCCACAAGCACCTCCTTCCACAGCCCCACACAGAGCCACCCGCGTCTTCTGCCGCTTCGCATTCCCAAGAGGAGATGACACAAACGGGAGCGGAGGAGCAGCAGCCCAGCCAATGTCCACGGCAGCGGGTGACTCCTGTATCGGTGGAGCTTACCCTCGCCAGCTCCTGGTTCTTCTCCTCCAGCTGACTCTCCAGCTGCCGCAGATGCTCCTCGATACTCCCGTGCCTCTCCTCTGCCTAGGAAAATCCAAGGAAGCTTCTAGGAGAAGCCAGCACATAAGGCTCCAGAGAGCTGTCATCCTACTTAGGAACCGCACTGACCCACCAGAGATGGCAATGGGATTTCAGTGCACCCCGGCACTGGGACCGACGGGACTCCCGTGGTGTCCCCAGGCACATCAGCTGGAATCGCTCACTGAGTGGGCAGTGACAGCTCTCCATGGGGGGTTTGAGGGCTGGGCGGCCCTCACAGGGGGCTCAGCTGGGCTTTGTGCACTGGCTCTTGGGCCTGGCATTAGAGTGCTGAAGTACCCCTGGTTCAAACTGCTCTGCACCAAGCAATGATGAGAGCAGGCAACTAACTCCTGCTTATCTGGGGCTTGGTGTTCTCCCTGCCCCCCACCAGGCCTTGTCCCACACATTTCCAGGAAACTGCTCTGCAACAGGGGAACCCTTCTCCTCGCTTGGCGTGGGCTCCCTCTCTCCCCAGCTTCGGGGTGGGGTTGATCCCTTCAGCATGAGCCTGCAGGCATCCAGCTGTGGCTGCCCCATGGAAGCTGGGGGAGCCCGGGGCAGCCATGGCTGGGCACAGCCTGCTGAGCACCCTCAACAAAGGCCAGCAGAGTCTGGCAGCGTGAGCTGGTGAGGGTCAGGCAGCCAGGCAGAAGCAGGGACACAGAGGAGGCTGATGATGACACACAAAGGAGTTTGTAAAGACAAAGGCCATAGTGGCTGCTGCACCCCACCCATCCCTGGGGCAGTCCCAGCTCTGCCTATCGTGGGCGTCTTAGACACAATTCTGCCCTGTTAAGGGGTCCTAGAGGCCGAATGCCCCAGTGATTCCTGCTGGGTGTCTGGGCTGGTGCACACCCTGGCAGGCACCAGATGCCAGAACTAAACTGGGGTGTGGCAGATGCACTGGAGGCACTGGGTTGAGGGACCCAGACACCTACACATCCCAGAGCTGCAGGAGCTCAGGCAGCAGGAAGGGTGGGGTGGCCCTGGCTGCCTAAGCCACACCTCCTTTCTGCCTGCACTCCCCCACACCTCATCCCCAACACCACCCACATTAGTTCAGGCCACAGCCCCACTAGCAACACCCAGCTCCCCACCACCACCGTGGGGTTATTTGGCCCCACTCTTCACAGAGCCTCGCAATGGAGCCCAATCTCTAGCAACTTCTGAAGGCACAGACCCAGGAGGGGCCTCTCTGCTCCTCTCTCTAACACAGAGTAACACAGCCACCCCCGCTCTGGCACACATATCCATAATGCCCCTTCACTTAATGCTTTCAAAGGCATTGGTGTTCTGCCACAGCGAGAGTCATGCACTATCCAGACAACCTCTGAATGGGCAGTGGATCCTCTCAATTCCGTGCTAGGGTTGAATGGCCTGTGTTAGACAGGCGGTCAGACAAGGGGATTAACAGGTCCTTCTGACCCAAGAATCTAGGAATAATGGGGAGCGGGGGGTGTTCCCTGGGAAGGGTCCCAGCAGGGCCTGGCAAGGTCCTAGCCCCCTACTCCAGCTGCCCACTTACCTTGGTAAGGGCTGCTATCCTCTGGGCAAGCTCTGCTTCCACCTCCGGCAGTGTCTCTGCCTTCCTCATGGTTTGCTGCAGTTTCTGCTCGGCCAGCTCCAGCAGCTCCTGGAGGTGCCGAGCCTTCTCCTCACACTGCAGGACAACACAGAGGAGACGCACTTAACACGGAGCCGTCTATACTCCGTATTGTCCAGATGACACACGGACAAGCAGACAGAAAGGACCTGGGAAACCTGCCCTCCTTAGCTGGGTGAATTTCAGGGCCCCTCCCAGAGGGTTCATGGAAAGCACCAAACTTGGCTAGTTTCCCTCGACAAATATTGCCAGCCTGGGTCAGACCAATCGACCAGTCTCCTGGCTACAACATATCGGCTGCAGAAGAAAGCACAAGGATCCCACTAGTGGGCAGCTGTGGAATTACCTGCCCATGTGGGAAGTTTCTTCCTGACCTCTGGTAGTTGTGATTGGCTGTGGATGTTTTCACTATCCATAGAAAGGGATAACTCCATCCTGAGTCCTGCTGAGTTCTTGATCTCAATTATTTTATGGAGTGGTGAGTTCCACGGGTTAATTACACAGGATGGAAAAACTACCCCCTCACAATACTTTGGCTAGCTCTAGGTATCAGCTGGGCTGGCAGTTGGGTCTAAACTGCCCAACCTCTGCAGTGACATCCCTGCTGAGATTTCCCCGACTTCAGTCCCTTTCTCAGCAGTGGCAACGGCTGCGTCTAATTAACTGGAGCGGGCTGAGCTCAGCATGGCACCTGAACCTGCAGAGGGAGGATGTGAAGGACATGGCAATACCTGTAATATTTTATGAACATTATATATGCTATCTGTTTGGATGGTGTTGTTTGCAATCTTGTTACAAGGGATTAATTCAAGCAGGGGTTACTTGCAAGAAAGAGGACAATCGCTTCAGACAGCCCAATTTACCAGTACTTAAAAAGATAACACAGGTGTAATTTGAATTTGAAGTTTTAAGTCTGACCATGGGAGTTCAACCGTCCGGCAGGTAACCAAAGGATCTAGGCGGAAAAATTGGAGCAAAGAACTTTGAGGGATACAAGGAAAGTCCACGAAGGACTGGGCAGAGAATGAGGTAAAGATTGCTGGAGGGAAGGCTGAACTCCAGTCCACAGAGGTTGGGGTGTCTGGGACAAGTTAGCCCCTGCCTCAGCCGAGCTGAGAAACTCTGACAAGTACCCAAGGCGCTATGGAGCAGGGACCTGGTCAGTGAGTGGGAGAACTGTGGGGTTACAGCTAGCTCTGGATCCATGACAAAGGGCTTCCAGTGAAGACGCACTGCTGATCGGCATGTGGGGGTTGACTCCCGACTGGGCAGGCAGGCATCTCCAGACAGGATGTTCAGCTGAGAGGAAGGACGAGGGCTTCCAGGCAGCTACCGAGTCTGCAACCTCCCAAGCTGTTTCTTGTGCACACGCTGCTCCTGAAACACCGAGGAGAGCCCAGTACCTGGCGATGCAGAGACTCTTTGTTGGCCAGCTCGTTCTCTAGCTTGTCGTTGAGATCGTGGATGGAGGTGGCTTCTCTCTGGGCAGCCAGGTAGCGCTTCTCCAGTGTGGTGATCCTCTCCTCCATGTCGTCCTTCTGAGCCAGAGCCTGTGGGAACGGGGCATCAGCAGAGTCATAGAGATCCACAAGCCCATGGGCCACTACCCCTAAGCCTGAGCACGTAAGGGGGAGCCCTGGCACGTGCCAGAGAGGGGCTTAAAGCAATAGGAGCTAATAGGACAGGGCTTGACAGCAATCAGGGGTCACGGTCATGCCAACAGACCCTCCTGTGCAGAGTAACCTGAAAACCCCTATCCAAGTGTAAAGCCCTGGGGAGAAACCAGCCCATCGCTCCCTGTGTCCCTCCTCTCCTCCACATTCCCCTTCCCCAGCCGAGGGCCCACTGCTCACAGGAATGCAGCGAGCGGAGGGGGAAGGGGTGGAGAAGAGAAGGGATGTGGTCAGTGGCGGGGACCTTGAGGAGGAAGGGGCGGAGCAGGGAGGGGAAGAGGTGGGGTGCAGGCAGGGCATCCCTCGCCTATTATACCCGCCGCCTATGCGGCAAAGATCCCTCCTGTAGCAAAGCGCCTGGAAGCCGAACTGGTCAATATCTGCCCGGCTGTTTGAAGCTGTCTCGTACTGTTAAGAGCACAGGGATTGATAGCATGGCTGGAGCACAAGCATCTGACCTCTCGCAGATCCCTTTGGTACTTGCTGCTTATCTCTTCTGATTTGATAAGATCCTTCCTGGCGGTGCCTAGATCCTCTTCCAGCTCGGCAACACTGGCCACCAGCCCCGCCAGCCGCTCTTTAGCCTGCGTGAGCTCGAAGTTCTGCTTCTCCAAGAGCTCCTGCAGCTCCACCACCCGACTTGCCTCGTCGTTGGGGTGGATGGAACCATTAGGGAGTCTCTGCAAAACCACAGGACAGAAAGTTTTAGCACTGAGGTGGAGCAGCAGCTCCTCGAGCTTGGTAGCTGTACCAGACCTACTGGCTGGCATCTTACAGAGGGCCTAGAGAATTGCCTGCATGGCAGCTGGCCAAGCTGGCTAGTGGAGAGCTGATGGAGGGTGCAGAGAGGAGGGATGTGGACCCTTCGCTGTTTGAAGCACATGGTCTCCACTTAATCCAGAGGATTTGGGATCATTTTATCTGCTCCCTGTTTAATCATGAGCCCAGCGAGGTGCTCGAAGCCCTGGTTAGAAGTGCACCACAGGTGCCTTGCTTGGAAAGCACGGCCCACAACATCCTCCAGCATTCAGGGTGGGGCAGGGGGAGCGCGGATCAGGCAGGATCAGAAAAACCTCAGGGCCCAGTCCTCTGCTCTCACCACGGCCTCACACTGCTTCCCTCTCCCAGAAGGGGGGAAACCAATTTGCTTGGCACGTCCCAAGATCACAAGGCAAGAAAAGGATCATGAAATGTCAGGTAACCAGCTCTGTGCTCCGGCACTCAGGGAAAGAGGACAAGAAAGCCACCCCGGATAGCCCCGAGGTCACCTGGAGCTACGCACAGCCGCCATTCAGATGGCAGGCATGGAATAGCGCAGTCCAGCTCTGCTCCTCGGAAGGGGCTCTCACCTTCCATAGAATCTTCTGCCCTGGTTCCTTGTCCTCCACCCTTTTCTCATCTTCTCCGACTGGGGCTTCCCTCTGTGCGGGGCCCTGCTGCAGAACAGTTACCTGTAAAATGCAACCATGTTTATGCATAAGCTCCCAGTCCTATTTTTAGTGCTCCATGCCCCTCGCTCCCTGCCAGGGCTGCGAGCCCCTGCACTGCAAGAACTGAGATCGTTGTTCACAGATCAGAGGGGTAGCCATGTTAGTCTGTATCTGTAAAAGGAGAAACTGGTTCTGTAATTGGCAAGCCATTCACAGTCTTTGTTTAATCCTGAGCTGATGGTGATGGTGTTTAATCCTGAGCTGATGGTGTCAAATTTGCAGATGAACTGAAGCTCAGCAGTTTCTCTTTGAAGTCTGGTCCTGAAGTTTTTTTGCTGCAGGATAGCCACCTTAAGGTCTGCTGAAGTGTGGCCAGGGAGGTTGAAGTGCTCTCCTACAGGTTTTTGTATATTGCCATTCCTAATATCTGACTTGTGTCCGTTTATCCTTTTCCATAGCGAAAAGGATAAACGGACACAAGTCAGATATTAGGAATGGCAATATACAAAAACCTGTAGGAGAACACTTTTCCGTAGCGAAAAGGATAAACGGACACAAATCAGATATTAGGAATGGCAATATACAAAAACTTGTAGGAGAGCACTTCAGCCTCCCTGGCCACACTATAGCAGACCTTAAGGTGGCCATCCTGCAGCAAAAAAACTTCAGGACCAGACTTCAAAGAGAAACTGCTGAGCTCCAGTTCATCTGCAAATTTGACACCATCAGCTCAGGATTAAACAAAGACTGTGGATGGCTTGCCAACTACAAAACCAGTTTTGCCTCCCTTGGTTTTCACACCTCAACTGCTAGAACAGGGCCTCATCCTCCCTGATTGAACTACCTCATTATCTCTAGCTTGCCTGCATATATATACCTGCCCCTGGAAATTTCCACTACATGCATCTGACGAAGTGGGTATTCACCCACGAAAGCTCATGCTCCAAAACGTCTGTTAGTCTATAAGGTGCCACAGGACTCTCTGCTGTTGTTCACAGAGTCATAGATTTAAAGGAACCATTGTGATAATCTAGCCTGACCTGCACAGCAGAGGCCGGAGAACCTCCCCAGGGACTTCTGCATCCAGCCCATCACTTTTGGAGGAGCCAGGTATCAAGAGGTAGATCCTGAGTTAGTGTAAGCTGTCCTTGCCCCGTCGAGCTATGGGTCTCATGACAGCAATGGAGTGATAATACTTTGCGCCAGCTGAGGATCTGCCCCTTGATTCCCACCTACCAAAGCTTTAACGTGCGGACCCCCGGGGGGGAGGAATCAGGCTGGCACACGGGGGCGTGGCTCGGAGAAACGAGATAGAACTGAGACAGGAAAATCAGGCTGAAGAAGAAGAAGAAAACTCTTGAAGAGCGAGATCCGCCATGGCCCCCGCTCTCTGCCCATCTTCTGCACCCCCATCTGTGCCCTGCCCTGGCATGGAGCCCCACCGTATCCCCCTGGCAGTGCCAGGGTGGTGCATTCATGGGGCTGGGCTGGTTCATTTCTGAAGGGAGGGAGGGCACTGGGGTGAAAGGCAGAGAGACAAAGATCATAATCAACCCACCCAACCTTCTGCTCTCCCCCACCTGCCCACACTCCACCTGTCAGCAAGCAGGGCCTGCAGTGGAGCCAGGCTCCAGGCAACCTAATGAGGGCAGCTGGCCTGTAGAAGGCTGCCCAATGAGTGGGACCAGCCAACAGCCCAGCTGCTCAGCCCAGCAGTTGCTCACAACATTTGCCCCAGGCTATGATAGCTCCTGCTCCTGCCTTGGCCCTGCCTTGCCTCCCTCCAGTAACCCGGCTCTGACCCTCAACTGCTCCGGCTCTGACCACTGGGAATGATCACCCATGTCCCGGTTGCATCCCCTGGACACCACCTTTAGCAGGACCCCCCTGACACGCTCTGATTTTGTGCCAGCACCTTCCTTTGCACAAGCCTCAGGAACCTGGGCCGGCGCCGCCCATGCGCACCCTGGTGTGCAACGCATGAGAAGGTTGGCTCAGAGGCACACGCAGTTCTAGTGACAGCCCAAATCAGCGCCACACAGCACAAGCCCAGGCTCGTGAGCCAGTGAGTCTCACAGAGCAGAGGCCTCATCCTGCTATTGTTGTGGCAGGATGATGGCCCAGGGTGACCAAGTCCCAGGAATGGTTCTCTCCCAGCAGGAAGGCCAGGGGCCGGTGGGTGAGAGAGGGCCAAAGGTGGCTGGCTGTCCACAGGGTCAAAAGAGGGAAAGAGCAGCAAGTCTGGAGGAGGAGAGAAAGCCCCATTCTCTGCTCTCAGATGTGGTCTAAGATCTCACCTCTAGCGTTGGATTCATTGCTCAGGGGATGCCCACGCTGTAATCAGAGACGTGACTAAAGCACATGCAGACCTAGCTAGCGCCAATCCCAATAGCAGTGATGCTGTGGCAGCACAGACTTGCCACTCAAGTACATACCCAGAGACCAGGCTGTGCCTGTACAGCCCATACGGAAGCCTGGGCTGCTGGGGCTTCGCTGCAGTTGGTTCCCGAGCTAGCTAGGTCACAGCTAGCTTGGGTAGGTCTACCCGTGCTGCAGTCACCCCTCTGAGCGCAGCGTGGACAGACCCATAGACAAACAGGCCAAAGGACCAGGAGCTTCCTTCAAGAAGATGAAGACTGGTTTCTCTCCTGGAGTTCACAGATCGAATGAGGTTAACGGCAGGAGTCGCGCCTCTGCCATCGAGTGGACAGACTCACTGTCCGATCAGATGCCTGCGGCTCTGGGCTGTATCAAAGGGGCCTGGAGGAGCGTCGGTGTTTCTTTCAGCTGCAGCAAGGGGTTCCAGCCCCCCAGGAAGCACACGGCTGCCCAGCACAATGTCGGTAGCAGACGAGGCCCCGCAGGCCCCAGGGAAGGATCCCGAAGCCCCCTCTTACCTGTTGATGGGCACTCGCCAGCTGCTCTTCTAAGGTTGCCACTCGTTCTAAGGCAGCTCGCAAGCGCTCTCTCACCTGCAGGTGTTCGAGACAACGGGAAAGGTTGTCACTTAGCTGGGTAGGCACTGCTGACTCCTCGACTCAGCCCAACTCTCTGCCCAGGCCCAGCACGTGCTGGGACCCAGGATCACTCCATAGCAGCATGGTACTGCCAATCATCAGCCACGGGCCAGAGCCGGGAGGGGCTGCAGGGGGAAAGCCTGGGGGGGAGTCACTGAGAGATTCGAATGTGTGTTACTCCCACGGTGCCATTCCACTGAGGGCTGAGCATGGGGATCAGATCGGATCCACTCCCCCGGCGCTGTGTGAGCGGCATACAAGGCGTCTCATCACCAGGCTGCCCAGGAGCCCCAGCTACTCAGACAGGGCCCAGGATTTAGTCCCGTCTATATAGGTGGGCTAGTCCCATCCCACTTGGCTCCAGCCCTCTCCCCTGCTAATTCTCCTCCTCTCCCCACCTCCAGGCTCCCTGGGTTGGCTTTCTAGGGAGAGCTGCACTGCCAGTGCCACCACCCCCAGCCGTCCGTCTGCAGCATGCAGCACCCTGGGGTCGGGACAGCCGAAGGGCTGAGCAGAGAGGCACCCGGGGCCAGGTTATCACTGCAGGAGGGGTCAGCGTCCCAACACCACTGACAGACATCCCAGCCTAATCCCGTCTACCTCCCAAGAGCTGAGCACTTCACCAGGGCGCCCAGCCAGCGGCGGGTCCCAGGAATGTTTATACGCGAGTCTGGACTGTGCCTGTGCTCTGGAGCTGTGCTCCGAAGAACCTGAACCAGGCCTGTGGCTACAGTGTAATAGGGTCACTGCCTCGCTGCCAGCTCCCCTGGGCTCTGGGCGGAACCAGCAGTGCTTTGGGCAGCTGCTGCATCATCGCAGGGGAGAGGAGACAGCAGCTTGGACGGCTCCTTTGCCCGCTTGCCTGTTGGGGGAGCCCCTGGGAGAGCAGGAGGGGTGCTGGCTCTGCAAGCCAGAAGAGGAGAAGCCAAGAACCAGCCACCAATGATGTCTCTGAGTCTCTGCCCCAGGCCAGGTTAGAGCAGCCCCAGCTGGCAGAGGTTCCCAATGGGAGTGGCACAGTGCAGAGGATCTGCCCCTGAGCGCTGCTGGTGACCCATTGGCTTTCAGCCTGCAGGGACAGGACACCAGGGCTCTCAGATGAGCCAACTCCTTCCAGATGACCAACCCGAACCTGATCCGAGCCCTGCCATGACTTTGAGCCCCCGCAGCTATCTGAACCCTCTCAAATCCCCCGCCCCAGGAGCCAAACTGCTCCTCTGCTTCCCCCCAGCCGCTGACAATGCTGAGACAGACCCAGGTTTCCAAGATAAAAGTCTGCCCCCTGACCCACCAGGGAGCAGGAGGCCTCTCTGAGCAGGTCTAGCACCAGTCCTGGGCTCCGAGCTGGGCACCGTGCTGCCAGAAAGTTGCCACAGCTTCGAGGAGTGCCAAGAACAGTCAGGACAGAGCAAAGAGCTGAACCCGCCTAGCCTGGCCAAGAGATAATCTGGGCAGCGGCGTCTCTCGGACAGGCGTAGGTCATTTAGGATAATACTAGGGGCATAGTCAGAGGAAACAGGGTGATATTGAGACACAGACACTTACAGAATCAGTTCCTGTGAGCGAGGGGCTTCAGGCTGTGGATGGGTTTCTCATGGGACAGGGTTTCCAGGATGTTTAAAACAAGACACGAGGGATCCCTGCAGGTAGGCTCTGCCAGCCCGTCCGTCCCTAGCACACGCAGTATGCAGGGAAGGCGGGAGCTGACGCTGCACACTGCAAGTGGCTCGGAAGCATTGTGTTAAGCAAGCCAACGCCTGCAACTCTCTGGCTGACCCACTTCTGCCAGGAGAGCTCTGGATAAAAATCCAGGGGGAGGGTGATCTCGCTGCCATTATGCCCCACAGGACTGCAGAGATCCCTGCGGTCCCACTCAGGGAAACACGTCCCGCCGCTTCGAGACAAGGAGGTTCTGCTTTGCACAGGAGAAAAAAAAGGAGATGGGAACAGGAATGGCTTGAGGGTTATTTCTGGGACCTGCCTTCCCATAGGCCTCAAGTCCAGCCTTCTCCACCCACGAACACAGAGAGGGAGAGGGCTGGATGCTAGCCAGGCAGGGCCAGTGAGAGCGCTGGATACAGAGTGTCCTAGGTGCAGGGCAACTGGCTGTGGTAAGGGGTCAGGGCCCCAGCTGGCTCCGGGCCCCTCTGTGGCACAACTCACCTTTTCATCCAGTGCTTTGTGATGTTCGAACAACGACTTCAGCGCTTTGAGCACTTCCACTTCGCTGGAGACACCGGACGGGGACTGAGCCTGTCGCTTCACCACCGTCATCCTCAGTGAGCGCTCGTGTCTCGAGACCAGGCACTCCAGGTGCTCCAGCAAGAGCTGCAAGAGAGGGAGGGAGAAGCCTTCACCACCTCCCGTGGCTCCGCTCTCCCGTCTCAGCCCGGGGGGCCGTTTCTTTCCTCCCCAGTTCCAGGGCACAGGCCACGGTGGCACAACACATGGCAGCCCTGTCTGGGCGACCAACCCAGCTACACAGCACAGAGCCGGGGACATGCTTTACCACCTGCCCAGCGCACAGTGGAGGCTACAAACGTGAACCCACTTATTACTGGGGAGGGAGATCTGGAGACCCCTCTTCACCTAGCTGCAAAGACCAGGACGCCTTTGGAGATCTCTCCCACGATGCATTGAGCACCCACCCTGCCTTATGCTCAGACCTGGGGAAAACGTATGGTAAACGGCCAGCAAACACAGCCACAAAATCTCCACCGCACGCTCACCTCACCCTGGCCATTGAAAATAAACACTGCGGCTAAAGGCCACACTGCACAGATCCCTGCTGCACGGCAACTTTGCTCCCCCAAGCTCAGGCCCCAGCAGCGCTGAGAGAAGAAGGTTAGTTTGAGCTGAGGGGCTGCTGCAGAGTGAAGATTCTTAGCAAAGCTCAGGGCCCAGGGCGGGGCTGGACCAGCAGGGATTTCTAGAGCATAGGACTGAGGTTCCTCTTTAGTGCTGCATGTGGATCCAAGACAGTCAGAACAGCCCGTATGGCAGTCCATATACTGCAGTGTAATCAGCATGAATTTAACGGGGTTGTAGAGAAATGATATGGGGGGGTCTGTTCCCAAGCCGTACATAATGAGATCCCGCCTACGGAGGTCCCTAGGGGACAAATTCCAGAGAGGTTTGCTTTCTCTGCGTCAGCTTGCCCAGAACGCTACAAACCAGAGTGTAAATGTACGTGAAGAAGACAGCACGGGGTTTGCATAGCAACTGCTCTCACTCTGCCTAGATCTCAGCGGTATCGTTAGTCCCAGAGTTAGGAACCACTAGGGTTTTCAGTAAGCACCTCAGCTCACATAGACTTAGATGCAGCCAGGTCTCAGGGCCAGGGACGGACAGTATTCCCTGTGACTTACCCTGGTGTTATTCCGCTCGGCTTTAAGCTCTGAAATCTCCTCTTCCCTCTCCAGCAGCTGCTCTCGACAGGCACTGAGTTCTCTCGTCAGCGTGGCAAACTCCTGCAAAAGGGCACAATGCTACAGTGAGCGGAGAGGCTGGGCTCTGCCCTGAGCGCTGGGAGGCTTTACAAACCTCCGAGAGGAGATGCACTGTCCTGGTGCGTCTCTCTTCAGACTGATGTATGATGAGGACACAAGCGAGGCCTCAATCTGCTACTTTGGGGGCCTCTAACATGGTTAAAAACCACGATACCGCCAGAATGATGCCAAGAGCTAACTCCCGGCCAAACGCCATCCTCAGCTCAACCGGACAGACAGCGCCTTCCCGAGCAAACCTTCACCCTCCTCCAGAAATGACTGCCTCTGTGGGACTCCACCGTCTTTAGACACCCAGGGGCAAAACGTGCCTTGCTAGGTACCCTGCCATTAAACCAACAGGGGGCCTAGATCTCCGCCCCACTCATCATGACTGCAGGGAGAGAGGCCAGCTATCAATCCCCAACTGTGTAGTGCTTTTTAGGCTAAAACCATCACCTTACATTTGACCCACTAACCAACCAGCAGCTAGTACAGCCCCATAACACTAGCTCCACATGCTCCCTGTAAGGCAAGCCCCTGCCATCTGCATCAGCCTGACTTCCAGGGATCGTTGTACGTGCTCTGGCCAGAATTTACAGTTGAGCTGGCATGCGGGCTCAGGTTATGCAGAGTGTGACATTGCATTCCATATTCCTTATGAAAATACACTTATGATAGGAATATGACATAACTGAGATGTACTTTATGCTGGATGGCTCACGTAAGGCATCATTGGGAGGGTTCTGATTTACTGAATGTGATTATCCAATGAACCTGTATCATTTCTGTATCTGAAGTAAGGAATATTGACTCTATATCTGTATTGCGGCTATGCTACTTTGGGTGACGCCCACTGCTAACACTTCAGATACAACAATGGAAAAGCCAGACAGGGCAGATGGCCCATCAGCGAGGACAATGGACTGTGAAAAGCTTGGCCTTCCTGTGGACCCTCCATACTGCCCCTGACTCATGAATGCTGTGATCCCACAGAATCAAGTGGTCTTGTCACCGGATACTAAAAACATTACCTAGGACTTCTTGTAACTTTCCATTGTGAGGGAAGAGGGGTCACGTTTGGGAAACAGAAGATTTCTGCCTTATGTAAATCCTATTTAAGGGTGGGGAGGAAGGCAAACAGGGCTCCTCCTTTCCATGGCCTGTCTGCCCAGGAAAAAAGACTGCAGAAGAGAAGGCAAGGGGGGAGTTCAGACTGAGACAGTGGTCCAGTCTGAAAAGGAATAACTGGAGCTCTGAACCACGTGAACATTGCAAACTGCCTGCACCAATATCTAGGGTGAGAAATACTATTTGTAACCAATTGCTTAAGTGAAACTAGCTTAGTTTGCATGCTTGATTTCATTTGCTTAGTAATCTGCTTTGTTCTGTTTCCTACCCATTTTACCACTTAAAATCTGTCTTTTGTAGTTATTAACATTTGTTTTATTTAGAATATAACCCAGTGTCTGTAATTTCTAACAGGGGGTGGGGGTGGGGGGAGAGAAGTTGTGCATACCCTCCTCCACACTGAGGGAGGAGGTGGATTTCATAATATACCTGTGGATCTGCACTCCAAGGGAGGTGGACATCTGAGTGCTGGAGCAAGTCCCTGAAGCTGAGTCTTCAGCTGGGTGTGGGCCTGCCTGTGAGTGTGTTAGAGGAGGTTTTCAGGGCCTGGCTTGGCAAGACAGGTTAAAGGGGGACCAGGCTGGCAGAACAGGTAGACTCAGTGGTATCTCAGTACATCAGGTGGCTTCCCCAAGGGTCCAACCCTGGGCGTCACACAGAGAAAGAGTTAATGGGGGATTCCCCTGCCCTGTCTAGCCTCGCTCTCCTACCAACGGTGGAGAACAATTCTCCGGAGATAATGGAACCACCACAAGCTCCTCTTGGTTCAGATCCCAACATCTCCAGTTTCGTCACCCGCCTCCCTTGGTTCTCCTGCAGTAAATGCTCTCCCCCAGAAGGACCCAATCGGCACTCACATGCTCACCCCGAGAGAAATGCAGGCAGCCCCATTCGCCGTCTAGACAGGAAGCAGCTCCAGGGCTCATAGGGCAAGTGGTGCTGGAGCATGTGTCTCACAGCAGCTCCACTCAACCCAGCCCACCAGCCTCCTACACCTGTCTGTACCATGCAGCATGTCCGGTCTAAGGTACTTCTATGGCCGCCATCACTGTAGTATCCAAGCCCCTTGCAACCTTTCCCCCGTGTGACAGGGTCGTGCTGAATCCCCATTGTACAGATGGGAAACTGAGGCCCAGAGAGGGGAAGTGACTCACCCAAGGTCACACAGGGAGGCTGTGGCATAGTAGAGACCTGAACCTGGGTCTCCCAAGTCCCAGATTCCCACTCTGAGCCACCTTTGCTTCCTATGTTGCATTTGACAATCTGGGTGTCGCCTCTGCAGCAGCATTTGGAGAAACCAGGGAGAAATCATCACATCAGGTCTAAGGGCTGGAAGCAGAGGATCAAAAGAGCAAGAAAGTCTGAACTGCGCAGAGCACTCATCAGTACATCACAGTAAATCAGGCATCCGCAGACAGGGCAGAATTTGGGGGGCTTTAGTGGGGGTCTAAACACTAGCCGGGCATTTAGAAACAGCTTAGAGAGTATTGAACAGGGACTGTTTCCACAGTTCCTTAGCTGCACTATGCACCCAGGAGAGCAGCATTTGCCCAGGCAGCTCTCATTAGGTCTGCTTGGCCGCTTTGCACAAGAACTGAACCAGTGGAGAGAAATACTAAACTGCGCAGCGTGTGTCGTCGTGAGCACATCGGCCCTGGGCCCCAGGCTCTGCACCGGCTGCCGATGGCTCTGTGGGTGCAGTCTGAGATGTGGACTTTGAGCTACACAGCCCTAACCGGCCCGGCACCTGCTCCAGAGACTGCCTCTCCCTTCACTCCAACTACTTCAGTCAGCACAGGCACTACACCAGCTGGAGCCCTCTTGGTTTACAAGAGGAGTCTCACTTTGGACCACCTCTGAGGGGATAGCTCAGTCAGTTCCTACCCCTCCCTGGCCAGCATGCTCACCCTAGCTCTCTCCCCAACCCCCCCACCCACCCACCCATAGAGAGAGGTTGACCCACACTTGCTGGATCTGATCTTTACCACTGTCTCTCCTCTAGCATCCCCCCTAATGCGGAGGCTGGTGGAAAGGAATTCGGCAATGCAGCAGTGCACCTCCCCAGGGATTGGTGCATCTACTCAAGGCCCTGGGCCAAACTCGGGTGAGTCTAAGATGGTGTAACTCACAGCTTCTTCCAGCTCCTCCAGGGTGTAAGTGACACCAGTTAGACTCCTGCCGACTCTTGCGCAGGGACTGCCTCTGAGTGTCTAGCTGCGCACACTGGAATCCCTCGCTAATGTAGGCACCTGTTACTAGAGGGGCCTCTGAACTGAACTGGGAGTGTTCCCATGTGGAAGATCCTGAGTGCTGCAATCCAGCCTCGGAGACGACAACTCCCAGGAGGCCTTGGGGAAGAGATGCTTCCAGGGGATGCGAGGAGAGCATGTGGTGGGCTCCATTTTGGGGGAGGAGTGGAGACTGCTTGATGGAGCTCTGTCCAAGCCAGGAGCTGTGGCTACACTGCTGCTAGGAAGCCAGAAGCTGCTGCTGCAAGCCTGCTGGGCCTTTGACCAAATAGGGAGCCTCAGAAGCTGTTGGTGGCTTCCCTGGAGCCAGAGCAGAGACTGTTGCTGTGCCCAGAGCTGACCGAGCTGGGCTTGCAGTGAAGGCAGTGGGAGTAACCACCACCTTTGTTTGGGAAAGTGTTTGCAAGACCATTCTGCCTCTTCTCCAAAGTGGTTGTTGACCTCTGGTTAAAACAACTCCAGTCTAACCCTAATCCCAGTTTGGAGTTGTTCTGCCCCTTAAAAGCAGCAAAGAGTCCTGTGTAACCTTATAGACTAACAGATGTTTTGGAGCATGAGCTTTCGTGGGTGAATACCCACTTTGTCGGATGACATGCATCTGACGAAGTGGGTATTCACCTATGAAAGCTCATGCTCCAAAACGTCTGTTAGTCTATAAGGTGCCACAGGACTCTTTGCTGCTTTTACAGATCCAGACTAACACAGCTACCCCTCTGATACTTGACGTTCTGCCCCTTGTTGCCTTGGCTAGATGGATTCACTGGACCAACAAAGTGCTGCCCCCAGTTTCCAGCATGCCCACACGAGCATTTAGAACCTGAAACCCAGAAGAGTGCACACACTCGGGGTGGGGTAAATGGAGGCAGCGTAAATTGGTTAATTGATTTATCATACTGCCACCTGCTAATTTAAATTAGCGGTAACAATTCATCTCAGTCTGTTATAGTGTTTTCTTAAGCTGTTAAGGAAAGATGTGCTCACTCCAGTGTAAGAGTAGACTGTTTAGAATTGGGGGTTTTGATTTAGACTCATTGCAAAGATGAGATCAGGTTCATTCCTGGAGGCTCCCCAGGCATGCCCTTGAGAGTGTACAGGACCAGCCAGGTGGAGCCACGGCCAGTTTTAATTTCCCTTACAAGTAAGAGGACTGCAGCAGAGGAGTGGATAGAAAATTCCCATCCAGACATCACCATCCCAAGATACTCCAGATTTCATAGAATATCAGGGTAGGAAGGGACCTCAGGAGGTCATCTAGTCCAACCCCCTGTTCACAGCAGGACCAACCCCCAACTAAATTATCCCAGCCAGGGCTTTGTAAAGCCTGACCTTAAAAACCAATAAGAAAGGAGATTCCACCACCTCCCTAGATAACCCATTCCAGTGCTTCACCACCCTCCTAGTGAAAAGGGTTTTCCTAATACCCAACCTAAACCTCCCCCACAGCAACTTGAGACCATTGCTCCTTGTTCTGTCATCTGGTACCACTGAGAACAGTCTAGATCCATCCTCTCTGAAACCTTCTTTCAGATAGTTGAGAAGAATGAGGGGGGATTTGATAGCTACTTTCTTCTGCAGACTAAACAATCCCAGTTCCCTCAGCTTCTCCTCATAAATCATGTGCTCCAGCTCCCTAATCATTTTTGTCGCCCTTCGCCGGACTCTTTCCAATTTTTTCACATCCTTCTTGTAGTGTGGGGCCCAAAACTGGACACAATACTCCAGATGAGGCCTCACCAATGTTGAATAGAGGGGAATGAACACGTCCCTCAATCTGCTGGCAATGCCCCTACTTGTACAGCCCAAAATGCCGTTAGCCTTCTTGGCAATAAGGGCACACTGTTGACTCATATCCAGCTTCTCATCCACTGTAACCCCTAGGTCCTTTTCTGGAGAACTGCTTCCTAGCCATTCGGTCCCTAGTCTGTAGCAGTGCATGGAATTCTCCCGTCCAAGGTGCAGGACTCTGCACTTGTCCTTGTTGAACCTCATCAGATTTCTTTTGGTCCAATCCTCTAACTTGTCTAGGTCCCTCTGTATCCTATCCCTACCTTCCAGCATGTCTACCACTCCTCCCAGTTTAGTGGAATCTGCAAACTTGCTGAGGGCGCAGTCCACACCATTGTCCAGATTATTAATGAAGATATTGAACAAAACCAGCCCCAGGACTGACCTTTGGGGCACTCTGCTTGATACTGGCTGCCAACTAGACACGGAGCCATTGATCACTACCTGTTGAGCCCGACGATCTAGCCAGCTTTCTATTCACCTTATAGTTCAATCATCCAGCCCATACTTCTTTAACTTGCTGGCGAGAATACTGTGGGAGACAATATCAAAAGCTTTGCTAAAGTCGAGGAATAACACATCCACCGCTTTCCCCTCATCCACAGACTCAGTTATCTCCTCATAGAAGGCAATTAGGTTAGTCAGGCATGACTTGCCCTTGGAGAATCCATGCTGACTGTTCCTGATCACTTTCCTCTCCTTTAAGTGCTTCAGAATTGATTCCTTGAGGACCTGCTCCATGATTTTTCCAGGGACTGAGGTGAGGCTGACTGGCCTGTAGTTCCCTGGATCCTCCTTCTTCCCTTTTTTAAAGATGGGCACTACACTAGCCTTTTCCCAGTCATCCGGGACCTCCCCTGATTGCCATGAGTTTTCAAAGATAATAGCCAATGGCTCTGCAATCACATCCGCCAACTCCTTTAGCACCCTCAGATGCAGCGCATCCGGCCCCATGAACTTGTGCTCGTCCAGCTTTTCTAAATAGTCCTGAACCACTTCTTTCTCCACAGAGGGCTGGCACTTTACTGTTGACAACATCAGGCGCCCGGGCATACAGGTAAGCGTTGCCTGCTCCCCAGTTACCCAGGGAGGAAAAGGAGGGTTATATTAATGTGTATCACCCTCATATACAGATCACCTCCAAATCTGACCCACCGAGGATGTGAGAAGGTGGAAATCAGAATAGGGTGGGGGCTACTTCACCATGCACCAATTTACACCTTCCAGTTAGTCCCTTTACTTGCTGCACTCTTGTTCTGGCCCCTCGGCAGGCGAGTTACACCCATTGAGACTCCCTGGGGCTGAGATTCAGGGGGCCAAATTCAGAGGGGGCAGGTAAGGTGATCATAAGGGGTTGCAAGGCTAGGGGCGTCTACATTAGGGTAACGTACGTGACTTCACTGGAGCCAGATTCCACTGCGAACTTGGCCTTTTGCGCCCATCCCGCGACTGACTCTTGGGAATAGCGATAAGGTGGTCAAGTTGCTTTCCTTTCTTTTCCCCTTTCTTTGCAAGTAGACTTAAGAGTAACTCTGTCGCTGGCAGAGAGCCCTTGCAGATTAGAGAACCATGTGCCAGATCTTGTTCTGAGTGTAGATCACAGCTCATGTATAGAAGGCTGGACTGTCATAAGCTTTCCAGTCTAAGCAGGGATACCTATAAATGGATTAGAAAGTGAAACAGGGAGGCTTGATAGTGGCTAAAATTAAGGATGATTATAAACAGAGCTTGGAAACTAACCATAAGGAGACCTGCCTGGGAGGGGATCCCCAGAAAAAGGCAGCTCTGGACATTTCAAATCTTCATGGCTCGTATTAAAACCCAAAGTGCAGATAAGCATAACTAGGCAGACAGAGCCGTGAGCCCCAAGGACCCGCTCCCTGGCTCATTGTTTCCCTCTCCGCCCAATGAGGATAATATGAAGTGCTTTGAGATCCACTGATGAAAAGCATGATAGAAAAGCTAGGGATTCTTCCGGGGCCTCAAAGAACTTGTATTATATATATATGGCACTGGTGAGACCAGTATGGGAACACTGTGCCCAGTTCTGGAGTACACACTTCCAAAAAAGATGTTGAAGAAATGGAAAGTGTGCAAGAAAAGAGCTACGGAATGATCTGGGGGCTGGAAAACCCCTGAGAGACCCACGGCACTCAGTCCTTTAGACTAGTGGGACTAAGAGGAAACTTAAGCACAAGATCATGGACGAAGAAGCTAAACAAAGTAAGACTGGAAATAAAGGGCACATTTTTACCTCTGAGGATAACTAACTAGGGTGTCGATTAATCATAGTTAACTCATGTGATTTACTCAAAAAAATTAATCACAATTTAAAAATTAATTGTGATTAATTGCACTTTTAATCATACAGTTAAACAAAAGAACACCAATTGAAATTTATTCAATATTTGTGGATGTTATTCTACATTTTCAAATATATTACATAGGAACATAAGAACGGCCATACTGGATCAGACCAAAGGCTCATCCAGCCCAGTATCCTGTCTACCAATAATGACCAATGCCAGGTGCCCCAGAGGAAGTGAACCTAACAGGTAATGATCAAGTGATCTCTCTCCTGCCATCCATCTCCAACCTCTGACAAACAGAGGCTAGGGACACCATTCCTTACCCATCCTGGCTAACAGCCATTAATGGACTTAACCTCCATGAATTTATCTAGTCCTCTTTTAAACCCTGTTATAGTCCTAGCCTTCACAACCTCCTCAGGCAAGGAGTTCCACAGGTTGACTGTGCGCTGTGTGAAGAAGAATTTCCTTTTATTTGTTTTAAATCTGCTGCCCCTTAATTTCATTTGGTGGCCCCTAGTTCTTATGACAGGTTTCAGAGTAGCAGCCGTGTTAGTCTGTATCCGCAAAAAGAACAGGAGTACTTGTGGTACCTTAGAGACTAACAAATTTATTTGAGCATAAGCTTTCATGGGCTACAGCCCACTTCATCAGATGCATCAGTAGCCCACAAAAGCTTATGCTCAAATAAATTTGTTAGTCTCTAAGGTGCCACAAGTACTCCTGTTTTTTCCCCTAGTTCTTATGAGAACTAGTAAATAACATTTCCTTATTCACTTTCTCCATACCACTCATGATTTTATATACCTCTATCATATCCCCAATTAGTCTCTTCTTTTCCAAGCTGAAAACTCCTAGCCTCTTTAATCTCTCCTCATATGGGACCTGTTCCAAACCCCAAATCATTTTAGTTGCCCTTTTCTGAACTTTTTCTAATGCCAGTATATCTTTTCTGAGATGAGGAGACCATACTGTACACAGTATTCAAGATGTGGGCGTACCATGGATTTATACAAGGGCAATAAGATATTTCTGTCTTATTCTCTATCCCTTTTTTGATGATTCCTAACATCCTGTTTGCTTTTTTGACTGCTGCTGCACACTGCATGGACATCTTCAGAGAACTATCCACGATGACTCCAAGATCTCTTTCCTGATTAGCTGCAGCTAAATTAGCCCCCATCATATTCTATGTATAGCTGGGGTTATTTTTTCCAATGTGCATTACTTTACATTTATCCACATTAAATTTCATTTGCCATTTGGTTGCCCAGTCATTTAGTTTTGTGAGATCTTTTTGAAGTTCTTCAAAGCCTGCTTTTGTGTTAACTATCTTGAGCAGTTTAGTATCATCTGCAAACTTTGCCACCTCATTGTTTACCCCTTTCTCCAGATCATTTATGAATAAGTTTAATTGGATTGGTCCTAGGACTGACCCTTGGGGAACACCACTCCATTCTGAAAATTCACCATTTATTCCTACCCTTTGTTCTCTGGCTTTTAACCAGTTCTCAGTCCATGAAATGATCTTCCCTCTTATCCCATGACAACTTAACTTACGTAAGAGCCTTTGGTGAGGGATCTTGTCAAAAGCTTTCTGGAAATCTAAGTACACTATGTCCACTGGATCCCCCTTGTCCACATGTTTGTTGACCCCTTCAGAGAACTCTAACAGATTAGTAAGACATGATTTCCCTTTACAGAAACCATGTTGACTTTTGCCCAACAAGTTATGTTCTTCTATGTGTCTGACAATTTTATTCTTTACTATTGTTTCAACTAATTTGCCCAGTACTGACGTTAGACTTACTGGTCTGTAATTGCCGGGATCACCTCTAGAGCCTTTTTTAAATACTGGCATTACATTACATTAGCTATCTTCCAGTTATTGGGTACAGAAGCTGATTTAAAAGACAGGTTACAAACCCTAGTTAATAGTTCTGCAATTTCACATTTGAGTTCTTTCAGAACTCTTGGGTGAATGCTGTCTGGTTCCAGTGACTTGTTACTGTTAAGTTTATCAATTAATTCCAAAACCTCCTCTCGTGACACTTCAATTGATTTTAATTACAACACAGAATACAAAGTGTACAGTGCTCACTTTATAGTATTATTTTTTATTACAAATATTTGCACTGTAAAAATGAAACAAAAGAAATAGTAATTTTAAATTCATCTCATAGAAGTACTGTAGTGCAATCTCTTTATCATGAAAGCGCAAATTACAAATGTAGATTTTTTGTTGGTTACATAACTGCACTCAAAAACAAAACAATGTAAAACTTTAGAGCCTATAAGTCCATTCAGTCCTACTTCTTATTCAGCCAATCGCTCAGACAAATAAGTTTGTTTACATTTATGGGAGATAATGCTGCCTGCTTCTTATTTACAATGTCACCTGAAAGTGAGAACAGACATTTGCATGGCGCTTTTGTAGCTGGCATTGCAAGGTATTTATGTGCGAGATATAAAAATGTTATTAAACCTAATGTTAAAAAATTATATAATACATAGGTTGGGAAAAGAGTGTCTGTACATCTGAGTATAGTGCTTAGATTATTCACAAATATAAAGCTTTTAAAAGTCAGAAGATACATGCATCTGACGAAGTGGGTATTCACCCACGAAAGCTCATGCTACAAAACGTCTGTTAGTCTAGAAGGTGCCACAGGATTCTTTGCTGCTTTTAAAGATACAGATAGTGCATAATCAGCAATAACCCGAATTCAGGTGAATAGATTTAACAATACAGTTTAGATATTAGACTCTGAATACTCGAGTACATGACTCATGAAAAGTTGTATGGAGATTTGGTTGTGGAAAGCAAAATATATCAATGAGTGGAGATTGTTCCTCAGTAATTGAGAATTAGGTAGGTTGTCCATTTAGAAAATACAATCCATGAGGACAGTATTTGTTACTTTCCTGACCGCGCTTCTTATCGGCACTCCAGCTCATCCCTCCTGGTATTGCTGATGTCCGGTGATGTGTTCTATGTAGATGTCCCTCGACTACCTGATGGAGTCCGACACCATGAGTTGCCGCATCAGCCGAGCGTAGCATTGTCCAATTCCGCATTCTCTCAGCACTCAGTTGTTACTGGGGTCCTATGCGCCTAAGGCTCCGACGATCAGTGCATGTGTCTGGTAACCCTTAGCTCTCAAGGTTTGGGCCAGAGCGGCATATTTCTCTACCTTTCGAGCTCAGGCATCGTCGAAGGCCGGGGTCCAGTTCTTGAACGGCACTGTGACATCCACCATGACGATCTTTTTGTGGCCCCTGTTGGTGATGACGATGTCCAGTCGCAGTGGCTGTTGGTTCTGGGGATGGCAGAGTTCACGGCAACCTTCCCCATGGGTGGCAGGATGGCTCTGGCCAGGAGATCTTGGATGTTGTTGTGTCACAGCTGCCAAGCTCTCAAATGGGGCTTGCAGCTACACAAGATGTGGGGTAGCGTCTCGTTGGCAGAGCCGCACTTCCTGCATCACTTGTCCTGATTCCTGTGGTGGACAGCTCAGTTCAGAGGCATGCAGTTGAGTCGGGCCCTGTGGATGAACCTCTAGTTGGCAAATTGAGTGAAGCTGCCCCTGGGGAGGAAGTGGTTGCTGGCGTCCCACCTGCAAGTCACCTCAAACGCCTTGCCCTGGTCCGGCTTCTACTTCAGGTTTTCCCCATATTGGCAACACATGGCATCCTTCAGGGTTGTCTCCAGCATGATTCTAGCTTTGGAGTGATGATAGTGTGATCTGTATTCTTCACCCGTGGCACGAGGACTCCCAGCTCCCGCCGTTCCTTGCACCATGCTAAACATTCAAATGCCCCTTCCTGCTTTGACCACCATTCAGACATGCTTCCATGCTGATGATGCTCATTAAAAAAAATGTGGTAATTACATTTGTGACTGAACTCCTTGGGGGAATTGCATATCTCCTGCTGTTTTACCTGCATTCTGCCATATATTTCATGTGGTAGCAGTCTTGGATGAGGACCCAGCACATGTTGTTCATTTTAAGAACACTTTCACTGCAGATTTGACAAGACGCAAAGAAGGCACCAATGTGAGATTTCTAAAGATAGCTGCGGTACTCGACCCAAGGTTTAAGAATCTGAAGTGCCTTTCAAAATATGACAGGGAGGAGGTGTGGAAATATGCTTTCAGAAGAGTTAAAAGAGCAACACTCCAATGTGGAAACTACAGATCCTGAACCACCAAAAAAGAAAAATCAACTTTCTGCTAGAGGCATCTGACTCAGATAATGAAATTGAAAGTGCATCGGTCTGTACTGCTTTGCATCGTTATCGAGCAGAACCTGTCATCGGCATGGACGCACATCACCTGGAATGGCGGTTGAAGCATGAAGGGACATATGAATCGTTAGCACATCTGGCACATAAATATCTTGTGATGCCAGCTACAACAGTGCCATGAGAACACCTGTTCTCACTTTCAGGTGACATTGTAAACAAGAAGCAGGCAGCATTATCTCCTGCAAATGTAAGCAAACTTGTTTAAGCAATTGGCTGAACAACAGGTAAGACTGAGTGGACTTGTAGGCTCTAAAGTTTTACATTGTTTTGTTTTTGAGTGGAGTTATTTTTTTGTTCATAATTCTAAATTTGTAAGTTCAACTTTCATGATGAAAGGATAGCACTACACTACTTGTATGAGGTGAACTGAAAAATACTATTTCTTTTGTTTCATTTTTACAGTGCAAATATTTGTAATGAAAAATAATAATATAAAGTGAGCACTGTACACTTTGTATTCTGTGTTATACCTGAAATCCATATATTTGAAAATATCCAAAACTATTTAAATAAATGGTATTCTATTTTTAACGGTGCAATTAATCGCTTGACAGCCCTATAACTAATCCTTGGAAAAACCTTACAAGAGATGTGTTGGATTCATTGTCACTTGAAGTTTATAAATCAAGATTGAACATCTCTTTTCTACATCTCCAGCTCAACCACAAGCTCTAGGATGGATGCAGGAATCCCGGGTGAAGTTCTCTGTCCAGTGATCTGCAGAACGCGTGCATAATGCAGGCACAGTGGTCTCCTCTGGCCATAAAGTCTATGACATTATGAAACTGGTGCAACCTGTGCTGCTACACCTAATTTGGTTTCCACCTGGTTCTCAGCACTGTAGTTTAACTCAATTCCTTACTGAGCTACACTGTATCACTCTAAGCCCTGTTTAAATCTAATTAACAGTGTTCAAAAGGGGGTTTCGCACTGGTTTAAACTGCTTTTTAAACCAATTTACGGTCAAATTAGCGCAGGCACAGAGATGGGCTGCTAGGGACGGAGAGCCTGTTTGATGAGAGGAGATGGCAAGAGGAAGGCTTGGGGAGAGCCCAATTGCTCTCTATAAATATATGGGGAGGGAAGGGGCAAACACCAGCAAGGCAGAAGCACGACTGAAGCTAACAGAGACCATTAGCACCAGAACAAATAGGGATAAACTGGCCGCAAATACATTTAAACTGGAAAGTAGAAGAGGATTTCTAACTGGGGAGGTTCTGGAACTGCCTCCCAATATGAGTCGTGAGGGCAAACACATAACTGGGTATAAGACGGAGCTTGATACACTGATGAACGGGCTGATATGTTGGGATTGACCTGAAGGGTCCCTTCCAGCCGTATGGCCTTAACTTTTAATCTAGACAAGAACATTAAGAAAGCCAAGTGAAAGTACTTCCAAGTCAGGGGAATGCCAAAGTTAAGGCTGCCCGTGCAACCCTAACTCTGCCTCTTTGGGCATATGCTTTGTGATATCACTACATCTCGAGATGCTGTAAATTGGTGCAGCTCTGCTGAAGTCAATGCTGAGGCTCTGGCCCAACAGTCCTTAGCTACACAAGCATGTTCCATCGTTCCCACAGGTCCCTTGCCTCATTCAGTGGTTTGTAGTGGCTGAATTAGCCAGAGCTCTCGCAGATATGGGCCTTGTTTCTGGCCCAGCTCGGTCTCAGTTTGAATTGGCAATAAATCCAGATTTACACCAACGTAGCTAAGAGAGAATCTGGGCCCCCTGCGGACAGGCTGGGTGGTGTGTAATGAATGACACAGGAACCCACTGAACATGGGTTAAGTCTTGGTTTGCAGTGTATCAACTTATCTGCTTTTCTATTCTACACTTCCCACCCGCTTGCCCAATCACCCTGGGACCAGAGTCCCAGGGGAGAGAGAAATGCTCCTTAGCTCCAACTGAGCAATAGATGGATACGAGCGAAGGATCTTCTCACACCAGCCCATTTCTCTGTATTCCCTATAATGGCAGCCCAGGGTGTGTCACCCATCCTACAGTAACTCACAGTGACGCAAAGGCCCTTGTCTGTCACGGACACCCAGGCAAAGCGCACCCATTCGGATTCCCACCCACACTGCATAGGTGTCAGTAACAAGGTGCAGGGCAGGGACGGCATCAGGCCCCTGGCTCTAGTTCTCTACCCAGCACCTCAGACATTCCAGCACGGACCCCGTCTTAACAGAGTGATCGTCTGGTGAATGCTTCCCACCCGCGATCCCATTCTCCAGCTGGCCGCACCCCGACGCAATCTCAGCAGATGATGGCTGAGGGAAGGGATATTAGGGCAGCCCTGAGGTTTTTGTTCAGTGCCTCCAAAGCAATACGTGTGTTGTCCTGTTTGAAAAAAAAAGTTAATTTCTTCCCCTCTTATCTGTGCTACTTCGTTTGTCCCCCGGCTCCTGTGCATGTTGGGGATTGGTCCTGCTTTGAGCAGGGAGTGGGACTAGATGACCTCCGTAGGTCCCTTCCAACCCTGAGAGTCTATGATTTTAGACGCTTCTATGGTTCCCTTCCTCCTGCACATGCTGCCCTCCTGCCTGGTCCTTCTCATTCCTTGCTCCAGCTGCCAGGTCTCCTGTCTCTCTCATTCAGCAGCCCAGCCCACTGGTGGCTGGGGCAACTCCAGCCCCACTATTGGTTCCATTCCTGTTACTTACTATCTCCATTCTCTTCTCTTCTCCTCCCTCTCCAAGGGGGCAGCAGCCTCTAGTGGGCTGGCAGCTCTGTCTTATTCCAGCTGTTTTTACCATTCTCCCAAGATCTTTCTTTGCAAGGAGCGTTCTCCATGGACCAGCAGTAAGGGCTCTGCACGTCACAGCTCGTCCCCCTCTGCAATGGAATCGAACCTTAGCTGGTGCGGAAAGATGGGCCTGCTGCTCCTCTGAGAGCGCTCTGGGCCCCTGGTCTGAGGGTTTGCTGATGTCAGGGGCGGATTTAAAGTGCAGAAACCCCTAGTCAGATTCCTGAGAACACAGGAAAGGCCCTCAGGATAGGATACAACTTGCAATGCTAAGACACAAAATTTAGGAAGGCATCCATCAAACAGGAGCCATCTTCTCTGTCTCCAAGCACTGCCTGCAGCACGAAGGAGAACTTGGCACAATGTTTCTGAAGCAAAGCTAAAATCCGTCATCCCTTCATGGCAGTAGCGCTTTGAGTCGAGTACCGCAATGGAACTCAAGGAATAAATTGGATCCATCTGCGTGATTAATCTCATTTCAGGCCCCTAATTGGAATGATTGTTTCTGACAGGCCTGCGTTGTAAAGAGAAGGAGAGGCAGGAAGGCTGTTTATTCTGGGAAATCAGTGCTATTGACTTGGCATTATATGGGGGAATGGAACATTTAGAAAAGGAATCTGTCCAAAGCCATCTGTACCGTGGCTTTGAAACTTCTATTCAGTTCTAAGCCTCAGACAGCCTCTAAGGCATTCTCATTCTTCCACTGGAGCACTGCAGGTCTGGGACAGTATATTCTGCCATCTCCTTATGAGGTTCAAAGAGGAGCCAATCTTGAACAAAAGAAAGATTTGGCTCTGGTGCTTTTCATCACTTCAGTCTAACACTCAGGCCCAGGAACACAGCAGAATAAATGTTAAGAGAAAACTAAACACATCTAGGGGATACCGCAACCCCGAGCAATACATGGCATGGAATTGCCAGACAAACCAGGAGACCTGACTTCTCTTCCTGGCTCTGCCACTGACCAGCTGGGTGACCATGGGCAGGTCATGGCCCTCTAATGTGCCTCAGTTTCCCCTCCCACCTACTGTGTGCTTTGCATAGACACACAGCTATATAAGGCAGGGACTGTCTCTCACTCTGCCTAGCACAAGGGGCCCTGATCTCATCTGGCACTGCGGTAATACAACAGGAGTAATAACAGTGATGGATTAAGGGAACGTGGTAGACGCATAAGAGGATATATTGCCAAAGGGGCTCTGTTCATGCCCAGAACACTCGCCTATGAGCCTGCTCTCTGCAGAGATACAGGACTTAATCTCTGACTCCCAGGCACTGCCACTTGTTCAGAAAACATGACAGGTGAGGGTTGTAATGCTCAAGTGAGCAGCAGAGGATGTGTGCCGGCCTATCTCCTGGGCTGGAAGGGGCCCCGAGTCTGCGCCATCCCGCAGGGCTGGATTTGCACTGCTGGGTCCTGCTGCTGCCACGATCAGAAAGGAGAACCACTGGTGCAAGGTGCTGCCACACCCTGCAGCACCAGGTCCCCAAGTGGCTCCTCCCTCGGGGTGAATGGCATTGCGCTCTGTAGGAGCCCCTTCACTGCCATGCAGGATCCGGGGTCCTGGCCTCTGGGGAGCTGCTGCTGACCAAGCAAACCCTCCTCATGCCCCTGGGTGGATCGTCAGCCGTGGGGCTTGAACCCAGGACCAACCTGTGGTTCTTAAAGCACAAGCCTCTCCTGCCTGACCTGGACCCAGCTCTGTCAGCCAAGGCTGCAGCAGGAGCCTCAACCTCTGTACGTGGCCCAGCCACCACAGGGGTGGGGGACTGAATTGGCAACCCTACCCCGAGTGGACCACCTTCTCTCCCAGGTGGGACTGCCGCCTCTGACATACAAGGAACTGGGATGTCCAGGATGCTCCTGAGCCCAGCTGAGCACCCTGGCAGATGTCCCTGGACAGCAGCCTCAACAAAGGCTTGATTCTGGGAAAAACTTGGACGGGGGCAGCCCTGCTCCCAGGGTCAGTTCTACGCCCCGTGCCAGTGGGGAGAGCAAGCATAGCCAGGCCTCTGGGGCAGTGAGGGGCCTGAGGGACAGTGTCCGTGTGGAACAGCTCAGGAGAGGAGTTACCCAGTGCCCTGTACTGCCAGCTCAGCCATGTGAGTGTAATCTGACTCCTTCAGTCCCCCACTGAGCGTAGAACTGACCCTGGGAGCAGGGCTGCCGCCGTCCAGGTTTTTCCCAGAATCAAGCATTTGTTGAGGTTGCTGCCCAGGGACATCTGCCAGGGTGCTCAGCTGGGCTCAGGAGCATCCTGGACATCCCAGTTCCTTGTATGTCAGAGGCGGCAGTCCCACCTGGGAGAGAAGGCGGTCCACTGGGGGTAGGGTTGCCAACTTTCTAATCGCACAAAACCGAACACCCTAGCCCCACCCCTTCCCAGAGGCCCCACCCCCACTCACTACATTCCCCCTCCCTCAGTGGCTCGCTTTCTCACACCCTCACTCACTTTCACTGGGCTGGGGCCAGGGCCGGCTCTGGGCACCAGCAAACCAAGCATGTGCTTGAGGTGGCACATTTTCAGGGGTGGCATTCTGGACACTTTTTTTTTTTTTTTGCTTCGGGCAGCAAAAGCCTAGAGCCAGCCCTGGCAGCAGCAGCACATCGTGCGCAGAGGGCTCCTGGGGCACCTGCGGTTCGCGCCTTGGGGGAGCAGCACTCACACCTTGTGGCTGGGCAGGGCAGGCTCCGAGCGGGGGACACTCAGGGTGGGGGCCACCCCGTGGGGCACACGGAGCCGTCTGCAGATGCCACAGGGCAGCCAGAAGCAGCAGCAGCAGTGGGGCCATAGAGGGCGGGGTGCTGCTGTGCGGGGCCCGTGTCCCGCTCTCCGGGGCTCCACTCCCTCTGGGGCTACCCTGCCCGGGCTCCTCAGCCCCCTGCCGGGGCGGTCCCCCCGCTCTGCCCTCCTGGATCCCAGTCAGTCCTGGAGGCGGGAACCCTGGCTGGAGGGACCCTGGGCTGAGGTGTGGCCTGGGAGCCCCATTGCTTACCCTGACCCTGTCAGCCTGGACGGGCTGGAGGCAAGGGGGGAGCAGGCAGAGTCAGCAATGGTGGGGGGAGCCCAGGGCTGGGACAGCAGGGGGTGCGGGTGAGGTGGGGTAGTGGGGAGAGCCCAGCGCTGGGGCAGCAGGGAGTGCGAATGAGGGGGGGAGAGAGAGCCCAGGGCTGGGGCGGCAGGGGGTGTGGGAGGGGGAGGGCACTGGTGGGAGGGTGAGAGCCCAGGGTTGGGGAGGGGGGCAGCCAAAAATTTTTTTCTTGGGGTGGCAAAAAACCTAGAGCCAGCCCTGGCTGGAGCACAGTGTTGGGGTGCGAGAGGGGGTGAGGACTCTGTCTCAGGGTGAGGGCTCCAGGGTGGTGCTGGGAATGAGGAGGTTAGAGTGCAGGAGGGGGCTCCAGGCTGGGGCCAAGGGATTTGGAGTGCAGGAGGAGGCTCTGGGCTGGGACAGGGGGTTGGGGTGCAGGAGGGAATGATGGCTCCAGCTGGAGGGAGGGCTCTGGGGTGGGGTTGTAAATGAAGGGTTCAGGATGCGGGAGGAGGCTCCGGGTTAGGACAGGGGGTTGGGGTGCAGGGAGGGTGAGGAGTCCGGCTGGGGGTGCAGGCTCTGGGCTGGGGGTGCAGGCTCTGGGCTAGGGCCAGGGATGAGCGGTTTGGGGTGCAAGATGGGGCTCCAGGTTTGGGGGGGCACTGGACTGGGGCAGGTGGTTGGGGCTTGGGGTTGGAGCACAGGCTTACCTTGGGTGGTCCCGGTCAGCGGCGCAGTGGGGCTAAGGCAGGCTGTGCACTGCGCCCCGAAGCAGCCAGCAGGTCCGGCTCCTAGGTTGGGGGACCAGGAGGCTCCACGTGCTACTCTCACCCAGAGGCACTTCTCCCGCAGCTCCCATTGGCTGCAGTTCCCAACCAATGGGAGTGCAGAGCCAGTGCTCAGGGCAGGGGCAGCACATGGAGCCCTGTGGCCCCCTGTGTAGGAACTGGACCTGCTGGCTACTTCGTGGGTGCAGCGCGGAGCCAGGACAGGTTGGAAGTAGCTCGCCTTAGCGCCACAGCACCATCAACCGGACTTTTAACGGATCGGTCGGCGGTGCTGACCAGAGCCACCAGGGTCCCTTTTCAACCAGGCATTCCAGTCAAAAACTGGATACTTGGCAACCCTAATTGGGAGGGATGGGGGACAGCTCTCTATGAGCCATCAGTTCACTGGGATCACAGATAGCTGGCTCCCCTGCCCACGGGGATCCCCAGTCAGAGCTTCCCCACAATACTCGGCTGAGTGGGGCCAGCTGAGGCTCAGGCCTGCTATGGATATGGGCCAAAGGGACTGGAGGCTCAGGCCCAGATCCCCAAAGGGATTTAGGCATCTAACACCCACTGAAATAAATTAGGAGTTAAAGGGATTTAGGCACCTCAGGACCTGGACCTCAGTACTTTGCTTGCTTGCTCCTAATTCTCAGAGACCTAGATCAACGGGAGCTGCTGCAGACAGAATGCCCTGCGCTCAAAGCCAGTTTCAACCTTTTTGCACAGGAGACAGGCTGGCTCCTGCTGGCTGGTAGGAGCTGAAAACCAGGGGGCTAGACTGAGAGACAAGGTCAAAGAGACACTGCTGCTGGTGTAGCATTGCCCATCTCTCACTACACAGGAGAACCTCGGCATTATCAACACCAGAGTTACAAACCGACCGGTCAACACATCCCTCATTTGGAACCGGAAGTATGCAATCAAGCAGCAGCAGAGACCAAAACCCCAAAACAAATACAGTACAGTACAGTGTCAAACGTAAACTACTAAAAATATAAAGGGAAAATTTAGAAAAAGATTTGACAAGGTAAGAAGACTGTTTCTTTGCTTGTCTCATTTAAATTAAGATAGTTAAAAGCAGCATTTTTCTTCTGCGCAGTAAAGTTTCAAAGCTGTACAGTAACTCCCCACTTAACGTCCCCTCACTTAATGTTGTTTGGATCTTAAGTCCCTGCTCAATTACAAAACATGCTCCATTTAAAGTTGTGCAATGCTTCGCTATAATGTCCTTTGGCTACCTGCTTTGTCCACATTTGGCAGCCCCCCCATCAGCTCCAATACACCCACCGCCCCACAGCACCTCCCGCTCGCCAGCAGACCCTGCAGATCAGCGCCTTCCCCCTCCTCCCCCCGCCTCCTGCCCCTGGCAATCAGCTGGTTTGAGGCATTCAGGAGGGATGGGAGAAGGAGCGAGGACTTGGTGTGCAGGCTCCTCCTCCCTCCCCTGCCTCCTGAATGCTGCAAACCAGCTGATTGCTGCAGGCAGCAGAGGGAGGGGGAGGAGCGAGGACATGACGTGCAGAGTAAAGTGGGAGGGGGGAGAAGAGGAGGCGGGTTAAGGGTGGGGGTTTGGGGGAAGGGGTGGCATGGGTGGGCCGAGGGTTGAGCCCCCTACCCCTGGTGTTTGCAGAGTAGGGGAAGCTGCTGCTGCTGCTGTACAACGTGCTTCTCCTAGCTTACAGCACCTTCAGCCTCCTTGACTGCCTCATTGGCTCCAGTGCTAGTGGGCTGTGCCTGTGTGGGATAAGGCGGGGGCTCCTCCCGTCACCTTATTGACTTGAACTGGGACCATATAGAACATGGTTGCAACCAAGGTCCTGTAGTGGCACCAAATCTGGTATAAAAGGGGTCTATGGAGAGGTTATGGTTTGCTGGTTATGATTATGCTGTCTATATGTTTGTATCATTTTTGTAGTTGAAGTTATGAATATTGGCTCTATACTGTCTGTGTTTCAAACTTATGCTATGCTTCTGGGTGACACCCAGACAAGTTGGTGTCAGCTCTGCCTAGCCTGCTTGATGGCCCATTAAGGACCATCAGCTATACAATTGACCCATTGAGAGAAGGCAGATATGCCTTGAGACTCTGCAAAGTATGCAGAGACTTGCCCATGTGACTCCAGACTCCATTTTGCTGTAATTTTCCACAGTATGGACAAAGAGGTTCTTACACTGGAAAAGACTATAAAAGGCTGATGCCTCATCTCCATCTGGTCTTCAATCCTGCTTCTTACCTCTGGAAGGACTTTGCTACAAACTGAAGCTCTGAACAAAGGACTGAATGACCCATCCCAATGGGGGATGTACTCCAGAGACTTGATTTGAGCCTGCAGTTTATTCTATTACGGCTACAAGCCTGAAGCAAGAACTTTGCCATTACTGTATGTAATTGATTCCATTTAACCAATTCTAGCTCTCATCTATATCTTTTTTTCCTTTTATGAATAAACCTTTAGATTTTAAATTCTAAAGGATTGGCAACAGTGTGATTTGTGGGTAAGATCCGATTCGTATATTGACCTGGGTCTGGGGCTTTGTCCTTTGGGATCAGGAGAACCTTTTTTCTTTTATTGGGGTGTTGGTTTTCATAACCATTTGTCCCCATAACAAGTGGCACTGGTGGTGATACTGGAAAACTGGAATGTCTAAGGAAATTGCGTGTGTGACTTGTGGTTAGCCAGTGGGGCAAGACCAAAGTCCTCTTTGTCTGGCTGGTTTGGTTTGCCTTAGAGGTGGAAAAACCCCAGCCTTGGGCTGTAACTGCCCTGCTTTAAGCAATTTGTCCTGAATTGGCACTTGCAGTTGGGTCCCACCAGAACCAGCATCGTTACACCTCCCAACTATAGTACTGTACTGTATGGCAAAAAAAAAAAAAAATTTCCCTGGAATCTAACCCCTTCCCCCTCCCCCGCATTTATATTCATTCTTATGGGGAAATTGAATTCACTTAATTGTTTCACTTAAAGTCGCATTTTTCAGGAACATAGCTACAACGTTAAGGGAGGAGTTACTGTATTAAGTTGGTGATCAATTGTAAACTTTTGAAAGAACAACCGTAAGGTTTTCTTCAGAGTTAGGAACAACCTCCAGTCCTGAGGTGTCCGTAACTCTGAGGTTCTACTGTCGGTGCTTTTTCTTCAAACCCCAAATCCTGCAGGCAGGTGATGACCCGAGTCTCTCATCTTGCATTCTTCCGAGTTCTGGTTGCAAAGAAAAGCTTGAAAATATGACCTGAGTGCACCCTGAAGGCTCACAAGCCAGATGGCAAAGAAAAAGATCAACAGTGATTGTTTTAAGCCAATCTCATGATTGGAGGGGCCTGACTCATGATTTTTAAACGCTTGGGGTTGGTGACGCTACTACTGAGCAGCTACATGAAAACTAGAGAGGAAAGGAGGAAGCGAGAAGAGAATGGATATGGATTCATGGCCTATAGGAACAGGAAGTATTTTAAACTTTTCCAAGTTCCCCTGCTCAGGTGCGACTCGGACACTAAAATAATGCGCACCTGTCCCCTGTGCTAGAACTTGCTCCTCATTTCTAGGACTACAGAGGGAATCAATGTTTCTGCTGAGCTTCTCCAGCGACGAAGCTCAGCCAGTCGCAGAAGCCAAAGAAAGACCACGCGACTTCAATCATGTAATGGAACCCTGCTTGAAATGACCCTGCGCGGCATCCCAGCAACGCACACCAGCGCTAGAACAAATTTCATACCCAACAGCAAAACTTCTCCCAATGCCATTTTTAAAAACAAACAAGAAACGCTGCATTTTCATGAGTTCAACACACCTTAAAAGAGATTTCAAGCAACTTCAAGCACTTGCATAGTTTCATAAACAGATAGTAGGAGTTAATAGAACAGAAGTACTTTATATCTCTTTTGCCTGTAAAGGGTTAACAAAATCAGTGAGCCAGGCTGTCACCTGACCAGAGGACCAATCAGGGGACAGGATACTTCCAAATCTTGAGAGGGGGAAGTTTGTGTGTGTGCTGTTAGTGTTTGGTTGTTCTTCACTCTGGGGGCTCAGAGGGACCAGACGTGCAACCAGGTTTCTCTCCAATTTCTCCGATACAGGCTCTTATAAGTTCAGAATAGTGAGTACCAGGTAGATAAAGTGAGTTAGGCTTATGTTTGTTTTCTTTATTTGCAAATGTGTATTTGGCTGGAAGGAGTTGAAATTTGTATTTTGCTGAAAGGATTTTAATTTGTACTTGTATACTTAGGCTGGGAGGGTATTCCCAGTGTCTATAGCTGAAAGACCCTGTAACATATTCCATCTTAAATTTACAAAGATAATTTTTACTGTTTTTCCTTCTTTAATTAAAAGCTTTTCTTGTTTAAGAACCTGATTGTTTTTTTTATTCTGGTGAGACCCCAGGGGAGGGGGTCTGAATCCACCAGGGAATTGGTGCGGAGAAAGGAGGGAAGGGGGAGAGAAAGAGAGAAATTAGCCTGTGTTAGGATTACTGTCTCTCTCAGGGAGAGTCTGGGAGGGGGAGAGAGAAGGAGGGGGGAAGGTGCATTTTCCTCTCTGTTTAAGATTCAAGGAGTCTGAATCACAGTGATCTTCCAGGGTAACCCAGGGAGGGGAAACCTGGGAGAGACAATGGTGGGGAAAGGGTTTACTTTCCTTGTGGTAAGATCCAGAGGGTCTGGGTCTTGGGGTTCCCCAGGCAAGGTCTTGGGGGGACCAGAGTGTACCAGGCACTGGAATTCCTGGTTGGTGGCAGCACTACAGGTTCTAAGCTGGTAATTAAGCTTAGATGAATTGATGCTGGTACCCCATCTTTTGGACGCTAAGGTTCAGAGTGGGGAATTATACCATGACACACAGAATCACAGAAATGTGGGGTTGGATGGCACCTCGGGAGGTCAGCAAGTCCAGCCCCTTGTGCTAAGGCAGGACCAAGTAAACCTGGACTGTCCCTGAGAGGTGTGTGTCCAGCCTGTTCTTAAAAACCTCCAGTGATGGGGATTCCACAGCCTCTCTTGGGAGCCTGCTCCAGAGCTTAACTCCTCTTAGAGTTAGAAAGTTCTCCCCAATATCTAACCTCACTCTCTCTAGCTGAAGTTTAAGCCCATTCCTTTTGTCCGACCCTCAGAAGACATGGAGAACAATTGATCCCCATCCTCTTTCTAACAGCCCTTAACATATTTGTAGACTATCAGCTCCCTTCTCCATCTTCTTTTCTCAGCACTGCACAGGTTTTTTAAGCTTTCCCTGTAGCCGTAGGTCAGGTTTTTTAAACCTTTTGTCAATTTTGTTGCTTTCCTCTGGACTCTCTTCAACTTGTCCACATCTTCCCTACTGCGTGGAACCCAGCATTGGACACAGGACTCCAGCCTCCAAGTCGAGCAGGACAATGACCTCCTGTGTCTTACACATGACACTGTTTGGAACCAAGTTTTCACTCAGCCCTAATGAAATGTTTTCAGTTGATGACAAGGTGCACCAGGGGCCCCATCTGATACTGGAAATCTACCGTAAAACACCTGCAGATTGGGGCTTTTGGCTGATCAGGATTATTTGTCATTTGGATTGCAACACCCCTAGAAGCCCAGTCATGGACCAGCGCCTCGCTGTGCTAAGAGCAGGACAGGCATAGAACAAAACGACAGGCGACGCAGTTTTTTCACCTTGGCCTTCAATTCCCACACAAAGGCCTGACTCTGGGCTGCCTGCAGAAACATAGTCCACTTCCAGATGGCAGATCTGCCCCTGGGAATAAACCCTAAACCCGGCAACGAAGCACAGTCAGGACCCAGGTGCAGCACTAGAGCTAGCTGGGGGCACAGGCTCAGCTCAGGCAGGATCTACAAGCGCATGCTGTGCCCAGACGTCACTGCTTGTGGGGAGAAGCTCGGACAGGAAGCTGAAGGCCCCGCTGCATGTATATGCAGCAAAGGGGCTCAACCAGGAGCCCGCTAGTACGTGAGGGACCCTGCTGCAGACAGATGCCCAGAGCAAGTCCGACAGCCTGCAAGGGTCTGCAGACAGGAAACGGGACACCTCGGGCCAGCACCCAAGGGCTTTGGGAGCAGACTGGTGCAGAGACGGGGCTGACATGCACTGAGCCTCGCTCCAAAAGCACACAGAGAACGGCTCTTGCCTGCAAGTGAGCAGTGCAGGCTGCAGGAGCAAAGACCGGTGGCCATCAGCGCTCAGTCATTAACCCCAGGAAAGCACACCAGGGCAGAGCTTGCAAACCCATGTTTTCAGCCTGATTAAGTCACATTTTGCCCTCCCGCAGGAATAAATAAATCATGTAAGACGCATTAAGGCAGCTTAGTCTCCCCAGGAAATCGCACAGCAATTCAGCCTTTTGGGGGCCATGGCATGTCAGCGATGATTAGGAGAATGACTCCAACGCTCCGGCGGCTCTTTGGCAGAGATCACTGCCTGGGCTCCGACACATGGCATCTGGGAGCTTCGTGCTGGCGATGACCCTGAAGCAAGGGGCGGCCACTCAAGTTAGTGACAATCGCAGAAACGTCGCAGCAGTGCAGGGAGACAAGATGGAAAGGGATCGCACCCCAGCCCCTGGGAGTGGGCAGGGGACATGGGCCCCACCCACCCCCTTAGTCAGCCCCCTCTCTCCTCAACCTGACCCTGTCTGCATGGGGTGCATCCTCTCATCAACCCCAGCCCTGCCCCCCATGAACAGAGAACATGCCTTGACCTTATACACACACACAAACTCCCTGAAGAGGCCACCCCCAGCCCCAAACAAGCAATCCAGCCACAGGGCTGAATGCCCAGAGCCGTGAATTCCTGCGTGGGAAGACAGGCTGCTCGTTCCTCACAGGGAACACCTAGGAGAGGGCAGAAAACCCAGCTGCCCTGCTCTGGCTCAAAGCAGCAGAATGTCTTCTGCCAGCCTCACACACCCTTGCTGTTATAAGATCAGCCAGGGCAGGTCATGGGCATGTAGGCATCTCTGACTCTCCTGCTGAAGCCATGGCAATCTCCTGACATGACTTGTTAGCTGCCTGCCTCAGCCCTGCTGCTGTGGGGTGGCGGGTGCCAGATCAATATTCCCTAGTGGGAGGATTCCCCTTATTTCCCACTCCCAGCACAATTCTGCTGTTTGGGCCCAGCACGCCCACCCGCAGAGAGAGTGCCCGCTGCCGGAGTGGAGTGGAGAGCAGCAGCAGTAGGCCCCAGGGAGAGCCAGGAGCCATGCACGGCCACTGACTAGAAAGGGCATATAGGGCCTTAGAGGTTTGCTCTGCCTGGGAACCCACAACCTAACATCCTGGCAGTGGCACCCACAAATGCTGATTGAAGGCCTGCAGGTCAATTCAAGCAGCCAGCCAGCCAGCCTGCCTCTCCCATCCTCACCTGACCACAGAGCAAGGCAGAGCCACCCCATGACAAGCCATGGGCAACCCCCACCTGACCCCACTGTGAGCCAAGAGCTCCCACTCCTCAACACAGAGCAGGACAGAGCCTCCTCCTCACCTGACTGCACTGTGAGCCACAGGTGCCTTCCCACTTGAATGCAGCAAGAGCAAAGCGTCCCCCTGACCTGAATGCGGTGCCAGCCAAGGGTGCCACCCCCTGAACATGGCAGCAGCCAAGGGCCACCATAAACCTACCAAGGGCCAAGGCCTTCCCTGAAAACATCACAAGCCAAGGGCCTCTCCAAATGTATATGAAATGACCTGAGGGCTGGTGCTCCCTGGCCAGCAGCAGCACAGGGGCTGTAAACCCAGCCAGAGACCCTGGAGCGGGGGCTCCAGCCATCCTGGCATTTGCGAAGGTGTCATCTGTGCCCAGCATGGTCCAAGAGGGGGGTTCTCTTGCGGCCTGTCTCCCCTCCAGACACGGAGCCTGGCAGAGAAGGAACTCGGAGCACAAAGGGGGAAATCGGCAGGTTTACCCAGTAGAACTGATGCCCATCGATGAGCCTGATGCCCCATTTGTGCCCTAAGAGCCCAGAATCCCCCTACTCCAGAAGTGCAGCTATTGTGGCACTTTCCTGGGAGCAGAACCCTGCTTACCTGGTACATGTACATGCTGAAATTAGTCCCACTGGATAGATGAATTGTTACGGATTTGTTCCCTGCATTCATGCCGGGGTTTCATCTCCTGCTGGAGCTGTAAATCCATGGCTCTGCCAGCCTGGGGGAGAGCATGCGCTAGCCCCTGGGGGGCGAAGGTTAGCGAGACCCAGGGCACTGGAAGTCCAGGCACGAGGAACTGCTCCAACCCAAAGGCAGCTGGGGAGCTGCTTCGCGTCGAGCCTGCCTGTCTTCACAGGGGACGGAGCGCTGGGGTGCTGGGAAAGGATCAGCAATGCACTCGGCAGGAGGAGGCATTTGGAGCTCGCAGAAATTCCCCATCTGCTGCCTGCATTAATCGTTCCCCTTCCCAGGGTCGGAGGGAGCCAGCCCCATGGCTGGGATGGGGAGCTGCGAGGGGGAGCCCACAGTGGGGGGGACCCAGAGGACGAACCTGGAGGAGCGCACAGATGCACAGAGGCCCTTTGCGGTGACCTAGTTTGCTCTGCTTCGCTTGCATGTTCCCTGTGCAGAGACACGGAGGAATCAGAATTGGAGCAAGAACGGGAAGTAAATCCGCACAGCCCCTTAATCCGGGAGCAGCTGCAGCAGCCTGTGGGGTGGGTAGCCCTTGCCATCAGGGTGACCTGGGATGTTCTCGCTCCAGCTGCCCACTATGGATGGGCATAGCGGCCCCTCACCAAGCTGGGGGAGAGGGCATGGAAGCCAGGAGGAGTGTGATGGGGCATCACCCCACTGGTGTTTCAGGGCAGCATTTTTTTCAGCGGAGGATGGGGACGCAGCCTAGTGGGCATCTGTCTGGGCTGGGCCACTTAGGCCAGCTGGAGGTTTGCCAGGGTGGGGGCACAAAGGGCCATGGGGCACCGAGCTCAGGCAGTCTGATGGAGGCAATCAGAGGCTGTGGTCAGCTAGTCCAGCTCTCACTCCCCAGCCTGGCATGAAGCGCCAGGCTCCTGCAGGATCCAGGATCAGTCCAGCACCATGGAGCATGCCCTTCCCCAGAGGCACTTCCCTCTGTTTCTTCCGGGCACGCAGTGCCCACTGAAGAGTGAGAGGCCCCTGTCCCCCCACACCGTGAGCCAGCTGCTAGCCTCCAACCCCGGTCAGCCTGTGGGACAGCATGGCCCTGGCTTTATCACACCAGGTTCATCCAAGTCACCTCCCCAGGATCTAAAGTCTTTGCCGAGATGGAGTCAATCCCTGGCACCAGGATTTCGGGTGCAGGAAGGGGAGGAGCAGGAGGGTCAGGGGTCCCGATGCTGGAAGAGAGTCAGTGAGGGGCCAAAATGTCTCAAGCCCCCCCGTGCTCCCTGGCTGTTCGGTGAGCTCCGGCCATGCAGGGCCCTCAGGCCCCATTCTCCCTGCCCTACACCTTGTGGCCAATGGGTGGGAAAGGCCCCAAGCCCCGCTCTCCACTCTCCTAATGCACTGAGCACTGGTGGAAGAGCACCCATGAGGCTCCACACAAGGGAGACTCAAGGCCAAAGCCTGCCCCTCCACTGGGGCCCCTGCTCCGTGTGCACCAGCCAGGATACCCAGGGGGCTTCAGAATCTCTCTCTGCAGGCAGGAGGTCAGAGCCAGGGCTCCTTCCCAGGGCTCCAGACATTTAAAAACTGGGAGCAGGACAGCCCCAGGTGCCCTGCAGAGCGAACAATCCCCTCCTCACACAAGAGCTGTAGCAAGCCCCATTCTCTGCTGGCACCGCCTCCCACTGACCTGCAGGCTGGGGCAGCCCCTATGCATCCAGTCCAGTCCCTGCGTCTGCTCCAGCCCAGAGAACAGATGACAACACCCTGCACCCTGCTCTGCAATCCAGAGAGCCAAGCCTGCGAGGCAGGAGGGGACAGGAGTGTGGAGGCAAAGGGGATCCAGGCCGAGATCTGAATAGCAGAGAGCAAACTCCTCCCTGACCTGGGCATGGCTCTGCAAGGTCCAGCCAAACATTTCTGCAGGGGAGGGGCTGTCCCTCCAGCCAGCGCTAGTGACTCTGCAAAGCCCAGCAGTGTCCAGACAGCTATGCAGCAGCCTTGCTGCCCCTCCCTGGTGCTTTTAGTGCCTGGGGCTTCCCAGACAGGAAACCCCTCCTGTGCCTCACAAGCAGGGCCACCCAGAGGATTCAGGGGGCCTGGGGCAAAGCAATTTCAGGGGCCCCTTCCATTAAAAAAAGTTGCAATGCTATAGAATAATATATTCTCGTGGGGGCCCCTGCAGTGCCCAGGGCAAATTGCCCCACTTGTCGTCCCCGCCCCCCCAGACCGCACAGGGGAAAATAAACTTTTTAAAACCTTCTGCATCTCGGCACAAACCCAGTTTTGAGAAATCTTCTTTTCAAGTCACCTTTACAAGGTACCACTGGTTCTCAGCATCAGCTAGTGCTAAAAGGCACTAAAGCTCATTAAAAGGGTTGGACAAATATTTTCCATCAAAACTTTTTTTGGTTCGAAAACTAGGGGTTTTTAAAAAGCAGAAAAAAATCACGGACAATGTCTGCTTTCCTTCAAATTTTGTTGTGGTTTTTTTTTTTAATTGAAAAGCTGAAATTAGTCTGCCAAAACCTGAACATGGCTTGGGGTTTCAGAAGTGTGTAGCCAAATATTTGCTGCTTGCTGTGTTTGATTGTTTAAAGAAACAATAAAAAAAATTCTGCTTAAAAAAACCCCAAAACTTTTGAACCACCTCAGCTTGTGACCAAACGCCTGAGCCCATCTAGTCAGAGATTTTTCCAGGTTTCTGATACTCTGCTAGCTTCCTTGACTCATATCTGTCTCCATAACTTTGGGTTCATTTAGCTTAGAACATAAGAATGGCCATACTGGGTCAGACCAAAGGTCCATCCAGCCCAGTATCCTGTCCACTGACAGTGGCCAATGCCAGGTGCCCCAGAGGGAGGTAACCTAACAGGCAATGATCAAGTGATCTCTCTCCTGCCATCCATCTCCACCCTCTGACAAACAGAGGCTAGGGACACCATTCCTTATCCATCCTGGCTAATAGCCATTAATGGACTTAACATCCATGAATGTATCTATTTCCTAGAAACTGGCTCCATGGGGTCCCTCACAAACTGGAGATGGTTACTGTGGGTTTGTCTTTAGTATAGACTATGTACATACTCCACGAACTGAGCATTTGAGCTTGTTCCAGAATCTGGGATGAGCCTATGTTGTGAAAACTGAAATGCTCAAAATAGCATATGCATGTGAATTGACAGAAGGTGCTAAAATTAAACTAACCCAGAGGTTCTCAAACTGGGGTCAGGACCCCTCAGGGGGTCACAAGATTATTACTGGGGGTCGGGAGCTATCAGCCTCCACCTCAAACCGTGCTTTGCCTCCAGCATTTATAATAGTGTTATATATATAAAAAAGTGTTTTTAATTTATAAGGGGGGAGGGGGTCACACTCAGAGGTTTGCTATGTGAAACGGGTCACCAGTAAAAAAGTTTGAGAACCACCGAATTAACCCCTCTGGAGCCTCGGGGAATGCAGGGGAGAGGGGTCTCCCTTGGTAGGGTTGGGAAGGAGGTAGGTGGTGTAGGATATTGCTCTTCTCATGTGATCCCTCCCCCATGGCTCTCCTGGCTCTATCACTGTTAATCTAAAGTGGCTAATTGTAATGAAGCTACCCTCCTCTGACATGAATCTCCCTATGGCACTGAAATTAAACAGAGACTATAATTCGTCATTTGAGAAGTGAAAGGGATGATAGCCCTAAGGGAAAAGATAACAGCTTGGCTCTTTGTGTTAAATAGCTGTCTGCAAGCCTCAAACTGCTGAATGAGCTTTAGGGAAGGGAAGGCTGTGCCTCCCCAAACAGCCTGGCCCTGCCCCCTATCCGACCCCCATCCACTTCCTGCCCCCCAACTGCCCCCCTCGGAATCCCCGACCCATCCTGCTCCTTGTCCCCTCATCACCCCCCTGAGACCCCCTCCCCAATCACCACCCTGAGACCCCCACCTCCCACCAACCCCTCCATTCCCTGTTGCCCCAACCCCTATCTACCCCCCCATCAAGTCCTGACAGACCCCGGGAATGCCCACGATCTAACCCCCCGTTCCCCGTCCCCTGACACACACACCCCGAACCTCTGTCCCCTTCCTGTCCCCTGACTGTCCCTGGGACTCCCTACCTCTTATCCAACACCCCCCCCCCGCCCCCTACCATGCTGTTTACCCCCGCCTCCCCCCTCTCCTGGAGCCTCAGCGTGCCATGTCCAGGAGCGGCCCTAGACAGCGCTGCAGCGGCCTGGCTCCAGCGGGGCCTGAGCTCCCGCCACTCAGCCTGGAGCTCGCAGCCCCACCACCTTACCACGTGGCTCCAGGCAGGGAGGTGCTCAGGACCCGTCCGAGCCACGCCACTTTAGCTCTGTCCAGGACCACTCCTAGATGCGGTGCGCTGAGGCGTCGGGGGATGGGGGAAGGCAGGGTCGGGGCAGGAGCATTCTCGTGGGGGCCCCTGCGGAGCCCGGGGCAAATTGTCCAACTTGTCCCCCCCGCCCCCCGGGTGGCCCTGATCACGAGGTCCAGGCCGAATGCTGGGAGGTATTGAGCACACACAGTCCCTGCTGACCACAGCAGCTCCCAGTGCTGGCCTGGCCAACACTAGCAGCATGCGCTCAGGGGTGGGGAAGAGAAGCCAAGGGTCACAGACTTTGAGACCAGCCATGCGCACAGCTGGCTGGGCCTGTTGTTTGTGAGTGGTTTGGACAACGCATAAAGCTGGCTGAACAAGGGCCATGGCCCAGTGCTCACCTCCCATTGGGCAGCTCAGCAGGACCGGCTCAGTCCATTAACACCCACTAGGAACACACCTGAACTCAAACCCGGACACAGTTAGAAAGTGACAAGTCCCAGCTCAGCCCAGGCTCCCCACGGCAGGAATCTCCTAGTGTTCCCGAGAAATAACCCAGGACCTAATTCCTAGCTGTGTGGAGGTTTAGAACAGCTAAGGAATAGCAAGATGATATCTAAGCATTGTAACCTATGGGGTTTGGTAGTGATGTATTTGATGTAGAAACAGAGCAGACAAAAAAGAACGGCTAAACTGGTGAAGAAAATAGCTGTTAAATGTCTGCTCATAGCTTATAGTTCACTGGGAAAAAATTAAATAAAAAAATTAGATTTACTCAGGAAAGCTCAACAAACTTTGGATGCCAGCTTAAAATCGCTGGATGGCTATAAATCAGACCGTGGTCTGCTGTTAAAAGAAATTAGAGAATTGAAAAAGAAGTGTTAGAGGAGGATAAAGAATCAGTTCCCATCCCTGTTGGCATGTTGGAACCAACGAAGACAGAAAAATCTGCAGGGGCAATTACTAAAAGTAGAGTGAGCGAGTTAGCTCAGGCTGACACAGTACCTTTAGGAGTGGAGTTGGAGGGCTTGGCTACACTGGAGAGTTGCAGCACTGGTGGTGGGTTTATAGCGCTGCAACTTACTCACCATCCACACTTGCAAAGGCACATCCAGTGCTGCATCTCCCTGATTGCAGCGCTGGCTGTACTCCTGCTCTGCCTGGGGTATAACGATTGCAGCACTGGTGATGCAGCACTGCTCCGCCAGTGTGGCCACCAAAAGCGCTGTAATTGGCCTCCAGAGGTATCCCAGAATGCCTATTCAGCCACTCTGCTCATCAGTTCGCACTCTACTTCCCTGGCCTCTGGTGACCCAACCTTTAAATGCCCCGGGAATTTTAAAAATCCCCTTTCTGTTTGCTCAGCCAGGTGTGGAGTGCAATCAGTGAATCTTTCCAGGTGATCATGCCTCCACGCGCCAAACGAGACCCAGCATGGAGCAATGGCGAGTTGCTGGACCTCATCAGTGTTTGGGGTGAGGAAGCTGTGCAGTCACAGCTGCGCTCCAGCCGTAGGAATTACGATACCTATGGGTAAATATCAAAGGCCATGCTGGAAAGGGGCCATGACTGGGACATGGTGCAGTGCAGGGTTAAAGTGAAGGAGCTGCGGAGTGCCTATTGCAAAGCCCGTGAGGGAAACAGCCGCTCCGGCGCTGCTCCCACCTGCCATTTTTACAAGGAGCTGGACACGATACTTGGGGGTGACCCCACTGCCAATCAGACGACCACGATGGACACTTCAGAGAGGGGGGGAGGGGGGAGTGGAGGAGGGAGGGAGGAAACCGAGACTGAGGGTACTGGGGTGGAGGGAGACAGCCCGGAGTCCCAGGAGGCATGCAGCCAGGAGCTCTTCTCAAGCCAGGAGGAAGGTAGCCAGTCGCAGCAGCCAGTACTTGGTGAAGGACAAGCAGAGGAGCGGGTTACCGGTAAGCGGCTTTTATTTTCAGGATGGAAATGTTTCGGGAGGGGGGGGGGTTAGGGATGCATGCATGCATGCATGCCTAGATGTGGAATAGCCCATTGATGTGGTCTATCACGTCGCAGTAATCAGCCTCGGTAATCTCTTCAAAAGTTTCAGCCAGAGCGTGGGCAATGCACTTGCGCAAGTTTATAGGGAAAGCCACTGTGGTCCTTGTCCCAGTCAGGCTAACGCGTCCGCGCCACTGTGCCGCGAGGGGTGGGAGGACCGTTGCTACACACAGGCAAGCTGCATAGGGGCCAGGGCGGAATCTGCATTGCTGTAGAAGACCCTCCCGCTCTTCCCAGGTGACCCGCAGCAGCGAGATATCTTCCAGGATTAACTCCTGTGGAAAATGTTGGGAGACTGTTCAGTGTAGATGCCCCCTGCAGCAGTTTGCTTTCCCCAACGCACAGAAACCCCTGCATATCCCTGAAGCAATCAGTCCCCCTTACTCACCATTTCGTGGCTCCTGCGGATTATGTGCACTCCGTTTGGTATGGGAAAAGTACGCTAAAGTGAAGACTGTAAATTCCTTCACTGTGTGGAAATAACTGTCTGAGTGAGATTATAAACAATGCTGCCTCTGTTAACTGTTGCCATTTTTGCCTTTCGAAAAGTGTCCTTGACTACTCGACTGCCCGTATCATCGACTGCTCAGAGGCTACAAAACCTCAGGAAGAAGCCGTGAAAAAGCAAAGCAGACATGCTGAAAGCAGTTATGGATCACTCTGCCAGAGAGAGTAAAAAACTGCACGACTGGAGGAAAAAACTGCAGGACTGGAGGGAAAGGAAAAGCAGGATCCGCCAGAGAAACGCAGCGGCTAAGAAGAAAAGCACAAAGCAGCTGATAAGCATCCTGGCGTGCCAAGCGGACTCTATCCAGTCACTCGTAGCCATGCAGGCAGAGCACTACCGTGCCAGCCCCACCCCATCCCAAAGCTCTTTCCCTTGTGCCCCAATGTCAGCTCCAAACCCCCTTCCCCAGCATCCAGGTTCTTACCACCACCAGCTCCCCCAACACCTGTACGTTCACCAACCAGCCCTGAGAACTATGACCCTTACCCTCTGCACTCAACCCCCATCACCATGCAGTATAGGCACCCTGAAGTGCAGCAGTCATTGCACAGCACTCCAGACAGGACATATTCAAACCTGTGACTGTACAGTTCACCATCCCACCCCACTGCCCTTTTAGGTTCCCAAAATGTTGTGTGTCTGTCAAGAAAGTTATTTTCTTTTCAATAAATGAATTTGTGGCTTTGAAAACAGTCTTTATTATTGCAGAAAGTAAAAGATACCTTAGCCCAGGAAAGAAACAGGTACTGCAAATCATTTTAGGAAAAAACAGATTTCTACTAATATTGTAACCACTGCACTTCACTCCCATGCAAGGCACCAAACATTACTGTTGGTTTTCAGCCTCAAATTCCTCCCTCAAGGCATCCCTAATCCTTGTAGCCTTATGCTGGGCCTCTCTAGTAGCCCTGTTCTCTGGCTGTGCAAATTCAGCCTTCAGGCGTTGAACCTTGGAGGTCCATTCCTGACTGAATGTTTCACCCTTCCCTTCACAAATATTATGGAGGGTACAGCACGCGGATATAACCCCAGGGATGCTGCTTTCCCCCAAGTCTACCTTCCCATACAGAGATCGCCAGCGCCCTTTTAAACGGCCAAAAGCACACTCCACAGTCATTCGGCACCGGCTCAGCCTGCAGTTGAACCGGTCCTTGCTCCTGTCAAGCTTCCCTGTATACGGTTTTATAAGCCAAGGCATTAACGAGTAAGCAGGGTCTCCAAGGATCACAATGGGCATTTCGACATCCCCTACTGTGATCTTTCGATCTGGGGAAAAAGTCCTGGCCTGCATCTTCCTGAACAGGCCACTGTTCCGAAAGATGCATGCATCATGCACCTTTCCAGGCCAGCCTGTGTTAATGTCAATGAAATGCCCACGGTGATCCACAAGCGCCTGGAGAACCATAGAGAAATACCCCTTCCGATTAATGTACTCGGATGCTAGGTGGGGTGGTGCTAGAATAGGAATATGCATCCCATCTATCGCCCCTCCACAGTTAGGGAAACCCATTTGTGCAAAGCCATCCACAATGTCCTGCACGTTCCCCAGAGTCACGGTTCTTCTTAGCAGGATGCGATTAGTGGCCCTGAAAACTTGCATCAACACGATTACAACGGTCGACTTTCCCACTCCAAACTGGTTCACGACCGATGGGTAGCTGTCTGGAATTGCCAGCTTCCAGATTGCAATAGCCACCCGCTTCTCCACTGGCAGGGAAGCTCTCAATCTCGTGTCCTTGCGACGCAGGGCGTGGGCGAGCTCAGCACACAGTCCCATGAAAGTGGCTTTTCTCATCCGAAAGTTCTGCAGCCACTGTTTGTCATCCCAGACTTCCATGACGATGTGATCCCACCACTCAGTGTTTGTTTCCCGAGCCCAAAAGTGGCGTTCCACGGTGCTGAGCATTTCTGTGAATGCCACAAGCAATTTAGTGTCATATGCGTCAGGCGACTCGATATCATCGTTGGACTGCTCACTGTTACTTTGGAGCTGAAGGAATAGCTCAACTGCCAAATGTGATGTGCTGGCGAGACTCATCAGCATACTCCTCAGCAGCTCGGGCTCCATTTCTCACAGAAATCGCTCTGCACAGAAACCGTTGGGAGAGTCACAAAGGCGCCAAACGTGGACGGAAAAACAGTGAGTGCTGGGATGTGAAGCGATGCATCATGGGGCGTTGGGACAGGAAGCGGAATGACCCACACCCTTCCGTCCCATTCCCACAACCCACGGTGCCAAAATGGGATGAGGTGCTCTGTGGGATAGCTGCCCATAATGCACCACTCCCAACAGCGCTGCAAATACTGCAAATGTGGCCACACTGCAGCGCTGGTAGCTGTCAGTGTGGCCACACTGCAGAGCTTTCCCTACACAGCTGTAACTCCCAGCGCTGTACAGCTGCAAGTGTAGCCATACCTGGAGATTGAGTCTAAGGAGCCTCAGGGAGAATCAAGAGGAAGTTAGCAGTGCAGAAGCTATCAGCAGTCTGCAGGTAGGAAAGGAAGTCTCAGGGTGGCACCACAGAAGGCGGAGTTGAGTGTCATCATAGAGGAAGCAACTAGTGATATAAAGGATGAGGTGAACAGAGCAAAGGGGAAGAAATATCCTCTCCTCTGTCAGTGTCCGTCCCTGACAGTAAAAACGGGAGTGCCTTTAGAAACTGTAATTGTTCAGGGACTAGAAGATGCGGTGTCACAAGTGACATGAGTAGCTAGTGCCTGTGATGTAGTAATCTCTAGGTTACAACAGAGAGCGATGCAACATCCAAGGAATGTAATTCCTGCTCCTCCCCCAATGTTACATTGGCACCATATAGATCAGGAGATCCAGCCCCTTTGGGTGGACATTTATTGACATTTGGGCAATCATTAACATTGGCTAGGTCCCTAAAATTTCAGACTAAGAGATGTCCTGTGTCAGTGTGGAGATGCCTTGAATGTAGGACATAGAGGTTTTATGGAAAGTTAACCCTGCTCGTCCAGGATTATCTCCAGTGCAATACTTTAGGAACCACAAACTAATCCCACTGTGATTGAGGAACCCCCAGGGTTAGGCCAAGGTGTTCCTAAATTCCCTAGGTACCAGCATTAGCAAAATGCCCCTAATCCACGTAGTAATCCTGGACCTTTGAGTGGGCATGCCCCTCAACAGGGTTATGTGTTTGAATCCCATATAGGGACCTGGGACCGTGTTCTTTTCTTTTCAGATGCCGCACAGAACAATTCACGCCTGCAGAGACCCAAGTCAAAGACGAGGACTCAGTTGTAATGATGTTTAAGCAGAAGCTTAAGGCTCAACGATGGGATATTCAGAAACTTGGAGCCCACGTGAATGAGCTAATAATGGAAGGTCAAGGCTCAGCATCCTAAAACCGTCCGGTGGCCTTGGTTGACCCATTTCCTTCTCTCTGGTGGACAGTCTCCGGAGAGATAGAAGGAAAATCCATAGATATTTGTCTGCATATTCTACAAATTACTCAGCCTGATGCCAATCAGCCCCAAGCTTAGTCATAGCCCCTTTAGTCAAGGATGCAAGTGGAAGACCCACAGTATCTGCAGTGGTGGGGGGACGCCACAGAAATTTTATTATAGATACTGGGACACCAATTAGTATTTTCCATGTTAAGGATCCTAGATCCTCTTCTCTGTCATCAGGGTGTACAAAACACTTGCAACTTCTGCAAGTAATCAGGTTGTTACCACACTTCCTATACCCATTGAAGTACAGATAGGTCACCTAAGAAAGGTTCATACTTTTGTATTGATAAAGTTAGCAAACCCAAGGAATTGCCTATTGGAACTGATTTCCTATACAAACAGGGATGTGTTCTTGATTTGGGTAACCAATTGTTCTGTCTTACCATAGAACAGGCAAAGGATGACTCAAGAGTAATCATGCCCGAGTGTGGCATGGTATCTCCAGTGGAGGACTCTGAACCTGAGGGGTATGATTTAAACAAAATAGTGGCTAATCGTGCAGACCAACCTGAGTTACAGGCGTTACTTTGCAAGCATGCAGATGCCTCTGCTAACATATGGCAGTCACTATTGTTGTAGAAGGAGATATATCAGCCCAAAGACAATATCCTTACCCAGAACAGGCAAACCCATACATAGAAGAGACTATCAAGTCTTTATTGACATAGGGAGTGCTATGTAAATGTACTTCCACTGCCAATTCCCCTATTTGGCCCGTGAAAAAACCAGATGGTTCTTGGCATCTCACAATAAATTATAGATGCCTGAATCAGGTAACACCCATTTGTGCCCCTACAGTGGCCAAGATGGCAAATCTAATCAAGTTCTTTAATCCAGAGGCTAAGTGGTTTACTGTCCTTGACATCCGTAACAGCTTTTGGACACTATCAGTGGCCCACATTTCACAGGACCATTTTGCATTTAGTTTCCAGGGAGTCCAATATTCCTGGACACGTTTACCCCCAGGGTATAAAATTCTCCAGCTTTATTCCATATGCAAATAAGGTGGGTACTGTTGCAATTTTTCCAAACCGACTGTTTTGTTTCGATAAGTAGATAACATGTGTTTAGCAACACAGACCAAAAAGAAGCATCTAAAAAGGCTTAATGAGGTCCTGCAAATCCTAAAGGAAGAAGGGTTAAAGTGCAATCTGGCCAAGGCACAGCTAATGGCCAACTGCGTCTCTTTCTTGGGCCTCACTCTGACAAAATGGGGTAGAACCCCGGTGCAACAGAAAGTAGATGCAATCTAAACATTGCCTTTACCGCAAGATCCTTTTTTGGATTTAACTGGGTACCACAGGGATTTCATTCCCAATTTTGCTTCCATTGCAGGTCCGTTGTACCAGCTATTAAAAAAAAAAAAGAAGGAAAAAGAAAGGTGTCTGATGGAAATGGACTGAGGAACACATGGAAGCAGTATCGCAGCTGAAACAGGCCATTGTCAAGGCTCCGGTGTTGATCACTCCAAATCCTGAGATACCCTATCATCTGAAGGGAGTGGTCAGGGTTAATGCATTAGCGGCTGTGGCGTCACAGAAAAGGCCTGGGAAAATCCTATGAGCCTATGCCTCGCATTTAATGTCATCATAAAACATTATATTACACTCATCGCACAATCCCCTTCAGTTCTTACTGTCCCAATAGGGGAAAAGATGAGTGTGATGCAGTAGGGACTGTCTGTGTGGGGAGTGGGAGAGCAGGGGAGGACTTTAGGAGATGGACGATGCCAGAGCCTGTAACCTGAGCTAGGTAAGGGAGGGGAAAGGTCAACACCTTTGCCCGGGAAGGGGACAAAGGAAGAGAGTGGCAGGAGGGAAGCAGTTGGAGTTGGGGCTTGGGGCTGTGTGGGCGGAATTCAGGGTATCCTAGCTAGGATCCAAGCACCCTGAAAGCCCAGAAGGACTCGGTGGAGGGGTCCTGACTGTGCCTGCAAGCTCTGCTGTAACCTGTGTTCCTGTTGTCCAATAAACCTTCTGTTTTACTGGCTGGCCGAGAGTCACTGTGGGTCCCAGGAAGAGGGGTGCAGGGCCGGACTCCCCCACACTCCGTGACAACTGGTGGCAGCGGTGGGAGATACTGCAGGAAGCGCCGTCCACGGGGTGCAGTAAGTGACTGGGGAGCAGTAAAACGAAGGGGTGGTTAACCCCTGGGAGTGTGTGCCCAGTGAGAAGGACTTTGCAGTAACAGGGTCCCCTGGGGGATTGCAGCGAGCGGTCCCAGGGGCGGAGGAGTCTGCAGCTCGACCCTGGCAGAGAGGTGGTGACCTCAAGAAGGGCTGGTGCACTAGGGGTCCCCCTGGAAACCGTGGGGAGCGGCGAGCACCCCGGCCTGTGAGTGGTCAGCAGGAAGATGTATGCCAAGCGGCGCAAGTGTGACCTGCTGGAGCTGTGCAAGCAGAGGGGGCTGCACCCAGGGAGGCTCAGCAAGGACCAGCTGATTGCCCAGCTGGAGCAGGGAGACCGCATGAATGAACGGAGCCCTGTCTCTGAGGGAAGCAGCCGAGCAGATGCAGCGCAGGCACCAGTGTCTGTCCCCGCTGGGAGTGGTCAGCCGGCGGACGAGGGCTTCCCGAGACCCCCCCTTCCTAGGCGTAGAGGAAGGGCGGGGAGGAGCCCAGTGTATACCGAGGGCACCGTGACACCCCCGGCCAGCAGGGGATCTGCCCGGCGAAGCCCACCCCCCAGCAGGGGATCCTCCCGGCAACGCTCGGCATCCGTGGAGCGGATGCGGCTGGAATATGAAAGGGAGCTGAGACGGGAGGAGCTCGAGTTAAAGAGGCGAGAGCTGGAGGAGAAGGCGAAACAGCGTGAACATGAGGAGAACCAGCGTAAACATGAGGAGAACCAGCGTAAACATGAGGAGAACCAGCGTAAACATGAGGAGAACCAGCGCCAGCGTGAGTGGGAGGAGAAGGAGAAACAGCGTAAACATGAGCTGGACCTGGCCCGGCTGAGGAGCAGTGAGGCTCCAGCTGCGGTGAGTGAGGGGGGACCCAAGCCTACAAAGAGCTTTGATAAGCCCTTGCTGCCCCGGCGTAAGGAGGGGGAGGACATAGATACCTTCCTGACGGCCTTTGAGAATGCCTGCGAGCTGCACAGGGTTGACCCTGCAGACAGGATCGCAGTTCTCACCCCCTTACTGGACTCCACAGCCGTGGAGGTGTACAGCCGACTGAAAGGGGCGGAGGCAGGGGACTATGAACTGTTCAAACAGGCCCTGCTCCGCGAGTTTGGGCTGACTCCTGAGATGTACCGGAAAAAGTTCCGGAGCCAGCGTAAAACCCGTGAGGTCACATACCTACAACTGGTCAACCGGGCGCAGGGGTATGCCCGCAAGTGGACAGCTGGGGCCCAAACTAAAGAGGACCTGCTTGACCTATTCATACTGGAGCACCTGTACGAGCAGTGCCCGTCCGACCTGAGGCTGTGGTTGATGGACCAGAAGCCGGAGAACCCGCAGCATGCAGGCCAGCTGGCTGACCAATTTGTGGACAGTCGGGCAGGGGATGGCAGGGAGGAGTCTCGAAGGAGCAGGCCTGCCTCAACGCAGAGAGAGAGTCAACATGGGACCTCCCAAAGGGGGCCTATGGAGAACCCCCCCAAAAGGGGAACATCCAGCGGCAGGTCCCTCCGACCCACTCAAGGGGACCCACGAGATATGGGCTGCTATCGCTGTGGCCAACGAGGTCACATACGGGCCCAGTGCCCCAAGCTCAGGGACAGACCAAGCAGACCCAACCCGCAGAGGGTGGACTGGGTAAAAACCCAATCGGAGGAGGGGCTACATTCCCAGGAAAGGGGGGTTGGCAACATACCACCTATGGATGCTCCCGGTTCCGGGTTTTTGGTTTACCGGGTGGGCGCGGGGCTGCCCCTCCGGAAAGAGTGCATTGTTTCCCTGGAAGTGGATGGGAGGAAGGTCACTGGGTACTGGGACACGGGCGCAGAGGTGACGCTGGCCCGGCCCGAGGTGGTGGCCTCAGATCGGATGGTGCCCGACACCTACCTGACCCTGATGGGCGTGGGCGGGACCCCATTCAAGGTACCCGTGGCAAGGGTACACCTGAAATGGGGGGCCAAGGAGGGCCCCAAAGATGTAGGGGTACACCAATATTTGCCCACTGACGTGTTAATGGGAGGGGACCTTGAGGACTGGCCTAGTAACACCCAGAGTGCCCTGGTCGTGACTCGTAGTCAGAGTCGGCAAATGGCACTGCACCCCGAAAACGGGGAAGGTACTCGACCTGAGGTGCAGGACCCTAACTCAGGGAGCGGGGAACGCCCAGGGGCACGGTGCAGAGAGGCTGCGGCCTCAGACCCAGCCAGCAAGAGAGAGCCGGTCCCCATTCCTGTCCCAGCTGCTGAGTTCCAGGCCGAGTTGCAGAAAGATCCCTCCTTGCGGAAGCACAGGGACCGGGCTGACCTTAGTGCGGTACAGACCATGAGGAGAGGTTGCAAGGAGAGGTTCCTGTGGGAGAAGGGGTTCCTGTACCGAGAATGGGCTCCCCCAGGGGAAGTAGAGTCATGGGGGATCAGGAGGCAGCTGGTGGTTCCCCAGAAGTTCCGTCACAAGCTGTTGTACCTGGCCCATGACATCCCTCTCGCAGGGCACCAGGGAATCCGGCGCACCAGGCAGAGGCTGCTACAGAACTTTTACTGGCCTGGGGTCTTTACCCATGTCCGACAGTACTGCCAATCCTGTGACCCCTGCCAGAGGGTGGGGAAGGCCCGGGACAAGGGGAAAGCGGCTTTGAGGCCTTTACCCATCATAGAAGAACCTTTCCAGAAGGTGGCCATGGACATACTGGGACCTCTCAGCAAGATGACCCGGTCAGGGAAGAAATACATCCTGGTGGTGGTGGATTTTGCCACTCGCTACCCCGAGGCGGTGGCCTTGTCCTCTATCGAAGCAGACACAGTGGCAGATGCGCTGCTGACAATTTTCAGCCGGGTGGGGTTCCCCAAGGAGGTCTTAACGGACCAGGGGTCCAACTTCATGTCGGCCCTGCTCCGGTCCTTATGGCAGAAATGTGGGGTCCAGCACAACTGGGCCTCAGCGTATCACCCTCAGTCCAACGGGCTGGTAGAAAGGTTCAACGGGACGCTGAAGATGATGCTAAAAACATTTATGAAACAGCATCCGCAAGATTGGGACAAGTACTTACCTCACCTGCTGTTTGCGTACAGGGAGGTACCCCAGGAATCTACCGGGTTTTCACCTTTCGAACTGTTGTATGGAAGGCGGGTGAGGGGGCCCCTAGACCTGATGAGGGACGAATGGGAGGGGAAGGCCGCTCCCGAGGGAGAGTCAGTGGTGGAGTATGTCCTGACCTTCCGGGAAAGACTGGCCGAGCTCATGGGCCTGGCCAGGGAGAATCTGGCCCGAGCCCAGAGGAGGCAGAAGGTCTGGTATGACCGCACAGCACGAGCCCGTACCTTCGCCACCGGGGATCAGGTGATGGTTCTTATCCCCGTGAGGAGAAACAAACTCCAGGCCGCCTGGGAAGGGCCCTTCAAGGTTATCAAGCAACTGAATGAGGTAAACTATGTGGTGGAGCTGTCAAACCGGGCACATCACCGTCGGGTGTACCATGTGAACATGATGAAACCATACTATGACAGGGGGAATGTGGTGTTGGCCGTGTGTGGACATTGGGAGGGGCAGGGAGATGACCCCTTAGTGGATCTATTCCCTGGGACAAAAGCTGGTTCCCCCCTGGAGGCGATTCCCCTCTCTGAGCAACTGACCCCGGGCCAGCACGCTGAGATCAGAGGGGTGCTGCATCTGTACCGACAGCTGTTTTCCAACCAGCCTGGACGCACTAATTTGACTGTCCACCGGGTGGAGACGGGGTCACACCCCCCTATAAGATGCTCCCCTTTTCGGGTCACTGGTAAAACTGCCCAGGATCTTGAAAGAGAGGTCAGGGACATGCTGGCTTTGGGGGTGATCCAGCCGTCTTCCAGCCCTTGGGCCTCGCCAGTAGTGCTGGTTCCCAAGAAGGATGGGTCAATAAGGTTCTGTGTGGACTATCGAAAGCTCAATGCCATCACCGTATCTGATGCCTACCCTATGCCCAGGCCTGACGAGCTCCTAGACAAGCTGGGAGGTGCACGGTACCTCACCACTATGGATCTTACCAAAGGCTACTGGCAAGTGCCGCTGGACGCAGATGCCAGGCTGAAATCGGCCTTTATCACCCCTCTGGGGCTCTATGAGTTTTTGACCCTGCCCTTCGGCCTCAAGGGAGCGCCGGCCACCTTCCAGCGCCTGGTGGATCAGCTACTGAGGGGGATGGAGAGTTTTGCCGTGGCGTATATTGACGACATCTGCGTCTTCAGCCAGACCTGGGAGGACCACGTGTCCCAGGTTAAACAAGTCCTGGACCGACTCCGGAAGGCTGGGTTAACAGTAAAGGCTGAGAAGTGCAAGGTGGGGATGGCTGAAGTATCTTACCTGGGCCATCAGGTGGGGAGCGGCTGCCTGAAGCCGGAACCAGCCAAGGTGGAGGTGATCAGAGACTGGCCTGCTCCCCAAACCAAAAAGCAGGTCCAGGCCTTTATTGGGATGGCGGGGTACTATCGAAGGTTCGTGCCCCACTTCAGTGCCATAGCCGGCCCCATCACTGAACTGTGCAAAAAGGGGAAGCCAGACAAGGTGATCTGGACTGAGCAGTGCCAGGAGGCTTTCCGGGCGCTGAAGGAGGCTCTGGTTAGCGACCCAGTTCTGGCAAACCCAGATTTTGACAAACCCTTTATGGTGTTCACCGATGCCTCAGACACGGGACTGGGGGCGGTGTTAATGCAGGAGGATGAAAAGGGGGAGAGACACCCTATCGTGTACCTGAGTAAGAAGCTGCTACCCCGGGAACAAAGCTACGCGGCCATCGAGAAGGAATGCCTGGCCATGGTGTGGGCCCTTAAGAAGCTAGAGCCATATCTCTTTGGGCGACACTTCACCGTGTACACCGACCACTCTCCCCTGACCTGGCTGCACCAGATGAAAGGAGCCAACGCCAAGCTCCTGAGGTGGAGCCTGCTCCTGCAGGACTATGACATGGACGTGGTCCATGTGAAGGGAAGTGCCAACCTGACAGCGGATGCGTTGTCCCGGAGAGGGGACCCTGAACTTCCCCAGGTCACTGGGCAGAGTGACCCCGCTCAGTTCAGTCTCGAAGGGGGGAGAGATGTGATGCAGTAGGGACTGTCTGTGTGGGGAGTGGGAGAGCAGGGGAGGACTTTAGGAGATGGACGATGCCAGAGCCTGTAACCTGAGCTAGGTAAGGGAGGGGAAAGGTCAACACCTTTGCCCGGGAAGGGGACAAAGGAAGAGAGTGGCAGGAGGGAAGCAGTTGGAGTTGGGGCTTGGGGCTGTGTGGGCGGAATTCAGGGTATCCTAGCTAGGATCCAAGCACCCTGAAAGCCCAGAAGGACTCGGTGGAGGGGTCCTGACTGTGCCTGCAAGCTCTGCTGTAACCTGTGTTCCTGTTGTCCAATAAACCTTCTGTTTTACTGGCTGGCCGAGAGTCACTGTGGGTCCCAGGAAGAGGGGTGCAGGGCCGGACTCCCCCACACTCCGTGACAATGAGCAAGTCTCAAATGCTCGCCTAGCCCACTGGGCATTACTGCTGCAAGGGAAAAATATTGCAGTAAAACCTATTAGGACACCATCTTTGTTACCAACTGCCCTACTGTATCAAGAGGAGCCACGTGTCTGTCCCAATCTTGATCAATTGGATCTAAGGGAGGAGGAAAAACAAACGCTTTTCCAACCATTAATCCAAAAAACAAGTTCTATTAAAAGGTATCATTTCTTTATTAATGGTTCTAGTTATTACCATCAAGGTAAACCTCATACCGGATTTTAAAAAAATGCAGAAATCAGATAAAAATATAGTGAAAGTAATTCCAGAGCTTTCCAAACCAGAAAGAGAAGGATTGCTAACAATAAATCCTTTGTACAAAAGAAATGCACCGTTTAAATCTCAGGCGCATAAAGGTCCTTGGATGGCTTTGCAGATTGACTTTGTAGGTCCTTTGCCAAGGACTCAAAGAGATAACCAATACCTATTAGTGGTTATTGATCCTTTTTCAAGTGGGTAGAGGCATTTCCTCTTAAAGCAGGGTTTCTCAAACAGGGGTCGCCGCTTGTGTAGGGAAAGCCCCTGGTGGGCTGGGCTGGTGTGTTTACCTGCCCCGTCGCAGGTCCGGCCAATCACGGCTCCCACTGGCCGCGGATCACTGATCCAAGCCAATGGGAGCTCCTGAAAGCGGCAACCAGTAAGTCCCTCAGCCTGACAAAAACCAAAGAGAGATACTTGGAAAGTTAAAGTAATACCGTTATTTATGTGTCATTGTATAAATCACCAGAACATGGGCTGTGTAACCGATGAATCGGATCCTTCCGAGTCATCAATAAACTCAGTTCAGCAGTGTATAAGATTAAAATAACAGGAGGCAAGTGTAACAGAGACAGAATCTGCCATGCTAATCAGTTAAGGTTGTACAGATCATCCAGGTCACAGGAGCAACTTCCTCCTCAGGACTTAAGTGAACAGCATCCAACAGAATCGCAACAACTGGAGCCCAGCAAATTGCAACCATAAAACGGACACTGATATTTCGATTTACTACACCCTTATCATTGCTCTAAGGATAAGACTGAGCCAAAATCACAGATCTGGAACTGAACTGTTACAACCCCATGAAACCAGACAACACGGTCATGCTCAGCTGCCTGAGCATGTGAAACAGAACATACCAACACAAAAGAAACGGACAATTATACTCAACCCAGGACTTCTCCACAGGAAGAACAATTTACTATTTATAATATGTATAACATAACCCAACTGTTTAATGAGACCCAACATAAAAGTAATCAGCTGATCACTTTAAACAATGATCAGCACAGGGATCAACATTAAGGAAAGGAGATTATATGCTCTGCATATGGGGAATACATCATAAATGCAATAACTGATGCATTACGATCCTTAAGATTGGGAAAGGTTCCTAACTTCATTAAAAATGAGCAACTGTTAAGCTGGCACAGTCTCAAATGTTTTCAAAAGCTGGAAAAGGAACGATCCACATGTTTGAATTCATGTCAGTATTTATCAGTGGGTGCTATAAGGGAAATGGGATTTGTGACACCTCACCCAAACCAAGACAGTTGTTTTCTTTCTAAAGATTGTATGATAGCACAATCCTTGTATGTCTCATGTATGGTCTTCCTCATGGTACAGATGGGAACTAAGGCCAGAGAGACTAAGGGACTCACCCAAAGGCACACCAGGAGTCTGTGGCAGAGCAGAGATTTGAACCCAGTTCTCCCAAGTCAGCACCCTAACCACTGGGCCATCCTTCCTCGGGATGGGAAAGGCTGTGAGCAGGAGAACACTGATGTTTGCTCTCTAGACCTCAGTAGCTCTGGTTCAGGGGTACACAACCCAAAGCGGGGACCCAGCTGTTGGGCCTGGGACACCCTCTCCTCCCGCAGAGTCTCGAGGTGACACCAGTGCCATCAGTGGGGAGTGACCTGCGCTGGGCAACTTACAGATCAGGAAGCAAGGGTTTGAGGAATGGTTATAATGAACGTGAGCGGCCCCACTGAGCGAGCAGCTGGCCTTTGCCTTCAGGGACGTCTCTTTATCCCCGGTAAGGCCAGTACTTCCAAAAGGGGCCTCGATTCCCGGGTGCCCAACCTCACCCATCTAACCCTTGATTTTCTGGGACGCTGAGCCACCATCACTTCAGCTGCAGCCAATGGGAGCTGCAGGTGCTCAGCACTTCGGAAGCATCAGGCCCATGGTGCCAAAAGTCGGGCACTCGGAATAAGAGGCCGCTTCTGGGAATGTTGCCTTGTGGGCCTCGCCCGCTTTCCCAAAGCGCCCTTGGCAGAGCTGCATTTCCTGGCTCCATCCTGGCTTTAAGACCAGGCTATCTGGTTTGCAGCAGCCCAAACTGGGCTAGGCTGGATGCTCGTTGTAAAGCAGTGCTAGCAAGGAGCCTGGAGACATCCCAGAGACAACTACCCTATTCCCACAGCCCTACCAAGATCCCCAGCCCTGTCTCTCCTGCCACTCGCTGGCATTCTTGTCCCGGCAGAGCTCCAGAGCCGCTCTCCTTACCTGCGGGAGGGCAGAGTTGAGTTGCCTCTGCAGCTGGTCTCGCTCATGCCCCGTCTCCTGTAACCGACTCTGGGTCAAGGCCAGAGTCTCCCGGGTCTCCCGTAGCGTTTCTAGCAGCTTGTCTCGCTCGTCCAGCATGTTCACCATTAGCTGCTCGAAGTTGGCCTCCGAGTCGGGGCCCTGCTGGGACCCCAGGGGGTCGCCCTCGTTGATGGTGGGCATCACCTCGCACATCATGGTGGTGGCCCGTTTCAGCACACGCCAGTCTCCAGAGAGGCCAATGTGCCTCGCCTAGGGGGTTGCTTTGACGATCTCCTCGGGGTCTCTCTTGGGGCTGTAGATCTGTCGGACAGCAGATCACATCGTTATAGCTGCCCGCAGCCCATTGCAGTGATTGTCAGAGACAGGCAGCTTGGGACAGGGTGCAGGATCCTCCATGCCCGCTCTCACCTCACAGCCCCGAGTCATTGGTTAAGCTGAAGCTTGCATTGCTGAGATCAGCGTTTCCCGCTCCATGGGCTACCCGGCGTCCTTTAAACCAATAAGGACCCCGAAGAGACGATTGCCTCTGGTTCTGTGTGGTTCATTCCAATCAGCCACCCAAACAGCTTCGTAGACGACAGGTGAGCGGATCCCATCTGACGCAGCACATGGGTGCCAGAGCACAGCAAAGCCATGGGCTCAGAGAGGAACGCAGTGCCCTGCCAGCATGCACCCCTTCAGGGACCCGGCACAGCCAGTGGCACTAGGAGGGGCTGGGTGACGTTTCACCTGCCTGGACATGGTGAACGAGAATCAGTCAGTTGGAATAAATTGAGGCTGAACGATGCACTTTGCAGAAATACTCCCCAGGCCTCTGCCCCACGGAGCTGCGCTCGTGATCCAGGTCTGTGACCTACGGGAAAGGAGACACAGTGAAACACTTCCCACCTGCGTGCTGCTGCTTCCCAGGCTCCTACCCGCCTCACGGGCTGGGATCTGCCAGCACACCCCTTCACAAACATCCAGCCAGCACCGAGGAGCAGCATCAGCCCCTCCAGACAGCAGGGGAGCCAAATTAGATTCCCACTTATAGAACTGGAGCACCTAGGAGTCCCTGTCCCAGATCAGGATGCCATTACACTAGGCACTGTACATTAAGCTTCTCCATCTCCACAAGCAGGTGCTAGTGAACCGCCCTCCCAGCAGCCTCCCTCCAAGGTCTCTAGCCTGCATCCTTATCTGCAATGGGATCTTTGTGCAGGCCTTGTAGGGTGGGGCAGGATTCAGGAACCTGCTGGCCTGCAGGAGGCCAGCGGCATGGCTCCGCGCTCTCCTGCGCTGGCCCAGGGAAGCATCACCTACCAGCTGTTCTCCGCTGCGACTGGACTCACAAAAATCCAGGGGGGGGGGGCGGGGTGTAAATACTGCGCTAAACCAAATCTACGCACACAGGCATCATGGGACCGTCCCACACAAAAGCCCAACCTGCGTACAAGACCCTAAAGTACCAGGCCATGGGGAAGGGGGAATCTCCCCAGGGTACCAGGCCACAAAGGGGAGAAAATCTCCCCAGAGAAACAGACCATATTACCCCATTTCTCCCTCAGATGAAGTGCAGCAGAGGAAAATGGATCCCAGAGAGGAGATGGACGGCAGGGTGCTGCCGACTCCACCTTCAGGATGCAGCATGTACCTTGCCGGTGTCTGCGTGCTGGCCGGACTACCCCAGGTCAGTGGGAGCTCTGGGCAGGGCCCGCTTGCTCCTGAGGGCTGCAGAACTGGAGTTGCTCCAATGCAGTTGTCTCTAGCTCCAGCAGAAGGCTGTGCTCATGCTCGGTGACACTGGGAAGCTGGGGCTCTCGGCCCAGTGATCAGCTGGATAATTTCCTCTGATTGTCAGAACTCTCTCCCTGTCTCCTGCCTGCCTCCCCCACCTCTGCTAGCAGCTGGCAGGAATGCACTGGCAGGGGCTTGCAGCCACGTGGCTGCAAGGCCAAATATAGCAATGATTCAGAAAGGGCGATTTGGCAAGCAGCATCTCCAGCCCTGCTTGGGGCAGGTGCCTCCACCGGCCGTACACCAGCTGGGAGAGCTGGCGGCAGGCACCCACCTGGGGATCCTGGGATCTGCGAATCTGAGAGCCAACCCCTCACTTCTCTGAAAACCCAGATGCACAGGGACTCTCTGCACCTCTCTCTGATGCACCCTTCGTGCATTGCTCTGAAACCACGGGGGTGGTTCCTGGCTCGCAGACCACAATAAAGCCACAGCATTGCCACTGGCTTCAATGGGACTGCCAGGAGAATGAGATCAGAGACTGGCCCTGAGCATACAAAGGACTATGAGAGAGGGCAAAGCTGCTCCTTCCTTAGCAACCCTTGGAGCCAGTGCCAGGAAATCAGCAGAAGAAACAGAGCTGCACCTGCCAGCTGGTGACATGTGTATCATCCCGGCTCAGACCAATGGCCCATCCATCCCAAGACCCTGCTGATGGGCTGCAGCAGTGCCGGGCAATGCGAACACCCCTGCTCCCAAGGTGTCTGCATTTACTCAATGTTCTGCGGAGCCAGGAGCGCTGTGGACTGGTCACCGTTAAGCAGCAGTCCTGTCCTACATCTGTTCAGCTGCTGCTGGAGCAGTCCAGAGAGTTGCTCGGGCCACTTGGTCATAACGCCACTGAAATCTAACCCGTTGCCCCTTCGTCCACACCAAGGGATGGCCAGGCCAAATTTCAGCGTGTGACACTGTGAGCACACCCTGAGATTTGGTCCAGCCGCACCTCTGTCCTGCCAGAGGGGCAGCCAGGCCAAAAGGTGCTGTGACCTAGCGCACTGCAAATCTTTCCTGGCCCATGGCACACAGGGGTGTCACCAAGACCTTGATTCCTGGCAGCATGCGCTTTGTGCACAGGGTGGGTAAAAGAGGGGACACTCTCAAAAGGGATGAGTGGAGACAGGGTCCCTGTCAGGGTTGCGGGGGGGGGCGGGGGCGACCAGAACTTACCCCCTCCTTCAAGAAACATCTGATCTGGCACCACTGATGAGCTGATTCAGAGCATAGAGAAAGCCCCTATAATGCTGCTACAGTTACCTAAAATGTCATGTAATGCAGCACATGGGGTAAATTCCCCTCTGGACCCCAAGAAAGGCAGTTACAGCCAAAAGTCTGGATTTTCACTCACTCCTGGTCCCGCACAGTGGGCCTCAGTTACTTTCATCCAACAGACCCCTTTGCACAAGAGAGATCAATGGGACATCAGAACTGCCTGGCAGGATGAGACCAGGGGTCCATCTAGTCTACAGCTTTGTCTCTGGGCATGGCCAAGGCCAGTTGTTTCAGAGACAGGTGCATGGAACCCCCTAGTGGAGAATTATGGAATAAACTGCCACTAGCAAGAATTTTTTCCTGATCCCTGGCAGTTAACAATTGGATTATGCTCTGAAGCAACAGGGTTGATAACTCTTCTGATTCTTGTATCCTGCCTAACATAGCTGGAGTGTTCTCATTATCCATGGAAACATCCAATCCCCCACTAAGCTCTTCACTTCTATGATATCTTGTGGCAAAAGAGTTCCACAAGTTACTGATGTGCTTCGTGACATTCATCAGGGTCGAGTGTGCTGTTTTTCCAATTACACGGAGAATCCCCTTGTTCTTGTATGAGGAGAGGGTGCATAGCAGCCCCCTCAACCCCCTGCTGCATTGGGCCCCTTGCCAACCAAAGGCCATTTTGAGCTTTGACCTCAACATGGCTGTGCAGCTCTTTATATTGCTCGCTGCTCTGCAATGTCTAATTTTCTTTCTGATGCCCTTTTAAAGAGACAGGCAGAGAGGCAGAGGGGGACAGGGGTGGGGGCAGAGAAGCAGAGGCAGATGAGTAGTGGTGGAAGACAGAGACTGAGGGCAGAGGGTGGTTTTGGGGACTCTCTTTCTTCCCCCTGGCAGGAGGACATGCCCTGCTCTGCCCCATCATCTCTGATGACTTTGGGCACAGCTACAAATCTTCTTTTCAAAATCAGCTGAACCAACATTAACCAAAAAGCAGCAAATTGATCCCAAGGGGGAAAAAATGAATGATAAAATGTAGCTCCCTGGCCTAGCCTCACTCTCTCTGCAGAGACTTGGGGCTTTAATGGGAAAGAGAGCCTGAAACACCCTGTGACATTAGGTATTCGGCACTTCTCTGCACTTAGCCCTGAGTAAATAGCTTGGCGGTGCCCTGGAGCCCGAAATCAATAGCTCCTGCGCCATTAGCCCAGAGAGGAGGCAATTTGAGAGGTCAGGCCCTGCCTCCAATGCCCGCCTGTTCCAATCGAACAGTCCTACGCTGACTCTTCCCCGTCACTGCCAATGCTCTGTCCTTCCTGCGGATGCTACTCTCAGCACAGGCATGGGAACTAAGGATGGGAGGGTCGCTGCAGCACCCCCAGGTTTTGTGGGGGATCCCGGCTGCTGGCCCTGCACCTGGGACTCTGCTCGCGGCCCACCTGTGGGGTCCTGGCTGCTGGCCCCGGCCCGGGACTCTGCACCCACCCCCAGCCTCAACCCCCTTACCCAGTCTGTGTCCCCGCTGCCGAAACCACAGCCCTGCTCCCAGCCCAGTTCTAGGGGCAGCGGAGGGCATGGACAGGGGCAAGGGGGGTGCAGCTCAGCACTCTCACTCTAAAAACTGTTCCAACGCCACTGGCTCTCAGCCTCCTCCATCTATAGGAAACAGCCTCTCACCCTGTCCCATCTCACTGGCCTCCTCCACACTTCACCTACAACTTCATCACTGCCCCCTCTGCCAGCAGCACAGTGCAAGGTCATAAGCAGGGGAACTGGAACAATTTGTATAGTGAGGGTGCTGAGAGCCACTGATAAAACTGCAAACCCTGGATATAATGGAAAGCCCTTCAAGCCAGGGGGTGCGGCAGCCCCCCAGCACTGCTAGTGCAAGCACCATTGGAAATGAGGGGCGTCAGGAGCAAAGATTAATAAGGGATAGCAGGTTGGGCTTTTAGGTTGACCAACTGGTGTCCATCCAAACCCACCTAGCCCATGGAAAGACAGGTGACTGTCTTTTTACACATCTTATTAAAAACACTTCAAAATGAAACCAAGATGGCACAGCACCAAAGCTGAACTATTCTTAATACCGTTCAACTAAACTACCAATAAGCAATACAACCAGCAAATCAACAAGCCAGTCTCAATACTGGTTTGGCATTAAGTCATCAAATTAGTTAAATCAAATGAATACTAAAAATAGCCAACCCTTCAAAAACTCTAAAGCAGATTCTAAGGTGGTGGCTTTCCATTTGATTCCAACTAAAGAATTCAATCACATCTATAGTTTGAATCCCGTTAAGTAGCTTAATACAGAAACCAATTTTTTATCGAATATCTGGAGCACAACCTCAGAATCAATTATAAAGCTTCCTTCATAGAATTCAACTCATGCAGCAGCTAACCCTTTCCTCTTCCAACAGAGAGATTATAACGCAGATGTGAACAGAACATCCACAAGAAGCAGAAGTTTGACAACTTTTTATCTAGCAGAAATGACAGGTGACAATTTCAAATCTCTCAGAACTTTTAAACACAGAACACAGTGATACATTCATGGCGCGCGCGCACACACACACACACTAGGGTTGCCAGCTGTCCCAAAAAGCGACCCTGGTGGCTCCGGTAAGCACTGCTGACTGGGCCGTTAAAAGTCTGGGTGGCGCAGGGCTGGCAGGCTCCCTACCCAGCTTCGCGTGGCTCTCGGATGCAGCCAGCACGTCCCTCCAGCTCCTAGGTGTAGGGGCGGCCGTAGGGGCGGCCACAGGGGCTCTGCGTGCCACCCCCGCCATGAGTGCTGGCTCTACAGCTACCATTGGCCCAGAACCCCATTGGCCTGCGGGCACAGGGAGCATGCAGAAACTCCTGGCCATGTCTCCACCTAGGAGCCGGAGGGACATGCTGGCAGCCTCTGGGAGCCACGTGAGGTAAGTGCCGCCGGAGACCACACCCTAAGCCCCTTCCCATGCCTCACTCTCTGCCCCAGCTTGGAATCCACTCCCACACCCAAACTCCATTCCAGAGCCCACACCCTGCACCCCAACCCACTGCCCCAGCCGGGAGCCCCCTCCTACACTTCAAACCCCTCTTCCCCAGCCCCACCCCACAGCCCACACCTTCACACCCCCACTTCCCAACCCCCTGTCCCAGCCCAGAGCCCCCTCCAAAACCCTGAACCCCTCATTTCTGGGCCCACCTCAGAGCTTGCACCCCCAGCCCAGAGTCCATACTCCCTCCTACACCCCAACCCCCGCCTCAACCCGGAGCCTCCTCCCACACTCCAAACCTCTTGGCACAATCCTCAAGCCTGGAGCCCCCTCCTGCCCCTCATTTTTGGCCCCAACCCAAAGCCCACAACCCCTCCCACACTCCAACCCCCCCACCCCAGCCAGGTGAAAATGAGTGAGTGATTGAGGATGGGGCAGAGTGAGCAACCAAGGAAGGGAGGATGGAATGAACGGGGGGCAAGGCCTCCGAGAAGAGGCAGGGCAGGGGGTGGCACAAGGGTCTTCAGTTTTGTGGGATTAGAAAGTTGGCAACCCTAACACACACACACACTATTTCTTTAAGAAGTTGTAAGTATGATAAATGTGTTAGGTACTAAAGAACTGCTCCACAGATTCCAAGACCAGAAGGGACCATTGTGATCATCTAATCTGACATCCTGCATAGCACCAGCCAGAGACCACTGGATCGTGTTATACCTTTCTGCTAGACTGAAGAGCTCATAATTCAATATATGAGCCCCGTGAAGATACCTATACTCAAGTCACCCTGAACCTTCTCTCTGTTAAAGCAAATAGGTTGAGCTCTCTGAGTCTCTCACTCTAAGGCAGGTTTTCTAATCCCTTAACCATTCTCGAGACTCTTCTCTGACCCCTCTCCCAATTGATCAACATCCTTCCTGACCTGTGAATACCAGAACTTTGTTCTTAGATAGAGACATTTACATTTAGCTATATTAAAACACCTATTGTTTGCTGGCACTCAGTTTACTAAGTGATCCAGATCTTTCTGTGCCAGTGACCTGTTCTCTTCATTATTCACCACTCTCAAATTTTTGTGTCATCTGCAAACTTTATTAGTTTATGTTTTTTTCCAGGTCACGGATAAAAATATTTAATAGAGTAGGGCCAAGAACCGATCTCTGCGGGGACCTCCCTGGAAACCAACCGACCTCCTCAGTGACGATTCCCCATTTACAATTACATTTTGAGACCTATCAGTTAGCCAGTTTTGAATCCAGCGATGATTGATGTCATAAGTAAATGTAACAAGAAATCTTGGTGATTTGCATTGTTCCTTGGTGTAACTGCTAAGCCTCACCCATAGAATATGACAATTGCTTGCAGGTCTGTATCTGTACACACCTAGATCTTCGGCTGCATCTACACACAATCGAAGAACTGTTGATCGAATACTGACGTGGGCCTCAGTGAATTAATAAAGTATTGATAGGTTAAGAGTAACCAAGTGTCCAGATCTAAGAAATATGGTCCAAGGTCATTGTAAAAGTTGACCTGAAATGAATCTAGCATTAACTTAGTAAGCAAACACTCCCAGGACTCAATATAAGGGGTTCTCCTATTCAATTCCATTCTAATATTGGCTAGAACACGTATCTAATTGCAAATCTAGTTTGTTAGATTTCAGCTTTAAAAATTTATCTTGCAACCCATGGAGAATTAATCAAACTGACCATCCACCCTTTCACACTGACAAAGTTTGACACAAAAATCCAACAGAAATAGCTGACTGGAAAAACCAGTCACTCAATATCCGTGAGCAACATCAAAAATAACTTGGGTTCGGTTTCATCATGGGCACCTTCCTTCTGCAAAACGAGGTGTTTTACAGTCATTTTCCTCTTTTGGAACTAGTGCATTGGTTAAGTAGCTTATTTTCTGGAATCTTCATCTTCATAGAGAAAAGTTACTTTAAAGCCTATTCAGATGAAACCATTTAAGAAATAGACTCATAGACTTTAAGGTCAGAAGGGACCATCATGATCGTCTAGTCTGACCTCCTGCATGTCACAGCCACAGAACCTCGCCCACCCACTCCTGTAACAGACCTCTAACCTCTGGCTGGATTAGTGAACTCAAACCATGATTTAAAGACGTCAAGTTACAGAGAATCCACCACTGACGCTAGTTTAAACCTGCAACTGACCTATGCCCCATGCTGCAGGAGAAGGCAAAAAACGCTGAAGGTCTCTGCCACTCTGACCTGGGGGAAAATTCCTTCCCAACCCCAAATATGGCGATCAGTTACACCCAGAGCATGTGGGCAAGACCCAGCAGCCAGACACCTAGGAAGGAATTCTCTGTTGTAACTCAAAGCCCTTCCCATCCAGTGCCTCACCACTAGCCGTTGGAGATATTTGCTGCTAGCAGTCAAAGATCAGCTCCATGTGATTGTAGGCAGTCTCATCACACCATCCCTTCCATAAACTTATCAAGCTCAGCCTTGAACCCAGTTAGGTTTTTTGCACCCACTGTTCCTATAGGGTCTGTATTCCCACAGATGCTTTATCTCTCACAGCCACATCCTCTGGTTTGCAGTACCAGGTTCTCCAGTGTATAGCGCTGCTTGGGAGTAAGATGCCCATAGGCGGGGGAAGCCAATGAGCAAGGAGAGGCCAGCTGTTTCTGTCCCGGTTAAATGGGGAATGCTCAGGCCATCTATTCACACACAGGAGACGAGAACATGGAGCCAGGCAGCTCTCCCGCATCTTGGCCAGAGCAAAACAACAGCTATTCCTTTAACGTTCATCTGCTCCTAATAAGCAGCTTCAGCACTAAGCATCGACTTCCACCATGCAAGAAGAGTCACGCCCACCAGCCCCAATGACCTGTGCCCTTGAGAGAGTCCAGGCGTTCCCTGGGAGCTATGGCTAAGGTGGTGAGTCTGTCAAGGAGGTCATGGATTCCATGACTTTCTGGGACCTCCAGGACTTCTGCAGTGGCTGGTGCCCTTCGCCCGGGGGCCACCTGAGCAGCTCGGGCAGCCCCTGGGCCTGCCACACTGGCTGCTGCTGGGGAAGTTTCGGGCTACCCCACATCTCCCCACTCTCCTCTGAACCCTAGTGGTGGTCCCAGACCGCATGTCGCCACCCCGCCCCTCCTCAGCACCAGCAGCCCCCTGGGCCGCCCCCTGCCCCAGAGCACTCGTGGCGTGCCCAGAGCCCCCAGGTTTTAGCCAGGGGTATATAGTACAAGTTATGGACAGGACACGGGCTGTGAATTTTTGTTTATTGCCTGTGACTTTTATTAAAAATATCCATGACTAAATCTTAGCCTTAGCTATGAGTTATGGTCCCTGAAGCAAGTAAGTAAGAAAGAGAAGCAGCCACATGTCCCCATGGCAGCAATCTAGGCTGACTCACCCTTTCTCAAGGCAACTGCCAGTCAGGGGAAAAGCCCAGGAGATTATCCCCTGAAATGCGCTCACTGCAGTTGGAAGGATTTGCTATGAAATTGCTTAAAATCACTTGAAATCAGTGGACTATTTCCAGACTCTATGCTAACAGCCCCCCAAGTGTAATGCTAAGTTAAATGGTGAAAGCAGGTACCTGGGTGGGCCCGCTACTCTCCCACCTCCTTCCAGGCGCCCAGCAAATGAGTGCCTGACCCCAACACATCAATCAAAGGCTCTGGGAATGGTGCTTCAGGAGGGTATGCACGCTGGCCAAGGAAAAACCGCAAGCAACGAAGAGAGACCAGGCCATAAATCTGACTGGAGCTGCACTCCAGGCAAAATTTATCACAACTGCAAAGCTAAGAATTGCTTGGCTAAGCGGGAAAGTTACAGGATAAGCAGTGAGATACGGGCTGAGAGCACCAGGAAGAACGCTGCCTGGGAGGAGGACACCAGAAGGAGATTCTATTGTCTCTCCATACGTGGGACACCTGTGGCTGCATAACCCATCCCAGAGAGATGCTACAATTATTACAGCTGGAAAAGCACAAGAAGGAGAGGCAGCTCCCCTCCCAACACACACACTTCAGGAGTGGCCCTACCCCCAGTTCTTCTAAGCCACCTCAGTCCAGATCTGCAGCACTTCATGCCGCTGTAGTCCTGGGTCCCTCTAGCTCTGTGTTGCAGCCTCTCCTGCCCGCACAGTTCTTAGCAGGAGGCCAGCTCACTTGGGGGTCTGTTACAATCCTCAAGTGCTGTCAGGGCTGAATGCACCCCGTCCCTGCCTTTCCGTTTAGCCCTTCCTGGCTGAATTACCATCCCAGAGCCTGGCCTCTTCTGACAGGGGCAGGAGAGGAGTGTTTTGGTCAAGACCGGATTCCACAGAATGGGATCCATATAGGATCCAGTGTGGGGCTGGCGAGGGGGGGTTGTTTGGGAGAGTGGAAGGAGGCAGAGATAAGAGATGTGGCCCCTCCAGGGGAAGGAAAGAGATGGAAGAATTCAATGCCTCCTGCCCCTCGCCCTGGGATGTGCCTCTCAGGCCTCCACGCTTCAATCTCACGAGAAGGCTGGTAAAGTATGCTCCATTTACAGCCCAATTCTGCTTCCCCGTACGGGGTTCTTCTCCCTCAGCTCTCCGCAAATTCCTTCCTTCAGTACACAAATCCAGGCCAGTGAGAGCCGGGCCAGCCCCACATGAGAGATGGCGATGCGGAGTAAGGACGCCAGGGCCACAACAGACTGTCAGCCAGTAACACTGCCGCTGCTCATGTGGCCTGAACTGGGCCATGGGAAGCACTGGGAGGGCACAGGTTTCTCAGCTGCAGCTCCACTGCTCCAAAGACTTGTCCATACACACATGGCCCAGGAAGCCTTTGGAACCCTCCAACACAAGATGTCATGGAGGCCCAAAGCTTGGCAAGACTCAGAAAGGGTTTAGACATTTATATGAACAAGAACAGTGAATATTTAAAACCAACCGACTCACCCTGAGAATGCAGGGCAGGGTCTAACCCCTCCTGCTTCAGGCCTTGTGCCACCTACGTCTAACCATGGGAGTCAGGAGGATGTTCGCTCTCAGAGAGAAACAAGGTAGGAGAGGCAATATCTTGTATTGGTCCAACTTCCTTTGGGTGGAAGAGACAAGCTTTCAAGCTACCCAGAGCTCTGTTTCAGGTCTGGGAAAGATACTCCAAGTGTCCCAGCTAAACACAGGTGGGACAGATTGTTTAGCATAAGGGGCGAACATATAACTCTCCCAAACCTTCTCCAGACCTGAAGCTGAGCTCTGTGTAGCTCGAAAGTCTGTCCCTTCCACCAGCAGAAGTTGGTCCCATAAAAGAGATTCCCTCACTCACCTTGTCTCTCATATATGCTGGGACCAGCATAATACAGCACCACTGCTCCCTAGGGCCCTACCAAATTCACATGCATTTTGGTCAATTTCATGATTTCTGCTATTTCAATCTGAGATTTCACAGCGTTGTAACTGTAGGGGTCCTGACCCAAAATGGGGTTGGCAGGGGGATCATCGAAAGGGGGGGGTCAAAGTATTGTCACCCTTACTTCTGCGCTGCTGCCTTCAAAGCTGAGCCCTTGGCCAGCAGCTACCACTTTCCAGCTGCCCAGCTCTGAAGGCAGCACAGAAGTAAGGGTGGCAATACCATGACCCCGACCCCTACAGCTCCCTTTTGGGTTGGGATCCCCAGTTTGAGAAATGCTGGTCTCCCCTGTGAAATCAGTCAGTATAGGGTAAAAGAACACAAAAGACCAGGGGAGATCAGATTTCACTGTCCATGCTGTGTTTTTCACAGACCTGAATTTGGTAGGTTCCTACTGATAACAGCAGGTTTCTTGCCCTCTCCTTCGAAGCAGCAAGTACTAGCTGCTGTGGGACACACTGCTAGCTGGACCACGGGCATGGCAACTCCTGTGTTCATATGCACTGGGCAGTTTGTGGCTAATGGTGTCAGAAAGGGATCTGATCGCTGGACAGGAGCTTCCCTACCCAGGCGGGATTTGATGGCTCCGCTGCTGTACACGTTGAGCTTCATAAAGATGCTCAAGCTTTTTCAGTATGGATTCAGAGACTTCCACAGATTATATGTCAGTGAACGCTGAGCACCTCCCTGCTGAGGATCCTCCCCTGAATCTCCCCAGCTACACAACCACAGCCGAGAGGATTTAGCTGACGTAGCCAGTGAGCGTTTCAAAGGCTGCTCTGGGCTTTCTGTGCGCACACCTCCGTTCGTCTACAGCTCATACTGTGCGTTAAACAAATCAGGGCACATTCTAAGGTTGACCCAGCTACTTTGCTCAGGAGTGTGAAAAAAATCCACACGCCCGAGTGGTGTGATTAAGCCGACCTCACCTCCAGAGTAGACAGTGCTAGACTGACGGAAGAATTCTTCTGCCAAACTAGCTACCATGGCCCGGGGAGGTGGACTAACTCCAGAGACGGGAGAACCCCTCCTGTCATCCTAGGAAGGGTCTGTTTGCCAACTTTCCCTGGCGCCAATGGGTGCTCGTGCCCCTCTGCCCACAGCCCTGCCCCGACTCCACCCTTTCCCCACCCCACCCCCATTCCAACCCCTTCCCCAACATCCCCACCCCAATGGATTCCTTCACCAAATGCCCGCCCTGGCCCCGCCTCTTCCCCGAGCCCGCCGCATTCCTCCTCCTCCTCCCCCCTCCCTCCCAGCCACGCGAAACAGCTGTTTTGTAGTGCAAGTGCTGGGACCTAGGGGGGAAAAGCGGACATGTGGTGTGCTCAGCGGAGGAGATGGAGGTGAGCTGGGCATGGGGGCGGGGAGCTGCCGGTGGGTGCTGAGCACCCACCAATTTTTCCCTGTGGGTGCTTCAGCCCCGGAGCACCCATGGAGTCAGCCCCTATGTCTGTGCAGACACACTACAACTGTGCTGTGGAAGCATTTCAAAAGTAGAGAAGCCCTCAATCAAACTAGTGTTGACAGAGGAATAAGGGGAAGCAAAGGGCTGGATTTCTGTCTGTTATTCAGTCTGCGCTGTACTATGGCCAGCTTTAATCTTATTAGCAAACATTTGTAATGCATTTTGATTCTGAAACGTGACCTTTACTAAATGGCAAAACACACCATTAGCACCAAGTTAAGGTTGCCCAGTGATAGTTTGTGCCCTTTCCATCGAGTTCAACAAATGTAAATATCTGAAACCCAGCAAACACAGAGGGAAGTAAATAGCCACACCACCTTAACTCTGCCCCCCTGAAGCTGGCAATAGCCATTGGGAATTAGCCCCACGCACCCAGCTGCTTTCCCTGGGTTAGGTGTAGCTGCACTGAACGGTGGAGGGACAAGTGGGAGCAGCTGCTGTGTTTGTGGTATGAAGAGATCTGGGAATTAGTTTGAGCAGCGTCAGATCTCTGGTAGCAATAGGAGGAAACCTGGGTCTGACCCAAGGAAAGAGCTGCAAGCGGACCCTGAGCTTCCAATCTGCATCATTTCAACTCCAAATTGTGGGGGTTGTGTCAGAGCACTAGGGACTTAGCCTGGGCATGGTCAGTAGATAGGTGGGCTATGGGAGCAGGCTGTGGCTTTAATGATGAGTAGGGGAAGACATGCTTCCAGATCCCTCTGCCATTTCTCCCCTGGCTGGGTTTTCGACTTCAAAGTTGCTAGAATCTGTGAATTTAAGGATATCCTGTTTTGTTTTGTTTTTTTCAGGGTAGCTGCATCTTTAAATCCCCTTGCTCCAGTGACCCCATATTTGGCTCACTAACCCGACACTTCAGTGAGTATCAGCAAATTTCAGAACATAACGTAAGAACGGCCATATTGGGTCAGACCAAAGGTCCATCTAGCCCAGTGTCCTGTCTTCCCACAGTGGCCAACGCCAGGTGCCCCAGAGGGAACAAACAGAACAGGTGATCATCAAGTGATCCATCCCTTGTCGCCCATTCCCAGCTTCTGGCAAACAGAGGCTAGGGACACCACCTCTGCCCATCCTGGCTAATAGCCACTGATGGACCTATCCTCCATGAACTTACCTAGTTCTTTTTTGAACCCTGTTGTAGTCTTGGCCTTCACAACATCCTCTGGCAAGGAGTTCCACAGGTTGACCAATCTGTAAGCCATCAATTCGAGAGCCTTCCTCTCAACACAAAGGGCTTCCCAGCCTTCACCAGGACAGATAATACTGTTTGAAATTGTGGGGGAGGGGCTTTACACATCAATCAGCAGCACTGGAGGCTCAGAGAAGGGTGAAGTGGCTCATTTATCACCAGGAGAACGAATACAACCTGAAACAATAGCTCAGAGACCTGTGATCTGCTCCATTCAAGTCAGCGAGTGTCCTCTTCTCCACTCTCTGCTGCTGGAGTTTCTGATGTGTGTCAAGAATGCCCATTCTCAGCTTCTCACCCTAGTCTTGGCACTGTGCTGTAAGCTCCTGACCCAGAGGCAGGGCTTCCCCAGATACCCCCAGAAAGCCAAGCTCTGCCTCCAGAATCTGGCTCCCCTGAGCGGGGCAGGGATAGGGTGATCACAGCCCCATAGATGGGCAGGGGCCCAGGGATCCCCAGAACCCAGATTGAAGTGGGGATAGGGATAGGGAAAGCAGCGCAAACACTTCTCAGAGAAAACAAAGCCCCCTCAACCTGATTCACATGAGGGGAGACAGGGAAGGTGGGGTGGGGGAAGGGAATACAGACTGCCATAGATGGGCAGGGGACCCCCAGAGCCTGGCATACATCGGAGGATGAACAGCATCGTGCACCACACTCTGAGGAGCAGAGATCCCAGATCTAACATGGTGGGAGGAGAGACACTCAGATCTCTCGAGATAGCCAAGCCCATCCAGAACCTGGCTCGCATAAGGGGGGTATGTCAGACTCCTGTTGGGGGGCCAGACCATACCACCCACAGACAGGCACCCCTGCTCCTATCCTCCCCCACTGTCCATTGCTCATCCCCGTGACCCTTCCCATCCTCCCCCTCCCACTCCTCCAGCTTCTCCCCTAGGGTTATCAGACAGCAAAAAAATCAGGCCGGGGGCAGGGGCTAATAGGAGCCTATATAAGAAAAAGACCCAAAAATCGGGACTGTCCCTATAAAATTGGGACATCTGGTCATCCTACTCTCCCCATCACTACTTGATTCCCCCTCACCCCTCTCCTATTATTCCTACCCACAGGTGCTTACTCCCTGGATGCTACGGAGCTGGACCACCCAAGAAAAAAAAATAGTGAGTGTTCAGCACCCATCAGGCACCTGCCAATCAGCTCCTCCCACTCCCCCCCAGTGGCTCCTGCCTGCGGCTGATCAGCTGTTCAGCAGCGGCTGGGAGGCACTGAGAAGGAGGGGATGGGGCAGGAGTGGGGTCTCAGGGTCGAGTGGGGGTGGAGCACCCCTAGGAAAAGCTGAAAGTCGACACCTGTGGGTTTCAGCCTAACAAGAATTTGCTGGTGCTATTCATCTTCTTTTCAAAGAGATCGCTTCAGCCCCTTCGGAAGATCCTGTTATCCTTAGTTTACATTTCCCCAAATCTCCCCTTTGCTAGAGGCAGACGGAAGCAGGCATGTCGCTCCAGGTACTGCACATTTCTGCCTAGTTGGCTTCAAATCCCCAGAGTCTGGGGGTGGTGCTGCTTCGATTTGATGACATAAGAACATAAGAATGGCCTTACTGGATCAGACCAACGATCCATCTAGCCTAGTATCCTGTCTGCCAACAGTGGCCAGTGCCAGGTGCCCCAGAGGGAATGAACAGAACAGGTCATCATCAAGTGATCCATCCTCTGTCGCTCATTCCCAGCTTCTGGCAAACAGAGGCTAGGGACACCATTCCTGCCCATCCTGGCTAATAGTCATTGATGTACCTATCCTCCATGAATGTATCTAGCTCTTTTTTGAACCCTGTTATGGTCCTGGCCTTCAAAACATCCTCTGGCAAGGAGTTCCACAGGTTGACTGTGCGTTGTGTGAAGAAATACTTCCTTTTATTTGTTTTAAACCTGCTGCCTATTAATTTGAATTTGGTGACTCCTAGTTCTTGTGTTATGAGAAGGAGTAAACAACACTTCCTTATCTACTTTCTCTACACCAGTCATGATTTTATAGACCTCAATTGTATATCCCCTTAGCCGTCTCTTTTCCATACTGAAAAGTCCAGTCTTATTAATCTCTCCTCATATGGAAGCTGTTCCATACGCCTAATCATTTTTGTTGCCCTTTTCTGAACCTTTTCCAATTCCAATATCTCTTTTTCGTAACCTGTGCAAAGCCACCCAGACCCCTTGATATGAACATAGTTTTCCACGTGGTTAGTCTCTCTGTCTGCACATGCTCAGTGTTACATAAGCAAGTGAGCCTTAGTGGGCCTAACTGGGGAAGCAAACACTTGAATTTTATTGCCCCCGAAGAGCTGAGGAGTGTCAGGAACTGGGGTAACCCTCATGCCTTTGAGATCATGGTGCAAGGATCTGAGCCCTGGTTTCATCTGTATCCATGGGCAAGAAAATGCTGCCAGATTGTGCCAAATCTTACCAAAAAAAATAATAAAATAAAATTTAAAAATCTCTCTCGTGCACCCCCTGGTCAACTGGCTCCACATCTGGCTCGCTGACCATCCTCCGTGCAGCACGGCAAATTCCAAGGCAATCTGATTACCCATACGGATTTTAGAGCACTTAGAACATTCAAGCTTGAAGCAGAAAGCCTGGTCTCCAATTGGAGCAGAGCAACTGCCCTGCTGTAGTTAAGGATGAGACATATCACTAGCGATCGGGTTAATAACAGCAAGTCATAGTCTATCAGACTCTGCTCTTGGAAATACCTTTAAAAAGACTCATTTGAGAAAGTGCGTGGGTAACTGAGCTCATCCACAGCCAGGTGTGAGCTCTGATGACGGGGCTGGGACAGGCCCCAAGGCGGAGAGGGACAGAATACTGCTGCAGCTGGGAAAGGGAAGAGCAGAAGGCGGCCATGAGGGAGTGTTAATAACTGATTTTTAGGATCAGGAAGGCTCCAGCCCCAGCAAGCAGGCTCCTCCCACTAAAGGGGTGGGTGTTAAGCAGATACGCATCAGACTTTTACAAATAAATGACTCAATTTCCCCCTCCCCATCTTCTTCCTGAGGCTTTTCTCCTGAGAGGCGGGAGAAGTGAAGCAGCCACGGCGTGCTCGGGGAGGAGGGGGGGCAGGGGTGAGCTGGGGCAGGGAGCTCCCCTGCATGCCACCCCCTGCCCTTACTTGCTGCAGGTGGCCCTCCCCGCGCTCCCCTGCCCCAGCTCCCTCCGCCTAAATGCCGGCAGCGACCAGGGTGGCCGAAGATATGGCCGCCATGGTCACTGCCGAAGAAAATGGCACCCCCCAAATCCTAGACCCCTAGGCGACCCAGTCACCTAAATGGTTGCACTGGCCCTGATCCTGTGCTAAGAGAAGAGTCCCTAAGAACAAGCACCAGCCAGCACCAGCTTTGAAAATTCCTCCACTGCTTGGGTTCCCAGATCCTCTGCAGAAAGCCTGTGAAAATCCCCCTGTTCAGAATGAGATTTTGACTGAGTGGGAAGCAGAGACCCCAGAGAGCCAAATTATTGCCCTCACCCACTATCCAGGCCTCACCTGTGTGGCCCTGGGGCAATCGCTGTGTCTACAAAGCCTTCACAAAAATCTACCAAGCAGCCACTAACATCCCCAGCCTCAGGTCATGCCAGTCCCCGCCGTGGTAGTGGATGCTGAAGATTTTCATGCAGCAGCCGCTGAAGATTCTGGCACAGCTGTACACTCCACTGACAGACTTCCCCAATGTCTGAGCCACCTTCCTTAGCCTGATCGGTCCACCTGCACTAGCGTGGCTGGCGTCAGCTGGGTGGTTTTACAGCCCAGCGGCACAGAGTGGAAAATTAACACCTGTAGCCCTCAAGAACAATACGAGCACCTAGCATAGCTCTAGTGCTCCTGCTGAACTGAATGCCTCCAGCCTAGGGGCTGGCGTGGTAATAAGCTGTCAGCACCAGTGGCACATTTCTGAAACATGAGACGGCTGCTAGTATTTGTACTATGGTAGCACCTGGAGACTACAGCCAGGACCAGGGGCCCCCTGTACTAGGTGTGGTACAAACACACAGTAAGAGCATCTCTGCCCTCAAGAGCTTACGGTCTAAACCAGAGGTCCGCAAACTGGGGGCACACACTCCTAGGGGGATGTGGAGGAATGTTCAGGGTGGGATGGCAGGGTCAGACCCCATGGGGAGGCAGGAGGGACTGCCACCCAGCCCCACAGTGCCACCCTGCCACTCAGCCCCTGACAGTGGCCTGGCTGTGGCTCCATTCCTGGCCCCGCTCCTGGCCCCAGATCCACCCCCAGCCTCAGCCCCCTTACCCCTGTCCATGTCCCCCCCTCCCGGAGCCAGGACCCCGCTCCCAGCCTTGGCTCTGGGAGGGAAGGGAGGAGGGGTGTGGACAGGGAGCAGGGGGAGTACAATCCTGAAAAGTTTGGGGACCGCTGGTCTAAACAGACAAGACGGGCAAAAGCTGGGCACATAGATGCTGCAACTAGGAGCACTGGGGGTGCAGCAGCACCCACTGGTTTTAGTGGTTTCCAGCATACAGAGGATTTGCAGTTTGGTTCAATGTCTCTCAGCACCCTCATTATACACTTTGTTCCCGAGTTGGGAGAGGAAACAAGATCATGCAGTAGATTGGGAGCAGAACCCAGGGCCCCATTCAGTGGGCCACATGGAGCTGCAGCTCCATATTATTTACTATGTGCCATGAGTGCACTGGTCCCTGTAGCCAGCAGGGAAAGACACGGCTGTGACCGAAAGCACCCCATATTCACCCCCCACACACTACTGTAATAATCTTTGTGCAAAACACACCTTGTGAGCTATCATTTAAAAACTAACACCGCACTGATTAGTCTTGTGCCATGTATGTACAAAATGCGTATCCAGGGTTATGAACTAAGCTGAAATTAGGACGACAATGTGTTTCAGACGAGTCTGGGGAAGGGGGTAAACCGGTTTCTCTAAGACAAAGGACAAGCTGGAGCCTCCAGCCAGGGGTCAAAGTTGATTGGCCATCGCCAGTCAAGTGGTCGCTCTTTGGCAAGGAAGTGGGACAGGGACTGATCGATCTGCATTTTAGCCAACAACATAGCACCTTTTCACTACAAGACTCGGTCTCCATCCTCTCAGCTGGAATGAACTTTATCTAGGGTGCATTTCAATGGATGACCGGACTATAAAAGTGAGGGGCAAAAACACCCCAGGTGATCTCTCTCTTTCACCTAAGACAACAAAGGAACCAGCCCTTTGACTTCAGGGGGAGACCCTGACTTGAGAACTTGGTCAGCCATGTTGCTGGGAACATGTGGTTAGAATTTTACCTTGTACCAAGCCTTGCTTGTTACATTTTAGCTACTAGAAAGCTTTTTATCTTTGTTTTTGACTTTAACACCTTATACCTAAAAGTCTCTCTCTTTGTACTTAAATAACCTTGCTTTACTTTTAATCTGAACTAATCCAGTGTTGTTTAAACAGAACTGAGTTGGTAACTCCAGTTAAAGTAGCAAACCGGTGGATAGGGACAACAGACGTATGTCATATGAACTGTCCAGGAGAGAGCTGCGAAAAAATTGGGACTGGGAGGGTGTTGGGATCACTCGTCAACTAATAACCAAGGCTGGTGGATAGCAGAGTATGACTGGTGTGTGGCTGGCAGGCTGATGAGGTCAGAGCTGTTGGACCAGGGCTGTGGCTACACCCAGACACTCAGGGGGTGACCTGCATGCTGACAGGCTGTTTGTGAGCAGCCCAGGTTGGGAGCTACAATAGCAAAGCATTGTGAGACATCTCAGATTGCAGGGCCACATGGAACTGGTCTGGATTGCACCCCAGAACTTCAAAGCCGTTTGCCCCAGGATATCTGACTCTTCAAAGTTAACAGGAAGATTCCTGTTGACTTTAAGGAGAGCAGCATCAGACCCTAAATCAGTGAACGCCACTAGGTGCTGAAGATATGATGGATTTGACTTCTCCCATAATTAGCCGGCTTCATTTTGTTGCCTATATTGACCCTTAAAATGATACATGGTAGCACTATGTAAAGGATAATGTCTGGCTTTAAAAGGGCAATCAGGATTATAACTGGTTAGAGGAGCTAAAAAGCAAGGAAACAGCTGGTAATCAGAGGAAACAGACATCACGCTGCTCTAGCCCCTTCGCAGGGTATTTTTAGTTCTGCAGGGCTGCTAGAAGCCGTGTTGCAGGTTTGTTACTGGTGAAACAGCTTCCCCACTTTGCCATTTAAGAAAAACAAAAAGCTCTCATCCATTTTCAACAGCAAGAAACTGGTTACATTGCCCCTGTGCTTCAAGAGGGCAGTTTACAGCAGGTGACAACCCAATCCAGTCCTTAGTGGCTGATTAATGACACACTTCCTTTTGATACTTGAACAGCAGGATACCTATGGAGCTGAATGATCAGAGAATGCTGCTCTGCTCAAACCACAGGGAGAATTCCCCTCCTCGGTTTGACGGCAGAGGCCAAATTCCAGCTCTTCCCGATAATCCACCTCAAAACCCCTGGAAAACAGCAGAGATTCCAGGAACTAAGAGCACCCACCAGCCCTGCAATTATGGCCCTCGCCGCTCCCCCTTTCCAACAAGCTTCTTGCCCTCACCCTTTTAAGGTCCTTCGGTGCCTTCCCCCACCCTACCAGTGCCCCACTTCTGCCCCGTCCCCTTTGTGCAGGCATGCCAGCCCCCTGGGACAGAACACCCTACCAGGATCAGAGTTTCAGACCAGAAGCTATCCCCAGCTCGTCCAGTCTGACCTGTAAATCACAGCCCATCCGCACACTAAGCCCAACAACTCAAAAATGTCCATATACAAAGCCACCATCCTGGCCTCAAGCCTGTTTTTACTGCAATGCCTCTGCTCAGCTAGCCTCTGCTGATGTCATGCCAGGCCCCTGGATGGGTCATCAGCACCAGGGACTGAACCTGGGGAGCTAAAAGTATGCACCTTTCCTGCCTCAACTAGAAGACCCAGCTCTGCCAGCCTAGGCTGAAGATGGCCCATCAACTGCTAGATGGCACCAGCAAGCACTAGAGGGAATGGAGTGGCACCCAAGTGGGTGTGGGTTACACTACTGGCTAGGCAGGTTGGCCAGCGCCACCATTACAAATATTCTTGGTTGGTTTATTTAATAAAGGCCTCCTTGGGACCTAAAACCTGCCACATGCCCCAAAGTTGATCCATTGTCCCACATGTTGATGTGACAGTCACCCTCAAGGTCCCGCCCCCTTCCATTTATGCCACACCCACTTTTCATGCCCTGGCTTAAACCAGACACTAAAACCTGTGTAGAAGTGTTTGCAGCACCCAGTACATTGGGCATCCTGGCCCTACAGGAGTACAAACAGTAATCAACAGGCACGAGGGCATCAGAAAGCCCATTGTACACCCCAGCCAAGATCAAAATGACACCACCGCTAGTGCTGGCTAGCCACTGACCTCTCCCTCTCGGAGGCCATCCTCAGCAGAAAGATCAAGGAGGACAGAAACCAAATCTCCATTGCACCCACACAGATGGTCTCACCAGGGCAGAATGAGCACAGGAGGCAGTTGGCACTGCCCGGGCTGGTGCCTGATCTGCAGATAGCCAAGGCTTCAGGACCCAGTGTTGCCACACTGACACTTTCCATGCCCTTGGACTCCTCCTTAGGGCAGTGAGTGTTGTCTGAGGTTCTCTGCTTGGCATCCCCCTCTCCCCTCCCTGTGACCTGACCTCCATCCCTACTGGTTCATATTTTGTCCCAGAACTTGGCTAAGTTTCAGTCTGGGGGCCCCTCCCTCTGCTTGAGGGGACTGTCTTGCATAACTTTGGTAAGCTCAGTCAGGGCCACCCAGAGATTCAGGGGGCCTGGGGCAAAGCGGAGGAGCTGCGGGGCTTGTTCTCACCGGGCGGCGGTCTGGGTCTTTGGTGGCATTTCGGCAGCGGGGGGTCCTTCAGTCGCTCTGCGTCTTTGGCAGCACTGAAGGGCCAACCGCCGCCGAAATGCTGCCAAAGACCAAGACTGCAGCTGGGCCAGGGCTTGCGGGGACTGGGGCAAATTGCCGCACTTGCCCTCCTCACCTCTAGGCGGCCCTGAGCTCAGTGCACCCAATCCCAGCTGTTAAATAAAATGGCACTTGTTACCAGCACTAGAAATTCACCTCAATATTTATACAAATTAAAGAACAGCTGAAGAGCCAAAGGAAAGGGTGATTCCTGCTTTGCCATGAACAGCTCCATTCTCCAAGATCCTTTCTGGCCTTAAACTCTGACTCTGTTAGCCCTTAAACGAATTCTCCGCAGCTCCTTCAGGGCGATCATGGCAGCTGGCAAAGAGGATTTCACACACACACACACCAGCAACAAGGTTTAATAGATGCATTGTCCTCTAAAAATGTCAGTTTCATCTTCTGCATTCAGAGATTTTCCTTTTCAACCACCCAAATGGTCTTCAAACCATCAGCACTGTACAGAGAGTGAAACTGACAGGTGATATGATTCATCGTATACAACCTCTCCAGCAGCTAACGCCACTAACACTGACATGATAGTTAACAGTATTATCCTCTGCCTACTCTCCACAATCACCACACAACAGCAACAGCACAGACAGCAGCCAGAAGCGGAGGTGTGGTGGTGAGCACCCCTGCTGCAGAAGTCACCTTGAACAGGGTCAGAGGAGATAGGAGGGCTTCACGCAAGACTAAAGCGGAGCCCCTCCACTGTTCCGCGTGGGCCCCTTCTCGGCTCTGACTTGCATGGTCTTCTTGCTCTACTCTGAGCTGGGTAAGAGGGCAGGGAACCACCTTCATTTTGCTCTAGGTTTTCTTCCTAACTCACTAGCCATGTTCCTGTTGGCTCTTCCTCCTTCCTACACCCTGTGTTACCATGACAAGGTGGGAGAGGGGAGAAGGTTCCCTGCAGCATCCCCATGAGCTAGCCATGATTCACACCACCATCTCTGAGCAGCCAGGACTTGGCCCACCTACCGTCCGTTAGACATGGATCTGAGCCACTGTGCAGTTATGGGATAACCTGCCACCAGGGAGTTTTCTCCTGAAATCAAGGAGATAGAGGTCAGCTCATGGCCTGAACACAAGGGTTCATACCCCTTCCTGGCTCTTGGGACTTTGGAGCATTTACTATTCTCAGTCTGGATAGCCTCCTTTCCCGTATAAAGGTCCGGTCCTTTTCAGAAGCCTGCTGAACTCTTGGCCTCAGCAATATTGGGTGGCAGCGAGTTCCACAGGTTGATACATATTGTGTGGAAAAAATGACTTTGAATGTGCCACCTTATAATTTAATTGAATGTCCTCTCGTTCCTGTGTTATGAGATGGGCAGAACAGGTGCTCCTGCTCACCCTTCTCTAGCCATATTCTTTTATCATGGCCCCTCTTACCCAACCCCTCGCTAAGCTAAACAGCCCTAATCTTTTCGGTCTCTCATCCTGGAAGAGTTTTTCTATGCCCTTAGCCATCCCCATTATCCCTTCTATTTTTATAATTCACATTTTGAGAGGAGAGGACCAGAACTGCACAAGTATTCCAAGTGAGGGCCCCGTATCAATTTCTGTAACATCATGTTGTCCATATTAATCCCTATCCTGGCCCCTACGCTTCCTAATGTTTTGTTGGCTTTTTTTTTTTTTTAAACCACTGCTGCTCACAGAGCAGAGGTCTTCCCAGATTCCCATTCTTGGGCTGATACTGTTCATTTAAAACCCTACAAGGTGCATGCATCGCTGGCATTATTCCCTCCAATGTGGATTACTTTGCTTTCGTCAACATCGCATTTTATTTACCATCATGTTGTTTGTTCGTCCAGCTTGGTTAGGTCACTCTGCCTAAGCCAAATACTTTTGTGCCATCTGCAAATTTTGCCACCTCACTTCTCATCCCCTTTCATATATTTATTAATGGTCTGGAACACCTTGGTATTCATGTGGATCTTCGTCACCCACTGTCAGCCTTTCACCATCATGAAAATTTACCACTTATTCCTACTCTTCATTGTTTCTCTTAGCCAGTTCAGATCCATGACAAAGGATTTTGCATCTCGCTCCAAGACTGGTTCATTTCCTTAGTAACTTCTTGTGAGAGACTTTGCAAAGGGATTTTTCGAAAATCCAAACAGAATGACTTCAAAGAGGCCTCCTTTATCCATTATTTTACAGACACATTCTAACCATTCTAATGATTAGTGAGGCTCAAATTTTCCTTTGCATAAGCCATGCTGGTTAGACACTATCATATGATTTTCCAGGTGTCTAATTTGTAATCATATTTTCTACCAATTTACCAGCATGGCTCCTGGATCAGAATCACACTAGCTCCCCTGACAGCTGCCTTCCATGGCTGTAGAGGCAGGGTCAGGATTTGCCCTTCTTGCCCGTGCATAGCTCCCACAGAAGTCCAGAAGAGGCTGGGTTAGGCCCAGGGTGACGTCTCTTGGTTATTTACACAGCCAGCCCCTCCCCACTGTGGCTATGTTCCTAGAGATCACAGCGTTACTAAGCTACACTCAACTCTGTTCCATTTTAGCACGCTAGGTCTGAAAGAGACTGACTGATAGGACAGAGGTCATGCCAGGCCAGCTTAAGACGCTGGTCTCAGAGCCATCTGGAAGACCCAGCCTTTGAGAAGAGGGTGCTGGAAGAGTGGTTAGCTATTGCATTCAGTTAAGAAGGGTATTGACTGAGTCAGAAGTAGGGAGTCACTAATAAGGGAAATTGGGATAGTGAGAAGGGAAATGGGGTGAGCCCCTTCCCTCCATCACAGACACCTCAGTTTCTTTGTCACTACCCAGATTGCTCTGGGTTATTTTATGCCATTAGTAAAACAAACCCACCTCAGGCTGCTTTCTCAGGGCAAGAGAACTAAATGAAGAACAGCAATGATCTTCCGCTTCCCCATTTATGCTTCTCTCCTTCCCTGTCAGCTGCCTGGCTGCTTCTGGAGGCTCCTCACCTCAAAACCGGGCAGGCTGGGTCATTCCTAGTGAGCAGGTGAACCAGGCCCACCTGGGAACCAAACCCATCAGCCTAGCCCCTGCCGGACCTGGCTCAGCCCCTACTGTAGAGGCAAAGGCAACAAGGTTTCCTCCCAGGGATCAGTTTGGTGGAGGTGGTGCTGTTCCCCACCCCCCAGGACAATACACCCCCTGGTGATAATCCTATGCAAAGTGTGACGGCTAGATGGACGGAGAAGAGGGGCTAATTGGCTAGAGAATAGGAAGTGTCAGCATGTGTTTGGGGTGGATGGAGGTGTCCGGAAGAAGAGACAGAGAATCATGGGCCAGTGGCTAAAGCACTTGCCTAGGACTTGGAGACTGGGCTCAATACCCTGCTCTTGCCACAGACTTCCATTGTGACCTTGGGGGAATCCCTTACTCTCTGTGCCTCAGTTTCCCAATGTGTACAAGGCGATAGTATACCCTACTGCACTGGGGAATGTGAGGATAAATCCAGAGTACTAAGCACTCTGCTGTTACGGTAACAGCACTAATGGTTATTACTCGGTACTCAAGAAAAACAGGTACTATAGCACCCCCGTTTCCCTCTCTTTAGCAGATGCAGTGTCTGGTTTTGGGACTGTCATTTTTAATGACTGTGCTGCTGCCAGAGGAGCTGGTCAGAAGATGGAGGAAATGGAGTGAAGACTGTCAGGGAATATCCCCACCCTCTCCCTACACACCATTTTCCTGTGGATACTTTTTTTCAGCCTGCTCTAGTTTCAGGACACAGCAGTAGTGGCATGAGATGCAATGTGATGATTCTGCATGGACACAGCAAGACTTTAAGCAGATGACAAATTCAAATTTTGGATACATCTCACTACAGAGGAAGCCAGCAGAGTTGGGTTTGATCAGCGAAGTAACGATCCTGTGACTGGAGAGGTTTTCTAATGTTTTCTAATTTAACAAACACTTGCGGGGGGGAAAAGCCCGGTTTTTTTTAATTATTCTGATTTTTTAAAACATTTCTCATGGAAACCACTTTGACATTTCACAGTTTCAGAGATTAGTTTATCCTGAAATCGTAGGCGGCCTGGATTTCAGGGATGCAAATTTACACAAAACCAAACAAAAAGCGCACCACACGCACACGTTCAGCATCGCAGCTACACTGCCATAGCTGGACTGGTACATCCACACAGCATAGACGCATCCTCAGCAACCAAAGGGGTTTTTCCATCACCCTAGGAACACCGCTTCCCCCAGCAACAGTAGCTAGGTGGACAGAAATATTCTTCCGGAAGCCCAGCTGTGTCTATACCGGGGACGAGGTCAGCATATGGTGCTCAGGGCTGTGAAAAAAAAAATCCACCTTTTAAGTGCACACCAGCCCCCTCGGGTCACACATGTGCACTGCTAGGGGGAGCTGGAAAGGCCCCAGCCTCCCACCCTCTTGATTAGGGTGACCAGATGTCCTGTTTTTAAAGGGACAGTCCCATTTTTTGGGACTTTTTCTTATATAGGCGCCTATTATCCCCCACCCCCGTCCCGTTTTTTCACCCCCCACCCCCGACCAGTTGCTATCTGGTCACCCTTCGCTTGATGCAACCTCTTCTCCACAAGCGGCATGCTCTGGAAAGCGGGGTGTGAATGCCCCACCCCTGTGGTGTTTTCATCTCAGCATGCACCAGCCAGCTCACCCTTTCAGCCCCAGCTCCTCCATTGTCCAGTCCCACACACTACAACCCAAATGTCACTCACAGCTTTGGACTCTCCCCGTCCTTTCAAAGTCAAATTTTCATCCAGACCCCTGCTGGACTGGGGATTGACATAGCCTCGACATGCTCTGCCACATGCAAAGATCAGGAACGGGAAAGTCAGAGCAAACAGAACACATGATACTACAAAGAACTAGACGGGGGCAAAGGAAACCGTCGCCGTTGCTGTGGTTACCAGAGTTTAAGTGCACAAAAGTCAGGAAATTGAAATACGCTCCCGGAGCGTTGTACTGACAGATGATGCGGAGCTAATAAAGACCATGTAGCAGCATCGCGAGCCACTGTCTCACACCCACGGTGTTTGTGCCCTTTATTATACAGATACTAGTCATATTAAAGCTCACCATGATCCACATGGCATTGCATCACCTCATGGGTGATGACGGCGAGGACACTTCTCTGTCTATTCTCTATGCCCCTCCTCCCACCTAGGATCTGAGCACCTCACCATCAGATTTATCCACCTGGCAGGGGGTGGGAGGAAAAACTGACTGGGAACAGCCGACTCTTCCCAGTCAGAGGGGAGACCTGCCAGCGGAGCGCTAGCCTTGTGTGTCAGCAAACCCCACCTCTCCAGAGCAGGCCTTGGGATAGAGCCAGGCTGCGGTAGGAATCCTGCCCTGCTCGCTCGGTTGCATGGTGCAGGCTTTTGGATGCACAGGAGGTGCCTTATCAGAAGTAAAAAGCCCTCAGGCTTGTGCTGCAAAGCTAAGTCCTGCTCTGCTTAGGGAGAGATCCAGGCCCTTTGATTTCTCTTGACACTTGACATCCGCTTTCCCTTCTAGGGGCATAGGAGAGATTCTCTGCTCTTTAAATAACTGCAACATGCAGATGACACGGGGTGTTCTGATGGCCACAGGCACGTTACTATTCCCGCTCCAAGCAGGAGAAAGCGGAGCATTTCTAATCTTTAGAAAGCCGGGAGTTATTGCAACGGGCACCCTGCTGCCCCACTGCTCTCCAATCTAAGACCTGCTACCAGGACAAATTCCAAAAGACAGGAGCGATTCCTGGCCCTGGCTACTTTTCACTGGGGCAGCAGCTCTTACGCAGGGCTGGCTAATTACATGGAAAAGGAGCAGAGCGCCGCAGAGGTGGCAGGAGGGCAGATGGGCTCGACGCAGCATGCTCCACTTTCAATACGACAAGAGGAGAAGGGCCAGGAATCCCTCAGGCCAGTCTGCACCTAGACCACAGCCCATGCTGCGTCGAGATCACGGGTCTTTGGTCTGCTTCCAGCAACAGGACTGCCCAGAGAGCACTACATACGAGCAGGGCACAAGCTGCCCCTCTCTCATGCCATTTATTTGAGACACTCATCAGAGCAGCGGATGTCCAAATGATGCAAAGGCTACGCAAGAGACTTGATAGTTCCTTTCCGCAGCAGAGAAACGGGGTTAAAGCACAGGATTCGATGAGTAGCTGGCATGAAGCCGGTCCCGACACACATCTGTCAGTGCCCACCCAGATTCACCTGGGAGAACCCAAAGCTCATGCAGACCACCCATTCCTCGGTAGCTTGCTGCAGATTGATGCAGTGCATGCGCTGGAAATTAACCTTGAGATCTGTTCCCTTCATGTGAACCACCCTGAGGCAGCACATTGGTCATGACATACTCTGGAAACAGATGTTAGTCTCGGGGTGGGGGGATGCACACGTCATAGCCTGGGCAGATCAAGCTCACTGCACTCACCCGGGGCTCCTTGCATCCCTCCATTTCATCCTACGAGCTTCCTGAATGCCACCCTCCCAGCCTGTTCCATTTCAGGGGCACCCAGCAACCCCTCCCCCATACTGGGCTCCGTAACCCTCAGTTCCCCTTTCACTGCATGCCAGTGGCTTGGTAGGCCCTTCATTCTCCTCCTCCATGACTGGGGCTCTGGGTGCTCCCCTGTTCCCCCATACCAAGGTCCCCCTGACAGGGACTCTGGGTCCTCCTGCCCTTCCATGCTTGGGGCTCTATATGCTCCCACTTCTTACCTCCCCCATACTAGAGTCCCCAAATCTCCCCCTACCAGGGGTTGTGTGCTCCCCATTCCCTATAGCAGGGCTCCCATTCTCTTCCCATTCCTATCTAGGAGATAATTCTATTGGGATGACAGCACAGGGAGTGGTCTCCTGGGAGGTGCTGATGGCACCATCAGCTGGTTCTTTGATCTACAGACAATGACAGAGCCTAGGCACTTGAATCTGCTGACCAAAGAAAAGGGGCTCTTTGGGTCCCCCATTTTTCCCTTTCCACTTTTCCATTTGTAACCAAAATCCATAGGGTTCTGCCCTTTGAGGCCTAAAGCATTTCCAGAAATGTTAGACTCGATCGGATGCAGCATCTAAAAATTATCATGTTACAGACACTCCGAGCAATGCCATCGAGCTGAGCATAGGGCTGTGCAAACGCAGACAAAAAGTTATTCACTCAGCTTCAGCAGCCCAGGCTCCCCCAGCCTTCAAGTACAGTAGAGGAATGGACCACAGTGTACATGTGTGAGGCTGCATTAAGGCATAGACACTATAGGCCATGCCTAGAGCTCCAGCTCTTAGAGTCACGTGATCACACTCTCAATTTTAATTGAAGTGTTTGCAGCCTGAAGAAAAGCTTAAAAAAAAAAAAAGTGACTGCAGCAGCCAGCCTGGTCTCGTGCACAGTGAGATAATGGCCCCATTCATCTCAACAGGGTGTTCATCCCGAGGCCCACCATCCTGAGCAGCCGCAGCAGAGGTAGTGTGTGTGTGGCAGGAAGAGAAGCCTGCAGCAGGCCCAGACCAGTACCCAAGTTGTTAACCTTGACCCCTCGAGTACTTACACTGGCTTCTGGGGTGATTTCTGCCACCCATGCTAGGGGAGAGGGGACTCTGCTCGTGTTCCTGAAGACTTGCACTGCCACTGCAAGCAGGGCCATGGTGAAGACTGGAGCCATGGGGCCCTCAAGCCGTAGCGAAGATAGAGCCTGAGACACCTGCTTCAAAGAGATGAGGAGAGACCTGGAATTCATTCAGACGTGACGTGTGTGGAAATCATCCCACGCTTGGCTCTGATGCGACGCTCATTCCTGAGGGTCTGTACAACTGCTAAGTCACAGATCGTTAATATAAACACTAACAAAGTTAGCCCTAGGATCCTGCAGAACTTGAGCTGCTGCTATCCTCGCTCCTCTGAAACAATGGATGACTGACAGACTTTCAAGCCTCTGTTGCCATGTCGGCTAACTTTGGCCAAGGAGCTGAGGCAGCTGCCACTCAGGTGCCAGAGCAAAGCCCAGTGACTAGGCGATGTCCCCCTTGATTGAATTGGCCTTACTAGCACTACAAAAAGTAATTTTCCTTCTGTTGATATTCACCCCTTCTTGTCAAGTGTTGAGAATAGGCCACTTCCACCTTGACTAACTTGGCCTCGTTAACACTGACCCCCCACTTGGTAAGGCAACTCCCATCTTTTCATGTGCTGTAATATATATTCTGCTTCCTGTATTTTTCACTCCATGCATCTGATGAAGTGGGGTTTAGCCCACGAAAGCTTATGCCCAAATAAATTTGTTAGACTCTTAAGGTGCCACAAGGACTCCTCATTGTTTTTGTTGATGCAGACTAACACGGCTACCACTCTGAAATCTTTTCTTTTTGAAGTCTAGTTTGAGGATTTCTTGGCAAACATTTGCTATTTGCCTACAAGACAAGAAGGCCTCTCATACCTTCCCAGTGCCACGCCAGGGACTTGTCTAAAGAGCAGCTAGTAATTCCCAGCCCAGTTCAGGGAAACTTGCCAACTCAGAGCTTGAGGCAGTCTCTGCTTTTTCCACTTGCTCTGACATAGACCGTTCCTGCTCTGCCTTAGTCAGACACAGATAACAAGATGCATGTGCTAATGTATTCAGTAAAATTGGAAGAGAGGGTTGCCGGCACCGAAGGGGGCTGCTGTAATCTGTGCCAATGACACACTAAAGCCATGACAAGAGAAATAATTACGCCTCCTCCCAATCGCTCTCTAGCTTCTGTGCCTCGCTCCCCTTGCCTCGGCACCTGTGTCACAGTAAGCTACAATCTTGCACAGGCAGAGAACCGAAGGAAGGAATCGGCCACCCAACCATTCTGGCAAGTGGACAGTGGAGACCCCCTGCCTCACAAGCTATCCCCATTCATTGGCAGGCTGCACTGGCTCTGCATGGCTCCACAGCGATCCCAGCTCCACTGCCCTTAGACCCATAGCAGAGACTGTTACATTCCCAATTGAACAGGGCAGAACAAAAACGGACAATAAATTGCAAGGTGCAGAGCCTTGGTCCAGCAACCAGCATCCTCAAACACAACTCCGCGCTCTCCCGTAATCCCAATTCCCTGTGCCCACTGCCTCTACCCTCCCCTGCAATCTGTCCCTCAGCACCTCCATAACATAGCCCAAGCGTCAGGTTTTCATGACAGCTCAGCGCACACTGGGTGCTGAGCATTCAGAACAGCTGGCCATGTGCCCACTACTGCCCCTGCACCTCCTCCTCTGCCATAAGCGTCCAAGAGGAGCAGGGAGCGTCCTCATGCCCTGAAAGCGAGTTCAGCTCAGACACATTCATGGTGGGTTTCTGGTGCACCGAGCCCATGGAGACAGAAGAGGACACAGGCTGCAAAAAAACATCCTGGCAGGTCACAATCTGCACAACAAGAATGCACAGTGAAGTGATTTTGCACAGCAAGGCTCCTACCCATGATTTGTGCCTTCTCTCACACCAACCCCCATGCCTGGGACAACCTCATCTACCAAGTGCTCTCTCTCTCCCCTTCTTGGAGGAGAAACCTGCATACAACCCCTGCTCAGCATTAATAACCCACAGACTCTGCGGCTCATCTCCTGTTCGTATTGCAGGAGGGCCGATGCTCTAGGCCCTCATGCTCTGTAGCAAGCTGGCCCTAAGGGAGGCAGCGTGGCCTAGTCAGTACAGAACTGGCCAGAGGTGCAGGAGACCTGAGTTCTACTCCTGGCTCTGTCACTGGCCTGCAGGGCAACCTTAGGTAAGTGACCTCTCCCCAACTGTCAAATGATTCTTACTTCCATTGTGAGGTGCTCCAAGATTTACTCATGTGAGAGGCTAGATAAGAACTAGGCTAAGACTCAGTGGCCTGGGTTCTGTGCCACTCTGAGAAACAGGCTGGAAATCCCTCAACAGCTTCATTTCAATTCAGAACTGGAAATTCTTCTACGAATTCTAGACAAGAGTCAAGTAACACCTGGTACAGTATCCCTCCCGAGGCACTTGTTTTGATAACTAGTTCTATTCAGTGTTGGCCCCATGACAGATATTGCAATCACAATATGGTCCCCAACGATACTGCATGTATTAAATTTATGAATGTTTTCTGTAAGACTGTGTTCTGCTCCATGCAGGGAGGGTTAGCACAGCTCCTCCAGGAACTATACGCAGTGGGAGTGATTAAGGTGAGTCACTGAGACTAAACACCTCTAGAGAGGTTCCACCCCCTGGGGTGGTTTGTATGTGCTGGTCCAAGCCAAGCTCTCCAGAGATGAGGAGACAAAACAAAAGCTGCTGGTACAATAGATGAGCTTGAAGGGAGATAGGACCTTCTGTCTGATCCAGCAAATGGACAGGACCTTCTGTCCAGGGGCCCCAACCCTTGCAGAAGGGTTGGAAAGACTGAGCTGCTCAGGCCCCCTAAGACCAATGAGTGACTCCTGGTTTGTTTAGTGTGTTTCACTCTTCTTCATACGTTTTCGCTGGGATGCCGTTGCTTTACAAATAAAGGTGCTGGCTGAGAAAGAGCTGGATGGTAACTGCTTTCAAGACACTGTTCATAGCCCTTGGAGAGAAAGCAACACAGGGCACTGGCCATTAGGCAATCTGGCTTGCTGGGGATAACACAGTGTAAGGCTGGGAGCTGTACAGCTATAACTGCCCCGGGAGTGGGATGAAAGTCCCAGCCCAGACACAGGTGACAGCAGATGACCTGGCTGGAAATCCTGGAGCGGACCACGGAGAAGGAAATACAGATGCAGATACCAGGAAAAACTGTGACAGCCCCCACAGTTTTAGTAGACTATAGATTTTCACATTGACAGTGGGTAATTGCACCACAGAAGGTGCCTGGAGGGTAAGCGGGGCAGTTGGAGGTTTTGGCAGCTGGGTAAGGGGCAATCAGGGCTTTTGACACCAGATACTATTTGGAATTATTGGCTAAGCACTTTGTGTCTCTCTTTTAAAGTGAGCAGAAGTGGTCAACAATGTGGACACGTACAATGTCATCATTATGTTTCAGAGTTATCATGCCATTGAGATAAATGGAGTCATTCACACCTCTCAGAGGTGTAGTTTCAAGCTGTTTGCAGATTCAGGAGGACATTACTGCAGGCTGCCACTTTAAACAAGCAGTCTGGAAGCTCTAGAGTACAATTCCACAGCTGTGGACTCCACAGGGCCCCAACTGTGCTCCTCAGTGCAGAGAGCACATCTTACCCATCAGATTTTAAAGCACTGTGTATGCATCATTCTAATATTATGTGCAGCACCTATGCCCCAGCCCAAGGGTACCACTCCTCCTGCACAGGCTGAAGGCTAGATAAACCCACTTTAAATAGGCAGACTGTGCTTTCAATGTGAGGAGGAGGAGAGATGCTGATGAAGAAGGTGCAGTCAGTTTCCAGTCCTGGGAGCAGAAAACCACCACTGCCTCCCAAGGAGGATTTATTCAGATGCACAAAGAATTTAACGTCTCAATGTCATTGAAGGATTTCACAGCCAAGACGGATGGGGTCCCCTAGCAACAGAACTGTGATCATGGGAGCAGCGATGAGAGGCTGTGGAGGCAGTTCGGAGCCTACAATGCACACACTGCCCTCAATGTAAGGTCTGGCCAGCTTGGGGACTCCTCCAGTTCCCAGGGCTCTTCCTGTCCAGAGCACAAAGCCTGGGCAAGTATTTACTGATCTGTCAGCAGAAGGCAATTTCACATCTGCAGGAAGAGGTCACAGGGAGGAAGCTAACTCTGGAAATGAGGGACTACTTGCCCCAAAGAGATCAAAGCCACAGGAGGGAAATTACCAGCCAAGTGCCAACAGCATCAGGAAATATCCCCGCCCTGTAGAGGTTTTAATTGGGGATCACCTATTGGCTGCTAAAAGTCTTCTAGCCCAGTTAGTCCTCCTGCCCTGCCAACTAAGCATCAGATAATCTAGTGAGTAACCAAGAGCTGCATTTCTACAATGGAAGAAGGGAACTGGCATTCTACTGCATTTCCCTTCTCTTAAAAAAATAAATAAATCTGTTTTCTCAAAGAAGGAAATCAGGGTAGTGTGGCACGATCTACCATTGGTACATTTAAGGATCTGTTGTGCTGTTGAATATATTCATAAATTATCTGAAAAAGGGGGTGAACAGTGGAGGTGGCAAAATTTGCAGATGATACAAAATTACTCAAGATAGTTAAGTCCAAAGCAGACTGTAAAGAGTTGCAAAGAGACCTCACTAAACTGGCAGATGAAATTCAATGTTGATGAGAGCACAACAACATTGGAGAAAATAATCCTATGGCGAGGTCTAAATTAGCTGTTATCACTCAAGAGATCTTGGACTTGTGAACAGTTCTCTGAAAACATCCACTCAATGTGCAGCAGCAGTCAAAAAAGCAAACAGAATGTTAGGAACCATTAGGAAAGGGACAGATAATAAGACAGAAAATATCATAACGCCACTATATAAATCCATGGTACGCCCACACCTTGAATACTGCGTGCAGGTCTGGTCCCTCCATTTCAATAATGATATATTAGAATTCGAAAAGATACAGAGAAGGGCAACAATGATTAGGGGCATGGAACGGCTGCTGCATGAAGGAAGATTAGAAAGACTAGGACTATTCAGCTTGGAAAAGAGATGACTAACCTGGAGACTCTCATTAATAACCAAACTTCTATACAAACGGACTTCACTAGAATAAGACAGGAGTTCTACATTACTCACTTCACCTCTCTACAAAGGAAAAAGGACTGTAAGCTGTCAAAACTCCTACCTGCCACATGGGGCCACAACCGTGGTACCCCTAACCCACCCAGCAATATTGTCAATCTATCCAACTACACACTCAGCCCAGAAGAAAAGTCTGTCCTATCTCGCGGACTCTCTTTCTGCCCTGCCACCCCCAACAACATGATACAGTTCTGTGGCGATCTGGAGGCCTACTTTCGCCGTCTCCGACTCAAAAAATACTTCCAGGACAACACTGAACAGTGCACTGATACACAGGTGCCCTCCCACCAACAGCACAAGAAGAAGAACTCCACATGGACTCCTCCTGAGGATCAAAATGACAGTCTGGACCTATACATTGAGTGCTTCCGCCAACGTGCACAGGCAGAAATTGTGGAACAACAACATCGCTTGCCTCATAACCTAAGTTGTGCAGAACGCAATGCCATCCACAGCCTCAGAAACCACCCTGACATTATCATCAAAGAGGCTGATAAAGGAAGTGCTGTTGTCATCATGAACAGGTCTGACTACCAAAAGGAGGCCGCCAGATAACTCTCCAATACCAAATTCTACAGGCCACTTCCCTCAGATCCCACTGAGGAATACACTAAGAAACTACAGCATCTACTCAGGACACTCCCTACACTAACACCAGAAGAAATCAACATACCCCTAGAGCCCCGACCAGGGTTATTCTATCTACTACCCAAGATCCACAAACCCGGAAATCCTGGACGCCCCATCATCTTGGGCATTGGCACTCTCACTGAAGGACTGTCTGGATATATGGACTCTCTACTCAGATCCTATGCCACCAGCACTCCCAGCTATCTCCGTGACACCAATGATTTCCTGAGGAAACTACAATGCGTTGGTCACCTCCCAGAAAACACCATCCTAGCCACCATGGATGTACAGGCTCTCTACACAAACATCCCACACACAGATGGAATACAAGCTGTCAGGAACACTATCCCTGATGATGCCACAGCACAACTGGCTGCTGAGCTCTGTGCCTTTATACTTACACACAACTATTTCAAATTTGATGACAATATATATCTCCAGATCAGTGGCATTGCTATGGGCACCCGCATGGCCCCACAATATGCCAATATCTTTATGGCCGACCTGGAGCAACGCTTCCTCAGCTCTCGTCCACTCACGCCCCTTCTCTACCTACGCTACATTGATGACATCTTCATCATCTGGACCCATGGGAAGGAGACTCTGGAAAAATTCCACCATGATTTCAACAGCTTCCACCCCACCATCAACCTCAGCCTGGACCAATCTACACGGGAGGTCCACTTTCTTGACATCACGGTGCAAATAAGTGATGGTCACATTAACACCACCCTATATCGAAAACCTACCAACCGCTATGCCTACCTTCATGCCTCCAGCTTCCATCCCGGACACATCACACGATCCATTTTCTACAGCCAAGCACTGAGGTACAACCGCATCTGCTCTAACCCCTCAGACAGAGACCAACACCTACAAAATCTCCACCAAGCATTCTCAAAACTACAATACCCGCACGAGGAAATAAGGAAACAGATCAACAGAGCCAGATGTGTACCCAGAAGCCTCCTACTACAAGACAAACCCAAGAAAGAAACCAACAGGACTCCACTGGCCATCACATACAGCCCCCAGCTAAAACCCCTCCAACGCATCATCAAGGATCTATAACCCATCCTGGACAATGATCCCACACTTTCACAGGCCTTGGGTGGCAGGCCAGTCCTTGCCCACAGACAACCTGCCAACCTGAAACATATTCTCACCAGTAACTTCACACCGCACCATAATAACTCTAGCTCAGGAACCAATCCATGCAACAAACCTCGATGCCAACTCTGCCCACATATCTACACCAGCGACACCATCACAGGACCTAACCAGATCAGCCACACCATAACTGGTTCATTCACCTGCACATCCACCAATGTAATATATGCCATCATATGCCAGCAATGCCCCTCTTCTATGTACATCGGCCAAACTGGACAGTCTCTACGGAAAAGGATAAATGGACACAAATCAGACATTAGGAATGGCAATATACAAAAACCTGTAGGAGAGCACTTCAACCTCCCTGGCCACACTATAGCAGACCTTAAGGTGGCCATCCTGCAGCAAAAAAACTTCAGGACCAGACTTCAAAGAGAAACTGCTGAGCTTCAGTTCATCTGCAAATTTGACACCATCAGCTCAGGATTGAACAAAGACTGTGAATGGCTTGCCAACTACAGAACCAGTTTCTCCTCTCTTGGTTTTCACACCTCAACTGCTAGAACAGGGCCTCATCCTCCCTGATTGAACTGACCTCGTTATCTCTAGCTTGCTTGCTAGCATATATATACCTGCCCCTGGAAATTTCCACTACATGCATCTGAGGAAGTGGGTATTCACCCATGAAAGCTCATGCTCCAAAACGTCTGATAGTCTATAAGGTGCCACAGGATTCTTTGCTGCTTAAGCGGGGATATGATACAGGTCTAGAAAATCCTGGATGGTGCGGAGAAAATGAATAAGGAAGTGTTATGTGAAGGGGTAAATGCAAAAATCTGGGGTCACCCAATGAAATGAATAGGCAGTAGGTTTAAAACAAACATATGGAAGAACTTCACACAACACACAGTCAACTGCGGGAAACTTGTTGCCAGGGGATGTTGTGAGGCCAAAAGTATAACAGGGTTCACAGAAGAATTCGATAAATTCACAGAGGATAGGTCCATCAATGGCTATTAGTCAAGATTATCAGGGATGTAATCCCATGCTTTGGGTGTCTGTAAACCTCTGACTGCCAGAAGCTGGGACTGAACAATGGGAGATGGATCACTTGATGACTGCCCTGTTCTGTCATTCCCTCTGAAGTATCTGGCACTGGCCACTGCCAGAAGACAGGATAGTGAGCTAGACGGACCATTAGTCTGACCCAGTATGGCCGTTCTTACATACTAAGACAGGGATGGGCGAACTTTGTGGCCCGAGGGCCACATTAGGGTTGCAAAACTGTACGGAGGGCCAGGTAGGGAAGGCTGTGCCTCCCTAAAGAGCCTGGCCCCTGCTCCCTATCCACTCCCTCCCACTACCTGCCTCCTGACTGCCCCCCTCAGAACCTCCAACCCATCCAACCCCCCCTGCTCCTTATCCCCTAACCGCCCCCTCCCAGGACCCACCACCCCTAACCACCCCCGAGACCCCACCCCCTATCCAACCCCCTTGCTCCCAGTCCCCTGACTACTTTGACCCCTATCCACACCCCCACCCCTTGACAGGCCCCCTGGGACTGCATACCTATCCAAATCCCCCTGTTCCCCATCCCCTGACCCCTATCCACACCCCTGCTAGGTCCCCCCAAGACTCCCACAGTTATCCACCCCCTGCATCCCCCATCCCCTGACCGCCCCCCCAGGATCTCTGCCCCATATAACCATCCCCTGCTCCCTGTCCCCTGACTCTCCCTCGGAACCCCACATCCCTTATCCAACCCCCCAGCCCCCTTATCATGCCGCTCAGAGCAGCATGTCCGGCAGCCACGTCACCTGGCCAAAGCCAGACACTGCTCAACTCTGCCACCCAGAGCGCTGCCCAGGTGCTGGCATGGCTGCGGGGGAGAGGGGACAGCAGGGGAGAGGCCAGGAGCTCAGGGACTGGGCAGGATGGTCCCTCAGGCCGTAGTTTATCCACCTCTGTTCTGAGAATATGTATTATTGTGGGCCTGGACTGCATGTAACCTCTCTAGGGATGAAAAGTGATGTGAAGCCTGGGAATGCAAAGGACTATACTGAAGGCGTGCTAGACAAGAATGGACTTTTGGGACAATAAGCATGCAGTGGGAATATTTTTCGCATGCTTGGAGGTTCTTTCATTGTGTTTAATTTTTTCTTTTTTTCTTTTTTTTTTTTGCATTAAGAATATGCAGTAACATATAGCTGCTGGCAATACACTGGGCATAGCCTCTGGAGAGAAAGCAAAGGACAAACAGTAGCTGTTTAAGCAGTCTGGCTTGCTGGGGATATCACAGTCTAAAACAGGGAGCTGTACAGCCTTAAAGACCCTAGTCAGGGGAAAAGAGATGCGAGTCTCTGTCCAAGAGAGGTGATGGCTGAGAAGCCTGGAGAGCCCATGGGGCAAATACAGGGTGCAGTTGCCCTGACCTGCGACAGCAGGAGAAGAGCAGATACTTGGTCTCAGCCAGCGTAATGCTCTGCTGAAGAGGACAGAGAGCGGGGCCAGTGTCACCACATGTCTTTCCAGCGACCCCTGAGGGCAATGATGGAGAGAAACACCTGGAATGACCCCAACTATCCTGACAACCAAGCAGGAGAAATTCTGTGCTATCACTTCCTGCTTACATCCAGCAGTGCCAGCAGGCTTATCAGACAGGGAGGAGATCCCAGCCAGCTGGGTGCCAGGTCTAGTTATCCCGGCCCAGCAGCTGATGGCAAGTGACACAGGGAGCGAGCAGCCATAAAGGGTCTTCGTAGGAAAGTAACATTTCAAAAGGTAGCTGGGGGCAAGCAGGAGCGGCGCCAGGGTTTTTGGCGCCCTAGGCAGGGGTCCTTCTGCGCTCTCGGTCGTTGGCGGCAATTCTGCGGTGGGGTGGGGTCCTTGTGCGCGCCCGGTCTTCGGGGCACTTCAGTGGCGGGTCCTGGAGCGAGTGAAGGAGGTCAGACTAGATGATCATAATGGTCCCTTCTGACCTTAAAGTCTATGAATTGCCGCCGCAGGCAGCAAAATGCTGCCCGCCCCAATCCTGGTGCCCTAGGCGACCACCTAGGTCGCCTAAATGGAAGCGCCGGCCGGTGAGTGTGGTTGGGGGTCAGGCAGGGTGGGGGGAAGTGGGTCTCTGGGGGTGGCGCTGGGCGGTGGGGGTTTGTGTGGAGCACTCCTGGGCCCCAGGGGGAATGAAAACAGCCCAGGTCCCCCTTCTGCAGCATTCTTTGCTTCCCTGCAGAAAGTGAAGGAAAAACAGGGGTGTGTGATTGGGAATGTTCATGGCATAGTTTGGGAGCATTGCTCCCTCAAATAGAGGTGAAGGGGGGGGCACATGGGGTGCAAGGTCACATGCCACTTCGCCCCTTCCCTCCATTTCTGTGAATGCAGAGTTGCTGAGCAGCCCCGCTGAAAAAAGGAGGTGCTGCTCAGTTCCCCGGACTTTGCATCTGGACACCACCTTTTGGGTCCTAGTGCTGGTTGAGCTCCCTTCTGCATGCTGGGAGTCATCCTTCATTTTGTACAACCATGAGTTGTGGGGCGGGGCAGGGCAAGGGGAAAGAGGCAGTGGGGAAAGAAAGGCGTGGGATGGGAAGGAGATGGAGCAGTGGGAAAGAGGCATGGGATGGGGACAAGAAGAGGATAGAGGAAGTGGGGGCAGGGGGAAAGAGGCAGTTTGGGAAGGAAGGAGGTGGGATGTGGAGGAGCTGGAGTGGTGGGGACGGGGCATGGGGTGGAGAAGAAAAGGGGATGAGGAAGCGGGGGTGGGTGGGGAGAGGCAGTGGGGAAAGAAGGGGGTGGGATGCGGAGATGGAGATGGAGAGGGGGTGGGATGCGGAGATGGAGTGGTGGGGACAGGGCATGGGATGGGGAAGAGAAAGGGATCAGGGAAGTGGGGGCACAGCGTACAGAGCCTCTTGGCAGCAGCTGGGGCTCCCCTGTTAAGCAGGCCCATCAAATCTTCACTCTGACAAGCCCCACCTCCCCTGCATCTGTAATACCCCCATGAGCCCAGCCAGACACCCTCCCCACTGAGCCCCAACCACCTACACCTAGACCCCCACCCAAATTAACTCCACCTCCCCTGCACCCAGACCCCCCCCCCGCTAAGTTCCAACCACTTTCACTTGGTCCCCCCTGCAGACTCCCATTGCCCCTGCACCTGGAATCTCCCTGTACATCCAAATCCCCCACTGAGCTGCCTTCACCAAGACTGCCCCACACTGAACTCTCTTACCCCTGCCTGCTCGGGCTCGCCCAGCCAATCGCCGCCTCCCCAGCACTACACGTGACCTTTGTCGACTTACATCAGTCATAGCGCTCTTCCACTGCTGCGCTCCAGCTTGGCTGGCGCTCTCTGTGGCCGCTCCATAAGTGCCATCACGTCATTGGTCAAGAGGATGTCCAGGGGGTGGGATTTGGTGGAGGCTCTGTTCTGAGCGGTGGCGTGGTAAGGGAGATGGGCCGGGGGGGTTGGATATGGGCCAGAGGGTCTCGGTGGCAGTCAGAGGATGGGGAACAGGGGTGTTGATTAGGGCGTGGGAGTCCCGGGGGGCCTGTCGGGGCGAGGGTGTGGCTAGGGGTCAGGGCAGTCAGGGGACAGGGAGGCTGGATAGTTGGTGGGGTCCTGGGGGTGAGCAGGGGGTGGGGGGGGTTCTCTGGAGGGGGCGGTCAGGGGACAGGGAGCAGGGGGCATTGGATGGGTCTGGGGTTCACGGGGGCTGTCGGAGTGGGGGTGTGGAGAGGGATTGGGGCAGGCAAGGGGCAAGGGGAGTTGGATGGGTCAGGAGTTCTGGGGGTCCTGTCAGAGGGTGGGGAGTGGTTGGATAGGCATGGGAGTCCCGGGGGTCTGTCTGGGGGCTGGGGTGTGGGTAAGGGTCGGAGCAGTCAGGGGACAGGTAGAGGGTAGGGTCCTAGGGAGGCAGTTACAGTGATGGTCGGGGGGGGTGTCTCAGGAGGAGGCAGTCAGGGGGCAAGGAGCAGGGAGGCTTAGATAGGAGGTGGGGCCCTGGGGTGCAGTTAGGGGCAGGGTCCCAGCAGGGGGTAGTCAGGTGACAAGGAGCAGGGGGGGTTGGGGGTTCTATGGGGGGCAGTCAGGGGCAGGAAGTGGGAAGGCGTAGATGGGGGCAGGGCCGGGGTGGAGCTAGGACAAGGCTCCCTGGGTACATACCTTAATGAAATGTGCCGCGCACGCCTATGGATTTATTTCCAGTCTGAACTTGTCTGGCTTCAACTTCCAGCCACTAGGTCATGTTAGACCTCTGTTAGACTGAAGAGCCCATTATTGAATATTCATTCCCCATGTAGGTACTCACAACCTAATCAAACCACCCCTTAACCTTCTCTTTGTTAAGCTAAACAGATTGAGCTACTTGAGTCTGTCACTAAAAGGCAGGTTTTCTAATAGCAATAGACTCAGGGAGCTGGTCTCAGACTCGCACAATATGGAATTCAGATACTTTCAAGGGCTGATGCCACATTTTTAAAAGCTTCTATAGAGATGTATCAAAGAGGTTACATAGCAAAGCAAGATCCAATCCTCATAATACCCAAACCCACGACCATCAGATTCAGGACCGACAGCTGAGAAAACAACAAAATACATAGGTCAGAGACAGGAAAGAACACAACTTGGCCCCACCTCCTGCTCCTTGCCCTTTCTGCAAAAAGAGATCTAGGAAGTGGACATCAGGAGGCACACAGGTGGAATATCATTCATACTGACATTCAAATCAGTTGTGCCTTTATGCGAGAGTGAATTGCATGGTATTTACCGCTTCAGACAAATGAAGGTAATTTCTCTGCAGGGAATTTGACACAGACTCTATACTTCACTGGAGGATTGTGCCCCAGAATCGAAGCTTTCATTAAAAAGGTGTCAGGGTTGAGGAGAAACCTTTTAAATGCAAACGAAAGGCAGCACATGTGCAGACAGCTTGAAACAGCTCTGAGAGGCGTGAACTGCCCCATTCAGCTCCAAGAGGTGAGAGGGGATACAAATTTTAGCATCCCGACATTGGTAATTATTTCACTGCTGATCATTTTAGCATCCAGCTCACATGCTGATCCCACATGGCTAGGCAGCCTCCCACGCTTTTGCAGACATGAGAAACCACAACTGTCCCCTACCCAGCTGCCAATCCTCCATCCCTCCCCCACCCCCAACCAACTGCTGTAAACAAAACCAGGCATTTTCAGTACAAAATCCTGAAGCAGGCCGAAAGGCAGGCCCAGCATTAAACAAGGGGAGGAATACTCCCCTTCATTGTCCTAGGCAATTCATTAGAAACCACCAAATCTCTGTTGCACTGGAGTGTCACAAAATGCAAGAAGCTTGGGACAGATTTCAGAGTGTGATAGTTCTCAGGCTACCCAGGACTGAGAGTCACCTTAGTTACCCCTCCTCCCCCCCCGCCCCGGCAAGAAGGAGTCTTGCTCGTGCTTATTTGGGTGTCAGCTCCCTGACCCCACCAGCCTGTTAGCCACTCATACACTCCCTTCTGGGCTATGCCAGCCTTTACTTTGCCTTGCAGGTTAACAACAGGTGCATCGCAATTTCTGAGCCCCTTTGGAGCATTCCCCTGTAGCATCCAGCCCCTTATCCACTGAACGCTCACAGAAATAGCAGGTCTGCTGTCCCCAAGGAAACAGTGCACACACCTGCTCATCTGATTCAATTCAGGATCAGCACCTTGCTCAATATCACAGCACTGAGATTCACTGCTAGCGCAAACAAGGATACGTGTATTACCAAAGATTCAAGAGATAGTGAGCCAGGATACTGGAAACAAATGGCTACAAATAAAACAAAATCATCACATGCTTTTGTGATGCTAGCTCATGCCAAAGCCATAGGCCACTTGATTTGTGTATTAGTTTAGATAAAAGTGATTGTTCAATGTATATGAGTGGATTTGGTAGTTAAACTTTATGAAAACTAATGGGATGTTACCGGCATTGTTTTCAGTTATCTGTAAAATGTAATGGCAAACATTTCCATTGTGTGTACGCCAGTGAATGAATAACGCACCAGATGAAAAAGAAGCCTTGTGGAAGGCAACTGAAGATGTTTAACAGAAAAGTGCTAATTATTGTGGGTGATGATCAGGGGTCAAAGATTCCAAGTGCATTCCTCACTTTTCCTCATCAGAGGAAGAGCCCATGTGGGTAGTAACCTTGTTGGCTTGTTTTCTGTGAGAAGCAGCTATGAGAATGAATTCAGGGAAAGATCCTTCATTTCTGGTCTGTCTGGATTCTCACAGTGCAGAATAACTGAATGAGAAGGCGGAGTTATCCTGGGTAGTCCTGAGAGACTTTTAAGAAGCTGGCAGATGATTACATCTCTGCTACTATTTGGAATTAAGAGACTGACTCACCTGTGTATATATTTTACCTGCTTTAACCTCTCAATAACTCATTTCCTTTTCTTAGCTAATAAACCTTTAGTTAATTATAGAACTGGCTACCAGTGTTGCTTTTGCTGTAAGATCTCGAGTATCGGTTGATCTCAGGGTAAGTGACTGGTCTCTTGGGACTGGAAGCAACCTGAATGTGGTGTGATTTCTGCTGTAAGTGATCATTTAATCAAAAAGTACAGTTTGCCTGGGTGGCAAGACAGGCTGGAGGGGGACTGTCTGTTACTCCATAGTAAGACTGGTATAGTGAACCAGGAGTTCAGATTTGTTACTGGCTTAGTGAAATCTGATTACAGAGCACACCACCAGTTTGGGGTGTCTGCCCTGTTTCCTGACTGTCTGCCCTGAGGTCGGCACTTACTGTTGTGAGTAATCCTAACAGTGTGACAGCTTTCTAGACACTAAACGAACAAGTTAGCTTCCTGTCTAAAGTCTTCGTTCACCATCTGACGAAGTGGGTATTCACCCACAAAAGCTCATGCTCCAAAACGTCTGTTAGTCTATAAGGTGCCACAGGACTCTTTGCTGCTTTTACAGATCCAGACTAACACGGCTACCCCTCTGATATTCGTTCACCAAAAATCTTCTGCACTGTTTCCAACCAAGGCTGGCTGTGACCCTGTTTTCATGAATGCAAATGTGCCCTCCGCTTACTTCCTAGGTATAGGAGGTGTCGCTGTCTTTGCCTCCACTTATACTCCCCAAAGTTCACTGTCTGTACTCAGACGGAATAGCACCCCGTGGCTTATTTGCCCATGTGCTGATTCCCTGTTGGCTTCCCGTCTCTTTCAGTTGCCTCCAAACATAAGTGGGTATCCATTGTGTTAGCTTACGATGCTTAGTTTGCATTCTGACAGAGACTGGCGAACAAACATCTCCTCTGACAGAAAGCCTGGCTCTCCGCCTCTGCTGTGACACAGACGCTAAGATACTTTCAGTAAAGTACATCATTCCCCACATAGCATCTGTACACACAGTTCAGAAGACCTCACATGACATCCTGTGGTGAACCAGGATGTATATATCAGAATTGAGATATTCCTGCAACCCGCTTGCCAGTTGGCACGAAGGGGTTCTTGGGTCACACAGAGCCCGGCTACTAGCAAGCTGTCATATCACACACACACACACACCATTGCCATGGCACTGCTCACTGCAGGCACACATGCCGTGCTCACAATATTTCCCAAAAGAGAGGAGTTTTTTGCACTGGACTGTAGCTTCCAAGTATCCTAGCCTCAGTCCAGATCCACTGGGATTTCCAATAGTTATAATTCTGTACCAGGCATCGCGGGTGCCTTCATGGAATCTAAAGGCAACTAGCTCTCCCTTAAGTCCTGACAGCTTTATGATGCTTTCCCTACTATCTTATCCCAGGTCGATGTACCACATCCACAGCAACTCTCAGACCCAGAACAGGGCCCGGGTGGCCCCCTCTTCTGGGGGCACTAGGATCCATGCAGTGAACCACTGCACCTTCCACTGAGCCATAGAGCTTAAGGAGGCAAAAATTCCAGAGAGGAGCCAGGTCCAGAGAAAAATTCTCAAGCCGGCAGACACAGAAGGGGATTGGTCCTGCTTTGAGCAGGGGTTGGACTAGACGACCTCCTGAGGTCCCTCCCAATCCTGATATTCTATAATTCTGTGAGAAGCAGCCTCGACAGGTTCTGCAGCGACTCCAAACACGGAGGATAATCTAGGGCTGGGCAGAGAAGTTCTGACAGAACCATATTCCGTTGGACTACGTGGGCCCATTGAATTTGACACCACAGGAACTCTCAGACCCTACATAAAAGCATTCCTCGATCTAGCTTCTGAAATGATATTTTTTGTCATTCACCGGCTCCTTTTGATCACAGAATGGAGACAGGCACTTGTTGCCATCAGCTGTGAGTGAGGGAAAAAACAGCCCCTGGAGGCACTGGTCATCCTGGGTTGGTGCCTTTTCCAAAGGCTATTCAGACAGTCAGACCCTAGCTCAAAGCCAAACCCATTCCAGCACACGGCACCCATAGGCAGCCCAGTAAAAAGTCAAGAATAGATCGGTATCTGGGCTAGGCAGGAGTGGCAGCTCCCCCCGCTACATGCCTGTATCCTCACAGGAGATGCAGCACTGACAGCAGAAAGTAGTTTTCCAGCACAGGGATTTAGCTGCATTAGCCAACGGCATGAATGGGAACCAACACCAGGTGCTGCCTAAGGCACTGGAGAATTGTCTACAGACAACACTGCCCTCACACACACTTTCTTCTCTTCAAGAGGCAGCCAGGTACAGAGAGGATGACTTCTCCTTCTCAGCCCTTAACCACCAGAATGCTGGAGAATTTACTCCTCTGCACCAGCTCATACACAGCACCCCTCCTCAACCCTCACTCTGGGGGCAGAGACATTTCCTAGCCAGGCTTTCTCGGAGACGACCAGCCTTTGGATAAGAACCCTGTGATAAGGCCACAGAATTGCCACTGGGGCAGGAGAAGACGACTGAAGAGACAGTCACTCTTGTCTGCAGCCACGTGACACAAACGCTTCGTTCATTCGGCAGGCTTGGAAGCTGCCGCTGTAGATCCACTCTCCTGGAAAGCGCCTGCTTGCCATCAAAAGGAATTTAACCTGGATATCTGGAGCATGCAGCCCGTACCTTCTGCCACTCTGAGCTGCAGCCATTACCTCCTTTGTGGAGGGCTTCGAGATCTGTGGCTGAAAAGGGATAGCTAAGAGCTAGGTGTTATTAGCATCACTGCCAGTTGTGCCACACACAGAAGAAGGCTGGCCAAAGGCGGCACACGAGCTGATTTTCAGTGGTACTCCTACTGCCCAGGTGCTGCCCACCAGTCCAGGGGGCTCTGCATTTTAATTTAATTTTAAATGAAGTTTCTTAAACATTTTAAAATCCTTGTTTACTTTACATACAACAGTAGTTTAGTTATATATTACAGACTTCTAGAAAGAGACCTTCTAAAAACGTTTAAATGTATTACTGGCATGTGAAACCGTAAATTAGAGTGAATAAATTAAAACTCAGCACAGCACTCCTGAAAGGTTGCCAACCCCTGCTATAAAGGCATCAAGGCCTAGGGACAAGCTGAAGATCCCATAGAGGAGGGGAAGCAGCACCAATAGCCACACGGCAATTGACAGGAAGCCCCTGTATCTGCTGGCCCAAACAATATCCTAGAGATGCAACAGATAAAAGTTTTTAAGTAAACAGCAGCGTGGACTTGTATCTTACTGACTTCCATAGCGCCTGCATTAGATAAATGTTGCTGCTAGACACAAACGAGTGCCCCAGGCTGCAGGAAAAACTCCCTTCATCAATCGAGAAATTGTGACCATGTCATTAAAGATGGCAGGGTAATGCATAGTGCCCAGGGGAGAGTTAAGTGCAAATTTAGCCTCATCGCTTCCCGGCTTGAGCACGTAGCTGGGCCAGCTGAACCTTGCCTTCTTGTTGTGTTTTGCGTGGGTTCCCTTGAACGGGCATGTGAAGCCAGAGGAAGCTGAGCAGAGGGGAAGGGAGCAGCGAGAGCAACTCATGGGAATGCTGCGATTTGGCATCGTTTCCCTATTTTTAGGCACCAGGATTTGAAAAGCAGCGCTGACCTTCAGCGAGATGAAGAGGGTCAACTTGAAAATGCTCCAAAAATCTGAAGAGCAGCTGGGTTTGCAGCCTTGCTGCTGAGATTCAAAGGAGGCCTCTTCCCTTTCCTGAGAGGAGCGAGATTTCAGAGCTGTTAGCACCACAAAAGGCCGCACAGGCTATTAGCTCAGCTCAATTTCCATTCGGCTCCCTCCGAAAATGTCGGCTCCACAGAGCTAAACTAACTCAGTGAGTTCTGCAGCCTGGCCATGATCTTCCAAGCTCCCATTGCTCCCCAGGGTCAGCCCTGAGCAGATCCTCTAGCCAGTAATCCAGAGTCCACATCACTCCCCAGCTAAAAAAGCCCTTAGAGGCCAGCTCTATCTGGAGGCACCAGAGAGGCTGTGCTCTCGTCCATGCTGTACTATCTGTAGGCTCAGCTCTGCCTGTCGGCCTTCCTACAGAGGACAGCTCAGAATAGCTTCTGGGGACCCCATCACTCCAGCCCCATCCTGCAACACACAACGTCGCCAGCCAGCAGGACAGCTGCAGCTCTCATTCTCTTCCACTTAGGACTGTCGCATTCCTCTACCACATCCATCCCTGACTCCCCATGCCATGGGTCAGTGCAGAGCGCCTTCGGGCACCCGTCTGTAATCACAAGTGGCATTGTGAGGTTGGGCTCTTACTTGAAGGGTTCTGTATGCAGACTCACAGAATCCTAGAAACACAGACATGTGGCTGCAAGGGACCCTGAGAGATCATCAAGTCCAGCCCCCTGCACTGCGGGAGGGCCAAGTAAACCTAGACCAGCCCTGACAGGGGTTTGTCCATCCTGGTCTTAAAAATCTCCAGTGCTGGGATTTCACGACCTCCTTAGGTCACCTGTTCCAGCACTGAACTTCCCACAGAGTTATAAAGCTTTTCCAAAAACCCTACATAACTATCCTTTGCTGCAAGCTAAGCTAATTCCTTCTGGTCTTGCCCTCAGTGGCCACTAACAATAGATCACTGTCCTTTTTATAACAACCTTTCACGTAGTTGAAGAAACATGTTCCCTTTCAGCCTTCTCTTCTCAGAACTAAACATACCCAGTCCTGTCAGCCTGTCACCATAGGTCACGTTTTCCAAACCTCTGATAATTTTTGTTGCTTTCCTCTGGACTGTCTCCAATTTGTTAACCTCTTTCTAATCACATCTGGACACAGTTGGGGCCTCACCAGTGACAAGTGGAGCAGCACAGTTAACTCCTGCGTCTGACATACAACACTCCTATTAACACATCCCGGAATTACATTTGCCTTTTTCGCAACAGCATTGCACTGTTGACTCATTCAATTTGTGAGCCACGACAACCCCCAGCTCCTTTTCACTGGTACTAGCCAGTTATTCCCCATTGCGTAGTTGTGCATTTGATTTTTCCTTCCTAAGTGAAGTACTTTGCACTTTTCTCTATTGAATTTCATCTTGATTTCAGACCAATTCTCCAATTTGTTGAGGCCAATCTGAATTCTAATCCTGTCCTCCAAAGTACTTGCAACCCCTTTCCCCACCAGCTTGGTGTCATCGTCTAGAAAAGCAGAAGATATTGGGACCACAACAGCATCCCAGTCAGAGCCATGAGGTTATAAGACATGTGGTACCTAGCTGCCACAGCTCCTGCCACTGAAGCTCCAATTCCTATCAGAGCAGGATTCCAAGGAGAAGGGAAGACTGGTGAGTAGTGAGACTACATGGAGGCAAAAGACAATGCTCTCTAAGTGTGCTATAGTTAAGGTGGGCAACCCCTCTTCACAGTGGTATCTGCGTGACCCCACTTTCGGCCTTCGAGCAGGAACCAAACCCCTAGGAAAGTGTTCAGATTAGACAAGAGTGACAGAACTGCCGTCCTAAAGCAAGCATCAGGTCTAGATGCCCAATCAAGACTGTCGTGCTGCACAGACTGGTGAAGAGAACTCCAGGAGTGACCCTACAGACTTTGGAGAAGGAAACACTGCAGAGGCAGCCAGAGCTGCAGTTAGTCCTAGGAGAACCCACTGGCAGGTGTGTTACAGGGTCTCCTTCTGTGCCCAATACACAGAGCAGGACTGGTTACAGGCCTCGGCTAGAGCACCTGGGCTCTGTAGCTCAAGCTGCAGCCGCTCTTGCTTTCAGCTGCAGCTGTCCCTGTGTGATCCCTTGTGGGTCAGCAATGAGTCACTATCTGCATCTACCAGAGCTAACAAGCAATGGATCATTTGGGTCAAAACCCCAAGAAAAAGCTCTGCAGGCACATAGTCCTGACACTCCTAGAAAGAAACTAGGTTCGCAAGGACCACGTGACCTTTGGTATGTACAGCTCCTAACACTAGGGACACCTGGAAGGCCTGCAGGGCTCCGAGACACACTGCTTTTGTTCCAAGTTCCCATAAGCTCAGTGACTCTGGGGTTGCCTCCCAGAGGTGGGTCCACATAGAGGCCTCTTGAAAGAGAAGAGGGCAGTGGGCGAAATGCTTTCTAAACCCAGATCCCAATAGCAGCATTGCCTTCGCTATGAAGGGAGGTTCATGGGCAGCATGTAATGGAGGCTGGGGGAGGCTAGGCCTCCCAAACCTCTGCTAATGCTCCCTGCCATGGCCCTGGTGCTGGGCTGTGGCAGGAATTGGGGTAGTTCCTCTGGACAGCCAGAGCTTGGGGCAGCTCCTCCAGGCAGGTGGGCCGGTGTATGGGCCAGGGCTCGGGACAGTTTGGGCAGGTCAGGGCTCGGGGCAGCTCAGAAAGCGCTCCTCCAGCCATGGTGGGGGGCTCAGGACTCCTCTAGTCCTGGTGGGCGAAAGCAGGGGACGTGGAGCTGGAGCTTCAGGCAGAAAAGGCAGGGCAGGGGGCTAGCCTCCCTGTATGGGGAGCGGGGAAGGGTTCACATGCTGCCCATGGGGAGTTTATAACACAGATGCCGTCACAGCCAATACGCTAGAGGCTGCCAATCCCTCGTGCTGTGACAGTGGGATAATACCAGGGTGGTCTCCCTCATGGCAGCACACGTTAAGCTCCAATTACGTAACACTTCAGGCTCCACTCAGCCTCTGCTGAGGTGGTTGAGGTATTAGATTCCCATCAGTCAGCCAGGGTGCACAGTGCCCACCCTCCCCAGCGATCCTTCCCTCAGATTAATGCCATCCCCATCAGTACAGCAACCAATAACATCCAGGGCTTTGCTCCAGGGGCAGCAAGCGAGAGGGACATTTACCTACGGAATGCAATGGCCACCACCGACATAGTAAGCAAGCACCTGGACAACTTTGGTGTAGATACCCTCAGCCTCGTGAGCCAGGGCAGGGCTGCTCCCCTCCTTTTACAGTTGGGGCACAGAGGCACAGGCTGGATTAAATGTCGTGGCCAAAGGCCTGTGACTGAGCCAGGAATTGAAACCACGTCTCTCAAGTCCCGGACCAGCTCCCCACCCGCTATACCAGCTTTCCTACCCATTCTCATCCAGCCACCCTGCGCACCAGAGTGCTGACGTGCAGGTAGGAGACAAACAGAAGAGAAACGCGACTTGAGAACATCTACTGGGCCTGCATCGTGCAAAGCTTTCCCAAGAGAGCACAGTCTTCTGGCAGCACTGAGAGCTCATTCCGTGGCAATGACTCTCCCCAGTGTGTAATTCCTCTACAGACACAGGGTATGTCTACACCAGGGGTGGGCAAACTACGGCCTGCGGGCCACATCCAGCCCGCGGGACCCTCCTGCCCAGTCCCTGAGCTCCTGGCCCGGGATGCTAGCCCCTGGCCCCTCCCCTGCTGTCTCCTCTCCCCAACAGCCTCAGCTCGCTCACTTTGCCGTCAGCGCAGTGCTCTGGGTGGTGAGGCTGCAAGCTCTTGCTGGGCAGCGCAGCTGCAGAACTGCGGCCTGACCCAGTGCTGTCATAAACAGATAGCTAAGGGTTAATGTCTCTTTCACCTGAAGCACCTGACCAGAGGACCAATCATGAAACCGGATTTTTTCAACTTTGGGTGGAGGGAAGTTTGTGTCTGAGGTCTTTGTCTGTGTGCCTGCTTTCTCTGAGCTTTGGAGAAGCAGTTTCTACTTTCTAGTCTTCTGTTTCTAAGTGTAAGGACAAAGAGATCAGATAGTAAGTTATATGGTTTCTTTTCTTTGGTATTTGCATGAATATAAGTGCTGGAGTGCTTTGATTTGTATTCTTTTGAATAAGGCTGTTTATTCAATATTCTTTTAAGCAATTGACCCTGTATTGTATCATCTTAATACAGAGAGAACATTTGTATGTATTTTTCTTTCCTTTTTTATATAAAGCTTTCTTTTAAGACCTGTTGGAGTTTTTTCTTTACTTCAGGGAAATTGAGTCTGTACTCACCAGGGAATTGGTGGGAGGAGGAAATCAGGGGAGATCTGTGTGTTGGATTGCTAGCCTGATTTTGCATTCCCTCTGGGGGAATAGGAAAGTACTTTTTGTTTCCAGGATTGGGAACAGAGAGGGGGAGTCTCTCTGTGTAGTTTCACAGAGCTTGTGTCTGTGTATCTCTCCAGGAGCACCTGGAGTGGGGAAGGGAAAAAGGATTATTTCCCTTTGTTGTGAGACTCAAGGGATTTGGGTCTTGGGGTCCCAGGGAAGGTTTTTCAGGGGGACCAGAGTGCCCCAAAACACTAATTTTTTGGGTGGTGGCAGCAGGTACCAGGTCCAAGCTGGTAACTAAGCTTGGAGGTTTTCATGCTAACCCCCATATTTTGGACGCTAAGGTCCAAATCTGGGACTAAGGTTATGATATGGTGTAGCAGCGGGTGGGATATAGACAGAATCCAGAAGCCAGTAGGAATATTATATTTTTCTTTTCTCTGCTAAGGGCTTTTTAGCAGAGAGAAACAGTTGGTTTTAAAAGGGAACCAGAGAGAATTTTTTTTTCTGCTCTCTCTGGCAGTTTGTGGCTTGCATGTTAAGCAAGAAGCCATTACCAGACTGTTAAGGGTCTTTTGTCATGCAATAGCCCTCCCATTAGGAGGCAAGTTCCAGCACTATATGAATGCAAATAAAGTGGTTTTTCAGGTTTACTTAACATTGAAAATTAGCTAAAGGCACTGTTGCTAGGCAGACTTCAGGAGGCAACAGAGAACCTGCAGTTCAGAAGATAAACACCGGAGGGCACCCCAACACAAGAAAACAGGAACCATGACTTCTAAGGCAAAAATTGAGGCCGAAGAACAAATCAAAGAAGCTGAACACAGGCGAGAGATGGAAAAACACAAACAGGAACTAGAAATAAAACAAAAAGAGATGGAGCTGAAAGAAAAGGAAGAAAGCATCAAACTGGCAGCCTACCAAAGAGAACAGGCAGCCAAAGAGGCAGCGCACAAAAGAAAACTAGAAGAAGAAGAGGTGGCCCACCGAAGGAAACAAGCAGAAGAAGAGGTGGCCCACCGAAGGAAACAAGCAGAAGAAGAGGCGGCCCACCGCCGAGACATGGAAAAACAACAAAAAGAAATGGAAAAACAACAAAAAGAAAATGAAGAGAAGGAAAAACAGAGAAAACATGAACTGGACTTGGCAAAAGCTGGGCTGCATGTGCCAGCCAACCCTAACAACCCGGCGCCAATTATTGCTCCACAGCACAGGAAATTTCCCACCTACAAGGCAGGTGATGACACCGAGGCCTTCTTGGAAAATTTTGAAAGAGCCTGTCTTGGGTACAGCACCCCGAAGACCAGTACATGGTAGAATTAAGGTCACAGCTCAGTGGACCTTTAGCAGAGGTGGCAGCTGAAATGCCTAAGCAGCAAATGAATGACTATAAACTTTTTCAAACCAAGGCCAGATACAGAATGGGGATAACCCCAGATCATGCCCGTCGGCGCTTCAGAACCCAAAAGTGGAAACCAGATGTGTCATTTCCCAAACACGCCTACTACGTTGCAAAAAATTATGAGGCCTGGATATCAGGACACAATGTTAAAACCTTGGAAGAACTGCACCTCCTCATACAAATGGAGCAGTTCTTGGATGGTGTTCCTGAAGACATCACACGGTACATACAAGATGGAAATCCCAAAGATATCGCTGAGGCGGGGGAAATTGGAGCCAAATGGATGGAACTGGCAGAAAGCAAGAAAGCTACTGTCAAGGGGAACGATTACCCCAGGGGGCACACAGACCATAAACCCTACAACCGAGGACAGCCAAAGACCCCACATACCACCCACGTAAAGCCACAGATACCCTACCCTTCAACCTCACCAGTCTCCAGTAACTCACCTCGGCCCAGTGACCCATCAGATGGAAGATGCTTTAAGTGTAATGAACTGGGACATATCAAGGCCAACTGTCCAAAGAACACCATGCGAGTGCAATTCATTACACCACCATCACACCAAAGATCCCCAGGCCCGGATGCCTCTCAAATACCCTTGGAGCGAAGGGAAAATTTGAGAGTGGGCGGAAAGAAGGTTACTGCGTGGAGAGACACGGGGGCACAAGTGTCAGCTATCCACCAATCCTTCGTTGACCCCAAATTCATCAACCCAAAGGCCAAAGTTACAATTTACCCCTTCATGTCACAAGCTGTAGACTTGCCTACAGCTCAACTGCCTGTCCAGTACAAAGGCTGGTCAGGAATGTGCACTTTTGCAGTCTATGACAATTATCCTATCCCCATGCTACTGGGGGAAGACTTGGCCAACAAGTGCTGGAGTGCTTTGATTTGTATTCTTTTTGAATAAGGCTGTTTATTCAATATTCTTTTAAGCAATTGACCCTGTATTATATCATCTTAATACAGAGAGAACATTTGTATGTATTTTTCTTTCTTTTTATATAAAGCTTTCTTTTAAGACCTGTTGGAGTTTTTCTTTACTTCAGGGAAATTGAGTCTGTACTCACCAGGGAATTGGTGGGAGGAAGAAATCAAGGGGAGATCTGTGTGTTGGATTGCTAGCTCTGCGCTGAGTGTGTGTGGCTGGCTCCTCTTGGTGCAGCTGCACCGACAACCACTGGTACTCCAGGCAGTGCGGTAAGGTAGCAGGGAGTAGGGGAGGTAGGATAGAGGGCAGGGAAGTTCGAGCTGGTGGTCAGGGGGTGAGGATATGGATTGGGGTGGTCAGAGGGCAGGGAACAGGGGGGTTGAATGGGCACAGGGGTTCTGGGGGGCACTCAGGAATGAGGGGGGTTGGATGGGGCAGCGGGGGGCAGTCAGGGCCAGGGGTTCCGGGGGCGCTCAGGGAGAAGGAGTGGCTGGATGGGGCAGGGGTCCTGAGGCTGGGGGCATTCAGGAATGAGAGGGGGGTTGGATGGGAGGTCTGGGAGTGGTCAGGGGACGGGGCAGGAGTCAGGGGGTGCATCAGGGGGCAAGAAGCAGAGTGGGGGCAGATAGGGGGCGGAGCTGGGCCACGCCTGGCTGTTTAGGGAGGAACAGCCTCCCCTAACCGGCCCTCTATACAATTTTCGAAACCCAATGTGGCCCTCGGGCCAAAAAGTTTGCCCACCCCTGGTCTACACTATGGAGACTCTCCCAGCTTAGCGATGCTAGCCTAGCTGTGTTGGCAGAATTCCGCAGCCTACATTGACGGAAGGGTTTTTCCATTGGTGTAGGAATACCACTCCCCAAATGAGGGTCGCTACCCCGAGGGAAGCATTCTTCCATCAACACAGCTGCATCTACACTAGGAGTTAGATTGGTACACTCCTCGCTGATGTAGCTGTGTCATCCTAACTTAAGCATAGGCCAAGCCCCACACTCGGGTCTGGAGAAGACCAGAAACCAAAGGATCTGGAGTAGCTCCCAATGTACCCTAAACTGCAGGACAGAGAGTCCAAATTTTTCAGAAGCAGCCAGTGTGTTTGGGAGCCTCTGGGTTTTTTTGGAGCCCACCCTGGGCCCCCTAAAGGCATCCCGAGAATCGGGCACCCAAAGCCAGTGATGATGAGGATTGGGCTCTGTATTCATACAACAAAAGGGTTCTTAAGACTCGTGATCCAGGAAATGTTGTCCTGACCAGGGAAGGTCCAGCTTGGCTTCCACCCATCATGAGAACTCCATGCCAGTGAGAGTAAAGGAGAAGCTTGGCCCCAAGGTCCACTGTTACTTGTACAGCTCGGGTCCCATGCCTGACTGTGCAGAGTTCAAGGGGATCAGACTTCAGGAAATGTCATCGGCGAGTCAGGTGCACTGGGAAGAAGATGAACGATCCTCCAGTAGAGGAAATGCCCAGGGAAATCCAATGATATGGGCTGGGTCTCAATTAGGGCATAATGAGAATTCTGCTAAAGAACAAGCAGCAGCAAACGGCATTGGCTATATATGGAAAATGCACCACGTAACTAAAACATGTAATGTGTATGGAGGATGGCAGATGTATTTCTGAAACACAGCCACCGAGCCATGATCAGCTGGCACATTTCAAAACAAAACATGTCTGTCACAGTCCACGATCCAAAAAGAGACTGCGTTTCACTTCGTGGGTGGTAACACAGTTGAGGCAGTGTGGCCTTGTAGAAAGAGCACTAAACTAGTACTCAGAAGATCTGGTTTCTATTCCCAGCTCTGCTACAGGCCTGCTGGGTGAATTTGGGCAAATCACTGCCCCTCTGTGCCTCAGTTTCCCCATATGTAAAATGAGGATAATGACCTTCTTTGTAAAGTGCTTTGAGATCTATAGATGAAAAGCACCTAGAGAGCTAGGTAATATTACTAGGAACAGCAGCCACATGATGCATTTTCCCTAGTATAGACAGACCAGCCTGGTGTGGCTTCATGATTCATCCTCAAAGATACCAGGTTTTTGGCAATTAAAACACAAGGGTGAGACAATCAGACAAGGACTATCATTAAGTATTTCATCCCTGCAAACTGAATTAAGTCAGCCGAAACAGCAAAACTTTTGGGCCTATTAGCTAAGGGAAAAGAAGATATGAAGGAAAGGATACCACAAGGGAGAAAGCTGGACCATTAATAAATGAGGTGGGGGGAAAACATGGCTCGGTCACTGAACTCCTTCAAACTTCAAAGTCTTCATCTATAGATAGCTTTTCTGAAACCCTGCTTGTCCAGACTATGTAAAAATAGTGAGTGATGAGAAGATACAACATCTAAAGTCAGTCACACTGGATAATGCCCATCCGAAAACTAAAGGGAACTGGCTGACAAGCCTGTTGAACCGCTAACAAGCGGACAGGAGATCAGCAAAGGTAGTACTGATCTTCAAAAAAAGAAGAAAGTGATACTGACCATTACAGTCTTATGTCTAATTTCTGACAGCTAGAGGATAAAGGAAAGCATGCTAAACACAATAGTGTTGGCGGTTGGGAGATATAAAGCCCTAACTAAATGGTATGCATGCTAGCTATTCACATGCCACTTCTCTCCAAATCTGCCATCACAACAGTCCATATAAACCAGAGGGCATTTGCTAAGTCTCCACATTTGACTGGATCCTTTGTGAAGGGCTCTCAGCCCCGTTCCCCCATCCATCTCAGTCTTTGACTTTCACGGCATGATATAAAGCCCAACTGTTTTATCCAGTCATGTAGGGAGATGAGAATGGAGGGATTTTTGCTTTATTTGAGGCATTTAAAGTCGACATCCTTCATCAGAACTGCAGATTTGTTTAAAGGGAAGACGTTAGAAACTTATATCACTGGATTTGTCCCATCTTTTCCAATCAAACTGGAGCGAGTTAGCGGACGCACGAGTTGCAGTGAGGACAGACTGTTCCTCTCAGCTAATATACACCAGTCAGAAAGTACCCAGCTTGACTCTCTGATCCCGGGAAATCTGTAGGGCTGGCAGCTAGACCACCTGCGTGTGTGTCAAGTGAGCGCCTCTCATCTGGACTCACAGGGTAGCGGCTGCACTGCAAGTGAAGGTGTGATTGAAGCACAGGTAGTCATACCTGTGCCGGCTCTAAATCTAGTTAGCACAGGAAGCAACGGGAGCGTAGCTATCGTAAAATAGGCTTCAGCACGGACTAGCAACCAGAGATTATATCCAGGGTCCATGGCAGGCTTGGACTCTGGTTGCTAGCCTGTGTCGCCATATCTAGATTAAAGCTTGCATGCTTATCTGTACTATGATCTCACCTTCACAAGCAGCATAGACATACCCAGGGAGAGTCTACGGATACAAGACCCCCAGGAGGCCAGTTATACAGTCACTTTTCAGGGAAGAATTGCCCTTTAAGACTTGTGGGTGGACCCAGTGGCAGAGTTGGGAAGAGACCCCCCACCACGATCACCTCCTGACTCACACTGCTGAGTCCTAACACACACACCCCCAGCCATGGTTCCTCCCTGTACCGTGATCTGCAGAGAAACAGTACGTTTGTCTGTGAATCTCAGAACAGGCACAAAGGAAAGACAGTTTGCCAGAACCCTGCAGCCCAGCTGATGCAGTGAAATCTGACCTGGCCCTGCCAAGCAGATTGTTGTACAGCAGATGCCCACACCAGAGGAAGAAGTTCTCCCAGATCACCCTCCCATTCCAGCCCCTACCCAGCACACACAGCTCACCGAAACAGACATTACTAGACCCTGGCCAATTTACTCCCCCATTTTACTCATTCTTACCAAGAAACTCTCCTGTTTTTCTTACTAATCTGATGACTACACCCCCCCACACACACACCCCACTCCACTCAAGCTTCAAACAGTGACTACATATAGCAGCAGCTTAGATTTCCCATTGCACGCTCCCTTCCCCTTTGCATCTCCATTCACTCGGCGCTCTCCCACTGCTTCCCCAGATGCTCACAAGCTGCATTTGCAGATACAATTCTCAGCCTAGGAGACTTGAAGAGATTTCATAAACACACACACACCCCACAACCCCTCCCTCTCGTCCCATCAGCTCAGCACTGGAGGCAGACGCAGCCTGTGGGGATGCCTCGTTGTTCAAACTCTCAGAGCATGCCCAGGGTTCAGACCATGTTGCTCTGTACTGTATCTGACAATACAAGCATTTTTTTTTTTTTATTTTTAAACAGATCTCGACAAGCGGGAGGTGAAGGCAGCCAGAGCAACCCTGCGACTAGAGACGCAGCTGCACAGCGGCAGGGCTCTTTATAACCCACTTCACCGTCTTACAACGTTAAAATGTACAAAGGAAAATAAATAAAACAAAGCCACAGCTGTACCCAGAGCTGACTTTCCATCCACAGGACCTCGCTGGAAGCTCCTCAGTTGAATCGGCAGCTCCCCAGTGGCTCACAGGATCCTCCCTGTCAGCGGAGGCAGGCAAAGTGAACCCAGCCCAGCGAAGATGCAGGCAGGTCCCCATGCAGCAAAGAAGCCCTTCCCTCAGCCAGGAAGAGTACTCGCCACTATCCCAGTTGACAGGGATGCCCTGAGCATGCAGCCCTTTGGCAAGAAAGTAGCAGAACCACGGCTCTGACATGCCCTTTAGAACCCAGAACCGACTGCCTGCCTGCTTCTATCACAGCAGCCACCTGCACAGACAGGCCCTCTTGCTCTCCTTCCCCAGCCCTCTCCTCCCTGGCTGCCAGTCCATGCTAGCTGTTAGATTCATACCAGCCAGAAAGTGCAGCTAGCAAATCCACCCCCTCAACACATCCAGGATCCCCCACTCACAGGGAAAGATCTGGCACACCACAGATCTTCAGGACTGGCTGCCAGATGCTCTCCCCACAAGAGCCTCCCTTCAGGGGGTCTAACATTCATCCAAAATCAGTGGAAGAGCTGTAGGAGTGGAGTAATTTTCTAACCTCTCCCCAGCTATATGCTCTGAAAGCTCAGACACCAGTCACCAAGGCCATTGGGGTCAAACAGACCACATCGGACCCTTTAGGAAGCCAGTCACGACGCCTGGGCTAACGCTCAACTTACCTGGGAGAAGAAAGGCCTAGCAGGCCAAGGGAGGAGGCAGCGAGTGAGAACTGGGTCCCAGTTGCCTCTATGGGGCTAGGTGGGGCAGGACCATGGCAGAGGAAGCAGGAAAAGCAGAGTATGAAGGGGAAGCTGCTGGAGGAAACGGCAGTGGGACTAGTCTAAGCTCCACAGGTAGAAACTGCCTTTTTCTTGTGTGTTTGTACAGCACCTAGCACAGCAGAGCCCTGGCCCACGACTGCAACCCCGGGTACTATCAGCAATGCAAATAATGAGAAAGACACCAGGAGAAGGAAGTGCTTGGGCAGAGCTACCCCAGAGACTACGTAGGGGCCCTCCTATCTCCTACGTTTAAATATAACATTCCACCTGCCCAAGCCAGAGAGCGAGCCACACAGGAAGGCTAAGGGAAGGGTGCTGCTGGAGAACAAGGAGCTGGTGCCTGGGGAGAGAGGCTACTGAGTGTAGCCGGGGGACAGACTGCCTGGCAACAGCAACAGGAGGCTGTCCAAAGGGAAGCAGTAAGCCACATAGGTGCTGGAACTAAGGGTGCTGCCACAACCCCTGGCTTGAAGGGGTTTCCATCACATTCAGGGTTTACAGTTTGGTTCAATGGCTCTCAGCACCTCCATTGTTCCAGCATCCTTGGTAAGCCGACAGCCAGCAGCAGAGTAATGCTGACAGCTAGCAGCCCACCAGGCTAGGTGGAGGGGATGGCGGCACGGCAGGGTGAAAAGGGTACAAACTACAGAAGAGCCTGGAGAAACAGCTGAGCAGGGGGCGGGCATTTGGAGCCCTGGGCACCAAGAGGTTGGGGGAAGCAGGCAGATGGAATGTCTCATGTGAGCTAGCCCAGGAGAGACCGGGGCAACAGACTCAGATCAGCCTCTTTACTAAGATACTGTTACCACCAAGAAACCTACTGTTCCTGGAAATTCAGACCTCCACAGTTCAAACTTTTAAAGGAGGCCTTATCCAAACTGATGCAGGACATCCACCACGGGGGTGGTCAAGGCAGGCAGCAGTACCTAGGGCCATAGTATTCTGTGCATTGCTCAGGCAGAAGGATGGCCTAGTAGTTAGGGTGCTCGTCTGGGACTTGAGACACAGGTTAGATTCTCTGCTCTGCCACAGAGTTCCTGTGTGCCCTTGGGTGAGTCATTTACCCTCTCTGTGGCTCAGTTCCCCACCTGTAAAGTGGGAATAACACCACGGCCCCACCACACAGATGTGCTAGGCAGATAAATGCAGTCAAGGCTGCGAGCTGCTCAGATACTATGGTAACAGGGGGTAGATAAGTGCTTTTCTCTAACTGAGATGGTTGTCAGCTCATTCTGTAGAGTCAAGGGGAAAAGCTGCATGGTACAATTAGCGCCGTTAGCCTCACCTTCCTAATCATGTGCGCTTCCTCCAGCAGAGCTATTTTGGGTGGCCACGCGTTGTCTCAATGCATCCAGAGCTCTTTAGCATTCCAGAGAGCATCCAGCAGGACTCGCATACAACCGCCACCAATGAAACCCTCAGACAGGTTTCACACTCCCCTTTGCAGCCTCATTTGTGATCAAATTTGGCATGATGAGAGCTCTCTATCTATTCAGGCTTTTCTGTCTCTCAGTCCACTACTGTACATACAGGCCAACGAACCCCAGAATTGGCCAGGGAATGGGGCAAATGCTCATTAGTTCAAGCAAGCTCATCTCTCTGCCAACATAGGACCCTTATAAATTAAGGCCCAGAAGGGACTTTGTGATCATTTGGTCTGGCCACCTGCACAACACAGGCCAGAGAATTCCTCCCATGAATTCCTGCATCAAGACTTTAATTGTGGCTGAGAATGAGCAGAGCATTTGGAAGACATCCGATCTCAGTTCCAGGTGCCCAAGTCATGGAGAATCCATGCTAACTCATACTAATGGTTTGTCACTCTCACTGCGCCTTGTTCCCAGTTTGAGTGTGTCTAGCTTCAATTTCCAGCCACTGGATCTTGGCCTCTCCTCTCACAGGAGAATTGCTCCCAGATGGCAGGATCCAGGTCCCACCATGATAAGAACCCGCACACAGCAAGGAGTTACTGTGATGCCAGCAGTGTTTCAGCCAGCTACCCTCTGTTAAAGATTAAAAGATGAAGTACCCAGGAGTCTCCCTGCCTCACGGGGACTGTGTGGACTCCTTCGATCCCCAGGACGCAGGGTTTTCTCCAAGATCATGTCACTTAAAGTTTGTGTCTCTTCTAGTTGTGTTGAGGTAGCACCTATGAGCCTCATTCATGGCCCAGGCCCCCTCTGTGCTAAGCTCTGTACAAACAGCAAACCCTTTAAGGTTGAGGGGGATAGCTCAGTGGTTTGAGCATTGACCTGCTAAACTCAGGGTTTGAGTTCAATCCTTGAGGGGGGCCATTTAGGGAACTGGGGTTAAAAAAAATCAACAAAACCAAAAACTGGGGATTTGTCCTGCTTTGAGCAGGGGGTTGGACTAGATGACCTCCTGAGGTCCCTTCCAACCCTGATATTCTATGATTCTATGAATATCTGATATTCAATTTAAGATGAATGTCACCATTTTTAAACACCAAGCATGTATCACTATGGAAACAAACAGAGAAACAGCCAAATACCCTCCCAGTTCATACAGTCTCTCAGATAACTGAACCCATCTGCAATATTGCCTTCTATCATGAGATAACTGGCTTGGTGGATGAGGGGAAAGCTATGGATGTGTTATTCCTTGACTTTAGCAATGCTTTTGATACAGTCTCCCACAGTATTCTTGCCGGCAAGTTAAAGAAGTATGGGCTGGATGATTGGACTATAAAGGTGGATAGAAAGCTGGCTAGATCGTCGGGCTCAACGTGTAATGATCAATGGCTCCATGTCTAGTTGGCAGCCGGTATCAAATGGAATGCCCCAAGGGTCGGTTCTGCGGCCAGTTTTGTTCAATATCTTCATTAATGATCTGGAGAATGGCGTGGACTGCACTCTCAGCAAGTATGCAGATGATACTAAACTGGGAGGAGTGGTAGATACACTGGAGGGTACGGATAGGATATAGAGGGACCTAGAAAAATTAGAGGATTGGGGCAAAAGAAACCTGATGAGGTTCAACAAGGACAAGTGCAGAGTCCTGCACTTAGGATGGAAGAATCCCACACACTGCTACAGACTAGGGACCGAATGGCTAGGCAGCAGTTCTGCAGAAAAGGACTTAGGGGTTACAGTGGAAGAGAAACTGGATATGAGTTAACACTGTGCCCTTGTTGCCAAGAAAACTAACGACATTTTGGGCTGTATAAGTAGGGGCATTGCCAGCAGATCGAAGGATGTGATCACTCCCCCCTATTCGGCATTGGTGAGGCCTCATCTGGAGTACTGTGTCCAGTTTTGGGCCCCACACTACAAGAAGGATGTGGAAAAATTGGAAAGAGTCTAGAGGAGGGCAACAAAAATGATTAGGCAGCTGGAGCACATGACTTACAAGGAGAGGCTGAGGGAACTGGGATTGTTTAGTCTGCAGAAGAGAAGAATGAGGGATTTGATAGCTGCTTTCAACTACCTGAAAGAGAGTTCCAAAGAGGATGGATCTAGACTGTTCTCAGTGACACCAGATAACAGAACAAGAAGCAATAGTCTCAAGTTGCAGTGGGGGAGGTTTAGGTTGGATATTAGGAAAAACTTTTTCACTGGGAGGGTGGTGAAACACTGGAATGGGTTACCTAAGGAGGTGGTGGAATCTCCTTCCTTAAAGGTTTTTAAGGTCAGGCTTGACAAATCCCTGGCTGGGATGATTTAGTTGGGGATTGGTCCTGCTTTGAGCAGGGGGTTGGACTAGATGACCTCCTGAGGTCCCTTCCAACCCTCATATTCTATGATTCTATGAATATCATATGCATGTCATCTTAGCTTTGCCCCATATGGATGCCCAGTTTTTAACATTGTCCAGAAACCTGTTCACACCAGCCATCACATGTAGTTCAAATACGGGCTATGAATCCTCAAATTATTACCCACCATACATGGCCCAGAAAGTATCCTCCAGTTCAACCACTTGTCATGGGCCACAGATCCCAGCACTTCTGTCACACGCCAGACTCTCAACCTGTCACTGCAACAAGCTGCTACAGTCAAGAGCCCAACTAGTTCTCCATACATGGTCCAGAACAATATCCTTCTACTCACCCACCATTAGCTAAGAGACCCAAACTACCCATCCATCCTCCATTTGCCAACTGGAAACCTCAGTATACCAGCCACATTCCCCTCCCATTGAGCACTGGAGTCCTGCCATCCAGATACAACCACATACCCACCTTCATCCAATCCACAGACCTCAAGCCAGGCTAACACGTTATTTATTTACTATGGCGAGAAAGGTGTCAGACTACAATGATATCACACATGATATAAATGGCCAGCTAGTCAATGGGTACAGAATGTGATACATGGCATTTTTAGTCTGTGACTTCCAAAGCTCGGACACAAGCATCTTCTCGTGTAACAGGTGGTGGTGGTGGCCAGGCGATGTCAGAGTCAAGGCTGCATGTGTAATACATTTGAGAGGTTGGATGAGCTGTGAATATTTACCTTCTCTGAACTCTCCATTCACATGGCTTAAATGCAAGTGTGGGGTTTTGGCTGGGGTTTTTCAGTGTGATGTTCCTTGAGCAACATTTTAAAGTTCATGATGGTTTCGTCTGCTTATTCAAGAAAAGCCAGTTCGGAACTTGAGCTTTACAAGATCCTCAGCTTGGTCCCCATCTCCGCCCGCCCGCCCCTACCGCCACCACCACCACTCAGCCCCCCAACCCAGTCCCTCCAGTAAACTCTTCCTCTCTTCCTGCCCTGCTTTTCCCTGCCTTGCAGAACTCAAGAGTTCCAGAGCTCCCCAGACTCTGCTCTTCCCACTGGATGGAGTTGGAGCCTTGGAGCAAATTCTGTCCCCTACTCCAACCACTATGTAGTTTCCTAGCAGCTCTTGGGGGCTGGTACTGTGCTGCAGGTAGCTAAGGCAGAAATTCCAGACACAGCAGATGCCATTGCTCCTCACAAGCCCCAGTGTGGGGAATGTGCTAGGGGACAAGCTCAGAGCATCATGCTGTGGGGATTCAGGAGTGGGCCACAGCACAGGATGGATTACTGGGGGCTCCTCTAACTCAGGCCAGGGCCATACTGGCTCATGGTACAGCCCATAGGGCACAAAGCGACCTTTTCCCCACTCCTGATGGACTGAACCTCCTGGAGGCATGGCACTAAATCAGACCCATGGGGCAGGGACTGTCTGTTTGCTCTATGTTTGTACAGAGCCTAGCACTATGGGATCTGGGGCCAGCACTGGGGCTCCTAGGTGCTACAATCATACAAATAATAGTTTGTTCTGATGGCTGGAGCTAGCGCATTATTGAACTACTATATACAGAGAGCAGGATGTGGCCCTTCACATGGCAGCAGACATAGTATGCTAAGCTACACGGCAATGGTAAAACACAAAATGGTGGCTGTGCAATAGCCAAGTCATTTGATAATTAAAGTGTCGGTATTTTTAGGTGAGAGAGAGAGAGAGAGAGAGAGAGAGAGAGAGAGAGAGAGAGAGTGAGTGAGTGTAACAGAGTTCAGAGTGTATGCTTGTGCTGCTCACGGCAGGGCTCTTAGAATTCAGTTTATTGGCCATGTGCTGAAGAGATGCCAGGACCAGCGGAGATCATGAAGTAATTGCGAACGCCAATACTTTTGATTGTTTTTTTAAGATTTAAAATTACTTTAGAGAGAGAGTGTAAAAAAAGAGGCTCAAGTCATTTCTAAGCGACAAGGCACAAAAGACAAAATTGGGTCATTTTTAAAACTCGGTGACTAAAATTAAACAAAACCAAGTTATTTCCCCCAACACAGCCTGAGAGGAATCACAAGAATGGAAAGCGAAATACTTTCTCTGTCCAAAGCTTTAAAGGAAGGAGGGGAAAGACGACCATCTCCCTCGAACACGAATTGACTGCCTATGTCTCAGAGCATGTCTGTGGGAAGCAGGCACGTTAAATAAGCAAAGCAAGAGTTCATTATAAGAGCAGTCCTATGAAGAAATCACAGGGAATTGGAGATAATGTCTGGGGCTGGGGCAGGGCAGTTGCTTTCCATTTGGTTTATCAATGGCTATCAACAGCAGGGCTGTGACTCAACTTTTAGTTTGTCAGGAACACTAAAGACAGAAATATCATTAGCACCTCTGTTATCATTAGCAGATCGTTGTCAGAAAGATTCAGATGCCAGGGGATGGCAGGGCAGGAAATAGGAGAGGTAATGCCTTTTACTAAGCCAAAAAATCTTTTGCATTATTGGTAGGTAAAAAACTGGCACTTCTGGGCAACCAGAAAGATTTAAGAATCTGGTTCTCAGCATCATGAAGAGCAAGAATGCATTGCTATCAAAGGACCCTCTCACTGCAGTATCTGAGCACTTCATGGTCTTTAGCATATGTACCCTCATGCACCCCTACGAGCAGGGCAGTGCTGTTTTACAGAGGCATGGAGACTAAGTGACTTGCCCAAAGTCCCACAAGGAGTCTGTGGCAGAGAAGGGAATTGCACTAGTCTCTCCTGAGCCGCAGGCTAGCATCTTAACCACTGGGCCATCCTGCCTCTGTGCAGTAACAGCAGAGACATCACAGGTTTCTTGGCTGCACCAAAACAGCCATTACTATAAACAAGAGGAGAGAAGGTATTTTACTGCTACAGAAGAACATGGAGAAGCCCCACCCTGGCAGACTGCACCCAGTTGTGGCACCTTGTCTTGCAGGAGGACCCCTTCTGGAGGAAGTCCAGAGAAAAGCTTAGAGGTGGGAAGGGTCTGGTAATTTTTTTTGACCAATTAAAGAGCCAAAGTCTCTACATTTTGGAGAAGACAAGGTCCCAGGTTGATCAAGGCAGCTGGCTCATCTCAAAAATCCATGAACACAGCAGCCTACCTCCAAGGAGAAGATATTAGAACTAAGCCACAGTAGGGACTCCCTCACTCTTCAGCGAGTTCACCGAGCTCAGGTGATGTTTCCAGACCGCCCATCAACTGGGAGGCGAGAATGGAAGAACCCTTTCAAAGCATGGAGTTCTCTGCCCCTGCTCCCACCCCTCCAAAGCCATACAAGTCAACTGCACCTCCTCTCCAACGCTGATGACTCCTGGGGGCAGGGGAGGTGAGGCGAGACAAGTTCTACACGTGCATGGCTGATGATGGGCCCAGTTCCCTGGAAAGGTCCAAGGTTGCTAAGATCAGCAGAGAAGTGGGAGCTTTATTCTCTGCACAGCTTCATTCCGAACACAAAACCACCACATTAAAAGCCAGGCATACCAGCAAGCGCCTGGAACCACCCTTTGCAGCCCAGTCAAGGAGAGAGTATTGACGACAACTGTTTCTAGGCAGATGGAACCTTCAGAACTTCTCCACAACCACTGTTTAATGCTGCAAGATCCACCGAGATGGAAGAAGGCAGAAAAGCAACAACCATGATTCTGTTTAACATCATAGATGTCAGGGGCTCAAGCATCACATTCTGAGCCTTCATCCCCTCCAAGTCTTCCTTCCCAACTTCAGCTGGTGCCCATTTCACCCATTCCCTGTGCTATCCCCATAGCCATCATGCCATACTACAGATCATAGCAGCACTATGCCAATTGTAACTGTTCAAAGAGCACCAGAACGTGGGGAAATCCAGGCACCGGTCTACTGCCAGCTATATACCCGTGTTTCCAGCCACACATCTTTGAGGTCCAAAATGAGCTCAGCAGGAGAGGATTGTGCGTGCTGCAAAGCATCCTTCAGCCCTGCGTCCCCTTCCCCTCTCCTCTGTCTGCAAAGCCTGGCTAGACATGAGAGTCCTTTACCTTGCAAAGCTAAGTTTGCCAACTGCACGTCAACAGGAGGGCAAGGGAAATGATAAACACAGATGAAGATTCCCTTTTGACTAGGTGTGCAACGGCAGTAGGTCATCTACTATTCTCCACTAGGTAGACAGTTGCCTTTGCAAGACCTGGTCTACACAAGAAACTTAGGTCAGTGTAACTACATTGATCAGGGCATAGTTAAGCCAGCCTAAGTCCCTGTGTAGACTGTGCTAGGTTGACAGAAGAATTGGGGAGGCGGAGTACCTACAGTGATGGGAGAACCCCTCCCACTGGATTAGGTAACGTCTACACCAAAACCCTACAGCTATGCCACTGCAGCGTTCAAGTGTAGACAAGCCCTATGCCACGGCCTAGCTAACAAAATACCAAGATAAGCAAGTAAGCAGATACCAGAAGGCAGCAGCTATTTGACTGCATCATGTTAGGCCATTCTGGGGCAAAGGCTGAATGGACACAGCAACGCCACCCTCAGCTGGGGGCAGGAAATGTTAGTGACATAGACTGTGCACCCAGTCGAGAGAACTGCAAAGAACTGCACTGCCGTCAAGTCAGTCCATAGGAAGGTGACCAGTGGGCTGCCCCAAGCTGCCTCACACACAGCACAGCTCCAGCTGGCATCTGGAGGAGGAGCACCAAAGGAAGGTGCTGAAATCCACCTCTAAGCGCCAGCAATCACCACTGCTATTCATTCCACAACAGGCAGAATGTCAGCGGCCACTCCAAACCAGGGCTCCCCTCCACAGAACTGCACCCAGGGTAGCAACTGTGGGAAGTGTCAGGGGAAAGAAATTCTAGCAGCAACACAGCTGGAGAGAAAAGCAAGATCTGTCCGTGTGATTCTCACACTTAACACTTCTCCTCCCCAAGGGCTACAAGAACTGAGAGGGAGTGAAGGCAGCTCATTGGAGATGGTACCAAAAATGACTTCACAGCATCGCACGCTGGCGGGGAGAGGGGGGGAATCAAAATCCAACAAGGTGACAAGATATTCAGCATCACCACAGCTACATCATCTCCTGCAAGGTAGCCGACCAAAACCAGCAGCAGAGTGCGCAGGGGCCAGGAAGAGAAGGCCATGCAGGGCCTGAGATGAGTGCAAAGAAATCTCTGGAAGATACACAAAGGCAGGTGCTCCAGGAAAGCAGCAAGGAGAAGAGAGGGTGGCTAGGGAAAGCCAAGAGCCTCCAGCCGCACCCATCACCAGTGCTAGGGCAATTAGGACAGGGTGGGAAGTGGTGCACTGAGGCAGCTCTTGGAATGGTCCTGACCCAACAAAGGGACATTGGGGCCGGAAAGGGACAAGTAATGCCCTGTGCCTCCTGCCCTTCCTTGCTGATGAATGTTGCCATTCTCCACGCTGTCTGCTCTTCGAACATGGCGCTCACTAGCAGGCTCTTGCCAGATTGAGGATAAGGGGAGGCCTAGCTTCTCTCCCCACCTGAAGGTCTAGCACACCCAAGCATGGACCCTTTTCTGAAGCAAGCCACTTGCCTCATGCCACCATGGTGCCCACAACAGGCTGCCTGAGCCCATCTCACGATTCTGCAGGGAGCTGGTCCTGCAGCGCGTGATGCCTTCTCCAACCCTCCAGGGAATCCCTAACCCAGGCAGAGGTGGTGTGGAGTTGGACCAGCACCACGCTAAGAGGGACACAAACCAGTCCCCGGGGGAGAGGGTGCAGATGGAGTTGGACCTGTGTCACTAGATCCCAATGCACTTGGAAGGGATTAACCCATAGAAATCCTCATCTCTCAGCTGGCTTTCTGCAACCTAGAACAGCAGCCGTCAACTGCTCCAGACTACTGTACCCCTGTTAGGAGTTTGATTTGTCTTGCGTAACCCCCAATTTCACCTCACTTAAAAACGACTTGCTCACAAAATAAGACATACAAATGCAAAAGTGTAACAGCCACTAGTACTGAAAAATTGCGTCCTTTCTCATTTTTACCATACAAGTATAAAATAAATCCACTGGAATATAAATATTGTGCTTACATTTCAGCGGATGGTACACAGAGCAGTACAAACAAGGTGGTATCTATGAAACTGCAGTTTGTACTGACTTCACTAGTGCTTTTTATGGAGCCTGTTGTAAAACCACGCAAAACTTTAGATGAGTTGATGTACCCCCGAAAGACCTCTGCGTACCCCCAGGGGTACACATACCCCTGGCTGAGAACCACTGACCCGAACTGCTCAGAAAAAGCAAGTCGCTCCCTCTTACATATAAATCAGCAGGCGGCTTGACCCAGCTGCAGTCAAGAAAGCTCAGGTTCCTTTTCTGGCTCTTCATGGGGAGAGAAGCAGCAGGAGGTACTAAACACAGAGCTCTTACAGATGCCAAGTACCGGGTTCTAGAGAAGATTGATGGATTAATTGGACTGTCAGCTCTTTGGAGCAGGGGTTGTCTTTGACATGTGCCTGTACAACGCCTCGCACAAGAGGGGCCTGTGTCCATGCCTGGAGCTCCTGGGCATTATGGCAACAGCAATAAGAAGAATGGGGAATCAGACTAAGGCATGGTTTGGAAATTCGGCGAGCTCTAGTGATGCTCATTCCCCAGCAATACTACAAGCACTTTCCCTGATTTATGAAGGAAGAGGCCTGACAAGGGGATGATGTTCCATGATGGAGAAAACTAACACACAGGTAGGAATTCTGTTTCCGTGCCCACACGGCAGACGGGATCTGACTAGCAACCTTCAGACAGGAAAAGCCACCGACTGCCAAGACTTGCTGATGGGGCAGAGCGGGCTCAAAGCAGGAGCTAAGGCTCAATGCATCTGATGCCCAAACCAGTCTCCCTGGCCATGAAGAGTTCTCCTCTTTAAGAGAGAGTGTCTCTCGGATTTGTTCCAGGGGTACAGAAATCCCATGGGAATAGCAGGGACGTCAGTGCCCCAGCAGATCAGATTTGTTCCGTCCCGGTGTATTAGCCATGTCTTGAGTTATGCTTCTGGTGGGGGTGGGGGTTCTGGAGAGGGAAGCTTTTGCTCACTTCAAGCCACAAATGAAAGCAGAGCCATCGCACAGCACAGCACCAGGCTGGCTGGCGGCAGTTCTGAACAGAGGTCGGCTTCTCTTACAGAGCCACGCAACGTGAGCCCTGCCAAGGCGATTGACCATTTCCATCATGGGAAACTGGAGCACAGAATCACAGCAGCAGCCTCCCCAACCACGCAGCAGAGGGCTTGCTATTTCAGGACATCAGACACAGGCAGTTATCTGCTCAGGGCACAAGATCACCTCCCCCTGAGAGAGCTGGGTGCACAGTTTGGCATTTCCTGCCCTGAAATTGCACTCACCTGGGGGTGGTCAAGCGCTCCACCAATGAAGTGATCAGCATCACACACCGGCACTTGCTCGCTCAGGGGAGTCACTTCCCAACCAGCCACTCCAGGGGCACAGAGCATTACATTGCAGCACTTGGTGTAGCCTCACCACCACAGTCAGCGAGAGGCTTCAGCAGCACCGCGTGGCCTGCAGATGAGAGCACACACAAGCCAGCCCTGCCATGACCTGCCATAGCACATGTCCATCAGACTGCCCTGCGTTGGGCAGATGACAGGGGCCCGTCCATCTACCATGCTCAACACAAAGCGCCCCTTGCTGGAGCTGGTCTGCACGTGGCAGGATTGATAACAGCACTGCCTGGCCTCCCAGGGCTACTGCAATGATGAATACATTGCAGATTGTGAGGTGCTCAGATACCATGTCCCCCATCACCATAAATACAATGGATTAGATAATGATATAGGTGTGTGACGGGGGGAGGAGGATGGACAAACAGAACTGGTCAACACACAACATTGCACTGAAATAACAAGTGTGAATGAAAACCCATTTTGCTGTTTCTGCGTATAGCCTCCTAGGCACTAGCTAAATCAATATTAGAGAGTATACACAACGGTTTGCACCTGTTTGGCTCAAACTACATTTTAAACCAGTTTTTGTTCTACCAGTGCAACCTCTGTGTTCAGATAAGGCCTACGTTCTCTGTAGCTACTTGAATTCCACGAATGCCCACACAGCTCACACCAAAATAACTCCACCGGTTTTAAACTCACACTGTTAGTCATTTCAGCGCAAGCCTGTGTGCACAGCAGCCCTCAGACCATTTAAACCCTGATTCTGTTAACACATTTAGCTCAAACACTCGGAAGAAAAGCTCTGCTGAGGATTCATCATGCTGCCCCTTCAATTAATGGCTCAGAGATTTCCCAATCCATGTTTGCAAGTTATCTAAGGAGGTGGCAGGGCAGAGAAGATCAGATATTCCCAAGTAGAAAACCCCCTTTCTTTTAGAAGACAAGATTTTAGGCTCTTTGTGTGCTGAAGAATCTAATATTTCTTCCCTGGAGAAGATTAAACCAGAACTTTACTGGGGTAAATTGTGTCAGATGATGACGGTGGCGCCAGACATTTGTTCATATATTTTTTTTAAACACATCTCCTCCTGCCCCATTTCCAACAGCTGCAGTACCTGCATCAAAGTCTCCATGCACCTGAGTTAGGTAGCCTTAAAACAGGATCACAGGCTCCAGGGCTCGATCTCTGTTCCTCTCCCCCCAATATTCACCTCTTCGGCTGGACTCTGGCAAGGAAGCCAATCTCTTTTGCAATATGCAGCGGTGACATGAGCCACCAGAGACCTTATGATCCACAGACCCACTCACGCCCCCCAGGACTAATCCTCACTTCCTCAGCTTCCCCTCACACAACCATTGTATACTCAGGCACATCCACGCTCCTCCAGAGTGCTGTACGAGCAAGGGGCCAGGAGGTTCACTGAAACACAGGCTTTTGACAGATTGCAGAAGGACAAAGCCTGAGAACAGACACACCAAGCCACCCCTGTTCCCTCCTCCCTCAGTAGACAGAGGCAAATATCCCAGCAAGGGACCAAGGACAGACACTTTCTCCAGACCCCTCCTGAGACTATCCTGTCTGATCTCTGCAGCAAAAGAGGATCAGCAGCCTGGTTCTCAGGAACAAGCAAAGGAAGACACGTTCAATTGACAGGAGCAGCAGCAGCAGCCACAGTCTGATCACAGAGGAAACACACAGCTTAGCCTGTATAGAACTGAGACTGGGCTAGACAACACCCAGTACAGGACCAGAGCAGCTCAGGCCAGAGGCTGCTCAATGAGATGATATGGCCTCATTTAACATCACACCGAGACACCCCACCAAGGGGGTAGAGCCACTGGAGCCCACACGCCTGCTAAGCGAGTGGTAATCGAACTACCCCAAGAAGTTCACTGGATTCCTTAGCAGAACAATGAGAGCTGCTGTCCAGCCTGGCACTGGAGTCTCTGACATTAGTCAGCTTGAGAGGCTCCAGTAATACCCATGCAGATAACAAGATCTCATGTCAGTCATGAAAACCTTAAAGTTCTCTCTTGTGGTCTTTGGTGCCACCTTAGACTCCATGTTCAGCCTAGGCAGACTCATCTCCACCCCCTCAACTTCCTCCCCTCTGGAAAGTGGGATGAGGACGGTCTTTACTAAAGATGTCCTGGCCCAGTAAGTTCCCAGGACACCATCCAACTGTGGAGCCTGTGCTCTGTTGAACTCTTAGCAAATTTCAGCCAACTACCATCCACACCTTGATAAATTAGCCCCAAACACTTTGAGATAAGAAGCGGGGACAGGAGATGAGCACTAATGGCACAGAATCCAGAGCAAATCCAACTGACTACAACACAGGGCGTTCCTATAACCCCATCACAGTGAAACCTTCACCAGCATTGGGTGCATCTTACTGTCATTCACACCCACGCTGCACAGGCATAAACCACCACCAGAATCAGGTGTAAGTGACACTAGGCAGTGGAAAATCAGGCCTATCCATGTCTGCAATTTGCCAAGCCAGCTGTTCCAGAACTCACTATCTCTACTTCATGAAACAGATCTATCCAGGGCAGAGTGAGCTGCTGGTGGCAGGGGCATAAGGCAACCTTGTCAGAGCTGGGGACAGAAGACCTAGTAGACATCCTGAAAGCAAGTGAAGCCCAAACTCCACCTGTGAAATCCATGACTGAGTGAAGTCCAGTGACAAGTCCCAAGATCATTGCCCTTGAACATGGCAACTGACCAGCCTGCTGGAACAAAGCAGTCCAGCCTCTGCTCCAGAATCCATCTCTTGGTGCAAACCATCTTGTCAGCTTCCTGCCTTGAGCTGTCCCTTTAGAAGACCCATTATTGAGAAAGAGGTGGCAGCTCAGTGACATCTGGTCTCTACCAATACTCTAGCCCCCTCCCAATTTAGACTCAAAAACAGACTAAGGTATGTACACAGGCAGGTCAGACAGGAGACATCCAAAGGCTGAAAATCTCCCAGGATTGTTGGATCTGTTGCTAACATTAGATACCATTGACCACGAAGCCTTGAGGGCTCACCTACAGGGATGAGGGGAGTTATGGTAAGCTGGCTTTACTCATTCTTCTCAGATAAAGCCCAAAGAATTGAGAGAGGCACCCACAGCAACCCGACCTGGCTCCCAGCCCTACTGTCACTAGGAGACACTAAGGGCTTTGATAGCGGATCACCTCTGACTACTATGGTATTCTTACATCTTCCTTGGAAGCATCTGGCGTGGGTCAATGATAGAGAAGGTACTTTGAACAAGATGGATCTTGGATCTGATCCAGAATGGCAATGCCTCTGTTCCTACACAGATGTCGCTGGCTCTCAGTTTCATTTCCACCAAATGCCAACAATGCCCCAATGCCCAAGGGGACATGGGTTAAAAGCACCCAAATCAAGTCTAAGGGACAGTGCCCCTTTAAAAGTCACACTGCCATCTGAAAGCAGTTCACCTCCATGGTTTCATGTTTTATTTAATACCACCTGGGAGAGGGTGGGGAATAATTTTTTCCCTTCTATTCCTGTCTTACCATGTGCCTTCATCAGCATTCCATGTCCAGTCAATTTCACCCTAGTGTCTGTGCAGCAAGCCTGGATCCCTGTTTGCCTGTGGGAGCTTTGCACACAGCAACATGGGAGAGAACCCACTTAAACTCGGTATAGGAAAAGAGGGTGGAAAAAGCCACCAAAACTGGCAAGAAAATCCAGGGCCAGATGAATCCCCCACACGGCTGCTCACTCACTGCAGAGAGGGGCTGCGTTCCCCCGGGGCTCTAGGCAGCAGGAAGGCTACTAGGAAGGGGGCATAATGAGAACATGACAAGACACCCCAGTGCAGAAACCACTGGAGCAGTGTGCCCCTCAGAGAAACGGCCCCCCCAGGGACAGTGTGTCCACCCCCAGCTCTGAGATACCCCCCCAGGACGGTGTGCCCTCCCCCCAACAGAAAGCCCACCCCAGAGCAGTGTGCCCCGCGACAGGAGGGGTGCCCCACTCAGAGATCCCTGGAGCACTGAGCCCCCCCAAGAGAAAGGGTCCCCCAGTACAGTCTGCACTCCCGGATAAGAGGGGGACCCTGACTCAGAGACCTCCGGAGCAGCGTGCCCTCCGAGAGAAAAGGCTCACCGGGGTAGTCTGCCCCCCCCATAAGAGGGGAAACCCGGCTCAGTGCCCCCCCGAGAGAACAGGGCCCCCGCTCGCGCTCACTCACCAGCTCCATGAGATGCGGCGGACGCATGAGCCAGCTGAGCAGCTCCCCGCCTGCCTCCGCATCGCCGCAGAGCCAGCCAGCCGGCCGAGCCCCGCCCCCTCCACTTCTAGCCACGCCCCCGTCTGACTACACCGCGCCCTGCTCCGCTAAGCCCCGCCCCCCCACACCTTATCAGCGCACAGCCCCGCCCCTACCCCACCCTCCCTGCCTTCTAGTTCCCATAGCCCTTTTCTGTACTAACCCCCCTCCTTGAAACCACAGGGTCCTGCAGCACTGGGGGGGATAGCTCCCTGGCTCCTTCCCAGCCTGCATGTCCCAGCCAGAGGACTTGTCAGGGAAGGGCAGGCCCTGTTCCACTCCTGTTAACAAGCCTTACATGTCCCATCTGGCTATCCCCTTTTTGACCCTCCATTCCTCTGTCCAGGGGCAGGGTTTTAGACTGTGGACTGAACCTGTTGGCAATTTTTTTTAAATTCATATTTAAAAATGCATATAGTATCTCCTGATTTCTCAGCTCCCCGCTTCCCTACCAGCTAGTAAGCTGGGGCTGTGGGGCATGGCAGCCCCACAGAGACGGACAGGCAAAGTCCAGAGGAGGAGTGGTGCCCTCCCTCCCCTTTGCAAGGGCCAGTGTGGGGGAGCAAGGGCTCCACCAGAAGTCTAAGTGGGAGCTTGAGTTTTGCCCCTCCCCAGGAGGGGACAGCGAAAGAAGCAAAGACCCTATTGGTTCTCTTCCAAGGGAACAAAGCACGAAGGCCAGAGGTGACCGATGGCCCAACCAGTCTCCACCACACCAGGGCAGATGAGAGCCATTGAGGGGGCTGATAGGGAGGGTGTTTCCCTCTCTGTACTGCACTCTTCACCTGCTAAAGGGAAGCCTGGCTGAATGTGCAGCCTGCTGTATGTCATTTCAATCCTCCTCCTCCCAGTGCGTGTGGCAGCATGACCTCAGAAAGGGGAGCACCACCAGCTGCACAGCAGCATATTAGCTGTTTACAGATGGAAGTTCAGGGCGTCAGCCACAAGTAAAATTCCCATGTCAGGGCCTAGATCCGTGGGTCTGGCCTGTGCCCTTCCCCAACTATGATACCCCAGGCTGACACGCTTGCAGGCTCCTCTCCAAGTGTCTGTCAGCGATGAAATGTACTTTGCAAACACCTAGACGTGCCTTTTCCCTGCACATTCATATTGATCCACAATATGTAACATAAATACCCCAACCAATCCCCTAGTTTTAATGTGTCACATTTTGCTGGGGGACCAAGCAACAAGGGATACTGAATTCCTAGGAACTATCTGTCTGTCTTTGGTACTTAGCTGGCCTTCATTACCGTAATATCTGAGCACTTCACAAACTTTAATGCATTAAAGCGTGTATTAATGTGTGGCAGGGAAGTGCTGTTATTCTCATTGTTGGATGCAGTGTTGTTGTAGCCGTGTCAGTCCCAGGATATTAAAAAGACAAGTAAAATCTTTTATTGGATCTTTATTATGGGAATAATAGAGAGACAAGGTGGGTGAAATAATATCTTTTATTGGTTCAACTTCTGTTAGTGAGAGAGACAAACTGTCAAGCTGCACAGAGCTCTGTTTCAGGAAGAGGATCTTGTCTCTCTCACCAACAGAAGCTGGTCCAATAAAATATATTACTTCACACACCTTTTCTCTCTATTATTCCTATTGTACAGCTGGGTAACACAGAGAGGCTAAATTACTTACCCAAGGTCACACAAAATCTGTGGCAGAGCAGGGAACTGAATTCAAGTCTCTCAAGTTCTAGGCTAGTGCCCTAATCACTGATCCATATTGCTTTTCTAAGCACGGCACCTCCTCCCTACCCCAGCTCTGCTAATAGCTCCTGTTGAGTTGTTCTCTTCTTTGAAGTTAACAACACAATCACAAAAAAAACATGTTGAGAAACAATGTCTGAAAGAGAAATAAACAGAACGCAGTGATATATAGAGAAAGCATGGTCATTCCCCCTCCCTTTTTACCTTACACATATCAGGACTGCTAAGTTTTCCGTTCCCTAGTTCTGCTAGAGGACTTCTTGGAGTCTCAGAGGTGTGCTCCCACACTTCAACTGGGGTGGGGCAGAGGTCTTGAATCAACTATAGCCTTTCTCCAAAATGGCCATTGGACACCGGTGTGAACAAAACCATACAAGACAACCGGATTTTAACAGTATGACTGAAATATGCCTTCCTCTCTCAGTTGCTCAAACTTCAGCCTTTTGTCTACTTTCACTAGTTCTCACTTGCCAGAGTATTCCAGGAAAGACAAGACCTGAATTTCATATGTAAGAAAAACAGCAACACCAACCTGTCACACCTTATTATTGTTATCTATTATTTGTATTACCGTAGCACTGAGGAGCCCTTGTCACGGACCAGGACTCCACCACGCAGACACCTACCACAAGGAGATTGTGAATCTGAAAATGGTTTGGTACCACTGTAATATAAAATAAAATAATAATAATGGCACAGTCCTAAGGCAAAAATTGTCAAAAGCACCTAAGACACTTAGAAGCGTAAAAAAAGTGTATTTACAAAAGTGACTTAGGCAAGTAGGACCATAAGTGTCTCTTCAAGTCAGTAGGGCTCAGGATATCTGGGTCCTTCTGAAAATGTTATCCCTAACCTTTTTTATCTTTGCCCGTCCCCTTGCTCAAATAAATTTGTTAGTCTCTAAGGTGCCACAAGTACTCCTGTTCTTTAAAATACAAGTTTTAATAAGTTGCTCACCACAAGGTGGCACCATTTCTTTGATCTTCACCCTCAAGCTCCCAGCACTGGACTCAATCCTAAAACAAATAGCAGGGGTCAGGTACTATCAGCTTAATCTGTGTCTATCTGTTTAGCATGCACCATTTAAACCAGCTTAAGGCTATGTCCACAGTAGAAACACTACAAAGGCAGCGCTGGAGTGGAGACACACTACAGCAACAGAAAGGAGTATTTCTGTCACAGCAGTAAATCATAGAAACCATAAACTATGGTTACACTACAGTTTAGGTCGATATAACTTGTCAGTCAGGGCATGAATAAGCCACTCCCCTGAGCAATGTAAGTTACCCCGACCTAAGCGCCGGCATGGACAGTACTATGTCGGCAGCAGGGCCGGTGCAACTACTAGGCGAACTAGGCAGCCGCCTAGAGCGCTAAGTGGTTGAGGGCGCCAAAAAGTGCGCTCAGGGAAGGTGGTGGAGTGGAGGTGAACTGGGGTGCAGGGGGGCGTGGAGAGGGCTGCCTGCAGCAAGTAACAGGGGGAGGGGGGTGCTCTAATTCTCTTTCCCTCCCAGGCTTGCTGCACCAAACAGCTGATTGGCACCGCAAGCCTGAGAGGCGGGAGAAGTGGAGCAGCACTGGCATGCTCAGGGGAGAAGGCGGAGCAGAGGTGAGCTGGGGTGGGGAGCTGCCGTGGGAGGGCGTGGGGGGGTGCAGCTCTGGGAGTTGAGCAGTGGGGGCTCCCCAACTCTTCCCGCCCCTGCTCCATCCCAGCTCCGCTCCCCTGAAGGACTCCCCTGAAGACTGCAGCCAGGCCCGACTGACCCTGCACTCACTGCATGGTAAATGGAGTGACCCGGCCCCAGCCTGCTTCACTCCCCTGGCTCCCAGTCATGCTGCCGGTGAGTGCTGGGGGGCGGTTCCCCCCTTCCTCCTCCCCTCAAGCCTGGGAGGCAGGGGAGCAGAGCAGGCTGGGGCCCAAGGCCTCCATGGGGGGCAGCAGGGAGGGGGCTGGCCCCAGGCCTCCGTGGGGGACGGGGGGCTGGCTACTTCCTGTGGGAAGTGGAGTGACTCGGCCACAGTCTGCTCTCCTCCCCTGGCTCCCAGGCTTGGGGATGATGGGGGGAACTGCCTCCCCAGGGAGCGGAGCAGGCTGGGGCCGGGTCACTCCACTTCCCGCAGGAAGTGGCCTGTCCCCCCCCCTCCTGTACCCCACAGAGGTCTTGGGTCAACCCCCTCCCACGGAGGCCTGGGGCAGGGCCCCACACAGCCCCCCCATGGAGGCCTGGGGCCAGCCCAAGCAGGGGGGCTGTGTAGGGCACCAAAATAGCTAGGGTGTTTGTCTAACCTGTTCTTAAAAACCTGCAGTGAAAGAGATTCCACAACCTCCCTAGGTAATTTGTTCCAGGGCTTCACTCCTCTTACCTATAGGACGTTTTTCCTAATGTCTAACCTAAATCTCCCTTGTTGCAATTTAAGCCCCATTACTTCATGTCCTGTCCTTAGTAGATAAGAAAAACAATTTCATCTCTTTATAACAACCTTTTATGTACTTGAAGCCTGTTAACATGTCCGTCCCCCCCACCAGTCTTCTCTTCTCCAGACTAAACAAACCTATTTTTTTTTTCAATCTTTCCTCATGGGTCATGTTTTTCAGACCTTTCATCATTTTTGTTGCTCTCCTCTAGACTTTCTCCAATCTAGCCACATCTTTTCCGAAGTGCAGTTCCCAGAACTCCAGTTAAGGCCTTATCAGTGCTGAATAGAGTGGAAGAATTACTTCTCAAGTCTTGCATACAACACTTCCAGAATGATGTTTGCTTTTTTTGCAACAGGATTACATTGTTGCCCCCAGATCCTTTTCTGCAGTACTCCTTCCAAGCAGGGCTGGCTCTAGCAATTTTGCCGCCCCAAGCACGGCGGCACGCCGTGGGGGGCGCTCTGCCGCTCGCCGGTCCCACGGCTCCAGTGGATCTCCCGCAGGCTTTCCTGCGGCAGGTCTGGTGGTCCCGCGGCTCCGGTGAACCTCCAGTAGGTGTGCCTGCGGATGCTCCACTGGAGCCGCAGGACCAGCGGACCCTCCATAGGCACGCCTGCGGGAGCTCAACCAGAGCCGCCTGCCGCCCTCCCGGCAACCAGCAGAGTGCCACCCGCGGCATGCCGCCCCAAGCACGTGCTTGGTGCGCTGTGGCCTGGAGCCGGCCCTGCTTCCAAGGGAGTCATTTTCCATTTTGTATTTGTGCAACTGATTATTCCTTTCTAAGCATAGTATTTTGCACTTGTCCCTATTGAATTTCATCCTATTTATTGTAGACAATTTCTCTAGTTTGTCAAGATAATTTTGAATTCTAATTCTGTCTTCCAAAGCACTTGCAATCCCTCCCAGCTTGGTATCTTCTGCAAACTTTGTAAGTGTACTCTCTATGCCATTATCCAAATAATTTATGAAAATATTGAATACAACCCAACCCAGGACAGACCCTTGTGGGACCCCACTCGATATGTCCTTCCAACTTGACTCTGAACCATTGATAACTCCTCTCTGAGTATGGTTTTCCAACCAGTTGTGCATCCACCTTATAGTAGGTTCGTCTAGGCTATATTTCCCTATTTTGTTTATGAGAAGGTCACGTGAGACAGTACCAAAAAGTCAAGACATATCACATCTACTGCTTTCACCATCCACAAGGCTTGCTATTCTGTCAAAGAAGGATATTAGGTTGGTTTGACATGCTTTGTTCTTGACAAATCTTCTCAATTCTTACTTATTACCTTATTTCAGGAGTAGGCAAACTTTTTGGCCTGAGGGCCACATCAGGGTTCCAAAACTATATGGAGGGTTGGTGCCTGGCGGCTCTTGAAGCCGCGCTGCCCACCAGAGCTCGCAGCCCCGCTGCCCAAAGCACTGACGGCACAGTGAGCTGAGGCTGTGGGGGAGCTGGGAGATCAAGGGCCAGGCAAGACAGTCCCGCAGGCTGGATATGGCCCGTGGGCTGTAGTTTGCCCACCTCTGCCTTATTTTCTGGTGCTTACAAATTGATTGTTTGATTATTTGTTCTATTATCTTTCCAAATACCAAAGTGAAGCTGACTGGTCTATAATTCCTTGAGTTGTCCTTGTTGTCCTTTTTATAGACAGGTATTATATTTGCCGTTGTCCAGTCTTTTGGGACTTCGCCTGTCATCCACAAGTTCTCAAAAATAATTGTTAATGGCTCAGAGACCTCTTCTGCCAGTTCCTTAAGTATTCTAGGATGTATTTCATCAGGCTCTGCCAACTTGAAGACATCTAACTTGTCTAAGGGCTTGTCTACACTTGAAATGCTTCACTGATGGGAGGGGTTCTCCTGTGGGCATATAATCCACCTCTCTAAGGCCTTGTCTACATCACATAGGTTCATTAACAAAACAGTGAAGGTGTACACAGTGCAATGTGCCTTCTGCCAACAAAACTCTCCTGCTTTGCCAACAAAATAAAATCACCTCGATGAGAGGTGTAGAGCTTTTTGCAGCAAAGTTATATCAACAAAGTGTCAGTGTAAACACTGCACTTGGTTATGTCACTGTAAATGGTCTCCATGAGATGTCCCACAATGTCCATCCTGACTGGTCTGGTCAGCAGTTTGAACTCCGCTGCCCTGCACCCAGTACCCAGGCATCCGTTCCTCCCCCTTTAAAGGCCTGGGGATTTTTGAAATTCCAGTTCCTATTTGCTTGGCGTAGACAGCTCACATTGCATCTTTCCCGCTGCCCATGGTGGCTCCACGCAGCAAATGCTCTCCCGCTTGTAGCACACCTGAGTTGTTGGATCTGCTGGTGCTGTGGGGAGAGAAGGCTGTGCAGTCCCAGCTCCACTCCAGCCGTAGGAACTTCAGTACCTACAGGCAGATTTCTCATGGCTTGTTAGAGAAGGGCTAGAAATGGGACATGCATCAGTGCCATGCAAAGCTAAAGGAGCTGAGGCAGGCTTACTAGGAGGCACGGGAGTCAAACTGTCACTTTGATGCTGTGCCAAAGACCTGCTGCTTCTATTAGGAGCTAGACACCATCCCTGGCAGTAGACCTCACCTCTACCACCAAAAGCCCCATGGATACTTTGGCGGGGCTGGAGACAGCAGACAATGGACTCAACCCAGAGGACAAAGTCGTGGACAAGAGGGTGATTTGGAGGATGATATGGAGCACATGGCAGAGTCATCCAGCGATGCAGTGAGACAGGACCTCTTTTCCACTTCGGAAAGGTCTAGCCAGTCCCAGTAGTCCATCTCTGGCACACATGATGCAGGAGAGAAGAGCTCTGATAAGTTATCTTTTTGAGTTGCTGCTGCTCGGTTATATGAGGTAGAGCTGTCCTTTACTCTGTATATTCTAGACATGGGTGAAGGGATAGAAATGTACAAGACCTAGGATCCCTTTCAGGTATGCACCTGGTGACCACAAAAGAGGCCACCAAGGGCCACACACTTAATTAGCAGAGCCACGCAGGTGTGCATGCTGCACTCAGGGGTGTGGCCACAGGTGGGCCTGGAAGATGGCAGTGGGGTGAGGTGAAGAATAGGGGTAGGTGGGGGCAGTGGGGTTGGTGATGGAGGAGCTTGGGGCGTGCAAGGCTGCGGCAACTCCCTCCCCCAACTCCAGGTCTGCAGCAGGGAGAGATGGCTGCCCGCTCCATCTGCCCCAGCCAGTGCCAGGTCTGCAGCAAGCCGGGCAGTCCGCTTCCATCCCTCCCCACCAACCGGAGCAGCACCCCCTTTCTTTCTCCCCCACGCTCCCTCTCCCTCCCCCTCGCTAGCCGGGGTGCACACTCAACCGCCCGGGGCACGTCCGCAGGTTTATTGGTTTTTTTTGGCTTAGGGCGGCAAAAAAGCCAGAGCCAGCCCTGAGCCTACCCTTGCCTATGATACCCGCTGCCCATGCATGTTCAATATATCTAGATGCATAGGAAAAGATTCAATGTTGTCCTATTCAATTACTGACAAAGCCATGATCTGATTCCATAGCAGAAAGTGCTATAATATAATCTTGCAAATTAGAAAACTCAGGCTTTTACAATCCACATGGTCAATGGCAGTTATCTGCATAGCTCTTGTACCAGAAAATGATACAAGGCCCAGTATTAGTTTTTAGCAAAAAGTGATACATAATACATAGATTAGTGAGAATGAATACCCAGCAGGGTCACCTTCAGATGCAGGTTCTGCAGCTTGTTACTAGAAAGGTACAGAAAGCTGCTTAAGCATGACCAGCAATTTAGGTTTTTTGTTTGTACTGGTGGCGCACATCCACACATTACCTCGATATTGGTACTGCAAATAACACACGGATGGAAAAAAATTAGAGGGAACATTGTACCCAAGACTAGCTGTATTTGTGTGTGCTTCTCATTCCGTGAAGCTAAGCAGTGCGGTAGAACAATGTGTTAACGCACACTGAGATTGCAAGAGAATCATCCAGAGATCTCTAACAAACTTTCCTGGAGGTACTCACCAATCATCTGCCAATCGGTCCTTGGCAGAGCTGCTCTGTCCCTTCCCCCATTGTAGAAAATTTCCTCTGCCAATTGGCAATCACTGGTGCAGGGACCAAAGCGGCACACAGGAGAGCATCATAGGGACCAGGTCTGCGGCCACATGCCTGCAGGAGATGCCCCCTTGCCTACCCTCAGGAGTGAAATATCGGCGTCAATGACCACTGCCTGTGGAAAATGGTGACAACATTTACAATATTGTCCCTAGTTGCCTGCAGTGATTCCCTTAAAAAAAAACCCTAGACTCTTTGCCCTACCTTGATTCATAGATTCTAGGGCTGGAAGGGACCTCGAGAGGTCATCGAGACCAGTCCCCTGCCCTCATGGCAGGACCAAATACTGTCTAGACCATCCCTGATAGACAGGGCATGCCCCTGGACCAAACTCACCATATTTAGGGTGTTTGCTGAGCTGCATGCTTGCCGAGACAATGAAAAACTAATTTGTATGTAAAAACAGGTGTATTTGATTATAATGATTTGATGCTGTGCGTAACCTGACAATCGTGGTTTGATATAATGTTTCCTGTGCTTCTGCAGATGCCGCCTTCAGGGGAACCCCCTACATACCAGGGGAGAGCCTCCACCAGATGAGGAAGTGACCAAGGACATGCACAGAAAGGCCCACTTTATTTCAGGCACTTGCTGCAACCTCCTCCCTCATGCTAGGGGGCTCTGTGTCCCCCACCCAGACCTTCCCCCATACCAGAGGCTCCATCCCCCTTCCTCCCAAACCAGGGGCTCCCCCGATGCCAGGGGCTCTGTGTCTCCCCCTCCCCCGACGCCAGGGGCTCTGTATCCCTCCCCAGACCTCCTCGCACGCCAGGGGCTCTGCATCTCCCCCTCCCCCCACGCCAGGGGCTCTGTATCCCCCCCTCCAGACCTCCCCCCATGCCAGGGGCTCTGTATCCCCCCCAGACCTCCCCCCACGCCAGGGGCTCTGTATCCCCCCCTCCAGACCTCCCCCCATGCCAGGGGCTCTGTATCCCCCCCAGACCTCCCCCCACGCCAGGGGCTCTGTATCCCCCCCCAGACCTCCCCCGATACCAGGGGCTCTGTATCCCTCCCCAGACCTCCCCGCACGCCAGGGGCTCTGCATCTCCCCCTCCCCCCACGCCAGGGGCTCTGTATCCCCCCCCCCAGACCTCCCCCCACGCCAGGGGCTCTGCATCGCCCCCTCCCCCCACGCCAGGGGCTCTGTATCTCCCCCCCCCCAGACCTCCCCCCACGCCAGGGGCTCGGGCACACTTCCATTCCCCCCACGGCACGCTTGCCCTTTCTGTCACTGGGGGCAAGGGGCGAACGCGGAAGGGGGCGGGGCCATGACGTGTGCCGGCGAGGAGGGGGCGTTGCTAAGCAGGAGCCGCGGGAAAGGAAAGGAGCCAGCCACGCCCACAAGGCGGCCTGATGACATCAGAGCGCGCGGGAGATGGCGTCGCCCCGCGCCCCGAGCGGTTGGCGCTCTCGCGAGATGGGGGCGGGGGAGGGGTGAGCCGCGGAGCCGGACGCAGCCAGGTTGGGTGCGCGCGGCCCCGCTCCCCGCCCGGGACATGGCCCCGAGGAGCCGCCCCGCAGCGACCCCCGCGCCGCGCGCCGCCGACATGCGCAGGAGAGGGGCCCGCAAGCGCCTCAAGTTCCGGGCCGATGACGTCTGCTCCGAGCGGGGTGAGGGCCCCGGGGCACCCCCCGTTGCTGCCCGGACGTGGCGGTGACAGCCGCCCTGCCCGACTCACCGCCTCCGTGCCCGGTCCCCTTCCCCTGTCCCGCCGGGGCCCCGACTCAGCCCTCTTCCCCTGTCCCGCCGGGGCCCCGACTCAGCCCCCTTCTCCTGTCCCGCCGGGGCCCCGACTCAGCCCCCTTCTCCTGTCCCGCCGGGGCCCCGACTCAGCCCCTTTCCCCTGTCCCGCCGGGGGCGCTGGGGCCCCCCGACTCTCCTGGCCTGGTGGGGGCGCCGGGGCCCCGACTCAGCCCCCTTCCCCTGTCCCGCCGGGGCCCCGACTCAGCCCCCTTCCCCTGTCCCGCCGGGGCCCCGACTCAGCCCCCTTCCCCTGTCCCGCCGGGGCCCCGACTCAGCCCCCTTCCCCTGTCCCGCCGGGGCCCCGACTCAGCCCCCTTCTCCTGTCCCGCCGGGGCCCCGACTCAGCCCCCTTCTCCTGTCCCGCCGGGGCCCCGACTCAGCCCCTTTCCCCTGTCCCGCCGGGGGCGCTGGGGCCCCCCGACTCTCCTGGCCTGGTGGGGGCGCCGGGGCCCCGACTCAGCCCCCTTCCCCTGTCCCGCCGGGGCCCCGACTCAGCCCCCTTCCCTTGTCCCGCCGGGGCCCCGACTCAGCCCCCTTCCCCTGTCCCGCCGGGGCCCCCCGACTCTCCGGCCCCCCCTTCCCCTGTCCCGCCGGGGCCCCCCGACTCTCCGGCCCCCCCTTCCCCTGTCCCGCCGGGGCCCCCCGACTCTCCGGCCCCCCCTTCCCCTGTCCCGCCGGGGCCCCCCGACTCTCCGGCCCCCCCTTCCCCTGTCCCGCCGGGGCCCCCCGACTCTCCGGCCCCCCCTTCCCCTGTCCCGCCGGGGCCCCCCGACTCTCCGGCCCCCCCTTCCCCTGTCCCGCCGGGGCCCCCCGACTCTCCGGCCCCCCCTTCCCCTGTCCCGCCGGGGCCCCCCGACTCTCCGGCCCCCCCTTCCCCTGTCCCGCCGGGGCCCCCCGACTCACCGGCCCCCCCTTCCCCTGTCCCGCTGGGGGCGCCGGTGCCCCCGGCTCACGGCCCCCCTGTCCCGCTGTGGCCCCCGTGGACCCCCCGACCCACTGCCCCCCCTTCCCCTGTCCCGCTGGGGGCCCCGGGGCCCCCCAACTCACCAGCGGGGCCCCGCTGCTTACCCCACCTCGGTGGAGGCGCCCAACTCACTGTTCCCCCGCTTCCCCTGTCCCGCTGGGGGCACCTGGCCCCCATCTCACTGTCCCCCTCCCTTCTGCTGCCCCGGTCGGGGCGCCTGGCTCACTTCCCCCCCTTCCCCTGTCCTGGGCTGGAGGCGCCTGGCCCCCCCTACTCACCCCCCCTTCCCCTGTCCTGGGCTGGAGGCGCCTGGCCCCCCCTACTCACCCCCCCTTCCCCTGTCCTGGGCTGGAGGCGCCTGGCCCCCCCTACTCACCCCCCCTTCCCCTGTCCTGGGCTGGAGGCGCCTGGCCCCCCCTACTCACCCCCCCTTCCCCTGTCCTGGGCTGGAGGCGCCTGGCCCCCCCTACTCACCCCCCCTTCCCCTGTCCTGGGCTGGAGGCGCCTGGCCCCCCCTACTCACTGCCCCCCCTTACCCTGTCCTAGTGGGGGCACCCGGCCCCCCCTACTCACTGCCCCCCCCTTACCCTGTCCTAGTGGGGGCACCCATCCCCCCGACTCACCGTCCCCCCCCCGTTCCCCTGTCCTGGGCTGGAGGTGCCGGCCCCCCCAACTCACCCCCCCCTTTCCCCTGTCCTGAGCTGGAGGCGCCTGGCTCCCTACTCACCGCCCCCCCTTTCCCCTGTCCTGGGCTGGAGGCGCCTGGCCCCCCCCACTCACCGCCCCCCCCTTCCCGTGTCCTGATGGGCTGGGGGCGCCCGTCCCCCTGACTCACCATCCCCCCCCCTTCCCGTGTCCTGGTGGGCTGGAGGCGCCTGGCTCCCCCCTACTCACCGCCTCCCCTTCCCCTGTCCTGGGCTGGAGGTGCCTGGCCCCCACCTTCCCCTGTCCTGGGCTGGAGGCGCCCGGCTCCCGACTCACCACCTGCCCTGTCCTGGAGTGGGGGTGCAGCCTCTTGGTTACCCCAGTTTGAGTGGTGCACACAGTCCCTGGCCCAGCAGGGGGTGTGCACCACTTTCAGGCCTCTTTCAGGTGGTGTTAGAAGCCCCTTCTCTGGGCACCCCTCACCCCAGTTGCCAGGCAGCCCCCTCCCTTTCCCTGACACCTCTCCTTTCTCTCACCCTGCTAGTGACGGTGGCAGATTACGCCAACTCTGACCCTGCTATCGTCAAATCTGGGCGCATGAAAAAAGCTGTGGCCAACGCAGTGCAGCAGGAAGGTTAGTCTGTCCAGAGATCCTGCCACCTGGGCTGTGTGCTGCCCCCTCCTTTGGCTCCCCCTGGCCAGTCAAATGCCTGCACCTTGCAGGTTGTGGGGGTGACACCTGCAGCCCTCTGAAAATCTGGATATTTATTTTGGTGCCTAGTTGGGAGCTGAGCTTCTCTGGAAAATCTAGTCTTGAGTATTGTATTATTTGTGTTGCGGTAAAGCCTAGGAGCCCTGCTCATGGATCAGGGCCCCCTTGTGCGAGGTCCTGTACAAATATAGAACAAAAAGACAGACTCAGCCCCATGCAGCCGGCAGTGTCTACACGGAATCTCTACAGCTATGTCACTGCAGCATAGACACCACCTATGCCAAAGGGCGGGGCAGTAGCTAGGTCAACGGAAACATTCTTCTGTTGACATAGCACTGTCTATCCTGGGGTTAGGTTGGCTTAACTACACTACACGGGGATGTGGGTTTTTCATACCCCTGAGCACTGTAGTTAGGCCTGGTCTACACTAGAAAATTAAGTTGGCTTAAGTAACTTGGCCAAGAGGTTCCACAAGCAATCTGTGACAGAGTTGGAAATAAAACCTAGATCTACAGATTCCTTAGACAGGAAAGAATGTCTTGCGTCTTTTGTTGCACAAAAGACCTCTACTTCTCTCTTGACTGAAGCTGAGAATATTGTGTTAAGAAATTTCTAAAGCTTTGCCAGTTTACATCAAATTTTATACAGCTTTCCTAGTGAAAAATCCTGGGTGGGGTGGGGGGGCGTTTAAGCTAATGCTGCTGAAATTTCTTTCCCAAGTTATTTTTGAGGGTGGCTCTGATGTCTTTTTGATTGCTGAATCTGTCTGTCTAGCTGGGCAGTTTCTCAGAGGGCTGTTGTAATCCATAGTGTGTGCTGCCAACATCTGCTCTTTGTTTTCGTTGCCTTGAGTAGCTGAAAACCTATCTGAGTCAACCCTCCATTCTTAAATGTAAATGGTCACATATGTAGAATGACCGACAATTTATTGATACAATAACAAAAACTAAGGACTTTTCCACATGGGGAAATTTAACAATATAACTATACCACTAAAGTTATACGCTTCCAATGTAACATAAGCTAAATCACAACAATGCACTTTTATTCTGTAATAAGTGTCCACACAGGGAGCTATTCTGATACAGTAATGCTGAAAAAATTTTCCCATGCAGACAAGCCCTAAGAAACAAGGAGCAGATATCAAAATAAAGAAATGCAGGAACATTACAACATGCAGACTATAGACAGGAAAATGTGAAAGCTGACAGCACAGGGATGCATTAAATGGAAACTTCCACTCTTAAAGAGAGCTGTATGTAGTTCATGTGGGCTAGACCCCACTCTGAGTCCCTAGTAATCATATTTCTTTTTTATATATAGCTTTTTTTCTGCTCTCTTTTCCCTCTCTCTGTTGCTGTGAAAGATCCACACGTAGTCAGAATCATTTCCCCCTCTACAGAAGAAACCATGGCACTGGCTGCATCCAAAGTGTTGTCAAATGTACAAAATAAACTGAAAAAGAGAGCTGTTTTCTTTCATTTTTTTCAGTTAGAGTAACTTTATGTGCAGCAAATACCTCTACATACAAACACTTCAGAAATAAATGTGACTTTTTTTTTAAGTTACTGATGTCCTACTAAATAGACTGCAAGGTGAACCTTTTTACAACTGTCATAATGTCATGGTAGCTGTAAGGAACAAGCACTCAGGTTTCAAGCCTCTAGTCTTCACCTGTCTCTGGACCGGGACCCACATCCCTCTCCTTCTAACTGGGGAGTAGGCTGCAGTCCCTGTGCACTCACTGAATATTTCTACATAGCTCGCAGAAGTGAGCCTTGCAGCCTGGGTCAACAGACTTGGGCTAGAGGTGAGCTCACGTGCTATAATAGTTGTGTGAACAGTGCTTTGAAGTTGAGGCTTGGGCTGGAGCTCTGAGTTCCGAAGCCTTGGAGCAGGTTTGTTAGTGTGTAGAGGAGTTGTAGTAATCTTCTTCCCATGAAGTTGAATGCAATCCCTGGCTCACAATGGTAGATAGAACATTCATAAATTTAATATAATATGGTCTTCAGAGATACCACAAGTGGTTGCAATATCTGTCACAACCACTGTCTAAACAGCTGAGGAAGTAAATTCAAATGTATATCAGGTAATTTGTTCTTCCAGCCAGTCCCTTTTTATATTGGAGAGACTCTCGCCTTCCCATCCCAAGTGATCCCTTCCAAAAACTCCCTCTTCGAGTGACAACTCTCCAGGTATGATCTGTCTCACATGCACCTCTTTTGTGCTGTAAGACAACACAATCTCCTTTCTCTCTGTCTCCCCTTCCTATTAGGATTTAAATAGCATCCCTTACTTCGGTCCTGGTGGATTACTTTGACAGTTCCATATCATCTTCCCTTAGTGGCAATACATCCTGTCTGTTGTCATACAGGAAAATAGAAATGAATTCAGCCTTGTAGAGATGAGGCATGGTCATTGCAAAACTGAAGATGGCAGAAAGAGGTCCACAGGGCAAGAAAGTCTGTCATATGCAGAAGATCAGTTAGATCTGTCAGAGGAGCAGGTGGATTCATTCATAACTCCCCATCACTCTAGTTATGCCATTGGGATTGTTACCGAGTATCCACTCTTACACCATCAGAAGAAAAATCCTTGTATATCAGCAAAGATGGCTCATGTAGATGCCTCTCAAACAACTGCAGCCAGCCCGTGTAGACCCTAACCTGCTCATGCTACTTCTCATAGGGTACTTAGTATGTGTGTGTAATCTATTTCTTCTGGTTCCAGTAAAATCCCTCTGTGGTTTGGAAGCCTCACGTGTTCCTGCTGAGGAGGTGCTCTCAGTGACTGGGGAATCCTGTGACAGTAGCGATGAAATGGATGCTAAGGAAAGCACCAACGAGAGAACTGCCTCTAGAAAAAAGAAAAGCAAGAGGCACAAAGGTATGACTCCTTCACTCACCCAGTCAGCTCTGCAGGGTCCTTGCTGGGATCATCTTCTGCGTTTGCCAAGCTAATAACTGCTATTTACAGATCAGCAATGTGTCTCTTTGAAGAGTTCAGTTCAGTGTACATGTGTTTGCGCATGCACTTGTGTGCACAAACACTTAACCAAATGAATGCTAGGTAGGAGATGTGGTTCATCTCCCCATTCTTACTGAAACTGGATTGTTGCAGTTGATTGAATCATGCCTAATTGGTTGATTTCGACCACGTATGTGCTGCAGATAAAAACTTTCCTGAAACACTATATAAAATCCTACAGTTATGCCATGTGAAAGGAGACCTGCAAAGAGAGAAACATTGTGCCTTATTTATTATTTTGATGGCTCAGGAGAGAACCCCCTTCTCTCCCCCCCCCCTTTTTTTTTTTTTAGAGAAAAATAAAGGGTGGCCATTTCTCAATTGTTTGCATAAAGTATCAGGTATTACCTGTTCTTGTGGGAGGATTCCTTGAACAACTAGAGAACAGGAGTGAGAGCTCTGAAAGCTGGTATAGGGTGTTGTATCTTTCCCGCAGAGCTTATCTTCCAGTTGTTTGTTAAGAATGTGAGTTAAATAGGCTGTTAACAAAAACAGACTTAAACATTTTGGCTAAAAATTGCTGCCCTTGTCACTTGCACAGATTGGGAACAACTCTTGGGATGTTCTCCTAGCTCTGAGAAGTATTCCAGCAAAAGAAGAGGCCCAGACTGTGTATGGCTAATGTAAAAAGCAAGCCCAAACCACTTTTTCCTTGTTGGAAGAGTTGGGTGCTTTTATATCCTGAAGCACAAGCCCAATTTCTTCCCTCTTTGGATATCGCCCATTATCCTGCAAACATGAAAGCACTCAAGAAATGCAGACGATAGGGATTCCATTAGCAACATTAACTCTGCAACTTTTGCTGTTGAGTTACTTCGTTAGCAGTTTAAGCAATGATTTAAAATCTATAAATGGGCATTGTGGGGAGATTAATGTTCATTGTAAGAACCAAAGTCCGTGTAGCCCAGTATCCTGTCTTCCGACTGTGGTAAATGCCGGATGCTCCAGAGGGAATGAACAGAACAAGTAATTCTCAGCTTCTGGCAAACAGAGGCTAGGGACACCATCCTTGCAAGTGCAGTTATAACCAGTAAAGTGACTGTGAACTGACACAACCTTCCAGTGGCTAGCCCCAGTGTATATTGGAATTAGTCATGATGACTTGCTGCTAAAGTTACATTTTAACTTTTTTTAGTTGCTGTTAGCCTTACAGAATTAACACTGCTCAGGCTCATTCATCTTCAGCAGAGCTATCAATTTAGTTTGATCAGGTCCAGCCTCATTATTTTCAAATTATGATTTCAATTACATCTGTGAAACCCCATGGAAGACACAGAATTTCGTATCTGTAATGGAGAGCAGCATTTGCTCTGCATAATCCTTATTGCTGGCAACAATCATAGAATCATGGAATATCAGGGTTGGAAGGAACCTCAGGAGGTCATCTAGTCCAGCCCCTGCTCAAGACTGGGCCAATCCCCAGTTAAATTTTTGCCCCAGATCCCTAAATGGCCCCCTCTAGGATTGAACTCTTAACCCTGGATTTAGCAGGCCAACGCTCAAACCACTAAGCTATCTTCCTTCCCCCCCTGCATGCACCTGAAAGAACGCAGCTTGACTCTCAGATTCGAGCCTGAGTTTGTGAGGCTAGCAGTTCATTAAAGGTGTTAGGGTATCTTTTTTGGGTCAACTGAGCAAATTTGGAGCAAGGGACCCACAGTTGTGTTTTTACAGTCACTTCTGAGTAAAGCTGTGCTTCAGCAATTCTATTTTGTGCAGCTCAGTAGGATGTAAGTTGCACCACGGTGTAGATAAGCTATATAGCTGCTATCAGGGTGGATTTGATTGAAATCACTAGTCAAGAAGACTCAATTTAATCATGGATTTCTACATAAAAGTGCATTCTTATTGGTTGTTATAACCTTAATACATATTCTTCACAACTCAGAGATAGATGAGACCTAAACTGGGTCTCTCTTACGGCCTGCTGTCATTTTAGGTTTTCCTTTCTAGTGAAAGAATGGTATGGTAGATCTCAAATCAATGAAGGCTACGCTCAGAGAGACCTCAAGACTTCAGGAATATGCTGCTCAAACAATTTCATTTGTTTCTCCTGCCTGTCCCTCCCTTCTCACATTTATCTCCAGACTCCTCCTACTTGTCCAGATCTATTCCACCCCCAACAATCTTCTATTCATTGAAATTTTTGAAACTTTGCATTTTTAGAGAGAGGTAAGGGATTGACTCTGTGCACACAAATTTTCAGAGACACAATAGGGTTGAGGTCTGTTATTTCTCACCTCTATATATTTATTTATTTAAAACACTTATCTCTGTAGACACAAATCCCCAGTGTGAGAACTGAAAACTAAGCATCTCTGATGGTATCTTCTAGACCAGGCCTGCACAACATGCGGCCCGCAGAGCCTCACTGTGCGTCCCGCAGGGGGATTCTAAATCCCCCGCACATGGCGCTCTGCAGGCAGCCCATAGCCCTTTGAATCTCAGCCGCGGCGGGCAGAGCCGGGAGTCAGAGACCGCTGGGCTGCCGGCAGCCGCAGGGAGCCCTGAGCCCTTTAAATCCCAGCCGCGGCCAGGAATCAAAGGGCTCTGGGTTGCCTGCAGAGATTCCCAGCTGCAGCTGGGATTTAAAGGGCTCAGGGCTCCCCGCGGCTTCGGGCACCCCAGAGTCCTTTGAATCCCGGCTGCGGCTCCGGCGGCGGGGCCGGCTGGGATTTAAAGGGCTCAGGGCTCACCGCAGGTGCGGGCACCCCAGAGTCCTTTGAATCCCAGCCGTGGCTCCGGCAGCGGGGCCAACTAGGATATAAAGGGCTCAGGGCTCACCGCAGCTGCGAGCAGCCCAGAGCCCTTTGAATCCTGGCCTGGGGCCGCTGATTGCCCACTCCCCAGACCTCTGCCTCAACTGCCCCCCAGGACCTACACTCCCTATCTAAACACCGCTGGTCCTTGTCCCCTGATACCCCTCTCCCGGGACCCCTGCCCCTAACTGCCCCCCAGGACCCCACCACCTATCTAAATGCTGCTGGTGCTTGTCCCCCGATTGTCCCCTCCCGAGACCCCTGCCCCCAACTGCCCCTTGGGACCCCAGCCCCTATCTAAGCCTCCCTTCTTGTCCCCAACTGCCCGCTCCTGAGACTCCCACCAGGACCCCACCCCCTACCTGTCCGCTGATAAACCTCTGGGACTCCCATGCCTATCAAACTGCTGCCTGTCCCCTGACTGCCCCCCTGAACCTTCACCCCATCCAACCCTCCCTCCTCCCTGTCCCTTGACTGCCCCCTGGAACTCCCTACCCCTTCTCCAATCCCCAGCTCCCTTACCGTGCCACTCAGACGAGTGTGTCTGGCTCCGTGCAGCTCCAGACACATTGCTGCTATGCTCCCCCGCGGAGCCCACAGCCCCCACCCACCCCCCAGCACCTGCCTTCCAGATTTGAACACCTCAAAATTCAGGTGTGCTCAAGCTCAGTTTGGGCAACTGGTACTTCATTTCTCCCAAATCAAATATACTGATCCACTGTAACTTGCTGTAGAAAAAGTAGGATAAAATTGAGCAAGAAATGCTTCCCAGTGGTTATTAGGACTGGAATTGCTGTTTTCAACAGCCATTGCCTTTTTGTTTGTTTAAAAGGAAGACAGTGATATTGCATTGGCAAACTCCCCATAGAAACAAAGAGTGGAACAAAAGAATAATGAAGGCACCTCAACTTTTCCTCATTTATGGAGGACAGTCTTATAATATGCATCTAGATATCCTCCAATCACACAAGCTGAAAATTGTTCCACTTTACTGCAGCTCTGTAACCATATGGGAACCAATCCTGTCTGTGTTCTGTGCACATCCAAAATTCCTGCTGAATGATCCGCCCTGGGAGTGAGTTAGCAATGACCCAGGGCTGGGGTGGCAGGATGTGTGTGGGGGGCCCAGAGCTGGGGCAGCAGCGGGGTGGGGGGAAGGCGCTGGTGGGGAGGAAGGGAGGAAGCCCAGCGCTGGGGCGGCAAGGGGTGTGGGTGGGTGGGGGGAGAGCCCAGGACTGGGGCAGCAGAGGGGTACAGTGGGGGGAGCCCAGGGCTGGGACAGGGGGCAGCCAAATTTTGTGTTTTGCTTGGGACAGCAAAAAACCTAGAGCCGGCCCTGCCGGGTTCCCCCAGCCACTAGAGCCCCGGGCCCTTTAATTTGCCCCTGAGGGCTCCCAGCCACCTCTTCAGCTGAGAGCCCCTGGTTGATTTAAAATAAAGTATCACCACCCCAACCTTCCTTTTTGGACCACAGCTGTTTTGGTGGGGCAGCGCTGGGGAAGGAGAGTTTGTTTCCGCAGGGCTGGACGGCCCTGGGGTGGGGTGTTTCTGTGGGGCTGGGAGGTTTCGGCCCTCAGCTGTTTTCTTTGGAGTAATGTGGCCCTCGCTGCTTTATGAGTTGTGCAGGCCTTTTCTAGACTGAGCACTGAGTCCCATTGGGTAGATAGAAAGCTTAACCTAAATAATCTATACGGAACCCCATAAAACTGGGTCCCTAATCCATGAACTATTGGAACTCATTTACAAAACTTTTCTTAAACATTACATGAATATATTGTCTCATACTATAGAATTAGAATTTATAATCCCTATTCCATGATGAGATGTCTTTGAGCTATAATGTATCTTAATTAAAACTATCTTTAAAAAAGCATTTTATCAAAAAAATCCAATATTTATTTATTTATTTATCATTGATTTTTATCCATCCTGGCTGCAATTCTGTGGATACCGGATTATACAGCTTCACAATGCGATGGTTAGTATCCTAGCTGAAATTCAAGCAGAATTTAACTGCATGTAGTTGAGAGGAAAACTGTAAGTTTTTATAGAGTAACTTTTAATGAATTTTAAAGAAATTGATTTATGCGGCCCTTTCCATCTGAGAATCTCAAAGCATTTTACAAATAATAATGATTTAGTTTCACAGCAGTCCAGTAAGATAAGAAACAGTTCCCCATTTTAGAGATGACAAAATTGAGGCCAAGAGTTTCCAGGAGAAGAGGACTGGCACAATGGTCAGGGCCATATCCCAGGACTCGGGAGACCTGCGTTTAGTTTTTTTGCTCTGCCTCAGACTTTCTGTGTGACCTTGGGCAAGTCACTTTTTAGTTTCTCTCTGTCTGTACAATAGGTAAGGCTATTAAAAAAAAATCCTGGGCTGTGATCTTGTTGCAGAAACCACAACTTTTAACACAGTTTTTTAGAGTAGCTGCAAATTTGAGTGACATCGCTACCCCATGCGCCAGGTCACAACATCATTCAAATTTGGTCCAGCCACTCCTCCATCGTGCTTGCCTTTGGGAGCCAAGCGGGACAACCAGTGTATCTTGTATGTTGCTGCCCTGCTTTGGAAGGTAGGCTGCATGCCTTGGAAAAACGTGCTAGCAATATTCCAGATAGGTAACTGCAACTTTAACGAAGTGTGGCAGCAACTTTTGAACCAAAAAATGCAAACAGCTTTCTCACAGCCTTAACAATGGGAATAGTCGCACCTCCCTGCATCACCACTGGTGAGTGAGGATAAATATCTTAGATTGTGGGGCATTCAGTATTTTAGCCTACAGAGGACCTGAACTTCTAAGGTAAAAAAAATGCTCCTTTACCATCATAAAGACGAAAAAAACATGCTGAAGCCCAAAGTGACATAAGTCAATAGAAGAGCCAAGATCACCTGAACTTTCAGACATGAGTTTTAATCTCAAGACTATAATTCCTCCCCAATTTCTATCCCTCCTTGAGGATTAGCCACAGATTAGGTTTGAAATTTTTGGGCCCCATACAGTCCCAACCTAACTGGCATGCATTACATCCAGGGTGGATAGATTTAAATCATGATTTAAATCAGCAGGCGGGAGAAGCCTTGATGTATGTTTGTTTTTTGTTTGTTGTTTGTTTTTTATCATTGCTTTTAATCATGTTTTGCATTTGTACTTTTTAGTTCCTTTCCTAAAGAAAGGTTCATGCTTACTAGTTGATAAACATTAAAACAAGTTCATTTGCAACTAAATACAGTCTTTACACTAAATTTGATGGTGCTTTTTGCTAACTGGGAAGATGCACTATATCTATATGCATTTATTTTAACAAATATGTAGCATAACTTATTTATTCTGATTCTTAATTTTTACATTTATCACGGTAGAAAATGGTGAATGATTCCTTTCTAATTTACTGGATGATGATTAAAAAGGTTATCAAAACATTTTACGTTTAAAACTCATTTATTAAACAAAGGAAGTATTGTGTAGTTAATGAATTGAACTGATTGTTCCTGATCACCATGTCCTTTAAGATTTTAGAGCTAGTAGATCATGTCCTCTCACACCTAGATTTTATTCATAGAGGGGAAGACGAAAACAAGCTTTCCAGCTTTTTCAACTCCTAGCCAGTTTCACAGCTTTGAATAAACTAATAATTGACCTGAACTGGGTGAATAAACTGAAACGAAGAAAATACTCTCTGTGGACCTGCAAAAAGGCTACTGCAGTGTCAAAAGCTGTTTTAGCCTTTGTTTGCCAGAATTTAGGAATGAGCAACAGGAGCTGGATCACTTGAGGATTGCCTGTTCTGTTCATTCCCTCTGGGGCATCTGGCATTAGCCACTGTTGGAAGACCGGATACTGGGCTAGATGGACCTTTGGGCTGAGCCAGCATGGCCGTTCTTATATTCTGTTCTGTTCTTATGTTAACAAACTTTGGTTCCAGGTGCTCAGCTGGTGACTTGACATTCTTTAAAACTTGATAGCAAATATGTACTGCTTAATATTTTTTTGTTTAATTTAAATAATTTTAACATGTTTTTAAAAATTTAGGCCTTAGCACAGATTGTCAATTTCAAATTTAATTTAAAAAAGGATAATTTAAAAAACCAGTATTTAATTGAATTTTTAAAATTCTATTTGGAGATTTAAAAAAAAAATCAGTTTTTAGCTACCCTTATTACATCCAAATGAAAGTTCTCTCCCACAGTTCTCAATGCTGAGTAAGGCCTGTAGAATCTATTGAGATATCCATGTCTCAGAAGGTATCTTATCTTTTAAAACTCGAGCAAAATCCATCAGCATTGATAGTATTAGATTGTTGGAAAAATATATGTGCTTAATGCACAGATATTTCTAGGTGCATTTGGAACTAAACAAGTATGTGAAACTTCAGTGCAGTGGTTCTCAAACTTCTGTACAGGTGACCCCTTTCACATACCAAGCATCTGAGTGCAACCCCCCCCCCCCAAATAAATTAAAAATACTTTTTTATATATTTAACACAATTATAAATGCTGGAGGCAAAGCGGGATTTGGGGTGGAGGCTGACAGCTCGCAACCCCCCAGGTAATAACCTGGCGATCCCCTGAGAGGTCCCGACCACCAGTTTGAGAACCTCTGGTCTAGTGGAACAGTTTTGAGAGCGCGCTGTGAGTGGAAATGGATTGTTAATGACTAGAGAAGCCTTCCTGGAAGTGTTTGCTTTCCTGGAAACTTGAATTGAAATGTAGATAAAACAAAGCACCTTTTAACGGTGGATTGCACAAGCGATAATGACTGTCAAAAAGGGAAACTTTAAACTAGTTGCCAATGACTAATGGATTTCTTTCTCTCTTTCTACATTTTGTTTATGCTGATAGTGAAATCCCAATGATCTCCTAAAGCACCAGGGGTCCTATGGGTGGGTCTACACTTAAAAAGCCACATCAATGCAGCTGCGCCGCTGTAGCGCTTTAGTAAAGATGCTGCCAAGCTGATGGGAGAGCTTCTCCTGTTGGCATAGGTACTCCATTTCTGTGAGAAGTTCTCCTGTTAACGTAGTGCTGTCTACACCAGGGATTAGATTAGTATAACTTTGTCACGCAGGAGTGTGGATTTTTCATACCTCTGAACAATGTCGTTATACCTTACATAGGTAGAGTCTAGACCTGGTCTTTGTATGTAAAAATGGTCTATCCTCAAACACCTGTTTCCAAGTCTTTTGGGAAGGTTAGTATTGTATGAGATTTGGTGTAACAGATACCAGCGCTCCATAATGCTGCTCTGATTCCTCTTAAAAACAAAGACCTGACCCAGAGGGAGCGGTAGTCTCCATGGGGTGACAATATCTTGGAGTTCAGGTGTCTCTAGCCTTAAGTTTCTTCATGATGAGCTACTGTAAACGAGCGTATGTACTGAGCCCGTCTTTGGCGAATGTGGACTCTGTGCTGTCCCACAGCCACCTCATTTACTCTGTGTGTTTGTGTTCATGGCAGGTCGTGGAGCACTTACAGAATATGGCTCCTCTCTGTTTACCACATCAGCTAAATTTGCATGCCTTAAGGTTTATAATGCAGGAGCCATGTTACACTAATGTGTGTTTGTTATGCTTAGAAAACCCTGATGAGGCAGTTGGAGAGGATTATCCCATTGACATCTGGTTGTTGCTGGCCTCCTACATACGTCCAGAAGATACAATGAAATTTTCTCTGATTTGCAAAAAAGCCTGGACTGTCACTTGCACTGCTGCCTTTTGGACCAGACTCTACAGAAGGTGTGACCACAAAGAGTTTGTAAACATATGCTTCAATATTTGCGGAAGTCCATCAGCATCGGACCAGAATTTGCTGCAGAGCTGTTAATAGGGATCTATCTCCTCGCTGGTTCAGTCATGCTAGGTGTTGGAACATAGATCTTTTTTAATGTGGTTGCAGCATGTTTACCTCTGAAATTAAGTGGTGGTGATTGGCATCCTATATCCTAGTCTGGGCTGTTCCTATTAAATATTGGTTTGGAGAACTTTCAGTAGTATTTCTTAAGAGATTTGCTTCCTAGCCGATCTGTTTTACAATCTGAAAATAACCACTATTTTGTAATCTTCCTGTATGTCTAATTCAAGATTTGAAAATGTGGTGAGCTCTAATTGTCAAGGCCTAAACACTCAAAAGAATGTCGTGCCCATAAGAGTACATCTTGTGTGCAGAGCTCTCACAAAATGCGTACAGGAAAGTAATGGCATTGCCTCATTTTGAAGGGTTAATTTTTGGGGGATGTTTTGCCTCTTAGCCTCAGGCATTTGTTGTGGTGATCTGCCCAAGACTGTGCCAGGTTTTAGGGACAACCAGGAAGATGGTAGAAGTGGGAGATGGTATAGAGGAGGAGGAGGGAATAAATGGCGAGCATATAGGTGTCAGCTCACTATGCAAAAGTTCAAGTTTCTTCCTCGGGTCACATCCTTGACTCTCCTATTTCACTGGGAAGACTGACATTTTATTCCTACTATTAAGCATATTATTTATCAGACAAAATCAGTGTTCTTTCCCTATTTGTACTCTTGCCTGTTTTCTGTGCTCGCTTTTCAGCCTCTTTGTGCACTGTGCCACACAGTAAAGATACCAGAGACCTTGCTAAGTCTCACTCTGCAGCCTTGGCACATTGTGGTGCGAAGGCCTTTTGAGACTGGCAGGCCACCTAATGCAGAAACAGTACAGTGCCCTTGCAAAATCTGAAGATGGCTGCAGGTGCTCCAGACACCAGCCATATATGGAGAGGCAATGTGACAGCCAAGAGATGTCAGTAGGTGATGTGGTATAAACACAGAGTTCGACCCCTTTGTTCAGTCACCTTCTTTAACACTTATTTTGTAGCTCCCTGAGATTTACCTGAAATCCAGTACAGTTATGGCTTTTCAAGGGGTGTTGTGTTTGTCCCTGTTTCCTTTAGGCACTATACTCTGGATGCGTACCTGCCTCTCCGTTTACGGCCAGAATCAATGGAAAGGCTGCACTGCCTCCGTGCGTGTGTCATCCGTTCATTATACCACATGTATGAACCTTTTGCTTCTCGTGTCTCCAGGAATCCGGCTATTCCAGAGACTACCCCCAGCACTTTAAAGAATTCCACAGTAAGTAGCAGTGTTTGGGGAAGTGAACTAACCTGTGTTCAGCTGGTACACTCTCTGATTTTTGTTATTCCCCTTTCAGAGAAATAAATCTGATTCAGGTGGACCCTAGTGAAATACATGGACTGGATCAGTGATAGGAAGCTAGGAAGAGTCCGACTTCTGAAGTTTTATCAGTTACCTGTGTTTGTACAGCCCCTAGCACAATGAGGTCCTGGTGTGTAGCTCCTAAACACTCCAGTAATACAAATTAGGAAAGTTTCATTTTACAGTGATGGAAGCTCTGTCACTGACACAATTCACAGTTGTCCCCTTCCCAACTGTACACAATCAGGGCTCCGAAAGGAGTTTGAGCTAGGTAGGCATTTTTGTCTACTACTTGCACTGTTGTAACTATATTATTTTGGAATGTTTCTTCTGGGTCAGTGGCAGAGGATCACAAGTGCCACTGACAGCCTCTAAAAGTAGAGTCCTTTCACACCATGCTCCCGCAGACCATTGCCTTTGGTTTCTCTGAAGGGGGAAGTGTCATGAAGCGGGGAGCTAGCATGAGAAGCAAGTGCCCGCTTCGGGGTGTGGCTGTGCAGCTGGGCAGGGAAGCTGGGGAGGAATTGTCCGCTGTCATTGGGCAAAACCAAACTACAGTCCTTGCTTGAAGCATTCGTGTGTCTAGCCCTCTTTAGTCACTGTTTATCCTTAACCCCTCGTTCTGTCTGTTTCTGCCTGGCTTTAATTTACTCTTGGCTGACACATGGCAAGCCAGCTTGGTTTTTGGTCTCAAGGGGAGGGGTTTTGGTTGACACTATATCAGTGATACTCAGACTGAGACTTGGGAGCCGAGCCACAGGTGGCTCTTTAATGTGTCTCTTGCAGCACATGATGTTAAAAAAAAAAAAAAAGTATCATTTAATTGTTAACCAATCAAGATGCTTTTACTGTGTTATTAACCAACTGTCGAATACCCACAGTCATTTTGCTGTAAGAGTAAATAAAACAATGAATTCTCACGACTGTGGCTTTTTGGGGTAATGTTGATGGGTAATTTGGCTCCTGAACCCCTGAGGTCTGAGTATCACTGCTCTGTGCAAAATACAACAAATCCATTTCTTTGCTGTGCGACATCTCTGCTGTTTCTGTCCTTCCCCACGTGAAGACACTGCTAAAGTGGCAAGTTGCCCTGAGATAAGACTGAGAACAGCGAGCAGCAACAGGTAGGTTGTGCTGCAGGTCAGGATTAAGATGCGTCTGCAGCCTTTTGTGCACAAGTCCTCTGCACCTGAACTATTAGTTCTTTGCGGGAATATCACATTCAGGCAATGTCTTTCTTCAAAAGAAGGAAAAAAACTTGCAGTTCCGCTAACCTTGTGTTATAGTCTCAGTCCCTCTGAACCTAACCACCTGTCAGAGCAGCCTGTAACCCCATCCATCTATTGGTCTGATTAGTAGACCCCCCCTTCCTCCCCCAGTGGAAGGGTCAGTGTCTGGTATTCATTCATGTTCACATCATAACGGCTTTGGTGCCCACTCCTGGTGCTTCTACCATACTAATAGTTTTGTAAAGATTCCTTGCGTGTAATACTTCTTTATTACCATTCACTTAAAAAAGGAAATTAAATGACGATAAGCCTTTGTTAGAATAACGGTAGAGGTCTGACTTCAAACCATCAAAGCATACAAATGCCCTTGTACATCTGGATTCCAGACTGTGTCCTCTTTGTTCCGTGTGCTGCAATGCTTAGGCACAGTGGTGTACATTGAATGGGACCTTACGTTTCCTCTGTGACTCCTTGCTTTCGGGGGTTTTGGTTAGACCCCTAGGGGTCTGTTAACACTGATGGGAGATGGTTATGTAAACTGTGCATGCAGCAAAGGGAGACTCAGACCCCTATATTACTGAATCCAGCTTTTCCTCTTTAATTTCCTTTCTTCTTTCCCTAGCGTAGCTTGTGTGGGACACTGGAGCCGTTGTGGTGTCAGCAGAAGTGTTTGCCCTTTAAAGACACCCCCATTATTTTTGTGGAGCAGCAGGCCATACGGTGCACGTCTGAAGGGCAGGACGGCTGACACGCGGATGACATCCTCTGCCCCTTAGGAGGTACTTACCGTTTTGTGCTTAACTACTTGCCATGATCACATGAGCTGTTAGATGAAGCTGTGTCTGTAAGGGCACGCGCTGGCTCTGGGTCTCTAGACGTACACACACTGGCTCTGATTAAACTGGCATGCTAAAATAGTAGAGTGGTCCTGTCATCGTGTGGCAGGAGGGGCTAACCGCCCGAGTATAACCCGGTCAGAGGTGGTAGGTAGGTACTTAGACAGCTAGCCGTAGCTGCCACCATGACAACACTGTTATTTTCAGCATGTTAGCATAATTCCAGCAAGGGCATGTAGGTCCGCCCACCCTGGGAATTACATCTCCAGCTGCAGTGTAGATGTACTCAGAACGGAAAACTCAACTGCAAATGGAATTAAGCCTAGCAGTATCTGCTGCATGCCCCCTGCTAAGCACGCTCCAGGGAGCAGTCAGTATTGTAATCGGTTAGAACCGTTTGCCACTGCTGCTGCCTGGTTGGGGAGATAGTTAAGCTGAGGAGCATGGGCTGAACAGCTCTCCAGCTTTGTGCTTCAACTCTAGGGGATTCATCACTGCAGAGATCCTTCCAGCACTCCTGCCTGTGAATATGATTTAGAAGTGAAGTGAAAGGCCTTGTATCACTGCAAAGCCACACAGTGGGAGTGACCCAGGCTTGGTGCTAAGAGGGGTTACCTGAGTCCCTCACCCCAACTAGAATTAAATTGCATTAAAAAGGTGCAGATTGCATCAGCCCTTGTTCGTTTTTTTTTCCCCATCCATGAAAGCAGTTAGTGCTGGTGCGGCCTGTCAGATTTGACAGCGTTAGTGACTGCATCTAGCAGGTACAGCATTGGCAGATAAGTTTCCCTACATTGACCCAGAAGAGGCCTTAACTGTGACCCAGAGAGACCATCTCTGGGTGAGAGGGAAGTTTTCTCTATGTTCCATGCCATTCTTTCCCTTCCTGCTGAGGCTGTTATCAGGCCCACTTCAGGTCAGTTGTGATGTGGACACTTGCTCTCTGGCAACTGGACTGAGATTTGCCAGACTCTCTCCTTATTGGCTACCGAATGGCTGTTAGATGACTGAAGCTTCCAGTCACTGTCAGCTTATTGATACTGTGCTCTATTTAACCTCCCCCTCACTTGAATACAGTAGTTCTGCTAAGACTCTGTTTCATGGAGCGTGCATGCCAGAACATAGAATCTCACAGCTGTAAGGCTTTATAAAGGTGTGGCAGTCAGAGATTACACTGTAGAATACAGACCTTTGCCAGGAGATCCAGGCTTTGGTTGCCTCTGGAATAGAGGCAGTGAGGCATCGGACCCCATGTGTTCATCCGTCTTTAGAAAAGAAGCAATGTTCTGAGCCACCAGTTGAACTGTACCGCCAAAGCTTTGCTTTGTGTTTTTGAAATACTAGCATGTTGCCCTAATGGAGAGGAGTATGACCTCTGGGTGCTACAGATGCACATATCCATAGGAAGAGTGCCCTTCTCCCCCCCCCCCAGCTTTGTCAGCTCTGTCCAGTCGCTTTTAACATTTGCCTCTTTCTCCTTCTCCAATCTGCTGTTTGCTTTCCCTCGCTCCTGCTCTGTTCTGAGTGTGTGCTGAATGCATACTTTGACCTGAGATTTTATCAATTTAATTTGGCTGCTCCATGTAGTATGGAGAGGAGCAAAGTCCATTCTGCGTTCCTCTTCTATACGGAATTGGTGAGCGGAACAGAGGAATCACTGCTTATCTGGCTAGAGCCCAAGTGCTGCATCACCCTCTGGTATAGCGAGGTTGCCACCTTCTGACTGCAAATGGAAAATGCCAGGTATGCATTAATGTTTGCAGTGTAGTTGTAGCTGTGTTGGTCCCTGGATATTAGAGAGAAGGTGGGTGAAAGTAAAAGATATTACTTCACCCACCTTGTCTCTCAGGTATGCATTAATGTAACTAATGGGACCAGACGGCTGCCATCTCTTCAGCTGCTCCTGTGGTTTGTAGTTTGAGCTCTCTTTTTGTCTGTGTAGAAATTCACTAAAAAATGAAATAATTAACTCTATTACTGTGTTTTTTTTCCCCCTTATCAGTGTTTGCTTTTCTGGTGCAGAAAGATTGAAGGGAACAGACAAGAACCTATGTGGGAATTTAACTTCAAATTCAAAAAGCAGGTATGAAAGCTAACCACTTGCCATTGAAATGTCAGAGTGGTAAGGTTTTGAAGCCATAATGATTTTTCTTCCGGAGTTGTTGGTGGGTGCATTAGATCAATTAAAATTCGATCTCATGGTGGTAGAAATACATACTGCCAAATGCAGAGGTGGGCAGGTAAGGCACTTGTGGAGCTGCTGAATAGGAAATCCAGAGCAGGAGGCAATTCTTACTGCTTTAAAACAGGCCAGCATTTTCAATCTCTAGTGTCTAAAGGATTAGATCCCTACATCTATATTTAGGCTGATGATTGTCTGCCCCAACCCAACGTGCTGAGTATCTATAGCTCCAGATACCTTCAGTTGGGAGTTGTGATGACTCGGCTCCTCTGAAAAGCCAGCCACTTTGATTTAGTGGCCTACGGTTAGGGACCCAAGTTTGAAATGTGTTGCATTAATGTCTTTTCTCTCTTCACACGCAAAGCCTTTCCAAACCTAACAAAACCAACCCTTTTATCAGGGGGTGACAGTAGTCTTTGTGAAACCCTCCTTTAACCAGACTCAGGATAAATGTATAATACTGAGCACCCTATCAGGACCTTCGAAGTCTGTCTTCGGAGAGAGTCTTGCAAACCCTCCATCCCAGGGTTTTCATTGAATATGGAACCCTTTTGCCCGAACACATGGACGTTAGGCAGGAATCTGCTGCTGAGCCAAGATGGTCTCTAGACATGAAGTGAAATTTCTGGTTGGCTTCAGTTTAGTTGAATGAACCATTCTGTCTCTTTCTGTCAAGCCTCGCAGATTGAAAAGTAACTGTTGCAAAGGTCTTCAGCCACCTGTTCAGTATGAGGATGTTCACACAAATCCTGATCAGGACTGCTGTCTGCTGCAGATCACCACTCTCAACTTCATCTTCCTGCCTGTAGTCATGGGTATGGTCTTTACCTTGGTAAGTGTTAAGAAATTTGCACGTAAGCGCAATAGAAATGTGCTAAGAAAATGGTCTGGTCATTACCGCTTGTCTGTAAATCTTGCTGCACCAGCAGACTAATTAATATGCATTTCCCTAGTGCATTGGGGCCATCACTCAAGAATCTCTTCAGTTTAGTTTCTGCAAGTCACTAAACTTTCTCATGGTTGGTGTAGACTCATGGCACCAGCCCTCGAGGTCCAACTAGAAGGGACTGTTTGACAGCTGTGTTCAGTGAAATGGGCTCTGTTCCTGGGGGAAGGAAGGATGAGAATTTGTCTTCTCATCGTGCCTAGGAGTCGTAGTCAGCAGCACCTAAAATACCCTAGATAACTTATAGGTATTAAAGGTAGAATTGGAGAATAGTGTCCAAGTTCTCTCACCTTTGCACTTCCATAAGATCAAAGCTCCAAATAACATTTATTTTAACTTTAGAAGAGAGTTGGTTGATTTTTCAGATTTTGATGTCTTTCTGGTATCTTTTTTTGTGAAAAGCATACTTTTTGGAGACCCTCACTTTATATTTTCAAATAATTAAAAAAAAAAGTTTAAATGTAAAACACTACGAAGAAAATGTTTGTCCAATAAGAATCAGGGATCAGCATTTACAGTAGTAGATACTATTTGAAGGGAAATTAGTTACTGCTTTCAGAAAATGCCTAGATGTCTATTAAGGAAATTGCCAATTTTCTTCCCTGCAGTTCACAATAAACGTGAGCACTGACATGAGACATCACAGAGTGAGGCTGGTGTTCCAGGATTCTCCTGTCTGGAATGGCAAGAAGCCCCGACTTGACCAAGGAGTACAAGTTGTCCTGGACCCTGTGCACAGTGTACGTCTCTTGGATTGGTGGCATCCGCACTACCCCTTTTCTCTGAAAGCTTAGCATGCTCCTACTGCACCTACGAGTAGCCATGTCAGGCAGAAGAGAATGTCTAGGAACAGGGAAATCCTGTTTTTATTTCCTGAATAAATTCTCCAGTCTCCTTACAAATGAGTGAAACTGCAATGCCAGTCTCTGTATATAATTCCCAGCCAGTAATGAGCAGAACCGAGTGTAAATGGAAATGATTTGTAAGCACATTTCTATTTAAGTTCACATTTTATGATTTGAAAGGAGCGCCATGAAACTGTTCATTTAAAATCCTTTTGGTGTTAACGAAAGTCGTCCTGTGTTCTGTTGCGCAAAGGAAGCGGAAGGAGTTTCCAGATCCAGTGTGGTCAGAGATTTTCAGACCAAGTGTCAGTGAAATCAGTGTTTGTCTTGCGGTAGCGGGATCAGACTCAAATCCCGCAGTATTGTCCTACACTGATGCAGTAAGTGAAATAACAATGACAATCACTAATCATGCTTCACTCTCTAATTTGCATGAACACAATAAAGGCATAAATGATCAAGCAGAGAGATTGCCTTTACAGTTCGCATTTAAATTAAATGTGTGGTGATAAGGCAAAGAAACACTTACAAAACATATCCTGATGCTCTCTTTAAGAAAGAGAATCTGAAACACACGTAATGGAAAGGCTCTTGTGGCATGTGAGAACTAACAAAAACTAACTGCATCAGTTAATAAGTGCTCAGACTTCAGGCATTAGAAGAGTAAGATTCTCTGTGAGCTAAGCTAAGTGTTTGGAGCTAGTGACTGTGGGAAAGCTATTAGCAGCAAAGAGGAAGCATCCACTTCCCAACAGACAAATTAACTACCTGGGAAAAATGAACCCAACCATTCTGGCTGTACTTGGCGGTGTGAGAGGGCTAAGCAGGATACTGTGTCTACTCCAGCATATCTGGAGTTGCAGCACCACAAATACCCAAAATAGAAGGGGGCGTGAGTTTTATGCAGAACCGTGGGCAAGTATTATGCATCTTATGACGGGAAGAAGAGCTTCATAATTCCACCTAAAATCCTCTGATTTTGAGCCTCAAGGGATTTGAGATAATAGCTTCCCTGGCCCTACAGACCATAGGGGCAGTTGAATCTCAGTGCAAAGTACATCTGCGTGAGGGAGTGTGACGGGAGCTGAGTGCAGGGTGAGTTGATGCTCTGAAGTAACTACTGATGGGAACCGAGTATTCTGCTTTGCAGCTTATCAGTGGAGATGAGCCCCGTTAACTTATCAGTCCTATTTCAAACCAAATCTTGTGTTGTGCAGAGTAGAGGCAAGAAGTACTTCTCTGTGTCAAGCAGCCTGTCCTTGAAGGAGGCTGCTGGGATAAAGTAAATGGGATAGGTTTAAAAAAAAAAGGGGAGGGCGGAAGTTTCCCTTCCTAACTTGAATCCAGTATGTAAATGCCCAAACGGGTGTGGGTGTTTTATGTAGCTGTACCAGTGCTGGTGTTTGTCTTGCACAGTAGTCACTTAGGCTATCTGTGGTAGTTTATCTGTCCCAAGCACATTTCTGGGCCAGATTCACTCTGGTATTGCATCCCCCATTAGATTCTATTTGTGGCAAAACCTCAATCTCAGTGCAGAGTCCCTTTTCACCTTTCCTGTGTGTCTATTTTAAGAAGATAACGGGCAAGTTGTTTTCAAACCAAAATACTCTGCTCAGTATTTTGGGTCCACCTTAGATGTGGGCCATCTACCCTGTTCATTTGTAGTTGAAACTGTCAGTTCATGAAATGTACCATAATGACCAGTTGTATTCCTATGGTCGTGGCTCTAAGCTTTCCCTCAGTAGTTTTTCTTCAGCTAATTGCCCGTGTGTATGCACCATGTGCACACTCACATTTCCCTCAGTGGTACTGGGGAAGCTTGAGAGCCCTTTGCTCTCGCACACCACCCAGCAGCCCCATTCAGGTCCTTCTTACCATCCAGTCGGTGGAATTGCTTGCCTTGCCTTAGCAGATACTCTGTGTACAGCTCATTGTAAATTTCTATTAAATAGTTAACCGGTGTTATAGTTACTTCGTGTTAGTTATTAGGTACTATCCATAGCACTTTTCTTTTTCAGTTCCCAGATCTGCGGTTTTCAGTTCCGAGGGATGCCTCGGTCACTAGGCTTCAAGCCCTGTGTCTCTTTTCTAGGCTGATGCCTATGAGCAACTCACCCTCATGCTGCTTGAAGTGTTTGGGGGAAGCTCATATTTGGGATCGTGCTAAAATTGCAAAGACTCTAAGCCAAGGACTTAAAAAAGACTGAAGCAGGCTGAAGTTTTCGCTTATGGATGCAGCCCTGAGACTGCCTTAAGATCCCAATCATCCTGACTCGGCGATAAGGGCTTCAGTTAGGAGTGCACCTCCTCTGCTGCCTAAGACCCAACATGGCTCACCCTCTCCAGTGCCTGAGAAGAGTCTCTAGATGCCCCGAGGGAGGAAGATCAGACACCTAAATCTAATAAGCATGTGGATTCCAAAATCCACGCACTCTTATCAGATGGCACCATTCACTCCAGCACTGAGGCAGGCACCATCGAGTCCATGGCCCCAAGTGGCACCTACGTCTGCAGTACTGCAGCAGCCCAAGATTGTCTCAGTGCCAACCACGCTGAAGGCATTTGCAGCCGTGAGAGATCTGCTGAGCCTGCTGGTGCTGGTATCCCCGGTATTGTTGGTGCTGTGACAACCTCCTGTGCTTTAGACTTCATGCCCATCAGTACTGTTGAAGGGGAAGCCTGCGATGTTGGCTGCTCTGTGCTCTTCACCGACTCGGTGCTGTTCTAACACCTTCAGGAGCCTGCCCCGTTGTTGTGCACAGGGTGACTCATCCTCTGAATTGGTGATTGGCACCTATGATTCCCAGCATCAGAGCCAGTCATGCTACTCTTCCCCTTCCTCCCCCCTGGGTAGTTATTATCTGGATTGCCTCAAGATCCTTCAGGTGGAGTGGGATTGGGTATATCATTAGGGCCGGCCACTGGTCCAGTGGTCTTTTTGGAACCCATAGGGTTTCCTCCTTGTTTCTCGCTCCTGCACAAGGTGTCCTTGCTCTGTGTTGTCAGAAAGGTGTGGGGAGACTATTCTCCTGCTGGACAGCTAACAGAAAAGGGGCAGCCGCAACCTGTGCTGGCTTCATGCTCTTCCTCTCCTGACTAGTAATTTGTTTAGGAGGCATCTCACCCGCTCCTGATGATGATAGAGCTCACTGAGAAATGCCACCAGTTTTGTTCCCTACAAAATTGCAGTCCAGGTTCCATCACGGACACTTTCCTGCTAGTCTGGTCGAATAAGCTCTGCTACGCTTTTCCTCCAACTCCACTCCTACACTGAGTGTTGGCAAAGCTCAAACGGGACCATGCCCGGGTTACACTAATAGCCCCAGCGTGGCCTCGGCAGCACTGGTTCTCCATTCTGCTGGATCTGTCAATGGAGCCTCTGATACTGCTTCCTTTGGAACCACTTGTAATTTCACAGGTTCCTGGTCAGCTGCTCCACCCAAACCTGCGGGTTCTTTGTTTAACAGCCTGGAGGCTCCCTGGCTAAATCCTAGAGAGGAGTCTTGCTCGGCTCAGGTTCAGGATGTCTTGTTAAATAGTAGAAAGCCCTCTGTCAGGTCTTATGGTTAGAAGTGTGAGCCTGTGTGTACAGAGACTCCAATCCCTTCACTGCTTTGACTTGAGAGAGACAGAGTGGAATGCACATGTGAAATCACTTGAAGAAAAAACAGTTACTAATCTCCTATAACGGTGGTTCTATGAGGTGTGGGGCCCATTTTCCTTCCACGACTCACCCTCCTCCTCCTTTGTTTTGGAGTTGTCCAGCAAGAAGGAACTGACAGAGCTCTGGGCCACTGGGGCCCTTTAGACCAGCACACAGTGGTGTGCGATGGCAGAGGACACTCGAGCTGCCCTGGCAGGTACCATGGAGGGAAAATTTCCAACAAGTGTATGCAGGGCACCTGCACGCTGAGAGTGGAATGCACATGTGCAGCACCTCTGAGAACACCAATCAGGTGGCTAGTAACTGTGACAATGGAGCCTCACTCTGACCCATCATCAAATCTTGTCTAGGCTTGGCAAACTTGGATTCTTATTTTTTTTTAAATGTTGGCAATTAATACAGATTTTTAAGCTTTTTTCCTCAGTTTTTAACTATTTAATTTTCACAGTCATGGGAAATCAATGGGGAGTTCCCACAGCAGGGCTGCAGGAGGCTCCCTGCCTGACCAAAGGGCCCAAGATACCCAGGCGCAGGGTGAAAGGGAGGCTGCAGTCCTGGCCTGGTGGAGCAGAAACCCCCAGTCAGGGCCACAAAGAGGAGAATGAGCCCCCAACTGAGAGGGAGGCCAACCACTGCTGAATGGTTCCCACCCAGGGATGGCCATCATGCTCCTGGTCGGTGAGTGAGTGAATGGGGCATGACAGTGGAGCTGTAGAGGGCTCCCAGGTCTAGTGACAGCAGCTCACTACAGGTGCTATGTGCGGGGCAGACAACGCTTGCCAACTGTTGTTAATGGAAAGCTTTTCATCAATTTCTGTATGTCAGTGAAACTGACATTTACCAGTGATCAAACATTTAAACTGAATCCTGCCAAGCTCCATGTCTAACTCACCCTGCGTCCTCTCCTAAGGTGAGTGTTTCTGTTTTATCATTCTGTGAGCTCTCTGGATAATACTTCCTGTTCCTTTTATTAATGCTCCCCAAAGCCATGAGACTTGTCCAGGATGTTACTCACTCACTGAAAGGCTATTAGCTGTCAGCTCCTTTACTATATCCCCTGGGAGCTGGCGCTGGACCAGCAGTGTACAAATGGCAGCTTCCTGGATGTAAAGAGCCCTGGGTGCGTGCTCATTGAGGAGATGTTTCCTGCTGACCGAAGCTCTGCGCTCAAAATAGAAAGCTCTCTCATTAGTTGGGAATGCGTCCCCACTGAACACAGGCTGGTGTCTGTTGCACATGAGTTTTATTGTCTAGCTTCTGTTGCAAGAAAAATGGAAGTAGGTTACAAAACTGCTGGTTACTTGATGAGGGTTTATTTAGAGCCTAGCGAATAATTATTTTTTTAATTTGGTTCAGTTGTTGAACCAAAAAACACCCTCACCCCCAATTAGTTTGGGGTTGACCTAAAATGGGAATATTATGTTTTACTCAGTAAAGGAAAAAACTGTGACTGCTGTGCTGGGAAGAGGTGCAGGGGTGAGCAGTGGCCAGGCCAGCGCCTATTGTCCTTCGGACCAGTTACCAGAGGAGGATGTGTAATAGATCGCCCATAGTTTCAATGTGTGCACATAGCCAAGTCCTTGGATGTGACAGGTTCTTTGGGAGCAACAGCGGGGCTGGGATGTGACTCTGCGATGGAGTTCTAGGTTCAGTTCCCAGCTTGCATAGCCTCTCACAGGGATAGTGGATACCGGCTGTGAAGGGCACAGAATTATCAGCAGTGTGTGCTGCTGCCCTGGTTTTTAAGCTGAAGTGCTAGGGTTGAACAGCAGGGGGCAGAGTCTGAAGTCCAGCCTACCCCCTCCACCAACCAGGACTGCAGTAGGGGAACACTCAACACGCTCCCCTCTGCCCCTGGGCAGCTGCAGCCAGGCAGCAGCATTTGGGGCTCTGTTCTCGGCACTCATCCACCCACAATGGGATCATGCAGCGGCCGAGTCACATGAGATGCCAACTACTGCCTTAGTGGCAGGCGAGAGCCTATCAGCAGCATGAGGCAGAGGAAGGTGTGTAAAGCATCTTGATGTACAATGAGAAGTCACAGGGGAGCCCGTATGGACCATGCAGCTGCTTCCTATCGGTGGCTGCAGGGACACTGGGCCCACCAATGTTCCACCCCCCAGGCCTTGTGCACCCCTTGCTCCATCCTGCTCCTGTTGCCCTCAGAAGAATGAAGCAGAAGAGGTGGAAGGGTTTGCCCAGCTGCTCGAAGGGAAAAAGCAGTCATCCATCTCTTCCCCTGAATGCACTGACAGTAGAGGGAAGGTACAGGAGTCTCTGTGCTAGGGAATACGTGGATCCTCTACAGGGTGTAGTAACCTGCCTATAGGTCCCTCAAACCTCCTTTCCTTGCTCAAAGTGGCCCTCGGCTGGGCCCCAAAATGAAAGGAATTGGTTTATAGGCCAAGAAACCTCCAAACGTCAGTGTAATGTGCTCACAAGGGAGTCAGTCCTGGAGTTTCTTCCTCCCTCTGCTGGTGCTTTCTCGTAGAACAGTTAGCGCATTTGTGCGGTGACCTTTAACCATTAGCTGCTGCAGAGAGTAGATCCCTCGGTGCTGGGACTGGGGAGATGTTGCCCTTCCAGCCATTCTGGGGGAGACAAACCACTCCATGTGTCAGAGCTGAATGGCTTTGAGATCCCAAAGGCAGTAATGATGCTGGCCCTGCAGAGGTCAGTGCATGCCAGAGAATGGGCTGCTGAGGAGAAGGAGCACTAGGCAAGCTTGTGCTGAACAGCTTGTTGGAGCAGAACTGGTGTCGAATTGTGAGCACTCGGGCAGGGGTTGTCCTCTGAGTGCATACGGTGCCTAGCACATCAGGGCACTCCTGGTAAACAAAGTGTTATACCACTAACCCCCTTCTCCATTTCTCTGTCCTCTGCTGCCTGCCTGAAAATCCCTGTGATGTTGGGAGGAAGAGAACCTGAAGATGTTCCTAGGAGTTGCGCCCCTTCAGTAAGGGGGATAGATCAGTAAGAATCCCAGGCCTACAGCACTTTTGGGTATTAGCTGGAGTGTCCATCTCTCCCCAGGCCCACTACGCCCCTTCCCAACTTTGCTGCTGTTAATATGATTGCAGGAGTTGGAGTTAATATTACAATAGCAGCATTCTGCTGGCATGGTACGAACACGGGAAAAGAGGTGATTTCTGCCCCAGGAGCACATGCAGACAATGGGTAGGTTGAGGAAGGAAGCACCACTGATCCTGTTTTAGGGATGGAGAAACAAAGGGCCAGCTGTTCAGAGGCATTGAGGTGACAGGGGTTTTTCACAATCAGCTAAGCAGGTTAGGTGCCTAAATCCCTTCTGCACTCAATAGGAGTTAGGCACCTGACCTGCAGAGGCAGTTTTGAAAATCCCAGGAGGGGCCTAAATGCCTTTGGCCAAGATGTGAAAGGCCAGGTCTCCCACCCTAGTTCTCAAGCACAAGGCTGTACTGCCTGCTAGGAAAGCCTCTCCTGCATTCCCAGAATACCGGCCACGCCTGCCAGCATGACCCTGCCCCTCCCGGCAAGTGGTCTTGCTGCATCAGGACACCATTTTGAAATGCACCCTGCTCGGTCCCTGCCAGCATGCCCTCATGCACCCACCGTGTATGCTAGGTCCCGCCGGTGGGAGTGGAGTTGATGCACTCTTCAGATCGGCTTCCCCTGGCTTGTACTGGCCAAGACCATGTCCAGTTTTGTCTCAGTACCAGCCAGGGCACAAAGCATCTACAAACAGATTGTTTGCCTTAAAACCGTCTAAATGGCCGACCTACTTCCTGCTCTGCTGCTGTCTGAGGGAGAAGTTTCTATATGGCTTTGGACCCTAACTGTTACTTATTCCTGGCCATGGGTGGCTGGTGATGCTTCCCCTGGGGGAGGGCAGCTCCTTGTCCCTCCTGCCTGCAGCCATGCCCACACTTGGCCCCAGACCCTGCCACCACTCACGCCCCCCCCCTCACTGCTGGCTGCATTCCTCCTCTTCCCCCTTCCACCCCTGCGAGGCCCGCACCTCTCACTGTCCCTCCCCCCTCCCTTGCAAGAATCTCACTGCTCCCTGCATCTCTCCTCCACGCACCCCTTCTCCCAAAGCCCCTGCTGCTTGTGCTCTCCATGTCCCTTCTCTCCACCCTCTCCCCCGCAAGAACCCAACTGCCCACAGGGACACAGTGAGCAGTGAGTGGCAGGTGGGGAGGGGGGCTTGCAGGGGAGAAGGGGTGAAGGAAAGGTGGGATGTGGGGAGCAGAGGGGACCTCTAGAGACAGGGGGTGGAGTGGAGGAGAAGAGAGACTCAGCCAGGCAGCGGTGGCCGATGGGGGCCTCAGAGAAGGGGCAGAGCAGGGAAGGAAAGAGGCGAAGTGCGGGGGGGGGGCACCATGCCCAGGCATCCAGTGGCAGGTGGGGGCGGCTGTGCCCACTGCCCATGTGCCTGGCTCTATAATAAGTCCTGTTTAATTTGTACTGATCTAACAATTCCATCTGCCTCTTCATGTTCCCCTTTCTTCTCCAGCCAGGTAATCATTAACATGGGGCTTCTAGCGCAGCAGTAAATTAAAAGACAGTAATTTTGTTTAAAGAGGGCTGATTAGAAAGATAAGCTGAGAACAAAACTGTTCCTTGTCCTAGGGCTGGTGAACTGATTAGCAGTTGTTTGAGACCTTGGGAAAGCAGAGCTGTCCTCTAAAATGACTCAGGATCATTGGATGATAACGCTACAGAAAGTGTTTTACCCGCTTCTGGCCATAATCGGGATCCCATGTGAGTATGTGAGGCAGGAGGGGTGTGGCTGGATAGTCATCTTCAGACATTTTAAGGCTCAAAGGAAGAATTGTGATCCTGTGTCCATCTCATAGCTTTCTGGTTGACCTGGAGCAGGGTTTTAGGGAGATGCACCCAGTCTTGACTTAAAGACTTCTAGGGATGGAGAATCCACCAAGTCCCTGGGTGGGTTACCCTCGCTGTCAAAAGGGTGTGCCCTGTATTCAGATCCTGCTTGTTAGCTTCAACTTCTAGCTGCTGGATTTTTGTCATGCTTTTGTCTGGTAGGTCAAAGAGCTCTCTACTATCAGAAATCATTTCCATGTATAGATGCTTGTAGACCCTGATCAAGTGGTTTCTCAATCTTCTCTCTGCTATCCTAAATAGGCTGTGCTTCTGAAATCTCTAACTGTAAGGCAAGTTTTCCCAGACCTAAGTTATATATGGAGATATACCTACCTCACAGAGCTGGAAGGGAGCCTGAAAGATCTTTGAGTCCAGCCCCCTGTATTCACTAGTAGGACCAAGTACTGATTTTGCCCCAGATCCCTAAATGGCCCCCTCAGGGACTGAACTCACAACTCTGGGTTTAGCCAGCCAATGCTCAAACCACTGAGCTATCCCTCCCCCTAGAACATAGGGAGATCTACCTATCTCATAGAACTGGAAGGGACCCTGAGAGATCACCTGAAAGTTAACTCCAGTCGCTCTTTTCTAAGCCCTTTCCAGTGTTTCAACTTCCTTTTTGAAATGTGGACACCTGGAGACGCTATTTCAAACCTGGGGAAACAACTATGAATTTGGGGGAGGAGGGGTGTTTTTCGGACTAGCTCTAGCTATAAAACAGAAGATCACTTCTAAGCATGTTCCACACTGAACCCTGGGTTTCTAAGTGCCACAGGAGATAAAGGTGCTCAGGGAACAGGAGAGCACATGGGGCACAAATGAAACATGAACCTCTTGATTTCTTTTGCTGCAAACGTTTTCTGCACCATCCTCAATTTTTAATAACTTAAAATGTCTGGGGTGAAATCTTGGCTCCGTTGAAGTCAATAGCAAAATTCCCAATGAAATCCTAGCTTCATTGGAGTCAGGGCTGGTGCAACCATTTAGGTGGACTAGGCGGTTGCCTAGGGCGCCGAGATTTGGGAGCGCCAAAAAACGATGCCCCCAAATTTTTTTTAAATGGTTGAGCAGCCGCTGCTGCTGGGACAGAGAGGGAGTCTGAGCTGCCGCCGGCAGCCCAGGGTGTCCCTTGGGTCGGGGGGCCGCCGCGGCAGCCGGCAGCCCAGGGTGTCCCCTGGGTCGGGGGGCCGCCGCGGCAGCCGGCAGCCCAGGGTGTCCCCTGGGTCGGGGGGCCGCCGTGGCAGCCGGCAGCCTAGGGGGTCCCCTGGGTCAGTGCGTCGCCGCGGCAGCCGGCAGCCCAGGCCCCCCCACCGGGTCAGCGCGCCGCCGCGGCAGCCAGCAGCTCAGGGGGTCCCCTGGGTCAGGGCGCCGCCACGGCAGCCGGCAGCCCAGGGCCCCCCCTGGGTCAGGGCGCCGCCGCGGCAGCTGGCAGCCCAGGGCCCCCCCTGGGTCAGCATGCCGCCGCGGCAGCCCAGAGGTTCTGGCTGCCCGCGGTGCCCTGACCCAGGGGAATCCCTGGGTTGCAGGCAGAGGCTCAGAATCCCTCTCCCTCCCAGAGCAGGGGCTCCAGCCTGTGCCATTTTTCTCGTTGCCGGCGGGGGCGCCGGTGGCTGGGCAGAGCTGCGCAGCTCTGCTTAGGGCACGTGGCAGGAGCCCTGCGAGGGCAGCGCGACACCAGGGCTTCTGGAGGAAAGTGGGGGCTGCCCCCTGGCTCAGCCTCCATGTCAGCCCCAGCAAGGGGCATGGAGAAGAAAAGAGCCTCAGCCGTGGTCTGGTGGAGTGGAGGAAGAGAGAGGACCCTGATGCTCATGCATTGGGCAAGGTAACCAAGTGCTTCCCCACAGCTTGGCCTCAGGTGCCTGTGCTCCGGCCCCCTTGGTCCTTAGCTGGTCCCTGCTGCTGCTCCCCTTGTGCCTGGATGGCTGGAGAGAACAGCAGCCTGCAGAGCTGAGCTGCCCCAGTGCCCCCAGGCACCCCCCTGACCCTATCCCCCCCACAGCCCTGACCCCCAGCTCCGAGCCCAGTCCCTCTGAGCTGGAAACCCCCGACCCCATCCTCCCCACAGCCCTGACCCCCAGCTCCGAGCCTAGTCCCTCTGAGCTGGAAACCCCTTCACCCCATCCCCTCCACAGCCCTGACCCCCAGCTCCGAGCCCAGTCCCTCTGAGCTGGAAACCCCCTGACCCCCAGCTCCGAGCCTAGTCCCTCTGAGCTGGAAACCCCCTCACCCCATCCCCTCCACAGCCCTGACCCCCAGATCCAAGCCCAGTCCCTCTGAGCTGGAAACCCCCTCACCCCATCCCCCCCCACAGCGCTGACCCCCAGCTCCGAGCCCAGTCTCTCTGAGCTGGAAACCCCCTGACCTCATCCGCCCCACAGCCCTGACCCCCAGCTGACAGATAGTGTCCCTAACACAGTTATTGCTCTTCGCATCCTCTTGACTCTCCCAGTTTCTGTGGCCAGTGGTGAGCGAAGCTTCTCGAAGCTCAAGTTGATAAAAACATACATGCGAACATCAATGTTGCAACAAAGACTTGTTGGGCTATCTACCTTGTTACTAGAACATGACAACTATGAATTTGGGGGAGGAGGGGTGTTTTTCGGACTAGCTCTAGCTATAAAACAGAAGATCACAGCATTGACTTGGAGGAACTTGTTTCTAAATTTGCTAAACTTAAAGCGTGGAAACATAAATTCTAAATTATAACGTTACTCTGTGACCGTGTATTGTCTATAATGTATGTGATTTTTTTTGGGGGGGGGGAGTGCAAGATGGAAGTTTCGCCTAGGGCGCAAAATATCCTTGCACCGGCCCTGATTGGAGTCATCCTCTGTCTCTTTTGAATTATGTGATGTAGGGAGAGAGGCGGCTGCCCTGCTGAATGTGACCTGAAAAGGATTTTTATCTGGGGTTGCCTCTTTTTGCTTCTTTATTATAGATAAACTTTTAAATCTTTATAAGGAAAAGGGATTTTTAAAAAGCATTAGATCTTGTCTATCTGGGTGAGAACTTAACCAGCATAGTCATTCCACAGTAACTAACAGCTAACTCAGAATAGTTATGCTGCTCAATTTCCCCTGTGTAGACAAGCCCTTTAAAATACCAAGACTGTTACTTCCTTGGTTTTGCTAGAAGACTTCTTTGTGAGATCTCAGCTGTATATTGGGTGCTTTCTTACAATTTAAATGCAGGTGGTGTTGAATCTTTAACGCATACTGACTTTTCCTACATGTTTGTTAGGCATTGGAGTTGAATAAGTGTTAACCATAACAACACCCTGTCTGGCTAAAAATCTCTTCTCCTCTGTTACTCAGCTTGCTTTCTCCTGTCTCTTGTGATGTCATCATGTCATCAGTTTTCCATTTGCCTATGGAGTTCCAGAATGGACAAAAACCTGAATTTTTAATGCACCAACAAGCAGCCTCTCTCCTTCCCTCTTTTGCTTCTTTATGGATGAAGCTAAGACATTGGTTTCCCATTTGGAGGTCACCTGTAATACCGTGCAGAAATCTCTATCCAGTCAAACAGCAGCACCCTCTCTTGGGCCTGTTTGCCTCAGGGCATGTCCACGTGTGCAAACTGACCAGAATCATGGTGTTCTGCAATAGCTAGCTGGGAATGAGTGGCCAGCTATTCCAGAAGAGGGGTGAAGAAGAGCTTACTCTGCTCTGGCTATGCCAGTCAATTTCCCTGTGTAAATGAGGCGTGAAGGGTTTTGGACCCCCGCCTGGCTGGTAGTATTGCAGAGTAAAAGCTGTCAGGTTGATTCAGCACATATGTGATGATTCTCTGGGTACTAGGACTTCAGTCATGTTGGTATCCTCAGCCTGTAGCTTGAGGGACTCTTGTGCGTAGCTGGGTGACAGCTCCCTGACACCACCAGCCTGTCAGACACTCCAGCGCTCTTCACTGGGCTGTACTAGCCCTGACTTTGCCTTGCAAGTTAACAATAGATGCAGCCCAGTCCCTAAGCCCCTTTGAAACATTCCCTTGTGATGTCCAGCCCCTACCACTGGCTACTCAGAGAAATACCTGGCCTGCTGCCCCACCATGTCTTGCAGGGTCTGTGGCTCCAGGGCCTCCAGATTCCTGGGCCAGCTCAGAAGCTGGGGTTTGCAGAGCTTCCAGGCTCCTTGCTGATTAGATTCAGCTCTGGTTCAGCACTTTGCACAGCATTTAGATCTCTTTCTATGAGAACAAGACTAAGTTTCTGATCAAAGATTCAACATTCAAGTGACAGTGAGTGAGGATCTTGGAAACAAATGATTACATATCAAACAAAATCATAACATGCTTTCTAGAGACTAAACTTAACTAACAAGTTAACCTGTCTAAGGAAATTTCTCATCCAACATCTTCTGCAGCTTTTCAGCCAAGCTTGGCTGAGATCCCATTTTCATGCAGTCATTTACTTCCTAGGTGCAGGGTCATGGGGTGTCTTCTTTGCCTTCTGCTTACACCCACATTTGAATGCCTGTGCTCTGAGACAGGCTAACCACCTGTGGCTTGTTTTCCCTGTTTGCTGTATCTCTGGTGATGTCACATCTCTTTAACTTCCTGAGTATCCATTGTGTTAGCTTACAGTGTTTAATCTACATCCCAACAGAGAGACTGGTGAATAAACATCTCTTGTCTGACCGAAAATCTGATTATTCTTCACCTCTCTTAGTGACTTGTGCCTTAATAAAGACTCTATGAAAATATTTGCAGCTGATGTACATAACCCCTTACGTAACATCTATATACACATTTCACAGTGATATTAATGACTGGGGCAACACTGGCTTTCATTTAAGCCCTCCCATGACACTGTGGTGAACCAGGATGCATGCACCGGAATCAGGACATTCCTGTAACCCTCTTGCCAATTGGCACTGAGGGGGTCTTGGGTCACAGCAGAGGTCTGTGCTGTGCTGTTCTCCTGTTGGTCCTACGGCTCAGCCATAGCAGTGTGTGTGTGGGGGCGGGGGGAGATGGATTTGCTTCCAACTCAAACAGCTGCGGGAATGTCTCTTTCAGCAAACATCATGACTTTTGTGATCTTCTGGCGAAGGGACTGCTTGATCTCCACCTCCAGCCGCTACCACCTGATGGCGATGTCCCTGGCCGACACTGTGGTTCTCATTCTTATTGTTCTCATTGAGATGATCCTGAAATGCTACAGCACAGAGCCGTTCTGGTACTGGGACCCCTGGTGCACCCTCCGGGATGTCTTCAATTACGGTGCGGTCAATGCCTCCGTCTGGTTGGTGGTCTCCTTCACCATCGAGCGCTTCGTGACTATCAACACCTTCAAGCTGAAGGCAAGGCTGTGCTCCCCGAGACGCACGCTCTACACGATCGCCTTGGTTCACATCTGCAGCTACATAGTGGCTATCCCGTACTATTGGTCCAACAGATCAGAAAGGGTGAATGGGACGGGGCAGGCGGTCTGCAAGTATAATCCTGACCTTCCCAACTCTTACATCGAAGGGCTGGTTTGGTTTCAGGCCTCACTGGTCAACATTGTCCCTTATATCATCATCTTCACCTTGAACAGCCTGACCCTCAGGCAGCTCATCCTCAGCAACAAAGTGCACTGTGTGATGGCCGGAGGGCTCCACCGAGTGAACTCTGGGACCCAATTCAGGTACCAGAAGAAGAAATCCATCCGCCTCCTTGTGACTGTCTCGATGATGTTCGCTTATCTGGGCGCCACCAGGTTCGTCACTCAGATTATTCTCCGGACCTGCCATTACGACATAGATAGACAGGATTACTCCAAGGCCATTAACATTGCGGTGGACCTTGGCACTATGCTGGAACTGATCAACTCAGCTGTGAACATGTATCTCTATGCTTGCACCCAGACTGCCTTCCGCAGGGAGCTAGTCCATTGCCTCAAGGCTCTCCTCTTTCCCTGCAAAGCACAGAGAATGCACCCATCAGCCATCTTCCAGGTATAATGCACATTCCGGCTTTGTCATTGATTGGCAAGGAGTGTTGGTAGTTTGGACGTGAATAGCACATGGGTATCCCAGCCCCTCCAAGTGACTATTTCAGCACTTGGAGGAAAACTGGCTGTGATGGGTCAATGTTATAGGGCCTTAGAATTAGAGCTGGCCAAAATTCAGGAGTGTGGGAAACTTCTGTATTTTAGAACATGTTTCTTTCTGAATGGGAACAAAAACAATTTTTTTGAAATTTCCCACAACTCAGAAATTCTGAAAGAAACAGGGACACACAATCTTCTTCTTGGGACTCCAGCAGCGGCTGAGTGAAACTGACTTGATTCTTGTCAGTTTCAGGCAGCAGCTGCCAGGGCTTGCAGGGTCTGTGGCTCCAGGGCAGCCCCACTATGTGGGACCCCAGGGCTTCCAGACTCCTGGGGCAGTTGGCTCCCAGGGCTGCCGACTCAGAAGCTGGGGTTTGCAGAGCTTCCAGGTTCCTTTCTGATTAGAGATGGAGATAGAGCTCCCTGAGCTTTCAGGCTCCTGGGCCTCAGCAGGGATCCTGGAAGCCCTGGCAGTGCTGCCCTGAAGTCATGGACCTGGGAAGCTCATGATCTCCAGCAGCCTGCCAGGAAAGTTCATCAAACCCAAGATGTTTCTGAAAAACATTTTGGGTTCAATGCATTGGTGTGTTCCAGCAAAACTTTGCTGTAAAATTTCTATCCAGCTCTGCTTAGACTGTGTTTTCATGTTTGCACAGTGGATTTTTCAATGCAAGCCACTGACAGCCTGCTAACAGTCTCCCAGTTCTGGGCATGCTCAGGTAGCTTAGGAAAAGTCGGAGGCAGGGGAAGGAAAATAGCTACATTGATACATCAGCTGCATCCCAATATAACTAGGGTTTGTATCAATGTAACTATGTATTTTTAAATCACATCCCTAATTGACATAGTTGTATCAATTCAAAATCTGTCTGTGGATTAGGCCTAAGTGAAGAAAAAAATACAGGCTTCATGTTGTGCGGAGGGTTCTCGGACTCCATCTTAACAGAGAGCTCATCATCTGATCTAACAGGGACCGGGGCCTGTCATAACATTTCTTCCCAGATCTGGACCTTAGCGTCCAAAATATGGGTGTTAGCATGAAAACCTCCAAGCTTAGTTACCAGCTTGGACCTGGTAATTGCTGCCACCAGCTAGGAATTATACAGTGCCTAGCTCACTGTGGTCTCCCCAAAACCTTCCCTGGGGGACCCCCAGACTCATGCCTTGAGTCTTACAACAAAGGGAAATAACCCTCTCCCCTTGTTTCCTTGTTACTTCCTCCCAGGCTCCCCTCCCTTGACGACCCTAGGAGATTCCCTGCTTCCAGTCCTGGAAACACAAGTACCGAGAGATCTAATCTCTCTTCCCCCTCACCCAGAGGGTATGCAAAGTCAGGCTTGGTAAATCTAACACAAAGAGATTTTCCCCCTGACTTCTTCCTCCCACCAATTCCCTGGTGAGCTGCAGACTCAATTCCCTGGAGTCCCCACTAAAGAAAAACTCCAACAGGTCTTAAAAAGAAAGCTTTATATAAAAAAGAAAGAAAAAGACATTAAAAATAGTCTCTGTATTAAGGTGACAGTATACAGGGTCAATTGCTTAAAGGAAAAAAATGAATAAACAGCCTTATCCAAAAAGAAAACAATTTAAAACATTCCAGCAACTACACACATGTAAATACAAAAAAAAACAATATAAACCTATTGTCTTACTATCCTTGTACTTACAACTTGGAAACAGAAGATTAGAAAGCCTGGAGATTCCTGTGATCACTCTCAGAGCCGAGAAAAGAACAGACCAAGAACAAAGGACTCACACCCAAAACTTCCCTCCACCCAGATTTGAAAAAGTCTTGTTTCCTGATTGGTCCTCTGGTCAGGTGTTTCAGGTTACTGTTTGTTAACCCTTTTGTAGGTGAAAGAGACATTAACCCTTAGCTATCTGTTTAAGACAGGGCCGGATCAGATAATCAAAAATTTGGATAATCCAGAGAATGGGAAAGTGTGAGACTGCAGCGTCCTCTAGTGGCCACAGGGGAGCTCACCCACTTCTGGAGCTGTGTGTTCTGGTTGCTGGATTGAGAGTGGCTGGCGTGTCGGATAAAGGGGGTTCTACTGTATTCCCTTCGCAGCCAGCTGAACATTTCTTCTGTATCTCTGATTTTTAAGAGCAGGTTGGACAAACATCTGTCAGGGATGGTCTAGATGATATTTAGTCCGGCCACGAGTGCAGGCGACTGGACTAGAGAACATCTCAAGGTCCCTTCCAGTCCTGCAATTCTATGAGAGTTACCATATTGCTATGGGTATTGCCTCTCGTGGGCATATTCCCAGCGTGTAGTGGGTGCCTACCTGCTGCTGCTGCCATCAGCTGTAGTTACTACTGTGCCAGGTCTGAAGCAGAGCTGTTTCACATCTGCATCTAGCGGCGGTTGCCGGGCTGTGTTCTGGGGCGTTAAGCGCTGTACCGGAGGGTGATTTTTTTGGTAGCATGTAGATAAATACTGAATTAGGTGCTGATACTGCAGATTTTCCCACAGAGGCAACAATTCTCACGTCTTTGTTTGGAGTCATCTGTAGAGCCCTCTTCCTCAGAGTTCGCTGCCTTACTCCAAGAGTGATCAGTAGGCTCCTTTGGCGGCAGCAGCCTGGCCACCCTGCAAGGTCTGGTTTGCTTAAGAGACAGTTGCTCCTTTCCAAGTCTGCCTGGGCCACAATGACGGGAGGACGGCAGCAGCAGGCGCACAGTGTTTTGGCTCCTTGGGCCGGCTGAGTCCCAGGAGGGCGTGAGGTGAAGCAGCAAAGAGACTCTGCCGCTGCTTGGAGTAAAAGATCTGATCTAGTTTCGTTCAGAACCTGTTTCCATATCTGTTTTTACCAAAGCAGCCCCCTGCCCTGCAAACGGTCACCTGTTCTGGCTCCAGCGTGTGGAGACGATGGTGCTCGGATAATGAGCTCATCTTTAGGTTCAGAGTCAAGGCTAAGTTCTCCAGCCTGGGCTAGCTGCTGCATCCCTTGTCCTCCGCTCTCTGGCTTTTCTCACCCATTTATCTGTCCAGCCGCCCATCAGATTTCATGTAACATTTACATAAAGGAGTGTTCCTTGCGGGGCCACCAAGCTCTAGTGAGCTGGAGTCGACCTAGGTTCAGTGACTGGTGAATCGGGCTCATGGTTATTTACGTAACTGTAGGAAAAAGCCGGTGTTTGCCCAGCGGCTTTGAACAAGGGCAGAGCAGCCGGAGCACCATGAACAGGACATGCACTGGGAAGGCCCAGGCCAGCACTGGGAAGCCACCTGTGTGATTCAGCTCTCTGCCTAGTCCAAGGCTCCAGCCCTTCCCTATGATGCTGAGCCGGGACAGCAGGCAGGAGGGCCGAGTGCTGTGGACAAAGGGCTGCAGAGCTGGGCCCCATCCCTCAGCAGGCTGGGATAGAGCTCGCCCTGCCCATGCCCTACTGTCCAGCCTCATTCCCAGCGCATCGCAGTGGGCCCTGGGGGCTGGCCCCAGCCTCCATGAAGCTATGTGCCAGCCGCTGGGGCTCCCCCACATTCCAGATTAAACAATTGCCCTGGAATTCAGCAGCCGCTCGCCTCTCCTGTGCTCCACCCCAGGCCTCCTGGCTCTGCCCCTTGGGCTGCCCTCCATCCGCCCTCTGCTCTGGGCCAGCGACCCGCTTGTCGCCATCTTCCCTTCGGCCAAGCCTACAAGGCGTAGTTAGTGCCTAACACTTCTCCTTCCTCACTCAGCTCCTCCATCACCTGGCTCTTTCTCTGCACCTCCTCTGGTGGTGTTCTGTCGCTGAAGGGCCTAGACTGGCAGAGAGGCATCCAGAGGATGGGCTGGGGCCTGAAGAGCCAAGTTCTCCCCAGCAGTGCGGCAGGGTGCCTGGCTCCCCTGTGGCACAGCTCCCGTTAGAGTTAACCCTGCAGGGATATGTTGGCAGCCGGGAGAGAGAGAGAGACTGTTTGCGTTGCTGCTCTGCCAGCAGCTCAATTTCCTGGTAAGGTGAAAGCTCTCAGCCAGCTCCCATGCCCAGCCATGCCTGTGAGCACACGTAGTGCAGGCTGGTGAGCCCCAGGCAGTGCTAGGGGCTGGAGGGGAGGGGAGCGGGGGCAAGGTAGGGGAGAGAAAAGGAGTGAATGAAGGAAGGGGTGGAAGGGCAGAGGGGGGAGATGTGAGGCAAGCAGAGTGCTGTGGCGGGGGACAGAGAAGGGGGAAAGGGAGGGGTCAGGGTTCCCGGGAATGATGTGCAAACAAAGCATCTGCTGCTGTTGCCTAGCCAATAACTGGGAGATCCGCTGTGCAGGGCTGGGGTGTGAAGTGGAAAGGGGCAATTCAGTGGGATGTGCTGTGCAGTGGGCAGAGCGGGGGCTGTGCAGTGAGATGGGGTGTAGCAGGCCGGGGGGGGGGGCTGTGCTTTGAGGGGCTGTAGCAGGCCCCTCAAAGGCGAGGGAAGAATGCCAAGCCTATACTCCTGGTAACAGGCCCAGCCCACACACTGTGATTAACCCCTTCCTGTGGTGGCTGTGGCCGAGGCTGCGCGTCCTGTGCTCCGTGTTGCACACCTGGGACATGGGGCAGGGACTGGGGCTGCTGACTGATCCCTGGCTTCTCTGGTTCCCTTTCCCAGGAGGCTCTCCAAGGTTCCCCTGGGATCTATCCCTGGTGCAGGAACAAGGAGGCGCTCCTGGGGTGAGATCTTTGCCTGGGGAGCGCCCTGCTGACTGCCTCTGTCAGCCTCTTGTGAGATTCCAGGCTCCGATCCTGGGCCAGTGCAAGAAGCGATAGGGTTTTATTGGCTTTGGTTGGGACAAAGTCACCTGGGCTGCAGTGGCCTTGACTGGCTTGCTGCTCCTGTTCACCTCCAAAGCACCCTGGCAGGCACAGCCTGGCACTTGTTCCTGAGCCCCTCCAGGCCCATCTCCCCAACCCTGTGGCTCCTGGCTGCAGGGAGGGCTTGGCTCTAGGACGTGCCCTTTCCCTCCCAGCTTTTCTCCCCTGCCTGAGGAGCTGGGGGTATGGCAGGGTGAGGAGGAAGGACACTGTGGCACCATCTGCCGGGATCCCAGGTGTGCTCTGATTGCCACTGACCCGATCACAGTGGAGTGGCCTTTGTCTGACAGATGGAGCCCAGCTCCTGGGTCTGTGGGGCCATGCTGGGCTGTCCGCGTGGAAGCCCCAGGGCTCACCTCCCTGTCCTTGGCCTTAACCAGGTGTGACAGAATACAGTGGCTGTGTTCACTTTGCTCTAACGTCCGTGCAAGGGACGCCTTGTGGTGGGTCAGTTCAAAACTCATAATTTGCTGATCAATAATCCAATGGCAACGTGCATGGAGCGGTGTGACCTGTAACCTGCTGAACACAAGCTGAGCTCCCAGCTAGAAGCATGTTGTCCAGAGAACTCTGGAGAGTGGTTGAACCAGTTCCTCGGAGACAAAGAGTGAGCTGAAGCCTCAGCCAAGTGTAAACAAGACCGAAGGATCGCTACCTGCTAAGTGGCCATTCTATGGCAGGGGCAAAAAGTCGACATCTTAGCAAAGAACCAGCATGAAGTTCCCACCCACACAGCCTCCCTGGTGCCTTGCTCCCAGCAGGAAATGCTTCTCAAAGGGGGACAGCACTATAAAAGGAAGGGACAGACACCCCCCCACCCCCCCGGCACCCCTCTCTCTTTCCCTGCCCATTGCATTCACTGCACCTGAAGCAAGGAAGGCAGCATTTGTTGGATCTGGAGTAGGGGTCCCGCCCTGAAGAGGTTGGTCAGTCAGACTGTGGAAAGCACATGGTGGGAAAACTTGGTTTTGAATCTAATAGACTGCTAAGTTGGGCACCAGTAGCGTTTTATCTTTGTTTTTCTTGTAACCATGTCTGACTCATTGCTTGCACTCACTTAGAATCTCTCTTTGTACATAATACACTTGTTTGATCTAATCCTGCGTGTTCCAGTCGTGTCTGGGTAACTCCATTTGGGGTAACAACTCGGGTGCATATTATTCCCTTAAAGGAATAACGGACTTAGTATATTAGTACTGCCCAGCCAGGAGGGGGCTGGGCACTACAAGACATGCATTTCTGGGGGGAACTGTGGGACAGAGGGTGTGTTGGGGTCACTCTGTGAGAGCCCAGGTGTGGCTGGCTGCCTGCAGCACACGCAGACATGGCTGGGAGTGACTTCGACGCTCGAGGCTCCCTGCTGGAGGCAACAGGAGCAATGCAGTGCAAAGAGCACCCCAGGGTGCAGGGCAGGGGTAACTCATCGGTCTGGTTGGCACCCTGGCATGTCACACCCCAAGGGCTGGTTTTTGCAGGGGTCGGGGAATGTGACTGAGCCTGTTGCCCTATTACTTGGGGAGGGGAGAGACTGCAGGGCTTGGGTTCTGTGCCCACGTCAGCTGGACCCTCTGGGAGGAGCAGGGGCCTTGTGGGATGTGGAGTTTGGCTGCGGTGGGCTGGAGTTGGAAGCTGGCCGCAGCCGCGCTGGGTTGGGAGCTGGCTGGAGTTGGGAGCCGGCTGTGGCGGGCTGGGGTTGGGAGCTGGCTGGAGTTGGGAGCTGGCTGTGGTTGGCTGGGGTTGGGTGCTGGCTGCAGCTGGGCTGGGGTTGGGAGCTGGCTGGGGTTGGGAGCTGGCTGCGTCTGGCTGGGTTGGGAGCTGGCTGCAGCCGGGCTGGGGTTGGGAGCTGGCTGGGGTTGGGAGCTGGCTGCGGCTGGCTGGGGTTGGGAGCTGGCTGCGGCCGGGCTCGGGTTGGGAGCTGGCTGCGGCTGGCTGGGGTTGGGTGCTGGCTGCAGCTGGGAGCTGGCTGTGGCGGGCTGGGATTGGGAGCTGGCTGGGGTTGGGAGCTGGCTGCAGCCGGGCTGGGTTGGGAGCTGGTTGGGGTTGGGAGCTGGCTGTGGCTGGCTGCGGTTGGGAGCTGGCTGCGGTTGGGAGCTGGCAACGGCTGGAAGCTGGCTGCGGCGGGCTGGGGTTGGGAGCTGGCTGCAGCCGGTCTGGGCTGGGAGCTGGCTGAGGTTGGGAGCTGGCTGCAGCGGGCTGGAGTTGGGAGCTGGCTGCGGCGGGCTGGGGTTGGGAGCTGGCTGCGGCGGGCTGGGGTTGGGAGCTGGCTGCGGCGGGCTGGAGTTGGGAGCTGGCTGCGGCGGGCTGGGGTTGGGAGCTGGCTGCGGCTGGGAGCTGGCTGCGGCTGGCTGGGGTTGGGAGCTGGCTGCAGCAGGTCTGGCTTGGGAGCCGGTCTGGCTTGGGAGCTGGCTGCAGCCGGGCTGGGGTTGGGAGCTGGCTGCAGCCGGGCTGGGGTTGGGAGCTGGCTGCAGCCGGGCTGGGGTTGGGAGCTGGCTGGTGCTGGCTAGGGTTGGGAGCTGGCTGCGGCGGGCTGGGGTTGGGAGCTGGCTGCGGCGGGCTGGGGTTGGGAGCTGGCTGCAGCCGGGCTGGGTTGGGAGCTGGCTGGGCTTGGGAGCTGGCTGCAGCTGGGCTGGGCTTGGGAGCTGGCTGCAGCCGGGCTGGGTTGGGAGCTGGCTGGGGTTGGGAGCTGGCTGCAGCCGGGCTGGGTTGGGAGCTGGCTGGGGTTGGGAGCTGGCTGCAGCCGGGCTGGGTTGGGAGCTGGCTGGGGTTGGGAGCTGGCTGCGGCGGGCTGGGGTTGGGAGCTGGCTGCGGCCGGGCTGGGTTGGGAGCTGGCTGGGGTTGGGAGCTGGCTGCAGCTGGGCTGGGCTTGGGAGCTGGCTGCAGCTGGGCTGCGGTTGGGAGCTGGCTGCGGCGGGCTGGGGTTGGGAGCTGGCTGCGGCGGGCTGGGGTTGGGAGCTGGCTGCGGCGGGCTGGGGTTGGGAGCTGGCTGGGGTTGGGAGCTGGCTGCAGCCGGGCTGGGTTGGGAGCTGGCTGGGGTTGGGAGCTGGCTGTGGCGGGCTGGGGTTGGGAGCTGGCTGCAGCTGGGCTGCGGTTGGGAGCTGGCTGCGGCGGGCTGGGGTTGGGAGCTGGCTGCGGCGGGCTGGGGTTGGGAGCTGGCTGCGGCGGGCTGGGGTTGGGAGCTGGCTGCAGCCGGGCTGGGGTTGGGAGCTGGCTGCAGCCGGGCTGGGGTTGGGAGCTGGCTGGGGTTGGGAGCTGGCTGCAGCTGGGCTGGGCTTGGGAGCTGGCTGCGGCTGGCTGGGGTTGGCTGGGGTTGGGAGCTGGCTGCAGCCGGGCTGGGTTGGGAGCTGGCTGCAGCCGGGCTGGGTTGGGAGCTGGCTGCGGCTGGCTGGGGTTGGGAGCTGGCTGCGGCCGGTCTGGGTTGGGAGGTGGCTGGAGTTGGGAGCTGGCTGCGGCCGGTCTGGGTTGGGAGGTGGCTGGAGTTGGGAGCTGGCTGCAGCCGGTCTGGGTTGGGAGGTGGCTGGAGTTGGGAGCTGGCTGCGGCTGGCTGGGGTTGGGAGCTGGCTGCGGCGGGCTGGGGTTGGGAGCTGGCTGGGGTTGGGAGCTGGCTGGTGCTGGCTGGGGTTGGGAGCTGGCTGCAGCCGGGCTGGGTTGGGAGCTGGCTGGGATTGGGAGCTGGCTGCAGCCGGGCTGGGGTTGGGAGCTGGCTGGGGTTGGGAGCTGGCTGCAGCCTGGCTAGGGTTGGGAGCTGGCTGGGGTTGGGAGCTGGCTGTAGCCGGGCTGGGGTTGGGAGCTGGCTGCGGCGGGCTGGGGTTGGGAGCTGGCTGCGGCGGGCTGGGGTTGGGAGCTGGCTGCAGCCAGTCTGGGTTGGGAGCTGGCTGGGGTTGGGAGCTGGCTGTAGCCGGGCTGGGTTGGGAGCTGGCTGGGGTTGGGAGCTGGTTGCAGCCGGGCTGGGCTTGGGAGCTGGCTGCGGCTGGCTGGGGTTGGGAGCTGGCTGCAGCCGGGCTGGGTTGGGAGCTGGCTGGGGTTGGGAGCTGGCTGCGGCGGGCTGGGGTTGGGAGCTGGCTGCAGTCGGGCTGGGGTTAGGAGCTGGCTGCAGCCGGGCTGGGTTGGGAGCTGGCTGGGATTGGGAGCTGGCTGCAGCCGGGCTGGGGTTGGGAGCTGGCTGCGGCTGGCTGGTGTTGGGAGCTGGCTGCGGCTGGCTGGGGTTGGGAGCTGGCTGGGGTTGGGAGCTGGCTGCGGCTGGCTGGGGTTGGGAGCTGGCTGCGGCTGGCTGGGGTTGGGAGCTGGCTGCGGCTGGCTGGGGTTGGGAGCTGGCTGCGGCTGGCTGGGGTTGGGAGCTGGCTGCAGCCGGTCTGGGTTGGGAGCTGGCTGCAGCCGGGCTGGGTTGGGAGCTGGCTGCGGCTGGCTGGGGTTGGGAGCTGGCTGCGGCCGGTCTGGGTTGGGAGGTGGCTGGGGTTGGGAGCTGGCTGCGGCCGGTCTGGGTTGGGAGGTGGCTGGAGTTGGCAGCTGGCTGCGGCTGGCTGGGGTTGGGAGCTGGCTGCGGCTGGCTGGGGTTGGGAGCTGGCTGGGGTTGGGAGCTGGCTGCGGCTGGCTGGGGTTGGGAGCTGGCTGCGGCGGGCTGGGGTTGGGAGCTGGCTGGGGTTGGGAGCTGGCTGGTGCTGGCTGGGGTTTGGAGCTGGCTGCAGCCGGGCTGGGTTGGGAGCTGGCTGGGATTGGGAGCTGGCTGCAGCCTGGCTGGGGTTGGGAGCTGGCTGGGGTTGGGAGCTGGCTGGGGTTGGGAGCTGGCTGCAGCCGGGCTGGGTTGGGAGCTGGCTGCGGCTGGCTGGGGTTGGGAGCTGGCTGCGGCTGGCTGGGGTTGGGAGCTGGCTGCAGCCAGTCTGGGTTGGGAGCTGGCTGCAGCCAGTCTGGGTTGGGAGCTGGCTGCAGCCAGTCTGGGTTGGGAGCTGGCTGCAGCCAGTCTGGGTTGGGAGCTGGCTGGGGTTGGGGAGCTGGCTGCAGCCGGGCTGGGTTGGGAGCTGGCTGCGGCTGGCTGGGGTTGGGAGCTGGCTGCAGCCAGTCTGGGTTGGGAGCTGGCTGGGGTTGGGAGCTGGCTGCGGCTGGCTGGGGTTGGGAGCTGGCTGGGGTTGGGAGCTGGCTGCAGCCGGGCTGGGGTTGGGAGCTGGCTGCGGCTGGCTGGGGTTGGGAGCTGGCTGGGGTTGGGAGCTGGCTGCAGCCGGGCTGGGGTTGGGAGCTGGCTGCGGCTGCCTGGGGTTGGGAGCTGGCTGGGGTTGGGAGCTGGCTGCGGCTGGCTGGGGTTGGGAGCTGGCTGCAGTTGGGCTAGGGTTGGGAGCGGGCTGGGGTTGGGAGCTGGCTGCGGCGGGCTGGGGTTGGGAGCTGGCTGTGGCTGGCTGGGGTTTTCACCTTCTTGTACCTCCCTGGTGACGTGACCGGAGTCAGAGCAGAGACCCGGAGCTGAGAGGCCTGCGCCCCCCGCTCCAGCCCCAGCCCCTGGGCCTTGCTGACCCCCCCAGAAAGTGCAGGGAACTGTCCCCAAGGGCAGGAAGATCCCTGGGCGTTTTAACAGATGCTTAAAAATAGAACAAGCTCTGGCGCTGTAAGAGCGAGAGGCCAACGGGGGCCAGGCTCAGCCTGCAGGGCAGGGCTCCCCGACACCACAGCACAGAGTGATAGGCTCTGGCACTCGCTTGGGCTTCCATGAACGTGGGGAGAGAGGAGAACCCTATGCGGGGCGCACAGACAGCTGCATGCGAGACCTCTGGGAGTTCAGGCAAGCTGGAGAAAAGCATTCAGCCCCAGGATGGCTCCGCAGAGGCTGCTGGGGACCCCGGGAAGGAGGAATTAAAAAAGAGACGAGGGCTCCATTCTTGGGCATTACAGAGCAGCCTCATTGCTTGCAAGCCAGGAGCTCCCCCTGGTAGGCGAGACAGCCCAGGGGAAGGCGACAGAGAGCAGGGGCTGCTCAGAACAAAGTCCGCAAGAGCCGAGAGCCGCTTCCTGTCTGGCTTTGAAGAGCGAATGAGTCAGCGGGCAAAGGAAAAGCAAATCCCCTCCCGGCAGGGAGGGTTCGCTGGTGTTTGGACAATGCTTTAAGCATGAGAGGTTCCAGCTAGATGCCAGGTTCTGGTGTGATTTACACCATACTCCATGTTCTAAGGGCTTTGCTAGGGAATCCCGCTCTCAGTGCGTTCCCAGTGCACCTGTTGCCTTGCTGGTTAGCTGTGCCTGCATTTCTCTGCACTCAGCCGTGAGGGGCTGCCCATAGGATCGTGGCTCTAAATTGGCTCAGCCATCATTGCAAGTGAAAATGTAGTCCCCGCTAGCCACTCTTGCCACCCCACTGTCCTTGTTTTCAGATGGGGAAACTGAGGCGCAGACAGGTGAAGGGCCTTGTTTTCAAACCGCCTCACCGTTATGTGGGCAAATAGACGCACGCCATTGTGAGTCTAATTTGCACCCGCCGGGGAACGTCCTTAGGGACTTGGGCAGGAGTGTAGGCAGGGCGACTAACCCCGTCCACCCCCCTTACACTGCCCTGGCTCCAATGCTAGTTCAGCACGCTAATGCACTCAGAGCTAGTGCAGGCATGTCTGCCTGAGCTGGGAACGCCACCTCGAGCGCCAGTGGAGACACCAGTACTACCACACTGCCTAAAAACCACAGGCACTAACACTGGGTGGCTCATTTGGGGTGGAATCGAGAAGGCTCCCCCAAGGGTTTGTTCTGGGCCCAGCTGGCAGGATTGAGAGGCCGGAGTGGAGAATGTTGCCTTCTGCCCTGAAAGCTGGTTCTTGGCTGAGGTCCCCAAGCATGGCCGTGCGTCCGTCTGCCTATCGCCCTGCCAATGGCTCAGCCTACCGGGGGGCGGCGGAGTCCCTGGAACGGGCCTTTTCTCACCGTGATTCTGGAGCTGCGCAGGCTCCGGCCGCCCCTTTGAAGAGGCTGCAGGTTGGTTCATGTCCCTGGGCAGGTCTATGTGAAATCCCGCTCAGCGAATGGGTGCAGCAGTATGCTAGGCTACATGGGTTCCAGCTGCCCTCATGCCCTTAGTACCTGAGCACCTTGCTGTTGGGCATTAAGCACCAGGACTAAGATGTTTGACTAGAAGGAGAATGTCACGGTAGGGGATAAGAAAGGCTTGCGTAACAGCTGCCCCGCCCCTCTGTAAACACCAAGCTAGCTAAGCTCCATTCGTGGCTTTAGTGGGACATCATCTTACACTTCTCTGGCACGTCTCTTATCTCTGATCAGACCTCGTGGTAGGCAGCTTCAGGCAGCGCATCTCATCTCCGGTGTCCTGCGTCATCCTGCACCTGGGGCTGTGCAAGGTTCAGCCACCCAGCAAGCACAGGCCTGCTGCAGCAAGGCTCAGAGCCGGGATCGAACGGCAGTGTAGACCGCTGGGCTTGGCCTGGAGCCCGGGCCCTGAGACCCTTCCCACTCACCAGGTGTCAGCATCAAGCCGGCTACACTGCTATTTTTAGCCCCACCAGTGTGAATCAGGTGAGCCAGGCTTGGAGACTCACTTCTGTGGGGCTTTTTTGCTGTGTAGACATAAAACCAGTTAAAAGAGCTGCTCCCTTTGATTTCACCCACCTGTTCCCTGGCCACTTTCACAGCTTTTCTCTAATGGCCCTTTGGGCCAGGGCCTCCAAAGGTATTTGTGCTCCTAATGGCCATGAAACCAATGGGATTTAGGCACCTAAATACCATGGAGGATCTGGGCTTTTGTTCTAGTGGTCACAAGTTAATTTGAATTTGGCCATCTGTCTGCCTTCCTTTGGCGTTTAAAGGGACAGGACGCCTTCTCATGGTGGGCATTTGTCTAAACACTGATGAGTTACTGATGGATTAGCACAGGGTAGGGGGAGGTCTCCCAGTGCCTTTAGAGGACGGGATGAGACATCTGTCTCACCAGGAGAACGCGAGAGAGAAACTATAAGGGAGATTCAGAGCAGAGAAATAGGAAGTGGAGCCTGTAAGAAAGGATAGAATGAAACATCCAATTAGCGGGGGAAGGGGAGGATCAGATTTGCCCCCCTGCACTGTGAATCTCCCCCTCGAGCCAAGTGCTGGATTGGGGCAGTGATGCCTGCCCAGTGCTGCCGGCACAGGGATCCATCTCTGCCTGGGGTCCATGCTCTCCACACTGTTGCTAATGATGGAGCAATTCCAGCTTCATCAAGCCAGGGGACTCTTTACCTGCCCTTTTATGACAGGCCTTAATGCGGGTCACCCAGAGGTAGGGGAGCTGTGTAGATGTTCAGTGACTTGAATGGAACTGGCAGGTCAGAAAGGTGAGAGCAGCAAGACTCTGGCTCAGGCTAGAGCTTGCCCAAGAGCGCCTCCATACAGCGCTGCGGACCGGATTCGGCTCTATCCCAGCAGCGTGAAGCCCTAGTTCAGTGAAATGATTCTGCATTTACACGGCCACAACAGAGCAGGAGCAGGCCCCAAAGCTCTTCTCAAGGAAGCCTGCTGTCCCTTTAAAATTGAAATCCACACCAGTTAACATCACTCTCCACCTGTCCTTGGGTAACTGGAGATGGCTCCATTGTAAAGTAATGCCAAATGAGTTTGCTCCACTGCCTTGCCCTAGAAACACACACCGGGTGTCCATCATGGTGCTGGCTCCTGGCTGCTTACAGGGGCCCTGTTAGGGCTGGAGGTTTTATAGCATCAGTGGAGTCTCCCTGATTAGAGCTTCGCTCTCCAGACTTCCAGGTCTGGGGCATTTCTTGGCTTTGAAACGGCAAGAGAAATGCAAAGGGCCTATTTCTGTAGCATCGGGCAGTGTTCAGCAGGGGCTCTCTCACACACATGCTTCTATGCCATGCCCATTCCTGGTGGTTTTTCCCCCAAGTCCAGCAAAAGGAAAGGCAGCACTGGGGAGCTGGAAGGGGTTTGTAGGAACCACCTGTTTGCTGGACACGGCAGTTCTGTTAGATTCAGGTGACACACATTACATGCTGGGCTCAGGCCTCGCCCACACCGTAGATCTGCCCCCATTTCAGCCACTGGGATAGCTGCGCCAGTGCAGAGCCCGCAGTGTGGACAGGGTAAACCCCTGCCAGCGGCAGTTTGCACCTGTGTAGCCAGTTGCCCTGCCTGCACCAGTGGGCCTGCTTTTTGCTCAGCCCCTACTGACAGATTATAACCTGAGCTCTGGGTCTTCTGCAGTCCAGCGCACCATTCACCCTCTGCTGAACTGCGCCCCAGGCTTTTGCTGTTCATTGAACACTGTTGCTAGCCCTGGCCGTGTGGTAGGAGGGCTGCCCCGTGCAGAGATGGCCACCTGGGGGCTCTTCTGTGTCCAGTGGGACAGAAGCCACCTGCTTCCCACAGGAAAGAAGCCTATTCCCAGCATTGCACAGTTAGGAAATTCCAGGGAGGCAACTCTCTGGTCAGTCAGGGGGCCATGGCCAGGGATCCTGAGGAGAGATGTTCCAAGCCCCCGGGCTGGGGTCCTTCCGGGGCCTGAGGAGCAGATGCAGCACTGCACAGATGTGAAGTACGCTCAGCTGCCATCCTGCACTGAAAGCGGATGCACACACACACACAGACACACGCACAATACTGAATCCAGGAAGTTCCAGCCCACCCAGAGGTAGGGCAAGCGACTGCTCCAATGCTGAGCGCACTGTTCAAAGTCGGATGACTGTGAGAGCAGCAGCAGAGCCTTTCTGGGTGAGTCAAAGCTTCCAGCAGTAACAGGGCGAGACCGCTGCCCGGTGGTGACAGAACACCACTAAGGGGCTGGCACTGGGGGGCTTTAAGCAGCCAGGCACCTTTGCACTCTGATTTCTGGCCTTGGTGGGGACAGTGCAAAGTCACAGCTGAGCAGCAATAGCTGCAGCAGGGGGGAGGGGGAGGTGTTGGTCTGCAACCCCACTGGGAAGCCGGAGGAGAGCTGGCGGCCCAGGGCCCCTCCGTTTGTCTGGGACTTGGTGGGTGAGGGGAGATTGTTCCCTGGCTTTTGTCTGAAACGAGCCTCCCTAGGTGGGAGGGGGAAGCTGCCTCATATTTGTGTTTGGCCTTTAAGGGGCAGAGTTTTTAAACACACTCAGCTCCCATGTAGACACCAAACTCTGATTGTCCAAACAGCAGTGCGGCGGGGGCACGTTGGGAGCTCACTGGACAATTTGGCCCCAGTTGTGGTGCTGAGCCACCTTGAAAGTCCATCTTTACGGGGGGCAGGCCAGGCATTGCCCCCTCACCCAGTGCTCTGAGCAGCCTGCCACAGGCACCCCCCGAGGGAGGGGATGACAGCTCAGGTCTACGCTAGGACATGCTGCTGGCTTAGCTGCATTGGGTACAGGGTGTCGAGGGATGACTCCGCCTGGCAGAAGCCGTAGCATAAACACAGTTATACCAGTCTATCCCTAGTATACACACCGTCTATCCCTAGTATCCTGGGGCACTGGAATAAGCTATCCCCTACGCGCGGTTCGCTGGTATAAGCTGTGTCCGCACGAGGCAGACTTTCCCCCTGGGTGTACCAGCAAAGCCTCCCTCTAGTGGAGCTGGCATCTGAAGGTGAGGGAGCAGGGCAGCCATGCCAGGCTGGTTTCCAGCGAGTGTCACCGTCACACCTGCATCAGCATTTTCAAGTCCCTGTGGGCCATCGGGGAGGCTGGCCCCAGCCGCGCTCCTAGGAAGCCTGCTATCTTGGCCGACGCACCCAGGACTGAAGGCTGTGTACACACTGCCACTTACTGTGGTATAACCGTCGCTTGAGGGGGTGAATAATTCCCCCCTCCCCAAGCAACGCAGGTTGCAATGACCTAAGTGCCGGGGTAGCCAGTGCTATGTCGGCGGGAGAGCTACTGCCGCTCGCGGGGGCTGGAGTAATGAAGTTGACAGGCGAGCTCTCTCCCGTCCACTTAGAGCAGGGGTTCTCAAACTGGGGGGTGGGACCCCTCGGGGTCGCGAGGTTACTACATGGGGGGGTCACGAGCTGTCAGCCTCCACCCCAAACCCTGCTCTGCGTCCAGCATTTATAATTGTGTTAAATATATTTTAAAAGCTTTTTTCATGTATAAGGGGGGGTCGCACTCAGAGGCTTGCGATGTGAAAGGGGTCACCAGGAGAAAAGTTTGAGAGCCACTGGCTCAGAGCCTGCATTAGCAGTTGCATCACTGTACGCTCGGCAGTGTATCGGAGCCTAAGAATGGAGCTAAAGACTCAAGCCTCCCTTGGCAGGGGGCTGTAGCACCCCTTGTCCTCTGTGGATTGGCACCGAGGGACACCCCCGTAACACACACTCACCAGTGGGTTACCCTCCGTCCTGCTGGCGGTTGCCAGCCTAGGGCCCAATGCTGCCGGGGCAGTTACACACACAGCCTTGGCTTCCCCACAGTCAAACCTCACCCCGGGTCCCTCTCCTCCAGTCCAAGCAGGGAGCAGGCCCTCTGCCTTTGCTGGAGTGGGGATGGGACAGCCCAGACACAGCTGCCTTGCACACAAAGCCCTCTCTCCCCAAGGACTAACCTGGTGCATGGATCTGTGCACAGAAGCTGCACTCAGATTCTCCGCCATTGTGAGCTGTGAGCCCAGGCTCGGGGTGGGGCCTGTGCAGAATGAAAGCAGAGGCACTGGGCACGGGAAAGCCAAAGGGCGAACTACGGGAGTAGCACAGGAGTTCCGGCGTTCGGCGGCTTCCTTCCCTGGGGGAGCCAGCTCAGCTAGACAAAGTAAGTCCTTTCCCCCCAGCCGTCCTCCTGGGGGGCTTTCACATGGGCACTAGCCAGGAGCCACATGCTGCCAGGCTGTGAAAACCATCAACAAGGGAATGGGTGCTGAGAACCAGAGTGGCCAAAGCGCTAGAGAAGGGAGTGGTTCTGCTCCTGCCCCCGTGAGGCCCCTCTGACCTGCTGCCGGGCACAGCCAGGGCTAGCCCATTGGGGGCCCCAAGCAGGAACACTTTGCCCCCTCCCCAATGTTAAAACAGGCAAGTTCTTATAATGAAAAGCGAATGGGGGGCCCCTGGAGCTGCTTAGGGCAGGTCTGCGCTATCGCTTAAGTCGGGCTAACTTACCTTGCTCAGGGATGTGAAAAGTCCCCCACCCCCCTGCCTCCCCAGCAATGCAAGTTTCACGCCGGAGTAATTATGCCGACGGGAGATGCGCTGCAGCTACGCTGATGTAGCGTGGGAGTGTCTTAGTCGGCTCATGCCTAGCGCCGGCTCTGCTGCCGTACCTCTGACGTGTTTTCCCCACTGAGCTGTTTGTGGCTAGAACATGGTGCAGCCAAACCCTGGGTTTGCTGGGTGAGGTTCAGGCAGCAGCAGAGAGATGCTGACTACGTAGCAGTCGCATACCTCTAGCACCTATTGACCTCTTCCGTGGCGACACCTATGGACGATCTCCCACTTTGGCCAGCCAGGGATCCCCCTGCTCCCCAAATGGCCCCGCTCCTCTGCACACCAACACGTGAAGGAGATGCAGGAGCCAGGCCTAGCGGCACACTCAGCCCTGAGGGAGCTCCACAGCACAGGCCAGGCAGCCCTGGCTGATCTTTAAGCTCACACGGCTTTACCTCCTGGGTCTCTCCTTGGAGCATTCAGCATCCTCTGCCCCTCTGTGCACTTCCCACATCGAGTCCACCCAGGCGGGGTCCTGGGGAAGCCACAGGGTCCTGCACCCCCACTTTGCTTTGCAGTCAGACGTGACTCTCAGCCAGCCAGTAAAACAGAGGTTTATTAGATGACAGGAACACAGTCTAAAACAGCTTGTAGGTGCAGAGAACCAGACCCCTCATTCGGGTCCATTCTGGGGCCCAGCGAGCCAGACAACCCTGTCTGCCTTCACTCCCCGTCCCCAGCCAGTTCCAGACTGAAACCCACTCCAGCCCCTCCTTTCTGGCCTTTGTCTCTTTCCTGGGCCAGGAGGTGACCTGATCTCTTTGTTCACCTTTAGCCATCCTCTTGCAAGGGGGGAAGGGCTCCAGCCATTTGTTGCTAGGATACAAATTGTCGGCAATTTATGCACCCTGGAGACTTAAGAAATGCATAGGGCAAACTGAGGCACCCACACAGTATTCAGAGGAAACATTAAGAACAGTCCCACTTCATCACACAGAGACTCTCAGCTTTTCCTTTCAAAGAAAAGTAAGTTTCTAGCCCTCCCAGTTGTGTTGAAAGGCCCCAAAAGGTGACCCCGAAAGCACCTAAAATGTATCAGGCTGGATCTAAAAATCCTGTGATTTTTCTGGGGACGTGGCTCATAGTTTTGAAGGCTTGGGGCTAACACTGTACTAATAATGGGAGCAAGGGACTGCCTTCTCTTCCAGTGTGCACACACCGCTTGCTACTGTGGCCTGCTCCCTGCTTGCCTCTCACTGCACTAGCCTTGCTAACTGTAGTATTATTCCACTACCGAACTCTCCGGTTCCCCTGGGAGGTGGAGCAGGCAGGATCTGATGGATGGCTGGGGAAGCCTGTGGCAGAGAGGTTAGGTGTCTCGCTCAAGGCTCGATAGGACATTGGTACCAATGCTGGAGTTAGGCCATGGTCTGTGCTCACCCCACTAACGGCACTTCCAGGTTCTATTCATTTCTTACATCTCATCAAGATGAAGGAAAGCAGAAGCTTTCCTTGCAGGAAAATGGTTCCCCATCTCATCTGACTTCCTGTGATGCAGCTGGTGCAGCAGCCTCCTTATCAAAGACAGCAAGGAAGTGGGAGGGAGCAGAGTCTGTGGGGTTTCCTCCTGCTCTCTGTGGGGGTGGTAGCCGCAGCCAGCTCTAGGTATGTTACTGGCTGGAAGCCCTGGTGTTACCGAAATGTCGGGTCTGCCTAGCTGAGAGCCAATGACAGTCAGACAGGGATAAGCAAAGGTTGCTTTATTCTGCAGAAAAAAGGAGAGTTCTGTACCTTGGTACAAAAAACTCTACTTCATACAAAACCCAAGAATCTTTTATACACACTCACACACAGGCTTCGGTCATGTTAGCATTTGATTGGTGGTTAGCAAACCCTGCACTTCTGCAATCCGCTCAGCAAAAACCGGCTTAGGACCAGCGTCAACTGCCTCAAGACTGATAAGGGAAGACAGTTCAAAAGTTCAGGCTACTGTGTCCGTGAGGTGTCCAATTTTTTTTAATGGTTGCCAGGTATTATAAGGCTACTAGCTGTTAGGGGTTCACTGCTGACTGTCACAGTCCCTCCTTCGGGCCTGATAATTTAAATTGTCAGGCCCGTTACGCAATTTGCGATTAAGCTGGAGGGAGAGATGTGTTCTTTTACGGACAGGAGAGCTTTTAGTAACAGCACTACACAAACATTTTGCACATTGCCCAAACGACACATAGAAAGAAAATAATTTATTTGATAATTTTATGGAAAAGGCCAAGGTCTGGGAGGAGGTCCTTAAAATTAAGGGTATGAGCAAGAGATACAGGGTGGAAAACAACAGCTGCATTCTTGATGGCCTGCAAATGTTTTTTTAATTAAACCAGAGAGATTAATATAAAAACAGCATTTTTTGTAATGCGAGCCCGGCCCCCACCCACTTTAGCATTTATGGCATTTAGCACATGCTTATTTTGCAGTGTTACGTCTGCTATGTTATTAATTTTTTGTTGTAACTTTTGGAAAGCATTTAAGGAGGCATTAGCTGCTTTTTCAAGTTCTTTAGAAATGTTTACCACTGCCCTTTTTAGCTCCGCTACCCCTAGTCCAGGAATAAGTCCACGTATAAAAGAATGAAATTCCGTTTGCCTGATTACTAGGGGGTTGTCGGCACGTTTAACCCGAGCCCCTTTTAAGGGTGTGAAGAACTTGTGAGAATAAGTCCCCAGGTTGAAGATCTGGCGTGAGTCCAGTGTGGTGTTTATTTGAATGTCTGGTAATCCTTTGGCCACACCACACCGGCCATGCCAACCTGGCGGGAGAGCTTTATAAGCATTATGGCCACAAATAAAATACAGACCAAGGCTTTGTAAATAAAGGGTGAGGGAGCTTCCTGCTACTCGGTGGTGCCAAGCTACCCTAACATCTGTGTATAAAAATCTTTTATACACACTCACACACAGGCTTTAGTCGTGTTAGCATTTAATTGGTGGTTAGCAAACCCTGCACTTCTACAATCTGCTCAGCAAAAACCAGCTTAGGACCAGCTTTAACTGCCTCAAAACTAATTTAAAAAAACAGTTCAAAAGTTCAGGCTACTGTGTCCGTAAGGTGTCCAAATTTTTTTAATGGTTGCCACCTATTATAAAGCTACTAGCTGTTAGGGCGTTGCTGGTGAATGTCACACTGGCAAATAGCCACTTGCAATTCCCTCCCAAGCCCTGCTGCCCCAGACATCCTCCTGCTCACCAGCTTCCCCACCCCCTCTGCAGCAGGGTTCATTCCTGGTCCTGGCATTCAAGGCCCCAAGCAGCCCCACTCCTGCCTTCCTTTAGCTCCCCACTTTCCTTCCACCCACCTGGCATGATTGCCGCAGGCTTGTCCCGCTCTGCCCTCCGCACCTTCCAGGCAACCCTGGCTCCAGCACGTCCTCCATGACCTGCTCTCAGAGCCTTCTGCCTCTCACAGGCCCTTTTCCTGTAAGCCCTTCTCTTCTGCTGCCTTCTGCCAACAGACAGGAAATGATCCATCATCTGACTGTCTCCAAGCTAACCTTCCTGTTCGATCCTTTGGTATTTTCTCACAGCCCATCCCCTGTCTTTTCTCTGTGCATTGCCTGTTAAAAGTGTAAATTCTTGTAGCAAGGTCATAGAATCATAGAATCTCAGGCTTGGAAGGCACCTCAGGGGGTCATCTAGTCCCACCCTCTGCTCAAAGCAGGACCAATCCCCAACTAAATCGTCCCAGCCAGGGCTTTGCCAAGCCTGACCTTAAAAACCTCTAAGGAAGGAGATTCCACCACCTCCCTAGGTAACCACCCTCCTAGTAAAATAGTTTTTCCTAATATCCAGCCTAGACCTCCCCCACTGCAACTTGAGACCATTACTCCTTGTTCTGTCATCAGGTACCACTGGGAACAGTCTGGATTCATCCTCTTTGGAACCCCCTTTCAGGTAGCTGAAAGCAGCTATCAAATCCCCCCTCATTCTTCTCTTCTGCAGACTAACCAATCCCAGTTCCCTCAGCCTCTCCTTATAAGTCATGTGCTCCAGCCCCCTAATCATTTTTGTTGCCAATCATTTTTGTTGGTCCTTGTCTCCAGCCCTGTCCGTTGAGTACCTGGGACTCCACTGATGCTCTCTAAACAATAACCATCCCCAAGACCTTTGCTTATTACAGACCATCTGGCCGCTAGCTAGCACAACCCTGCGCAAGGAAGCTGCTCTCATGCTTGGCCCACTCCCTTGTGTCCACCCCCCGCTGATTGCTGGTGGATCAGGTCTCTTCATCAGACTGGTCGGGATTAAGACTCATATTCTCACAGTATTTATGCGCCCAACTCCTATTGCTTTCAAGGGGATTTAGGTGCCTAAATACCTTTGAGAAGGTGGGCCTAAAGCACCGGCATTGGTCTCCACTGGGATGGGAGAGGTGGACACAAATCTCGCTTTGGGTGACTCTGTTTTATCTCTGGTGTCCCCTCCCCACACAGCCTCGCCCGCTCGGGAATCAGTTCCTCACAGCCAGTTTGCTGTGCGAGCAGCACAGCAGATCCATGAAAACAGACGCAGCCGTCTAAAAATGGGAAAAAAACCTCAACACTAATGAAACATTCTGGCTGCCCAGTGAGCATCTCAACAAGCTAAGACAGGAGGAAGTTAAGGTTCCAACACCGAAGGATTATCTCAGTCATTCCACGTACCCAGGAGAATTTATTGTTTTAGGTGCAGGTGCACAGATTTAACCGACTCAAGGCTGAACTATGGGAAAGTGTTGGGCTCATGTCGCCAGGCTGGCTGAGAGAGCTGTGGTCTGGTTACAAAAGCATAGCGCGACAGAATGCTTGTCTACACAGGGAAACGGACTGGCCTAGCCATAGAGGGCAAATTATTCTGGGCGGGTCAATTTCCCTGTGTCGTCAAGCCCTTGTAGTGCACAAGTGCTGTATGCACAAAGCCTCAATTGTGGAGTTAATGACCCAGCAACACTCGTTAGCTATTGTGCTCATTAAAGCACCTTAAAGCACAGAAACATCAGCTCACCCCTAAGCTGCATCCACATGCTGTGTCTGCAGTGGAAGTAACCCCTGGTGTGGGTTCTTGCCTTAGAGTTTTCAATCCATCCACAAAAACTGTTATTATGGGGGGTTAAGGATGCTTAGCAGCACTTTATTCCCTTCCAGAACAGACAAGTTGGCAGTCAAAGTTGATCTGAGGATCAGAAGAAACACTTGGCTGCACAAGATAATGCACCAAGCCAGACCATTATAAGCTCACTGCCTGGCCTCAGCACTGTGTGCTGTGTCTCCCACCCTGCTCTCACTGCTGTGGGCCTGCAATAAGCACCAAGCCTGAATTTTAAAAACAGGACATGTCTGGGCAGCCGTATCTCAGGCCCCCCTTGATCAAATGACCCTAGAGTGACCAGACAGCAAGTGTGAAAAATTGGGGCAGGGAGTGGGGGGTAATAGGAGCCTATATAAGGAAAAGATCCAAAAATCTGGACTGACCCTATAAAATGGGGACATCTGGTCATCCTAAATGACCCCAGGGCGGCCCAACCAAGCTGCACTAGCCTCGGATCTGGCATGCCAGCTTTCACTCTTCCTGTGAATTTCAGAGCACTGTGAAATGCTGCCTTTACAAAGAAATGCTGCGTCAGCCTAGGTCGCTAAGCCTGCTCCTGCTGGCATGCTGTAGCTACCACAATCACGTGCGCTGCTGGGACAACCAGCCTGAAAGGCTCCTAACTGCTGACCAATCGGGTTTTGAAGCTGGCTCTTGGTGGCCAACGCTAGCTGAGCTGAGCTGAGGGGCAGCCCAGTGATAGAAGTTGCATGTGAGTACTCCTCTAGTTTTCTCCTAGGTCTGGGCAAAAAAGTGTAGTCAGAACCAGCACATTTGAAAATGAGGTCGTGGCTTGGGGACGGTATCTCGAAAACCCCTTTGCCAGATGCCCCACATTTCCAATGCTAACTCTCATCTAGGCTCTTCACCGGCTGAGCAGTTTTCTGGCCAAGGTGACTGTGCATGCGGATTTTAGTACACTTAAAAAAATCACCTCTCAACAGAAGGCTCTGTGCAACCTTAATGACGGGGCTGCAAGAGCACCCCATAATAACATGACTGGTTCCCCCCTTTTACCAAAGTATGCTTCTCTTCACCATGGTCTCAATCAATAAAGCCCAAGCTAAGGTGGCTTCTTTTGGGGCTGGATTCCAGAATTAGTCCAGAAATTACCTAGACCATTCAGTGTCCAAGGTGAGAAAGAATTATTTTTATTTTAAATCCCCAAGTTAATGAATAAGGCAACAATAAACTTCCATTGTGCTAAGGCACGAGGGTGACCAGACAGCAAGTGTGAAAAATCAGGACAGAGGGTGGGGGGCAGTAGGTGTTTATATAAGAAAAAGCCCCCAAATATCGGGACTGTCCCTATAAAATCAGGACGTCTGGTGACCCTATAAGTCACCTAGGTCAAGGTTACCACTGCACTGAGTGACGGCTGCCCCTTTTTCCCCTAGTACTCCACAGTGAGACTTTGGGCAACCTGCTAGACTACCAGACAAATCACTTGTGATTTATGCATGATCTGCCCTTTGGAAGGGACTGAGGCACCTTACTCTTGGGTGCTGATGGAAGTTGTTTTCTTTTTTTTAAACTATTTTGGAAGCTTTAACAATGTGACTTACAAATCCTTGCCGTGTAAATATCCGAAAAAAAGCAATCCTGACAGCAGTTAGTGTTTGGAATACAGTCAGCAGAGCTTTTGAGAGATGTGAAAATTGTTAAAAGGTCCAGGCTAAGCACTGCGCTGTTAGGAAAAGGGGGTAGGAAAGAGGGACAGGTGACTAGCAGAGTTTGCATATGTGATTTGCATATGTGATTTTATTGCTCGGCCACCTATAATGCAAAACAGTATCAGCTGTGTGTCTTGTGACTGTGGGGCTGCATGGTGTTGTGCTGTTATTGGAGACATCACATTGGTTATGTGAGTTTATACTACAGCAGGTGTGGTGAGTTCCTACGGTCGCTCAGGTTTCACATACCTTGACTTTTTGGTGTATTGAGAGCCTGATTTCAAAGCCTCCTGAAGTTTTTCCATTGACCTTAATGGGCTTTGGGTCAGGCCCTAAATTCCCTAGGTTGCTTTTTTTGTACCTACATAAAAGGAAAAGTCCCCGGGTGAAACCCTGGTCCCACTAACGCAGAGGTGAAAGTAACCCGGTATGGTCTGGTACGGTGTACCGGCAAGAGCCAGTACGCCGTGCTGGACCACACCGACTTCCGCAGCAGCCGGAGCCCTGGGCCCTTTAATTTGCCCCTGAACCCCAGGGGGCTCCCAGTCATCTCTGCAGCAGGGAGCCCTGGCAGGAGGACTAGCTCAGTGGTTTGAGCATTGGCCTGCTGAACCTAGGGTTGTAAATTTAATCCTTGAGGGGGCAATTTGGGGATTGGTCCTGCTTTGAGCAGGGAGTTAGACTAGATAATCTCTTGAGGTCACCTGTAACCCTAATGATCTATGGGTTAAAGGCCCTGCGGCTCCCAGCCACAGCGGGTGCCCCAGGGTCTTTAAATCTTGAAAGGCCCCACCTTTTCCGCTTGAGGCCAGGCCCCTCCAGGACTCCAGCAGTACCGGTAAATCCTGGTAAGTTACTTTCACCCCTGCACTAACGTCAATGGAACTTTTGCCTCCTTCTGCAGTGGGTCCAGGATTTCATCCCTCAACGGCAAGGGTGAGATGCGCTCTCCAAGTTCTTTGTTGCAAAGAACCTGGATGCATGTAGAAGTCAATGGCAATGAAGAGGAGCCTGTTGAGTGGCTTTCACTAGATACCACTGTTACTTGTGGGGAATCCATTCTCACTGAAAGACATCAGTGGGACTAAAGGTGCCGGCTACCATCAGGAGCCATTACCGGGCCAGAAATGGGAGAGTCTAAGCTGTGAATCTGCTCCATAGGCAAACCCAAATACCCAGAGGAACTGGTCCTTATGCGCCCTGCAGGTCCTGCCTTCTCATTGGGGCCTGAGACGTACTGACTGGGTTAGGAGGGTGTCTACAGCAGAGAGTTAACAGCAGACACAATCAGAGGTGTGACAGCAGACTCAATCAGGGGTGATGGCAGCTAGTGGGGTGACAGCAGACGCAATCAGAGGGGTGACAACAGACAATCAGAGAGGTGACAGCAGCAGAGGGGTGATGGCAGGCACAATTAGAGGGGTGACAGCGTACACAGAGGGGTGACAGCAGACATGCTCAAGCTAGCTTTGCACTAGCTAGCTCCAATAACAATAGCAGTGAAGTCATGGCAGCATGTGCTGTACCAATAACCATCCTGCCTGGGACCCTGTATGTGGACTCTAGAGACTAGCCTATGCTGCTGTAGCTTCACTGCTGTTGGTGCTCCTGCTAGTGAGAGCAAAGCTAGCTCGGGTCTGTCTGCACACTGGAAGAACTCTTGCTTGATTCCAAAAGAAGGATTGGAAACTTTGGTGGAAGGAATGGGAGCGCTGGGACTGGGAGAGCTTTTCTTGCATGTGTGTGTATTAAATAATAATAGTTGCTAGCTCTTTCCCCCTGCAGATCCCAAAGCAGTCCAGAAAGGAAAAGCAGTATCATTATCCCCATTTTACAGTTGGGTAAATGGAGGCACAGAGCAGCAATGTGATTTGCCTAGGGTCACCCAGCAGGCCAATGGCAGAACTAGAAATAAAACTCAGGTCACCCCAAGTCTCAGTCCAATGCTTTAGCCACTAGGCCACACTGCTGACACAAACAAGCCAACGAACTTTAAACAGTCTGGGTAAAAATCCCTTCCGTTCCTGTCTCAGCAGACGTCACTTCCTTGGTACCTGTGATGTCACAACCCCTTCAGATCCCCCATCACCTAGAATGTCTTCCAGGGTAGACCAGGCCAGAATTCCTAATGGAAAAACCCTGTCTCACTCCATCGAGGTCATCCTCGCTAACCTTCCTGTGCCTCGGTTTCTCCCCTGCCCCCATAAAGGATAGTCCTGCTGGGAGGGTATATTCCCTAATGCTGTAAGTGCTATTGACTATTACAGCCTGGCCCTGCAGCAAATACCAGCAGGCAGGGCTGAGAGCATAATCCACCAGCCTTTTCTGCCCAGATCTTTCAATAATATATGAACATTGTGTAACATCATCACACTCCCTTTCATCAGTCTGAAGAACTACAGCTGTGATGGACGTAGAAGCAGGGATCCTGGAGTGCAGGAAGAACCTCAGTTAGCCCTGCAGACCCCTTCGAAGCAGCGCTGTGTGTCCCCTAGCTAGACCTGGCCCTCTAGGAGAGCGTGGCTTTGCTGATGCAGAGAATTCCTTGTGGGGTGGGTGGAGAGGGCTCTGCTCAGGCACTGCTGTCTGTATATCCACCCCTGGCCTGCCAGCCCTTTGTCACTAAACAAGAAGTTCAGGAGATGTTTGTAAAAAGATGCATGTTTAAGACACCTGACCTGTTAGCTGAACCTGAATTTCAGGTTCCCAGCCTCGTTTTTCTCCTGACTGTCTGCATGTTCCTGGTCTCCACTGAAAGGGAAGTTACTTAGCCAGAGAGTGGAGAGCAAGGTAGGTTTGATACTCCTTCCCCTTGCATGCAGACATCCAGGTGCAATGTTTAGGTTCTGTAACCAGAGGATAGCCTGTGGATCAAGGGAGGCCAGGAATTGCAAACTGCCCTCCAGCTATAGAACTGGACAGGCTTCCACCCCATGAGTTATGGACTGCAATGCTGCCCCACAGTCCCTGCATGGAGAGGAAACCAGGCTAGGGCAGAGGCAGCCTGTTGAGCCTGGCCCAGGATCTGTGATTAAGTGGACAAAGAGGCAGATGCAGCAACTGACTCCTGAATTTACTTGATGCGTTAGACTCTTTCCCACCGTTGCGTCCTCTCTGTAAGAATGTAGTTTTCAGCACCCTGTCAGTGTGTGGTAACTGGCCGTCTGCATTCTTGTGCAGGAGTGTGTGAGCAAAGGGGCATTGAGATCTCTGTTGTGGTGTCACACCTTGGTCCACAGGAGCAGGATCCCTCCCCTGAATACGAGCAGCGGGTTGTTTCCTATCTGAAAACAGGACACCAGTCAACTGGAGATGTTATTGGTTGGTTTCCTCCGGCACAGCTCTCCAGGCAGGCTTAGCAGTATTTGCATCTTGTTAAAGGTCTCGATTCTTCTCCAATGACTAGCTGAACTTCAGGCCAATATTTGTGAAATGGGGCAGCTATTGAGGGCACCAGCTTTGAGACCCCTTTACCTGATTTCCAGAGGTGTGTTGCGCCTGCAGATCATGGACTAGTGGGGCAGTTACAGGCGATGTAGGCAGGGGAGGTGCCTGGAGTTCCCTTTCAGGTCATTCTGTGATAACCCGGTGGGGCTCTCTTGCACTTAAGTCGTGTGCTGGGGTGGGCCCTGGCATGGGCATTCAAGCCCAGCATTTTATGAGGCCTGAGTGTCCTTTTGCAGTTTTTTTGCAGTATGTCATCCTGCGAGCAATGCAGGACTGCAATAACGTCACTCTAGGTCCCCCGGCCTCCAGCTCCAGAGAGCTCCCCTCTCATTGCAGGAGGTCTGGGCTGGAGGTAGGAGCCCAAAGACTGAGCCAACTATGTCTTATAAACTTGCACCCCCAGATCAGCACAAAATAATGCAATAAGGGGAGGGATAGCTCAGTGGTTTCAGCAGTGGCCTGCTAAACCTACAGTTGTGAGCTCAATCCTTGAGAGGCCATTTAGGGATCTGAGGCAAAAATCTGTCTGGGGATTGGTCCTGCTTTGAGCAGGGGGTTGGCCTAGATGACCTCCTGAGGTCCCTTCTAACTCTGATATTCTATGATCAACACCCATCTCCCCAGGCATGTACACCAGTTTCCCTTCTCCTCTGCCCATCCTACTGGAGAGCATGATTCAGGATTAGTGGTAATTCTCTGCCCTTATTTTTCAGAACTGAACATTCCCATCAGCAGAGGCTGGCCCAGGGAATCTTCTCCCTCTGACAAGCCCCTGAAGAATTACCCTTTGTCAAAATGGCAGCTCTCCCCCACTGCTCTCAACCGTATTCCCTCCAGGGCAGGCTGTGAACTGAGGACAATGGCAGACAGTGGCCTTTTTGCCAACAGGCAGTTTTTAGTGAGTTTTCTGAAGACATCTCATCTTGATTTAAGAAATTGTCAATGATGGGGAATCCACATGGTAAACTGTTCCCATGGTTAATTGCTGTCATGGTTAACAATTTAAGCCTATTCTCCAGTCTGAAATCCTACATATTTCTTTTCAAAAGCTACTCTTTGCACCAGATCTGCTCCAGCTTCATCTCCCTGCCAATTTTTGCCTAGACAGACAATGGCTAAGCTGAGATCAAAAAGGACCTCAAAAGAAAACAAAACAAAACAAAAACAAAAACAAAAAGCCCTGATGCCAAATGCTAACTTTCTAAAGGCCCACTTTTAAATCCATTTTCACTCCTAAACTAATAGATTGATTTGTAAATTCTTGCAGAATTCGGCCTCCGCTCGGAGTGAGTGCTGTAATTTAGCGAGGATAGGCTGTGTTCTCTAGACATAATGAACAAGTTGAATCCTTGCTTTAAGAACACAATTCACTCAGTTTTAACTATGGATCCATGACTGGTGCCTCCAGAACTCTTTAGATAGAAAGTGTCACAGCATGCCTGGCCCCTTTAAGGGGAGATGGGCCCAGCCCACCTGTGACTAATAAGTTACTTCCTCGCAGGCTGTGGGGCCCGGGCATCAGGCGATAGCTTGAAAAGCACCTGGTCTTTATATAGGCCAGCAAGAGCTCAGTCCAGAGTGGCTGGGAGTGTGATGCTTACAGGAATTGCTGTGGTCAGGGAAAGAATCCAGCGGTCAAGTGACTCCCTGGTACACAAGTTGGGGGTGAGAGCTGCAGGAGTAAAAAAGGTTCCTATGGGAGTCCCTGGCTCTGTGCATCGGGTGTAGGGGGCTATTCCTGTACCAGGCACAGGGAGGATTGTGCTTAAAACAAATAAGACGATGCAGTGAGACTACTTGCCCACGTCTCACACGAGTGGTGCTCAAGGCCCGTGGAGGCAGTTTCCTTCATCCCATCGCGCATGTTTCTGCCTCAGTAGCAGCCAGCAGGTATTAGAAAGGGCAGGGTGAAGGGCTGTAATGTGTTTCGAGGGCATCTGCATCATTGGCTGAACAATTCCAGAACACTGACAATAAATGACTTAGCAAGTGTTGATTGCGGGCCCTGCCCATACTCCCAAGGCAAAAGGGAAGCTAGAGAGGACTAATAAACCCTCCTGCTACCCGCTAGCACCTGACTAGGGTCAGGGTGAAACTTCTGTGGGCAGGTTTGTCCATAATTGCTCATTAGGGGATTTCTTGCACCTTCCTCTGGAGCAGCTGGTGCCAGGAGCCTGGGCTGGCTGGATTCATGTGCTGAGCAGTTTGGGGTTCCTATTTACTGATGACCATCAAGTGCTGTGAGCAAGACCCTGCCATTCATATCCTTTAACGCCTGAAGACTGGGTCTAGGGTCCAATGCCTGGTGCGTCCAAGTGCTCGTACCTGGGCTGGGATTCTCAATGGTAGGAGAGGAGTTCAGACACGTCTGGAGACACGAGAGGAATTGAGACACGTCTGGTGTCGTGCGGCTGCCTCTCCTTGCCCTGAACCTGCCCGTGCTTTTCATGCCAGGTTCGTGCTGCAGGTAGCAGACTGTGCCTGAGAGTGCAGCACTGCTGAGTGCTGGTAGCACAAGTCGTGCCCCTGGCTCTCAAATGTCCAAATGTTCAAATGTCTCCTTGAAAAGAGAGCCTAGGTACTACAACAGCCAAATCATCAAAGGCTTTAGAGTGCAAAACAAACATCATGTATTGCACCTGGGAAGCCAGGAGGTCAGAGCCACCCTAGTGTGTGCTCCTTTCACCCGTGTCAGCAGGCACGTTCTGCAGTAGCTGCTGTTTTCTCGTGACCTAGCTTTATTTTTCTGGCAGCACCCATGAGCTGCGGGGCACCGTACAAATGGATCTGTGCCTGCAGATCTTCCAGCGCTCAATGCAGTGAGCAGATCCGGAGGTTGCGCTGCCCCAGAGCTCTCCAGTGTACTGGGTTTTGTGGGATATCTCACAACTGGAGTTGGAGCGGGGAGAGAGAGAGACAGCACCGCTCCCTTCAAATATGCTATAGAGCAGTGGATGGTGCACCCACCTGTCCTGAGTGCTGTTTATATGCTCAGGTGCTTTGCAGCCCTCCTCCTCTAGCCCTAGAAGACGGCTGAGTATTAGCCTGTCCATTTGACAAACAAGTCAAAGGAGCTCATGTCATGTGACAGAACTTAATATGGCAGATTCTAAGTTTATTCAGTGGGGGCTGCTCCCTGGCTAGGAGTTCAGTCTGTTTGTGGCGGTTTCTTAGGGGCGGCCTGTGCCAGACCCTTGTTACGGAAGCTGGTGAGACCTGCTTGGGACCCTGGCTCTCTGCACTGTGAGAGCCGAGGCGTTGGCTGGCTGCCCGGCAGCCCTCCCTGCCCTGCTCCCTGAGCAGTCCACCTCTGCATGGCCAGGCGCTCCCCAGGCGGGGCGGGCAGCGTTCCTCTGAAGGGTGCCCCTCATGCACTCTTGTCTCTCCCCCAAAGGAGCCTGGCCGAAACTGGCAAGCCCCCAGGTGCCAGCCCCTGATCGCGGAGCCCGGCTGCCATGAGATGCTTCCCAAAGCGCTTGCTCGCTACTGCCCTGACGCTTCTGGGTCTGCTCCTGCTCCTCAGCCTCTGCCTGCAGCGCCCGAAGGACCCACTGGTGGTGAGTACCAGGCTGGCTGGGCAGAGACTTTGCCTGTGCCTGCCCCTGAGCTCTCCTCCCCTACCCCAGGCCTGCCCTGCATCCCCTCCCCTCGCTCTGGGGTCTGTGCTCCGCTCCCCTGCCTTGGGGCTGCCCGCATCCACTCCTCTCACTCTGGGGTCTGTGCTCCCCTCCCCTGCCTCAGGGCTGCCCCACATCCACTCCTCTCACTCTGGGGTCTGTGCTCCCCTCCCCTCACTCTGGGGTCTGCGCTCCCCGCCCCTGCCTCGGGGCTGCCCTGCATCCCCTCCCCTCACTCTGGGGTCTGTGCTCCCCTCCCCTCACTCTGGGGTCTGCGCTCCCCTCCCCTACCTCGGGGCTGCCCTGCATCCCTCCCCTCACTCTGGGGTCTGTGTTCCCCTCCCCTGCCCCAGGGCTGTCCCACATCCCTTCTCTGTCCCTCCTCTTGCCCTGTCCCACATCCCCAGCCCTCACTCTGGGGTCTGTGCTCCCCAGGGGCTGAGTGGCATCCCCTCCCCTCTCTCTGGGGTCTGTGCTCCCCTCCCTTGCCCCAGGGCTGCCCCACATCCCTTCCCCTTCCCTCCCCTTGCCCTGCCCCATGGGTTTTCCCACATCCCCTCCTCTTCTCTGGGGTCCATGCTCCCTTCTCCTAACCCCACCTCCCATCCCTGAATTGGGGGCTTCATGGCCTCTCCTCCCTTGCCACACTCCGGTGGAGATATCTGAACAGAAGGAGGGCGTGACTGGCGGGATGGGGGCGGAGCAGCACTACTAGGGGATGCTGTTCTCCAGCTCTAGCCCTCCTGAGCAAAGGGAGCTTGGGGCTGGAGCTGCCACCCCTGACAGACGAGTTGTATTTGCCACAGGCCAGCCTTGGGGCGCGCTAACAGCAGCTAACGCTGGCTCTGCTCTGGCTCCCAGGAGGAAGTGAAGCGCTGGGCCCAGGAAATGGTGCTGCAGCAACTCCAGCCTGAGGGGAACCTGCGCAGCTTCCAGGATCTGTGGAACGCCTCTGCCTCCAGGAACGTCTCCTATCGCTACCTCGCTGGCCACTCCACTTCTAGGAAGAGTGAGTATCCCAGGACCAGCCTGCTTTAGCCTCCAGCATTCTCTGCCAGCAGCTGGATCTGGAGAGAGATGGTCTAAAGCTGTGGCTCTCAACCTTTTTGATACCATGGGGACTGAGTTGTTGCCTTTCTAAACTGCGTCAGGGAGATCTCCGGGACTGGTGAGAAACACTGGGTAGAGACACCAGTCATAGCAGAGCAGCTTTTGGGAAGCCGGCTGACCGATTTCTGCAACTGCTGCTATGGCACTAATACAGAATGGGGGATAACCGGCTTGGCTGCAGCACTGCTGAGAAGGATCTGGGAGCTGTAGTGGTTCATAACCTCAGCATGAGTCAGCAATGCGATGCTGTTGCAAAAAAAGCAAATGCAATTTTAGATTGCATTAACAGAGGCATACTCAGCGCTGGTTAGGCCTCAGCTGGAGTACAGTGTCCATTTTTGGTCACGAATGTCTAGAAAGACTGTAGAGAAACTAGAAAGGATCCAGAGGCGAGTGACAAAGATGATCAGAGGGATGGAACACAGCCATACAAGCACAGGCTGAAGGAACTGGCTATGTTTTGTTTGGAAAAGAGGAGATTAAGAGGGGACTTGATAATGATCTTCAGATACTTGGAAGGCTGCCATAAAAAAAGATGGAGAAAAGTTGTTCTCTCTTGCCGCAGAGGGCAGGACAATAGGCTTTGGGGTCAAACTACAGCACAGCAGATGTAGATTAAACCTCATGAAAAACTTCCTAACTGTAAGAAGAGTAGGACAATGGGACAGACCCCTAGGGAGCTTGTGGAAACTCCTGTGCTGGAGGTTATCAGAAGGAGGCTGGAGCCATCTGTCTGGGGTGGGTTAGACACAAGTCCTGCATCGTGGCAGGAGGCTGGACCCTTGCGATCCCTTCTCACCCTGTGGTTCTATGAATCTATACCTGTGTTCGGGTGCTGGGCTTGGCTGTCTTGCCCGTGGCGGGGCTCGCTGTCGTTTGAGAGGTCTGGGAGCAGCCTTGACGTTACTTGGAAGAATGGCATGGGCTTTACTTGAGTTAACATCTTAATGAAGACAAGGCATGTTGTAGCTGTCACATGAATCCACATGTCAAATTAAAGGCTAGGGTCCCCCGTAGCCTCTACCTGTTAGCTCCTCTGAAAGCTACAAGCTGCCACACCCTCACTAGGGCTCTAGCAAACAAACAGCTGAGTCTCTCTGTAGCCTGGAATAGCTGCTGCAGACGTTTGCCATTGAGGAGCTAGTCACGCCCAAGGGAGAGGGCCCAAAACAGAAACAACAGTGGGCTGTGGCCTTCCCTCTGCTGCACGTGGAAGTGTGTGACCTTCCCCCCCACGTCCTGCTCCCGGGTCCAAGACAGACCACAGGGCAGGCTCACGTAGGGTGCAAAAGTCCACAGCAGTTTAGTTAGGCATTTCCCCACTGCTCCCAGACACAGGTTCCCTGCCGCAGTCTCGCCGGGCCCCACAGGCCTGGCCCAGGCAGGCTGCAAAGTACTGCTTTGCTTTACTGCAGAAGGGGTTCCGAAAACAAACTCCACCATCCCGCACCAGGCCCACCTCCCCCCCAGAGCTCTAGCACCCAGTCAGCAGTCTCTGCAGAGGCTGTGGGATGATCCTTTCCTCAGGAAGCAAAAGATAAGAGATCTGTTCTCCTCCTGGGACAGCCAGCCACACACAGACCTGTCCACTTCCCTTTGTAAATTCGTTCATTACCTGGCAGTGAATGCAGGTGCAGCGAGGCAGGGCTGAGTGAACCCACAGCAGCCCCATAGCCCTTGCTGGCTCAGTGTGGGGTTGGTGTCCCCCATCGCAGCCAGGAAGGGAGTTTCCCCTTGGCACAGCTGGTGTGACACTGTCACTCAGTGGGCAAAACGATCCGGCACAAGACATATAGCTTCCTTCTAGCTCTGTTTGTGCAACTCTTGCTATTCCCCGGCCACAGGGAGACAGTTCTTCCTATCTGCTCCTGCTCTACCTTGGAGAAGGGGACAAGCAGAAGAGAGGAGACCCTGTCCTGTCTTGTGTGTCGGTGGAGGGGTTTTTTGATGACACTAAAATTCTCACTTGTGTCAGTTTGGAGATGCAGTGGGAGTGGTTGAGTCATCTGGGGCGAGGAGAGATGTCAGCTATTCCACTCTGATTAAACAACCTGGTGTCATGGAGTGTGGGGGGAGACAAGGCCCTGCACCCCCGTCTTCCTGCTATTCGCCATGACTCTCAGCCAGCCAGTAAAGCAGAAGGTTTATTTAGCCGACAGGAACACAGTCCAAGACAGGTCTTGCCGGTACAGACAACAGGATCCTCCCCAATTAGATCCATCTTGGGGCCCTAGGAGCACCACAGCTCCATTTGGGGGGTCAGAGCCCTGTCTGGGCTTCCTTCCATTCCCCTAGCCAGCTCCTGAAACTGTCTCACTCCCCAGCGTCTCCTCCCCCCAAGCCTTCGTTCAGCTTCCTGGGCAGAGGTGTCACCTGGCCTCTAACCCCTTCCTGGGTTCTCACGTTACATGCTCAGGTATCTTCCCTCAAGGCCAGTCTCCCATCCCCCAGGGCAGACCGTCCTCCCAGGCCAACACTCCCCACTCAGCATTCAAAGACCACATTAAGAACAGTCCTAGTTCATCACACACAGGCTTGGAGCTTTTCATGGAGAGAGATTAGGTAGGACACAAAGGGGAAATTAACAAGAAAACGTGATAAGTAAGGGCCGGTACGCACACATTTCTCCTGAAATTACCAGCATCATCAAACAATTCACATTTACCAGTGGGCTAGTTGCAGTACAAACAAATAGTACAATATGCTCCCTGACTCTTAGAGCCTACCATTGAAATTCAGAAGACAGGCACAAATTTAGAGAAAGGAATAGAATCATAGAATATTAGGGTTGGAAGAGACCTCAGGAGGTCATCTAGTCCAACCACCTGCTCAAAGCAGGACCAACCCCAACTAAATCATCCCAGCCAGGGCTTTGTCAAGCCTGACCTTAAAAACCTCTAAGGAAGGAGATTCCACCACTTCTTTAGGGAACCCATTCCAGTGCTTCACCACCCTGATAGTGAAAAAGTTTTTCCTAAAATTTAACCTAAACATCCCCCACTGCAACTTGAGACCATTACTCCTTGTTCTGTCATCTGCCACCACTGAGAACAGCCGAGTTCCATCCTCTTTGGAACCTCTCCTTCAGGTAGTTGAAGGCAGCTATCCATCTCAGGTGGGATGTAGCCAGTCCGTCATAGGTAAGGCTGGGAACAACTCCCCATAAAGGCCCAACCATCCTCTGAGACCTTCAGTACAGGATGTCAACCTGAGCTCAAACACAAGGACCTGCTATTGGCTTCTTGTGAAATCAGCTAGACTCGCACCCTCACAGGTATTTAGGTGCCCAACTCTCCCGGATTTCAAAGAGAGTTGGGCCCCGAAATACCGTGAGGGTCTGGGCCTTACTGACGTGTCAGAGGTGCTCATGTCTGTCTTTTCATCCCTCCATGTTTCAGAATTCCTCACTGTGGGGCTGTCATCTGTCAAGCGGAAGCGAGGCAACTACCTCCTGGACACTCTGAAGTCCATTTTCGTGCAGTCAACCCAGGAGGAGCTGGAGGAGATGGTGGTGGTGGTGCACCTGGCTGACCCGGACTCAGAGTGGAACACTCAGGTGGTAATGGACATTTCCGCAAGATTCACTCCCCACCTCCTCCGGGGCCAACTGCTGGTTATCCATGCCCCTCCAGAGTGCTACCCGCCCCTGGAAGGCCTGAAGAGGAACTACAATGATGCTGAGGATCGAGTGCAGTTCAGATCCAAGCAGAATGTGGACTATGCGTATCTCCTCAGCTTTGCTGCCAACCTTTCCTCCTACTACCTCATGATTGAGGATGACGTGCAGTGCTCCAAGTCCTTCTTCACTACCATCAGGAAGGCAGTGGCATCCCAGGAAGGCTCCTACTGGGTCACGCTGGAGTTCTCCAAGCTGGGCTACATTGGCAAACTCTACCACTCCAGCGACCTGCCCCAGCTGGCCCAGTTCTTGCTGCTGTTCTACCAGGAAATGCCATGTGACTGGCTTCTGGGGCACTTCCGCCTGTTGCTCACCCAGAAGGAGGTGATTCGCTTCAAGCCATCCCTCTTCCAGCACATCGGCCTGTACTCCTCCTTCCAGGGGACACTTAACCAGCTGAAAGACAATGACTTTGAGGCAAATTCCTTGGATCTGCCTGACAACCCCCCAGCTGTGATGTTCACAGACATAGACACCTTTGAGAACTACCTGCCCAGCAAGGCCTACAGCACAATGCCGGAGTACTTCTGGGGGAAATCGCCATCTGCCGGCAGCCACTTCACCATCATGTTCCGCCAGCCTGCCCGTATCTCACGGCTCCAGGTCCACACCGGCTCTGAGGAGCGCCACACCGACTATCTCCACTCAGGGACTGTGGAGCTGGGCAGCCAGCAGCAGGGAAAAGGCAAGGGCTGTTCTACATACACCCATGTCGGAGCCTTTGAGAAGGGACACTTTGACCGTACCGGCTTGGAGAACAGCACGGCTGCCACCCCGGAGTGCGTGCGGATCCTAGTGACAGAGAGTCAGAGCGAATGGCTGATCATCCGCAGCATCAGCATCTGGACCAAAGCAAACAGCTAAGGGGGGTGCAGGGGACAGAGGCACTGCTGGTGACCCACATGCCAGGGAGCTGGCCTCCCTTCTCAGGGACGAGCAAGCAGTTTGGAGGTGTCTGAGGGGCAATGGAGGGTAGTGGCACTGCCCCTCCCAGGCAATGGCACGCTGCTGGGGAGGCACAGTGAGGGCCTAGTGGGGAAGGAAGATGGGGCACTGAGGGTGAGGGCAGTGGCACAGCAGGATCCTGGTAGCATGGCAGGATGGTGCATTAGGGCAAGAAACGGGAGCTAATGCAGCACATTGATACTCTGACCTTTCAGGGTGCCCTATGTCCTTGGTCATTAATTGCCAGTGTATAGGAGAGCCTGGCCCCCACCGGCCCCACAGAGCTGACTAACTCCTCTGAACTGCTTCCTGTGGGGGCTGAGAGGGTAAAAAGTCAGAACCAGGCCCGGGTAAGCATCCCGCTGGGCCAGGCCCCAGGAGCGAGACCTGGAATGGTGCTTGCAGCAGACTCTGGAGAGGTCAGGAAAGCCAGCAGTGCTCGGCTCGGGGCAGGTTCAGGGCATTGTCTACTCTGGAACTCTAGCCCAGACGTGGGAAAAACCAACGCCCCAGCGTGTGAGACTGCTCCAAGGGCAGAGGCAGCCATGTGGGAAACCTTCGCTCAGGATCCTACTGCTCACGGCCGACCTGCTCTACCCCCGACAGTTTAGAACTGGGAGTCCAACCTCTCCAGCCTGACGGCCAAAACGCTGTACGCCAAATGCCAGGAGGCTACATTCACGGTGGGAGGGGCAGGTTATTAATCATATTCATTACAGCAGTGCCTAAGAACCAGTCAAAATCAGGGCCTGGTTGTGGTAGGTGCTGTGCAAACACAGAGTGGCAGATAATCCCTGCCCTCAAGCGCTTACAGTCTAACTAGCCAAGCCAGCCTCCTTGCCAGCCCCCTCCTCGCTCCTGACTTCTTCTGAAACCACATTGAAACTCTAGAAGCAAGGATCTGTGTGGCCCCTGGCACCACGGGGCCAAACCCAGGGGCAAGAACGCCTCCGTTCTGTGGCAGCGTTCATCTAGTGTATCCACTCTTTGGCTCAAGCCTTTGACAATCGCAAGATTGACTTAAAAGTCATGAGATTTTTACAAACCTAATAAATATTTGGTTCTTTTCACTTGCCTTCTGGTGTCTGAACTTTTAGGGTCACACTTGGGTCACATTTTTAAACTTCTCTCCACCACTGGGAGGGTAAAAAGAACCCTTCATATTTGTTTGAAGTGCAAGCTGAAATTCTCTTGTATTCACCTGAGTTGGGGAGCTAGACCTTATGGGAAGTATCAGATATCATGACACAATAAAATTGTGGGAATTGGCAACATTGGCTATCCCCAGGACACACCCTTCATTGCCAGTCCTAAGCACAGAGAGCTGGTTCTCTGGGCTTTGGCTTCTAGAGGCCAGCCTGCACTTCTGGCCCTCTCCTCCACTCCTTGCCTACAAGCCTAATGAGCCTGGCATCCCAAACTCCCAGCCAGCTCTCTGGGCATGTCTACACTGCAATGTAAGCCAGGGGTTAGTGGGACTTGAGTCCATGGACCCTCTGTTTGGGAGTGTCCATGCCTCAGGTTTACAATTTCAGGATACAGGCCCCAAAACCGAGGCTCTAGCATCCACACTGCAGAACTCAAACCGGAGTCAAACCACCCTATCCCAGGCTTCCTAGTGCCCTCCCCAGCTGTGGCCACTCTAGCTCCTGTTTCCTGGTGCAGTGTGGGAAAACGTGACTGTTCGCTCTGCACGTGGCAGGAAGCTGTTACGGCCCATTGGGTTCCCAACGCATTCTGCCAAGTCGTCTTTTGGATCTGCATGCTCCCAGCAACCAGAGCCAGCAACAGGGAGGAGTCCCCGTTTGAAGAGCTTCTCTTGCTTGTGCTTTCACTCCCGTTTCAGCAAACAGGTAGAGCATCCCTGAGACACTGGTGGGCAGGGGCATAGGCAGGAATTTCAATTTGACCACTTTTGGAGGGGCAAGTAAACACATACATATTATACACATTAAACCATATCAACACATGCACCTACATCATCTGCATAGAAATAAACAGTGGTACACTCACCATTTTGACGGAAATCCATGCACCAGGGAGCCATCTGAATAAAGGTATCCACAGCCTCTTCTGTGTTAACACTGTTGGTTATGTCAGTCTCTACTGCGAGAATTAACAGTTGCTGAAGACAAGCTTCTGTCAGGCGGCTGCGAAGTCTACACTTTTAGCACTAAAACATTCTTCTGCCGTTGCAACTGTGACAGGTACTGTTGCCGAAAGCAACAATAGGTCAAATCCATCAGGATACAAGAGTTCCAGGTCATGTTCTTTACAGACCTTCATGAGTTCCAGAGAAGATATTCCACTGTCTGGTCCCTGAGCATTTAAAATAGGTTCAATGTGGTGCACTAATCATATTGCATTTCAGGAACTCTGCACTGAAATTCTTCGTTCGATTTCACAAGTGCTTCTTTTCCTTTTGCTATGTTAACAGGTTTCAGTTTTTTTGCAGTGAGATAGGACACGCTTTGAGTATTAAATTGTCTGTTGATTTCACTTATTGCAGCATTGAGTGCAGGGAAAAAGAAATCGACTTTATATTTATCATTTAAAAATTCCAAAAGGTAGGAGGCGGTGTGACTGCGGTAAAAATGATCCAGAGTTTTTGCTGGTTGCCTCTTCCTGTAAACTGGCATTTGCAGACTCAGTTCAGTAGCCTGTTGTTCAGCTTCGGCGAAGTACCCGTGGAACTTTTCATCCGTTCTCAGATTGTGCAAAACTTTTCAGCAACTCTCTATTGCATTTACCGCACAGGCAAAATCAATGTTTTCCCGCCGCAAGCAAGTGATACCATAATATACACACCCAAAAATACCAAGATACAGATTGTGAATTCGAAATCCATCCGTACCATAAACCTCTTTCCTTCTGCCGACACACTTGCTTTCCTGGCGTTCTGCTGACTATTGATTAAAGTTTCGCTAGTAACAGAAAACTATTCATCTGTGACCTGCAAAGCTTGGCAGTGTAAATACCAGCGCACTTGGTGAGGAGCCTGAAGATGTGTCTCTTGACCACTGTATTCATTGCCATTGACACAGGTCCCTTCTGTCTGTATCATGGGCCTGGTCTACGCTATGGGGTTAGGTCGAATTTAGCAGCGTTAGGTCGATTTAAAAATGAACCCGTCCACACAACCAACCCCGTTCCGTTGACCAAAAGGGCTCTTAAAATCAACTTCTGTATTTCTCCCCGACGAGGGGAGTAGCACTAAAATTGACTTTGCTGGGTCAAATATGGGCTAGTGCGGACACAAATCAATGGTATTGGCCTCTGGAAGCTATCCCAGAGTGCTCAACTGTGACCGCTCTAGACAGCACTTTGAACTCCGATGCACTAGCCAGGTACACAGGAAAAGCCCTGGGAACTTTTGAATTTCATTTCCTGTTTGGTCAGCGTGGTGAACTCAGCAGCACAGGTGACTATGCGGTTCCCCCAGAATCATAGAGTGTAGAATGTTTCTACGCTCCCCTTATCATCTCCATCCCTGAGGTTGTCGCAGATTAGAAGGTGAAAAAAACGCACTCGCGATGACATGTTTTCCGAGCTCATGCAGTCCTCCCGCACTGATAGGGCACAGCTTAATGCATAGAGGCATTCAGTGGCAGAGTCCAGGAAAGAATTAAATGAGCGTGAAGAGCGGAGGCAAGACATGATGCTGAGGCTAATGTGGGAGCAAATGGACATGATGAAGCATCTGTTGGGGGAGGAAACGGACACAATGAAGCATCTGTTGGAGCTGCAGGAAAGCCAACAAGAGCACAGACCCCTGCTGCATCCACTGTATAACCACCTACCCTCCTCCCCGTGTTCCACAGCCTCCTCACCCAGATGCCCAAGAATGGGGGGGTAGGGGGGGAGCTCCAGGCACCCAGTCACTCCACTGCAGAGGATGGCCCAAGCAACAGAAGGCTGTCATTCAAACAGTTTGATTTTTAGTATGGCTACAATAAGCAATGTGGCCTTGTCCTTCTCTCCTCCCCAACCCCATCCAGGCTACCTTGTCTTTTCTCTCTCTTTTTTAAAAATTAATAGAGAAAGAATGCTTGGTTTCAAAACAATAGTTACTTTATTTTGAACGGAGGAGGGTGGTTGGCTTACAGGGAATTAAAATCAACAGTGGGGGCGGGTTTGCATCAAGTAGAAACACATACAGCTGTCACACCGAAGCCTGGCCAGTCATGAAACTGATTTTCAAATCCTCTCTGATGCACAGCACGCCTTGCAGTGCTCTTCTAATCAGCCTGGTGTCTGGTGCAAAATGATTGTCTACCGTTGCTTTCATGGAGGGAGGGGCGACTGATGACATGTACCCAAAACCACCCGTGACAATGTTTTTGCCCCAGAATTCCAATGGGTGGTAGAGACTGCAGGAACGGTGGGATAGCTACCCACAGTGCACCGCTCCGTAAGTCGATACTTGCCGCTGTAGTGAGGATGCACTCCGCCGACTTAATGCACTTAGTGTGGACATATGCCGTCGACTATATAAAATCCATTTCTAAAAATCTACTTCTATAAAATCGACCTAATTTCGTAGTGTAGACATACCCATGGTGTCCTTTTGTATTTTTTTAAAGATGTTGCTGTGGTAACTTCTAGGTGGAGGAAAGTATACAGGTTCTGAACAAGTCCAAAAAAGTTCTTGGAAATGGTACTACAGCTCAAAGGAGCAACCACGACTAAATGTAGACAATGCACATAGCAATGTGTGTAAACAGCACATGGTTGTTCTGTTTGGTTGTTAACAACCATCCCGCAAGAGCCATTGATGGGATTTCCCCCCCCCCCCAACTTCTGTGTATGTGTGCCATGGCATTACACATCCCAGATGTAAGCGACAGGGCAGGGCATCTCATAGACTAATTGAACCTTGTTAGTGATGTTATTACATTGGTTATCAGTATGTGTAATTGTGTATTATATAAATGTTGGGGTTTTAAGAGTTATTGTTGTTAAGTTTTGTCTTGGAAGGGAATATGTGGTATTGGGAGCAATGGCTTCAAGGGCTAAGCTTCCCAGACAGAGAGTCTGGGCAGGGTGCCACAAAGCTCTTGTTGTTTTGCACAGCAAGCTGGAACTAGGTGCGCTTGTGAGCACCTTCAGCATTGAGGCCCAGATCCTCCAGGGCATTTAGGCTCCTAAATTCCATTGAAATTAATGGAATCACCCTTGTGGTCTGGATGTGATCTCAGAATGCCACATTTCCCACTGGGCTCTGCTGAGGATTTTCAGGCCTCCAAGGGGAGCCTGCCAACTAGTGGATTTGATTGGAAGCCAGGTGCTACTTGGGGCTGGCACAGAGTTTGCCTCCTAACCCGGGGCAGTTTGGGCCGAATCTCCCTTGTCAGTTTGGGGCTGAGTCAAAGCCTGCAAACTCTTGAACCGCAAAAAGGCACCTGCAAATCCAGCGCCGTGATGGTCCCATGGTACCATTCAGGACGATCTTATATCTTCTAGGGCTGGCGGTATCCCTGCCAGAGGCAGAGTCTGTCCAGCTGGGGCCGGATGGAAACGTCACCTCTGAATTTGCCATCTAGGCCTGATATTTCTTCATCTAGAGCCTTGGAAAACCCCAGGAGCCACCATCAATGTCAGTCCTCTGCGGCTAACCCTTCCTGGCCAAGGGGATGGCACAGGGCAGGGAGCAGACCTTCCTTAGGCCTTCCATTCACACATTGTTGGATCTCTGTCTTTAAAAGCACACACCTAGTCAGTGATCAGTCAGTGTGTGCAATTATTTACAGCTGTGACTGAGGTGGAGGAAAACCATCTACCAAGGTGTGTGTACCAATTCTAAGCTTGCCACACCCCAGATGACCATGAGATGTCCCCAGAGACCCTTCCTGGCACTAGCAGCTGCTAGTGGTGCTGGGACAGGGCTGAGAGCCTCCGAGCTGCCCGCTGGGGCTGCAGCAATAGCAGAGCTCATAGGTTGAATCCCAAGTGACATGGGGACAGTGATTAGTGGGAGAAGGAGGGAGGGCAAAATGGGGACCCACTCAGGACTAGCTGAGATGTGGTGAACGCAGTCCATGATACCTCCAGGGACCTCATCATTTGGGGCGTGAGAAAGAATATTTGACCCTAAAATGCAGGAAATGACTCTGTGTGTGTGTGTGTGTGTGTGTGTGTGTGTGTGTGTGTGTGTGTGTGTGTGTGTGTGTGTGTGTGTGTGTGTGGAATTAATGTTGCTAATTTTACCCCTTTACAGCTGAGCTAATTCTCCCAGAGCATGCAGCAATGGACAGGAACAGCTGCAGAGTATCCCCTCCCCCCATTGGTTAGCAGGCATGTAGCTATGGGATTCTCCTTCAGGACTGTGTCGCACTGGGGCTGCTGGCCCTCGAACTGGGATGCTCCCAAGACAGGCAGTTCCATGGCAGATGACATGATCCTGAGATAATATGAGCCTAGGGTGACCAGATGTCCTGATTTTACAGTGACAGTCCCGATTTTTGGGTCTTTTTCTTATATAGGCTCCGATTACTCCCCACCACCTGTCCTGATTTTTCACATTTGCAGTCTGGTCACCCTATATGAGCTGTAGCACGGTGGTAGTAGAGTGGTTAGTGCTCCAACTGCAAGGCAGGGAATGGGGGTTCTGTCCCTGGCCTGCTGGCTGGTGTGGGGCCAGTATCCCTGTCATGTGGACCTGTAGTTTCTCTGCTTGTAAAATAGGGACACTGATACGTTCTTTCTTTGCCAAGTGCTCGCAGAGCAGGGTTTAGAAGCGCAAGAGATGGTTGTTTTGTCAGCTTTGCTGTGGGTTTGCTGCACGCCTCTGAGCATGTTGCCTCTCCAGGCCTCAGTTTCCCCACCTGTGAAATGGGGATAATACATCTGCCCCACCTTTCTAAAGACCTTTGACATCTACAGATACAAGACTCTCTGTAGGTGCTCGGTGGTATTATCTAGAAATATTTGTAAAACACATCCAGGGTGAAGGCCCCTGTAGCAGGGCAAAGTCTAATACATCTCCTGGAGTATATAACTGTTTGTAAGTAGACATTTCCCTAGGGGACATGCAGGCAGATCGGTCAGTGTAAAATGCAGTGGTGTGAGGGAGGGGTAAGACACGATGTTGGGTGTTGGTGCTAGCCAGTCCTAGACCCTTTTAGGGGGTGAAATCCAGAACAAGCCCTGTAGAATCCTGGAAATGTGGGGCTGGAAGGGACCTTGGGAAGTCATCAAGTGCAGCCCCCTGTGCTGAGGCAGGGCCAAGTAAACTTAGATCAGCCCTGACAGGTGTGTGTCCAGCCTGTTCTTAAAAATCTCCAGTGACAGGGGTTCCACAGCCTCCCTTGGGAGCCTGCTCCAGAGCTTAACCACTGAATTTCCCCGGCAGCCGAGCAGAGGCAGCAGGAGACATGGGCTGTGTTCCTCACTCTGGATGGGGCTAATGGCACTACTGACCCCCCTTTGCACCCCTCTGCTGGGCAGGCCTCAGAGAAGTGCCTGCTAGTTACAGTCAGGATCCAGGGGCAAACGCTCCGAGTTTGGCACATGCTTTCTGTGGCTACTCTGCAATGCATAAGGAGACTCTCGGGGTTCCTGCCCTGGCATAGAGCTCCGGAGGGCTGCGTTCCATTCCTGGCTCTGCTACTGTGGGACTTTGACCCAGATCTGCAAAGGCAGTTAGGTACCTGATTCTCACTGAACTCTGTGGGAGTTAGGTGTCCAAATCCCTTTGAGGATCTGGCCCTCCCTGCTCTGTTCCCCTTCTGCAAAGTGAGGATCAGAACTCTAACTTCCTCCCACTCCTGTCTGGTTAGATTCTACACTTGTTGGGACAGGGATCGTCTCTCATATATGTGCAGCATGTAGCACAGAGGAGTTTCCATACACTCCCTGATTCCGATTAATAACAACATGTGCTTTGACGGGGAATGTTTGTCCCCACAAACGCACCGGCTGGAAGGATTACCAGAAAGCAAACACCAGACAGAAGAGGCAAATGCATTTGCAAAAGAGGCAGGATTTATCTGCAGCAGTCACCCAACCCAAGCGAAATGCACCCTGGGCCCAGCTGGACAAAGCAGGCGGCTTGTGTTGTTTAAACAGCCTGATGACTCCTTGGGTTGCTTCAGAAGCCAGAGGGAGATGGGGAAGAGGGCCAGGGAGAGAGCTGAAGAGGGATTTTCTCTGAGTATTTCCCTCTTGACGTGGGTCCCTCACCCCCGCTCCCAAACTGGAGCCGTAGCTTGGGAAGCAGTTACCGGCGTTGGGATAAGAAACAGCTGCTGGGCTTCTTTTGCTGTCTCAGGAACTCTGACAGCACCAGGGAGTGGGGACGGTGTCTAATTTTAAACTCATGCCTGATGCATTTGTGTATGTGTGAGTGAGATTTCCAGCCCCCCCCTGCCCCCCGCCTCCCGCTCTGCACCGAGGAGACTGGCTCAGCAGAAGAGAACCAGAAGGGGCTTCGGGCTGGGGACGGGGGTCTCAACTGTGGGAGGAGAGGACAGGGGGAGAAGAACGGCTGGCGGAGGTAGCTAGGGTAGGAAGATCATGGAGCCTGCTTCTGCCCAGGATGATCAGAAGAAAAAGCAACAGAAAGAAAAGTCAAAGAAACCGGTGCCACCAGCAGCCCCCCGGCCAGCCAGGGCTCTGTTCTGCTTAACCCTTCAGCACCCGCTGCGGAAAGCCTGCATCGGCATTGTGGAATGGAAGTATCCTTTCCGTCTAGGCAGGGAGGGGAGACGGGAGCTGCGTGGGGGTGTCTAGAAATGTGGGAGACCGAGACCCGGCAAAGCATGAAGGGGGCATTAGAAAGCATGAGGAGGGAATGCCTCGACACAGCAGCGAGCGAGAGCAAAGTGTGTGCCCAAGGCACAGGAGAGAATGTTGGGGGCATTTGGTAGGTGTGGACAGGTTTAAACTCGGTGAGCGATCGATCTGGTTTTCCTGTTCCTGACAGCCTGTTTGTACCATCTGTCTCACTGGCAATGTGAAAGAGCAGGGGAGGTGGAGGAAAGGCTAAATATAGCTGAGGAGCCTGGTTCTGTGATCCTGCTGCACTCAGTGGCATGAAGCCGGAGTCAGGGAGATCAGGATCTGGCCTGTGTTTTCTTGGGACGAGGTCGGAGACAGTAACTGATGTGTTCAGTGGAAGAGGGGCTGTTTGGGTGAGAGAAACCGAGGAGGTTTGAACACTGCAGTTTCTGTTCAGTCTCTTTTGTACCAAGCGAAGATGGGGCCATGGAAAATAATCCCAAGGGTTCCTCTCTCCAAGGCGTTGTGCAGCCAGGGAGCGGGGCAGCCAGGGAGACATTGCTTTCACTTCAGGAGGGAAGATAGATACATGGTGCTGGCAGGAATCCAAGGAAGGCAGAACCATTTTGGGGAAGGAATGCGAGAGGATCAACCAGGTCGGGGAGAGGGCTAGGCGGAGAGAACCGAAACGCAGGGACTCGGGGGCAGGAAGATGCCGGGTGATTGGAGAAGCCGGGGCAGGGAGCGGGGTGTGGTGGGGAAAGGATGCACTTTGCTCAGGAGGCAGGAAAGAGAAAAAGCTGGAGGTGGCCCAGAGCGGGGCATAGGGGAGAAAATGTCAGACTGGGAAAGTAAAGTGTGTGTGGAGGGGAAGGGATTGAGAGGCACAATGCAAGCTGCTTGGAATAGCTCTGAGAGTGAGTCAGCCGCTCTCCTGCTGCCTGCAGCTGCTGTCTGACATCACAGATGGATAGCTCCCTCTGCCCCTCCGCCATTCCCTCCTCTCTCCCTCTTTCTTTCCTTCTCCCTTTTTCTCTCCTTCTCTCTCCCCATCTCTTCCTCATTCTCTCTCCCCACCACCATCTCTCTGTCTTTCCCCTCCACCTCTCCCTCTCCATCCATCACTGCCCTAGGCTCCCCACTCTCTGATCCCAGCTTTGCTAAAAGCTCGGCTCTAGCCCAAAGAGGAATGAGTTCAGGCCCTGTGTGATACAGGGGGTCAGACCAGATGGCCACAAAGGGCCCTTCTGGCCTCCAATCAGGACCCTGCAGCAGGGATGATGGAATGGCAACCCGGAGGGGCTGGGAGCTAACCCAAGGGGGGCTGAAGAGGAGCCCATAGAGAGTGGAAGAACCTTTTGTGTGTTTGGATTCTTGTTACCCTGGAAGGGGTGAAGTTTTAGTCAGAGACTTGGCTGGAGAGCTGGGCCCTATTGCCACCTCCAGCCTGGGTGGGGAAGGCTGAGGTTTGGGGGACTCCTCAGAGGAGGAAACTGAGGCAGGGAGTGCCAGGTGTGGCCTGCAGAGAGTGCTACAGGGCAGCCACTCTGGTGACAAGTGTTTAGGAGGATGCCACTGCTTCCAGTTCATAGCCCGAGGCCCAGAATTGGGAAGGTATTTAGGCACTGCTGTGCTCAGAACCCTACATATCATTTTCAAAAGGGATTTAGGCACTTAGGAGCCAAAATCTCATTGGCAGTCAATAGTATTCCAGCTCCAACTGTGTCAGTTACTAAATATGTAACAAGCTCCATTGCTCCATTAGCTCAAATGACAGAGGCTGTTGCTTTTAGGATCCCGAAGGGCCCAGATTCAACCCAGGCATACTAGGCTGCATTCTGGCCCTCAGGCACATCGTCTGGTTCTTTCTTGACTTGAGGGCGCGATCTCACGCCAGGAGAAATCAGTGAAACAAGAGGAGGTGGGGCAGTCATCCTGTGGGTACATGCTGGCTGTTTGGCCATCAGGATCCCTGCACTGCGGGCTGCAGGTTTGGACATGAAGCATGTTTGGGTCTAGTCACGGCTTGGCTGGGAGATCATCCCGAGTGCAGCAGGAAGTGGTGTTAGTGACTCAAGAGGGGGTGCTTCTCTCACGGAAGCGCTGCGCCTGGCCGGGTGGCCCATGCTGCTGGATCAGACCTAAAGTGTGAGGTGTGGCCACTGAAGGCTTGGTGGTACCTTTTGGAAGAAATGGCACATCGGGCCTTTATCTTGGGTACACTCCAGTTTTGCAACGTCTGCCTCCTGAAATCCGTCCTGCAAAATAGCTGTTAGTGACTCCTCCTCCCTCCCTCCCTCTCTCCCTGCCATGCAGTGTTCTACCCCAGAAGTGACAGCATTTCTGTGGGGAGTGAGCAATCCCAGTCCCTCCCTATGCAAAGGGCTTAGGGACCTGGTGGGTTTTTTTTTGTCCTTTTAATAACAACAACGCTCTGGGCTGCTGTTGCCCAAGGCTCTCTCACTGCCTTACAAACATTTAATGAATTCATTCTCACAACTGCTCCCCATGGCTGTAACAGAAGTAGTGCCCTCAAGCTACACATGGAACAAGAGACACAGAAAGCGGAAGTGACTAGCTCAGGGTCAGCCTGCAAATCAGTGGCACATCTGGGACTAGAACCTATGACTCCTAAGTCACTGCCATAGCCACTGAACCCGTTGTAGCCATGAGAGCGAATGGACCTACTATTGAACATAGACTGGAAGGAGGAAAGAGACAGGTATGCCAACAGGAAGGTCAAAGAAGCAGTCAATGCAAACAGGGTAGGGGATAGCATGTGTACGAGAGAGATTCCTCTGCATCTGGTTACACTGGTACGCAAAATGCAGCAGGTTCTATTTATACCCACAATGCACTGGGCACTATTTATACCCACCATGCCCCTGGTTCGCTGCTTTGGGGTTGCAACGAGAGGAAGTGATCTAGTTCTGGCCCACTCACGGTAGCATTTGCTCAAAGGTCAGGCCAGTTGCTTGGTAGGGGGTTAGTTGTAACCATGCTTTGTGAGCATGCTGGGGATGTACGGAGAGGGGTTTGGGAGTGTTCGGACGCTGGCAGCAGTGGTGTGGGGACATGTGCCCCATTACTGGTATACATGGCACCTGGACTCCACCCTTGCTTCACAGTGCTCAGAAGGCAGGTTGCTTATCCGGTGCCCAGTGGAGCTTGCTCCATCATGCCCCAGAGAACCTGGCTATAAAACCCAGCAAATTTCCAGGCCTGGTGTGATTTAGGCTGCAGCTAGAGACAAGTTTATGATGCATGCTGCTGCTGCTGCTGCCAGGGCTGAGGTGATGCTCTCAAAGAGCTTTGCTGGAGTCATAAATGGAGAGAAGCCAGGAGAGGAACCTTCCCCCCACAGGATCCCAATTGGCTGTATTGGTTTAACTTGGCTGCATTTCCTGCTAGCAAAAGGGGCCAGGCTGGCACCCCTTGGCACTTCAGCTGCAGATGGGTTAAGACCTGGACATGCAGCAGGTTAGGACCAGAATCAGGGACAGAACTCCTGGCTCCCAGGTAGGGCCGGCTTTAGGCCAATTCCACCAATTCCCCCGAATTGGCCCCACGCCTAAGAGGGCCCTGCGCCCAGTGAGAATCTCTTCCCTGGCTAGAGGCGCCTTTTTAATTTTTGCTCGCATGGTGGCGCTTTGCGTCTTCAACGGCACTTCGGCAGCGGGTCCTTCAGTGCCGCTGAAGACCTGAAGCGAGTGAAGGAGCCATCGCCGAAGTGCCTCCGAAGACTCAGAGCACCGCCCGGTGAGTACTTAAGCCCTACGCGTTTTTTAATGTTTTTTTTTTTTAAAGTCATCCCTGCTGGGGCCCCGTCGAAACTGTTTGAATTGGGCCCTGCATTTCCTAAAGCCGGCCCTGCTCAGGCCCCTGCTCCAACCACTAGGTAATACTTCTCTAGGGAGTATCTGGGAAGGAGCTACATAGAGTAAATCCCCAAATGGCAGAGGCACAGAGAATGGTCCCAGGCTCCTTCCATCCTTGCGGGACAAAAGGCAGCCCATGCAGTGGGTGAAGAAGGGGACTAGGAGTTGGGATTCCTGGGTTCTGTTTCCATTTCTACTGCTGACTGTTGCTCGATCCCTGTGTCCCTCCTTTAACTCCTCTGGAGAGGGGGAGAATAACCCGAGGGAAGGGGAGGTTTCATTCGCTGTAACAATTCATGAGCACTTTCCCTCTGCAGGTCTCCACATACCCGACAGATGCCGGGCAGCACCGTTATTTCCAGGGAGCAAATGTGGGAAACGAGACGGTGGGGAAGGGACTTGAGTTTTTCAAGCCTCGAGAGCCTGGGACGGAAGGGCTCTGGGAGGCTGATGATGGTGGTGACTGACAGTATAGTGTGGGGTGAAATATATGGACTGCCGGCATAGCCGCCTCGGGCACGCTACTAAAATTAAGGCAGCAGAGGGATCATCTTAAGCAGCCAGTGGCCTCCTTGTCAGCTGATTCCGGCAGGTCTAGGGAGCAGGCAGGTGCAAACAGCCAGGAGATTTAATCCACGGGGCGCAGGGGCTGGTTCGTCATCGAAAGACGTTGTCGCGGATATGCATGGCTCCCTTTACCAAATATCTAAAGAGCCGTGGGAGTTCATTTGGCTTATGTAACAGGGCAGCTTGCCCTGTTAAGGGTGGCAGGCCTGTGGCCAGCTGGCCCTATTCACTGATAAGACCTAGCTGAGGGGAGACAGGTGCTTAGTTCACTCTAAGGAGGGGCAGGGACGTGGGGTCTGCAGAGAGATGTTGCAGCAAAGGACAGTTGCTTGCAGGAGCCCCTGGAGAGAGGCTGTGGCTGGGTAGAAAGCACCAGCTGGGGCAGTTGTGTTTTCCTGGGGTGAGTTTGTGGTTGTTGGGATAATAAATGCAGGACCGGCGCTAGGGGTTTGAGCCCCCTAGGCGCAAGGCAATTTCGCCGCCCCGCGCCCTGGTCCCACGGCTCCGGTGGAGCTGCCGCAGTGGTGCCTGCGGGAGGTCCACTGGAGCTGTGGGAGCAGCCAACCGTCCACAGGCACGACTGCGGCAGCTCCACCGGAGCCGCCTGCCACCCCCTCTGGCAAAATGCCGCTCACCAATAATCCTGGTGCTCTAGGCGATTGCCTAGGCCGCCTAAATGGAAGCGCCGGCCCTGAATAAATGGAGCCCAGAGGGAAGGGACTAAGGACGGGGGCATCAGACCTTGTCCTCAGTGCTGCTTATGCTTTACGCTGTTACTCTCGGGTGCAGGAGCGCGTGTGAAATTGCTGCAGGACAGGCCAGCGTGTGGGAATTGAAAGCTGACTCCAATCAATCCCTCCCGCTCCCCACAGTCCTCAGCAGGCAGGTGCCCTGGCAGGCAGAGACTCGAGTTGGGCCCAGGCAGGTGAGAAGTGCCTTGTTGGGGAGCCCAGCCCTCGGGAGCCCCACTCTGAGGATCAGTCGCCAGCCAAAGTCCCCTGCAGTGTGAGTGTCCCAGGAGCAGCGCGGCCTCCTGGCCGTCGGGGCCCAGCCTGTCATCACTGTGGATGGTCCCCAGCCGCGCAGTGGCCTCAGGTGTGATGTGATCTTTAGCCCAATGGCTGGGCCTCTCCGGCTGTCACTGTCTGTAGCAGCTGACGTGTCTTAGGCCTTTGCCTAGTCCCCTAGCCAGGCCATGCTGCTTCCCCAGGATTGAATCTTCGCCGCCTTGTTCTCAGCCTGGCCCCATGAAAGCAAACCCAGCACGCTCCATGGAGGGATGACAAAGGGACATGAGCAGTGTGTCCTGTGACTCCCTCTCCCTCAGCCTCCCCCGCTATCTCTGATCCACCTCCACATACATGGCAGGCGCAGGATGGGCAGCCACTGAGGACCAAACCCCCAGCGCCGTCCCCCCAGGCTATCGAGCAGAGGGGTGACTGGATTTGTTAAATGGCTGGAGAGCATTTGGATTGATTTCCCTTGCAAATTGCCCAGCAAGCATCATTTCCCGGCCCTCTCCACTTCCCGGGGCTCTGGGTCCTGCTGTGGCAGAGGAACAAATGGAAATGTTTGTGCAAGACCCTGCTTTTGTTTTGCTTTTCCTGTCTCTGTTACTAGGGAGCCGAGAGCAGTCCTGGGCCAAAGAGGGGGCAGGTAGATGCTAGACAAACCCCCACACACTCAGCCCTGACCTCCACCTCTCCTGCTATCCCAGCCAGGAGACCCCCAAACACAGCTCTGCCACTGCCCCTCAGTCCTGACCTGCAGCCCCCAGACTTGCCAATGCCTTGGGGCCAAAAGACAGCAGAGTTTGAATTTGAGCAAACTTGGACAAATGTGCATGAAATTCTCCCTGGGGTGGGGACACTGCCAGCCTCTCCCTAAATGCAGATGAATGAATTCTGTGCCCAGCTGTGACGCTTCACAGAGGTACCTGGCGTTGGGAGGCGCCTCACTACCACCTGCCCTTTGCATATGGGAGCCTTGTCTCTGCCCACCGGCAGCAAGAGCGTGCCTGGGGTGGCAAGCAATGGGCTGTGGCGTGCCGGTTGCCCCGTGAGGGCGGCAGTCAGGCTGCCTTTGGCAGAGCACCTGCGGGAGGTCCGCCGGTCCCGCGGCTTCAGCGGCAATTCGGCGGCAGGTACACTGAAGGCATGGGACCAGCGGACCTCCTGCAGGCATGCCACCGAATCTGCCTTACCAGTGGACCTCTCGCAGGCATGCTGTCGAAAGCCGCCTGACTTCCGTGCTTGGGGCAGCAAAATACATAGAGCCGCCTCTGACCGGGGGTCAGCTCCTCACCTCCACTGGCACCCCAGGCCCTACCCTCTAGGCCTCTGCAGGCCCTGCTTTCACTGAAGGGTTAGCAATTGGCACATGCCAAGAGGACACTGGGCCCTCCAGGGGACATCAGAGGTTGGAGTGTGCCGATCGCTCACTGAGTGTTCCCAGGTTCGCTGCACCCAAAGCAGCTGTACACCACACCCCCCACAGCTCCCCAGTCCCACCTCCGATCACTACCCTGCTTTGCACACACTGGGTGTGTCCAGAGAGACACACGCAGCAGTTTATTTGATGCAGATCGTGTAGCATGTACAGGACGCTCCCCATTATCCGAATAGCAGGCGGGACACAAATTTTATTTGGATAATCTAGCGGGCAGGAGCCACTCAGCAGCTGGATGGCAACTCTTGCAGCTGGGGCTTGTCTTTCTCCTCCTCCTCGCAGTCCTGGCTGGGGGTCTCTGCGCTAGGCTCGCTCCCTCCCCTGACAGCAGGGCAACAGAGGAGCTCTACTCTCTGAACTGCTGTGTTATCCATCCTGTCTTGTTGCCCAGCATGGGAGACGTGCTGTGGGGGGCACGTATTGGAAACCAACGGTTACATACAACATAAAATCAGAGCATGCATTCTAGAAGCTAGACTCAATACTTTCATGTCGTACAGAGCAATGCTCACCGCAAACTCCTTCCAACTTTTTACAGCCTGTGATCCTTGTTTCATGAGACAAGTCATGCTGGCAGCTTGCATTCTAAGTAAAGGAGACCCCAGTGTCTCTTTTGCAGCCCAGGCTATCTCAAAACAGTCCTTTGATCTTTATTTGTAACCCAGACTCCCTGGTGCTAATTGCTCCTCCCGGTAGGTTTCAGAGTGGTAGCTTTGTTAGTCTGTGTCAGCAAAAACGACGAGGAGTCCTCGTGACACCTTAGAGACTAACACATTTATCTGAACATAAGCTTTCGTGGGCTAGAACCCACTTCATCGGATGTATGAAGTGAAAAAATACAGGAGCAGGTATAAATACATGAAAGGATGGCGGCTGCTTTGCCAAGCGTGAGGTCAATCTAACAAGTTAAATCAATTAACAGCAGGATACCAAAGGAGGAAAAATAACTTTTGAAGTGGTAAGAGAGTGGCCCATTACAGACAATTGACAAGAAGGTGTGAGTAACCGTAGGGAGAAATTAGTATTGGGGAAATTAAGTTTAGGTTTTGTAATGACCCAGCCTCTCCCCGTCTTTATTCAGGCCTAATCTGATGGTAGCCAGTTTGCAAATTAATTCCAGTTCTGCAGCTTCACCTTGGAGTCTGTTTTTGAAGTCTTTTTGTTGTTGAAGAATTGCCACTGAGAGATTGAAGTGCTTTCCTACTGGTTTTTTAATATTATGATTCCTGATGTCAGAGTTGTGTCCATTTATTCTTTTGCGTAGAGACTGTCTGGTTTGGCCAATGTACGTGGCAGAAGGGCATTGTTGGCACATGATGGCATATATCTCTTTGGTAGATGTGCAGGTGAATGAGCCCCAGACGGTGTGGCTGATGTGATTAGGTCCTATGATGGTGTCACTTGAATAGATACATGGACAGAGTTGGGATGGGGGCTTGTAGCAGGGTTTGGTTCCTGGGTTGGTGTTTTCATTGTGTGGTGTGTAGTTGCTGGTGAGTATTTGCTTCAGGTTTGGGAGCTGTCTGTAGGCGAGGACTGGTAGATTTTGCAGTCTCTTCTCAATTTTGTAATCTAGATTAGTTGCATACTGAGCGACAAGCTAGATTCCCTCTGTGAAGGGACCATACACAATACAGACAAGGACCAGATGAGGAGATAAGTGTCTGTAACCCTTTCCTGAAAGGAACCTGTCTGATATATGTCCCCTTCTGGTTACCTGCCTCAGCTCCCGAGGCTTTAAGAACATAATTTTCAGTATAGAGACATAATTCCTTAAATATTATCCATGCATACATTTCAAAATGATTGCGATGACCAGCGGGCTACTGGCTTTTGCTGGAGACCATTTTCTGGAGTACTAACATGCATAGAACTGACCCAGGAGAGCCCTGTAAAACCCCCTGCACCTGCTGTGCCAGTTGGCATCAAGAGCTCACTGGGTCACAGCAGCCCACAGCAATTACTAATGTGCTCCCACATTTCTCCATATCAGCTCTGTGCCTCCCCATGAGCAACTCTAGCTGTCCAATCTTCCTCAGCTCCCCCTCACTGCTGAGCCCCTCCCCCAGCCCCACATCTACCCCTGGCTCCCTGTGTCCCTTTGCTCCTTATGCAGAGGTTCTTCATCCCCCCCAGCTTCCCCCGCCCCAAGTGCTGCCCCCACAGCTCCCATTGGCTGGGAACCACAGCCAATGGGAGCTGCGGAGATGGTGCCTGCAGACAGGGCAGCATGCAGAGCCACCTAGTTGTGCCTCCACATAGGAGTTGGAGGGGGGACATGCCACTGCTTCTGGGAGCTGCTTGAAGTAAGTGCCACCTGGAGCCTGCACCCCTGACCCACTCCCCGGCCCCAACCCCCTGCCCCAGCCCTGATCCTCCTCCTGCCCTCCAAACCCCTCAGTCCCAGCACGGAGCATCCTCCTAAACCCAAAACCGCTCATTCCCAGCCCCGCCCCAGAGCCCTCACCCTCTCCCGCTGCACCCTAACCCCCTGCCCTGGCCCAGAGCCCCCTCCCATACCCTGAACTCCTAATTTCTAGCCCCATCCCAGAACTTGCACCCCAAGCCGGAGGCCTCAGCCTCTCCCGCACCCCAGCCCCCTACCCCAGCCTGGTGAAAATGAGCGAGTGAGTGAGGGTGGGGAGAACAAGCAACAGAGGGAGGGGGGATGGAGCGAGTGGGGGCAGGGCCTTGTAGGGGGTGGGGCAGGAGGCAGGGCAAGGGTGTTTGGTTTTGTGTGAGTAGAAAGTTGGCAACCATAGGGTGGGAGGGAGATGGGGAGAAGTGGAGGCAGGGACCCATCCCCGTTCACAGGAGAGGAGGGTGGAGCCTTCCCCAAGAGGTGGGACAGTGGGGAAGGCAGCCAATCGGAGGCTGATTTCCCTCTAGACTGATGGGCTGTTACCCAGATCTGTAAGAGGCTCTGAAACTGTGGGAGTGTTGGCAGGTCTGATGGCAATTGCACCCAGTGTTATTGCAGCCCTGGGTTGTCCCCTCCCCCCTACAGCTCTGCCAGTGCCCCCAGCCCCCCGGCTCGTCCCTCCCTGGACAGCTCCTGTGTAAATATGGCCGGTGCCGTGGCATTGTACCAGCTGATGTGGTTACCGTTAATTGGTGCGTACACAGGGACTGCGCCTCAGCTCTGTGCTTCTCCTTAATGCCCACCCACAGACCCTTCGAGATCATTATCCTGATGACCATCTTTGCCAACTGTGTGGCATTGGCTGTCTACCTGCCCATGCCGGAGGATGATACCAACGCTTCCAACTCCAGCCTGGTAAGAGACAGCCTCCTCCTCGTGTTGTACAAACTCGCCTGGCACCCCCTCACTCACGGCAAAGCCTCCGAGGCAAACCTTTTTCTTTCACTTGTGCTCCAAACTAACCTTTTAAAAATAGCCGGGGCATCTAGTCAAGGAAGCATGAAGGGGCTGAGCCTCTCACCCACGAATGTTAGCGCCTGCCTGGCACTGAAATTTCACTCTCCAAGCCACCAGCACGTGAGCTGCATGGTCTCCAGTTATGTAGTTGTGAAATTTACACCTGGACCCACAACACCAAGACACAGGCCTCTGCTCCCTGTTGCATTGGGATGGGAGTGGATAGCCCCACAAGTAAGAAGCTGTTTAGGGGGCTGTCAAGATATTATTCCCACTTTGAACTTTAGCGTCCAGAAAGTGGGGACCTGCATGTACCCTTCTAAGCTTAATTCCCAGCTTAGATCTGATAACGCTGCCACCAACCAAAATTATAGGGTTTTGGTACACTTCCTGTCCTCCACAAAACCTTCCCTGGGGGACCCAAGACCCAAACCCCTTGGGCCTTAAAACAAAGAGAAATAAACCATTCCCCCTCCTGTCCCCCTCCCAGACTTTCCCTGAGAGATCACTGTGATCCAAACTCCTTGAATCTTAAAACAGAGAGGAATTAACCTTTCCCCCCCTCTTCTTTCCCCCCACCACTCCCTGGTGAGTTCAGACCCAATCCCCTTGGGTCTTACACAAGAAAAAAATCAATCAGGTTCTTAAAAAAGAAAGCTTTTAATTAAAGAAGGAAAAAGTAAAAACTATCTCTGTAAAACCAGGATGGAAAATGTTTACAGGGTTATACATAGACTAGAGGGACTCCCTCCCCCCTAGCCTAAGTTACAAGTTACAGCAAACAGAGGAAAAATATCCTTCCAGCAAAATACACATTTGCAAATAAAGAAAACAAACAAAAGACTAATCTGCCTTCTAGCTAGTACTTACTATTTTGAACATGAGAGACTGTTCCAGAAAGACTGGAGAAAGCTGGTTGCACGTCTGGTCCCTCTTAGCCCCAAGAGCGAACAAAGAACAACACAAACAGCACAAACAAAGACTTCCCTACACCAAGATTTGAAAGTATCTTGTCCCCCGATTGGTCCTTTGGTCAGGTGTCAGCCAGGTTCACTGAGCTTGTTAACCCTTTACAGGTAAAAGAGACATTAACCCTTAACTATCTGTTTATGACAGGGGCTGAAATAATTAGGGGGCTGGGGCACATGACTTACGAGGAGAGGCTGAGGGAGCTGGGGTTATTTAGTCTGCAGAAGAGTGAGGGAGGATTTGATAGCTGCTTTCAACTGCCTGAAAGGGGTTTCAAAGAGGATGGAGCTCAGCTGTTCTCAGTGGTGGCAGATGACAGAACAAGGAGCAAGGGTCTCAGTTGCAGTGAGGGAGGTCTAGGTTGGATATTAGGAAACCCTGTTTCACTGAGAGGGTGGTGAAGCAGTGGAATGGGTTCCCTAGGGAGGTAGTGGAATCTCCATCCTTAGAGATTTTTAAGGCCTGGCTTGACAGAGCCCTGTCTGGGATGATTTAGCTGGGGTTGGTCCTGCTTTGAGCAGGGGATTGGACTAGATGACCTCCTGAGGTCCCTTCCAACCCAAATCTTCTATGATTCTATGTTAACAAAACATCTCTGTTGACTGTTAACAGCATTAAACCGCTCCGTTATCCCCTTTGACCCGAGCAGCTACTCAAATTTGGGGGCCCTGCGGGTTGTCCAGTTGAGAGCACAAATTGACAATGGAATCTGAGATTGTCTTCAATTGATTCAGTCTTGTGTGTTTGTCTCATCCTTGTGAAGTCCTGCGTCCCTGAACACAGGAGGCACCAAAGTGCCCTCACTCATAGCACCCAGGCAGCCAGCGCTCCACAAGCCCTCTCTAGACTTTTTCCACCATGATTTGCCAGCTCTTTGCTCAGCATCCCTCTCTTTCTTGTCTCTCATTCTGCTCCACTCTGTCTCTCCGCCCCACCCCGACAAACAGCTCCCAGTACAACCCTCTGCCCGCATGGTGCTAATTTATAGGAGGGGGGGCCTACTCCTTAGCTGGGGGGTTGTGATTAATTCATTTTAAATGAAGGCTGGTGGTGAAGCTTGTAACCATTCTGTGTGGGCCAGAGGCTCATGTTAAGTTGCTGGTCATGACTCCTACTCTAGCAACCATCTTTAAAATCGTTTTAATGGTTTATTAAGGATACGGGGCAGGAGGGATGACGATGCAGGGGGAAAGGGGGGAATTAAAGACTTTGCAATGTAAAGTAAGGCTTTCATTTGAATCATTTCCCATATTTGCTTTAGCTCTAGAGCCTTTTCTAGGGGAAAACCCTGCTTGATGGTCTTCCCCAACCTTTTCCATTCTGCTCCCCCCCACCCATTGTGGAACCCGTCCATGTCATGCCCCCGGGAACTGGAGCCGAGGCCAGAGTTGGGGCTGCAGCTGGGAGCAGAGCCATGGCTGGGGTTGGGAGCGGGGCCATGGCTGGGGCCCGACTTTCAGCTGGGGTTGAGGTTGGAGCCAAAGTGGATCTGGGGGCAGAGTAGGGCATGGTGGCATTCCCCCTCCCCACCCTCTGTGCTGTGACCCCCCCAATGTTCCTCTGTGCCCCCCTCAGTTTGGCCACTTAAGAACTGCATAGTTGTCCCTCTGTTTCACACCGTGAGCGCTTAGAATTTCATAGTGACGGTGGGCTCCTAATTCAGATAATTTGCTCCAAAAAGCCCAGGCCCCTATTCTCAGAACAAAATGAAAATCTCCATTAGTTGTAAGCAGAGCAGGGCCTTGGGCACACAGTTGAGCAATTCTGATTGCATCCAGTAGAAGGCAGTGGTCTCTCTCTCTCTCACACAAACTGAGAGGGAAGTTTGCTGCACCGGCTGTGTGGATACAGAAGAGTAAAATCTCCAGGGATCTCAATCCAGCCACTACAGTCCCATGAACCTTGAAAAAAGAAAAGGAATCCGCACACTCCTCTGCCTGCTCAGACCTCCCCGGAGATGATAAGAGTGTCAGAGCCAGGGGCATGTGCAGGGGCTGCTATTGTTGTTTTTAAAGTGAATAAATAACTGGTAGCTTGACAGTCCTTGCAGCCTACCTCGGCGATCTGAGCGGGTGGCTAAGTTATGGCTGGGGGTCCCATGCAGGTTCCAGAGTTAAGGCCCCGCTGGCAGAGTTACAGAGGTCAGCCCTGACAGAGAAAAGCAGCAAGGTTTATGACTGGGAGCTAAGGAGTCCATAAAGGGAAAGGCTCCTTGTCGGAAGTGGCACCTCCACTGGCTCAGCTCCCAGGGAGAGTTATTGCTGCTTTGCAGCTTGTCTCAGGAGCCCTGGGATTTATCAAGCAAGGCCCCGTCACTTGTTTATGGGAGGAGAGGAGCAGTGGATGAGGGGGCTGGAGTTCTGGGGAAAGCTGAGTGTACAAGCCAGGAACCTGTCCTCAGCTCTTTTCTATGTGCTCCCCAGCCATACCCTCTCCTCCTCAGCCCCTTGTACGCAGATCCCCCGTGATCTGCGTAGGGAGCCGTTCGAACAGGCAGCCTTCCAGCCGGGGTCTCCTAGCATCGAGAGGCCGTCTGGGTTGGAAATACCACCCCCGAGTGCCTGCCTCCCGGGCGCCATTGCGAAAACGTCCACCACGTGCTCTGGGCCTAATGCCTGGTGCGTCTGTTCCTGCACTCGGAGCAGGGGATTGAAACCCTGTCATGGTATAATCCCCCACTCTGAACCTTAGCGTCCAAAAGATGGGGTACCAGCATGAATTCGTCTAAGCTCAATTACCAGCTCAGTACTTGTAGCGCTGCCACTAACCAGGAATTCCAGTGCCTGGTACACTCTGGTCCCCCCAAAACCTTGCCCGGGGACCCCCAAGACCCAGACCCTCTGGATCTTAACACAAGGAAAGTAAACCCTTTCCCTCACCGTTGCCTCTCCCAGGCTTCCCCTCCCTGGGTTACCCTGGAAGATCACTGTGATTCAAACTTCTTGAATCTCAAAACAGAGAGGAAAATCCACCTTCCCCCCTCCTTCTCTCTCCCCATCCCAGACTCTCCCTGAGAGAGAAAGTAATCCTAACACAGAGAGAAAATAACCTCTCTCCCCCCCTTCCCTCCTTTCTCCCCACCAATTCCCTGGTGGATCCGGACCCAGTCCCCTGGGGTCTCACCAGAATAAAAAAACAATCAGGTTCTTAAACAAGAAAAGCTTTTAATTAAAGAAAGAAAAACAGTAAAAATTATCTTTGTAAATTTAAGATGGAATATGTTACAGGGTCTTTCAGCTATAGACACTGGGAATACCCTCCCAGCCTAAGTATACAAGTACAAATTAAAATCCTTTCAGCAAAATACAAATTAGAACTCCTTCCAGCCAAATACACATTTGGAAATAAAACAAACATATGCCTAACTCGCCTTATCTACCTAGTACTCACTATTCTGGACATATAAGAGACTGTATTAAAGAGACTGGAGAGAAACCTGGTTGCACGTCTGGTCACTCTCAGAACCCAGAGAGAACAACAACCAAAAACTAACAGCACACACAAAAACTTCCCTCCCTCAAGATTTGAACGTATCCTGTCCCCTGATTGGTCCTCTGGTCAGGTGACAGCCAGGCTCACTGAACTTGTTAACCCTTTACAGTCAAAAGAGACATGAAGTACTCCTGTTCTATTAACTCTTAACTATCTGTTTATGACAAACCCGCTGTGTTCTCAGGAGCCACGCTGTCCCCCAGTGGAACTTAGAGCAATCTCAGGGCTCTGTGGACTTGTATTCTGCTCTTAATGCCTCCCTATGGGCCCAAGGAAGCAGAGAATAGCTGTAGTGCAGTGCTTTCGGGTCACTCCCCGACATGCTCCACATCCCCCCCACGCCGGGCCCTGGTGAGCTGGGAGCAGAGCCTGTATATTGAGACAGCTCTGCACTGGCTGGCGAGGGAGTCCCTGTTCCCATCACCTATGGCCCCTTGGCAATGCCAGACCAGGAGCTGTAGTATAACTGCAGATCCGTCCATTACACAGCTCTTGTTGGGTTTGTCACATGAGTTATTCGGCAATTAATTTGGGGGGGCCCTTGGTCAGCTCTTTAGCCGCTGCTGCCTATACAGCCAATACGTGGCCCCAACAGACATTGGCAGTGGTTGTCAGGTGCATTATTTCATGGGTATCCTTATGCCACCCGGCATTCCAGCCGCAATGCCCTGCAGAGCGTTTGCAGAGACAGAGGTAAGCCCAGGACCCTAGTCTGAGTCCCCAGCCCTGGAGAATGGATCAGCGAGGGCCCACTGCAATCCCAGGAGATACAAATCTGGAGGGGTCATAAAGCCAGTGTCCAATCCCAAGGTTTGCATCCCCGACTGGCCCCTCGCAGCTGTTGTTATGCATTATCTGTATTACCGTAGCACCTAGAAACTGGAGTCATGGCCCAGGACCTCACTGTGCTTGGCGCTGTACAGTACAGAACACAAAGACAGTCTGTGCCCCGGAGAGCTGACAGTTTAAGCTGTTAGGTTTTTCCGCAGCCATCCTGGCAAAAGAGAGTGTTGTGGAGGGATGTGAAGGAGGAGAGGGAGCTTTGTGGGTGTTTACAGAAAGCTCTGCCCCAGCGGGAGAGGAAAGTCCCCTGACCACCCCCTCCCAGGCCCCCCCATCCCTAACCTCCCCCTGGTATCCCACCCCCTATCCAACCCCCACTGCTCCCTGTCCCCTGACTGCCCCGACTGCTATCCAACTACCCCCCACCACCCCCTTACCATGGCGCTCAGAGCGGCAGGAGCTTGCAGCCATGCCACCACACTGCCCGGCAGGAGTGGTGGGCCAGAGCGCTGGCAGCGCAGCACGCTGAGTCTGCAGGAGAGGGGGGACAGCGGGGGAGGGGCCAGGGGCTAGCCTTCCCGGCCAGGAGCTCAGGGGCCGGGCAGGACAGTCCTGCAGGCCGATGTGGCCTGTGGGCTGTACTTTGCCCACCTCTGGCTAGGAGGTAATCTCTGCAGCAGCGCTCTGCCTGGATGTCAGCAGGGCTGGAGGGCATAACTGGGAAAAGCAGTGGCCCATCTTCTCGACCACTCTGTCCACTGTGGGCCACTGGCCCCCGACAGCTGGGCTGAGGGGCCCTCTGTTTATCCTGAGTCTGTAAAGTCCCTGCAGGTCTCCCCTCCAGGGCCTGCCTTAGCTCTGCATGTGAGACACCTCCCAGCCCTGGGTACTGAGGCTCCAGGAAAAGAAGCAAGGGCCTGGTTCTCCTCTCACGACCCATTCACACCTAATCCCATTGGTGTCACACCTGATTGACAGTGGGCCGAGTAAGGAGCACAGGACCATGCTGTCCACAGACACTCCTATCCTCCAAAGCATCAGTCTTTATAGCACTAGGTGCCCAAGAGGCAGTGTGGTCTAGTGGGTGAGGCACTGGGCTGGGTGTGAGGAGACCCAACTCTGCCACTGTGCTGCTGGATGCCCTTGGACAACCTGGGGGTTGCAATGCCATTCACTGCACTGGCCCGCCGCCCCCCTGTACCGACAGATGGCGTTGTGACTTGGCACACAGGGTGTCTGTTACTGTGCATGGAACACAGGGGAGTCCACCAAGAACTTGACCCCTGGCAGTACTGCCTCATATACTGTGTTGGTAAGAAAGCGGGGAGACTTCCCAGTTGAGAGAGACCCAGGATCCCTGCAGGAGGAGGGGGTGGGACGAGAGGGGACCAGAATTTACACCCCTCCCCAATATCTGAACTGGTGTCAGTGCTAGAGGGGCATTTTGAGCTGAGGTGCCTGGCACAGATTGGCAGGTTGGTGTGACTCACACACCCAGGGAGCATGTTTGCCTGGCAGGAGGGATGCTTACCATGTGTACTTGGCATGTAGGACGAATGGGTATCAGAGGTGTAAGGGTCTACCCTATCCATGCATGTCTGGATCCTGCAGGTCAGCACTCTGGCTGCCAGATTTAACTGGGCCATGGCCCATGTATGAGCAAATCCCTGTATACATCTGTAACTTTAGCTTCCTTGTGGCCAAGATGAAGTCTGCTTTGCAGGCAGCTCTGGCCAAGAGAAGGTGCGCGCAGAAATGCCGCAGGAGAAATCCCTTCCACCCCAGGGGAACCCCCCAGAGTGAACACACCCATCCACAGGAAAAGTACAATGGATATAACAAAGGGAGATATTTATTTACAGAGGGATGAGAGGAGAAAAACAACAAGGGGCAATATAGGGGGAGCAGTAAAACAGGGCTGCATCCAAGCCAAGGCCCCACAGGCCCAGCGGTAGCACAGTCTGGAGGAGCAGACACTGAGCAATGCATCTGCACACGGAGTTCAGGGGCCCTGAGCAAAATTCCAGTGCAGTGGTGAGTCTTGGGTGCTCCTGGTTGTCTTCGGCGCCAGTGAACTCTCCCCAGCAAACCCCTCCGATGCCCTCTTCTGCCGCTCTCTGCAAAGCCCCACAGAGCGACCACCTCCCCACTTAACTAGCCAGCAGCCTCCCTCCTTGTTCCCAATGCAGAGTCAGAAGCTCCAGTACTCACAGCCCCACGCAGCTCTGGGCAGCCGTGATACTGGGTCCAGCTCCGGCCTGTCCTTCTCGAGCGATTCCTCCCGGCACAGTGCTCCTCCTGGCTCCTGTCTTGGGGGTGTCCCCGCTCGGGGCCTTGTCCTTCCCAGGCTTCAGGAAGGCTCTCTGCTGCTTCCTTTCCGAGGGCCTGCGGGCTGCTACCCCTCTCTCCTCCCCACCTCCAGAGCCCCCCTCTGGAGTTTCCCCTCCTTTTTTCTTACTCTCCCCCTCCTCCCTAGGAAAAAGATTTAAAGGGACCATGCTCTCTAAACCCCAAAGGGATTACAAATCCTACCCTGGAAATCCCGATGCCTGCAGTGTCACCTACCTCCCTGCCTTGTCCCCAGTGTGTTGCCAGCGTGAATACTGTGGCAGAGGGGAGAGTAGTCCACTGGCAGTAGGAAGGGTGTCCTACTGGACAGCTATGAGACAAACGTGCCACATGGCTAACCAGTGTTGGTCTACAAGACAGTACTTCCTTGCTACATGTGGTGCAGACCCAAAGAGACTTGTAAAAAGCAGACCCAGGGAGGGGACTCTGCTCTGCTAAAAAGACTACAGAGACAAGGTGGGTGAGGTAATATCTTTTATTGGACCAACATCTGTTGGCAAGAGAAACAAGCTTTGGCGCTACAGAGAGCTCTTCTTCAGGTCTGGGAAAGGTACTCTGTACTAAATACAAGGTGGAACAGATGTTTTTGCATAAGTAGTTAACACATTCATCCACCTAGTCTCACACATATTCTAACGGACCATTCAAGTTGAAGTGGCCCGTTACCACCTCTGCAGTCATGGGACAAACAAAGGGGGGTTAGTGGGTTACAGATTGTTGTAATACACCATAAATCCAGTGTCTTTATTAAGATGGTGATTTTTGGTGTCTAGCAACGTTATGAATTTAAGTTCCCAGGCTCGTCTTTCGAAAGCATCGTGCTGGTTTCCTTTGAGGTCGAGAGGTCAGATACGGAGTGGTCATTTGGTGAAAAGTGTTAGCCCGCAGGTGATAAGGTGTTTTTATTTTTTATCATTTTACTGTGCAAGTTTATTCGAGAGTGTAGTGATGGTTTGGTTTCACCCACATAGTTTTTGCTGGGCACTTGTGAGATACACCGCTTGTGATAGACACGTGTAGGACCCATGGATCTTGAAAGGTGTGTTGTGTGGGGTGTTGGTCATTGAAGCAGTGGAGCTATGTCTGCAGGTTTTACATCTGTTGTTCTGGCAGTTCTGGTGCCACTTTGAGTCAGTGTGTCCTGGTCTGTGGGGAGCTTGCTTCTGATGATCAGTTTGGAGAGGACGGGGGGTTGTTTGAAGGCCAGAAGAAAGAGTTTAGGAAAGCTCTTTCAGGATGTGGGTGTCAAGATTTCTTTCCCCACTTTGAACTTTAGGGTACAGATGTGGGGACCTGCATGAACACTTCTAAGTTTAATTACTAGCTTAGATCTGGTAACACTAGTGTCTGGCACACCCCCTGTCCCCCTTCCCCACCCCCGACTTAGATTCAAAGCTACAGCAGAGGTAAAAATCCTTCCAGCAAAAAGAAACATTCACAAGTTGAGAAAACAAACATAAGACTACTCCGCCTTGCCTGGCTATTACTTACAATTTTGACACATGAAAGACTGATTCAGAAAGATTTGGAGAGCCTGGATGTACGTCTGGTCCCTCTTAGTCCCAAGAGCGAACAACGAACAAAACAAAAAGCACAAACAAAGACTTCCCTCCACCAAGATTTGAAAGTATCTTGTCCCCCTATTGGTCCTCTGATCTGGTGTTAGCCAGGTTTACTGAGCTTGTTAACCCTTTACAGGTAAAAGAGACATTAACCCTTAACCATCTGTTTATGACAGTGGTCCTCATCAAATATAGATTGTAACTGTTCGATGATGTCCGATCATATGGGTTCCAGTGTGGGGTTGTTCCTTGATGTGATCTGTTTCTCTAGTGGAGTGCCCTTGTTTGGTGAAGGCAGTTTTAAGTTTGTAGCCCAGACTTCATAGATTTCCACCATACCTTAATCTATTCTATAAGACCATGTTTTCAGTATATATACTTTGGTCCTGCTTTGAGCAGGAGATTGGACTAGATGACCTCCTGATGTCCCTTCTGTCACGGAGTGTGGGGGAGTCAGGGTGTTGCACCCCCCACTTCCTGCGATTCACCATGACTCGCAGCCAGCCAGTAAAACAGAAGGTTTATTAGATGAAGGAACATGGTCCCAAGCAGGGCTTGTAGGTACAACCAGGACCCTTCAGCCAGGTCCCTCTGGGGGGCAAGGATTTTAGACCTCAGACTTGGGGTTCCCTGCCTCTTTCCAGCCAGCCCAAAACTGAAACCAAAAACCCCTCCAGCAGGCTCTCTCTGCTTCCTTCTTCCCCTCTCTCTTTGTCCAGTTTCCCAGGCAAAGGTGTCGACTAGCCCCACCCCCCTTCCTGGCTCAGGTTACAGGCTCAGGTACCGACCCTCACCTAAAGTCATCCCCTGCTCTCCCATCTCCCATGCAAACAGTCCCAGTAAAACTAAAAGACATTCCCAGGTCAATCGACCCAGCTCCCTACTGCGTCACACCTTCCAACCCTGATATTCTATGATTCTATAATTGTAACGCCTTACATAGGATCAGTACATATATCTCACAATGATATCAATAACCAATGTGACACCAGCTTTCAGAGGAGACGTCTCATGACATTCTTGGGTGAATGAGAAAGTGCATACTGGCCTCAGGGTACACCTGTACCCCTCTGTACCTCCTTGTTGGTTGGCACTACCAGGTTCTCAGGTCACAATATGGAATGGGGCTGCTAGCTATACAGTGATACCTGGCATGTTCGCTGTCTGTGTGGAGGTGAAAAGGGACCAACATGGGCTTTGGCCTGATTTCTTGCACAGCACCTAGAGGCAGGAGATTTCAATCCTGGGTCCCATCTTCTGTTAGGGTGAATTCACTCTTTCAGTTCTGGCATTTTCTGATCTACCAGTCAAATGAATACTTAGGAAGATATGTGTGGGCCAAACCTGGCATGCACCCCTATTGATGGCAGCAGGAGATGGGCACCTGTCTTAGAGTCTGGCCCCGAAGAGCATTCAGGGTGTAATTCCAGGTGGGGTCAGGATTTCAGCAGCCCCCAGAGCAAACAGAAAGTGAGGAATCTCCCTGCCCCTTATTGTGGGGTGTGAATGTAAAAACATAAATATAAATGCTCCCTCACCCCCAATATCTGGCTGCTTCTAAAGTATTTAAATCCTGACCTGGAAGCAACAGGCAGTGATTAGCGTCAGCTGGGGTGATGGACAGGCGGCAGGCACTGCTGTGTCCAGTGCAAAACGCAGCGACTCTTCTGGGCCTTGATGGCCGCAGGCAGCTGCGCTGAGTCAACCGATGCGCCAAACAGCGAAGCCTCTGGATGAAGGCAGGAGAGGAGGGGGGCAGCACCCTCTCTGCCCAAATGGAGTTTAGGGGTTCTCTCCCCTTCCCCTGGTTTGCCAAACCTCAGTTTCCTGCCACGAGTGGCAAGAGGAGCTCACAACACAAAGGGAGCTGGGATTAGGGTGACCAGATAGCAAGTATGAAAAATCGGGGGTAATAAGTACCTATATAAGATAAGCCCCCAAAATTGGGAATGTCCCTATAAAATCAGGACATCTGGTCACCCTAGCTCGAACCCATCAAGCATAGCCATGGGCAAAACCAGGGTTCAGTTTGGGTTTCGATGGGAGTGAGGGGCCCCACTGATGGGGAACTGGCTGAAGTGGGGGAAAGGGGCTCTGCTGGGGGGCCTGGCCAGAGTGGAGGTGAGGGGTCCAGATGGGAGAATTAGCCTCAGTGGGGCTGAGGGCAGCTGGGGGGACTGGCTGCAGTGGGGATGAGGACCCAGCTTAGGGGACTGGCTAGAGTGGGGGTGTGGGACTCAGAAATCATATTCAACTATACTTAATAAAGAGGGATAAAATCACGGTGGAATGGATCAGAGGGGGCCAGGCTCAGGAGGGAGACAGAGGCTACTTCTGGGGGGATTCTGCACCAAAAATTTAAAAATTCTGTGCCAAAATTTTAAAAATTCTGCATATTTTATTTGTCAAAATGACACAATATAATCACGTCAGTTTCAATTATTTTGGTAATTTATTTCAAAATACCTGTTAAGAAGTATGTCAACAATACAGACAACAGCAAAAAAGGTTCCCCCAGGAGCAGAGAGTTAAAGAAACCCCTACAATGACCCAGTTCCAGTTGAGGGGTGCTGGAGGGAATTGGGTGGGGCCCCCCAGAGCTAAGACACCTGCACTCCTGTCATGGATTCACAGATCGTGCCCACTCATGGCCCCATGCGATCCGTGGGGGGGTGCCCCTTTCAGTGCGACAGCCCTTCTTGGGGGTCCACTCTCTCTTGGGGTCAGGCCCCTCCACCTCCTGGAGCCGCATCTCTCTGAGCCTTAGCACACCTGTCTCTCGCCGTGGGCCCCCTCGGGGAGTCCCCTCGCTCTGGACCCCCAGGGCCTCCACCCCCGAAGGGGATGATGCCACCCTGATCCCTAGACGGAAGCAACTCTCAGCCAGCGTAGAACAGGAGAGTTTATTGAGCGTTGAACACAGCCCAGGAATCTCTCAGGCCTCAGGCCTGGCCTTCCTCGGCCCATCACATCCCAGTCTCCCTGCATCCAGGTGGGCTCTGCCTGGTCCCCCTCTCCAGCCCAGAGCCCCACTGCTTCCCAGCTGGGCATCTGATATACCCAGCCCCAATCCCCGCCTCTGTTCATTGTCTTCTCTCCAGGTAAACAAGGTTGTAAACAGGGTGGCCTGGGCCTCCTCTCCTCTCAGCCCTCCTGTGGCTGGAACTGGCTGGTCAGGTCATTGTGATCCTCTCTTTGTAGCCCATTGTCCTCCCGCTGGACAGAATCAGCTGTGACTCCTGAGCTGCATCTCCGGGTCACCAGTCGCTGGAGTCTCCATCCTCCAGGCCATCGGCCGGGGTCCCAAGTTCCCTCTCCGATCCTCTGTAACAACAAACTCCCTCTCCCCTCACCTCGTTAAACCAGTAACACCCGGGGACACTGAGTCTCACTCCCTCCACATGCAAACCATTGGAACACATGGAAAAACCCAAGAAATTTCCCACTTTGTCACAACTCGCATCCCCCCAGAGCCAGGCCACGCTTCACCCCCTGGCCCAGACACCAGCACCCCCTCCCTGCAGAGCCCACACGCAGGGCACCCCCAGCCCAAAGACCAACACCCCTTCCCCAGAGCCCAGTTGCAGGGCAGCCCCTGGCACAGATATCAGCAACCCCAGAGCCTTTACTCCCTCCACCTTCTTTACTGTCCCACTGGGGGACATGAAGTGGTGCAGCCCTGCCCTTCCCCATCCTTTGCCAGAGCTGGCTGGGTCTGCAAGGCCCTCCCCGTCCCTGGGAGAATGAGGATCAAAGTGCTCCGCTCTGCAGAGTCCAGTGGCCCCTAGTGGCAGTCAGAAATTCTGCAGGGCAACAGGAAATTATGCAAAATTCTGCATTGCGTGGCGGTGCAGAATTCCCCCAAGGAGTAAGAGGCTGCGCATGAGCAGGAGCAGCAGGTGTGGAGGTGACATGGGAGTTGGTTGTGGGAGAAATGCAAGTTGGGTACACAGTTACTGGGAGGCTAAGGATGCTTAGTGAGAGAGTAGGGGGCTTCTCTCAAAGAGTTTTAAACTGGTTTGCTCTATTTTCCCTCTTAACCACAGGGGATATGTGAATTAGGGATTTTCACCCAATAGCAGTATTGCCAACCTCAAGAGGGAGGAGGGAGAAAACTTGTTCATCTTAGCCTCTAAGGATAGAACAAGAAGCAATGGGCTTAAACTGCAGCAAGGGAGGTTTAGGTTGGACGTTAGGAAAAAGTTCCTAACTGTCAGGGTGGTTAAACCCTGGAATAAACTGCCTAGGGAGGTCGTAGAATCTCCATGTCTGGAGATAATTAAGAGTAGGTTAGATAAATGTCTATCAGGGATGGTCTAGACAGTATTTGGTCCTCCCATGAGGGCAGGGGCCTGGACACGATGACCTCTCAAGGTCCCTTCCAGCCCTCCAATCTATGAATCTATGAATCTAAAAGTGATCAAGAATCATAGAAGATCAGGGTTGGAGGAGACCTCAGGAGGTCATCTAGTCCAACCCCCTGCTCAAAACAGGACCGACTCACATCCTCTAAAATCGTGTGATTGGCCCCACAATCAGTGAGATTTTTTTTAAAAAAATCATCATACTCTGTTTTTCAATGTGTCTTTTGCCTTCCGAACTCATTCGTGTGTGTGTGTGTGTGTGTGTGTGTGTGTGTGTGTGTGTGTAATAATGTCTGGTTGAAAAGTCAACCTTTACTGAACACCTGGCCGCTTGAATGGAGGCTGCAAGTAGGCAGGCATACTTCAGGAGAATTCGAAAGGAGAAGATGTAGAAGATGTTGTGTTTGGGCTAGTCTTCAGTAGCAAGAGATTCATTTCAATATAATAGTCGTGCTTCTGGTAATGGTATCTCCTTATGAGGATGGATAGCCCCTCAGAAGTATCCATTCCAAAATGGAGAGCTGCCATAGAGCAGTGGTTCCCCAACTTTAACAACCTATGAACCCCTTTCACTAAAATGTCATCTCACAAACCCCCTCCTAAAAATGAATATTTCCAGGGATTTTCTCCTTTACCTGAGTATAAATTAGAAAAGCAGTGATCTTGGAAATATAAAATTGGTTTTTAAGACATGCTGATTACACACTATGTATTATTAATTATTATTTACCATGACAGTATTTTTATTACATTATGAAAATGGCAACACTCTTCCAAGATCTCACTTTCGTCGCTTGTATCACTTTGAATAAACCTGTTATAATACAAGGCTCGTAGGTTTCATCAAGGAGTATCAGACTGAAACAGCATGAAGGGATTTAAGAAGCCAACTCAGAGTTCCTCCTACACAAGCATTCAGGTCTTGAGCAGTCCAGGCAATCAGCGCTCGTTACAACAAAGCTTAAACTTGTTCTTCATAATAATTTTAAGAACAACACTAGCTGCCTATTTAATTTAAAAAGCAGCAAAAACTATCTACCTCCCTTTGCATTTCTTATAAGGAATCTTGAAGTTTATCGATATGCTTGCTTTGAACTGCTTAGCTCTTGGAAGTCCAGGGGCTCCGGGCTGCCAGCCCTGGGGTCCCTAGGGACAGCTCTGTCTACCATTAGGGAATTTTTTCCCGAGAACCCCCTGTAACATTTCGCGAACCCCCAGGAGTTCACGAACCCCAGTTTGGGAACCACTGCCATAGAGGGAAGGCATCCATGCTGGTTGGAAAAAGGGGAGGATGTATGGGAAGTTCTTGTACACAGGTATAACCTAAGTACTCAGTGGAGAGCTCTGTCATGTAACAAAGTTACAATATGATAGAAAAACCTAATTCACACACACTTAAAAATAGACTGTACAAGGCCTGTAACATGGCAAATGAGCAATGAACAGTGGAGAAACACAAAGCATTCTCTCTGCAGCACGTTTTCCAATGATTTTTGAATAATGAGGTGAGCTGTAAAGATCTTGACACACAAGCAGGGGCGGCTCTAGACATTTCGCCGCCCCAAGCACGGCGTCATGCCGCGGGGGGCACTCTGCCACTCGCCGGTCCCGCGGCTCCGGTGGACCTCCCACAGGCGTGCCTGCAGAGGGTCCGCTGGTCCCGCGGCTCTGGTCCACCAGCGGACCCTCCGCAGGCGTGCTGCCGAAGGCACCCTGTCTGCCGCTCTCCCAGTGACCGGCAGAGCACCCCCCGCAGCATGCCATCCTAAGCACGCGCTTGGCGTGCTGGGGCCTGGAGCCGCCCCTGCACACAAGAAGCTCTTTACAACATCAAACCCCTTTGAGAGCTTTCCTTAGCTCAGTGCAGTAATTACATTCATAATCCCTAAATATGATTTTTTTTTTTAAAAATCAATTCAGTCACATTCAAAGCATTTCAAAAATATTTTAAACCATCTTCCGTTGTTGTCTAATTTTGATAACTACATACATATGTACATGATCCAGTAATTACAATGAATAATTTGGTTTTTAATTAATAATTGTCCAAATAACTAAAAATAAATAATTTTTTAGTTTAAATAGTCTTCTCTTTCGCAGCCTCACCATCCCCCTATCAGTTCAGTCCCCCCCATCGGTCCCCAACCCCTCAGTCCAGCTCCTGGAGCATCACCTCTGCTCCTTTTAGGTTTCCTTACGCCCCTTTCCCAGGCCTTGGGGGGATGTAGTGGGGTCCCCTCTCATCTCCCTTTTGCAGGCTGGGTAGTTAGGGATGGCTCCTTCTGTCCCTTCCCAGGCCAGGTGCTGGAGGAGCAAAGAGCAGAGGTCCTGCCCTGTCCATGTTTCTCACAGGTTGGGAGGAGGGAACGGAGCCAGTGCTGGATCTGCCAGCTTCCAGTATGACCAAACTTTGCAAGGGGGCTCCAGCTTCTTGCATCAGTGCCAGACAGGCTCCAGACCCCTGTGAAATCCCATCACTCACTATAAAATCACAAGCATTGGCAATACTGCAAAAAACAAGCTGCACTTTGCTGCATGATTGCTGGGGGGTGGAGGAGTCCCAGGGTTGTGGTGTCGTTTCCCCTCACTAAGTATCGCTGGTCTGTTACCCACCTCACTACTGGTTCCCTTCTGCCCTTCATCGCTCATAGGAGAAGATAGAGTACGTCTTCCTGATCATCTTTACCATTGAAGCCACACTCAAGATCATCGCCTATGGGTTTCTACTTCACACGGACGCCTACCTCCGAAATGGCTGGAACGTGCTGGACTTTGCCATTGTCTCTTTGGGGTAAAGGAGGGCTGGTTTGGCAGGGTGGGCAGAAGGTTTCTTAGAAAATGTCCTGTTTGTTCTTGGGGCGGGTTGTGAGACCACAGTAGGGACAGCATGACCAGGCCCGACATCTGGAGTTGGAGTTGAAGCCCACTGAAGCCGGTGGGAGCGTTTCTAGTGACTCCCCTTGAAGGAGGCTCACTTGCCTTTTCCCACACGGCACTCCTCTGCCTGAGACGACTCCCCTGAGCTCGCAGCATGCCCCCTCCACTTTACGTCCTCCTTCGAGACCTACAGGTTCTGCACGCGGACTGGCTTTAAATCAGAGCTGGGAGAATAACTGATCTTTCGATTCACTGGCCATGCCGAAAAATGGGAAAAAAGCCGTACCGAACCGTTTGGGCTCGGTCTGAGATGAGGTTATGGTTTAGCTGTGCTGGCAGGGGCCGTGGTGGGAACTTCCCTGGCCCGGCCTGTACAGGGTGAGATTGACTTTCCTTGCTTGGATTTTTTTTTTTTTTACTGTCTCCTTCACCCCTTTCCCTCCCCCTCCATGTTCCTTCTCTCGCCCCCCTCCTCCCCTTTCCTCTCTCTTCCCTGTCCCACTCCCTTCCTCACCCACTCTGGCAGGCTGGTCACGGTGGTTGTGGAGCAGATCAATGTGATGCAGGGCGCACCGCTGACGGGGAAGGGCGGCTTTGACGTCAAAGCCCTGCGAGCCTTCCGCGTGCTGAGACCCCTGCGCCTGGTGTCGGGAGTGCCAAGTGGGTGAAAGCTGCCCGGATGGCAGGTGGCTCGCTGGCGGGAGGCTAGGGTCACGGCAGCTGCAGTAGGCTTCCCCTTCGCACGGGTCTGTGGCCAGCCCCCAGCTGGGTCTCAGCGGAGTGCCAGCTGATCAGCAAAGTCTAGATTGGGGGTGGCCAACTTGAGCCTGAGAAGGAGCCAGAATTGACCAATGTACATTGCCAAAGAGCCACAGTAATATGTCAGCAGCTCCCAATCAGCTCCCCTCACCCCGCTCCCAGCGCCTCCCACCCTCCGACAGCCTCACCAATCAGCACTTCCCCCTCCCTCCCTCCCCGCACCTCCTGATCAGCTGTTTTGTGGCATGCAGGAGGCTCTGAGGGGGAGAGGAGGAGCAAGGACATGGCAGGCTCAGAGGAGGGGGCAGGAAAGGGTTGAGTGGGGGCAGGGCCTGTGGCAGAGCCAGGGGTTGAGCACTGAGCACTCCCCGGCAGATTGGAAAGTTGGCACCTGTAGCTCCAGCCCCAGAGTCGATGCCTATACAAGGAGCTGCATGTTAACTTCTGAAGAGCCGCATGTGGCTCCAGAGCACAGGTTGGCCACCCCTCATCTAGACAGTCCCCATGCTAGTGCCCCTCGCGGAGACATAACCCACCAGGACCCAGCATGCCCCAGTCCCACCATAGCCTGTTGTGAAAGGAGCTGGTGGAGGTCACCCCAGTCTCTAGGAGCCAGATGCCCCCTTCCTGAGACCATCTCCCAAGGAGATGAACTGCGGGGACTCAGCCTTCCCTGATCCTTCTGGTGCAGTGTGAGGGGGCCTGGAGCTTCTGCTACTTGTAATAAGATTGAGAGATTTCAGTCACCAGGGCTTTCCTTCTCGCACACACCCCCTCCTGGGACATGTAAGGACACATGCTGGGGAGGAAGAATGGCCTAGTGGTTAAGACACCGGTGAGAGCTGGGCCCAGGTCCCTCCCTCTCTTCCCTGCTATGTGCTGCGGTGGCGAAGCAGTTCAGTGTGTCTGAGAGACGTAGCCTGCTGCCAATCAGGAGGGGAGGGAGCGTGACCTGTTCCCCTTCTCTCTCTCGGCTGCAGGCCTGCAGGTGGTCCTGAACTCCATCATCAAGGCCATGGTGCCCCTGCTCCACATCGCCCTGCTGGTCCTCTTCATGATCATCATCTACGCCATCGTCGGGCAGGAGCTGTTCAAGGGAAAGATGCACAAGACCTGCTACTACATCGGGACAGGTCTGGAACGTGGGCGACCCTCCCACCAGCTGGGGGGCAGAGTGCAGAAAGGGGAACGTGGCATTGCTGCTGTGGGGTGTGTCTGTGGAGTAAATCCATCGGTGACATAAAGAAGACCAGCCCTGAGTGTCATCACTGGCTCTGCCAGCACAGGAGCAGGGCATGGCTATATGGCGTGGCTGAGAGGTGTATGGCATGGCTGGGAGGTGTATGGCATATCTGGGGGCATTATATGGCTATATGGCATGACTGGGAGGTGTATGGCATGGTTGGGGGCATTATAAGGCTGTATGGCATGGTGGGGAGCTGTATGGCATATCTGGCGGCATTATATGGCTATATGGCATGACAAGGAGATGTATGTCATGGCTGGGGATGTTATATGGCTATATAGCATGGCTGGGAGATGTATTGCATGGCTGAGGTGTTATAAGGCCATATGGCGTGGCTGAGAGGTATATGGCATATCTGGGGGCACTATATGGCTATATAGTGTGGCTGGGAGGTGTATGGTATGGTTGGGGGCATTATAAGGCTATATGGCATGGTGGGGAACTGTATGGCATATCTGGGGGTGTTATATGACTTTTTGGCATGTCTGAGGGTATTACAAGGCTATATGGCCTGACAAGGAGGTGTATGGCATGGCTGCGGATGTTATATGGCTATATGGCATGGCTGGGAGATGTATGGCATGGCTTGGGGTGTTATAAGGCTATACGGCGTGGCTGGGAGGGTTATGGCATGGCTGGGGGCCTTATAGGGCTATATGGTATGGCTAGGAGGTATATTGCACTGCACCAGAGCCCTCCTCTGGTTGGGGCCAGGGTCTGAGGCACATGCAGCAGCAGGAGGGTAACTGTCCTTCTCCTCTGCTCAGCCTGACTTCTGTGCTTTCGTTTCACCCTCAGATGTCATTGCCACAGGGGAAATGGAGAAGCCATCTCCATGTGCCAGCACCGGCCACGGGCATCACTGCACCATGAACGGCACTGAGTGCAGGAGCGGGTGGCCAGGGCCCAACAATGGCATTACCCACTTTGATAATTTTGGCTTTGCCATGCTGACCGTGTACCAGTGCATCACCATGGAGGGATGGACGGAAGTCCTCTATTGGGTAGGTGCAGGCCTCAGGCCTGAGCCTGCTGGCTGTGAGAGAGGAGACGCTGGCACACTCTTTGAACAAGAACATGGCACTAAATGGATTGGGCTTCCCAAAGGGTGGGAATCCCTCTGGGGCAGCGAGCTCCACAGACTCTGCAGCTACTGGATGATGTATCCACGGAGCGATGAGCTCCCAGGGAGAAGGTGACACCCGCCAGTGCAGCAGAGTGTTTGAACCCTGCCTACCCAAGAAAGTCCCTGTCCAAGTGCCGCTGAGATTCTCAAATGAACCCCATCCTTGCCTTAAAAGACAGGAGCCTAGTAGGAGCGAGTCCTGGGATGGCTCCACAGTTCTGGAGCTCAGGTAAAAGTGACCATAAACTTGCCCTCCAAACCACAGAGAACGGTAGGGGAGGAAGGATGGCGTGATGGCTCAGGAACAGGCTGGGAATTGCAGAGCTGAGTTCCAGTCCCGCCTCTGCCTCTGGAGAGCACTTGGTGTGTTGCCCTTCTGGGCATCCTTTGTTCTCAGGAGGAGAAGCAGCCTGAGACACAGGGTGCTGGGCCAGCATCTGATGTTGTATCTAGTGGCTTTTAATACCACCATCTAGCTCTTATACAGTGCTTTTCACCAGTAGATCTTAAAGCATTTCACCATCATTAACTCGCCCCCCCAGGGAGGCAGGCAGGACAGTGCTATTATCCCCATTGCACAGATGGGGAGCTGAGGCCCAGAGGCTAAGTGACTTGCCCAAGGTCACGTGAGGAGCCTGTGGCAGAGTAGGGAACTGGGTTTTCAAAGCCTTAAACCAGTGCCCTAACCACTGGGTTCCTGGGAGGAAGGCTGATCAATGAGTAGGGACAAGTCTGAAACCTGGGAGAACCCGGGTCAATTCCCTGCTCTGCCACAGACTTTCACTGTGACCTCGGGCAAGTCTCTTAGTCGTTCTGTGTCTCAGTTCCCCATGCGTAAAGACTGTGAGGTGCTCAGCTACTCCAGTAATGGGCTTACCTGAGCCAGGTGGATTTGGTTCTCCCCCTGGATCTTCATCTGCCTCTGTCCTGCTCAGGTGAACGACGCCATCGGGAACGAGTGGCCTTGGATCTATTTCGTCAGCCTCATTCTGCTGGGCTCTTTCTTCGTTCTCAACCTGGTGCTGGGCGTGCTCAGCGGGTAAGGTGTGTGGGCTGCACGGTGCCGCCCTCCTTTCTCTCTGTCCCCTTATTGAGTTTGGGGATATGAACAGAAAGCCTGAAGGGAAGGTTTAACTTTTTTTCTTCTCTTTTCTTCTTCCCTTCTTCCTTGGTACCTTGGCTACCAAGGCTATCAAGCCTTGTCTTCCCTTTTCTCTTGGAGCACTCTTTGGATGACTCAGGAATGTGGAGCAGGGGTGCTCTCAGCCCTTAATTGAAGGGGCAGGATGGCAGAATTCTTAACATAAAGAGCTTTTCTCCCCAGCCTTAACAAAACCAGACAATGAACACATTGTAATTATTCGGTTGTATTGTGGTAGCACCTAGTAGCCCCCATCCTGGCCCAGAACAAAAAGACAGTCCCTGCCCCAACGCCAGTTTTAAATAGTCCCTGTAAAATTCCCTTCCCTTCTCAGTTAACCAGGTGTCACTTCCTTGGTCCCTGCAGTGTCACAATCTTACTAGTCCTCAAGTCTTTCAGTGTGGTCAAGACATGAATTAAAGCAAACAGGTAAAATACCACTGAAAACAAACCCACCTGTCCTTTCCAGGCCTGCTTTATCCCTCAGAAAGGAGCAAAAAAAGGCCAAGCCCGATGTTTCCCCCCCTTGATGGGTCACCTTTACTCTGGAGAGCATGGGAAAATGGGCACAGCTTGTAATCTCTCTGCACCCTCCAGCTGTGTGAGCTTCCCTTTAGCTCTGACACTCCGTTATGGTTTCCTCAAGGCTTTCCAGGATCGGATACTCCTGTGTGCCTCAACAGCAGCAGTGGGGCAGCCGTTAGTGCTCCTAATGTTAGCTTGCCCTCTTTACAATCTAGCTGTAGTAGTTGGTTCTGTGGTTTCCTGTGGCAAGGAGTTCCCCAGGATGATAACAAAATGAGGGATAGGGAAGCATTTCCTGTTATTAGGTCTGTATTCCTCCTCCTCCCCTCCCCCCCACCAATTTTGTATTCTATAACAAAGGTAAAAGGCAGGACTGATCCATTCTCAGTCTTCAGTTGAGTTAAAGGAGTAATTCCACTAGCTGGCAGCAGTAGTAGGCTCTTATCCTCTCTGGGGCCTACCCACTAGAATGGGACGTGGCACACACTTGATGAGTGTGTCCCATGAGCAAGGTCTGGATTGAAGCTGCCCGCAGAGCCCCCTCTCCATTGGCCTTATGCCATCCGTCTGGATTTGTTCCAGGGAGTTCACCAAGGAGCGTGAGAAGGCCAAGTCACGGGGCACGTTCCAGAAACTGCGGGAGAAGCAGCAGCTGGAGGAGGATCTGAAGGGCTACATGGACTGGATCACCCATGCCGAAGTCATGGATAGCCACCGGGCCAGGGGAGAAGGTACCATCCTCCCCTGGGCAAAGCCAGGCAGGACGTGCCCAGGCCTGGCTTCCCTCTCACTTCTGGAGAATGGTTAAATCCTCCAGCGGGGGGAGGGGAGGTGTCTGTGGGATGAGTGGGTGGGGGGAGGCGGGGGAAAGGTGTGCACTTGCTCCTAGTTTACTCATTAAGGGAGGCTGCCCCTCTCTTGACATTAACCAGGTTCAAGGATTAGAAGCTGCTTCAGACCCACCAGAGGTGAAGAGTTTTTGGAGAGGAAAGACAGTCTTATGGCATAGGACAGGCCAAGGTCTTGGGAAGCCTGCAGTCTGTTCCTGGCTCTGCCACTGAGTTACTGGGTGACCTCGGGAACGTCACTTCACCAATCCGTGCATCAGTTTCCCCAAGCGTAGCAGGATGTACTAACACTTGCCCATTTGGGGCTGAAATTAGGCATGTTTGCTAAGGGCTTTGAGAACCTTAAGTGGAAGTTGCTCTAGAACAGATTTATTGACCCCCTTCCCTATTGCCTCCCTGGGATGCTGTTATCTGCTTGGATATAATCCCTTGGCTCTTTGTTTACTCTGTGGGGCATTTTACACAGCTGTGGAGCTCTATGTAATGATCACAATTCTGAACTCCATCGCTGGTCCCCTGTTCTCTGTTGCCACCGGTTACACTCCTGTGGTGTCTAGTATCGCTCCGTTTCTTCGCACATTACGATGCCAAAACCCCCCTCCTTCCCAAACTTGTTCTACTGAGCGCAGACATGTCTCTTGGGGAGGTTAGTCTCTCTTAGGGAGTTATTAGATGGGAACCCGTCCTTTGCAGATGTGCTTCTCAGGGTGTACCTACACTGCAATCACTTTCATCTAGCCAGCTCGGTCACCGGAGCGGGTAAAGCCGCAATAGCCCCGTGAGTAATTATGCACTGATTTCACCGCTCCAGTATCGGAGCGTCATAACATTTCTTCCCAGATCTGGACCTTAGCGTCCAAAAGATGGGTGTTAGCATGAAAAGCTCCAAGCTTAGGTACCAGCTTGGACCTGGTATTGCTGCCACCAGCTAGGAATTATACAGTGCCTAGCTCACTGTGGTCTCCCCAAAACCTTCCCTGGGGGACCCTCAGATTCAGATGCCTTGAATCTTACAACAAAGGGAAATAACCCCCTCCCCTTGTTTCCTGGTTACTTCCTCCCAGGCTCCCCTCCCTTGACGACCCTAGGAGATTCCCTGCTTCCAGTCCTGGAAACACAAGTACCGAGAAATCTAATCTCTCTTCCCCCTTACCCAGAGGGTATGCAAAGTCAGGCTTAGTAAATCTAACACAAAGAGATTTTCCCCCTGACTTCTTCCTCCCACCAATTCCCTGGTGAGCTGCAGACTCAATTCCCTGGAGTCCCCACTAAAGAAAAACTCCAACAGGTCTTAAAAAGAAAGCTTTATATAAAAAAGAAAGAAAAAGACATTAAAAATAGTCTCTGTAATAAGGTGACAATATACAGGGTCAATTGCTTAAAGGAAAAAAAAATGAATAAACAGCCTCATTCCAAAAGAATACAATTTAACACATTCCAGCAACTACACACATGTAAATACAAAAGAAAACAATGTAAACCTATTGTCTTACTATCCTTGTACTTACAACTTGGAAACAGAAGATTAGAAAGCCTGGAGATTCCTGTGGTCACTCTCAGAGCCAAAAAAAAAAAAAAAAGACCAAGAACAAAGGACTCACACTCAAAACTTCCCTCCACCCAGATTTGAAAAAGTCTTGTTTCGTGATTGGTCCTCTGGTCAGGTGTTTGGTTCCCTGTGTTAACCCTTTACAGGTAAAAGAACATTAACCCTTAGCTATCTGTTTATGACGCGGAGCTAGCGAGATTAAAGTTCGCTCGGGTGCGTCTGCACAAGCTGCGATCACACCTCCGATTGCAGTGTGGACATTCCTTTAGAGTTCCCCTTCCAGATGTGCTTCTGGGAGGCTCCCCTGTGGGAATCCATTGCCGATGTCCCCATGTGTCTCTTGAGGGGTTCCCCAGCTCACTGAAGATCTCTCTCTTTCATAGGGATGCTGCCATCAGAGGAAGGGGGTTCAGAGACAGAGAGCCTGTATGAAATTGAGGGCATGAACAAATGGATTCTCTTCTTGTGAGTATACACACACACACACACACACACACACACTCTCTGTCTCACTCTCTCTCTTACCTGACCCTGATTCTCCTGCTCTTGGAATCAATCCTGTTGTAAGAGCCCCTATTGGAAGAGTGGGTGTTTTTGTTAGGGGGGATACACCATGTTCACTGCAGCCCACACAAAGGTGGATTGTGTTATGTCCGGCTCTGGAAAAAGGCTAGTTCAGGTGTTATCCCACCTCTTCCTTTGGGGGACCATGCATCAAGCTCCTCTCCCCTATCCCTCCTCCCACCCAGCACACCCCAGGGCTCCGGGAGCTGCGTGAGTGGTGTCAGGAAATCCAAGGTCATTCCGACCAATGAACAGGTGATGCCAGCGCACTCTTTAAGAGGCAGTGTCCTCTCCAGAGCATGCACAGGACCGGCCACCATGCGGAAGGGAAGGCATCTCATGGATACTATGCTGGGCGAGCAGCCAGGACACCTGGGTTCTATTCCTTGGGCAAGTGCCTTAGTTTCACCATCTGTAAAATGGGGATAAATGAAGCACACTTCCCCAGGGCTTTGAGACAATTTGTTCATTAACGCACCAGCGTCTCCTCTTTTACCCTGATGCATCCCCATTTGGCGTGGTGATTGAGTGAGGACTTTGACCCCATCCTGGTAATTGTTTGGGATGGAGGAAAGGTGGTATAGAGGGGCAAAGCGGTATCCCTGCCTGCAGAACCCCTCTCTATGCATTTGTGTGGGTCCCTAGGAGCTGGTGGGCAGGGCACTTTGCAATGACTCTGCCCTCTGGGGCTGGGTGCTGCGTGGGCAGGGAGCCCCGAAGTCACCCTTCTTGGGCCATCTCTCTAGCCGGCAGTGGAGGCGATGGAACCGCCTGTGCCGCAGGAAGTGCCGCGAGGTGGTGAAGTCCAAGTTTTTCTATTGGCTGGTGATCCTGCTCATCTCGCTGAACACCCTGTCAATCGCTTCCGAGCATCACTGGCAGCCCGAGTGGCTGACCCGTGTGCAAGGTGAGCAGGGCGGCCCAGGGCTGGGGAGCCGCTGCCGGTTCAGTGCATCCATGGGCATGCATGCGCACGTGCCTGCCCAGACGTGAACACCCACATAGACACCCACACACCAATGCACACACGTGCATGTGCCTGTGCACCCCACACACGCAAAAGTGCACGTGTACCCCCTTGCCTGCATACAAATGTAGTTTCCTCTCGGTCTTGTGCTTTCCCTCCTGTGCACAGACCCACCTCTTGCTGGGGTGGGGAAGGGAACATTCTGCTGCCGCTGCTCAGGGCTAGGAGCTGGCCAGGTAAGTGTGAGTCAGCCTCCTCTTCCTCCCTGCCGCGCTGCCCCAGGATCATAGGCTGGGGGAGAGGGCGGCAGCAGGGGGCGTAGTGAGAGGGCGGAGGAGGATGTGGTCTCACAAGCAGCCGCTAGTGGCCAGTGGGGGATCTGCCGCCTGGGTCCAGAGCGCTGACCGGCTGGGTTCACTGCTTGCAGATAGCGCCAACCGGGTGCTGCTGGCGCTCTTTGCGGCCGAGATGCTGCTGAAGATGTACGCGCTGGGCCTGCGCCAGTACTTCATGTCTCTCTTCAACCGCTTCGACTGCTTCGTGGTGTGCGTCGGCATCCTGGAGATTATCCTGGTGGAGATCAACGTCATGTCGCCCTTGGGCATCTCCGTCCTGCGGTGCATTCGCCTGCTGAGGATCTTCAAGATAACCAGGTGAGGGCATCTCTCCCCAGGGCCTGGGGTCAGGCAGTACAGGCAGGGGGGCTTGCACTGGAAAGCAGGGCTGTCCTTACCCCTTCTGAGGCCTCAGGCATCACCACAACTATGAGCTGCCAGAGGCTGAAGAAGGGGAACTGGTGATTTCTCTGGCCTCTGTGTGGCCAGGGTCAGGATATCTAGTGTCTGTTTAGAGCTCCGGGAGGGGAGTGAGGTCTACAGGTTACAGCAACGGCCTAGGAGTCAGGACTCCTGGGTTTTACCCCAGCCACAGGAGGGGGGTGGGGTCTAGTGGTTAGAGCAGGGGGCGGGGAGCCAGGACTCCTGGGTTCTCTCCCCGGCTCTGGGAGGGGAGTGAGGTCTAATGGGTCAGAGCAGGGGGCAGGGAGTCAGGACTCCTGGGTTCTCTCCCAGGCTCTGGGAGGGGAGTGGGGTCTAGTGGGTCAGAGAGGGGAGGTGGGGGGCTCGGACATAGAACTCCGGGGCTCTAATCTGACACTGACTCACCCCATCAGCCTCCAGCTGATCAGGCTGTCCTGTGAGTGGTGAGGCAAACCACACTCTGAGTAGTTACCTGCGGCCCTGCTGGAAGGAGGGCATGGAGAGTGCAGGGTCTGAGCCCTCCTGCCATGAGACAAAACAACAGCTCAGCCTGTCCTTTGGGACCCAGAGAAGCTTCTCACAGCTACCCGGAGCAGGATCCTGAGCCCGCTCTGGCAGAGGGGTCCCGGAGACACAACAGAGAATGCCACAGGATTCATGAACCTCACTTGCCTAGGTCGGGATATTTGGTGGCAATAATGAAAATGGGGAGAAGCTGGGCATGGGGTTCACCTGGCCCCCCAGATCTGCCCTCATCACCATAACATCAGAGCAACGGATTCCTTCTCATGCCCCCTGTGCGGCAGGGCAGCATCCTTATTCCTGTTTCATACATGGGGAACGGAGGCACGGAGGGGCTAAGTGCCAGGCCCATGGTCGCACAAGACATCTGTGGCAAAGCTAGGAACTGAGTACTAGGATGTGTTTCCTAGTGGAGAGTGCACTTGAATGGGAATCAGGAGACCTGGCTTCTACTCCCAGCTCTGCCACTGGCCTACTGGGGGACCTGGGGCAAGTTATGTCCCTGCCCAGTGCCTCAGTTTCCCCACCTGTGAGATGGGAACAAGGAACTTGGCATCCTTTGTGAAGTACTTTGAGATCTACTGATAAAAAGCACAACAGAAGAGCGAGGCATTATTCTTATCATCTTCTGTCTAACACCTGGTCCCAGGACCACACAGGAGACATTTGGCCAAGCGGAGATGAGATGATGGGGTGTCCCCCTCGAATGAGCAGGGCATTCCCCTCATCCCCCTGCCCCCCGTTTCTGCTTGTGCCCCAGCAGTGCCCCTTGGTGTAAGCAGCCTGTGTGTCTCTCCTCACCCTAGGTACTGGACCTCTCTGAGCAACCTGGTGGCATCCCTGCTAAACTCGGTCCGCTCCATCGCCTCCCTGCTCCTCCTCCTCTTCCTCTTCATCATCATCTTCTCCCTGCTGGGGATGCAGCTCTTCGGCGGGAAGTATGACTTTGAAGACATGGAGGTGCGGCGCAGCACCTTCGATAACTTCCCCCAGGCACTCATCAGTGTCTTCCAGGTATGGGGCATGGGGTGCAGCGGGCATCAATCCTGCTGATCTAACGCATAGAGGAGGGGCTGGAGTCAGGATACCTGGGTTCTTTTTTGGGCTCTGGGGGCAGTGTGACTTAGTGGTTAGAGCAGGGAACAAGGAGTCAGGACTCCTGGGTTCTGTCTTTCTGGTCCAGTGGAATGGTTCTACCTGACCTGTTCTTTCACTCACCCTGTCTTGCAGATCCTTACTGGAGAAGACTGGAATTCAATCATGTACAATGGGATCATGGCTTATGGAGGACCCTCATTCCCCGGCGTGCTGGTCTGCATTTACTTCATCATCCTCTTTGTCTGTGGGAACTGTATCCTCATTCGAGCCAGTTGGGGAGTAACAGCTGGGTGTTTTCTTGCCTTGTCCGCCACAGTCATGCCTAGGTTCAAGTATACATCAGGGAAAAGCTATGGAGCTGGGTATGGTGTGTTCACACATCATAGTACCAGGAGTGAGGGAAATGGTGAAACAGGAGTGGGGGTTAAAAGGGATGAAAATATCAGTCGGGTAGCGCTCTTGGTCTCATGGCTTCGGATCACACTACTGACACCAATGGAGGTTCGCTGGTGACGGCCAAGAGGCAGCTGTCATGGGTACACAAAGGGCTCGTTGCTGAGCCTGGGGTTCTCCCCATCTGCCTATGTACATTGCTTAGTGTCATCACACAGACTCTCGCTAAGCCCTGGCCATGGAAGGGACTGATTCCTTACATATAGGCATGCTCCCTAAGCTCCTTAGCCCCACCCCCTTTCAGATATCCTGCTCAATGTCTTCCTGGCCATCGCTGTGGACAATCTGGCTGAGGCCGAGAGCCTGACGTCGGCCCAGAAAGCCAAAGCCGAGGAGAAGAAGCGGAGGAAAATGTCCAGGTCAGTGCTGCTCTCTGCTGCTTAAAAGCAGGAACCTCCAAGGGCCCAGGGCTTGCAAATCAGTGTGAACTGCTGATCTTGGGCATCATCTCAGCAACATTCATTGCCATCTGTGCCGTGGCCTCACTCCCCACCTCTCCTTTTCGGTTCCCCATCCAGAAGTTACCCGGAGAAATCCGAGGAGGAAAAGCTCCTGCTGGCCAAGAAGCTGGAGCAGAAAGCCAAGGCCGAAGGAATCCCTACCACTGCCAAGGTCAGTGCCGCAACCCCTCTGAGCTCATCTGGCCAAATGTCTAGGGGAACTTTCCCCAGCAGTTGAGGAGTACGGTACCGAGCAGTAATGTCTTCCCATTATTTGTCCTGTCGTGCATGAAAGGTGGATGGCCATGGGGGGAGAGAGGGAGGGAGATTTCCCCAGGGCCCACGGAATGACTGGGGACAAAATCCTGAGCTTCAGCAGATGCATCTCCAGAGACTTGTAGCAAGACGTCAATTCTGTACACCCTCCAGGCCCGGATCATTCCTCTGACGAGCGAGCCTGCTTTCCCTGCCCCCTCCCGAAACATGTGCGGGGGGACGGGGAGTGGAACTCAGTGGGTACGGGCCCAGAATCAAAGGTCCTGTACCAAAGGACTGTCTTGGTGGAGTTTCCACTCAAGATCTTTCTCCACACACGTGTTCACAGACACACACGTAGGGCCGTCAGAGGCCCTTGTCCAACTGGCCAGTGATCCTGGCTCCCCTGTCTCGTGTTGTTTATTATGAATTATTTCTTTTGTGGTAGCGCCTAGGAGCAGTGGTGGATTAGTCACTGGGCCCGGGGCCCTAGACAACTCGGGGCCCCCCCAGAAAAAATCTGCTGGTGGCAGCGAAAGCCTGGAGCTGTGGCCGCCGGGGGGGTGGGGCTGGAAAGCCCCCACGTACTGGCCCTGTTCCATGGGAGAAGTGCTGGGTGGGGGAATCCCCTCTCCCTCTCCTCCCCCCACAGCAGCCAGACCCTGGTTCCACACAGAGCTTCTTTGGTCTTGGGGCCACAGTGGGGGGGGTTGGGGGGTGGAGAAAGGAGCAAAAGGGGTTGTGGGGCTGCATTAGGGGGGCGGAATGGGGAGGACCCTGGGTGGAACGGGGTGGGCCCCAGGGGAAGGGGCAGAAAGGGGTGCGTCTGTGGGTGGGGCCACAGGCAGAAGGGGTGGGGAAGGCCCCCCACTTGCTCTAGCCCAAGGCCCCAGGGAACCTTAATCCGCCTCTGCCTAGGAGCCTCCGTCGTGGGTCAGAGCCCCATTGTGCCAGGCACTGTACAAACACAGAACAAACAGATGGCTCCTGCCCCAATAGGAGATCGGGGGGGAGCTCTCTCTGCCCCTCGCTGTGCAGCATTGTCCTGCTGGCCTAGAGAAGGCTGGCACATAGAGCCCTGGCAGTGCCACGGGTGGCGACTCCGGGATGCTCAGCTAGTCGCCTCTCTTTCTCCTTCTCAGTTAAAAGTGGACGAGTTTGAATCAAACGTAAATGAGATCAAAGACCCCTACCCTTCTGCTGACTTCCCAGGTAAGGCTCTGGCTTGATCCTTGCCTCCAGCCGGAGAGACTGAGGGAGCGAGGGAAAGGGTTGGGGTGGCTTGCAGAGAGAAATCCCATTGGAGGGCTATGGTCCCAAGAGTGCAGCTCAGCTAGAGGCTTATTATGATGCAAAAAGCCACATGGTTTGTTTCCGGCAGACGCAGAGCTGGAATAAACTCTGTGCTGTTCTCTGCAGCACTTGGTCTGTGTATGAGGGTGGGGGCGTGATCAGGGAGTTCTAGCGCTCTCTGGGGAGGATACCAGTCTCTGCACATGCCTCTTCCATTGCTTGTGGGGTGTTACTTGCTTTACTGAGGGGTGAGTCCCGCTGCCCGCTAGGGAGTGCACTAGGAGACATAAGATGGGGGACCCCCCCCACACACACTAAGAGCAATGGGAGCTGAGTTTGGCCAGGAGGATTTGAAGTCAGGACCTTGGGGGATACCCCAGGGTTTTGTCCTATGGGTCTCTAATGGCAAGCAGCATCTTGCTCCACAGCGGGAGTGTGAGTACACCCAGCGGCTGCAGGGTGCGAGGGGAGCCACAGCCCTTCATCTAACTGTGGTGGCCACACTCTCTCTGCCTGGCATAAAAGGAAACATGGCCAGATGTCAGGTTCCTGATCCCTGCATGGAGGGTCAGAGCTGTTCTGCTGACTCACCCTGCAGCTGGACCATGGGGGTCTCATCATCCCCAACTCCGGATGGTTAAGGAAACAATCCCTCATTGGCTTCCCAGGATGGAGAGGGGCCAAGTAAACCTTCCCTACCTCTAAGTTTCAGGTTCTGCTAGTTTTTTTTTCTTTTGGCTGCTGCTAAGTGAATGACCCCAACATGCGAACTCAAAGTTTCCCTCCCTCTGGCTGCTCCACAGGTGATGATGAGGAAGATGAGCCCGAAATCCCCCTGAGCCCTCGGCCACGCCCCCTGGCAGAGCTGCAGCTCAAGGAGAAAGCAGTGCCCATGCCCGAAGCCAGCGCCTTCTTCATCTTCAGCCCAACCAACAGGTAGGTGCTGCTTCTCCTCCCATCTGTCAGAAACCCAGCAGTGATCAGAGAGGATAGAACCTGGGACCTCCCGACTGAGCTACAAAGTAACACCTTTAGCTGTAATGGGCATTTACAGCCTCTGGAGCCAGCTGTGCCCACAGCAGAAGCATGCCAGGTACACAGAATGAGGGGTGCCACTCCCAAGACTCAGGCAGGGATCTCTCCAGCTGCACCACTCCCCAAGCTCTAACGTGGGCTGTCACTCAGCCCCTTGGAGCTGACAATGCTTTGACTGCCTGCCTCCCCTCTCTCCCTTCCCCAGGATCCGAGTGCTGTGCCACCGAATTGTCAATGCCACCTGGTTCACCAACTTCATCCTGCTCTTCATCCTGCTCAGCAGCGTCTCCCTGGCAGCTGAGGATCCCATCCGGCCTGAGTCCTTCAGGAACCAGGTGCCCAGGTTGGGCTGTTGGGGAAAGCAGTTTGAGCCACCAGAAACGTGCAGCTTCAGGGGAGCTGCTTGCCAGGCTATTGCCTCGTGCCCAAGGAGAGTTTGGAATAGCGGCCTGGGAATCAGGACAGCTGGGTTCTCTTCCTGGCTCTTAGAGGGAAGGGCTGTCTAGTGGTTAGATCAGGGGATTTGGAGACAGAACCCCTGGGTTCTATTCCTGGCTATAGCAGGGAAAAGGGGGATCTCATGGTTAGAGGAGGAAATTCTGACTCCAGACTCCTGGGTTTTGTGCTTGGCTCTGCAAGGAGAGTTGGGTAGTTCTAGAACAATGGTTCAGCATGCTTGTGTCCAAGGAGAGTTTAGTGCAGGGGATGAGGAATCAGGAGTCCTGGGTTCTTTTCCTGGCTCTGGAAGGAAAGCCTGTTCCAGGGCTACAGCAGGGGATTCTGGGTTCTCATTCCAGCCCTGGCACTAACTTTACTTTGTGGCCTTGGGCACGTCACTTCCTCTCTGTGCCTCATCATTCCAGTCTGTAGCAGAGGGATAATAAAGCTGCCCTGTGAGGTTAAATTATAGACTCATAGGTCAGAAGGGACCAATCTGATCATCTAGTCTGACCTCCTGCACAAGGCAGGCCACAGAACCCCACCCATCCAATTTTATAACAACCCCTATCCCAGGACCGAGTTATTGAAATCCTCAAAAATGGTTTGAAGACCTCAAGCTGCAGAGACACCACCAGCAAGCGACCCGTGCCCCACGCTGCAGGGGAAGGCGAAAAACCTCCAGGGCACCTGCCAATCCGCCCTGGAGGAAAATTCCTTCCCTACCCCAAATATGGCGATCAGCTAAACCCTGAGCATGTGGGCAAGAGTCACCAGCTAGCACCCAAGAAGGAATTCTCCGCAGCAACTCAGTACCCATCGCAAATTCATTCCCTGCTGGGAGTTGCTCGGCCCCTGTCATGCAGGGAACGGTAGGGATGCCCGCAGAGCAGTCCATTGCCCTGTGAAGCACTCGGAGACCCCACGAGTGTGGATGGAGTTATTCATCAGAACTCCATGGCTGGAGGTGGGCCACTGGGCAGGGTGCAGAGGTGACACCGAGCATTCGCGCTCTCAGGTGCTCAGCTGGCTGGTTCTTGCTCACGTGCTCAGGGTCCAACCAATCACCATATTTGGGGTCAGGAAGGAGTTTTCCCCCAGGTCACACCGGCTGGCATCTTGGGGCTGGGTGGTTTTGCCTTCCTCTGGGGCACAGATCACTTACAAGGACCAGCTGGGTATGTCTCAGTAAAACAAATCCCTGCCATTGCAGGGGCCTGAGCCATTGGTGGGCCCCTCGATCACTGGACTGCTGGCTCAGGTTTCCATGGAAACCTCAGCAGCATGGGGCACACAGCTGAGGTAAAATGGGACTGCTCTAAAAAACTGGAATCAGGACTCCTGGCCTCTGCCCCTAGCACTGCCATGAACTGCCTGTGTGATCACTGGTAAGTCACTTAACATCACCCTGTGCCTCAGTTTCCCCACCTTTAAATTGTCTTGGATTGTAATACTTTGGATGTACAGAGCCTTTCATCTGAGGACCCCAAGCACTGTCACTAACCTTGTTTTACACATAGGGAAACTGAGGCCCAGAGAGGGGAAATTACTTGCCCAAGGTCACCCAGCTAGATGCTTACAGAGCTGGGAAAAGAACCCAGGAATCCTGACACCTTAGGCCATGTCCTTTCCCAGAGCCAGGAATTGAACCCAGGAGTCCTGACCCTAAATCGCCAGCATTAACCACTAGAACACTGACTGATGAGGCCACATCTGGAGTATTGTGTCCAGTTTTGAGCCCCCCACTACAGAAAGGATGTGGACAAATTGGAGAGAGTCCAGCGGAGGCCAATGAAAATGATCAGGGGGCTGGGGCACATGACTTAGGAGGAGAAGCTGAGGGAACTGGGCTTATTTAGTCTGCAGAAAAGAAGAGTAAGGTAGGATTTGATAGCAGCCTTCAACTACCTGAAGGGGGGTTCCAAAGAGGATGGAGCTTGGCTGTTCTCAGTGATGGCAGATGACAGAACAAGAAGCAATGGTCTCAAGTTGCAGGGGGGGAGATCTAGGTTGGATATTAGGAAAAACTATTTCACTAGGAGGGTGGTGAAGCACTGGAATGGGTTACCTAGGGAGGTGGTGGAGTCTCCTTCCTTAGAGGTTTTGAGGATCAGGCTTGAGAAAGCCCTGGCTGGGATGATTTAGTTGGGGTTGTTCCTGCTTTGAGCAGGGGGTTGGACTTGATGACCTCCTGAGGTCTCTTCTAACCCTAATCTTCTATGTTTCTATGAACACTCTCCCCTCTCAAAGATGGGAACAGTAGCTAGGAATCCTGGCTCCCGGGCTCTAACCTTTGGTCTGCTGTGCTCTGCCAAGGATAATCCTTTCCTAAGTGCTGTGGGACGGGGAGGCTTAATTCATTAGTGTTGTAAAGATGTTGGTGCGAAAGGAGCAGTCACAATGCAAAGCATGTATGTATTATTGTTGTATTTATTATTAGCACCAGGTGTGCAGTTTCCATTCGGCGAGGCAGCGTGCCGTCTGTCTGCCAAAGCTCCCGGGTGTCGGACGTTCAAATAACATCTGGTCTCCCGAGTTATCAAAACCTCTGCTGATTTTTATCTTCAGGTTCTGGGATATTTTGACATGGGCTTCACCTCTGTGTTCACAGTTGAAATAGTCCTGAAGGTGAGTCGCACCCCATCTTTCTGGAGACGGTGTGTAATGGGGTGATGCCAGCGGCGAGGGGGAGCCGCTGATTGGGGCAGAGCACAGGCAGGTGTCAGCAGTGGCTGCAGTGAATGGGGAATTTTTGATTGAGGCTGCTGCTGCACACAGACAGACACTGGGGGTTCGCTGGCCAGCCTGTGCCACTTACTATCACCACTTAGGCGGCCTCCTCAGTACAGTTGGTCAGAACATTTTCCTCAAAAAGTTTTTCGTTAGTTTCTCCGAAGCGGAAATTTGTCATGAAATTGTTTTGATTTTGACAAAAATCCCCGCAAAAATTTTTCAAAACAAAAGAATAAGAGGTTTGGAAATTTTCAAAATGTTGTTTAGAATTTGATGTCCTTTCTTTTTTTATTTTTACATTATTTCATAACATGGCAGGAGTAACAGTGCATAATATGTTTCCATCAGTACGAACTAGCAACTGCCATTAATGTACACCCATAATATGCCCTATTACTGTGACATATCATAATATAATAGTAGAAATTAGGGCTGTTGATTAATCGCAGTTAACTCATGCAATTAAATAAAAAAGATCATGATTAATCGCAGTTTTAATAACACTGTTAATCAATAGAATGCCACTTGAAATTTGTTAAATATTTGTGGATGTTTTCCTACATTTTCAAATCTATTGATTTCAGTTACAACACAGAATACAAAGTGTACAGTGCCCACTTTAGACTATTTATTACAGATATTTGCACTGTAAAAATGATAAATAAAAGAAATAGTATTTTTCAGTTCACCTCATACAAGTACTGGAGTGCAAGCTCTTTATTGTGAAAATGCAACTTACAAATGTCGATTTTTTTGGTTCCACAATTGCATTCAAAAACAAAACAATGCAGAACTGTAGAGCAGGGGTGGCCAACCTGTGGCTCCGGAGCCACATGCGGCTCTTCAGAAGTTAACATGCGGCTCCTTGTATTGGCACCGACTCCAGGGCTGGAGCTACAGGCGCCAACTTTCCAATGTGCCGGGGGGGGGCCTCACTGCTCAACCCCTGGCTCTGCCACAGGCCCTGTCCCCACTCCACTCCTTCCCGTGCCCTTCCCTGAGCCTGCCGTGCCCTCGCTCCTCCCCCCTCACCCCTAGAGCCTCCTGCATGCCATGAAACAGCTGATCAGGAGGTGCGGGGAGGGAGGGGGAGGCACTGATCGGCAGGGTTGCCGGTGGGCAGGAGGTGCTGGGAGCGGGGGTCAGGTAGCTGATGGGGGGCTGCTGACATATTACTGTGGCTCTTTGGCAATGTACATTGGTAAATTCTGGCTCCTTCTCAGGATCAGGTTGGCCACCTTTGCTTTAGAGCAGTGGCTCTCAAACCATTTTTACTGGTGACCCCTTTCACATAGGAAGCTTCTGAGTGCGACCCCCATTATAAATTAAGAACATTTTTTTATATATTTAACACCATTATAAATGCTGGAGGCAAAGCAGGGTTTGGGGTGGAGGTTGACAGCTCACGACCCCCCATATAATAATCTTGTGACCCCCTGAGGGGGTCCCGAACCCCAGTTTGAGAACCTCTGCTTTAGAGCCTACAAGTCCACTCAGTCCTACTTCTTGTTCAGCCAATCACTCAGACAAAAAAGTTTGTTTACATTTACTGGAGATACTGCTGCCTGCTTCTTATTTACAATGTCACCAGAAAGTGAGAACAGGCGTTCGCATGGCACTTTTGTAGCTAGCATTACGAAGTATTTACATGCCAGATATCCTAAATATTCGTATGCCTCTTCATGCTTTGGCCACCATTCCAGAGGACAGGCTTCCATGCCGATGACGCTTGTTAAAAAACTAATGCGTTAATAAAATTTGTGACTGAACTCCTTGAGGGAGAATTGTATGTCTCTGGCTCTGTTTTACCTGCAGTCTGCCATATATATCATGTTATAGTAGTCTCGGATGATGACCCAGCACATGTTCATTTTAAGAACACTTTTGCTGCAGATTTGACAAAACGCAAAGAAGGTACCATGTGAGATTCCTAAAGATAGCTACAGCACGCAACCCAATGTTTAAGAATCTGAAGTGCCTTCCAAAATCCGAGAAGGACAAGATGTGGAACATGCTTTCAGATGTCTTAAAAGTGCAATATTCTGAGGCAGAAACTACAGAACTCGAACCAACAAAAAAGAAAATCAATCTTCTGCTAGTGGCATCGGACTCAGATTATGAAAATGAACATGCGTCAGTCCGCTCTGCTTTGGATTGTTATCGATCAGAACCCATCATCAGCATGGATGCATGTCCTCTGGAATGGTGGACGAAGCATGAAGGGACATATGAATCTTTAGCGCATCTGGCATGTAAATAACTAATGATGCTGGCTAGAACAGTGCCATGAGAATGCCTGTTCTCACTTTCAGGTGACATTGTAAATAAGAAGCAGGCAGCATTATCTCCTGCAAATGTAAACAAACTTGTTTGTCTGAGCGATTGGCTGAACAAGAAGTAGGACTGAGTGGATTTGTAGGTTCTAAAGTTTTATATTGTTTTATTTTTGAATGCAGTTATTTTTTGTACATAATTCTACATTTTTTAGTTCAACTTTCATGATAAAGAGATTGCACTACAATACTTGTATTGGGTGAATTGCAAAATACTATTTCATTTGTTTTTTACAGTACAAGTATTTGTAATAAAAATAAATATAAAAGTGAGCACTGTACACTTTGTATTCTGTGTTGTGATTGAAATCAATATATTTGAAAATGTAGGAAACATGCAAAAATGTTTAAAGAAATGGTATTCTATGATTGTTTAACAGCGCGATTAATCATTTTAAACTTTTTTAATAGCTTGACAGCTCTAGTAGAAATATTATTTTACTATATTTTATTCTAAAACCCTTTAAGGGCAGCTGCCCCTTAGCATGGATTGAACTAGCTTCTCTTTTCTTTTAGATCAAAATGTCTCCTGATTGTGTTGTAATGGAATAGTTTGACACCTGGAGTTAAAATGCAAACAGGAGATGTTTTGACCTAGAAGAGAAGAGAAGATGTTTCAATCAGTGCTAAGTAGCAGCTGCCCTTAACTGCTTTAAAAATGCACAGATGAATTGATTCCAAGGCCAGAAGGGACCATTACAATCATCTGGTTTCAGGGCCGGTGCAAGGATGTTTCACGCCCTAGGCGAAACTTCCACCTTGCACTCTCCCTCCACCACCGCCGCCCTGAGGCACCCCCCCTGCGGCAGCTCCCCCCCTCTGCCCTGAGGCGCCCTCCTTGTGGCAGCTCCCCACCCCCCACCCTCCGGCCTGAGGCACCCCCTCACCCAGCTCACCCCTGCCCCGCGCACGAGCACCCTGAGCACACTGTGGCTGCTTCACTTCTCCCGCCTCTCAGGCTTGCAGCACCAATCAGCTTAGGCGTCAAAAGCCTGGGAGGCGGGAGAAGTGAAGCAGCCACGGCGTGCTCGTGGAGGAGGCGGGGCAGGGGTGAGCTGGGGCAGGGAGTTCCCCTGCATGCCACCCCCATCCCTTACTTGCTGCAGGTGACCCTCCCCGCACTCCCCTGCCCCAGCTCCCTCCGCCTAAATGCCGGCGGCGACCAGGGCAGCCAAAGATCTGGCTGCCGCGGTCACTGCCAAAGAAAATGGCGCCCCCCAAATGCTAGTGCCCTAGGCGACCGCCTAGGTCGCCTAAATGGTTGCACCGGCCCTGTTTGGTTTGACCTACTATGTGACACAGACCATAGAACGTAGAAAATGCCTTTAGAAAAACATCCCCTCTTGATTTAAAAATTGTCAGTGGTGGAGTCTCCACCATGAGCCTGGGTAAATTGCTCCAATGGTTAATTACCTTCACTGTAAAAAATTTACACCTTCTTTCCAGTCTGAATTTGTCTAGTTTCAGCTTCCAGCCATGGGACTCTATGCTGTCGTTCTCTGCTAGATTGAAGCACTCGTTATTAAATATTTAAAATAAAATCAATATAATAATTAAACGATTGTCATTGTACGACACCAGTAGTAGTAGTGCATGCCACAGCCATGCCATTAAATAATATAAAAACAAAAATATTAAACAAAAAAAAAATAAAACAAAACAAAATTTCAAAGTGTTCCAGAAACCAACATTTTTCAAAACATCCATTTCATGGGATATTTTGAAAATGTTTTTTTTTGTTCCAATTGGGAACAAAACCAAATGATGATGTGTCGAAATTTCCCACGAAACAGAAATGCTGAGTTTTGACCAGCTCTGCTCCTGAGTCCCGCCCTAGACGGAGCAGTTGGAGAAGGCCCTGCTGGCCGTGCTCTATTGTGGCCAGTTGGTAGCCCAGGGAAGCATTTGTTTAGTGGCTGTCAGCCCAGTTCCTAGGCCACAGGTGTCTGCCTGAGAAAAGCACCATAACAATTGGTGGCTGGGCCAAGAACGGTTGGTGGAGAATGAACTCCCTGGAGAGGCTTCTGTGGGGTGGGGCTGAGGCTCGCTGGCTCGGTGGTACATGATAAGCTTCCTTTACTGTGCCTATTCTGCGGATCTAGAGAGGACTTAAGTGTCCAGGGCTCCAATCTGGCTTCTTTCATGAGCAGCAGTCACTAAAAAGAAAGGGGATCAGAGGTGACCTGCTCCGTTCCCATTAACTCCTCTCTGCTCCCCTTCAGATGACTGCATACGGTGCATTCCTTCACAAGGGGTCCTTCTGCCGGAACTACTTCAACATCCTGGATCTGCTGGTGGTTGCTGTCTCCCTCATCTCCATGGGAATTGAGTAAGCGCCCGTTGTAGCAACAGGTCTGCCTGTTCAGCAGAGGATAGGGCCATCTGTTATGCTGCCATCTACGTTGGCAATAGAGATGTAGGATGGGTTAGGCCATTGGTCTGTCTAGCCTAGTATCTCACCTCCAGCAATGACCAATAACTGATGCTGCAGATGGTAGGGATGCACCTGGGCAGACGCAGGGCTGTAGATGGAGGGTGGGGAGTAATTCCCTCCTGATCCCTGTGCCAATCAGCCTGTGCTCAGAAGCATGTGAGTTGGTTGATTCCCCTTGTATTAGCATTCATACACTATTCAGTGCCACAAAGTCATCCACCCACACTGTTGGGAGTAAGGAAATAAACAACCCCTGAGAATGGGGAGGAGATACGCAAGGATTTTGTGGGCAGGCACCCACTTCAATCTGGAATTGCCTTCCTCCTCCCCCAAGTTCCTTCAGGACTCCTGGTTCTGTTCCTCACAGTGGGTGGGAATGTGGCCTAGGGGCTAGGGCTCAGGACAGGGATGTCAGCGATCCTGGGGCCTAGGCCCAACTCTGCTACTGATGTACTGTGCAGCTGCCTGCCCCTTACAGGAATGGTGGGAAGTGCCCGGAAGTGCTGCCTTTGGGGAGCTCTGTCAAACTGGATTGCTCTCCTCTCCTAGAACGCATGACAGCCTGGCCCCGCCAGAGCATGACTCCCAGCCTGTCCTCTGGCGCCTGCCGCTCTGCCCACCCCGGCCTGCCCCACAGCGCACCCCCTCCCGCTCCGCACCCCCCAGCCTGCCCCCTGCAGCACACTGCCAACCTGCATCACAGCGCACTCCCTCCCACTTTGCACCCCCCAGCCTGCCCCCTGCAGCACATCGCCAGCCTGCCCCCACAGCATGCCCCTTCCCACTCTAAACCTCCCGGCCTGCCCCCACAGCATGCCCTCTCCTGCCCCTGCCACTCTGCACCCCCCACCTGCCCCCTGCAGCACGTCAGCCTACCCGCCCAGCACGCCCCTCCCACTCCTGCCTCTCCGCACCCTCCACCTGCCCCCCTGCAGCACACCGCCAGCCTGCCCCCCCCAGCATGCCCCCTCCTTCCCCTGCTGCTCCACATCCCCTGGCTTGCCCCCTGCAGCACACCGCCAGCCTGCCCCCCAGCACGCCCCCTGCTGCTCTGCACCCCCAGCCTGCCCCCTCCAGTACACCCCCTCCTGCCCCTGCCTGTCCACCCAGTCCGCCCCCTCCTGTCCCTGGCAGGTACAGCTCCCCTGCCCATGTTGGAGGGGCACAGGTGTTTGCTCTCCCCTGATATGTCGCTGCAGGACAGTTTGGCTCCCAGCGGTGTGTGAGGAGCTGATTTATCTGGCCAGGCCCCAAGCTGGCTGAGTCACCCTGTCTCCCCCTACCCTCCCCAGGTCCAGCACCATCTCCGTGGTGAAAATCCTGAGGGTGCTGAGAGTCCTGCGACCGCTGCGGGCCATTAACAGAGCGAAGGGGCTGAAGGTGAGAGCAAGGCGGGGACAAGGGCCCTCCATAGGGGCTGGACTCGGCCCCCCTCAGATCTACCACAGGAATCCAGGGCCTGCCAGCTCATGGTCCATCTGAGCAGGATCCCAGGACTGCATGTCCCAGGGCTCAGGCCATCTGATTTCACTCTCACCTGGGTGTTTAGTTAGGTGTTTGTGGGCAGCTGGGAGGCAACCCATTGGTATTGTACTAGGTCCCCTGTCCGTGTCTGGGATGGCCAATTCCCCTGCACACCGGTGTGGTGCCGGGTCCCTAGTCTGTGTCTGGGATGACCAATTCCCCTGCACACCGGTGTGGTGCCGGGTCCCCTGTCCATGTCTGGGATGGCCAATTCCCCTGCTCACCGGTGTGGTGCCAGGTCCCCAGTCTGTCTGGGACGGCCAATTCCCTTGCACATTGGTGTGGTGCTGGGTCCCCCGTCTGTGTCTGGGATGACCAATTCCCCTGCGCACCGGTGTGGTGCTGGGTCCTCCGTCCATGCCTGGGACGGCTGCATCCCCTGCGCACTGGTATGGTGCTGGGTCCCTGTCCGTGTCTGGGATGGCCGATTCCCCTGCGCACCGATGTGGTGCTGGGTCCCCAGTCTGTGTCTGGGATGGCCAATTCCCCTGCACACCGGTGTGGTGCTGGGTCCCCCGTCCGTGTCTGGGATGGCCAGTTCCCCTGCGCACGGGTGTGGTGCTGGGTCGCCCGTCTGTGCCTGGGACGGCTGCGTCCCCTGCACACCAGTGTGGTGCTGGGTCCCTTGTCCGTGTCTGGGATGGCCCCTTCCCCTGCACATGGGCACGGCCGATACCCACAGCAGGTCATGGTACTGTAGGCCCGGCCTACCTCTGCATTGGCCTCTCTCTCTCTCTCTCTCTAGCACGTAGTCCAGTGCGTGTTCGTGGCCATCAAGACCATCGGTAACATTGTGATTGTCACCACCCTGCTGCAGTTCATGTTCGCCTGCATCGGGGTGCAGCTCTTCAAGGTGAGAGCCCCTCCCGGCCAGAACCCAGCGCTGGTACCCCCCACCTTCCCTGTCTCGGGGAGAGCTGGGGTGGAGCTGAGCTCAGGGAAGTGCCAGGGGGTGGCTTCCCTTCGTTTCCTTTAAGACAGGGGATTCGTCCATTTCATAAATTCAGAGGGAGGCCGAGGACCATCCCCTGCCATCCCCTTGGGGGTACCAGCACGCTGCAGGCAGAACAGGGCAGTGTATGCGTAGTCTATGACCAAGCAAGGTAGCCCAGTGGCCCAGTGGGAGTCAGCCAATTTGGAGGTGTCTTCCCAGCTTTGGGGCTGACCAGCCAGGTAGCCTTGGGCCAGTCCCTTCCCCACCTGTGACTCGGTTTTCTTCCGCCGCTCCAGCTCCCCACCGAGTTGTGCAGGATCACAGGTGTTTCCTCCTGACCACCCATGGCACTGCAGGCAGGTCTGCGCTTGTGCTGTTGGGCGAATGGATGAGGTCGACGTGACTCTGGCTAGAAGTGCTATGGGTTGCTGCATCCATGGTCTGGCCTTTGGGCCCTGCAGGGACTGTCGGTGCTGCTGACTGCACAGGGAGAGTTGAGGGCTGGCACATCTAGCTGGGCTCTAACCACCTCTAAGGAAAGCCCAGCTGGGGTAGGGCCCAGACTCTCACGGCCGGCACTAACCAGCCTCCTTTCAGGCTGGAATTGGCCGTGGAGATGCTGCCCCCTGAGTCGGGGCTAAGCCGTGGGGTCAGGTCAGGATGTACTGCAGTTGCCAGCAGCTGCCCTTGTCCTTGCTCCCCAGGTCTATCAGTCAAGCCCCCTGCAGTTCACGGTACAATCCCTGATTCTTCTGCTCTCTGCTTAAACCTAGGGGAAGTTTAGCAGCTGTACGGATCCTGCCAAGATGACAGAAAAGGAATGCAGGTAGGCGCCCCCTGTCGTCACTGCATGCACATCACAGCCAGAGCGCGGGGACTGGTGGGGAAGGCGAGGAGCCAGTCCTGGTTTGTTGTCCCTTGTGCTCACAGCGGAGGAGCCCAGGTGCGGATCTCTATGCAGAGCAAAGCCTGCAGCACAGGGCAGTTTGCTCTAGGGGGCAGAGAGCCGAGGGGAGTGTTGAATGGCCAGGGGCAAGGAGGAGTTGGGCTCGTAAGCCAGAGGAAGGCCAGGCCAATGGTTAAGGCACTAGCAGGGTTGCCAGGTGTCCGGTTTTCAACCGGAACGCCTGGTTGAAAAGGGACCCTGGAAACTCCGGTCAGCACCACTGACCAGGCCATTAAAAGTCCGGTCAGCAGGACAGCGGGGATAAGTCAGGCTCCCTGCCTGCCGTGGCTTCTGGAAGCAGGAGCATGTCCCCCCTTTGGCTCCTATGTGTAGGGGCAGACAGGGGGCTCCGTATGCTGTCCCCGCCCCAAGTGCCAGCTCTGCAGTTCCCATTGGCCAGAAACCACAGCCAATGGGAGCTGCAGGGGGGGTGCCTGCAGACAGGGCAGCGCGCAGAGCCACCTGGTCATGCCTCCACGTAGGAGCCAGAGGGGCAACATGCCATTGCTTCCGGGAGCTGCTTGAGGTAACCACCGTCCAGAACTTGCACCCCTGATCCCCTCCCACGCCCCAACCCCCTGCCTCAGCCCTGATCCCCCTCACACCCTCCAATCCCCTCGATCCTGGCTCGGAGCACCCTCCTGCACCCCAAACCCCTCATTCCCAGCCCCACCCCCGAGTCTGCACCTCCATCTCTGAAACCCCTGCCCTAGCCTGGAGCCACCTTGCGTACCCTGAACCCCTCATTTCTGGCCCCACTCTGAAATATACACACCCAGCCCAGAGCCCGTACCCACTCCCACCCCCTAGCCCCCTGCCTCATCCCGGAACCCCTTCCCATACTCCGAACCCCTCGGCTCCATCCCCCAGCTCAGAGCCCCTCCTCCACCTCAAACCCCTCATTTCTGGTCCCACCCCAGAGCCTTCATCCCCAGCCAGAGCCCTCACCCTCTCATGCATCCCAACCCCCTGCCCCAGCCTGGTGGAAAAGAGGGAGTGACTGAGGATGCGGAGAGCGAGTGACAGAGGGAGTGAGTGGGGGACAGGGCCTGGGAGGCAGGGCAGGGCTGTTCAGTTTTGTGCGAGTAGAAAGTTGGCAACCCTAAGCTTGGGACTGTCTTGTGTTTTATGGAACGACCTGGAAAAGCTCTTTCAGGTCTTCTTCACTCATCGTCAAAAGCAGGAGCAGAAGATGGCAGCCCCAGACATGGGTGGTGGGTATAAGAGGCCAGAGGGGGCTAAGCCTCCCCAAACAGCTGGCCTGCTGCCTTTGGAGTGCACCGCTGCTGAAAGCGTGGGCACCCCGGCTGTGGTCCTGCCCACACTCCGCCCCGAGCTCCTGCTCCCACTCTTCCTCTTCCTGTCCCCAGTCTGCTTGCGGGAGGGGGCGAAGAAACACGCATGCATGAGGGGTGAGCGGCTGGAAGCTGGTGGGCAGGCAGGGGAACCCTAGAGAGGGGGTGAAGAGGCGCGGGTGGGGATGGGTATGAGTGGGGCAGAAGCTGGAGCCAGGGCCGGCGCTTCTATTAAGCAACCCTAGGCTGTCGCCTAGGGTGCCAGGATTTGGGGGGCGGCATTTTGTGCACTCTCCATGGGGCGCACGGGAGCTTCCAGTTCTGCTCCCATTGTGCCTCCAAAGAAGGACCTTCTGCTGACGTGCCGCGAAAAACAGCGGCAGGCAGCTGAGCAGCTCAGTGACTGCTGCTGTCGCCTGCGGCATTTCGGCGGAGGATCCTTCTTCGGTGGTGCAATGGGAGTGGAACTGGAAGCTCCCGCGCACCCCATGGGGAGCGCACAAAATGCCGCCCCCCGAATTCTGCCTAGGGCGCCAGAAACCCTGGCGCTGTTCCTGGCTAGAGCAGGACGGGGCCATGATCTGGCCACATGCAGCCTCCCCAAGTGGAGGAGTCATGCGCTGCCCATGTCCCCAGGTGTTATGTCACCTTTGCAGGTCCCCTTTCAGACACCCTGGTGGGTGGAGTACGTGTCTGGGTTTATAGGGGGCTGACCTGGGGCTTGAGTCTCCCTGGCTGTGAAAGGGCAGAGCTCATCCTGGATGGCAGGATTTGACGTGCATGTGGTGGGATTTGCCAAGCTGCTCCAGCCTGTAGATCCAGGCTGCCAACTGATCCCAGGTACTCCAGAGAGAGGCACCAAGGGTGGATCTTGGTGAAGCTGCTGTGTGGGTTGTAGACGGGTTGTAGCCCTGGCATCCACAGGTGATCCTTCCTCAGCACACCCTGATTGCATGAGTGCCGATTCCTGTTATTGTCAGAACTCACATACTTGGCCATGATGCTTGTCATGACCAGCATTGGCCTCTGGCTTCCTGCAGCTGTGAGTTCCCCAGGTTGATCTGGTGAGACAGTACCATGCTCTGAGCAGCAGGGAGTCTTCAGCAGGCGGGCGTGCGTGTGTGTCATGGGCAAGGGGACTGGAGAGTTTCTGGGCCCAGTTCCCCACTCGCTCACCCCTTGTCTATAAATGCACCGCCGCCTCCCGTTCCAGGGGCTACTTCATCGTGTACTTGGATGGCAGCCCCACGCAGCTAAGGCTGCACCAGCGCGAGTGGGTGCACAATGACTTCCACTTCGACAATGTCCTCTCAGCCATGATGTCGCTCTTCACTGTCTCCACCTTCGAGGGCTGGCCGCAGTGAGTCCACGGGGGGGGGAGCACACAGCATGGGGGCTGGGCACTGGGTCAGGCTGCACAGGGGGAGATCCCAGCGCCCCACTGCCACTGCTGCCTGGCTGGGGAATGCCACATGAGGGGACTTCTCCTGAAGGTGGAGAAAGACCCTCCCACCCCCGATCAAGGGCACAGAGGTGCCAGTGCAGTCAAAGGGGAAGCAGCTGTCTGGGATGTCCTGACCTCTCTGCCTTAGCTCAGCTGGACTGCAGCCCCTACCCGCCCCCCCCCGACCCTTGTGCAGCCTGGTAAACTGCATGCTCTCTGCTGGCCCCCCACCCAAGGCTGCTGTATAAGGCCATTGACACCCACACCGAGGACATGGGCCCCATCTACAACTACCGGGTGGAGATTGCCATCTTCTTCATCATCTACATCATCCTCATCGCCTTCTTCATGATGAACATCTTCGTCGGCTTCGTCATCGTCACCTTCCAGGAGCAGGGTGAGAGCGAATACAAGAACTGTGAGCTGGACAAGAATCAGGTACTCCCTGTGGAATCCCCCCCACGGAACCTCCCCTACCCTGCAGAGACCTCCCTCTGATCCCCCAGTCTCCTCCCACCCCAGCCCCCATGACCTGGGTAACCCCCGGTTCCAGGGATGCCCAGGCTCTGGGTGCGAGGAGCCAGTTGTACTAGAGCTAGGTGCCAGGGTCTGGATGTGGCTAAGCGTGCGGGATGAGTGCCAGCCGGACGAGAGCCGGGGTGCCCTAGCTGGATGTGAACGAGGCAAGACCAAGGTGCAGTGGAGCCCAGGCAGGAGAGGCTGGGAGTCCAAGCACGAGGGTGTGTCCAAGCTGCAGAGTTGAAAGACAAGACCCCCTGTTCTTCTGTGCCTCTCTCTGTCTGCTCTCTGACACCTTCACTGACACATCCAGGCTTGGCCACCACGCTGGGAGCCCAGGATGGTTCCCATAAGCCAGGCTGCACTGACGGAACGAGACTCACCACCATGGCGCCTCCTGCTGGCCATTCTGGAATTAGCTCAAATCCTTCCACAGGGCGGCCTCCTCCGGTGGTGTCTCGCTTGCCATTACTCCCACTTTGCTGCTTCCACCACTCTGTGACCCATGTCGCTCCTTGGCGGCCTCTTCTCTCCGCTGTCTCCCACCCCTTTTGGGGGGACTGGCAGTCTATAGTCCAGCCACTCGCCTCAGTGGCCAGCTGCAGTCACCAGTCTAGTCCCTTGCTCCAGGGGCAAACTGCGGACTGTGTGGGCCACTTCCCTCAGGGCAAGTGGGGGGCAGCCCTAGCATGTTGTCTGCCCTTCCTCCGGGGCCTCAGTCTGGCAGCGGTCAGCCAGAAGCTCCTTCTGCTCTGCTCCCCTGCCCAGCATTGCTCTAGCCACGGTGCTCCTCGGCACCCAGTCCTTCTCCCTAGCAGGCCCGGAAGAGATGCCTTCTGCTCTGTTGAGTAGCCCTTTATATATGGCTTCTGCTGGCCCTTATTGGCCACTGCAACAAGCCACCTCCTGATTGGCTCGCTTAGTGAGCCCTCCTCTAATCGGAGGGTTCTGCACAGGCTCCCTCTGGCCTGCTTTAACCCTTCCTCCCTGTGTGGGGCAGCCGCCCCACCACACTAGTGTATTGGCTATGTGGGAGCAGCACAGTATCGACCCTTTGGGCTGCAGTGGGGCCTGTCCCAAGTCAGTAGGGTGACCAGACGTTCTAATAAAATCGGGACTTTCCCGATATTTAACTCTCTGTCCTGCGTCCCAACCGGTCTATGATCGGGACCCCATCTGTCCTGCGTCCCAACCAGTCTATGATCGGGACCCCATCTGTCCTGCGTCCCAACCAGTCTATGATCGGGACCCCATTTTCTGTCCAACAGAATAGAAGGCATCTCTTCCTAGCCTGCTAGGGAGAAGGACTGGGTGCCGGGGAGCACCGTGGCTAGAGCAGTGCTGGGCAGGGGAGCAGAGCAGAAGGACCTTCTGGCTGACCAACATTGTAGGGCTGCCAGGCCTCTAGTGATGCAGAGGTGGTAGGATCCCTACCCAGATGGCTAGTGGTAACATCTCCCTCTGGGTCCTAGGCGCAGGGACGGCCAGGGGGGCTAAGCGCACTGCCCCTGCCATGAGCGCCAGCTCTGCAGCTCCCATTGGCTGGGGACCATGGCCAATGAGAGATGCTGTGGCAGCATCTGCGGGTGAGGCAGTGCACAGAGCCACCTAACTGCCTCTCTGCCTAGAAGCCAGAGGGAGATGTTGCCACTTCTGGGGAGTCGCCTAATGTAAGTGCTGCCCGGAGCCTGCACCCTTGCCCCAGCCCTGAGCCTCCTCCCACACCCAAATTCTCTCCTGGAGTCAGCACCCCAAACCCCACTCCTGCGCCCCAACCCCCTGCACTGGCCCTGTGACCCCCTCTTGCGGCAGGGGCCGGAGCCAGGGCTGTCCATCCCTGATCCATGGCTTGCAGAGGGGGATAGAGCCGGGGCCGTGCACCCCCCTCGCAGCTTTCTAGGGTTGTGCACTCCCCTCCCCCATGCCTCCGGTGTGCCCCCTCCCCCAATGTGTCTTGATATTTTACTCTTGAGATCTGGTCACCCTACAGGTCAGTGACTGGCGGTGGCCTGCCAACAAGGGGTGGCGGTGGGTTGGGGAGCCCCCTTGGGAGTGGGACCTGCTGCTCCCTTTAAGAAGGTGCAGAAAATGCTCCGACCATTGCACACTGGCCTCGCAGCTGGGTTCCAGCCACACCCAATGAGGGATGTCCAGCATTCCCAGTGGTGCTAGTCCCTGCCACGACTGTCATGCAGGATTCATGCTGCCCCCTGTGCCCTCTCCCCCACCCAAAGAAAGCTAGAAAATGGCCCTATATGGCCCATTCCTGCCTGGGACTGCAAGGGGCTTCGGCTTCCCACCCGGGTTAATAACGATGAGGATGAAACCAGACAATCACTTCACTCTCGAATGAACTTGCACTGAGCAAAGACAAAAACACCTCATAACCTGTGGGCAAGCACCTCTCACAAAGCGAGCCCTGCGTCTCAGACCTCTCCATCCTCCTCCTCCTCAGAAGAAACCTGCACGACACCGTCCACTGACGAGCTTCAATTCATCACTTTGCTAAACACTAAAATCGTGGACTCAGCAGAGACACTGGCTTGTGACTGTCACTGATGGGGCTGTGGGCAGTCAGGCCTAGTGGTGGCAGTGAGAGTTCAGCCTACTGGTTAGAGCTGAGTCCAGGGAGGGCAAAGTCCAGGAATGAGCCAAGGGTCAGAAGCCAAATGCCAGAGCCGAAGGAGTTGTAAGCCACGGGCAGGGCTGGGGATCGAAGCCAGAAATTTGAAGCTGGAGGGGAGCAGGGACTGGAACAAGGGCAAGTGCCGCTGTAGGCCTGGTACCCAGTAAGCAGCCGCTGATCTGCGGTGGGGGCCGGTCTTAGAACCATCAGGGGCTGTGACCTCTCTCTCAGTTCCAAGGTAGTGCAGATAGGCTCACTGATTGCTTTGCAGCAAAGTTAGTCGGGAACTAGGTCAGCTGCTGGTCTTGGCTGGTCTGATACCTGACCCTACCCTGCTGCTTTTAGGGTCACCTCCCTGGAGCCCTTCAGCTGGATTTCTTGGGGAGCTCACAGTAGGTCCAGGGCATGGGTGTGTTCCAGGGATTCCCACAAATGCTCTTCTAGGCCACATCCCTCCCCATCACTCAGCTATTGGAGTCATCCCCGGACTCGGCGGGAGTCCCGAATCTGCTGGCCCATGCGTTCCTCTTGGCCCTGCCCCGTTATTGGCATGCGGTGGGGAGTAGCATGGGGTGGGAAGGGATTCTCAGTGAAAGGTTTCAGGAGGGAGATGTGGAACAAGGGGTGGACCTTGAGGGATTCTGGCAGCTGCAATCAAAAGGTTACCAGGTGAAATTGTTCCATGATCACAAATGGCCCTAAGGGCTTGTGGTCCAGCTTCACAGATGGATGGTGGATCCCAGATCCTGAGCACCTGGGGTTGTTATGGGTCTCATGCCCAGTGTGCAAGAACAGGAGTTAACCCAGGCGACCTGGGCCAGAAGGAGTGTGACGTTATTGATATAAACTGGGACCATATAGAACATAGTTTGCAACCAAGGTCCTGTAGTGGCACCAAATCTTATGTAAAGGGGGTCATATAAGGTGTCTAAGACCAGGTTATGGGATCTCAGCTGGGCCAAGGCTTGCTTCTCTTTCATTCAAATTTCTGCCAGTTTTTGCTCGTGTTCAAACTCCAGGTTGTCCATCAGGGCTTGCAGTTTCATTGCTTTTGCTGATGCTTCTGTCTCATGGTTACTGATCTTTAACCAACAAAACTCTCAATACTAAATTTAAAATTTGGATAGCATGGGGTTCTGACCCAAAGCTTAATTGACCTGGTTCTGTGGATCCTAGCACGACTACGCCACTGTGACGATGCGGTTCTGGCGGGACCCACCTGAGAGTGCCAATTCAGGACCAATTGCTTAAACAGGGCAGTTACAGCCCTAGGCTGGGGTTTTTCCACCTCTAAGGCAAACCAAACCAACCAGACAAAGAGGACTTCGGTTTCACCCCACTGGCGTGCCACAAGTCACACAAGCTATTTCCTTAGACACTCCAGTCTCCCAGTATCACCACCAGTGCCACTCGTCTTGGGGATGAATGTTTATGAAAACCAACACCTCAATAAAAGAAAAAGGTTCTCTTGATCCCAAAGAATCAATCCCCAGACCCAGGTCAATATACACATCAGATCTTACCCACAAATCACGCTGTTGCCAATCCTTTAGAATCTAAAATCTAAAGGTTTATTTAGAAAGGGAAAAAGGTAGAGATGAGAGCTAGAATTGGCTAAATGGAATCAATTACATACAGTAATGGCAAAGTTCTTAGTTCAGGCTTGTAGCAGTGATGGAATAAACTGCAGGTTTAAATCAAGTCTCTGGAGAACATCCCCCACTGGGATGGGTCATCAGTCCTTTGTTCAGAGCTTCAGATTGTAGCAAAGTCCCTCCAGAGGTAAGAAGCAGGATTGAAGACAAGATGGAGATGAGGCATTAGCCTTATATAGGCTTTTCCAGGTGTAAGAACACCTCTCTGTTCTTAACAGTGGAAAATTACAGCAAAATGGAGTCTGGAATCACATGGGTAAGTCCCTGCATACTTTGCTGAGTTACAAGGCGTATCTGCCTCCTCTCAATGGGTCAATTGTGTAGCTGATGGTTCTTAATGGGCCATCAAACAGGCTAGGCAGAGCTAACACCAACTAGAAACACAACACAAATTTGAAATACAGACAGTATAGATCCAATACTCATAACTTCAACTACATACAGACAGCATAATCATAACCAGGAACCCATAACCTGCTCTTAGACACCTTATATGACCCCCTAACATAAGATTTGGTGCCACTACAGGACCTTGGTTGCAAACCATGTTCTATATGGTCCCAGTTTATAGCAATAATATCACAAGAGGCTGAGAGCAGAACGCCCAAGTGATTGCTGGTAACAGTGCACCAGGGCAGCCTGGAGTCAGAGAGGCGCAGAAATGTTTCATCACAACAGTTCTCCTATGGAAAATGCTGATGCTATTGAAAATGTGTCCCTTCTGATGAAATATCATTTGGAACCCCCTCCCACAATGGAACATTTTGCTAGCATCAGTCATTCAGCCATTTTCTGAATGGAATGTTTTGGTGAGGTTTGGTTTGATTTTTCATTTTGAAACAAACCATTAATTTAAGCTGACAAAGGTCAAAGGTGGCGGGAAACATTCCTGTTTTCTCAGAGCAAAACATTTCGATCAGCTCCAAACACAACTTTTGTTTCATGGAAACGTTCTAATTTTTATGTTTTCAGAATGGGGAAAAAATGTTCGACATCACAGTGTCACGAAGTCCCCGGGCGATGCTTAGGAACTGCTCCCCACAAAGCCAGTCAGGACTTTGGGGAGCCTCCTCTCCCTTGGAGCAGACTGGCTTCATCTTCCTGGGTCTGACCTTGGAGCAAGTCCACCCAGGCAGAGTCCTGGGGAAGCCAGAGGGTCCTGCACCCCCACTTCACAGTCAGATGTGACTCTTAGCCAGTTAGTAAAACAGAGGTTTATTAGATGACAAGAACACAGTCTAAACCAGAGCTTGTAGGTACAGAGAACGGGACCCCTCAGCCGGGTCCATTCTGAGCCAGACGACCCCGTCTGCACTCACTCCTTGTCCCCAGCCAGCTCCAAACTGAAACCTCCTCCAGCCCCTCCTTCTCTGCTGAGTTCCTTTCCCGGGCCAGGAGAACACCTGACCTCTTTGTTCTCCCACACCTTTAGCATCCCCTGCAAGGGCCCAGGCCATTAGTTGCCAGGAGACAGAGTGTCGGCCAGAAACTGAGGCACCCACACAGTATTCAGAGGAAACATTAAGAACAGTTCTACTTCATCACACACAGGATTTCCTGCACAGTGAGAAATTGGGTCTGGCCTGGCTCTGCAGGGGAGAGGGGCAGGGAGCGGAGCTGGAGGTTTTACAGCTGGGAGTGTTTCATAATTGCCCACAGTGCCACCTCTTTGGTCATAATTGCCCACAGTCCCAGCTTTTTCCTCCTGTCGCCCCCAGCGCCAGTGTGTCCAGTACGCGCTGAAAGCCCGCCCTCTGAGACGCTACATCCCCAAGAACCCCTATCAGTACCAGATCTGGTATGTGGTGACCTCCTCTTACTTCGAGTACCTCATGTTCTTCCTGATCATGCTGAACACCATCTGCCTGGGCATGCAGGTAAGGAGGGAGCAAAGCTAACAACCTTGCTGTTGGGTGGCAACCTTTGATCACTGTCCATGGGGCTTGGGGGGGGTGGGGTGTCCAAGACCACCCTGCTCATGGTAGCAGACTAGCAAGCCATCAAAGTGAGACTCAGGCTGGGCCACTGGTCGAGTGCCCCTGGATATCTGGGTTTGGATCTTGGCTTGGGATACTTCTGGCAATTCATCATCACTGCTCCAGGGAGGCCCCTCCTATGGAAAAGCTGGGGGTGCTATAGGTGAGGAGGGAGGGACAGTGGCACAGCTGTGTGTGAGTGTGGGGACCCTCAGGGCTGCGGATCAGGACTTGGGAACATCTACAGAGCTGTGGGGCAGGACCCAGGGCTGGAACAGGGAGCGGGCCAGGGGGCAGGTCTATTGGCAGAGGTGCATGTGGAATGGGGGAAAGCATCACAACTTCTGTTCACATTCCGACCCTGCCAGAGCTCTAGGTTTGTATGCTGGTCTCAGGCTCTCACATCTGGCCCAGAATCTGAGACCCCAGCCGCATACCTGCTCCCCATAGCCCTGTGGGCTAATCTGTGCCTCTTCCTGGCTCCCCAGCACTACAACCAGTCAGCTGAGATGAACCACATCTCGGACAACTTGAACGTGGCCTTCACCATCCTCTTCACCCTGGAGATGTTCCTCAAGCTCATGGCCTTCAAAGCCAAGGTGAGGGTGGGGTGAAAGTCTGGGCGCCGTGAGTGTGGGGAGGGGTGCTGGGGAGGTGCATAATGTGACCAGGATGTGGGCAGTCGTGCCCAGTGGTTGGAGCAGGAGTCAGAGTCCAGGGTCAGAACTGAGTTACCTGGGCTAAGACAAGGCAGTAGCTGTCCCAGCCATGGGCAAATGCTTTGAGTAGCCACTGGACTGCAGCTGCTGCCACTGCTGGGCTTAAGAGCCTGTCTGCTGGCTCTTCCCACCCCTCAGGCATGGTATCCATAAGCAGCCTGCTGCAGGCCAGCTGTGCTCATTGAGTTGCCTGGAGACTGGCTCCGCTGCAGACCCCGATTCCTGACTGGCAAGTGGGAAGGGGGCCCAGGTGGTGTGAATCTGGAGGAGGGCAGGGGCTCACCCCAAGCGGTGGGCATGGCATTTCCTCCCCATGTGGTGTCCTGGGAACACAATCCCCTTGGATCCTGGGGCCCCAGAGAGACCAACTCATGCCCAGTCACTCACCTGGAGAGTGTTACTGAAGTCACCTGGGCCAGGGCTGCAGGCTGACGTGGCAGCTCCTGAGGGGAGGAGCAGCGCCAATCCAGGCCACAAGGGGGAGCCCTTCCTCCAGTTACCTGTTCGCCCAACACCCCCACCCCCACCCTGCTGCTCTCACTGTTCTGGGCGTCTCTCCAGTGGGGGTGGGAGGCTAGTGGTCCTCCCTGGAGCTCTCCGGACCCCCCATCAAACCAGGCTTGCGTGTGAGCGGCCCTGGGAGAGCCCCAAGTCTCCCACCACCGTAGCCACTGAGCCATGTGAGAGGCGAGGCAGAGCCCCCTGCCCTGCCACACCCCCCAGGCATGTCCCTGATGCCCACTGAGAGATGGCCAGTCACCTCCACGGTCCCTGTCAATGTGCCCGGAGAGGAATCCCTCCCCTGCTCAACCTCACGAGCCATGCAGCTACGTGAGTCACTGCTCCATGGGCTGCCTTGGCATCCAATGGTCACTTTTCCCTACAACACCAATGTCAGCCCTCGGGGATGGAGAACCACAAATGGGGATGGTCCTCTGGGAACCAAGCCCCCTCCAGGTCATCCCTCTGAGCATAACCTGGGATAGTCACAAGTTGTCTTGCTGCCACTTGGTTCAAACAGATCCATGCCCGCCAGGCACTTACCCAGTACAAGAACAGCCTCCTCCAGCATCCCTCTGCCTTCCCTATGCGCATGTAGCCCCAGGCAGCCCGCTTAGTGCATGCCACAAGAGCTGCTGCCTGTGACCCATACACAGTGATGGGGGCTGGGGCAGGTGCAGTGCTGGAGATGTTTCCCAGTGCAGCTCCTTGGCCACATACCTGCCCTGTACTCGCGAGCCATGTCTTCCCCGCCATCCCAGCCCTGACTCGAGCTCCTTTGATGGACAATCACATTGTTGCTGGGCCTGTTGGGGGGTGGGAGCTTTGATTCCCTGGCATGCTGAGGACTCACCCAGACTAAGCATCAGCACAATCAGTGGGAAGGTCTGACCCCAGGAGCTAAGTGGGTGCTGGGTTCTGCCGTGCCGGCAGATAAGAGTAGACATGGAAGGCGATCTAAATCCAAGCTCTCTCCGTGTCCATCTCGGGGCATGGGGGGCAGCCTGCCTCGGCAGGCTGTGTTCTGCATGGGCGAACGAAGACCCTCCCTCTGGCACAGAGAGTGGGGCAGCGGTTTGCAAAGCAGAGAGTGCACTGCGCTCGGGAACAGCAGGTCTCCTCTGCAGGGAGTTTATAACCCCCCAAGAGAAATCGTCCCTGTCTGACCCTCACCTTCTTCCTTTCCTTTCCCTCTGTTTGCACCCCTCCCTCCCCCCGTCATTCCCACCTCATTGCTGTCTCCAATCTCAGGGCTATTTCGGCGACCCCTGGAATGTCTTTGATTTCCTCATCGTAATCGGTAGCATCATCGATGTCATCCTGAGCGAGATCGATGTAAGTGCCGCAGTGGGGGGAGGGAACGTGTCCGAGAGCATGGGCAGGACTGTGATGTCACGGCAGTGATGGCCTTGGCAGGCTACCAGCATCCCACTGTCACGTGGGAGGCCTGGGTTCCTGCAGGACTGCGCGGGACACTGGTCCAGCTTGCGGAGCAACCTGAGCCGGGCAGAAGGAGAATGGGGCAGGGGCCTGGGCACGTGGGTTAACTTTCTCCTCTCTGTTTAAGAGACAGTGCTGACAGAATCTCTCCTCAGCCATTACACAGCCATGGTGGACCCCCCCGCAGCCTCAGTGGCCCTCACCCCACCCCTCCTCCTGACTCTGCCTGGAAAGGTACCCTGTGGAAACTGCCTTTGTCCTGGGACAGAACCAGAACCTCAAGCTGATTCTGCAGTGACATATGCCAGTACTCTCCAAAGGCTGCACCCACGCTGTGCCCTGCCCGTGTTCTTTAAACACATGCCCAGGTGCCTAGTAATCAGCTCATTGGCCTGAGATCACCATAGAGATGGCTAAAAGGATCCCTATAACAAGTTTCTGCCCTGCACTCCGTGAGGGTCAGGCACTGTTTCAGTGACCTGCTGCGTGTGCATGGAGTGTGTCAGTGTGTATGATGATTGCCACATATACCAGGTGCCTACTCTGTATATGTGTGCCTGTATATCCAGTATACACCGGAGTATATTCAGTATATACCGTCTACATGATACCACACGAGTACGCTGCAGTGTGTATGTACCGAGCAGCCTGCATACAGGAGCATTGTCAAAGAGGCGTGCATGGAGCGTTGGTGGGAGCTGTGTACCCGGTTGCTAGCACGTGGCACGGAAACTGGCTCCATACACACATCGGGTGTACGGTATGTACAATCAACCCAGCTATAGTCGGAGAAGTAGCTTCAGAAGTGAACACTCCGGTGGGGTTAGCATGTCCTCATTAATAAAAAAACCCATCCAGTTGTCACTGCAGAGTGTCCCTGCTCTCAGTGCTGTGTTCCAGAGTAGCACTTAGCCGTTCCCCTGCATCTGAGAGTGAACCATCGGCAAGGAGATCCAGCCTGGAGGAGATGAAATGTCATCCTCTACTGTTCTTGGGCACAGCTTCCCAGCCCCAATGCACACCAGTCCTGCAGTCCTCTGGCTGGCTCCATTCTCCTGGGGCGACTGCACTGGCTGTCTCCTCGCTGAGCGAGCTGCCGAACTCCGGAGAGCAGGACTCCTCAGAGCCACCCCCACCAGGTATTGAGTCATTGGCTCCATTCCTATGTCACCACCAGCTAACAGCAACCAAAAGCCCTCCTGTGCAGGACTGCCACCCTGGCTTTAATGACCGGCACTGTGTCAGCCCCTCTGCTTTGTCACCATTCCCAGCCAGCACAAAGGACAAACCCATTAGGGAGCTTGCAGAGGTCCCCAAATTGCCTGCTCATTTGGGCAGTTGCCAGCTGCTGTCAGGAGTTCCAGGCAGAGCAGCAGCTACCAGCCCCTTTTCCCAAGCGCCGAGCTGCTATCGAGTGGCTCTGTGCCCACAGAGTGCTCTGTCTGCCCGGGGGGCCTTGAAACATGTTCTGGGCTGCTGTGTCCTTCCCAGCAGTTCTCAGCCACAAGGGCACCCGGGCTCCGGATCCCATTGTTGCTTGGGAAGGGATCCACTGGAGCTCTGGCCTCCCCCTGGAAAGAGCTTGGCATTCAGTGGGTATCGAGAAACACTAACGGGTTGGGCATGCTGCCCAAATCACCCCACATTCCCTCCTCCAACAAGAGACCTCGGGGTTGGTTTTTTGGTCTCCTTCCAGAGGGTTCACTCGGCCACCGCACAATCCCCCCACCCCTCATCTCCCCCTTGACATCGCTCCCATGCATGCACCTTGACAGCCCCCCCTTATGGCCACTGTCAAAGATCCAGGGGTAAGGGGAGATCCTCTCTCTGGCCACCAGGAGCTAAGGGACCCAGAGTTCTAGGGGCCGTTCTGGAGGTTTTGCTTAGGGGGAACTAGGCTTAGTGAAGCTGGACATGTAGCTGGAGAGCAGCAACCCCACCCGGTAAGTACTCCTCTCTGCCCGCCGTTGGCAGCTGGGGTTTCTGGGTCATTGCAAGTGGACATTGCCCATCAGGGTATGTGTTTGCACCCGTATCACCTGGAGTCTGTAGCCTTGTCTGCTCTGGAGACTGAGCGATTGCTTAGGGCCCTGAGCAGCTGATGGGGGCTCCCTACTGGCTTTTTTGTATGCGCTGTGTGAGGGCCCCTCAAAATGTTCCTGCTTGGCCCAATGGGCTAGCACTGCCTCTGGCTCTGGAATGCTGCTTTCTGCCCAAGCGCACAGACCCTGGGAGCACCGTGGTTTAGGGAGGCAGCTCCCTCACGGAACTGCCAACTGGGTCCCAGCAGCGCCACTGGGACGGGCCGCCCTCGTGTTCCGGGGCGAGGTGAAAGTTCACCAGTAACAAAGCCATCCCTGGCAGTTGTTTTCTCCCAGAACAATGTTAAGGCTGGTTTGCTAAGTCTGTCCTCTGCTGCTTTCTCTCTGCTTCCTTTCTCTCTCCTGTTTCTGTGTACGGCTGTTTGCTAACTCGTGCGAGATGGGGAGGAGAAGGCCTTGCTATTGGAAGCCCTTTCCTGAGTCACTCAGGTCCCGATCCAGCAAAACATTTAAGCACGTTCAAGTGGTCCCAACGGAACTTAAAGTTCAGCACCGTTACCGGATCATGCCCTGTGACCGTGATCCAAAGCCCACTGAGTCGATCGAAATACACTCGTTGACATCACTGCATGGTGGGTAAGGGCTTACAAGTGAAATTCACTCCTGCACACAGGGCCAGCATGATGGCTAGTCACCAGTTAGGCCTGGTGTGATGCTGTGAGTGGTGCTTGTAGCTGTATTCTGGGCATAGGGGAGAATTGTACCCAAATTGCCCTAGCCAGAGAATGGGAATAGCTAGATGTGCAGATATCTGCTCTCTATCCGCGGACCATTTTTGTGGATCGGATGCAGATACAAAGTTTGTATCCATGTAGGGCTCTAGGAATAGCTACACTCTAGGAATTAATGAATTGAGCACACTTGGGTGAGAAGGTTTTGTGTATGGACGTGAGCCTGGGTCGGGGCAACACCCGAGAAAGAGCCTTCATTAACTTGGTAGTGAAGATGAACCTGAAGTGACTTAGGAGCTGAAGTCTCATTTTCAAAAGTGGCTCAGACACCTGGGAGCGTAAGACTTGCTCTGCACTTGAAAATGTAACTGTTGTGTATGTTGGCTACAGGCATGAATTTTTGACCAGTATGTAGCTATATCAATGCCAATATGCTGCCATGTACTGGTATTCCCGTTTCCATATGGGAATAGCTATCCCTATATAAAGCACCTTCTACATCTGCATAACTGCGTCCACACCAGGGCGGGTTGTATTGCTCTAACTATTCCGGAACAGTTCAAGCAGAACAACTTTCTAGTGTAGACAAGGCCTGCATCTCATTGAACCTCATTGGTGGCTTAGGCCTTTAAGTTGCTCTGGTACTTTTGTAGATGCTTCCTCTAGTGCCTATCTTTAGGTTCCCAAGTCAGAACATTTCTCTTCCAGTCTTACCCAGCTTGATATTTCCTTCAGACTGCCCTGGGGATGAGCCTGGATTCAGATCTGCCTTGTTCTGTGTGTTAGATTTTGGGCCATCCTACCCTGTCTTCTTTCTGTGTCTCTTTCTCTCTCTGTTTCCCATCTTGCCCTTCCCTCCAAGGATCTGTGTCTCCGTCTGGCTCTCTCTTGAACCCAGGAGCCTGTTTCTCTTTCTCTCTCTGTCTCTCTTTTGTTTCCTGCCTCTCTGACAGTTTTTCTTGCTGACTCTCTTGTTCTCTCGACAGACGTTTCTTGCTTCCAGTGGCGGACTGTACTGCCTAAGCGGAGGCTGTAATGGCATTGTAAATATCAGCTGCATGTGCTTGCAGTGGGTCTCCTTATTTTTCTTCCTCTAGTTGTTTCTCTGCTGCACTCGGCTGCTGTGTTTGCGTGGATTGCATGGTGTGAATCCAGGGACCTGCTCTGCAAATGCACAAGGTGACTCTCCCATAGCGGAGTGGGGGTAGGAGCTAAATACACCAATGGTCTGGGAGTGAAACACAACCAACCTCTAGGAGATCGTCTTACCTCCCACTGAAATGTGATCTCCATCCATCTATCTATCCATCCACCCCTCCCTATCCCTCCCCGACCCATCCATCCATATGACACTTTTCTTCTATCCATCCATCCTTCGTCCATGAAATACAGCAAAACTCAACCAGAGACAGAACCATCTAACTAAGGTTGTATCTGGCTGTTGTACAGACAGGACAAGACAGGACAGTCGCTCTACCTGCTCATTGTACCATCTAACACAATGTTAGTTTGTAGGTCTCTCCCCCCAGCTGTATGCGCACAGCTTCTTAAAATGTGATTTGGTGCAAATGCAGGGATACGTTTCTCAAACCTTCCTTTCTCTGCGGAAGGTTAGTTTCCCTCCTGGCCTAACATTGCCTTGGGCTCTGGGTTCCCTCAGTCATTGTTCGGCTGTGTAAGGTACAGAGCTTGTGCTGGTGTCGGTGGTAACTGATCTCCTGGTGATGGACAAAAGTTAGGAGTCCCAGAAGCAGTGTTCCCTCTAATTTTTCCCACCCATGTGCGAATGAAGTTTGTTATGTGACACATCATCTTCATATTGATGCACATAAAATTCATGTGGTGGGGGTGAGGTTGAGGGATTCAGAGTGTGGGAGGGGGCTCAGGGCTGGGGCAGAGGGTTGAGGTGCAGGGGTGTGCGGGCTCTGGAGTGGGGCCGGGGAACGGGCTTAGTGCTGGGGCAGAGGGTTGGGGTGCAGGGGGTGAAGGTTTGGGCTGGGAGTGCAGGCTCTGGGATGGGGCCAGAGATGAGGGGCTTAGGGTTGGGGCAGAGGGTGGGGCAGAGGGTTGGGGTGGGGATGGTGCCACTACCCTGGCAGGTCTGGGCTGGGGCTGGGCTGGCCTGGGGCACCCTGGCTGCAGCTGGGTCTGGGCCTGGGTAGGGGTGCCCCAGCCACATGACAGGTTGGGGGCTGGGCTAGGTTGGGGCTGGCGGGGCACTCCTCCCGCAGCAGGTCCCCAGGCAGGTTGGCTGAGCGCCTGCGTGGCACTAAATAGGCTGCTGCACTGCTTTGCAGCTTACAGGGAACTTAGGCAAGTGATGTTGTTGGAGACCTGTAGGCAGCCTTTGATAGCAGGCACCAAGGATGGAGGCTGGGAGGGGTCAGTGGCATTGCTCTTGACTGGCTCCCTCCTTTAGATCCCAGGGGATGGTTGCCCCACTGTGCTGAGAGCTTTCTCGAGGGGTTTCCATGCAGTCCCCCCGCCGGTTAGCACGTGTGTAGCCACTAGGTAATTAGATGGTAGCGGATGCAATGCCGCCAGTATGTGATGGCTCAGGCCCAGAGGAGGCTTTCCCAGTGTCTAGCCGGGACAGAGGCCTGGATTCAAGCTTCTGGACAATGCTGGTTTTGAAGAAGTCCCAAGCACCCCATGTGGCACTTGTGGTCCTAAGTCACATGGGTCCTTTTACCACCACCCTCCGCCCCCGCAAGTGAAGCTCTACATAACCCAGACATGGGCAAACTACGGCCCGTGGGCTGGACTGTCCTGCCTGGCCCCTGAGCTCCTGGCCGGGCAGCCTAGTCCCCGGCCCCTTCCCCGCTGTCTCCCCTCCCCTGCAGCCACGCCTGTCGGGGGGGGGGGGGATAGGGGTCGGGAGGGAACTCAGGGGACAGGGAGCGGGGGGGTTGGATAAGGGGGTGGGATCCCGGGGGGGCAGTTAGGGGTGGGCGGGTCCTGGGAGGGGGTGGTCAGGGGACAGGGAGTGGGGGGTTGGATAGGGGGCAGGGGTCCTAGGAGGGGGCAGTAAAAGGACAAGGAGCAGGGGGGGTTGGATGGGTTGGGGGTTCTGAGGGGGACAGTCAGGGGGCAGGAAGTGGGAGGGGGCAGATGGGGGCGGGGGCCAGGCTGTTTGGGGAGGCACAGCCTTCCCTCGCCGGCCCTCCATACCGTTGTGCACTCCTGCTGTGGACCTCGGGCCAAAAAGTTTGCCCACCCCGACATAGTCGATTTCCTAGCTGGCTCAGACACTTCTCCCCATACTCCACCCCAACAGCTGAGATCAGCTGAGACAGTCCCTGGCAGCCCCCAGCTTTGAACACTGGGGGTACAAGAGTCTGGGCATCCTTAGTGGTGGGCAGGAGCCCTGACTGCAGTTTCCCTCCCCTCTTTGGTACAATGGGGCCCCGGGCTATTAGGCATTTGCCCAGGTGCTGGCTAGTTTTCTTTGGGCTCGGGGCAGTGCCGAGTTCTTTGGAGCTGGCCGTGTGTCACTGAGTCGGGTTACTTGTGCAGGTGTTTAGAGTGGCTGCACACGACCCTAGGGGAGATGGCAGGCAGTGTTTATGAATTGAGCCAGAAAGAAAAGGGGAAAGAGAAAAGGAAAGAAGGTGAGAGAGAGAAAGGAAGGGAGGAGGAGGCAAGCGAGAAGCATGTTTTCCAGCTGAGATGTGGCGTGCGATCAAAGCTCAGTGAAACGGAATAGTGCAGGGAGGCTGTTTCCGGCAGCTGGCGATGCAGGGGAGAAGGCTCTCGTGCCAGCAGTCATGAAGGATGCCGAGGAAGCTGGTGGTGGGCAGATGGAGAGGAACAGAGAGAAACAAACTCTATCAGTTCGGCTGGAAAAAGTGGGGGTGTTTTAAAGCAGAGGATGGTGCCCAGAGACCTGGCAGAGCTTTTGCTGCTGGTAGTGATACTGCTGTGGGTGGGCAGCGGCATGCTGGAGCATGAGGAGGGGCAGCCGCAGGAGGCCAGAGAGGGCAGTTGCAGTAGCCATGGGGTGATGGAGGCTGGGATGCGATATGCGGCCGAGATGGAGCTGGGGCAGGGATGGCGACAAGCTGATTTTTCAGACTCTGAGCCCTTTGGAGAGCAGAATTAGGGACACTTCACTAAGCCCCCCTGAATAAACCCACTCTCTCCTTTGCAGAGCTCCCCCCATAGCGAGCCAGCCCCTGGGCAGCTGAGGTTTCAGTGTGGCAACCTGAAGCGCTGGAGATGACCCTGCTGTTTTTGCTGGACCGCTGCCTCTGGCACTGGCACCACTGTGGTGTTAAAGCCTGGTGACCAAATGTCACTATCCCCATTAGGCAGCTGGGGAAACTGAGGCATGGAGCGGATCAGTGATTTGCCCAAAGTCACCCAGCAAATTGCTGGTGGAGTCGGGATTCGAACCCAGGACTCCTGGCTCATCCCATTGAGCATTAGGCCACAGCTGCCTTGTGGGGAGTGGGATCTTGTACTATAATCATCTGATCTCACATCCCCTCTGCTGAATCCAAGGAGCTGTACGTACAGACAGGTCAGGTCTCTGCTCCCCCCTCTGCCCCATGCCGCCCAGTGAGTCAGTGTGCCAGCCACAGCAGCTCCTGGCTCCTCCCCAGCGAACGTTACTGAACAAGATGGTGCAATGAGACAAGACAAAACTTACGTGGGCAGGGAGGGGCTTTGCCCCACAAGCTGTGTCCTGGCTGATCAATACTATGGAGTATTTGCTCAGCTTGTTCCAAAAGTTATTGGGAGCCTTTGATGAGACGCAGACACCTGGGGCTCCTGCTGTGGAAGGCTGCGTGTGAGCTACAGGGAAGACGGGGTTAGGGCTCTAGCCAAGGAGACGGATGGTCCAGGTTCAAATTCCCTGCCCCAGGCTCCCTGGGGCAAGTCACGCTGGGCCTCAGATCTCTGTGGAACCTAGCTCTGCCCTACCACCCGACAGGTGTGAAGACTGATCTGTGAATTGCTTTGGGATCTGCTGCTGCGAAGAGCTAGGAGGTGTTATTACTGCAGGTCCCAGGCCCAGGGATGCACCTGCCGAGCAGCGTTTGATTACTTGAATGGGTGTCGCACTGTCAGTTATGCATCTGTGGCCCTTGTCATGGAGCGGAGAGTTCCCACTCTTGCCAAGAGCTTTTCTCTCCTGATAGCCTCCTTTGCTGCACCTCCCCCTCGGAAGGGCTCCGATCCCCACTTCCTTCCAGACAGGGAGGGACTCATGGGGACTTGGGGCATCAATATTATCTTTCAAAGGTTTCCCCACCCTAACCTACCCTATTCCTTCCTTCCCTTCCTCCCACCCCACCCTGGTCGGCCCCGCTCCATGACCCCAAGCCAAACATTCCCAGACAGCTCAAACTCTTTGCCCCCTGCCATAGACCTGCTGCAGCCAGGGGGGTCTCGGGCCCAGTGTGGTGGCAACCAGAGCCCCAGGTGAAGCAGGAGGGACCAGAATCCATCATGTAACCCTTGCCGGTGGAGCTGAGCATGGGGGAGGGAGCCTCTCGTCTGGATCATCCTCGCTGGCATGTACTGACTTGGTAGCACTCCTCCACCCTCACTACAGCATGCAGCTCCCCTGAGCCGGCCCAGCAAGTGGGCTTACTCTAACACACATAATACCCAACTGCAGGAGAACCCTGAGCGGGGCTGCAGATCCGAGAGATGCCTGGGCTGTAGTGGTGAACAGTGGGGGAAATGCCACCAGTTCCGTACAGCAGTGGCTCCTCCCTGTGGCCGAGGAGCCCCGAAGAGCTCAGCAGGTCTCCTGGGCCTGCTCCCACCCTCCCTTCCCTGGGGCTTCTGTTCCCACCGAGCCACTAAGGGGGTGTGCTTTGCCTGCAGGATTCTGCAGACAATACTCGCATCTCCATCACCTTCTTCCGACTTTTCCGGGTGATGAGGTTGGTGAAGCTGTTGAGCCGGGGGGAAGGAGTCAGGACCCTGCTCTGGACCTTCATCAAGTCCTTCCAGGTGCGTATGGACCAATCCCCAGTGTGGCTGGGCAACTGGTTTTGAGGATGGGACCTTCAGCCCCAAAGCACAGGCCTCTACTGCTCAAGAGCTCCATTAGCCGGTAGCAGCAGCAGGCTGTTAACCTCGAAATGGACCGGTCACTAGCTAGCACGCACTTGACATGTATGTTACCCAAGCATCTAGGAGTTCAGGAAGAGCCAAGAAGGGCTTCCCAGATGCTCATTCATACTGGTGTCAGCATGTCTTAGAGCCTCAGTTGGCCCCATATTCCCCAGACCAGATCAGTAAGATCGCCAGCTCCCTTGGACAGGAACTTCAGGACTGGAGGGGCGCTGAGGGTGCTCTCCAGCACCTCAGTTGTAGGCACCTGTTTGTGCTGAGATTGTGCATGTCCCTTTCTCCCTGCCCCCCCAGTGCTTGTCCCAGCTGCCGGGGCAGGGAGCTCCCTGTGCAGGCTGTGGAGTGAGCGACAGCAGCAGGAATGCTGGAGAACGAGTGTTTTTAGTGGCAGCTTCCAGCCCCAGCCAGCAGCAGGCAGCCTCACTCTCCTGCCAGCTGCCCCGCTGGACCCCTGGCTGGCACCAGAGCTTGGTAGCTCCAGCCCGGCGAAATCCTACTCCTAAAGCAGGCGGGGTCCACAGTGGGGATAGGCTGCTTCCTCTCAGCTCCACTCCCATGTGAGCCCTGGACCCTTTGTCTCACAGGCCCTGCCCTACGTGGCGTTGCTGATTGTGATGCTGTTCTTCATCTACGCTGTGATCGGGATGCAGGTAAGGAGATGGGGACAATGCTGGGGCCCCAGCTGGCAGGGCGTGGGAAAGCCAGGATCCAGGGAGTAGGGGTCACCCCTCGGGCGCTCCTGCCATACGACAGGTACAACCCCACTGTCTTTCCACCAGGGGGGGCTCAGAGTGCTCTGCAGTCACTAATGAATCAAGCCCCAGCTGCCTCCCTGCCAGAGGGAGGCCACTGTTATTATCCCCAGTCTTCTGATGGGGAAACTGAGGCACAGAGCTGTCAAACTCCCCCGGCTTCACACAGCAAGTCAGTCGCAGAGCTGTAACACACCTTGGACCCCTGACTCCCAGCGCTGTGCCCAGTCCACAAGGTCATCCTGCCAGGCCAGCCCTTCCCCTGTGGTTCTGGGCTATTGGCTGGAAAGGAGCCAGCGGGAGCAGTGGTGAGGCCAGGAGCGGGGGCGTGGGGTAGAGGGTAGTGACAGATGCCTATGGCAGGGCGTTCCTCTGCAGGGCAGCTGGGACCTGAGCATGTCATTCACAGATGTTTGGGAAAATCGCCCTGGTGGATGGAACCCAAATCAACCGGAACAACAACTTCCAGACCTTCCCGCAAGCCATCCTGCTGCTCTTCAGGTCTGTGTAGACCCCGCCCCTTCCTCATCCCACCGCATCCCTTCCCATTCCATCCCCTGGAGGTGCCCAGTACAGCCAGCCTGGGGCCATTTGTAATGCAGAGCCACTGCTGGGGGAAGCCAGCCTGACATCCCTGAGGAGCGAAGACCCCAGGCTAGCACCTCACTCCCACAGCTCATTAAAGGGCCCCTCATATATGCCATGAGGTTGCACTGGATCACAATGCACCAGTCCTTGGTGGTGCAACACAAGGGCCTGGGTCTCCCTACACAGAAGCAACAATGAGGTGTAACCATCATGGCACTGTCATCCTGGCCATCCCCAGGAGCTGGACCCAGCACCTCCAAAGCTGAACATGGAGCTTGTGCTGCGGGGCTACGATCCAGAGCCTCAAAGATATTTAGGCATTGCACGTGGCCCCTGAAATCGGTGGCATCAAAATATCTTTGAGGATCTGGGCGTAAGTCCCACAGCTGGCACAGGCTCGTCCTAGCCGCTGGGGACCTGGCACAGAGGGGGAAGTATGGCTCACTGACCAGCCAGTTACAGTTGCAACAGGTTGCAGGGAAAATACACTGTGCGGTCTGTGATGATGCGGTTCTGGCGGGACCCAACCGAGAGTGCCAATTCAGGACCAATTGCTCAAACAGGGCAGTCACAGCCCCAGCCTGGGGTTTTTCCACCTCTAAGGCAAACCAAACCAGCCAAAAAAAAAATGACTTTGGTTTCACCCCACTGGCTTACCACAAGTCACACAAGCAATTGCCTTAGACACTCCAGTCTCCCAGTATCACCACCAGTGCCACCCGTCCTGGGGATGAATGGTTATGAAAACCAACATACCAGTAAAAGAAAAAGGTTCTCTTGATCCCAAAGAACCAAGCCCCAGACCCAGGTCATTATACACATCCGATCTTACCCACAAATCACGCTGTTGCCAATCCTTTAGAATCTAAAATCTAAAGGTTTATTCATAAAGGAAAAGAGATAGAGATGGGAGCTAGAATTGGTTAAATGGAATCAACTGCATACAGTAATGGCAAAGTTCTTAGTTCAGGCTTGTAGCAGTGATGGAGTAAACTGCAGGTTCAAATCAAGTCTCTGGAGAACATCCCTCACTGGGATGGGTCATCAGTCCCTTGTGTAGAGCTTCAGCTTGTAGCAAAGTCCCTCCAGAGGTAGGAAGCAGGATTGAAGACAAGATGGAGATGAGGCATCAGCCTTATATAGGCACTTCCAGGTGTAAGAACACTTCTTTGTTCTTACTGTGGAAAATTACAGCAAAATGGAGTCTGCAGTCACATGGGCCAGTTTCTGCACACTCTGCTGAGTCACAAGGCGTATCTGCCTCCTCTTAATGGGTCAGTTGTGTAGCTGATGGTCCTTAATGCGCCATCAAGCAGGCTAAGCAGAGCTAACACCCACTTGTCTGGGATCTTTCCCAGTAGCACAGCATAAGTTTGAAATACAGACAGTATACAGCCAATACTTATAACTTCAACTACAAAATGATAGAGACATACAGACAGCATAATCATAATCAATAACCCATAACCTGGTCTTACACACCTTATATGACCCCCTTTAAATAAGATCTGGTGCCACTACAGGACCTTGGTTGCAACCCATGTTCTGTATGGTCCCAGTTTACATCAATAACGTCACAGGGTCAGGTTGTGGCCTGCATGTGCCTTCGGGGCCACACTGGGCTCCCCAGAACTCACCCAAAGAAGACGCAAGAGCCCTGATGGAGTTGCCCACAGAGCCCCAGCCCATCAGTGGTGCCTGACGCACAGGTCAGAGGTCAGCTGGGCTTGGTGCTGAATGCAACACCAAGCTGGAGCAGAACGGGTCGGAAAGTTTTAGTTTTTCACCATCCAAAGACGCTGTTGGGCTGAAATTGCAGAGTTTTGTGGGAATATGTTGAGTTCAACACCAGTCCTGATGGCAATGTTTCCAAACGATTCGAATCAAAACTTGAAAAATGTTTAATTCCTCATCAGCTTAGGTTATGTTTGTTTCCACATTGTGGAAATGAAGTGGTGCGATAACATTTGATGTTTCAGAATTGAAATACTTTTGACTGGAGCCCTGACTGCCACTCCTCTGTTCTAAATGCTAGACGTCACTCTTCTCCCAGATCCAGGGATTGAACCCAGGAGTCCTGACTCAGTCCCGTTTTACCTGCTGCATCGTACTACCCTCCCCGAGTGGGGGGCTAGGATGCAGCAGTCCAGATGCCTAGTCCCCTGCCCACCCACAGCTGGGACTAGCGCCCAATAATATTGATTCTCAGCCCCTGCTCTAACCACTAGCTCTTGCTCCCTTCCAGCTAATCTCATCCCATACTTCCTGGGCAGGGCAGCCCTTCCTTGCAGAGCCTAGCTGGCATTCTCCCTTTCTCCATAGGTGTGCGACAGGCGAGGCCTGGCAGGAGATCTTGCTGGCCTGCAGCTACGGGAAAAAGTGTGACCCTGAGTCTGATTACGCCCCAGGGGAGGAGTACGCCTGTGGCACGGGCTTCGCCTACTTCTACTTCATCAGCTTCTACATGCTCTGCGCCTTCCTGGTACAGCCCCTGATTCCGGATCCCCTGGTGTTTTGCTCCTGGTCCCTTCATTGTCCTTAACAGGAGAAAGGTGAAAGTGGAGGCCATAGGATTGTGCCAGCCAGGGACCAACCAGAGAGCGAATGCCAAGGCTTTCTCCCATGAGCTCTCCAGTGGCACCCCAGAGCAGCCCCAGAGCAGTCCAGACAGGATCCAAAGGGTTCAGGGTGTTCTGCAATGTGCAGCTGCCACCCCCATTCCTGCGAGGCTGAGGGTACAGCATGCTCCATTTGCCAGTGGCAGAAGGAAAACTGGGAAGAAAAACACCAGTGCTGCTCCAGAACTCAGTCACCAGGAGTCACTGTCCTCCACCCTCCAGAGCCCAGGCCACCCACAGTCATGTGGAAGGGGTTGAAATGAATGGGCTGCCATTTAGATTGAGGACAAATGTCAGCATCTGTCTTGCGGGGGCGAGGGGAGGATTCGCCTGTGGTTGTCACTTAGGTTTTACTGGCTGGGTATGAAATATTTCCAGGGAGCTAAGGTCTGTTTCCTGCTTGACGATAGCTGCAGACTCTGCTGGCTTCAGGAAACTCTCTCTGCCTGGCCCCCACTCAGCCCCTGCATGAGGGGATCTATCCACTGACCCTTTTCACCCTCTTTTTTCAGCCTGGGATCCTGCGGGGCACATGGCTCCTGGGTTGGGTCTTGCTCTGCCAAGTGCGAGGCACATAAAAAGTGTGTGTTCTCCATGCAGTAGTTCTACTAAACAGGTTGTGAAACGCTCTCTGGCTTGGATTGGCTGCCCATCGTGTATTGATGTAAGGACCAAATTCTCCCTAATCCACACAGCAGGCCTGGTTCCTGCACGATGGGTCTTCCAGGGAGAAGACAGAGAATGTCTGAGCCAGGATATCAGGGCTGAGATCTAGGAGGCAGATTGGAGAGGAGAATTTTGTCCAAGGTGTGTCATTTGTCAGAGACCAACCAGTAGCAGTTTAGAGCACCGGGAAGATAGTGCACGGCCTGGTGCCCTGCTGTCATTTTATATAAGTCCTTCACAACTGGAGACCCCACGTCCTGCCCTCTCTGATGCATTGTGGGACCGATGCTCAGCTGACTTCAATGGGAGCTGCTTTGCGTCAGCTCAGGATCTGGCACCATATTTGGTCTCCTTCATGTATGCTCCTCTCTTGCCAGATTATCAACCTCTTTGTCGCCGTCATCATGGACAACTTTGACTACCTCACGCGAGACTGGTCCATCCTGGGCCCGCACCACCTGGACGAATTCAAAAGAATCTGGGCAGAATACGACCCGGAAGCCAAGTGAGTGAGCACTGGTCTGTGGCTGGCCTGGGTCTGAGTGGCAGCCAGGGAGGCCAGTGGATTATTTCCTTAAAAGGCTGAGAGAAGTTAGCACAGCTGGAAGGTGCTGGATTCACAGCCTGTGGGACACAAGTCCTCTGTTTATCCACAGCCAAGACATAGCACGGGTAGTGTCAATACCAAGGACTGTGGCAGATTCTCCAGCGCTGGCAATTTTTAAATCAAGTCAGTACATTTTTCAAAATGTGCCCTAGTTCAAAAGGAATTATTTGGGGCAAGTTCTCTGGCCGGTATTATACAGGAGCATTGACTGGTTCTGTTCTCCGCCACCCAGAACGCACAGATTCACAGACAGGGCCTTGAGCTTGAAGAAGAATGTCGTTTCTTCACTGCTTCAGTGAGTGATCAGGCCACCGAAACAGGGCCCAAGAGGCGCACCCCCAGGTTCAGGTGCTCACCTTGAATACATTGTTACAAAGTTACATTATTATATAATGTATAAACACTTTCCTTCCTAGCCGAGATTAGTTGGCTTAGTCAGTTTTTACCTGATCAGGTTGTTGACCAAGATGTTCAGCTGATTGGGCTGCTGACCCAATTGTTAAGCTGATCAGGTTGCTGGCCCATCTTTTCACCCAGCTGTTCTCCCTCCCTGCCAGACAATGTCCCAACACCAAAAATATACATGCTACATGTTACATATCCTACAAGGAGGTCAGACTGGAGGAGCACAGTGGGATCTTTTGGCTTATGGCTCTAAAGCCCTGCTGAGATGATCATCCGATGTCCTTGTTATAACAGTGGCTTTCTGAGACCTGTTAAGAACTGGCCTGAGACACACCAACTCATTTAACACAGGCCCCCAAACTGTCCCCAGCTGGATTCTAGACTTGTGAGCTTTCCTGTCCCCTGAAGCATCCAGTCCCCAGTGACATAATATATCAGCACTGTAGGGTCATTCTACAATGCCCTGCGATATGAAACCCCATCGGTTCCAAAATTATCTGTCTACTGACCTACTTCTCTGCCCCACCATCTCTGCAGTGCCTGGGGGCCTTGCCTACATTAATGAGTTTACTCTCGCACCAGTCTGTGCAGCACAGAAGTGTCCATGTTGGAGATGGAGAAACTGAAATACAGGCAGACTTAAGGCCCAGATTTTTCAAGGTTTTTGGCACTGCTGCACTGAGGTTTGCAATGCCTAATTGATTTAGGAGCCTAAGGTTCATTTTCAAAAGAGATTTAGGCCCTGAAGCCAAAAATCCCATTGCCAGCACCTATATCCCTTTGGAAATGAGCCTTTGGCTCCTGAATCAGTTCAGTATTGCATCACTCAGTGGAGCAACGTCTGATACTGTTAAAATCTGGGCCTGAGTGACTTCCCCAAGGTCACACAGGCAGTCAGTGGCTGAGCCACAGATCAGACTCTGAGCTCCTGCACCCCAAGCTAATTAGCCCCCCACCCCCAGCCAGGGTTTGCAATTCTACCACTGGAGCAGATGGGTAAAGCACAGCTGTCTTTTGACTCCTGCAGGGGAAGAATCAAACATCTGGATGTGGTGACCCTGCTGAGACGCATCCAGCCTCCCCTGGGCTTTGGGAAGTTCTGTCCACACCGCGTGGCTTGCAAGGTAACAACTCCTTTGCAAAGGGAAAGGTTCCATGATTGACATGCTGGAGGGCTCTACCCTAGTCTTGGCCCCCTCCCTCCAGCACACCCTGCAGCCTCTGGGTTCCTCAGCTCCCACCGAAAGGAGCTGGGGGGAAACCCATGGTTGGTTTTGAGTATCCTCATGATCTGATATCAAGTGTTTAATGGAGAAGGAGGCTTTTGAGGGGAGCAAGACAATTTAAACGGGCGGAGGCTGACATACTTCACGTTTCCTGAATTATCATCCCCCATGGTACAGTCAGTCCAATACAAGGCAGAGGACCCCACCTCTGAGAACATCCCAAAGCTCTTGGTCAGACACAAACCTCAGCTAGAGATGGGTCCAAGCTGCACGGCTCAGCTCTAGTGTCCCTGTGTTCAGGTCTGGGATTGGGAGCCAGGCCCATCTTCAGCTTCGGTGGGTCCCACTGTGGCTGCGTGAAAGCTCTTATGGCAGGCGTCCGAACTCTTCAGCGGGGAACGTGTCCCGTCGCCCACAGGGGGCAGCTCTCCAAAAGCCAGAGGCTGCAGAGGGAGCAGGGAGAGTGGGCGGCACTTCTTCCTGCACTTGCTCATTCTCCACAGAGCATGGGAGACATTTGTGACTCACGCCATCAAAGCGTTAACAAAGCCACCCAGTTCCTGGGTCGGAGCTCAAACCAGCTGTGGATTCTGGAGCACTGGGTGAAATGGCATGTTATCAAGAGGCCATGCGGTCTTATCCCAGAATCCTTTGGGTTGGACGGGCTGTCTAGTGGATCCTCTAGTGCACCCTACTGCCTTTGTGGTTGGATGGATTTCACTGATCCCATCCCATCCCTGATAGAAGGATGTCTTGGTCCTGCTTTGAGCAGGGGGTTGGACTAGATGACCTCCTGAGGTCCCTTCCAACCCTGATATTCTATGATTCTATGATTCTATGTCTTCCCAATTCCCTCACCTTCGACATCTCCACTGGTGAGGCCACACCCGCCATACGCAGCCTTCCGAATAACCCAACCCAGCCAAGAGTTATAACCTTTAACCTGACCATTCCCATGCAGCCTATGCCTCCGTGATCTGTCTTTGCTGACTGGTGAGCTGTGCTCTGGAGAGCATCCTTTGCACAAGTGCTGTGCAATACAGATGGCTCTCCATTGGCATGAATATAAAGGGGACTCTCTCTAAGGGGGCTGCTGGACACAGATGGACCGGGAGGGTCTCTCTGGTTCCCTAGCTCTCAGACTGTGCTGCCATTGTCGTGGCACAGCATCTCCCTTAGGCCTGACCTGAGCAGTCCTGCAGGGGTCTGCTACCGGCCCTGTGCATGGGAAGTGTGCTCCGGGCTGGGGGTAAACGCAGTTGTTGTTTGTTGTGCAGCGCCTGGTGTGCATGAACATGCCTCTGAACAGCGATGGCACCGTCACCTTCAATGCCACTCTCTTCGCTCTGGTGCGGACAGCCCTCAAGATCAAGATGGAAGGTGAGGGACAGGCTCTGTCTGCTTTGGTGCCCTGCCGTGCCAGCATAGCGTTGGCTGGTGCATCTATAGAGACTGCCTCCAGAATGCTTACCTAGCCCCACCCATGCAGGGGTCCCTCCCCAGCACCAGCGTGAGATGTGCGTAATATCAGCTACCCTGGTGCATTTCATCTGGGCACCGAGGGCCAGATCCTTTGCTGCTGCAAATCAGCATGACTTGACTTCAAAGGATGTATGCCTATTTACACCTGTTGGAAACTTGTCCCCTTATAATTTAGCCTCACAACACCCATGTGAGGTAGGTGAGGGTTGTGTAGGGATCCTTTCACCCATCCACAGAATGTTGCCTTCGTCTTTGAGGAGTATCCCTAGTGGTGCTCCACCCCGAGCACCTTCGATTGGAGATGTTCGCTAGGAGTGCCCGTTCAGCCCGTGCATGCACTCCAGACATCTCTGGGTCCCGTACTGAGGGTATATAGAGCTGCCTGGGCAAATTACCCTCAGTTCCTTCTCAGCCACCCGCTGGCCTGAGACAGAGCATCTCATTTGCCCGCTTCCGCTTTGCTCTAGCTTAGCCTCGAGTTCCTAGTTCAAGGTTTAGTTTAGTTTACTTGCCTCTCTCCTTTATTTTATAATTGTCCCTCTTCAGTTAATTTGGAGAGGGTCTGCTTAATAGCCCCTTTTTTCCTCCCCTCCTTCCTGTGGGGTTTGCCTTGGGGATTGTCATCAACCTGGTGTGTAGGAGATGCAAGCGCTGCCTTTCCCACTGGGAATCGATCCCGGTCAGCGATGGACATTCCCAGTGTACCCACTGTCTGGGACATGTCTACAATTCCAGCCAACTCCAAAATCTGCTGAGCTTTTAAAAGCAGAACTAAAAACTCCTGGGGATTCAGCTTAGGATTGTCGGAGAAAAACTCAGTTCTTGCTTTTTGTTTGAGTGCAGCAGAGTCAGATACTTTATTCTGTTTAGCAGCTACAACAGAGAGAGAGTGCACTAGGACATAGGGTCTCTCCTTCCTAGACAAGTGTCTCAACAGGTAAACAATTTCAGCAAGCATTTATACTTCTGTTACAGACAATAATAAGCAACAGCTGCATTTTGTTTATACATAAGTCATCCTGATATCTTGTTTTTCTCACTTAACAGACTCCAGTCTACATTTCATATTATCTACACAAGGTTGCAAACAACTTCTCACACAGTTCTTTTCCACTTGCCTCACACAATCCTCGCTTCTACAAATCTCACATTATTAGGGTTACAGCTAGCCTAACTCTGACTAACAGAAACTGTCATGCATTAAGATCCCCTACAAATCCCTGTCAGTTATTTCTCTACTTCCACACTCTCCCCTTTTGTACTTTTAGTACAACAAATATTTTTAAACCTTTATTTGCATTAAGCCACGGATTTTAGATTTTACATTAGATGTTTTAACCTTAGGGGTTTTGATTGGCTGTAATGACAATGCATGATTAGCATGGACATGAAAGGTATTACTTTACAACAACAACAATATAATTTTAAACTAAATAATAGCAATACAAGCAATAACATTTTTATAGCAATAATATGATGGGGTTGTTGCACAGTTGTCGTTATAAAGCACAATACATTATACTTCGTACATAAAATAGACATTTTATAAGCTGTTTGAAAGGCATACTTTTTAACTTGATATATATTTTGAAACATGAATTTGCCCTTTTACTTGAGAGATTTTTTGAACCTTTGGTAACAATGAAAGCAAATTTTGAAACTGATTAGGTACTAAGCTTGTTTAATTAAAGGGTATCTGGAAACTAAGGACTACTTGCAAAATTCTATCTGCAGGCCAGTAAACAATATGATTGCCTGCAGTGGTAATGAGATCAAAATGTGTATTTTGCAATGTGGTGGTTTTAACATAACCCAGCTATTATTAGCTTGAAAAAGTAAGTGTTCTGTTAGGGTAGTTCTGTGGTTTTTATTTTTTTTAACAAACATTGTCATGAACAGTGACAACTTCCCCTGGCTTCAGTTTATGGATACACTTCCACAGGATCCTCATGATGGAGCTCGCCATCCAACCAGCCCAGGGTTCAGACCCAGAGATCCCCTGTACAGCCGCAGCCAAGTGAGCACAGTGCCCCTCAATTGCTGTACCCCGCTCGCCTAGGGCTTTGCGGGTAGGAACGTAGAGCGCACTGCTAAAATTCCCAAGCAGAGTTCCGGCTCTCCTCCTGGACGGCCCACTTCAAATGACCCTCAGTGACCATGAGATCGACTGTTTCAGAGACCTCATGTCCCAGGTGTCAGGAATGAGGGCCTGAAGCAGAGCCTGGGACTAGCTAGTCTCCAGGCATAGCCAGCCCAGACGGGCTGCAGCAGGACCGCCTGACTGGCTGAAGGGAACCAGCCAGTGTGCTTGTAAGCCCAGCAGCAGCAGCAGGTCACTGGCTGCTCAATGCTTTGCCCACAGCTGCAGTCACCCTAAGCGTATCTTGCTCCAGCCTTGTTCTGCCCACTCCCAGCCCTGCCCCAGCCTGATTCCTGTTTAAACCCAGTTTACTCTGGCTCTGGACTCTGACTCCTCCTTCCTTACTCCGGTTCTGCCCCTTGGCTCTGGACTAAAGTTCTGATCCTTGGTTCTGGTTCCCAGTCCCTCCTTGCTCTGGCTACAACTAGTAGGCCGGTTCTGGAAGGGCATCGCTGAGGCTCCATCCTTCTCCAGTATCAGGAGCTCATTGAAGACCCCGAGCTCCTCAAAGACCCACAACACCAAGCATTCCTCAGTGCCAAAGTCGTCCGCCATATCATCCAAGCATGACTGCTACAGAAACAACCCTAAACGCTCTGCCTCTAAAAAGTCTGTCGCATAAACAGATTTTTCAATACCATTTCTGGTGACCCTGACATGTGACCCTGACAGCAACGTCAGTAGCTCCGAGTTCAGCATCTTCAGTATCAGCGCTATTGACTAGACAGATACCACGAGAGCAATCAGCATCCTCGGTACTGACACTGGTCACGTCACAGCCCCATCCAGTCCAGGTTCACCCAGTACCACAGAAGTTTAGATTCTTCAAAGACCTGTTGAGCCAGAATGGGTACCACATGGCTATTGGTACTGAAATCTGCAGGGCCTCCGAGACCCTACTTTCCTCCGGTACCCCCGGGTTCTCCTGTACCACCTGTCCCAAGTGGAGAACCATCCTTGCCTCCAACATCTGCTCCTCCTCTGGACTGTGCTGAGGACTCCACTTCAGATTCTCAGCTATCTGTGCGGGGATCCCCTATGTAGCACCATAGCAGCATCTCTCCTGATACCTTTGTGATGGGCTGGACCCCTTGGGATGTCACCTGGTGTGCTGGGATTTAACTAAGTCAGACCATTCTGCCAGCCTGGGCCCCCCCTTTACCTGGTCTTGCTGGGCTCGGCTCCCCCGCCTTTTCCAGCCCAGCACACAGGCAGGGCCACACCCACCTGCACAGAGAGACAGAGATCCGCTCTGGGAAGGCTCAGCTTAAGGAGCTTGCCACAGCACCCAGATGTCCGCTTGCGCTTGGAGTACAAACCTGAAATTATATGAAATTCTTCTCTTCTCTCAATGCGGAGGAGGATGTGCACATCTTCTCCCCCCTCCCACCAGTTAGAAATCACATTGACTGGGTTCTATTGTAAACCAGAAATAAATGTATTAACTAGAACAGGTGTATTTTAAGTAGTTAAGGAGGTAGCAGACAGAACAAAGCCTATCTGCCCCAAGCGTTTTCTCCAAAGTCCTGGCAATAGTAGCTGTGCACAGGTGGGAAATAATCATCTTTCCTACCACAACTGGCTGTTTAAGGACCATTGTACGTCAAAGTCTTCTCTGTAATACAGATGCCATCTGTAATGTCCACTTTGACTCCCGTTCAAGAGATAAACTTTACAGGAGCATCTCTGAATGCCCTAACATCCAGAGCTTACCTTCCTTCCGACAGATTTCTGACACTGATGAGTCTTATTGCCAAGATTCAAATAACCCCCTGACAACAGCAAGAAATTGCCTCCAACTGCTGGGTCATATGGTAGCTTGTATTTTCATAACACAACATGCCAGGTTACATCTTGCTGCTTCCAGGATTGGCTCAGAATAGTCTATCACCCGAACAAACAAACAGTCTGGACAATCTGGTGTCTGGCCCTCATCACGTGCTAGACTCACTCAAGTGAGGGACCTGTCCAAAGTCCGTGCAGGAGTTCCTATCACCCAGCCGCCTCCTACTATCACCATAACTTTGGATGCCTCACTTGTAGGATGAGGAGTGTGGCTAATGGGATACACTGTCCAAGGAAAATGGTTGTCTCAAGAGTCTTTCCTGCACATCAACCTCCTAGAATTAGGAGCAGTCAGGAATGCCTGTATCCACTTCCCTCCCTTAAGCAGGGGCCAATCCATGAAGGTCATGACAGACAATGTAACCTGCATGTTCCACGTAAATCTCAGGGAGCGGCGAGATCCCCTTATCTTTGTGCCGAAGTAATAAAGCTGTGAAACTGGTGTCAAGCCAGTCACATCCTCACACACTCTTACTTTCCAGGCATGCAGAGCACCATGGCCAATGATCTGAGCAGACATTTCTCCCACAGTTACGAGTGGGAACTGGACCCTCAGATCCTCAAACAGAGATTCCTGACCTGGGGGTTTGCAGAAGCAGATATCTTTGCAATTACTGCTAACAGAAAGTTGAAGAAATTCTGCTTGAGAGGAGGACTGGGCCATCAGTCATTGGGAGACACCTTTCTCATTCCTTGGGCCTACTCTATAAATCTCTGACACCGTTGATTCAGAGGGTGTTGAACAAGATCAAAGGAGACAAAGTCAGAGTCGTTCTAGTTGCACCATCTGGGCTGAGGCAGGTCTGGTACCCTTCCATGACTCACTTCACTTCCTGTCAAGCATTGCAGCTTCCAGCCACGTCCTGTGTGCTGTCCCAGGACTCCAGTCAGACTCTCCATTCCAACCTGGCCATCTGCTGACTCCGAGCTTGGTTCCTCAGTGGTTCTTGGGGATAGAGGTTTCCTGTTTGACAGAGATCCAGCAGGTCCTATTAGGAACATCAGAAAGATCTCTACTAGAAATACCTTCAAAAATGGAACATGTTCCTTCTTCCCTCTCCCCTGTTTTTGGTTATCTATTGGATTTAAAGTGTTCAGGTCTTTCTGTGAGTTCTGTCAGAGCTCTCTCATCAGCTACCACAGCCTTCCATTCCCCTGTGCAGGGATTCATTCAGGCTTTGCTCATCCCACGATGGCAAAATTAATCAAGGAATTGGTTAACCTTTTCCCGCAGAGCCTGCTCCCATATGGGATTTGAACTGTCTCATGAAATCTCCCTTTGAGCTGCTCACTAAGTGCTCTCTGGTGCACTTACCTACGAAAGTGGCATTCTTAGAGGCAGCATTGGGAAATTAGGAGCATTGGGGAATTAGCACTGGGGAATTAAGAGCATTGACGGCTGATTTCCCGCCCCCCTTCCCTGTTTTCTTCAAGGATAAGGTTTTGTTAGTATCCCAAGTTCATACCTAAAATATCTTCTGTTTCGCTCATTAACCAAGTTATCCACCTTCCTGTGTTTTCCCCAGAACCACGCCAGACTAGAGAGGAAACTTCCCTCCACAGCTTGGATGTTAGAAGGGTATTAGCTTCTATTTGGACAGAACCAAGCCATTTAGACAGTCTCCCAGACTGTTTATCTCAGTTGTGGACAGATCCAAAGGATCCACAAGCTCCCCCCAGAGACTTTCAAAGTGGGTTTCCAGTTACATTCGTGCCCGTTACCACGCTGCTAACGGTCAGCCCCCTTCGAGAAGAATAGCTCATTCTACATCCTGCCTCCATGGCACTCTTAAAAATACAGCCACTGCTGAAATTTGCAGAGTGACAACCGAGGCTTCAGTGCAGACTTTTCCCGAACACTGCGCTCTGGTACACGCCTCTAGGTCAGAGGCAGCTCCACAGTTCCCTCCTCCTTCAGGAGCTACTGCAGTGGAGCACCCATTGGGATACTCCTTATAGAAGAAGGCGCGGTTACTCACCTTGTGCAGTAGCTGGAGGGCTTCAAGATGTGTGTTGTTATGGGTGCTCTACTACCCACTCTCTTTCCCCTCTGCTTTGGAGTTCTGTTTCACGGGACGTCAAGGTCGAGAAGGAACTGAGGGCAGTTCACTTGAGTAGCCTTGTTTATCCCGGTACAGGGTAGGAGGATGCTGGGAGGGCATGCATGGGCCGAATGGGAACGGCTACCAAAAATCTCCAGTCAGAGGCACATGCGCACCTGAAGTGGAGCACCTATAGGGACACACCTCTCGAGGACCTCTAGTTACTGCACAAGGTGAGTAACCTCTCCTTCTCTGGGGGCGGATACAGCAGCCATCGGAGCACAGGGAGCGACATCACGCAGCAGGTAAAGACAGGAAGGTGAACCACAATTCCATCTATTTCAAATGGCAGAGGGAAATTCAGGAGGTGGGATTGAGATGGAAGTAGGGTTGCCAACTGTCTAATCCCACAAACCCAAACACTCTTGTCCTGCCCCTTCCTGAGGCCCTGCTCCTTCTTCGAGGTGCCCCCCCCGCTCACTCCATCCCCCCCTTCCTCCGTTGCTCGCTCTCCTCTACCCTCACTCACTTTCACTGGGCTGGGGTAGGGGGTTGGGGTGTGGGAGGTGGTGCAGGCTTTGGGCTGGGGCCAGGGCTGGCTCTAGGTGTTTTGCCGCCCCAAGCAAAAAAAATTTGGCTGCCCCCCCGTCCCAGCCTTGGGCTCCCCCCCGCAGCCCACTGCTGCCCCAGCCCTGTGCTCTCCCCCCGCACCCACACCCCCTGCCGCCCCAGCTCTGGGCTCCCCCCTGACCATTGCCACCCACACACACCTCCTGCTGCCCCAGCCCTGGTCTCTCCCCCGACACACACCTGCACTCTCCTTCTGCCGCAGCCTTGGGTCACTGGTAACTCACTCCCAGGGAAGGTAATTCACAGGAATTTTGGTTGTGCACAGAACACAGACAGGATTGATTCCCATACAGTTACAGAGCTGCAGTAAAGTGGAACAATTTTCAGCGTGTGTGATTGGAGAATATCTGGATGCATATTATAAGACTGTCCTCCATAAATGAGGAAAAGTTGAGGTGCCTTTATTATTCTTTTGTTCCACTCTTTCTTTCTATGGGGAATTTGCCAGTGCAATATCTGTGTCTTCCTTTTAAAGAAACAAACAAACAAACAAACAAAAACGCAATGGCTGTTGAAAATAGCAATTCCAGTCTTAATAACCACTGGGAAGCATTGCTTGCTCAATTTTATCCTCCTTTTTCTACAGCAAGTTACAGTGGATCAGTGTATTTGATTTGGGAGAAATGAAGTAACAGCTACCCAAACTGAGCTTGAGCACTCCTAAATTTTGAGGTGTTCAGATCTGGAAAGCAGGTGCTGGGGGGGGGGGGGGCTGTGGCTCCACGGGGGAGCACAGCAACATGTATGCAGCAGTGTGTCTGGCACTGCGTGGAGCCAGACACGCTGGTCTGAGTGGCACGGTAAGGGGGCTGGGGGGTTGGAGAAGGGATAGGGGGTTCCAGGGGGGGCAGTCAAGGGACAGGGAGCAGGGGGGGTTGGATGGGACAGAGGTTCGGTGGGGTCAGTCAGGGGCAGGGAGAAGGGGGGGTTAGATGGGTCAGAGGTTCAGGGGGGCAGTGAGGGGACATACAGCAGTTGGATAGGCATGGGAGTCCCAGGGGTTTGTCAGGGGACAGGTAGGGGATGGGGTCCTAGGGGGGAGTTTGGGGGGTCTCAGGAGGGGGCAGTTGGGGACAAAGAGAAGGGAGGCTTAGATAGGGGGTGGGGTCCCAAGGGGCAGTTAGGGGCAGGGGTCCCAGGAGGGGGTGATCTGGGGACAGAAAGTGGGGGGGGTTGAATGGGTTGGGGTTTCTGTGTGGGGCAGTCGGAGGGAGTGGATGATGGTAGGGTGGAGCTACCCTCCCTGTGGAGTGTCCTGTTTTTTCAATGTTAAAATATGGTACCCCTACCACTCACATCGCAGCTCTCCACTCACAGCAAGCTGCAGCATCAGGTTCCTCCCCTTCCTTTCCGGTTGGTACTGGCCAAGGGAATGCTGGGAAATGTAGTTCTTTCCCTGCTCCAGGGTTGGCTCTATAGGCAGGGAGCTAACCAAGGAACTACAGCTCCCAGGGCCCCTTGTGGTTCTCAGCTCCCATGCTGGATCCTTGCTGCCGCTGCAAATGGGCTGCCCCAAGCACCTGCTTGCTTTGCTGGTGCCTAGAGCCACCCCTGGGGCTGAGGGGTTGAGAGTGTGGAAGGGGACTGCGGGCGGAGGCTGGGGTGCAGAAGGGAGTGCGAGCTCTGGAAGGGAGTTTGGGTGTGGGAGGGGCCTCAGGGCTGGGGCAGGGGGTTGGGGTGCGGCTCCAGCCAGGCGGCACTTATCTCGGGCCACTCCTGGAAGTACCTGGCATGTCCGGCTCCTAGACTGCTCTGCGTGCTGCCCCTGCCTGCAGGCACCGTCCCCGCAGCTCCATTGGCTGCAATTCCCAGCCAATGGGAGCTGCAGAGTCGGCGTTCAGGGTGGGGGTTAGCGTGTAGAGACCCTCTTGGCCACCTCTCTGCCTAGGAGCTAGAGAGACTTGCCAGTTGCTGTTGGGAGCGGTGCAGAGCCAGAGCAGATAGGGGGCTTGCCTTAGGCCCACTGCGCTGCCAGACTTTTAGCAGCCTAAAAGCTTCCGGACTGACGTCAGTAGCCTCTGGGAGATCAAGCCCGATTTCAGGAGACTCCTGGCCAATCCAGGAGGGTTGGCAACCCTAGATGGAAGCTGGGAAGGCCGTCAGGGTCAGCACTTGTAAAAAGGTGCCCTTGCATTTTTAATGGCCATAAATGGCCGAGGCAACAGTTTCATATCTCAAAAACCAATAGCCTAATCCACATGGTGACCCCTAACAGCCCTCTCTTAGGGCACTGACTACTTCCCATGTTACTAAAACTGTTTCCTTTAGCATCCAGGTGTGCCGGCAAAGTCTTCCATCCACAGCCAGGCGAGACTGTTCCCTGTTTAGCATGTTAAAGTCCAAGCTCACAGCCCAAGATAGCTGTCACAGCATGCTGTGAGCCCCCTCCCTAGGCTCACCCCTCCCATTTTTCTAGGATTGTCCCAATTTCAACAAGGCCAGGGTGTGTCATCCCATCCTGCTGCCTCCCACTCTTCAGGCACCATGCCAGGACAGAGTCAGAAAGTCAGGATGACATGAGACAGTGTTTTTTTTCTGAATGAACCTAACACAAGTGGTGGGAACACAGACGCAGCTGCGAGCGGAACCCCGAGTGCTCTAGAAAACACGGATGGGCCTTTGCGCGGGTGACCGCGGACAAGATGGAATTCACCCACTGCGTCTTGGCTTTCTCTTTAGCCGTTGGCTGTGTGCGGTGTTCCCTCGGGGCAGAACGAACGGATCGGTGGTTTGTTTCCCCACAGGTAACTTTGAGCAGGCCAATGAGGAGTTGAGGGCCATTATCAAGAAGATCTGGAAGAGAACTAGCATGAAACTCTTAGACCAGGTCATTCCACCAATTGGAGGTGCGTCTTCCCATGAGTGGTCTGTTTGCCATGCTCCCTGGCTTATTTCTCCCCGGCACCCTCTGCGCCCCCTCGCTGCCCCACACCGCTCGGATGGGGGCTGGGTATAGCCACTGGGCAGGGTTAATGGCCTCACTTGGCTTTCTCCCCTCCAGAGGATGAGGTGACCGTGGGCAAGTTCTATGCGACCTTCCTCATCCAGGAGCACTTTAGGAAGTTCATGAAGCGCCAGGAGGAGTATTATGGGTATCGGCCCAAAAAGAACACCATTGCTATCCAGGTCAGTGCAAACAGGTCTGGGGATCCCAGCCGCTCCTCTTGCCTGGATAAAGGAGCTAGCTTGTCCCTCCTGCACAAGGGCAGGGCAGGGCTCAGGAGGCATAACTGACTAGTCCCCTGGCATGGGACTCAGGAGACCTGGGCTCGGCCACCAGCGCTGCTGGGCAAGTCATTTCCCCGCTCTGTGCCTCAATTTCCCCAGATGTAAAATTGGGATAGGGACACTGACCTCTGTGGTAAGGCACATTGAGATCTCCTCGTGAAAAGTGCTACACAGGAGCTAGGTGGTGGTGGTGTTATATGCCAAGCAAGGTGGGAAGCAGGCCTAAGTATTTGCAGGTGTCGGTACGAGGCTGGCAGAGGAATTCTCGAGGGTGGCTGGAGAGGAAGCACTGGGACAGAGCTGAACAAAGAGAAACAGAGACAGGGAATGGTCTGTGGGTGGAAGTGGTCTAAGTGTCCCTTAGAACACTGGAAATGGGGCTGCACAAAGGGTACATTGCATGGGAGAGCCCGTGGATGACCCCAAACAGGTTTCAATGTGTAAGTGAGGGGACCCCATGTTAAGAGGAACAGCCCTGAAGCGGAGCAGGCTGGCTGGGCCTAAGGGAGCGCTTGAAGGTTGCCTCCTCAGGGCCTGGCAGTCGGTCTCTGCTGCACACAGCTTGGACTGGGGCCTTGACTGAGCTCTGGGCTTTCAAGGGCTTCCCATGATGGAATCTCAGAGCTGGTGCCCCCCGCACCACCCTTCCAGCAGCTCTGCTCCTTCCACGGCAGCCCAGGCTCAGTCTCTACAGGCAGCGCGCTCTAGAGGAGTAAGCACGGTGGTGAGCAGCAGGACTCCTGGGTTCTTTCCCCGCTCTGCCACTGACTTGTGTAGCCATGGGCAAGTCACTTCCCTCCTGTCTGCCTTGGTTTCTTCACCCATGAAATGAGGACAAAGAAGCAGGGACAAGGGGAAGGTCTGAGGCTCGTGTCGCTCCCTGCCCCCTTCTGGCTGATGGAACAAACAGCCCCACGCAAGAGTTTCAAACTGGAGTCCAGTCTCCCTGCATCAGAGGTCCTGGGGGGCATGTCCCGAGCACCGAGGACTCCTCCCCTGGGGAGATGGGAGCATTTCTCTTGTCCAACCTGGAATGCAGCCATGTCTCAGGGTTCCCATGGCCTCCCTCCGGGGTGTAGGATCATCTGTCCCTGGGTGTCAAATCCAATTCCAACATGTGCAAGGTGAGATGTGCCAGCCCCCATGGCCCTGTGAGAGGGGCAGAGATGCCTCTGCCCTAGAGAGACACCCTCCACCCTATGGCTCGGCCCATTTACCCTCCTCCAGCCCCTTTGTGTGAAGTCCCCCTTTCCTCCACACCCAGTGCACAGAGATAGCGCCGTGGGAGAGGCTGCTGAACCAGCAGGCACCAGACCACCCCCTTTGGGAAGTAGGCAAGGCAGCCTGGGCTCGGTGAAGACAGTTGCGGGGCCAGGGCTGAGGGTTCGGGGAAGGAAGCTGGAGCTGCCAGGCCACTGGGCTTTGCCGAGTCTCCTTCTCCCCTTGCCTGGTGAGGAAAAGCTCGCCCTGCCACCAGCAGCCCCGTGAGTGACCTCCCTATCTCTGTCTGTCCCACCAGGCCGGCCTGAGAAGCATCGAAGAGGAAGCCGCGCCCGAGATCCACCGAGCAATCTCTGGAGACTTGACTGCCGAGGAGGAGCTGGAGAGGGCCATGATGGAGGCAGCGATTGAGGAAGGGATATACAGGGTGAGCACAGTGGGAGGTACCACCATCTAACCCCACACTTACCAGCCCCACCGTCTGTGTCCCATGTGGAGCCTAGCACACTGAGAGGTGACTGCTGCAGACAGGGTAGGGGCCAGACAGCAGGTGCCAGGGGTGAGTGATGATGCCCGAGATCATAGTCATATTGTCATGGTCGCTTGGTGCCAAACGCTTGGGCAGGACCCAGCTGTGTGTGAGCACGTGAGCCGGCTAGGGGGAACAAAGCCACCAGCACGGGAGATGCCACAGTCCATGGAGATGGGCCTGATCACAGAGGAGAGTGTTAGTCACAGGAAACCACATCATCGACTGGCTAAGTGGGTACTGGGTCACCGTCTCCTCTGTTCCCAGGTGTTAGGTCGGGGTGGGCAAAGTTTTTGGCCTGAGGGCCACATCTGGGTATAGAATAGTATGGCAGGCCCTGAAAGCTCACGAAATTGGGGTTGGGGTGTGGGACAAGGTGAGGGCTCTGGCTGGGGGTACGGGCTCTGGGGTGGGGACAGAAATGAGGAGTTCAGGGTGTGGGAGGGGGCTCCGGGCTGGGTCCGGGGGGTGGGGTGCAGGGTGGGTTGAGAGCTCTGGCTGGGATTGTGGGCTCTGGAGTGGGGCTGGGAATGAGGGGTTTGGGGTGTAGGAGCGTGCTCTGGGCTGGGACCGAGGGTTCAGAGCGTGAAGGTGTATCAGGGCTGGGGCAGGGGGTTGGGGTGCAGGCTCCAGGCGGAGGGGGGGCTTAGGGGTGCAGGCTCCAGGCGGCACTTACCTCAAGCGGCTCCCAGAAGCAGTGGCATGTCCCCTCTCCGGCTCCTATGTGGAGGTGTGACCAGTCCCATCCACAGGCGCCACCCCTGCAGCTCCCATTGGCCATGGTTCCTGACCAATGGGAGCTGCAAGGGCGGTGCTTGGGGCAGAGGCATCATGCGGAGCAGAGTCCCCTGGCTGCCCCTACGTATAGGCTGCGTGGAGAGGCCCCTGACCCTGATCCCTGGCTGGAGCGGGGCAAGCCCCAGACCCCGCTCCCCAGCGGGAGCTTGAGGGCCGGATTAAAGCAGCTGGTGGGCCAGATCCAGCCTCCGGGCCGTAGTTTGCCCACCCCTGTGTTAGGTGGAGCTGCGGGCTGGTGACCTGACCTCAGGAATCTCTGAGTTCTAATCCCAGCACTGGTGTTATCTCCTTGGCTGTCCCTTCCCCTCCCCTGTACAATGGGGATTATGGTAATGACCACCCCCCCGGACCACAGAGCAGGATATTAACCAGTTAATGTGATGGAAGAGTGCTCGTTCCTGGGATGGACTGGCTAGCGTGTATTGGCACCTCTGCCAGGTGCACAACTATGTGTCACAGACCCAACACTGCTGACAGAAATTCCTTCTGCACTCACTATGCTGGGAGCTTCCAATTGGCTGTGGTGTAATGATAGCCATGGCAACCCAGGTCACCAACAGTCTGTGACAGTGTCCTGCCCAGTCTCACTCCTCAGGGAATCCCTCGCATTCAGAGCTGCCTGTGAGTCGGGGAGGGTTTATCTGGTAGGAGATGCAGTGCTGCCCAGTGGATGGGCTGGGACTGGTCTGCAACTCAGGAGACCTGGGTTCTATTCCCAGCTCTGCCATAGACCTGCTGGGTGACCTAAGGCAAGTCACTTCACTGCTTTGTGCCTCAGTTTCCCCCACTGTGACATGAGGTGCTGAGCCCCCTATTGATAAAGTACTTTGAGAACTGCTATGTAAGAACTGGGACTGTTATTACTGCTGCCCTGCTGTGCATGATCTTAAATTCAGATACCATAACGGGCCTTTGCTTGGTCGCCATGTGTCCAAACCCATCCAGACCGTCGGACAGAGAAGCCTCGAGAAGCGCCACTGTCAAGGCCCGCTCTGACCTCTTCCCTCTTGGTTCCAGAGGACGGGTGGCTTGTTCGGTCATGTTGATTCCTTCCTGGAGCGGAACAGCCCCCTGCAGCCCCATGTGACCAGCCAGAGGCCCCTGCAGTTCACCGAAGTGGGGAGCGAAGACTTGGACTCTCCCGTCTTCCTCGATGACTTCCCCCCAGACAGGAACACCAACGCCAACAACAGCAACACAGCCGCACGGTAATGCTCGGTGGTCGGAGACAGCCCCCTAGGGTGCGTGGTGGCGGGGGCCGCAAGGGAATGTGCTGTCTGTATAAACGGCACAGTCTCCATAACGAGGAATCCGACTGTGCAGCTGCTGTGACTTGGGGAGCAGGGGAAAGCTCGGCGCTCGGGGACTGTGAGCGTGTGTGCCCAGATGCAGCCATGGGCGCTTGTGCGTGCGTGCACATGTGAATGTGCACCCGTGCATATGTTTACTCTTGTGTGGGTCGGGCCAGACACAGGCCACCTCACTCCCCTTTAACCATGGGAGGGTGCAGTTTCTGCCTTCAAGTCTCAGGCAAAAACAGATGCCTGCATTGCCCAAGTCTCGTTTACAGAGCATGGCACATGCCTCCCCATGGACAGGCAGCTTCACCCCTTCACTAGTGATTCTCAACCTGCATGTGCGGCCCACAAAGTGTTACCTGGGCCACAGGCTAAGAACCACAGGGCCTCCCATCTAACGCCCCCACAAACGCCTATGCTCAGTGCCCCCTGCCCACAGACCCCTCCACAGAGTGGGGGGCAGAAGCAGAGAACTGGATGTGGGGTGTGGGGCAGGGACCCCAACCTGGATGCTGCTGTGCAGGGACCCCTAACCCCGACCCCTCGCTGTGCGGGAACCCCAAGCCACCCCCAACTGTGCGGGGCTGGGAGGCAGCCAGGACCCTGACTCCAGGCCCTGCCAGGACCCCACTGTACAGGACCCAGCGGCAGCAGTCTGCCTGGACCCTGCCACGCGGCAGCTGGTTGCCTGAACCCAGAACCCACTGCATGGCAGGGCAGGCGGCAGCTGGCTGCCTGGTCCCAGGGCCCGCCTTGTGGTCTCTATCACACAGCTGAGCGGGCCACAGCTATGTACTAATTGGGCTGCAAAGGGCCGCCCAGAGGATTCCGGGGGCCTGGGGCCATCGGCTGCAGGCGGCTCCAGTGGACCTCCCGCAGGCGTGCCTGCGGAGGGTCCGCTGGTCCCGCGGCTCCAGTGGAGCATCCGCAGGCATGCCTGCGGGAGGTCCACTGGAGCCGCGGGACCGGCAAGCGGCAGGGCGCCCCCCGTGTGGCGAAATTCTAGAGCCGGCCCTGTTCGGCGGCGGGGGGCCCTTGCTTTCCGGGACCCGCTGCCGAAGTGCCCCAAAGACCTGTGGCAGGGGCCCTCCGCTGGCGAATTACCGCCGAAGCGGGACCTGCCGCCGAAGTGCAGCCCGCTCTTCGGTGGTAATTCGGTGGCGGGGGACCCCCACCGCGGGTCTTCGGGGCACTTCGGTGGCGGGTCCCGGAACGGAAGGGCCCCCCACCGCTGAATTACCGCCAAAGACCGGGTTGCACTTCAGCGGCAAGTCCCGCTTCGGCGGTAATTCGCTGGCTGGGGGGGTCCTTCCCCCAGGAGCAGAAGGACCCCCCTGCCAGCAAAGACCAGGAGAGGAAGAAGCTCCGGGGCCCGGCCCCGCAAGAGTTTTCTGGGCCCCCTGGAGCAAGTGAAGGACCCCGCTCCAGGGGCCCCGAAAAAGTCTCGTGGGGGCCCCTGTAGAGCCCGGGGCCTGGGGCAAATTGCCCCTCTTGCCCCCCACCCCCCCGTGCAGCCCTGGGGCTGCATGTAGTCTGTGGGCCATGGGTTAAGAACCAATGTTCTATACTGTGCTTCCCATAGGGCACACTTGGGGTTAAGGAGAATACAGTGCCTCTTAAAAAAGTGGGATCACAGTGCCTTTGAAATCGGCTATCCCAGTACAGCTGGTGCAGATCCTGTTTACACCAGCAGATGTCAGACTAATCCCAGCAACAGGCATGGTGTAGCTGCCAGGCTGTTTTATCCCAGAGGAAGATCTGGCCCCAGATTATTGATGGGGCAATTTAGGGTCTCGAACAGAGCAGAGACTGATTTAGAGCAGCAGTGAGCAGAGCTGCTCTGACACCAGAGGGAGGGGAGGGGCTCGGCCCCACTGCAAATTAGGCTGTGTGATTTCAGGTGCCCAGGCTAAAGCTCTGGTCACTGAGACTAGTTCTGTGTAGCAGATATTTTGTTTTGTTTTTTTTAAATAATGGAGATATACCTGTCTCCTAGAGCTGGAAGGGACCCTGAAGGGTCATCAAGTCCAGCCCACTGCCTTCACTAGCAGGACCAAGAACTAATTTTACCCCAGATCTCTAAGTGGCCCCCTCAAGGATTGAATTTATAATTCAATGCTCAAACCACTGAGCTATCCCTCCCCCGCAAGTTTTTGTGAAGATGTGCAGCATTTGTGAAGCCCTGGACAGCTGTAGGTGCAATGAATGGTGCCTGCTGGCAGACTGCCCCTCCAGGGCTGCCCAGTGACTGTTATCCATATGGACACTGCAAGGACCTAGGGCTGGCCCCAGCACTGGCATAAGCAGTGTGACTCCTTTGGCCTGAGCCCAGTTGTGCCCATCTGTACGTGGCTTTCGGTTTCCCAAACCCTTCTTCACTCCCTCTGGCCCTAGCGGTGATGTTATGTAGTTAGACAGCTCCAGAGAGTGCAGAAAAAACACAGCCACCTCCCAGAGCTCTTGTAATTGAAGCATGGCATGCCCTTGGCAGGGTCATCAGCAGGGGTTGGCTGAGGAGGGGAACCTCGGATCTGAATGCATCAGCTGCTACTGCTTTAAGGCCTGTAGCTCAGCAGCAGCAGACCCAGAAATGTCACTGCATGGTCCAGCCAGCAGGGGGCGATAGACTGCAGCACTGTGCTAGCCTGGGGCCGGACACCTGGACAAAACAACACAGGAGGGACAGAAACAGGAGGGCGGCGAAACAGAGGGACAAGGGTTACCCCACAAACATAACGAGGTTTCACCCATGAGTCCTTCCGCTATCCGTCCCGGTGGGCGCTCCACCGTAGGATGTGTGTGCCCTGGACTGGAGCCTGCGACGTGGTGCTGGTGGGCCTGTGCTGGTGTAACGACACTTTGAGCAACCCTCCCGTTTTGCAACTAGCTCCGAGAGACAGGATACAGGGAGGCGAGAACCCGCCACCACTCAGCTCCTTCTCAGCCACCTGTGGCTCGAGATCGAGTTTTCGGCGGGTAGCTATGTTCTGCTTCCCACCTTTCTCTCACCTCGGGAAAGACTTTTCTCACATATTTTCATTTCTCATTTGTTTTCCGGCCCGATAATTTATTTTCATTTGTATTTCATCTGGCACGTTTCTGTGCTCTGGGAGAGGGCGTTCCCCGTCTACTCCTGGACCTTTCTTTGTGCCAATCAATCTGTTGTGCCTAACACCCCAAGCAGGGGCGGCTCTAGGGATTTTGCTGCCCCAAGCACGGCAGGCAGGCTGCCTTCGGCGGTTTGGCTGCGGAGGGTCCCCTGGTCTCGTGGCTTCGCCTGCGGGAGGTCTGCTGAAGCTGCGGGACCAGCGGACCCTCTGCAGGCAAACCGCTGGAGGCAGCCTGCCTGCCACCCTCGCGGCGCTGGCAGAGCGCCCCCCCCCCGTGGCTTGCCGCCCCAAGCACGCGCTTGGCGTGCTAAGGCCTGGAGCTGCCCCTGACCCCAAGGGCTAAGCCCTGCCAGATTTGCCACATTTCTTTTCCCTGCAGTGACGGACATTGGAGTTGCCTGCGGTGTTTGGGGAACTCCTCCGTCCCCTCAAAGTGTGTGATCTGTCTGGTGTTTAGGGGCAGGCCCAAAAACAACAGGAAAACAAAACTAGCAGTCCTGTTAATGGGACGTGCTCTAGCTCTGGAGAGGTCCACTTCCCCCCAGGCATTAGCACCAGCTCCTTCAGGCATCAGCCCTGCCTCAGCTGGGACCACGTAGATGAAGCCTTTGAAGAGGAGAAAGCAATCCTCTCCATCCAGAGACAGAGAGAAAAGGGGTAGGTTATCTCATAAGACTCACTCTCAGGAGTCCTCGTGTCCATTAAGGGTTACTGTAGAGGCTCCGACTGAGTCCAGTATCAAGGCGTCGGTACCATGTACCTGATCCTCCATGGCACCATAATCCACATGAGGATACCACACATCCCTTGGCACTGGCTTCTGACCCCGGCTCTGAAGTGAGATGGGACCCTGCATCCACCTCAGTACTGCAGCAGTCTCCATCTCAAGGTCCACATTTTCACCTCCGGCTGTCAGCGCCCTCCGGCTCCTTCCAGGTTTCAGTTAGCTGAAGAGCTCATCATTTCGGAAGAGCCTGACTCCATTGCTATGGGATCCGTCAGAGCCTCCTCACTGGTACAGCCCAGGCATCTGCAGGCCAAAACCCACCCAAGCCTCCAGCAATCAGCACCCGCCACATTACCTGAGCCATCACGTAGCCTCTCAGCTCTCAGTACAGGAATCCTTCCTGGTGCCATACCATCCAACTGCCAGGGGTCCCTGTACCAAGGAGGACCATAGAGAACCCGCCAGGCCTCACAGACCCTGAGGCGATAACTGTCATTGAGGACACTCTCCCTGTTCCTTCCCCTCATCAATGGGAGTTCTGGAGGCCATTTTGGCAACCAGTTCCACAGGATACCAAGAAGAGATTACAGGCACCCACTGGTTCCATTCCATCCATGGCAAGCAGCTGTCCATTTCCCGGTACCATGCACTTCTTCAGTACCGGACGATACACAGCAGGAGTCAGAGCCTCCACCTGAGGAGGTCTCACCTCCTTCAGCTGAGTCTTCTTCATCTGTGGTCGAGGCGGTAATGCCATCCCTGCCCTCCTCTGCTGATGAGTCTGAAACATTCCAGGAGCTCATGAAGAGGCTGGCAGATTCTCTCCAGATACCGCTAGAGGAAGTCCAGGAGTCATAACGTTCTGTGAATATCAATCCCTAAGGAAAGATTGCTCTGCCCGTTAATGAGGCATTGCTATCCCCAACACAATTCCAGCCACCTGAAAGAGATCTGATAAGAAGTACTACATCCCGCCAAAGGGGAGGGAGCACTTCTTTTCCCACCCTCACACTAATTCCTTAGCAGCCAATGAAAGGAGCCATTAGACTCGATCTAGACCCTCTCCAATAGACAATGGATCCAAGAGACTGGACGTACGGGGCAGGCAGAGCTACTCACCAGCGGGTCTTCAACTCCGTTGTGGCAATTTCGGGCCTGGGTGGTGAAATGGGACTTTACCACATACTCAGAACTTACGCACTTCATTGAACATCTGCCATGAGACCAATTTCAGTCCAGCGTCATGGAGATCCCATCCTTCCTCCTCTGGGGGGCAATCAGGCTGGTTCCAACAGCATTCATTAGGAAAGGATTCCATTCCAACTACTTCCTAGTTCCCACGAGAGATGGAGGCGGGAGGCCGATTCTTAATCTCAGAAACTTGAGCAACTAAGTTCTAGCACAACAGTTCAGCATGGTGACACTCGCTCCCATTCTCCTATTGTTGGGTCCAGGACATGGGCTCATCACGCACGACTTACAGGACGCCCATCACACAAGTGTTTGCTTTGCTTTGTAATCGGAACAGACCACGGTCAACATCAAGTTGTCCCCTCCGGACTCTCCACAGCGCTGAGGGTGTTTACGAAGTTCCTCTTGGCAGTAGCAGCTGGTCTCTGTCAATGAGGAGTCTTGGTATTCCCATATTTGGACACCTGGTTGATCAGGGGTTTATCACTCCAAGAGGTCCAACCAGCCGTGGCCAAGGCGTTAACTAGGACTTGAATCACAACAAATCAATACTAACTGCCATGCATCTGAAGAAGTGAGGTTTTTTACTCACGAAAGCTTCTGCCCAAATAAATCTGTTAGTCTTTAAGGTGCCAACGGACTCCTTGTTGTTTTGCGGATACAGACTAACACGGCTACCCCCGATACTAACTCCAATGTAAAGGATAAACTGCATAGGAGCCACCCGAGAGCCCACAACAGCAAAAGCCTATCTATTCTGGGAGACATCTTCCACCCTACCTGGCCTAATCTTGGTGCTACAGTTCAGCCCATAAACAACCATGAGGGCTCGTCTTCCACTCTTGGGACACATCCTCCTGCACGTTCATGACTTCCTATGTGAGACTCCATCTCAGATGTCTCCAGGATGTGGTTTAGAACAGTAAATATCCCAGACAGACACCACTGTCCAAAGGGGTCACAGTGCCTCAGAAGGTGTTGGATCCCCTTACATGACAGAAAGACCCACAGAGGGTGTCACGGAGTGTGTGGGAGTCAGGGCCCTGCACCCCCCACTTCCTGCGATTAACTGTGACTCTAAGCCAGCCAGTAAAACAGAAGGTTTATTAGACGACAGGAACACAGTTCCAAGCAGAGCTTGTAGGTACAACCAGGACCCGTCAGCCAGGTCCCTCTGGGGGGCAATGATCTTAGACCCCAGACTTGGGGTTCCCTGCCTCTTCCCAGCCAGCCCAAAACTGAAACCAAAAACCCCTCCAGCAGGCTCTCTCCCGCTCCTTCTCTCCCCCTCTCCCTTTGTCCAGTTTCCTGGGCAAAGGTGTTGACTCGCCTCACCCCCATTCCTGGCTCAGGTTACAGGCTCGTCCCTCACCTAAAGTCATCCCCTGCTCGCCCATCTCCCATGCAGACAGTCCCAGTAAAACTAAATGACATTCCCAGGTCAATCCACCCCACTCCTTACTGCATCACAGAGGGTCTGTGGGAACCCCATTCTTGCATCGCTCACCATCAAAGATCCTTATGACAGATGCATCCTCTCTGGACCCCAGAGCATGGCTCCCGAATGGCTCCCTCGATCACGGAGTTAACTCATTTGGCTGCAGTTCAGTCAGTTCGTTTGGCAGATAGCCCAGAACCGGCAAGACTTGGAATGGAATGGAAACACTTTTGCTCTTGATGCTCTCTTTCTTCTTCCCAAGCCCTAGAAGTTGCCCTTTCCAAATTACTTGACCGTCAGCAGGAATTAAAGATACTGGGTCTCTCCGTGACCTTTGTTAGATTGTTGGTGGCTGCTTTCACAGTTTCCAGTCACTCATCCAGGTGCTTCTCAGTTTTGTCACAGCCAGATTCCTCCAGGCTCTATACAGCTGGTTTCCTCCTGTTTGGGACCCGCTGGGACCTCAACCTACTTCTTAATGCTCCAGTGAAAGTCTCCTTTGAACCAACGGCCACTTGCTCTCTCCTCCATATCACCTTCAAAATTTCATTCCTAGGCACCATTACTTCAACAAGATGAATTGGAGAGCAGGGGGCATTCCTGGCTGACACACCGTATCCCACCCTTTCATAAGGACAAGGTTCTACTGTGTCCCCAGCCCTATTTTCTTCCTAAGGTCTCCTTGGAAGATCACTTTAACCAGGAGATTCGCCTACCAGTGTTCTACCCACATCCTCAGGCCTCCAGAGAGGTCTCAAGCCTTCATTTGCTGGATGTTCGACGGGCCCTTGCCTTCTCTGTGGACAGGACTAGGTCCTTGAGGGCCTCTCCCAGGCTACTTGTGTTGCTAGCAAAATGAATGAAGGACCAGCCTGTTCCTAGTCCATACAGGGGTTGTCTCTGTGTTGCAGGTTGTATTTTAACCTGTTATGACAGAATGGGGGTGCGTCCCCATCCCTCCACGGTGACAGCACATTCTACTGGAGCTCAGTCCACATCCAGTACGTTCCCATAGCAGAAATCTGCAGAACTGCGACTTGGTCTTCTGCCAGCCCTGTGCCAAGCATGTCCCATGTCACCTGCTTCCAGAGAGGACACTGCCTTTGGTGATATCGTTCTCCAAACAGTCCTTGACTCACCTCTGTGGCATACCGCTCCTCTCAGAGTTACTGATCTGGAGTGCCCTTCGGTGAGGTGCCACAGGGATATATGCTCGATGAAGAAGGGATGGTGACTTACCTTACATAACTTGAGTTCTTTGAGATGCTTCATTCCTATGGTGCTCCACCTTCCTGGCTTCCTTCCCCTCTGCTGCGGATATGTCGCCCCATTTCCCTCCTTCAGAGTACAAGGTGTGACTCTGTGCAGGCCTGCCAGCACAACTGCAGTCTCCGCATGCACATCCAGTGGTGGAGCACCTGTCGAGCCAGAACATCTCAAAGAACCCAGGTTTCAGAGGGGTAGCTGTGTTAGTCTGTGTTCACCCCTGTTGATATTCACCTCTTCAGTGGTTGGGAATGGGCCACATCCACCCTAACTGAATTGGCCTCGTTAGCACTGACCCCTCATTTGGTAAGGCAACTCCCATCTTTTCATGTGCTGTATATTTATACCTGCCTACTTTTTTTCACTCCATGCATCTGATGAAGTGGGCTCTAGCCCATGAAAGCTTATGCCCAAATAAATTTGTTAGTCTCTAAGGTGCCAAAAGAACCCAGGGTAAGTCACTTCTCCTTCTTCACACTTAGTGATGCTTTCCTCCTGTCTGACTGTCCCAATTCACCTCGTCTATCTATCTATCTATCTATCTATCTATCTATCTATCTATCTATCTATCTATCTATCTATCTATCCCGAGACAGACCCTTCTATCATGTATCCATCCATCTGTCCATCTTACACATCCATCCATCCATCCATCCATCCATCCAGTACCTAGAGTGTCTGTCTGCCCAGGCGTTGGTTCTCTCTCTAATACAAGTGGTGTTTATGCTGTTTTTATTAATATGATTGGGTGGGGGTGATTATGGGGGGGAGGAGATGATCCCAGAGGTGCTGAAGAAGAGGAGGGAGTGTAGAGGAGGGAGAGGATGAGCCCAGAGGTGCTGAAGAAGAGGAGGGAGTGTAGAGGAGAGAGGGGAGCAGCCCAGAGGTGCTGAAGAAGAGGAGGGAGTGTAGAGGAGGGAGGGGAGGAGCCCAGAGGTGCTGAAGAAGAGGAGGGAGGGTAGAGGAGGGAGGGGGGAGCCAAGAGGTGCTGAAGAAGAGGAGGGAGGGTAGAGAAGGGAGGGGAGGAGCCCAGATGTGCTGAAGAAGAGGAGGGAGGGGAGAAGAGGGAGGGGAGGAGCCCAGAGGTGCTGAAGAAGAGGAGGGAGGGTAGAGGAGGGAGGGGATGAGCCCAGAGGTGTTGAAGAAGAGGAGGGAGGGTAGAGGAGGGAGGGGATGAGCCCAGAGGTGCTGAAATAGGGGAGGAAGGGTAGAGAAGGGAAGGGATGAGCCCAGAGGTGCTGAAGAAGAGAAGGGAAGGGAGAGGAGGGAGGGGAGGAGCCCAGAGGTGCTGAAGAAGAGGAGGGAGGGTAGAGGGGGGAGGGGAGCAGCCCAGAGGTGCTAAGTAGTGGAGGGAGGGTAGAGGAGGGAGGGGAGCAGCCCAGAGGTGCTAAGTAGTGGAGGGAGGGTAGAGGAGGGAGGGGAGCAGCCCAGAGGGGCTGAAGAAGGGGAGGGAGGGTAGAGGAGGGAGGGGAGCAGCCCAGAAGTGCTGAAGAAGCGGAGGGAGGGGAGAGGAGGGAGGGGAGGAGCCCAGAGGTGCTGAAGAAAAGGAGGGAGGGTAGCGGAGGGAGGGGATGAGCCCAGAGGTGCTGAAATAGGGGAGAGAGGGTAGCGGAGGGAGGGGATGAGCCCAGAGGTGTTGAAGAAGAGGAGGGAGAGTAGAGGAGGGAGGAGATGAGCCCAGAGGTGCTGAAGAAGAGGATGGAAGGTAGAGGAGGGAGGGGATGAGCCCAGAGGTGCTGAAGAAGAGGATGGAAGGTAGAGGAGGGAGGGGATGAGCCCAGAGGTGCTGAAGAAGGGGAGAGAGGCTAGAGGAGGGAGGGGAGGAGCCCAGAGGTGCCGAAGAAGAGGAGAGAGGGTAGAGGGGGAAGCTGTGGTGGACAGAGGGAAGGAGGCAGTGAGGGTCTGGCATGGTGACTGACGCTCATGATTGGAAGCCCTTGGATGGGTGGCTGGAGGGTGGTCCCTGAGCCAGCCTGACACTCTTTCCTGTCCCTGACAGGGTGCAGTACGAGGATGAGCTGCAGGGGGAGAGGATGTTGCCAGCATCCTGCCAGCCACGGCCGTACTCTGCCCTGGGTCAGTACCTTCAGCATTGTCACATCAGGCATTTCCTGGCCTTAATGGGAGGGGAGTCCTCGTGGAGCAGTGTCATGGCCTGGGGTAACTCCTGTCTTGCCAAATGAGCATAGGGTGGGACCCCATATTTCACCAAGTGGCCTGGCGGATGGACCATCTTTTGTCAGAGGGTTGGGAGGGATCCCTCCTTTTATTGGGGGGAACCCATAAAGCGTGGAAGGGAGTGGCCCCATTTTATGTGGGGGTGGGACTCCATTTTTCACCAAGGCTGCCGGGGAGCCCCCTTTTATCAGGGAGCAGGGACTGTTTCTTCATGGCCCTAAGGATGAGCAAAGCAATAGAAAGAGAAGCTAACACTGAAATTTCCTGCAGCAACGAATACAGATAACCTCCTTCCCTAGGGGTGTCAGTTCTGGGGGTGGGAGGGTCCTTTCCCCAGGGCGCCGTGGCCCTCAAGGGGAGGTGAAGCAGGAGGCTGAATTTCCTGGGGTGCTGCAGGCCGAGTCCTCCCTCAGCCAGCAGAGACAGGAGGTCATGGTGGTTTCCAGGAGGGGTCATCCAGGATCTCCGTTTTCCCATCCCCATATGCAGGCCTTGCTGGGGGCAGGGGCAGGCTGGGTGTAAGGCCGAGGGAAGCCACATGCTCAGCTCCTCCCTGTGAGTTAGGGGCACATCCGGTTCCCTCTGCCCCTCTCCGGGGGTCGCCAGGGGAGGGGTCTGGCCCAGGGCTGGCTGGGGCACGTGCACAGGACCTCCAAGTGCACCAGGGCTCTGCTTCCCCAGACCCCGCACTAGTCAACCCCTTCCCAGCTGCACCCCGCCCCCATGCCTCAGGGCCACAGCAGTGTCTTTCCCATGGACTCCGAACATGACACCCCCACTTCCCTTCCCCTCAGGCCACAACCGCTCCTTCTGCCTGGAGAAGCGGCAGCGGCGGCTGGACAGGAAACGGGCAGCCAGTGTCGGTGGATGCCCAGGGTGGGGGCTGCAGGTAAATGGCGCTGGGATATCATGTGGCTCATCTGGGGGGGGGGGGCTAGTCCCCCTCCCACTTTGGGCTGGCCAAGACAACTGGAAGCACCGGGTCCCCTGGGGCCAGCTAGCAGGAGATTCCCAGCTTGGCATCTGCCTTGTGCACTGTGTCCACCCCAGCCTGGTTGGCCCCTGGGAAGCAGGACGGAGCCTGTGCTCCTGGCCTATCTGCAGCAGAGACGCGGCCACAGGGCTGGGGGAAGCTGGGGTCATCCCAGTGTCCAGCCACAAGCCCCCCGAATGGCTCGGGTGCAAAGACACCCATCTCCGGCACCCCTGCCCTCTTCCCAATGGCAACTGGAATGGCCCACAGGGCTGGAGCCTCTGCCAGGGCCACCGGTGGCCAGAAGTGGGGATGGGCGTACCGAGGAATGGAGGACTGGGGGGCAGGGGTCATGCCTTGTTATATCCAGGTTTCATGGAGTCACTAGGCGATGCTCTGGAACTGCTCCCCACCAAGCCAGGCAGGACTTTGGGGAGCCTCCTCTCCCTTGGAGCAGACTTGTTCAGGGCAAGAAGCTCACACGTCTTCACCTCCTGGGTCTCTCCTTGGAGCATTCAGCATTCTCTGCCCCTCCGTGCGCTTCCCACTGCGAGCCCACCCAGGCGGGGTCCTGGGGAAGCCACAGGGTCCTGCACCCCCACTTTGCAGTCAGACGTGACTCTCAGCCAGCCAGTAAAACAGAGGTTTATTCGATGACAGGAACAGGGTCTAAGACAGAGCTTGTAGATAGAGCAAACCGGACCCCTCGGCCGGGTCCATTCTGGGGGTCAGTGAGCCAGACCCCACGTCTGCACTTCACTCCTCGTCCCCAGTCAACTCCAGACTAACAACCCCCTCCAGCCCCTCCTCTCTGCTCAGCTCCTTTCCCGGGCCACGAGGTCACCTGATCTCTTTGTCTCCAACACCTTCAGCTGGCACCTTTGCAGAGGAGGGGCCCAGGCCATCAGTTGCTAGGAGACAGAGTGCCAGGCATTTAGGTGCACTGGCTCTTTGCTCTGCCAGATACTTAAGAACTGCCATGGGGACACTGAGGCACCAACACAGTATTCAGAGAAAACATTAAGAACATTCCTAGTTCATCACAGCTCTGCTATGTAAGGAGATAAGGCTCCTCTATCCATTCCCCTGTCCTCTTCCGCCCTGCGCTCCAGAGGAAAGGATAAGGCCCCTGGGGCTATGGATAGGGGGCTGTTGCTAGCCTGGGGGAGTTGGCCATTGACTCTACAGGAGCCGAGTTCAAGCGACTGGGCAGTATCCTGGAGCTCAGAGCTTGGTCCCTGGTCTAGTGCCCAGCCAGGCAGCTGTTGCTGGACTGGCCCTCAGGTTCTGTACCATCGCCAACGATTGCCACATCTCCTTAAACTAACCAGGGCACCCGGCTGTTCCTGAAGCCTGGCGGGGAGCAGGGCAGGTGCAGGTAGTGCTGTCAAAGTGCCGAATTGTTGCCCCGCAAGAGGCTGCGCTCTTCCTCCAAAGGGGTGCCACCGGGCGGCTCGCGGATGCCATGGCAGGCGAGAGGGCTCCGAGCTGCTCTGCAAGCCTGGGGGGTGGCCCCTGGGCAATTCCAGGGACTAGCCCCCACCTTGCCCACCCATTGAGGCTGTTGCAGCACGTTCAGGATTTGACTCTGGGTTCCTTCTCTGCCCAGCTGCCCAGAGAGGAGGCTGCTGCTCAGGAGCGGAGAGCGGAGCTGAGCTCCGAGTGCCAGCTGGATGGTGGCAGTGACACGAACGGGGAGGGAGACGCTGCTGCCTCTACCCCAGCCACCACCTTACTCATCCAGGAGGTAGCAGTGGGGCAGCATCCTTCAGGGGGACTGGCTGGGGTGGGGCTGAAGAGACTGTTCCTGGGGGAGCAATGAAAGGAGGCGAGAGGCCATAGCTCCTGGAGTGGGAGGCCAGAGGACAGAGGCAGGATGGGATAGGGGGAGTTGCCAGCCCTGAGCCTATGGATGGGATGGGAGCAGAGCTCACACCTCGTTAGAGGGATCAAAGGTCATCCATGGGGTGGTAAAGTAGGGCAACGAGGGGACCTGGAGGGACCAGAATGGGGTGAAAGCAGAGATCAGTAGTGATGCTGGCACAGCGGTAAGGCAGGCAGAAAGCCAGCTGTGGGATAGACGCAGGAAGGGAGCTGTGGGTTGGGATTGAGGGGCACCAGCAGAGCTGTATGTGTGAGGGGAGCCCAGGACTGGGATAGCAGGGGCTGCAGGTCGGGAGGGACAAGCACCGGCAGAGCTGAGGGGAGCCCAGGGCTGAGATAACAGGGACTGTGGGTCGGGATTGAGGGGCACCAGCAGAGCTGTATGTGTGAGGGGAGCCCAGGACTGGGATAGCAGGGGCTGCAGGTCGGGAGTGACGAGCACCGACAGAGCTGGGGGGAAGCCCAGGGCTGAGATAGCAGGGGCTGTGGGTCAGGAGTGAGGAGCACCACTGGAGCTGGGGGGAGCCAGGGCTGGGACAATAGGGGCTGTGGGTCGGGATTGAGGGGCACCAGCAGAGCTGTATGTGTGAGGGGAGCCCAGGACTGGGATAGCAGGGGCTGCAGGTCGGGATTGAGGGGCACCGGCGGAGCTGTGGGGAGCCCAGGGCTGAGATAGCAGGGGCTGCGGGTCGGGAGTGAGGGGCACCGGCCGAGCTGGGGGGAGCCCAGGGCTGAGATAGCAGGGGCTGTGGGTCAGGAGTGAGGAGCACCACTGGAGCTGTGGGGAGCCAGGGCTGGGACAGCAGAGGCTGTGGGTCGGGATTGAGGGGCACCAGCAGAGCTGTATGTGTGAGGGGAGCCCAGGACTGGGATAGCAGGGGCTGCAGGTCGGGATTGAGGGGCACCAGCCGAGCTGAGGGGAGCCCAGGGCTGAGATAGCAGGGGCTGTGGGTCGGGACTGAGGGGCACCAGTGGAGCTGGGGGGAGCCCAGGGCTGGGACAGCAGGGGCTGTGGGTCGGGATTGAGGGGCACCGGCGGAGCTAGGGAGAGCCCAGGGTTGGGAGAGCAGGGGCTGCGGGTCGGGACTGAGGCGCACCAGTGGAGCTGCATACAGGGAATTTGCCGAGCGCCTGCTCACACTTTGCTCTAGGCCCGGTTCGCTTCTGAGTGTGAACGTTCCCAGCTCCACGGGTTTGTGCTAAATTGGGAAGCGCAGCTGCACTGCACCCAGGGGTGGTTTCTCCCTTTCTTCTGCTGCAGGCTCTGCTCTCCGGTGGCCTCAGCACTCTGGCCTGCGACCCATCCTTTGTGACAGCCGTGAGAGCTGAGATGGCTGCCACCTGCCAGCTGGAGATGGTGGTGATGGAAGAGGCTGCGGCCGAGCTGCTGAGGGGAAGGGAAAGCCCGGAGGGAGTGGAGGCCGGTTCCACCCGCTGACACACCTTGGCCATGTCCCGGCATAGCTCCCCTGGGCCCAGCACGCCTGGCTCCCAAAGGCCATCTCCAGCCCCCGCCTGTGAGACACCGCCGGGGATCCCCCTCGCCAACGGTGCCAGTCGGGAGGTGCTGCCCGTTTGTGGGCTTTGAGAGGGTTACCGTGGAAACACAGCGCCATCTCCTCCCACGCACAGCCCTGACTGGTTGCTCTCTGCCCTGGGCCAGGCAGATGGGAGCCAGAGAAGGACTCGCCGGGCTGTTTGGGGAGGAGCGGCGAAGGCCTGAACTCCGGGTACATTTCCTACAGGGGTGTCTGGTGCTGCATGGGCAGGGTGTGCCCCCTGCCCTCCCAAGAGCTGTAACGTTTGCACCAGAGGCGCCATTAAGTCCCTGGCACCGCGATCGTGCTCCTCCGCTCTGTCCTTCAGTGCTCTGGTCTTCGATCAGAAGGAGGCCAGTGGAGACCCTTGGGGGCCTGCTTTCCAGCAGTGCTGAGCACCCGCAGCTCCAGCCAATGCCAGCGGGAGCCGTGGGTACCCGTCCCTCTGAACACCAGCCCCCTAGGTGTCTCCAGTCAGGCCTGCCGAATGAGCGGCCACTTTCCAACCATGGGGCTGAATGTACATAGCCAGAGCCGGCCCTTGCCATCTAGACAAGGCACCTGCTACAGATGGGGGATGAGGCCCAGCGAGGGGAAGGGGGAGATTTTCACTATTTATGTCGCTCTCTGTGATGTGCTGGGAAGTCTTGCCTCTCATTGTCACATGAGCCTTTGCAAACCAATGCTGGGGTGACTGGCCGAAGGTCACAGGGGGAGTCTGTGGCCAACGTGGGAACTGACCCCACATCTGAGTCCCAGCCAGAGCCTTAACCACGAGCCCACCCTTCCTCTGACACAGCATCCCTTCCTGTCCCAGGAGGCACGACCTGAGCCTGCCCTTGTCTTGGACCCTGAGCTGGGAGGGGCAGCTTGCCCCGTGATGATTTATTATTGCTATTACCCTAGTGCCTAGGAGCGCCCGTGTGATGCCTGGGGCTGTGCCAACACAGGACAGAAAGAAGTACGGTGCCCTAAGAGGCCAGCTCACCATGTAAGCCCTGGGTCGATCTCCCCTGTCACATTGTCTTCACCCAGGACAGGTGGCATTTCTGGCCGCTGAGTAAATTGCACGTGTGTTTTGTTCTAATCAGCCCAATAAAAAGGAGATTTGGTGCCTTTTGTGGTAAATTTCCCTGGCTGGGTTCAAAAGTGAGGCTGCCTCATCCTGTTTCAAAGCAGCAATAAGTGCTCTGGGTCAAATCTAGCTCAGATACAGCACCTGTTCTTAGTGTGTGTGCGGGGGTGGAAATTAACAATCAGAACAACTTTCTGAGTGGGGTGGATTCTGCTGCATCTGGATGGCTTCTTCCAAAAACCACAAGGCAGGGGCTTGAGGCAGGAACAATGGGCTGAAATTCTTCATCCTGGGTTAAACATCAGGTCAGACTAGAGGGTCAGGAGCACAGGGGTCCCTGCTGGTATAAATCAGCATCACGCCATTGCCGTCAATGGAGCTGGGCCAGCTGAGGATGTGGCTTCTCTGTAATTAGCTGATAATCTAGCCCCGTTCCTTCTAGGGCAATGAACTGGAGCCAAATTCATTCGTACCAGGAAAGGAACCCGATAGGGCTTGAAAGTCATAGAGGGAGCAGATGTGCCGGGGTCGGGATTTGTAGCGAACGGCTGATCTGCTGAATTTGTCCTCTCCCTCACTGTGCAAACTTGCCCAAGAGCCCGCTGCTGGGGACTGGGCTCTTGGGAGAGTCTGGCCCACCGTGACTTCCAGGGGTCAGTGCTGTCCTGCCAGCATGGTGTGATCTGAGACAAGGCCAGAGACACCCCACCCCAGCCAAGACAGCATTGCCCAGGAGGGGCAGAGACCAGCCAGTGCTGCCAGGATGGCACTTCTGTCATGATGAGCGTGTGGGTGGCTGCACAGCACCCCCTGCTGGACAGTGCTTCTCCCCTCTGGCCCCCTGGGCTGCACGCTCTGGTTTGAAGCTGTGCAAGCCCATCGCTAGCCCAGTCCCTGGTTTCTCGCTGGCTAATCTAGATTAAAATGCAGAGAAATGATGGGTCCCGTGGGACGCAGTGAATCAATAGAGCCCGTCTGCTCTCAGCCATGGTGTTTATTTGTTAACTTAATAAATGGGAAGTGGCTGTCGCAGGAACCATCTGTGGCCAAGGCCTGGCGAGTGACAAGTGACAGCAGGGTGTTCCTCGGGGGGTTAGAGGGGAAAGGAGCCAGGCGGTCAGTGTTTCTCTGGGGGTGGAGACCCGGGGAGCTGTGCTCAGACGGAACTCAAGGCTCTTCCCCCAGAAGTCAGGGGGCATCCCTGGGGGTTTAAGAAGTGGCTGGCCCCCCTCTGCGAAGTGTTTAATCAGACACATGCTGTAGGAACTGAGCTTTGTCTAGCGGTTGGAACAGGAGACCGTGGGCCAGGCCTCCTGGAGTCTGTTACCAGCTCTGGCACACTATGTGCCCATGGGCAAATCACTCGTCCTGCTCCATGCCTCAGTTTCCCTCTCTGTAATGTGGGGATAGTGGTGCCCATCTGCCTTGCGGAGATGTTGTGAAACTTCATTAATGATGATCCAGCCAGAGATCTTAAGGGTGTGTGGCTGAGGTGGGGGGGAAACTGAGGCACAGCAAAAGGAAGTGACTTGCCCCAGGTCACACAGGGGAGTCAGTGTCAGAGTTGGGGACAGAATCTATGCCCTCTGGTCCCCAGTTCTGTGCCTGAGACTCACTGCTACTGTCGATAGGAATGAGATCTATAATAATCCAGTGTATCATTATGCTTATCCTTCCTCTCTCCGCTCTGTAGCTCAGAAGTCCTGGGCAGTGGCGGATTAGCTACTGAGCCAATTGGTCCCATGCCCATGGGCCTTGGCAACTGAGGGGCCCTGGAAAAATGGACACCCCCGGACCTGCTCTGCCCACCCAGCGTTCCCTGGCAGGAGCACCAGGAGTGCAGCAGGGACAGGACTACAGGTGGAAGAGGGGGGGAAGGGGCCCCCACTTGCTCTGACCAAGGGCCCCACAAAATCTTAATCTGCCTCTGGTCCTGGCTGCAGGCTACTGAGAAAAGCTTGCATGGGGATGAGGGTCCAGCAGGTTTTTCACTCCTTAGTTTTGGGATGAGCCATTTGGATCAAGGCCACTTGGCCAGATAATTATGACCTCCTGGAGAGAGGCCCTCCAGCCTAGGAATGATTAGCTGGGGGCACTGGCTCCTGTCTTCACACAAGATGGCCTGGGGACACAGAACAGGGAAGCTAGAGCCCATGTTTTGACAAGTAGGGCAGAGTCCCCCACTGGCAAACTCTTCTTAGGGGCTCAGCTGCTCTTTAAATTGGTGAGCGCTTGTCCCAGCTGTCACGGAGTCCCTGGGCGATGCCCTGGAACTACTCCCTTCAAAGCCAGTCAGGACTCTGGTGAAGTCTCCTCTCTGTGACCAGACTGTCTTCAGGGCAAAAAGCTCACACGGCTTCACCTTCCTGGGTCTGACCTGGGAGCATTCAGCATATACCCCCCATGCACTTCCCACAGCGAGTCCGCCCAGGTGGGGTCCTGGGGAAGCCAGAGCGTCCTGCACACCCCCCCACTTCGCTTTGCAGTCAGACGTGACTCTCAGCCAGCCAGTAAAACAGAGGTTTATTAGATGACAGGAACATGGTCTAAAACAGAGCTTGTAGGTACAGAGAACCAGACCCCTCAGCCGGGTCCATTTTGGGGGGCAGTGAGGCAGACAACCATGACTGCACTTCACTCTTCATCCCCAGCCAGCACCAAACTGAAACTCCCTCCAGCCCCTTCTCCTCATCTTTGTTCCTTTCCCAGGCCAAGAGGTCACCTGATTCCTTTGCTCTCCCACACCTTTAGCTGTGCCCTTCAAGGGGGGAAGGGCCCGAGCCATTAATTGCCAGGAGATGGGGCCGCCCAGAGGGGAGGGGCAAGTGGGGCAATTTGCCCCAGGCCCCGGGCTCCGCAGGAGCCCCCAAGAGAACACTGAGGCTCCTGCCCCAGCCCGACCCATCTCCGCCCCTCTCCTGGAGCCTCAGCGCATCCAGTGCCGCCCCTGAACAGCTGCAGCCTGACTCCGGCGGGCCCTGAACTCTGCCCCGCTGAGAGCCATGTGGTAAGGGGGCGGGGCTGTGAGCTCCAGGCTGAGTGGCGGAAGCTCACAGCCCCGCCCCCTTTACCGCGGGGCTCTGAGGGGGGAGGAGCTCGCAGCTCCGCCCCCTCACCACGCGGCTCTGAGCTGGGCGGAGCTCAGGCCCCGCGGGAGCCACGCTGCACCGCTATTCAGGGACGGCCCTGGATGCGGCGCGCTGAGGCTCCGGGTGACGGGGGAGCCGGGGGCTGGGGGTGGTGGATAAGGGGCAGGGAGTCTCGGGGACAGTCAGGGCACAGGGAGGGGGCAGAGGTTGGGGGGGCGGTCAGAGGACAGGGAATGGGGGGGTTGGATTGTGGGTGTTCTGGGGGTCTGTCAGGGCTCAGTGGGGGGGTGGATAGGGGTTGGGCAGTCAGGGGACAGGGAGGGGGCAGAAGTTGGGGGGGCGGTCAGGAGACAGGGAATTGGGGGGTTGGATCGTGGGCGTTCTGGGGGTCTGTCAGGACTCAGTGGGTGGGAGAAGTGGATAGGGTTTGGGGTAGTCGGGACAGGGAGAAGGGGTGGGGTCCCGGGGTGGTGGTGGTGGTGTCTCTGGGGGATGGTGAGGGGACAAGGAGCAGGATGGGTCGGGAATTCTGAGGGGGGCAGGAAGTGGGTGGGGGTTGGATAGGGGGCAGGGCCAGGCTGTTTGGGAGGCACAGCCTTCCCTACCCTAAAGCTCGTTCAGCAGTTTGAGGCTTGCAGAAGAGCCAAGCTGTTAGTTTTTCCAGGGCTACCATCCCTTTCACTTCTCAAATGCCAAGTTATAGTCTATATTTAATTTCAGTGCCATAGAGAGATTCATGTCAGGGGAGGGTAGCTTCATTTAAAGTTAGCCACTGGGGGAGGGATCACATGAGAAGAGCAATATCCTTCTCGACCCTATGAAGGGAGATCCCCCTCCCCTACATTCCCTGAGGCTCCAGAGGGGTTAATTCAGTGGTTCTCAAACTTTCATCCTGGTGACCCCTTTCACATAGCAAACCTCTGAGTGCGACCCCCCCCCCCCTTACAAATTGAAAACACTTTTTAATATATTTAACACTATTATAAATGCTGGAGGCAAAGCGAGGTTTGAGGTGGAGGCTGATAGCTCGCGACCCCCAGTAATAACCTCGTGACTCCCTGAGGGGTCCTGACCCCCAGTTTGAGAACCCCTGGGTTAGTTTAATTTTAGCACCCTGTGTCCATTCACATGCATGTGCTATTTTGAGCATTTCAGTTTTCACAACATAGGCTCATCCCAGATTCTGGACCAAGCTCAAATGCTCAGTTCGTGGAGTATGTACATAATCTATACTAAAGACAAACCCACAGTAACCGTCTCTAGTTTGTGAAGGACCCCATGGAGCCAGTCTCTAGGAAACAGATAATCTCGTGGAGGTTAAGTCCATTAATGGCTATTAGCCAGGATGGGTAAGGAATAGTGTCCCTAGCCTCTGTTTGTCAGAGAGTGGAGGTGGATGGCAGGAGAGAGATCACTTGACCATTACCTGTTAGGTTCACTCCCTCTGGGGCACTTGACATTGGCCACTGTCGGTAGACAGGACACTGGGCTGGATGGACCTTTGGTCTGACCCAGTGTGGCCATTCTTAGGTTCTAACCTAAATAACCCAAAATTATGGAGACAGAAATGAGTCAAGGAAGCCAGCAGAGTATCAGAAACCTGGAAAAATCTCTGACTGGATGGGCTCAGGTGTTTGGTCACAAGCTGAGGTGGTTCAAAAGTTTTGGATTATTTTTAAGCAGAATTTTTTTATTGTTTCTTTAAACAATCAAACACAGCAAGCGGCAAATATTTGGCCACACACTTCTGAAACCCCAAACCATATTCAGGTTTTGGCAGACTAATTTCAGCTTTTCAATTAAAAAAAAAACAACAAATTTTGAAGGAAAGCAGACATTGTCCGTGATTTTTTTCTCCTTTTTAAAAACCCCTAGTTTTCGAACCAAAAAAAGTTTTGATGGAAAATATTTGTCCAACCCTTTTAATGAGCTTTAGTGCCTTTTAACACTAGCTGATGCTGGGAACCAGTGATACCTTGTAAAGAAGTTTTCTCAAAACTAGGTTTGTGCTGAGATGCGGAAGGTTTATTTTTCCCAGAGCTGCCCGTGGGGGGGAGCAAGTGGGGCAATTTGCCCTGGGCCCCGCAGGGGTCCCCACGAGAATATAGTATTGCAATTTTTTTTATGGAAGGGGCCCCTAAAATTGCTTTGCCTCAGGTCCCCTGAATCCTCTGGGTGGCCCTGGCAGGAGATAGAGTGTCGGCCATTTATGCACACTGGCCCTTTGCTCTGCAACAATCTCACTCCCTATAGACTTAAGAAATGCATAGGGGAAACTGAGGCACCCACACAGTATTCAGAGGAAATATTAAGAACAGTCCCACTTCATCACACCAGCTGACACTGTGAGCCTCTTTCTTAGAGAGAGGGGAAGGAATATCTTTAGTTGTCCCAACTCCAGTGGGTGAGAGAGAGGAACATTTGAGCTACATAGAGCTCTTCTACAGGTCTTGGTGTAGCTCAAAAGCTTCTCTCTCACCAACAGAAGTTGGTCCAATTAAAGATATTCCCTCCCACACCTTGTCTGTGGACCAACCTGGGACCAACACAGCTAGGACAACACTGCAGATTCTTTCCCAGGTGTCTGGCTGCTGAGTCTTGCCCACATGTTCAGGGTCTAACTGGTCACTATATTTGGGGAATTTCCCCCCAGGTCAGATTGGCAGAGACCCTGGAGGGGTTTCGCCTCCTTCTGCAGCATGGGGCATGCATCACTTGCAGGTTTAAATTAGTGTCAGTGGTGGATTCTCTGTAACTTGGAGTCGTTAAACCCTGATTTGAGGATGTCGGTAACTCAGCCAGAGCCTAGGGGTCTGTTACAGGAGTGGGTGGGTGAGTTTCTGTGGCTGTGATGTGCAGGAGGTCAGACTAGCTGAATGATGATGGTCCCTTCTGGTCTTAAAGTCCGTGAGTCCGTGAGCTGACTCGTGCCCAGGCAAGGGGACCTAGGGAGGCTGGGGCCATTGCAGCCGGGAGGAAAGAGTAACATGAAAGTGGAACAGAGCGAATGGGATTCCTGGGGACCTGAGCAAAATAGGCTTCATCAAACAATGGGGGCCCCTTAATCTGCTTGTGCTGTATGTTTAACGAGGGGGGCAGGGGGAGGCACGCTGGGTTGCCAGCAAACACGGGAGCTCTGTGCAGCAAGAGCCAGCCAGGACTATGACACTCCCGGCTGGCTGATCTGGGGCCCTCTCCCTGCCGTAAAAAGCCCAAACGCTGCAGCTCATTTGGGGCTGGAGCATTGCCTGGTGCCAAGAAAATAAGCGGTTAGCCTCAGCCCTGATTCCGCTCCCCTTAAGCTGGGGCTGGGCTGGGGGAGGCTGGGATCTGTGGCCACAGGGCTGAGGAATAGGGGATTCCTTTGGGGTGTCCTAGCTTAGCTTGCTTTAAACACGCCCTCCGGGGCGAAGGTCTTGCTGTCTGCTCTTGTGCGTTCCCTGAGGCCGGGACATCCCAGCAGAACAAGGGATAAGGACTCGGGGTACACCTGTTGCAGGTTCTGGGACGGGCGGGCTGACCCCCCTCTGCCAAGGGGAAGCACCAATATGCTCAGGCCACAGCTGCATTCGGGAAACAACAAAGGCAAACCCAGCTCTGGAAGTGTTGCTGAAATATTGAAGCTCAGGACTGTGGGTGGGGTGCCCGAACAGAGAACCCCAGACAGCACCCACCGCCTGCAGAGGGTCCATGGATGCTGCGTGGAGGTGTGACACAGCGAGGGATCAGCCTCTGCCCAGTGTTCTCCTCCTGCTGTGACGGCCAGTTGTCCTGCCCAGTGCCCACAGGAGGTTGACCAGGAGGTCTCACGATTTCCTGGGGCTCCGAATGGACGTGCGAGACTGAGCTAGTGAGGGGCAAAGTGCAGTGAGAGGCCCTGGAGGAGCCGGCCGAGAGGCTGCAGCCTGGTGTACTCTACAGTGGTCTCAAGTTGCAGTGGGGGAGGTCTAGGTTGGATATTAGGAAACACTATTTCACTAGGAGGGTGGTGAAGCACTAGAATGGGTTACCTGGGGAGGTGGTGGATTCTCCTTCCTTAGAGGTTTTTAAGGCCTGGCTTGACAAAGCCCTGGCTGGGATGATTTAGTTGGAGTTGGTCCTGCTTTGAGCAGGGGGTTGGACTAGATGACCTCCTAAGGTCTCTTCCAACCCTGATATTCTATGATTCTCTGAGTTTGATACACAGGTGGTGCCAGGGTCTCCCCTGTGCCGCAGAAGCAGGAGTTGGAGTCTAGTGGACTCAGCCAGGACGCCTGGGCTCCACTTCTGCCTCATTGCATGACCTCAGGCCAGCCACTCGGCTGACTGCCAGAGCCTTTGTTCTGGGGAGCCCCAGTTGGAGACATTTGAGGCCTGATAGTCAGGAAGTGCCGAATGCCCTCTGCTCAAGCTGCAATCAATGGGCATTGCAGGGGCTCAGCACCCCTGGAACGTCCCCTCCCAAACTGCAGGGGGTCCCCTCCCAAACTGTCAAGGTGAGCTGTTAGCTCATCCAGGCAGGACCTGTGCGACCAGCGTCCAGGCCAGCAGGGCCCCGCTCTTGGCTGGGGTCTCCAGGGATACATCTGCATCACAATGAAAACACCACATGCCACGAATCTCAGAACCAGAGTCAACTGGCTCAGGCTCAGGCTATGGGGCTAATAGCGCGGCAGCTGTTTCCACTTGGGCAGGAGCCAGGGCTCTGAGACCCAGCAAGTGGGGAGGGCTCCAGCCCGAGTGGGAACATCCACATTGCTGTTCTTAACCCCAGAGCATGACCCCACAAGCCTGAGCCCATTGTCCCAGGCTCTGAGACTTACTGTCATGGAGGGAAAGTTGGCTTCAGTGTAGATGTACCCCTGGGTGAAATACAAACACTAATGGCCTCAATCGCTTTTTGCCTTGGTTTCCCCACCTGACCTACCTGTGGGGAGTGAGGTGAACTAGCCCATGTTTGTGGATGGGGCATCTGGGATGTAATTCAGATGTATCCTCATTAAAGGGGGCCGGATATCCAACTCCAAGTGTTACCCCTCCCTTTTGCTCAGGAGTTAACCCAGAGATTGGGGAGGGGCAGGTCCCACGGGGCAGGAAACCAGTTCCGAGAACTTCAGGCCAGAAGGGACCACGGTGACCAGCCCTGGATGGAGACTGTCCCCCAGTAATTCCTGCATCCAGCCCATAACTCCTGGCAGAGTTGGTGCCTGCTTCTGAGCCCATCCCAGCTGATCCCCAAGATTCCAAGTGATGGTGAACACACTCCGCCCTGGTGTGTTGTTCCGCTGGCTAAGGGCCTTTTACCAGTGAAAAGGGGCCTATTATGTTTAGCCTGAATGTCTTTAGCTTCAGCTTCCAGTCGCCGAGTCTCCCCTTGACTTGTCCCGTAGCACGAGCTTTGCCGGACACCCGCGACCTGCTGATCTCATTCCAGCTGACTCCCAGAAATGGCTCTCTCTGTGCAGCCAGACCTCCTCCTCCCCCTGCCCGACAGGCCATTCCCACTTCCTGGCCCACAATAGGGCTTTGTCAGGGCCTCCCAGCGCCTCACTAGGCTCATGTGACCAAGGGGATCAGCCTCCTCCCAGGGACATCAAAGCGCTGGCTCTGCGCCTAGGGACTGGCTGTGGTTCAGTGGGGGAGGTGGGCGACGGGTGGCTCAGGGGGTCGCTGGCCTCCAGCCTGGTGTAGTGTGTTCCCCACTGTGCTGGTTAGTAAGGAGGAAAAAACTTCCCACTCTCTACATGCCCCTGGGATCAGCTCTTGGTTCAGGCCCAGCTCAAGTCTAAGCTGACACTCACTGATAGGTGCCAACTGCCCAGCACTGCTGTGTCCCTCAGGGCAGGGGAGAGACCAGGCTGGATGCACAGGAGACCCTCCACTGAGGCTGCTGGACACAGCTAGACCCAGTGGTTCTCTCTGGTGTCTCCATGCGTCCTGGCCTGGATGCCACAGCGACGGTAGGAGCTGCTGGCTAAATGACTCCAGCCCTGTCAGGGAGGCAAAGAGGGAGAGCTCTGAAGGGCTCTCAGGAGACTGGGTCATGTGAGGGGCCTGGGTTGGAAATAGGCCCAGAAATCTAACCCACCCCAAACCCAGCATGAGACGACGGCTGGGGCCATGCGAAACACGCTACACAAGTGCAGGTTGGATTCCCCTCCCAGAGATGTGATGGAGAAACTGACTCCCAGCTAATGTTTTCCAGGCAAGGGATCCTGCAAATGAGGCCAAACCATGTCTGCACTGCAGGTGCATTAAAAGCTCTGCTACCTGGGCCCCTGTGCTTTGTAGCATGGCCCCAGCCAGCACGGCAGGAGCTCTCTTGTGATACCAGAGACACCGCAGATGCTCTGCCCTTGGTTGGCGAGCCTCAATCATTGGGAATCCGCAGCCGCCATCGCCACTGGACAGCAAGGACCACACCTAATACTGGTGAGAGCCTGCTTGGCTTTCCCTTTCCCCGTGTGTTCCTTTCTACCCCCTACCGTCTTCCTCCTGTCCTCTCTCGCTCTGCTTTTCACCTGATCTGAGGCTATCAGCATGGCCCAACGCCAGCACAACAGGAGGAGACAGCCCCCCTCCCCCCCCGGCTCTGCCCTGCCAGCAAAGGAAAGGGACCAGACCAACCGGATGACACCCCAGCCGGGGGAAGTGAGCCGGGGGGAGGTCGACCTGCCAGCCCAGGTATCAGCCAGTGGCTTGTACCCTGAGAAGGTGGTGGAAAGCCGTACTGCCCCACCTTTACTACCCTGTCTCTTCTCCTGCATCGGTCTCTTGGTCAAAAGCCAGGAAAGTGTCCCCCATTCACAGCAATCTGGCTACAGAACTAACCCTTTCCTGTCCACTAAGAGGGACAGAATAAGCGACTCTAGCCAATGCCCTGTGATACATTGGTCGTTTCTCCTGCAGAATCACTCCATGTCAATCGCAGAAGGCTTTTGGGTTTGGGTTTGTCCCTGTTTCTCTTGTGTCCCTTGATCAATAATTCCCAGCCTTTGGCGTGAACTTTCAAGCGCGTTTGCCATGGGACTAAGCAAGCCGAGGTCTCTGGACCCCAAACCTGGGGTGGTGACAGGCTCATGTTCACACCTCTGACTGTCTGGGGCCATTCATCCTTTGAAATTAACACAACAGCTCCCCGAAACCCCCCCCCAACCCGCTCCTTCTCCTGCAGATCCCTCCTTTGCTGTGATGCTGATAACACAATTGACAATGAGCTCAGCCAGGGTGACCAGATGTCTCGATTTTACAGTGACAGTTCTGATATTTGGGGCTTTGTCTTACAGAGGCCCCTATTAACTCCTCATCCCAATTTTTCACACTTGCTATTTGGTCCCTAGGTGCAGCACACCAGCTGCCATGGCACTGATCAGGATTGTCTCATTGCTTCCTGGCTCTCTCTGTACCCGCCTGTTGGTGCTTGGGCCCACAAACCAGCTCTTTGGTGTGTGTTTGTACAGCCCCCTGCACAATGGAGGCACTCCGGTAACACAGACAATAATAATGTACCTCTCTTAGGTGTGAAGGGGTTGGCTCTGTGTTGTCAGGCAACATTTCCCCTCTTATGGGGCAGCATGCTGTTTCACCTGCCTGCCATGTTGCACCCCAGAGCTGGCTGCATTTCAGAGGTGGGAGAAATTATTCCTCATTGGGCCCCTTGGAGGATGGTGTGACGAAGTGGGAGGGGGGGGTTTCTTGTTTTTTTTTTTTTCCAGTGGGTTGCATGTGGAGGGAGTGGAACTCAGTGTCCCCGGGTGTTACTGGTTTAACGAGGTGAGGGGAGAGGGAGTTTGTTGTTACAGAGGACCGGACAGGGAACTTGGGACCCTGGCCGATGGCCTGGAGGATGGAGACCCCAGCGACTGGTGACCTGGAGACCCAGCTCAGGAGTCACAGCTGGTTCTAGCCAGTGGGAGGACAATGGCCTGCGAAGAGAGGATGCCGGTGACCTGACCAGCCGGTTCCAGCCAGAGGGGGCCAGAGGAGGGCTGAGAGGAGAGGAGGCCCCAGCCACCCTGTTTATGACCCTGTTTACCTGGAGAGAAGACAATGGCCAGAGGCAGGGCTTGGGGCCGGGGATATCGGAGGCCCAGCTGGGAAGCAGGGGGGCTCTGGGCTGAGGATGGGGAGCAGGAGGGAGACCAGGCCTGAGGCCCTGAGAGTTTCCTGTGCTGTGTTCAACGCTCGATAAACCCTCCTGATTTACGCTGGCTGAGAGTCACTCCGGTCTAGAGAACAGGGTTGCATCAACCCCTTCGGGGGTGGAGGCCTTAGGGGTCCAGAGCAAGGGGACTCCCTGAGGGGACCCACGGAGAAAGACAGGTGTGCTAAGGCTAAGAGAGGTGCGGCTCCAGGAGGTGGAGGGGCCTAAACGTGAGAGAGAGTGGACCCTTGAGAAGGTCTGTCTCACTGAAAGGGGCACCCTCCACGGACCACACAGGGCCAAGAGTGGGCACGATCTGTGAGTCCATGACAACATGGTAGGAGAGGATGGTTGGCAGATCCACCCTGTAGACCAGTGGTCCCCAACCTTTTGTCTGGTGGGCGCTAGATGAAGGACTGGCAGCAGTGGAGCACTCACCGAAATGCCGCTGAATTTTGTGGCATTTCGATGGCGACGTCTCTCAATGACATCACTTGTCGGCAGCAAGCGGCATCATCGAGAGGCGTTGCTGCCAAAATGCCGCAGAAATTTGGGGGCATTTTGGGAGATGCTCCACCGTTGGCCAGGATGCGGGCACATTTAGATGCCCCCGTGGGCGCCATGGCGCCCCTGGGCACCACGTTGTGGACCCCTACTGTAGACGGTTGGCTGCAAGTGCAGGCACTTTGCAGTGAGTGGCTGCCAGAGATAGAACGAGGGTATTGAACGGAACCAGCCTGGAAATGGCCTATAACCGGCTCCGTAAGAGCGACCTGGCACATCTGTGCAGGGAGAGAGGGCTGAGCATCGGGAGGCTCACTAAGGAGAATGACCAGTCTGAGAAACAGGCTCCAGACCCCAGGGGGCTCCCGGGGTGCCCATTGAGACGGGGAGTAGCTGTGGGGGCAGTCTGTGTAGTGACTGGGAGCGTGTCAGACCCTGACTCCCCAGTCAGCACAGGGAGTCTCTCTGAAGGAGCTGCGGAGACTGGAGCTGGAGCTGAAAGCGAAGGAGCTGGAGCTGGAGGAGCGGAGGCTGGTGGACTGTGCAGAACAGCAGAAGCATGAGTTGGAGTTGGAGGAGCGGTGGGCCAAGAGGGCCTGCCAGGAGGGTAAGTGGAGAAGGGCCCCGAGATGCCAGTGTTCTGGGGAATCTAGACACCAAACTGCTGCCTTAGTTCAAGGAGGGGGAAGATATTGTTGCCTACCTCACAGCCTTGGAGAAGGCTTGTGATCTGAACCAGATTGAACCTGCAGACAGGCTCTGCTGTCTGACCCCCCTGCTGGGTCCCAAGGCCATAGAGGTACCAAGTGTTGTTTCAGGAATTTGATGGGGTGAGGCTGGGCTGTAATTAACCCTGGCATGGCAAGAAGTACCTCAGAAAGAGACACATACAATATGGCCATATGCAAAGCCAGGGCCGGCTCTAGGTTTTTTGCTGCCTCAAGCAAAAAAAATTTGGCTGCCCCCTGTCCCAGCCCTGGGCTCCCCCCCGCACCCCACAGCTGCCCCAGCCCTGGGCTCTCCCCGCCCCCACACTCCCTGCTGCCCCAGCTCTGGGGTCTCCCCCGACCATTGCCACCCACACACACCTCCTGCCGCCCCAGCCCTGGTCTCTCCCCCCACACACACCTGCATTCTCCTTCTGCCGCAGCCTTGGGTCACTAGTAACTCGCTCTCAGGGAAGATAATTCACAGGAATTTTAGATGTACACAGAACACAGACAGGATTGGTTCCCATATGGTTGCAGAACTGCAGTAAAGTGGAACAATTTTCAGCTTGTGTGATTGGAGAATATCTGGATGCATATTATCAAACTGTCCTCCATAAATGAGGAAAAGTTGAGGTGCCTTTATTATTCTTTTGTTCCACTCTTTTTTTCTATGGGGAATTTGCCAATGCAATATCAGTGTCTTCCTTTTAAACAAACAAACAAACAAACAAACAAACAAACAAACAAAAAGGCAATGGCTGTTGAAAATACAATTCCAGTCTTAATAACCACTGGGAAGCATTTCTTGCTCAATTTTATCCTACTTTTTCTACAGCAAGTTACAGTGGATCAGTGTATTTGATTTGGGAGAAATGAAGTACCAGCTGCCCAAACTGAGCTTGAGCACTCCTGAATTTTGAGGTGTTCAGATCTGGAGGCAGGTGCTGGGGCGGGGGGGCTGTGGCTCCACGGGGGAGCACGGCAGCATGTATGCATCAGTGTGTCTGGCGCTGCGTGGAGCCAGACACGCTGGTCTGAGTGGCACGGTAAGGGAGCTGGGGGGTTGGAGAAGGGACAGGAGGTTCCGGGGGGGCAGTCAAGGGACAGGGAGATGGGGGGGTTGGACGGGACGGAGGTTCGGTGGGGTCAGTCAGGGGCAGGGGTTCAGGGGGGCAGTGAGGGGACATACAGGGGTTGGATAGACATGGGAGTCCCAGGAGTTTGTCAGGGGACAGGTAGGGGGTGGGGTCCTAGGGGGGAAGTTGGGGGGGTCTCAGGAGGGGGCAGTTGGGGACAAAGAGAAGGGAGGCTTAGATAGGGGATGGGGTCCCAAGGAGCAGTTAGGGGCAGGGGTCCCAGGAGGCGGCAATCAGCTGCGCTTAGATAGAGGGTGGGCTCCTGGGGGGTAGTTAGGGGCAGGGATCCTAGGAGGGGGTGATCAGGGGACAGGGAGCAGGGGGGGTTGGATGGGTTGGGGTTTCTGTGGGGGGCAGTCAGAGGGAGTGGATGGTGGCAGGCTGGGGCTACACTTCTTCCCTGTGGAGTGTCCTGTTTTTTGAATGTTAAAATATGGTATCCCTACCCTTCACAGCGCAGCTCTCCACCCACAGCAACCTGCAGCATGAGGTTCCCCTGCCTTCCTTTCCAGTTGGTAATGGCCAAGGAAATGCTAGGAAATGTAGTTCTTTCCCTGCTCCAGGGCTGGCTCTATAGGCAGGGAGCTAACCAAGGAACTACAGCTCCCAGGGCCCCCTGTGGTTCTCAGCTCCCATGCTGGATCACTGCCGCCCCTGCAAATGGGTTGCCCCAAGCACCTGCTTGCTTTGCTGGTTCCTAGAGCAGCCCCTGTGCAAAGCTAACGCTAAAGAGAGGGAGGAGGAGCTGCTTAACCAGAGCAAATATGTGGGGTGATGGGAGGCAGGGATGCCTGATGGTCACCACATTGGATGAGGACACAGGAGAGTCACAGGGGACTCTGCCATTGGCCTATTGGGTGACCCTGAGCACGTCACTTCCCCTCTTGTGCCTCAGTTTCCCCTCCCACCTTTTGCCTGTCTTGTCAGTTTAGCCTGTGAGATCTTTGGGGGCAGGGACTGTCTCACACTGTGTGGCTGTGCAGTACTTGGCACGGGGGGCCTCACTCTTGGTTGGGTCCTCCAGCTGCTGTAATATTGAACAATGAGGCACGCTTGCTTTGCCTGATGTCTGGGCTTCTCCCAGCACCTCTCATTACAAACGGCTGTCTGGGAGCGTATGTCACCGCACAGACCTGGGGTTCGGTGACTTGAAACACCAGGCACTTGATTCTCAGAGGGGCTGAGCACCCAGAATCCCCACTGCTGTCTGGCCCTTGGTCTGCTCCTCGCCTTTACCTCACAAGGCAACGCGTGTGCTGAGGACCCAGGAGATCTGGCTGCTACTGCAGGCCCCCTCCCTAGCTTAGCACAGCAATGCAGAGGGGCTGCCCCTGGAGGCATCCAACTCTGGGCAGGATTGGGCTCAGCTGAGGTATTTAAGAATAGAAAGGGGCTCTGGGGCCAGTTTTCAAGTCCTCGGCACAACTGGGGCTGGCTCGTCTGCACCCGGGTTACCCGGCCAGCAGTGGCAATTTTTCAGTCGAAACTGGCTGGTTTCCTGAAAGATCTGCTCTACTGAGGCAGGAATTAATTCAACTCGGTCCCCTGGCCCGTGCTATGGAGGAGCTCAGGCTAGCGATCACAATGGGCCTTCCCGCCATACGATCTAAGCCTCTGTGCAGGCTATGTCTGTCTATGTAAAGAGTTAATAGAGGATGAGGCTGGAGAAGGAGCAGCACTGTAGCGGGGCTGACACAATCCCCTGGTTCTTGTGCCCTGCAAATGGCTTCCCTTGCCAAGCGCCAGCCGAGAGGCCAGAAAGGCCCATTACTGGAGAGGGGGTTGCAGAATTGTATGGAGGGTGCTTGTTCAGAGTACTGCAGCTTGTGATAAGCCCTGGGGCTCCTCCCAAGCTAGGAGAATGGCCAGCAACTGCTCTGGGCTCTGCTAGGCGAGAGCAGTGTCTCTGGCCACTAAAGACAGAGTGTGAGGAAGGCCGATGTTCAAAGGCAGCTCGCCTTGAAGCCAATGGATGTTGGGGGCATGCAAGCAGCCCAGTATCGGGTCCTTCAGAGGAGAGACTCTTTCTGGCTGGCTCATGACTGGGGGTACCGGGTGCCATATCGGGGCTGCTTCAGTTCTTTCCTCCACACCCGTCTGTTGCCGAGTTCCTTGCTGCGCCTTAGGAACAAGACTGACTCAGCAGTGATCGCATGCAGCCCCGGGGGCGTCTCTAACCCGGGGGTTGCCCCACTGTCCTGACCAAAAATCCCCCTCCGCTGCTGTCCTCTTGGCTGTCCTCAGAGGTACTGGCTCTACGCATGGCAGCTCTTTGGATGCTCTATAAAAGTAGGTTCACACAACGCTTTCCAACTAGTCTGTGTACAGCTGGCACCTGCAAAATGCAGCCACCTCTGGGGTGTGTGTGAGCACCACGCACACGCCACAGGGGCTACTCCCTTGCAGACATCCCTTATCCTCATTCACTCGGCTTCTCTCTCTCTTGCACTGGAACGAGAGAACGGGTCAGGAGCAGGGCAGCAGCTCTGCGCTGGAGTCCGGCAGGGCGCTTTGATCTCTCCAGCTGTCGCTCTTTCTCCTGTGTTCGCCTCCAGATTCTCCGTAACATCTGATTTATTGGTTTATTTTTTGTTCCGAGCCTGGCGGTCTCTTGTGGTCACATTTCACCAGCTGGCCCGGGCGCATCGTGCCGCCGTGTGAATGGGATCGCCCGGATGGTGACGGAGCCTGTAGACGTGCCTGCCACTGGGACAGTGCATGAGCCACTGTTAGGAACGTAGATGCTGCCAGACTGGACCAGGCCCATAGTCTACAGAGCCTACACAGCCCTCTCCCTACGAGTTAGAATGGCTTAAACCATGAAGCAGGAGGCTTTACATCCTGTGAGAAACAAGCTGTGGGCTCTGGATCCCCCGTCACCAACAAAATCCCCTCTGGGATTGTCTCCTGTCTGACAGCACACATCTTCCTTGGGCTGCCCGTGGAGCTAGGGGAGGAGATCATGGCCTGGATTCCTTTGCTTGCCCTGGGATGGAGTCTGCAGAGCCGCCCCCTGGGAGTACGGCAGCAGGTGGCTTTCTGTGCCCAGCTGGGGCTGAGAGGCTACAGCAAAGGGTGCCCCACAAACAGCAATAGATGGACAGACAAGTGCTTGTCCCCTAGCCAGGTTAAGTGAGAGAGGCCCAGGACAAGGTGCTCCCTCTCCCCAGCCCCGTCCATGTGGTGATACCAGTATCTCAGCTTTCATTGTGTTTCGTTTCTAGCCTTCCTGCTAGCCGTGCTGCTGAGGGTAACCGTGACATCTGCCTGAGTCTGCAGCCAGCCTGCAGTAGAGGAAGAGCAGCAACAGCTCGCACCAAGGAGGAAGGCAGCTGGCCCGAGACCCAGCCTCAGAAAAGCCCAGGCCCCCACTCTGCTGTGGGAGGAGGTGGGTCTCCTTCTGCTGGGGTGGTTGCTGTGGGAGACGTTTCCCCGTATGGCTTTCATCCAGACCTGCCTGTGCCCAGCTGGAATGGTCTCTGGGTAAGAGTCCATTGTGGATAATTGCATTCTGCCTACCTAGAGTCCCCTGCTAGTTCAACTAGCTAGGGTCTTCTTCACTGGCTTTTAACTTCTGTGTTGGTGTGACTGTCCATTGTTAAACAGCTGCTGGGTTCCACCCAGAGGGGGCTGCATTTTAGGAGTGCAGGGAATTAGTCTTGCACGTGTAAATGTGTAACGTTCAGGACAAAAAGCACCCTATAAATGTGAACTACCATCAGTGGTGTGGCAACCGTTAAAGGCTATTTTCACAGGAGACTATTCTTCACTGGATACCATGTCGGTAAGAGCCAATGTTCATCTATTAGACTATTGGCTAGGAGAGTCTGAAGCGATTTAAACTCCTGTACTTAGATTGGAAACTCTTGGCATCTGCGGGATGGGGCCTGGTCCATCTCTGGTGCTCCTGGGTGTCACTACAATGCAGATAATAAATAAGAACATGGTCTTCACTGCCTTCCACTGTCACTTCTTTTAATTTTTCTGTGGCAGCTTCAGTATTAAAAGGGCAGAGCTTTGGATTTCACACCTGGTTAACCTCCTGGAGCTAGCCAAAGGCATTCTGATTAATGGGTTTTATCCCCCAGACAATCTATTTCACCTGAGCAGCCGTTCGCTAGATGCAGTCAGTCTCCTGGGAGATGTCCCAATTACTTGGCATGCACGCTGCAGTCATTACATGCACTGGCCTCATAAGCAGCTGGGAAACCCCGACTAGCCACTATTGCTTCCTGTGCAGGTTTGGAGAGATGTGCAGCAGATCAGCCTGCCCAAGCAAATGAGTGTGTGATAACGGGGCGGATTTCAGTAAGAGGGTTTTGTGAGGGGAGCTAAGCGGGCATAGCTATGGAGCTGGGGGAGGGATAGCTCGTGTTTTGAGCATTGGCCTGCTAAACCCAGAGTTGTGAGTTCAGTCCTTGAAGGGGCCATTTAGGGATCTGGGACAAAAATCTGTCTGGGAATTGGTCCTGCTTTGAGCAGGGGGTTGGACTAGATGACCTCCTGAGGTCCCTTCCAACCCTGATATTCTATGATATCACTGATCTGGTGCAGGTTACACTGGGCCCTTTCTGAGCTGGCCTGATGGCACTGGCCCCAGCCCCCACACAGCTGGCTTATAGGGGATGTTTGCTGTTGATGAGTGATGCCTGCAGAAATCAAAAACTGCCTGTGTGGGGCAGAGCTAATGAAGTTGGCTTCCAGTGGTCAGCTTCGTGAAGGAGTGGAACCCCCTTCTAGGGGCTGACACACCAGAGATTGAATGGGGAAACCTCCAGAGCAAAAAGCCACAAGTGGCTATAGCCTGAGCTAAAGAACCAGTCTTCTGAGGCAGTAGCTACAACAGACCAAGCCTAGGTTTGTTTGCTGTGGTGCTGTTGCTGTTCTGGTCCCAGGATATGAGCAAGACAAGGTGGGTGTGGTGATGGACCAACTTCTGCTGGTGAAAGAGACAAGCTTTCAAGCTGCCCAGAGCTCTTCTCTAGGTCTGGGCTGGGATTGGCACGGAGGGGGACTCACCATGTCTAACACATACTCATCAGTTGGGCACTATCTGCAGGGTTAGAAACCAGGCATAGGCTTGCCTTTCCAAATTATTTATCAGCTTTCTGCTACACCTCTGGTTGCCATAGAAATTAGAGCAAAATAATGATTGCTATTAATTAATCCTCAGAACGTAATGTTCACACTTGTGTCTAGCCCTTTTCAGCCTAGGCCCACCAAGAAGGAACAATACAGTTTGTCCCCATTTTATTGATGTGGGAAGCAGAGGCACTGGGAAGGAAAATGCCACAAGACAGCAACAGAGCAGGAAGCAGAAGGCAGGAGTCCAGATGCCTAGTCCCCTCCCTTAACTGTTAGATCATACCGCTCCCTCCTTAACAGTAAATAAATCAAAATAGACCATGCTGCGGGAATGATTTCAGCCCATAATGTACTGCCACAAGGCAAGGTATTTACACCAGAGACCAGTCTGGTCTTATGGCTTCCGTGGGGGGAATGGAGACTGGCTGGGTAAGCAATTACAGTGAAACCTAGTGGTGGTCTCTGCCACTGGGAGTTGCAGGGCCTGACCCCTCTCATCCAGGTGTGAACCAGAAGGGGTGCCATTGGGGCTGAAATCAGGGTAAGAGAGAGGAGGATCATGCCTTGTTATAGAGGGGGCCCACCGGATACAAGACCAGGCAGCTCAGCCAGGCTGGGCCTCAGCTCCCAGACAGCAGTTTCCCCTCTCAGCACAGCTGGGCAGGTGTGACCAGCACTGTCTACCCCATGGGCATGCTGAATACAGTACAGTTAACACAGGTGCCGGTGGAGAGTAGGGTCCACAGGCCTGGATGCCACTGTAGGTCTGCTAATTGGCAAACAGGGCAGGGAATATCCTGACCTCCTGGAGGTGGGTTTGTCTGTGAGTCTGATCCCTCTTTAGGCCCTGCTTCTTTCTGCCCCATGAGCACCTCCCAGGGCAGCTGCTAGCACATGTAACTTGTGCAGCCATGGCAGCAAACAAGCTTATTCAGTTCCCATCTCCGATCATGGCAGTCCACCCACCCACTGCCTTACAGTGGTGGGCTCAGGACCTTTGCTCTGGAAGCATCAGTCGCTCTGCAGCCATGACATACCATGCAGGGGGTGTGACGTGTATGCAGTAAATGTGTGTGATGGAGTGGGGGGGAGTCTTGGGTCACTGTGCAGCCAGGTGGATCCCTACAACCACGCGCTAAGTTCAGGGCTGATGCAAGTGTAACAAGCAGGTCTCCAGCCCCCATAGCCTAGGACCTGGGACCTACCAGCCCCTGGAGTTAAAGGAAAGGCTGGGTCAGAACCCAGTTTCCAGGCCCAGCTGGGGAGCTTACAACAGGCTCAAGGGGCAGTGCCCTCACCCCACCAGGAGATACTGCTGAGCCAGCAGGAGGCAGTGGTGCATCTGACACACCAGGATCCTCAACACACCGCCTGCCCTGGGGAAGTTATATAACAAATGAGGGAGCTGGGTTGTGTTTGTGTTGTGAGCTGACACCTCGTGTCCGCAGTTCCCAGCTTGACTGAGGCCACAACACGCTGGCTAATGCACAGTCCTGGGAGCTAGTTCACAGCCATGGGCCCTGATTTACACTTCCAGGGTGTCTCTGGGTCTCATTTTTCAACCTCTTTGACACCAGGGCCCGGCTTGCTGCCTTCCTCAGCTGTGTCAGGGAGATCTCAGGGTCCAGTGCTGGTCCATGGACCGGTCCTTGAGAAACACGCTTTAGAGCCCAGCAGCGTGTCTCTCTCTTGCACACCCCTTCATGGACAGCCTGCCTGGCTCCCTCACCCCCTAGGGGAGGGGAATGGGGGCGGGGTCTTTCTCACACTCACCAGGGAGAGGGGGCTGAGGGAATAGCTTTTATTGGGCCAATTGCTGCTCTGGTACTGAACATAGTGTGACCAGCTGCCCTGATTTTATCGGGACAGTCCCGCTATTTGGGTTTTTTTTAATATAGGCACCTATTACCCCCCCCCACCCCAATTTTTCACACTTGCTGTCTTGTCACCCTATACTGAACAGGGGTAGCGGCAGGGTGGGTGTGTCACACGCCCAGTCCTTTAAAGCCGGCCCGGCCCCGCCCTCCCCAGAGCGGATTGGCCCGGCTCCACGCTCCGCAGCTGGGTTGGCCCCGGCGCTCGGCTCAGTTTCAGGCGCCGCCGCTTGTCAGTTTCACGGCGGAGCTTGCGCCCGGCTCAGCATCTCTCCGCTGGGGCGGATGGAGCAGCGCCCTGCTCAGCCCCGCGCGGCCCGAGCTCAGCATGATCTCGCCCCCTGCAGCCGCCGCACACAACCCCTGGCTGCGCCCGTCCCTAGCTGAACCGGAGCGGCTCCGACCCCGGGACCCCCTGCTCCGCTTGCAAGACACGCCGCGGCTGGGGTGGTGAGAGGCCGCGGGCATGGCGGCCCCCGGGGACTGCTGCGTCCAGGTAGCGGTGAGGTAAGCAGCCGCGGTGCGGGGCTGGCGCCGAGAAGTGGGGTGATGGGTGGGCAGGGGACGGACAAAGGTACCTGGTAGTGCTCCAGCCCCTTCTGCGGGCTCGCCCCTTTCTCCTGCTGCTGCTGTTTCATGGGCTTAAACAAAGGTGCAAAATTCTTGTGAGGGCTGCATGGGGGCTGGGGTGCAGATCAATACTGGTCTGTTGTGTGCCTTGCACTGGGGGTGGGTTGTGTAAGCTTTATCTGGTGTCTGGCTAGGCAGTGATCGGTATGGGGGCTGTGCGCCTCCACAGCTCGACATTGTTCTGGTTTTTGCCTAGAGGATTGTGTGTGTTGTCTAGGATGTGTGTTTCTGATGCACAGATCAATATTGTTCTGTCTTCTGAGAAAACACTGGGCTGCTCTCTGCCTCTCTCAATCCGGAGGCGCTGACCATTCTAAAAGATAACCAGTGAGGAAATCCTGTATTTCACACACTAGCCTAGCTGTTTGCTGGGTTTCCTCTCCGACTTGCGTGTCCTTGTTATATTTTTGTAGCCAAACAAAGCCCTGGGTTGTACAACGAAAGAGCTGCCTGTTTCCCTGAGGGCTGGATGACCCCCTTTATCTCCATCCACCAAAACTCCGTTTCCTGGTCTGACAGTTTGGCGGGGGGGGGGGTTGTTTTTTGTTTTGTTTTGTTTGGCAGGAGCTGCTCCTTTTTGTAATAATTTGGTGACTCTCCTCTTCCCTGGGTCTGAGTGACCTTCTGGAGGTGGGGGAGAACATCCCAAATGTCATTGTTGAATGTCAATACTGCTTTACCTTGTTCTCCCCTGTGGGTTTCCGCTTTGCAGCTTTCACTCCTCAAATTGCTTGTTTCATGGCCATTTTGTGCGTGTTAAATGCAATCAGTGACAAATGTGGCTGCAGCAGTCCCTTTATCTGCCCCGAAGGTGCGACTCTCCTGCTTCAGTGGGAAGGTTGGAGACAGTGCATCATTTCAGCATCCTTTGTGCTTCCTCCTGGCCCGGGAACAATAGGGAAGAGATTTTGCATTTGATTTTTTTTTAATAAGAGATCCGTAAAAGGCACCTACATTGTTTGCAGTTAATGGGATTATTGTGAACTGTGCTGGGTGGCTCTAGGTGGTGTTAAGGTGAACAGGGCATTAGGGGAGAAACTGCGGCAAGATTTCTAGTAAGGTATCGGCACTGGGTCTCAAGGAGGATTGCAGAGCCCTTGTCAAATTCGGGGTTTCTTTGTTGAAGCTGCCAGGCCGGGTGTATTCTGAGTGCAGCCACTAGGATCCTGAAGCTGTTTGTCATTTTCATTGCTACTCGTTGCCAAGACAGGAGGGGTGAGTGAGGGAGGGGAGACCCCACTGTATAAGTGCATTTTATTGAGGTACCATGTGGAAAGCACGCCAGAGCTGATGCTCCACGGGGAGACCAGCACTGGGGCAGGTGGGAGGGGATGCAAGTCCTTTGCAGTCTGAGCTGCTGTCCCGGTGTGGACAATGAGCTCTGACTGCTGGCCCTGGGCAGCACTTCCCCTTCTGCTCCATCTGCACAGAGGTGACCACCTGCCCCATGCTGAGTGGTCACCAAACCCGAGAGCCAGGCTGATGGATCACCCTGTTCAAGTGACCCTGGCCTGGATTCTCTTAAAACCCCAGTGCTGTCACGCTTGCACTAAAACCACCGAGGGTCCTGGGGGTCTAATTGAGGCAGGATTGGAAGCCCTGTTATTTAAACCTAGTGTTTCTGGGGAGTTGGTCTCCATAGAAATTCTCTGAAATATAGTCCAGCTGAATCAGTTTTGAATCTGATTGGGCCAGGCTGTGTAGACAGGGTCCAATAGTGTCTCCAAATCCTTGTCCCTGCCTTGGTTATAGTGGTAACCTCTCTGTTTTCCATTGTCTCTTGTGATGGGGGTGAGTGGTGGGTTCTCTGCCCTCAGGGAGTGCTGCAGACCCCTCTGGGAGATGGCTGGCAGCTAATGCTAGACTGATGATGCAAGAGACTATTTTAAATGCAGCATTTTAAATGCAGTGTGTCTGAGAAATGGCCATCAACGGGAACTGCCCTGCACCCCAGCTCACCCAGATCTCCTGTGTTTTTACCTGGGAGGCAACTCTTCCCTCCTGCTAGCTCAGGAGAGGATGAACCTAGTGGCCCTGATTCTGAGCTAGCTTGAGCTGGTGTAAATCTGGAGTGGAGTCAATGAGAACCCCTTAAGTGGAGCGGCCCAAGCCCCTGACATCAGGGGGAGGGCCGGGTATTGCTGGGGGAGACCTTGTTTGCTCTGGGATCTTAAATCAGGTAACCTGCACTGTTACTGTGTTGCACGGGTTTAAATGGTCTCCCCTGGGCAGTTGCACTGGTACCCTTACACTCCCATGTGTGCCTGAGCCCAGAGGTCTCCCACTGGTCAGAGACCAACCCGTCATTCATCTTGCATTTCTTTCAGGACACATCCTCTAACAAAAGCTCCCAATCTGGGCTGTTGGGAGCTCCCCTTTTCAGAGGTGAAAGGATGGCTGTCGCCCTGGAGGAGGAGTATTGTGGGCCTTTATAATCGGCTGTGTCCTGCTCCCAGCTAATCCCCATTAGCCTGTGTCTACTAGAGGGGTTATTTTAATTCTCAGGCTCACATGGGGGCATTGCTGGTGGGTGGCTTTTGAAACCCCTCAGTGGCCCAAGGGTGTGCAGAAGGGCCGGGGGTGTGTGTGTGTATGTGTGAGCTCTGCTGGTTCTCAGTCTAATCCTTACCCAGTCTGCCCTGTGCTCCATTGTCTTTAGAGATGAGCCTCTCCTAGTTCCAGATATTGGTTCAGGGGCGAGGCTATTTGCAGCTGATCTGGCCAATGAAAGCTGGTTTTGGGGGGGTGAGCGGGGTGCATGCATTGGAAGCTGAAGGTGAATTGGCAGGATAAAGGAGGGGATTTAGAAATAAACTGTAATGATGAGGCCAGTGGTGGCTAATGGGACAGCAAGGCAGGATTGCAGCACTGTACCGGAACAGTGCAGACAGGTTCCCGAACACCGGCCTGGGCCATGGAAGGTCCTAGCCACTTTCTGGCTGATACCAACACAGAGCTAGGACTGAGGTTTCAATGTGTTGGGGGGAAGGCTGTCCAACTCCCCTGCAAACTGTGCTAGGCACTTGGAAATCTGTAGCGCATTATCTACTAAGACCCAGACAGACACTAATGACTCTGTGCCCTGGGGGGTGGAGTGTTGAGAGCTTTATCCCCATTTTCAATCAGACTGGGATCACAGCCCTCGGAATGATACTAAACCTCCCTTCTCCAGCCAGCAGGGAGCAGCTGGACTCTGGCACGCCCCCCTCTGTGCATGAACGAGGGCCTGTGTGTGCAGAAGTGGGGAGTCGCATCTCTGCAGCGTGATCCAATCTGGGAGGTTCTGGCTCCCTGGAAAGCAGAGGGGTTTGAAAAACTGCCTTTGGCATGGGAAGGAAGGGGGTGCAATGGCCAGAGGTTCTACCCTCCCTCTTAGCCCATGGATGCACAAAGTCAAAATTCGCCCAGCCAATGGCTCATCAGGCTGCAATCAAGGCAGGTCAGTTTCATAGCTCTGGCAAGAGAACCATGTGGCCAGCATCCCGTCCAGCTGCCCCCCCCTGCCCCAATGGATCAGGTACCCGGTATGCAGCTGGGTGAACTGCAGGTGGCCTTTCAGGGTGAGATCAAGCGAGACTCGAACCCATTACCTTCAGGACTTGCAGCTGAGCATTCAGACCCTGCACTTCAGTCCATGGATCCACCCTGACCCAGAATTCACAGGGATCTTTGGCGTACCCCTGGCTTCTACTGTGCAGCAAAAACCCTTCAAAAAAACCAAACAAACAACACCTGATCCAGATCAAAGAGCCCAGCCTGCAAAAGCAACAGGGAGAGAGACGAGTTTGTTACATGGATGCACTTTACGCATCAAAGCAAAATCCAGCTAAGATAGTGGTGCTTTCTTGAATGGCTGCTGGTTCCAGGTGCAGACATGCCAGCAAGGTGTGCTGGGGTGTTCTTTTATTACCTCCGTATGACAGGCAGTGATGTGGCCAGCTTCTGTTCATGTAGCTGAGCTGGCCCTGTTGGCTCCCCAGCTCGCTGCTTATCCAGATACCTTTTTAATCTCCTCTCATGATAACGCAAGCGAAAACCCCTCCTTTCTGTTTAAACTGCCCAAGGGCTGGACTGCCTGCTGTTCTGCTGCAGAGATGGAGCCAGGCCTGTCCTGCAAACTTGAGGGCAGAAGGGTGAGCAAACCATGGGGTTTAGGCTCCTTTTTTGGTTCATCTAATGACGTGCAGTAGGAGGAAGGCCTATAAGCTGCTAGTTTTTGCTTTTGTTGACTGTTTTCCTGTTTCTTTTACCGCTGAGAGTCAGGTTGTCTCTCTTCCCTGGATGACTCTGTGTGTGACCGCAGAACGACTAGGCTTATGATATCACAAGTCCCAAGGACTCACTGGTCATCATCAGCAAACCACCAGGAGCCTGCCCTCGGAACAGGGCTAGCGGTGCGGCCGCTGGTGGACAGACTCCAGGCCCCACTGGGCTCATGGGAGCAGACCCAGGCTCATGGGAGCAGACCCAGGCTCATGGGAGCAGACCCAGGCTCCCTCTCCCATGGTCAGGCCGGCCCTCCAGGCTTGTTTGTGTCAATAGAGGATGCCCCCAGGTCCAGGAAGCAGATCCACATGGGGCTGGTGTGATGGAGTCCACTGAGTGCTGTTGTTTCTTTGTGTGCCCTGGGTTTGGTGTGTGTTTGTGTGGGGGGGGGGTGTCTGGGGAGGCCAGGCAGGGGATTTGACCCTCCCAGAGCTGCTTTGGGGTACGGGAGTCCTTCACAAAAGCACCTTTGCTGCATGTCAAAGAACTTTCAAATATTAAAAAAAAAAAAACCAAAAAACTACCCCCAAAGTCCCTAGCCCAGCATTTCCTGCAGCAGCTGAGCGTGCCCGAGAAGGGCCAGGAAATGGAGCTTGTGAAATTGGGGAAGGAAGTCGAGTCAGATTTCAAGTTTATTTAAACCCTGCAACCTCCAGACCTCAGGCACTCTTCTAAACACACTGCTGAAACACGCAGCCTTCCCCTAACTGGGCTGCTGAATCGCTCGTGGCCAGGCCAAGTGCCTGTTATCCCCACAGCTGCTGGGGCTGCACTCCCCTGCCCTGTCAGGTGGGAAGGGTGCACACCCCCTACAGCCACAAGGACTGGCTCTGGTTTGAATTTGCCACTAGCTTTGCAGGTGGGGTGGAGAGAGATGTATAGCCAGAGGGAACAGCCTGGGTCTTGCGTGGGTGCATAGAATCATAGAAGATTAAGGTTGGAAGAGACCTCAGGTGGTCATCTAGTCCCACCCCCTGCTCAAAGCAGAACAGACCCCAACTAAATCATCCCAGCCAGGGCTCTGTCAAGCCGGGCCTTAAAAACCTCTAAGGATGGAGATTCCACCACCTCCCTAGGGAACCCATTCCAGTGCTTCACCACCCTCCTAGTGAAATAGTGTTTCCTAATATCCAACCTAGACCTCCTCCACTGCAATTTGAGACCACTGTAGAGTGCACCAGGCTGCAGTCTCTCGGCCAGCTCCTCCAGGGCCTCTCACTGCACTTTGCCACTCACTAGCTCAGTCTTGCACGTCCATTCAGAGCCCCAGGAAATCACCCTCCTAGTGAAATAGTTTTTCCTGATATCCAACCTAGACCTCCCACACTGCAACTTGAGACCATTGTTCCTTGTTCTGTCATCTGCTACCACGGAGAACAGCCAAGCTCTATTCTCTTTAGAACCTCCCTTCAGGTAGTTGAAGGCTGCTATCAAATCCCCCCTCACTCTTCTCTTCTGCAGACTAAATAAGCCCAGTTCTCTCAGTCTCTCCTCATAAGTCATGTGCCCCAGCACCCTGATCATTTTTCTTGTCTTCCACTGGACTCTCTCCAATTTGTCCACATCCTTTCTGTAGTGGGGAGCTGAAAACTGGATCCAATATTCTATTCAGCACTGGTGAGGTCACATCTAGAGGGCAATAATCACTTCCCTCAATCTGCTGGCAGTGCTCCTATGAATGCAGCCCAATATGCTGTTAGCCTTCTTGACAACAAGGGCACACTGCTGACTCGTATCCAGCTTCTCGTCCACTGTATTCCCAGATCTTTTTCTGCAGAACTGCTGCTTAGCCAGTTGGTCCCTAGCCTGTAGCAGTGCATGGGAGTCTTCCCTCCTAAGTGCAGGACCATGCACTTGTCTTCGTTGAACCTCATGAGATTTCTGTTGGCCCAATCTGTCTAGGTCACTCTGGACCCTATCCCTACCCTGCAGTGTATCTACCTCTCCCCCTAGATTAGTGTCATCCTCAAACTTGCTGAGGGTGCAAGCCATCCCATCATCCAGATCATTAATGAAGATATTGAACAAAACTGGCCTCAGGACCGATTTCTGGGGCACTCCACTTGATACCAGCTGCCAACTAGACATCGAGCTGTTGATCACTACCTGTTGGGCCCGATGATCTAGCCAGTTTTCTATCCACCTTATAATCCATTAATCCAATCCATACTTCTTTAACTTGCTGGCAAGAATACTGTGGGAAACAGTATCAAAAGCTTTGCTAAAGTCAAGATATATCACATCCACCACTTTCCCCATGTCCACACAGCCAGTTATCTCCTCATAGAAGGCAATCAGGTTGGTTAGGCATGACTTGCCCTAGGTGAATCCATGCTGACTGTTCCTGATCACTTTCCTCTCCTTTAAGTGCTTCAGAATTGATTCCTTGAGGACCTGCTCCATGATTTTTCCAGGGACTGAGGTGAGGCTGACTGGCCTGTAGTTCCCCAGATCCTCCTCCTTTCCTTTTTTATAGATGGGCACTACAGTAGCCTTTTCCCAGTCATCCGGGACCTCCCACAATCACCATGAGTTTTCAAAGATAATGGCCAATGGCTCTGCAACTGCATCAGCCAACTCCCTCAGCACCCTCGGATGCAGCGCATCTGGCCCCATGGACTTGTGCATGTCCAACTTTTCTAAATAATCCTTAACCTGTTCTTTCACCACTGAGGGCTGCTCACCTACTCCCCATGCTGTGCTGCCCAGTGCAGCAGTCTGGGAGATGACCTTGTCTGTGAAGACTGAGGCAAAAAAATCATTGAGTACTTTAGCTCTTTCCACATCCTCTGTCACTAGGTTGCTTCCCCCATTCAGTAAGGGTCCCAGATTTTCCCTGACCACCTTCTTGTTGCTAACATAGCTGAAGAAACCCTTCTTGTTACTCTTCACATCCCTTGCTAGCTGCAACTCCAGTTGTGCTTTGACCTTCCTGATTACACCCCTGCATGCTCAAGCAATATTTTTATACTCCTCCCTAGTCATCTGTCCAAGTTTCCACATTTTGTAAGCTTCCTTTGTGTTTAAGCTCACCAAAGATTTCTCTGTTAAGCCAAGCTGGTCGCCTGCCATATTTGCTATTCTTTCTGTGCATAGGGATGGTTTGTTCCTACGCCCTCAATAAAGTTTCTTTAAAATATAGCCAGCTCTCCTGCACTCCTTTCCCCCTCATATAAGCGTACGAGGGGATCCTACCCATCAGTTCCCTGAGGGAGTCAAAATCTGCTTTTCTGAAGTCCAGGGTCCATATTCTGCTGCTCTCCTTTCTGCCTTGTGCTATGATCCTGAACTCGACCATCTCATGGTCACTGCCTCCCAGGTTCCCATCCACTTTTGCTTCCCCTACTAATTCTTCCTTGTTTGTGAGCAGCTGGTCAAAAGGAGCATGGCCCTTAGTTGGTTCCTCTGGCACTTGCACCAGGAAGTTGTCCCCAACACTCTCCAAAAACTTCCTGGATTGTCTGTGCCCTGCTGTATTGTTTGCCCAGTAGATGTCAGGATGATTGAAGTCCCCCATGAGAACCAGGGACTGTGATCTGGAAACTTCTGTTAGTTGTCCGAAGAAAGCTTCATCCTCCTGGTCTGGTGGTCTATAGCAGACGCTCACCATGACATGACCCTTGTTGCTCTCGCCTCTAAACTTAACCCAAAGACTCTCAACAGGCTTTTCTCCAGTTTCATACTGGAGCTCTGAGCAATCATACTGCTCTCTTACATACAGTGCTACACCTCTGCCTTTTCTGCCCTGCCTGTCCTTCCTGAACAGTTTATACCCATCCCTGACAGTGCTCCAGTCACATGAGTTACCCCACCAAGTCTCTATTATTACAATCCCATCATATAGTTCCTTGACTGTGCCTGGACTTCCAGTTCATCCTGCTTCTTTCCCAGGCTTCTTGCGTTCTTGTGCAGGCACCTAAGTAGCCAATTGCCCTGTTCCTCAGTATGAATCAGGAAGCCTCCCCTGTTGTACCCTCCTCCTTGTGTTTCCTCCCAGTATTCCACTTCCCCACTTTCCTCAGAGCTTAGGTCTCCATACTCCAGTGAACCTAGTATAAAACCCTCCTCATTAGGTTAGCAAGCCTGCCTGCGAAGATGCTCTTCGCTCTCTTCATTAGTGGATCCCATCTCCTCTTCTTCTTCCTGGAACAAAATCCCAGGGTTGAAGAATCCAAAGTCCTCTCTCCAACACCACCTGTGTAACCATGCATTTACCTCCACAGTTCGATCATCTCTACCTGGGCCCTTTCCTCCAACAGAGTTCATGCGGATTGCAGCCCATCCCGCTGGCCCTAGGTGATGCTGAGCAAGAGCCAGGGCTGTGCTGAGAACATATGTCCCCTTGGAGCAGAGTTGCTGGGGGAAGGGAGCAGAAGCACTGCCAGGCCTGCTCAGGATGCAGCATTAGCATCTCTGCTGTCAAACAGGTGGTGCTAACGTTACCAGCAGAGATCGGCTGTGAGGTGCAGGGGGAGAGGATTAGGGTCTGGGCTTGGCTGTCTGAGATCTCCTATGAGGCTGACTGGCAAACCAAAGAGGTTCTTGGCTTTTCAAGGCAGCAGAGGAGGAGTTGAATCCAGTTCCAGCTCCACTTACTGCCATTCTGGTGCAAGTGGCAGAATGAGAATTGGCCAACTGCTGTGTTAGAAGGACCTTGCCACCAGGTGCCCCCAAGGCAGAGAAGATGATGACTTGGGATTGTGTGGGAGATGCCAGGCCAGGATCTTGGTCTTTGTGCTCGTTGTAGATGTTGGCATCTAGCATTTGTTTGGTTTGTTATAGGAAAAAAAGATTGAAACAGTTGAATAAATAATAATAATTTTATTTAAAGGAAGATGCCAGACCAGTATGAACACGGACACCAGTGATGATCCCAGGATTTTAAAACTGGGAGCAGTGGTGGAAACTAGCTTCTGAGTGAGTGATAACCCTTAGAGGATCCTAGCACTGGCATGTGTGGGCAAAGCCTCTTTCTGCGCGGATTCTCATAACCCTGGCCAAGGAGCGGCAGGCTGGGATCCCTGCTTCAGAGCCAGCCTTGGTGTGTTACCAGTGGAAAGCACCTGTATGTGAGGAGGGCTGTGGGAGTGCAGGGCGGGCGCTGACTGGAGCCTGGGGAGATGACCATGGTGGGACGCCCTAGTGACAAAGGGAGGCAAGTAGTAATAAGCTCGATAGTATTCATCACCATGCAATTTTGACAGGTTTCCACGCCCCTTTTAGGGCTTTTGTCCCGCCTTCCCACCCCCCGTTTTGGTTGGCGCTGTCGGCCATTTTGAAAAATGTGTGGTGTGTGTTTGACTAGGGGAAGTGTATTTAATATCAGGGTGGATTAAGAGAAAAGTTAAATAATATTGAAGACTAGGTTTATAAAGGGAATTTACTACGGCAAAACCTGTTTGTTAAGCACCGAATAAAAAAGCATTGAATGTATTCAATACCAATGTAGGTTAAGAAAAAAACATTATAAACTAAGTTTAAAAGGATAATTAAGTGAAGCAAAACCTGTTTTGTAAGGACATAAGCAAAAACTATAAGGAAATACTTAAAAAGTAGGTTTAAAAAAATTAACCAAGGCAAAGCCTGTTGGGGTGCCCTGGGTAAAAAAGGGATTGAAACTTTTGACTGCCAACATAGGTTATAAAAAGCTTTTAATATTATTAAGTAATATTAAAAACAATACAGCTAGGTTTAAAAGGGGAATTGACTGAAGCAAAACCTGTTAAGTAAGCACATGGCCAAAAAACTGTAAAGGGGTCCTAAGAAAAAGGCTTTTAAAAACATTAAAAACTAGGTTTAAAAGAAAATGTACTAAGGCAGTGTAATAAAAGTGAATAAAACGTATTAAAACTAGTCAATACCAATGTAGGTTAAGAAAAAACGAGGTTTAAAAGGAAAATTGACAAGAGAAAGCCTGTTCTGTAAGCACAGGGTAAAAACTCTATAAAAAAGTGGCTAAGAAAAATACAATAAAGCTCAGGGTAAAATTAAAAAATGTTTACCTTTGCAGTCTTTTTGTAAAACGAGGCAGCTTTTCTGGTTTAACCCTAGTAAATAAAACACATTAAAACTAGTGAATGCCAATGCAGGTTAAGAAAAAACGAGTTTTAAAAGGAAAATTGACCAAGGGAAAGCCTGTTTGGTAAGCCCGGGGTAAAAAAGCATTCAATATCAGTGTAGATTAATTAAAAAGAGCAAAGATAGAGAGCACGCGGCGGAATCAGAATGAGACAGAGAGAGAGAAGCAGGCAGAGTCTGTTTAGTAAGCACAGGGTAAAAAAGCATTCAGAATCAGGGCGGGTTACAAGACAAGAAAAGCGAGGAGAGAGTCCGCTTTGGAAAGAGCAACGATAGAGAGCACAGGGTAGGATTAAAGAGAAAGAGAGAGAATTGTTACCTTTGCCCGTCTTTCTGTAGAATGAGGGAGATTTCCTGCTTCTGACACTCTCCAGCTTGTTATCACCGCTTTTGGATCGGCCCAATCAGAGGTGGTTTTACAACAGCGTCATAGAATTCATTTTCCTGAACCAACCAATCCTAGTGTTTCAAGAGTTTAAGCAAGAGCCAGCCCCCTCCTTTGCCCCTCCCCTTCTCTCTCCCCCCGCCCTTTTAACTGTTTTTTCTTATCTAAAGAAACAGACCCCTAGCATTTTCCCGCCATGTAGCCCTTTTACAAAGAGTTTTTATAAAAGTTAAAACCATAAGCTTTTACTAATACACCATTTTTAAACACATGTTAAAATTACCTTAAGTTTTGCAAAGGAATAAAAAAAAACACCCCCTTTGTATGTGTTGTAATAAAAAGTATGCAGAAGCACCCTAGGTTTTTTAGTAACAGGCGGTATATATATTTTTTATTTTGTAAACCATTAAATTAGGAAGACAAAGAAGCAATGCGCCTGTTAGCAAAGCAGCCTCTGTGAGTTAGTGAATTAGAGATAAGAAGGCTGCTTCTTTTTCGTGCTTTTTAACAAACAGAAGTTACAATTACATTAAGTTTTGCAAAAGGATAAGGACTCGAAAAAAACAATTTTTTGTATGTGTTGTAATAAAAAATTATACAGAAGCACCCTAGGTTTTTTAGTAACAGGCGGTTTATATATCCCTTATTTTGTAAACCAGTAAATTAAAAAGACAAAGAAGCAAAGCGCCCGTTAGCTAAGCAGTTTTTGTGAGTTAGTGGATTAGAGAAAAGATTGCTTTTTTTACTATTTAACAAATAAAAGTGAAAAGGAAACCTGCAGACCCATAGCCTTTGTTTAGGCACAGGTGTTTTAATAACAGGTAAGTGTGCAAAAACAGTTTAGGGCTATAAAACTAACGTGTTGTAACAAAAAAAGGTTTGTTTTTTTTTAATTTTAGGCTAATGCGAACCATTTTAAAGTAAAAACAGCAGGCTTTTGCAGCAGAGCGGCTGTCAGCAAAAGCAGCCTCTGTAAGTCAGTAAATTAAAAATAAAAAGAACAAAACATAAGAAGGTCTTCTTTTAAAGCAAAAACTAGCCAGATCAGGTATTAAAATCATACTAACTTACTTACTATTAAAACTAAGCTTTTTAACCATTAAAGTTTAAAAGCTAAAGTGTGTAGCCAAAAACCTTCCCGCCTTTTTTAAAAAACCGACTAAGACAACCACCCCCCCCCCCCCTTCCCCCTCCCCCCTCCCCCCTCCTCCCGCCCTTATCTAAACAGCCAGAGCCTTCGGCTTTTTTTTAACCCTGTAACAAAAGCTATATACCGTTTTAAAATGTGTTTTTAAAGTAATACCTAATTTTTTTAACTTATTAACAATGTAAAATAAGTTTTGTAAAAGTTTAACGTGGTTTATTTTTAAATTAGCACATTTTAAAGTAAAAACAGCAGGCTTTTGGCAGCAGGAGCGGCTGTCAGCAAAAGCAGCCTCTGTAAGTCAGTAAATTAAAAATAAAAAGAACAAAACATAAGAAGGTTTCTTTTAAAGCAAAAAATAGCCAGATCAGGTATTAAAAAGCATACTAACTTACTTACTATTAAAACTAAGCTTTTAAACCATTAAAGTTTAAAAGCTAAAGTGTGTAGCCAAAAACCTTCCCGCCTTTTTAAAAAAACCGACTAAGACAACCACCCCCCCCCCCCCTTCCCCCTCCCCCCTCCCCCCCCCCCCCCCCCCTCCTCCCGCCCTTATCTAAACAGCCAGAGCCTTCGGCTTTTTTTTTAACCCTGTAACAAAAGCTAATTACCGTTTTAAAATGTGTTTTTAAAGTAATACCTAATTTTTTAACTTATTAACAATGTAAAATAAGTTTTGTAAAAGTTTAACGTGGTTTATTTTAAGTTAGCACATTTTAAAGTAAAAACAGCAGGCTTTTGCAGCAGAGCGGCTGTCAGCAAAAACAGCCTCTGTAAGTCAGTAAATTAAAAATAAAAAGAACAAAACATAAGAAGGTCTTCTTTTAAAGCAAAAAATAGCCAGATCAGGTATTAAAAAGCATACTAACTTACTTACTATTAAAACTAAGCTTTTAACCATTAAAGTTTAAAAGCTAAAGTGTGTAGCCAAAAACCTTCCCGCCTTTTTTAAAAAACCGACTAAGACAACCACCCCCCCCCCCCCCCTTCCCCCTCCTCCCTCCCCCCCCCCCCCCCCCCCACCCTTCTCCCGCCCTTATCTAAACAGCCAGAGCCTTCGGCTTTTTTTTTAACCCTGTAACAAAAGCTATATTCCGTTTTAAAATGTGTTTTTAAAGTAATACCTAATTTTTAACTTACTAACAATGTAAAATAAGTTTTGTAAAAGTTTAAGGTGGTTTATTTTTAAATTAGCAGTTTTGTTTTAAAAACCAAGGCCATATAACAAATTTAAAAAAATACAGGTTGCAGTTTTTAAAAACTTTTGGTTACAAAGCTGTAAATAGGTATATTACCATTTACAAAGGCTTTTTATTAACTGTTTAAACACATTTACTATAAAAAACAACATTGTTAGCCATTAAAGCTAAAGTATTTGGCGCCCCCCAAAACTGCACCCGCCTTTTTTCCTAGAAAAGTGCCCTTTACACACCCTGTTTTTTTTAAAAGAATTTTGGGTGTGGGGGGCAAAACTTTTTTTTTTTAAAAAAGCAGGTTTAAACCTATAAATAGGGGAACAAAAAACTAAACAAGGCTGTTAAAGAAATATTGCTAATACAAGACTTCTACCGTTATGGGAAGCAACAACATGGTAAGAAACCTTACTATAATTTGTATGGGCCGCCAAGATATTATAACAGCGTTATGCTTAGTTAAAAGCCAACATTTTTTCTTTTGAATAGGACGAGAACTTTTTTCTTGACATTCCAGATGCCGCGCTAGAAGCTTTAAATTTTGGTAAGCCAATTAATATGCTACACAAGTATAATTTATTTTTAAGAAAAAAAAGGTTTTAAAAAATTTTATTTTTTTAATTTAGAACAAGATGGAAGTCAAAACCACCCAATAGGTTTTTCCTGAAATTACAGAGGAAGGTGTGAACTGTTTTTAAATATGTGGTTTTTTAAAAATTGACGTTGGAAATAGTGTGCATTTTAGGGGTTTGTTTGTTATTGTTAGGAAAAAAAACTTTTAAAGGTTTTACTGTACAAAAGCTGCCGTTGTACAGCCCAAGGGGGGAGGGGGGGGGGGGGGTAAACTAAAAGAGCGCTTTATTTTGTACATTATACTTAAACGCGGTTTTAGCCCCCTTATTGCAAAAACGTTTTTAAAATATATATATTTGGGGGACATGTTTGTTGTTAGTAAAAAAAAAAAAACCCCGTGCTAAAAAACATTTTTATGTGTATCGGCAGACTTATCAAGCGTTATTCCTCAAGAAGAAATGTTGAAGGGAAGAGCGCTTAAAGGGGGCCAAGAAATTTCCCTCTGAGGCAGCTGCAGTTGGAAGCAAGGGTATTAAGCACACCGATTTTGAACAGCCCTGCACGTCCAAATCCCTCATTGCCCAAAACCCGCAACCTTTAAAGAGGGGCAAAAAATTTCCCTCTGAGGCAGCTGCAGTCGGAAGCAAGGGTATTAAGCACACCGATTTTGAACAGCCCTGTACGTCTAAATCCCTTATTGAACAAAACCAGCCGGCATTAAAAAAGGCCAAAAAGTCTACCTCTAAAACAGCATCCGTTTTCAGGGCGGGGGGAAAGGGGCTCAGGACCCCCCGCTTTTGAACCGCCCAAAGCTACCTCTACAACTTTCAAAAACCATGGTAAGCGAGGCGGAGGCGGTAAAGCCCCTCGTTTTCAACAGACCTATGCCTCCCCGACCCAATCAGCTTTAAAAATAAACAACTCTGTAGAAGGAACCGTGTCTAGGGGTGGGTTCGAGCAGGGTGAAGAAGTTAACCCCCAAGCTTTCGGAACCCGCAAAACCCCTGCTACAAATAACAATCTTCCTGTGGGGCTGGCCGCATCAGTTGCTGCTTGTAACGAGCTGTTTAGTGTTTGTTCATCTTTAAAGCGTTTAATAGATAAAAAGTTTTCAAAGCTAATTCTTGAGGTATTTCAAAAACAAAATTTTCCAGAAGAAAGGGTTGTTTTAGACCAAAAAATAGCAGACACCCGGGCACTAATTGAAAAGGTCGAAAGCGCGTTAAAGGGGGAAGGAAGAGGGTGACTACACATGAAACCTAAAAATGTAAAAAGGGGTTGGAAAAAAAAATGGAAAAAATCTAAAATGTTAAGAAGGCTTTTGGCAAAAAGAATAAAAAAAAGCCAAAGCTATTTTAAAAAAAACAAACCCCCCAACCAAGAAAGGGAAATAGACCCTCCCACCCCTTCTTCTTCTTCTGAAGGTCCAGATTTCCCCGCTCCTGATACACCACCACAGGTGTATTTGGAGCGTGTAAGACACTGGATAAGACCCCGAAGAGAGTTTAACGCATATGAATATTTTCAGGAATTTCGTTTTGCTAATTTGGACAGAGTAACGGGGTTCACAGAAGCCATGGCGGCCATCGACATTGCTATTCAAAATTTGCTAGATGATATTAATAATCAGGTGGGTCCTGAAGATTTTTGTACAGCTACGCTTAGATGCCCCGGGGCTAAATCACCCGCTCTTTTCTTTACGGAGGCCTTGGGAAAATTTAAACGCCATAGATTTTTTAAATAACATCGTTAATGTGTTGCAAAGTAATGCAGAGATTGTGGGGTCCGGAACTTTACGCCTGGTTGTTACAATTATTAGAAACAGGCTTGGTGGAGTTGGGTCTGTAAGACCCCTAAAAACTATTACGTACAGTAAAATTATTGAAAAAAAAAAGAAAACATTTAATTGATTTAAATAATCAGGGTAACAACTTATGTTTTGCCGGTAGCGTGCTGGGTCTTTTATCAGATAAAAAACTTACAGATGCCCAGTTGTTAGAGGGGGCCAAACACCTTCATCAGGAGTTGGGGTTTTCGGACCAAAAAATGATTAGCTTGACAGACGTGAGCTCTTTCGAAGAGCGCTTGGGGGTAGCTATTACCGTTTTGTATTATGAAATGGAAATTGGTGTTTTTTTTACAACTGGGGGTGTACAGCGTTTCCAAACTGTTTTTGTTTTGTTACATAACAAACATTTTTACGGTATTTTAAATATTAAAGCCTTTATAGGCGCCCCGTATTTGTGCAACTACTGTTACGCTCCCTATAGCCACAAACACCAGCACGCCTGTAAAAACCACTGCCGTACGTGTAATAGCGCCGAGTGCCTCGAAGTGGCCGGTGAAAAAAAAAGATGCCCCAGCTGTAAGCTGTTTTGCAGGTCTGACGACTGTTTAGAAAGGCACAGCGCTTTGGCGACCAGCGGTAAAGTTGATTGTAAAAACAGAATTTTTTGCGATAAATGCGGCTTCTACACGGTTAAAAATCACCAGTGTAGAAGCAAAAAGTGTCCCCAGTGCCATCAAAAAAACAGACAACATAGAGGGTCACGAGTGTTATATGCGTAATATTTGGTCTCCAGAAGAGGGAAAGGATTATGTGTTTTATGATTTTGAATGTATGCAGGAAACGGGGGTACACGTGCCAAATTATATTTATGCTTTGCATTTAAATAAAAAAACTAGCTGGGAATTTAAGGGGGAAGAATGCATTAGCGAGTTTGTTTTAACCTTTATAGACAAGCGCTTTAAGGGATACACTTTTATTGCTCATAACGCTAAAGGTTACGATAGTTATTTTATTCTAAGGCAGTTAATTAAAGAAAAAATGGCTGTTAGCACCGTAACGCAAGGGGGAAAACTTATTTGCGTGACGGTGGTAAACTTAGCCATTAAATTTATAGATTCTTTAAATTTTCTCCCCATGAAACTTAGCAAGTTACCCAAAGCTATGGGGTTTGAGGAAGCGAAGGGGTACTTTCCACACTTTTTTAACACCGTTAAAAATCAAAAACTATTGGGACCTATGCCCGAAATAGAGTACTTTGGAGTAGACTACATGATGCCTGAAGAAAAAAAAGAATTTTTAAACTGGTACCAGCACAATCGCCAAAACAGCTTTGATCTTCAAAAAGAACTACGCTATTATTGTCAAAAAGATGTTGAAATTTTGCGAGAGGCTTGCGACCGGTTCAGAAACGAAGTTATAAAAATGACCGAAAAGCAAATTGTTAAAAACCCCGGAAAGGATAATGAGGAAGTGGTTACTAAGTGTATAGATCCCTTTCAGCACCTCACATTGGCCTCGATTTGCATGGCCATGTACCGGTTTAATTTTTAAAGCCGCAAACCATAGCGCTTTTGCCGTTAGACAATTACCACAAACAGCAGAAGAGATATTCCACGCCGGCCATTCAGTGGTTGATGTACGTAGCCCACACTGAAAATATTTACATTCAACACGCTTTGCAGGGTGGCGAGTTTAAAACTGGGTCCTATTTTTTGGACGGTTACGCCATTATAGCTGGTAAACCCACGGCCTTTGAATTTAACGGGTGTTTTTTTCACGGGTGCCCCATTTGCTATTGCGAAAATGATTACAACCCGTTGCTTAAGGCAACCTACGGACAGCTGTACAACCGAACCATTATTAAGGCTGAATTTTTAAAAAGCCAGGGGTTTGAGGTAAGGACCGTGTGGGAACACGAGTGGCAGGCCATGCTAGCAAACGATAACCGGGTGGAAAATTTTTTACGAGAAAAAAAGCTGCCACAGCCTCTGGTTCCTAGAGACGCCCTTTACGGTGGTAGAACAAACGCCATTTGCCTTTATTACAAACCGCTGCCCGGGGAGCAGGTTCATTACTACGATTTTACCAGCCTCTACCCATTTGTTAACAAAACTAAACAGTACCCGGTGGGACATCCCGTTATTGTGTATGAGGGTTTTGGGGATATCGGCCAGTACTTTGGCATAGCCAAGGTTAAAGTGTACCCTCCAAGAGGTTTGTATTTTCCCGTGTTACCATACAGGGTTGATGGTAAACTAATGTTTCCCCTGTGCGCCCTTTGTGCAGAAACAAAACAAAAGGATCCCTGCGGGCACAGTCAGGAGGAGAGGGCTTTAACAGGGACTTGGTGCACAATAGAGTTGGTGGAGGCTTTAAACAAAGGGTACAAAATCGCTGAAATTTATGAAGTCTGGCATTTTAACCGCTCTTCAGATGCCCTGTTTTCAGACTATATTAAAACACACCTAAGACAAAAACAAGAGGCCTCGGGGTTTCCTCACTGGTGTACGGACAAGCTTAAAAAAGAACAGTACGTTAAAGAGTACCGTGAAAAAGAAGGTGTGTGTCTGCGTCTAAACAAAATTAAGGTAAACCCCGCCAAAAGACAAATTTCAAAGCTGTTTTTAAATTCCTTGTGGGGAAAATTTGGTCAGCGAACAAATTTGACTAACACTAGTATAGTAACGGACCCGGACGAGCTCTTTAAGTACGTTTTTGTACCTTATTACGATGTGTCATCGTGCGAGTTTATCGATGATGATACAGCCGTAGTGTCTTGGAAGTACGCAAAAGAACACTGCAACCCATTCCAGCAACACTAACGTGTTTATAGCGTGCTTTACCACCGCTTATGCTCGGTTAGAGCTCTACCGCTTGTTAGATCGTTTACAGCAGCGGTGTCTTTATCATGATACGGATTCTGTAATTTTTGTAAGTAAAGAAGGGGAGTGGAATCCCCCCCTAGGGGATTATTTAGGAGATTTAACTAGCGAAATACCCCCAGATGAACACATTGTGGAGTTTGTGTCCGCGGGACCTAAAACATACGGGTACAAACTGTCCAGCGGTAAAACCTGTATGAAATTAAAGGAATCACACTTAACTCAGGAAACAGTGAAAAAATTAATTTTGAAAGCTTAAAAAAAACTTGTCTGGGATTACCCCGCGGGAGAGGACCCAAAAGAAATCGTAATACAGCAGCCAGGAATCGTAAGGGTAAAAAAAACACTGGTTAATAGAAACAAGAACTCTAAAAAAAACCCAAAAAGTCATTTACGACAAAAGAGCCCTCGAGGAGGCTTTTAAAACTTTGCCGTACGGGTATTAATTATTATGAAAAACCACGTTCAGTTTGTTCATCCCTTTTCCTGTTTGCTTTGTGGGCCCTCAAATTCTGGAAAATCATATTTTATAAAACAGTTGTTAGAAAATGGTCATAAACTGTTATCATGTATGCCTGAAAATATTGTGTGGTGTTATAGCTGTTGGCAACCGCTGTATACAGAGTTGCTGCAAAAATTTTCATGTATTACATTTTTGGAAGGTTTACCTAATACTTTTAATGATGAACATTTATTTCCTAGTAATAAAGTGAATATGGTTATTATAGATGATCTAATGGAGTCTGCTTCTGACAGTGGTGAAATTGAAAAAGCCTTTACAAAATACGTACACCACAAAAACTTAAGTATTATGTACATTGTGCAAAATATGTTTTGTCAGGGAAAAAAAAGCCGTACAATTAATTTAAATACTAAATATATGGTTCTTTTTAAAAACCCCCGCGATAAACTACAAGTCACCACTTTGGCCCGGCAAATGTACCCTGGTAAAACACAATTTTTTTTGGAGGCTTTTGAGGACGCTACCAAAGACCCCTACGGGTATCTGCTGGTGGATTTAAATGCTTCAACGCCCGAAAACCTCAGGTTAAGAACAGGTCTTTTCCCCCCAGACTGGCCCTGTGCATACACCTTTAAAAAAACCCATAAAAAATAGTTATTTTTTATTAATCCTCCATTTTAAAAAAAATCACCTCCCGAACAAACATGTCTTACCGTGTGCAAAAAAAACCTGGCTCTTTTAAAATTTCTTATCAAAGCCAAGCCGCAACAAAGAAAGGCTATTCTCTGTACGGCGTCTGACGACCTAGTAGCGGCCATCTCAGAAATAGCGCTTAACACTTTAAAAGGAAACATTCCTTTAAAACCTCGACAAATAAGCATCCTTAAAAAAAAACGAAAAATTATTAAAAAGCTAAGCGATAAAAAGCTATCCCTGAAAAGAAAAAAGGTTATTGTAAAACAAACTGGTGGCTTTATTGGCCCTTTGTTAAGCTTTGCACTCCCCCTGCTGTCAAGCCTTTTAATTAACAGATAATGGAATACGCCGAAAAAATGTACCTTGTTCCTAGCCACCAGTTAGAACAAATAAAGCGGGCTTCTAGCGGTGAAAAAAATATCAGAACCACAACCAGTCGCCAGTTGGATTCAGAAATGAAAGACATTCTTCAAAGAACCGGTTTATCCGACTACGAAAAGGCTAAACTCTACGAGGCGGTCCTGCAAAAATACCTGGTATTGGCCAAGCGTGGTGAAATGGAAAAGACTAAAATAAACCTTTTTTTTTCCCCTGAGCAAGAGCAAGAGCAAGAGCAAGAGCAAGAGGAGTTTCAACCTCCTAACGTTCAGGGGGATGTATCGGACTTTGTTATTCAGGAGGTGTTGGAGGGGGTAAATCCTCGCTATAAAAAAAAAAGCTGAAATATTGTTAAATAAGCTTAAACAACGTAAAGATGTGTCTTCTTGGGCTGATAATGGCCGTTTTGTGTACCGGGGGAAGGCGATTGAGGGGTCTCACATGCTTGATTTAGTCAGGGGGGTAACCGGCTCTTATTCTTTCGCTAACAAGAGGGCTCCTAAAGGGTGGCATGTTTTTATGAAAGCCTTGGCAGAGCTAAACGTGCCTACGACCGTCGTAGGGCATGTTACCAATAAACAATTTTTAGAGCGTCTAAAAATAGGGCTAAAGCCGGTCAAGGCCACAAGTAACACCGCCTCTTTTAAAAGCGTCCCTGTTAAAAAACGAAAAATTGACTGGTTAACAATGTAAAATAAAAAACGTAAACAAAATTAAAAATTGTGTTTTATTGATGCAGCTCTTTAAACACACGACAAGATAAACACGTTTGAACATGTTGAAACATGCTTAAAACAGGTCTGGGCATGCCGGGTCTTTTTCCTTTTACAAATCGCACCACCAAGCGGTCATTTTCTGCTAAATCATCGGAGTACAATTTTAAAATACAATCAAAAGATAAACCCTTATTACGTTGTTTTAAAAAAAAAATACAATGATAACCGCAGGTTACAGCTAGGGGGTCCTGTAGTTGTCTCTGATGTAACACAGCTTTATCACAGTTACGGTTTTAAAAAGTCATAATAGACAGGGAAAAAGTTACTGTCTGGGGAAAACCCGTAGGAGTCAAAAACTCGCCGGGCCCCCTTTTTTGAAAAATAAAGGGCCAACCAATGTTCCCCGGGTAACTTATGGGGGGTGGGTGTTAACAATAAGCCCCAAAGGTCTTCCGGACACAAAACTTTTCGGAAGCAAATCGCTAGAAAAAACATCTAAAAAAGAAGGGTCCTTTGATAAAATATCTCGTAGCTGCACGGTGTTCATGATTACATATAGTCAAACAGAACGTTTCTTCTATGATTTACTTCGAGCACGTTATCAAAAACCCCATACACTATCATGTTAACCGTAGAGGGCAAAGCCGTTGCAAACCGAATTTCCGCTCTCAGGTTTCCAGTTTTAATTAAAGAATAATGGTCGGCGCACTCCTGATCCGGGGTCAAATCAAAGGCGTACAGCGTATAGCCCTGGGCAAATTCATCGCGGTTAATTAAGAGCGATCGATCTTTTACATATTTTCCAGTAGCCTGCACGAGCTGCATGTACTCTCTCACGCAGTTTCCATTTTCAAAATCGGGTTGTAGGGGTTTTGCTGGCACCTGTTCGCCATCCACATACAAGGCCACAAAATTAATGTTATAATGTTTAAAGTTAAAAGGGTTTTTAACGTAGCTGCCGCTGAAGGCGTCGTTATCTATAAAACCGATTACTAGCTGCTTGGGTAGCTGCCCCAAAAAAAGGTTTTCCTGGTTACTGACACGACTGCCGGCCGGTATGCTAAACACCTTTATGCTTACCCGGTCTACGGGGTACTTAGCGTTGGCGGTCATTAAAGCTTCAGCGTGCCCCAAACGAACCCCCGGGGTTACTTTTACACGTTTTACAAACAGGGACGCCGAAATAATGTGTACTTTATAATTCTCGTTGGCAGTGCCGCTCATAAGGCAAAAAACATCTTTGCTACGTGTTAGTTTGATTTTTAAATCCACGCCGTTTAGCAGTAGTTTTTCTTGAAAAACAAATCGCTGTGTAAAGGTCCCAACAAATCCAGTTTCCTGCTGCCGGCCGTTAGTTCGGCCCTGCGTATAAACCCCTCATTGGCCTGGCCGACCAAAAGGGTGCTTTCGTGGCCCCCTGCCGTGTCTTTATAAAATCCGCCTGTCGAAAACTGAGTAGCGAGGGTGTCATGGCTGTAGTTTAAAATTAGCTCTATTAAGGCTCTGTAAGGGTAACAATTGTTGCTCTGGCTAATAAGACGATCGCCTAAAGTAACATCCAGCTGGTTAAAAAGAGTGGCGATGGGGTAGTTTGTTAGGGCCACCCGGGCACCATCATCAATGTCTGATCCGTCTTCTTTTGTCACCTTGCAGCACACGTACAGCAGCGTGTTGTTAAGGTCTAAGTAATGATCCCATGTCCCGAAATAAAAAATTCAAGAGGGGCATTTACCGTTAAAGCGGCCAAAGGAGGCACCTCTACATAAAAGCTATTTTCAATACTGTTTGTGTGGGGGCTATTTGAAATAAATCCAGCTCCGATTTGGTGCATTCGTCAGAGCCACAATGAATAAAAGCCATTTTAAAATATATCCCTTTTATCGCTGGTAGCGCGACGCTTCCTCTTCTTAGGACGCCTTTTTTGGTATATGGCTAAGACCTCTTCTCACAGCTTTTTTTTTTTAAAGGGTCTAGGTGGGCCTTTAAAGGGCTGGCGCAACGCTGCTCTTTTTCTTCTCATTACCACTAAACCGGAACCTTCCTGTGCTCCTATTTTGTTTATAACTGCGCTAGATACGTGGTTTACGACGTCTCTGGTTATATTTTCGCGGCTGTTTTCATGTGGGGTTTAATAATGTCAAAACCTCTTTTTAAAAGTGGCACGGCTTTTCTAAAAAGGCTGCGAAATATTCCTCCTAAACCTGCCCCGTACATAACGGGTAATCCTTGATATCCTGGTAAGCCATAGCCAGCCTGGGCCTTGTAGTAGTTTCTATACAAAAAGGGGTCCCCGTAGTTTTTCATAGTTACCATTCTTCAGCTTTTTTGGGACGCAAATGTAGTTTAACAATTACCTTTCCAAAACTAAATGAAACGTGTTTATTTTGATCCGTCTTTATTTCAATAGTAATGGTTCCGATGTGCTGCTTACTTACGGGGACGTAATGCGGTTTGTCATACGTTATTGTAACAAATTCGTTGTTGCTACCACGGATGGGAACGCAGCGCAACAGCGGCACATAGTAGTCCCCCACTAACTGATGTTCCACTATGTCGGTGTACACGTATAAAGAGTTAAAACCCCCCGTAATGTCTGCGGGGTACGGTGCAATCCTACACGGATGATTTGAAAGCATTCCCAGTATTGTTGCCAATTTACCACCTGTGGAAAAAAAGTACTTTCCATCGTTTGGTTTTAGCTGAACCCTTCTAGTCACAGGGTTGTAAATAACGTAGGCATTTGGTTTTTTCGGCATCTTTGTCTATATTCTTGTTGATGACTTCTATTAAATGGTGAATGCTCGAATAATAGCCGGCATCCATGTAGTAGGTTCGAATTTTTTTTTCCGATGCTAACGTAAATGCTGTATCGAAAAGAAGCGTGTTCCAAGAGTGACAATAATGAATTTCCGATAAAGCGACATCCCACCGCCCTATTAAATTTAAAGGCTTGGCTAGTTGTATTGTAAAATTGGAACTAGTATTTTGAGGAAAAGCCCCCGCTGAGGCGTTGCTTGGTAATGTCATATAAAAACTTTGTTCAGTCATTTTTTTATTAAAGGTCCTGCACTTGAGACGCTTTAACCCAACTATTAAATTTTTTAGGCCAACCTTTCCATTTTACAAAGAAATATTTGTTTCTTCCCCGACCTTTTTTTTTTTAAAATTTTTTCTACCTTGTAAACTCGGTCCTGGTTAGGGTTTACTTTTTGTAATTCTTCAGGATAAAAAGACCCCACAACTTCCTCCCCTTCATAATCTTGTAATGCATACACCGGTCTTTGTCCTCTTAATAAAACCCCTGACACGATAAATATTTCATCGGTAAAGGTTTGCTGATAGCCCTTTTCAAAAGTGCCCTTCGTTTTAGATACTCTTACGTGATCCCCTTTTTTAAAAACCACACGTTGCCTCTTTATTTTAAAACTACCCCCGTAGACGGTTTTCCACACGCTTAGCGCATTAGCTTCTGTCACGTCAATTGGGCGCCCTCTAATAGTTCTGTGATAACTTCTGTTGTAACCGTCTATGAAGGCCTGCAGCACATCAATGTAGCGAAAGGTGTTACGGGCGGTAAAATACCTCCACATTTTTGATTTTAAAGTTCTGTTAAACCTCTCCACAATTCCCGCTTTAACTTCGTTATTGGTAACAAAATGGTGTACTCCATATTGCTTAAACAAATTTTTTAAAGCTTTGTTTAAAAACTCTTTTCCTCGGTCTGTTTGTAATTTTTGAGGCACGCGCCCCTTTGAAAAAATAGCTTTAAACGCCTCTGCCACCTCTTTTCCTGTTTTATTTTTTAGGGTTACCGCCCAGGCGTATTTAGACAAAATATCTATCACTGTTAAAATATATTTACGGTTGTCATTGTCTTTAGAATAGGCGGCCATATCAACCAAATCTGCCTGCCATTGTGTATCCACATTAGACACCACTGTTTTATTTCTTTTAAATTTAAGCCTTGCAGGTTTATGTAAAGCGTAAGCATCTTGATCCGCAAGCCAAGCGGAAACCTGCTTTTTGCTTAAGCTTTTACGGTGTCTTTTAGCGGCCTGAAATAAGGGTGTTATGCCCCCAAAACTACCAACTTTTTCGGGTGAGTAATAAATTTTTTTTAGCAGCTTTGCCATGCTTACCCCGTCTTGCTTTAAAACACTGTATACACAAAAGTTTGTTTCTGCTTTTGTTTTTATTTAACACAACAACGTTTATACACATTTAACTTTTAAAGCGGCAGTAAAGTAATACGATACAATTACATACATTTTTAACGGTTTAAGCAAAATAATATAAAAACTGTGATACAGTTTCTTTAACAATGCATTTTTAATTAATATATATTTTTTAAGCCTCTGGGGTCACAACCTTGCATGTAAAAAGTTTTATAATCCATTTGGCGAACTCTGCTACACACCGCTCGGCCAATATAGGGGGCCACCTCTTTTGACAGAATCTACCAGCAAGGCCACCGGGTCAGATGATTTTCCAACCTCCCTAATCATTTTAACAACTTTGGTTATAGTTTCAGTGGTTATGTTAAGCTTTTTTAGTTTGTAGCCTTCAGCTATAATTACATTTACCAGCTGGGCCGCGTTCAGTTTAGAAGAAATACGTCTAAGCTGGTAAAATACTTCTGAGCGATCCCAAAAAATACAAGGGTGACTAAAAGGGTTGGACTTATTTACAGCGCAGGCTGCACAGTTTTCCAAAAGTTGTTTTTTCAAACAGTGGTAAAGGCTTTTACTACAACAGCTCTAACAATATCAACCATAACTGGATCCTCTTTTTCTTCACCGCTTTTCTGGTCACTCTCTTCACTTTTTACAGACTTTTTTTTAACATCTTGCTTCACACAAAACAACAGGTACATATTACGGCTGTTCTACTTAGAGACCGCCTCTTTTCATCCTCTGAAGATGTCTGTTAAAAACATTGTAAAAACATATTTTAAGTTTTTTGATGCAAAAATTTTAAAATAAAAAAGCCTAGAGTTTATTTGTGCTACCTCGGTCGTACCCTCGTCTGATTCTGAATTATCATCATCCTCGACTGTCGCACCGTTGAACCCCATATCATCTTCCTGTTATTAAACACAAAACATATAGTTTTATTTTACCACTCTTACATATGTTTATATTTATATATTTTTTAAATTATTTAAGTAATTTTTACCTTGTAGTGTTCTTTGGGTTTTACTATTGACACCCCGTTTGTGTCCTTTGTTTCTGAATCACCTTCGTCAATCATAGTTTCAGCAGCCTATTATTAAACCAACCGTATATTAACGCTTAATTAGTGTCATGCACATATATATATATATATATATATATATATATATTTCAAATAAATTAAGCTGTCTTTACCTCCTCGGGTGTTTCTGTCTCTGCAACTGTTGGCAGTTTGTTACACACCAAAGCAGTAATCTTGTACGGCCCAGGCTTGGTTATCTGTTAAAAATCAAAAGTCATTTTTTAAAAGTGTAAATACAATAATTTTTTATTTTTTTTTACAACTAATAAAGCTTATACCGTAACAATATCGCCATCTTTCCACAACTCGGGGTCCATAGGTTGGTTTTCAACATCGCTATCCTGCGGCTGTTCCTCGGTTGCCATGTCCTCATATATAGGCTCTTCTTCCATTCTCCCCTATAAAAAGAAAAAGATTTAACCCTTTATTTTTATAAAACATTTTGTAATTTGTTACAAAAAAAAAGATTTACTTCTGCCTTTAATTCTGTTTTTTCCAAATCTGACAACAAATTTTTTCGCACTTGATTTTTTACAAACGGCTGTGGCTCCTCTTTTTTCAGTTCTCTTTCAGAATAAAACACAGGGCTCGACAACAAGCCTTTCTCGTTGGCAAAACAACTGTAAAGGAGCCTTCTTTTCTGAACACGGTCTGGCGCACCCAGGGGCAATTCCGGCTTCTTGGCTTCTGTAGGTGTTTTGTACAGGGACATGCCTTTGTGTTTAGTTAGTTTCTCTGTGTTGAAAAACCCGCTCGCAAAACCACGTGTTTTTATACACAAAAACACATGCTGATTGGTAGACAATAACCGGTTTTTAAAAGGCTCTTGCTTAAACTCTTGAAACACTAGGATTGGTTGGTTCAGGAAAATGAATTCTATGACGCTGTTGTAAAACCACCTCTGATTGGGCCGATCCAAAAGCGGTGATAACAAGCTGGAGAGTGTCAGAAGCAGGAAATCTCCCTCATTCTACAGAAAGACGGGCAAAGGTAACAATTCTCTCTCTTTCTCTTTAATCCTACCCTGTGCTCTCTATCGTTGCTCTTTCCAAAGCGGACTCTCTCCTCGCTTTTCTTGTCTTGTAACCCGCCCTGATTCTGAATGCTTTTTTACCCTGTGCTTACTAAACAGACTCTGCCTGCTTCTCTCTCTCTGTCTCATTCTGATTCCGCCGCGTGCTCTCTATCTTTGCTCTTTTTAATTAATCTACACTGATATTGAATGCTTTTTACCCCGGGCTTACCAAACAGGCTTTCCCTTGGTCAATTTTCCTTTTAAAACTCGTTTTTTCTTAACCTGCATTGGCATTCACTAGTTTTAATGTGTTTTATTTACTAGGGTTAAACCAGAAAAGCTGCCTCGTTTTACAAAAAGACTGCAAAGGTAAACATTTTTTAATTTTACCCTGAGCTTTATTGTATTTTTCTTAGCCACTTTTTTATAGAGTTTTTACCCTGTGCTTACAGAACAGGCTTTCTCTTTGTCAATTTTCCTTTTAAACCTCGTTTTTTCTTAACCTACATTGGTATTGACTAGTTTTAATACGTTTTATTCACTTTTATTACACTGCCTTAGTACATTTTCTTTTAAACCTAGTTTTTAATGTTTTTAAAAGCCTTTTTCTTAGGACCCCTTTACAGTTTTTGGCCATGTGCTTACTTAACAGGTTTTGCTTCAGTCAATTCCCCTTTTAAACCTAGCTGTATTGTTTTTAATATTACTTAATAATATTAAAAAGCTTTTTTATAACCTATGTTGGCAGTCAAAAGTTTCAATCCCTTTTTTACCCAGGGCACCCCAAACAGGCTTTGCCTTGGTTAATTTTTTTAAACCTACTTTTTAAGTATTTCCTTATAGTTTTTGCTTATGTCCTTACAAAACAGGTTTTGCTTCACTTAATTATCCTTTTAAACTTAGTTTATAATGTTTTTTTCTTAACCTACATTGGTATTGAATACATTCAATGCTTTTTTATTCGGTGCTTAACAAACAGGTTTTGCCGTAGTAAATTCCCTTTATAAACCTAGTCTTCAATATTATTTAACTTTTCTCTTAATCCACCCTGATATTAAATACACTTCCCCTAGTCAAACACACACACACATTTTTTTCAAAATGGCCGACAGCGCCAACCAAAACGGGGGGTGGGAAGGCGGGACAAAAGCCCTAAAAGGGGCGTGGAAACCTGTCAAAATTGCATGGTGATGAATACTATCGAGCTTATTACTACTGAGGCAGCTCTGCAGTGGCCACAAGCAAGAGCTGAAACCTGCAGGCAGGCTGTCCATGTTGCAAATCCTCCAGTTGGGGAGCATCCCAAAACCCCTAGCTGGCCCCTGGGCCATGACATGGGGCAACATCTGCCGCCTCTTTAATCGTGACTAGAACGTTGACGGGTCTCGCCATCTGTAGGAATGCCGGACTGTTATGAATCCCGCTAAGCTTTGGGGCTCAGTGAAATCTTGTGGCAGTGAGTTCCACAGGCCGTGTCGGTCCATAGGCCGTGTGTGCACGCATTTCCATCTCTTTGAAACATGCTGCTTTTTCATCCTATTAACTGTCCCCTTGTCCTTTCACTAGGAGAGGGGCTGAATAGTGGGGTCTGACCAGCCTTCTGTGTCCCATTCACTGTGGATGCTGCCCCCACGTCCCCTCTCTACGCTCACCAGCCCCAGTCCCTCAGACGAGCGGCTCTTGTGGCCTGTCTCTGAACCCCATCTCCCTCTGCTCTGCCCCCTTGGATATGGGCTGACCAGAACTGGGCCCAGGGCTCTAGGCCCCAGAGCTGCATTGTAACCCTCACTGCTAGGCTGGCTGAGGGCTATCTCTGCAGCCCTGCTCCCTACACAGAAGGGAATTCAGTGCAGCCACAGTTAATCTGCCGCCCCCCTGCCTCTTCCATTTGGGGTCCATAGTGGGCGTAGTGTCATGCTGCTTAGACCCTGTTTGGCTCTGCTGTGTGGGGAAAGTGCAGAATCCTGTGGGGAGGACGTTTTCCTGCAGTTATTAGCTGATAATTTACTCAAATTACAAGTGGAATTAGGTGCTTGGGGAGGTGGCAGCTACCTTAGATGGGAATCTGAATCTGAGGAGGTTGTGTCAGGTGGGTCTCTGGGAGCTGGGGCAGGTGAGATGTCACATCTGTGCTTGGAGAAGGTCACGGCAGCTCGGTTTATCTCCCAAGTGCAGGGAATGGAACAGGCAGCTCGGCTGGTGCTCGGGAATTGGCCTTGGTTGCACACCCTCCATTGCCGGCCGTATTCTAAACCCTGGGGAATGCTTTGCGGGCCGGGGGGAAGAGAGATGGTTAGGAACTTGGTGCTGTCGCCTGCCTGTCTACATGGCTGGAGATAGATGGAGAAGCTCCCCAGCCCTTAAGGGAAGAGAGCAACAAATGGCTTTTTGTGCCCTCATGGGTGTAACTGACTTCAGGCTAACTCCGGGAGTTTCGCTAACCCTCGGGTTTTGAGTCCTTCGGTGCCTGGAGCCAGGGGTTCATATTACACGCTGTCCTGCCTCCCACAGCCAGCCTGGATCCAGCATGTTCCCAGTATTAACCCTTGACAGAGTGCTCCTTGGAGTGGGGCTCTCATGGCCCTTCCTGGGGTGGGAGCATGTCTTGAAGGCCACGTGGCTGGCCCGGAGGGCCTTCTAAAGGCAGGAGTAAAAGCCCCTGTTCAATGGGCCCTGTATCTAAATAGGGATGGGTGGCCCAGAGGTTAAGGTGCTTGCCTGGCACTTAAAAGAACTTGCGTTCCATTCCCTGCTCTGCCACAGACTGTGTGTCTGACCTCGGGCAATTCACGTGACCTCGCTATGGCTTTGTTCCCTAGCTGTACCATGGGGATAAGAGCATTGGGGTGAGGGTAAGGCCCCCTTGCTGTACCATGGGAGTGAGGGTAAACACGTTTCGTGAGGCATACAATGATGTGGGGGGATATAAATACCTTTAGATAATCCAATAGCTTTTTTAGTGCTACCTAAAATAGTCTTCAGCATCCTGCTCCAAGCTGGACCCAAGACTCCTTTGGTCTTGTGAGCAGCCCATTTGCTGCATCTGAAGAATCAGTGTCTTGTGATTTGGGATCTGAGCCAGACCAGAACATTGGGTGCTGGGTCAGCTCTCTGAACCGGTGGGAAGGGGCCGTTCCTGATCTGATGGGCCTCTCTGGTCTGGTTCCCTGTCGGTGGGATCTATGTGGCCTCCCGCCCTTGGCCAGGTTAGATACAAAGTCCTAACAGGCTGACATTGTCCGTTGTCACCGCGGCCTTAGGAAGTCAGGCAGTCCTGCTGCGACTTGGGGCAGTGCCCTCTCAGGATGGGGTGAGTGAGGCTGAGAACAGGGTGCCTGCAGCCTGGCAGGGCCAGCGCTAATGTAGGCTGAAAAAGTGTGTGTGTGGTGTGTGTGTGCGTCTGTTTATTGGATCTAGAAATGAAAGTGACATCCCATCTGCCTGTCCTCCCCAGTCCCCATCTGGTCTGCCCCCTCCAGACCCACTGTGAGCCCCACGGGTTCTGCCCTCCCAGGCCTGGGGGAGTTGCAGCCAAGCTCCCTGGGTTGAGGGGCACACCCTGTTGTTCACAGGATGGTAGCGGGGAGGAGAGAATAGAGCAACCCCGAGCTTTGTCTGCAGCACCCCTGACCGGCTACTCTTCGCCAGGGGCATGATTTCCCCCTAGGCAGGCTGAACTGTAGCCCCTCAGCAACTGGCTTGAGCTGTGGTCCCAGATTCTCAAGCCGGTGTGGTGAGAGACCTGCACATGGCAGAATGGGAGCCCCTCCCACTCCCATCCCCACCCGCATCTTCCTCCTGGGGCAGAGAGGAGGGGACGTGCTGTGATGCTCTTCACACTACAAAACCACTGGGGATGAGGGTGCAGGAGGAGGAGGTGACATGGGCTGGGGAAAGAGATGAGGAGACAGAGCTGGACAGGCTGGAAGGAAAATGAGGGAAATTCAGTAAAAGCTCCTTGGAAAATGTAACCGTTCCAGCCAATGGCAGGGGCCCCAGGGCCTGGGCTCCCACCTGCAGAGATGGGAGATGGGGTGGGAGATCACTGCCCCCCTTGTCCTGGCCTAGCATTGGCTCCAGGTGGGGAAGTGAACCCTGATGCTCTCAACTGCCCTGCAGGGCTAGGGGCTTCTAGCTATTTCATCTTGCAAGCGGCTGCAATCCCACTCATCCCTAACACCCCCTCCCCCACTGCTGGCTCAGACCTCTTTGAATCTGGGTTGGCTGGTGCATCCCCCGCAGCCACAACCTCCCCTGGGCTGCCCGAGCCCCCAGGAAGGCAAAAGCAGCCAGTGTCTTGGCAGGGGGCTGGGGGTTATGAGAATGGGGACCGGGCACACACATGAGATAGGGTAGAGGGAGATAAACAGGCATGATGGGGTGAATGGCTGCAGGGGAGAAGGGTGGGGGCTCTGCGGGAGATATCAGGGCCCTCTCTCTGCAGCTGTTTGGTCTCCTGCTCAGGACTGTTGGCCCAGGGGGTTGGGTGTGGCAGCTGCAGGTTTGCAGGGAGCTGATTAGTGTGAAGGATCAGCTGGCTCAGCTTCTCTTTAGAGAGGATTTAGGCTAGTGACAGGCACAGGGGAAACAAGTTGTGATTTCTCTGGCCACTGTGTGCCCTGCCAGCTGGCTTCTGTTCAGGAGAGTTGCCGGACAGGAGGCAGCAGGTCAGAAATGACATGTCGGTGGAGCCCAGAGCTAGAACAAGAGGGGCTGTGGGCCAGCGCTGAGAGGAGGAGGAACGTTAGCCAAGGCTTTGTTCCACTCCAGCCAGTGCTGTTTGGCTTTGCATTTTCATGAGCAGAAAAGTTCACCCAGTATCTATTCCCCTAACTCCAAACCACTGTCAAGAGACCGGAGCTCCAGTTCCCTGGGGGCTGGAACCACTGCAATCTCCACCTTAGGAGGTAGCAAATCTTTGCGTGGCTGAGGGCTGGAGTGTGGAGTGGTATGACCTCGTAGAGCAGAAACCTCGAGGAAACTGCAGATCCCATGGGGGCCTGAAGAACGAGTGTTCGGGGGTCTGGCCATGTGCAGCTGCAGCCTCCCCTTTTAGGTGTGTGGCTATAGCAAGGGGAGACCTATCCTGGTAGCAAAGCTGCAAGGGAATTGTTGCCTGGTGCCATCTGACCCAGACTAGACAGGGATAACTAGACCAGTCAGTTTCTCTTTCGGAGCTAGTCAGTTTCACTTCCGGGTTCCCATGCCCTAGCAGAGTGCTGGGGTGTGTTTGGTGTCCATTGCTCCAGAGAAGTGGTTTAAATTGGCCGCTTAAAACGGTCATAGGAACTCACCAGGGCGGGCGCAGCGTCGAGTCACCCACCCTTTCCGCTGCCGGCTAGGAGGGAGTCGGGTGACTCATTCCAGTGCAGTGCAATGATACTGGAAGGGTAAAGAGCACCTGACTTGCTCAGTAAAAAGTCACTTGCCTTAGATGTGTGGCTGAGCTGGAGTTTCACAAAGCTGGCTTCTATCAGCCACATTGAGCTACATTTTTCACATCAGTTAGAAAAAATATCTCGTTGGTATTGGGTTTTGCTAAACCTACATTTTGGGGCCAAAATACCTGACAGTGCCCCCTTTGATTTAAACAAGATAGACTATTCCATGGTGTGGGAGCCTCTTCCCAAGAGTGACAGGCGTCATTCGCTGGCCTTGCAATTCGTACATTCAAAGGTGATTTAGGGGCTCATTGAAAGTCAGTGGGATTTAAGCATCTAAGTCCCTTTGGTGCTTTTGAAAATGTTACCCCCTGTATCTAGCCCATGTGGAAATGCCTCCAAGTTCTCTAGACTCGCTCTTTCACAGTGCATTTACAGCATAAAGTGGGGCAGGTGCTGTTTGCGATGCTGCGTCTCCACACTATGAATATGCCCCGCCCCATCTCTGTACTCAACACCTCCAGCTCCAAAGCACAGACTGTTACCCTGACACATCCAAACTAACTGACAGCAGTAGACGACTCTTATCCTCTATGCAGACCAACCAGTAGAGGAGACAAAACACATTTAATTATTCCTATTTGGTGCCTTTCAGCCTTGCACAAGAAGAACCAGGTAATTTCCATCTGAATAACCTTAATTTTATACTAAGGGTGAAAGAGTTCTGCATATGACAGAGGTGTGTGTGTGTGTGTGTGTGTGTGTGTGTGTGTGTGTGTGTGTGTTGTCCTCCTCCTTTTCCTGGGCTTGGATATCGCCTGGAAAAGGAGCCCCCCATGGAGATCAGTGCTAGTCCATGGGATGCACCCTGCAAGGTGGAAAATGGGGATCAGGGGAGATTTTAAGGCTACAGGACTGTTGGGCTGTGGCAGTTCTGACAGTGTCGTCCTGGCGGTTTAGCAATGTTAATTATGGTCACGCAGCATAATTGTGGTGGAGGTCGTGGGAGAGAATGACAGAAGGCAAAGCTCTTTTAAAAAAAAAAAAACACACAAAACAAAAACCTCACCCTGCTCAAAATAAGAATCTGACACATGGGGGGGGGGGCGCACTTTTCCCAGTGGACCCTGGTGCTAATTGAAAAACAGGCAAGCTCCTTGTTTTGCCCAGCCCTTCCCCCATTTGTCAGGCAGGCCTTTTTGGTCCCAGAGGGGATATCCCCTACCAGAGGCTGTCAAAATACAACCCTGTTAGATTAAACAGCCGAGAGGCTTGGGACCTGCCTGACTGCAATGGGAGGTCAAGCAGGGCTCGGCCGCAGAGGTCTCCCTATTGGGAGGTGTGCAGTGGGGGCAGAACTGTGTGCAGCTGGGCTGTTTCCGCCTATGTTAAATGCTAGCAGGTTTCCCCCTAGCCACAGTTTCGGTTGGAGGTTAAGCATGTGACCCTGCCGTACCCTGGTGATTCTCTTAGCAGGCACGTGGCTCGCACTCTGCAGGTGCTGGTGGTCGCTTTCCCGGGACGGCTCATTTTCCACGACTCAAACAGTTTGGATATGTGGGCACTTGGCCCATTGAACAGATCGGCCGCTGTCTGTCGGGCTTCCCTTCTGCACACAGCAGGTTTATTCCCAGCATCCTGCTTTAACCAGAGTTAATATGTTGGGAGAAAAAAATCAAGCCCTGCTGTTTCTCTCTGCTGCCTGAGAAGGTGGGGCTCGGGCTCAGACCCAGCCGCTTGTTGGTCAGGCTGTGCACGAATTGGGGTGCTGATCCAGGGGATGCCATCCCCTTTGTCACCATGATGCTTTTGTTTTCTGCGGGCTGTCCCTTTAAACCTGCAAGAACTCAGCTGCTTATCTTTATGGACAGTCATTGCGAGTGCAGGCTGTGATCTGTCTCTTGCACACCTCTGCCCCTCAGTTGTGTAGTATCTGAGCCCAGCAGGGCTTTTACTGTCTTTATTCTCAGACAGCCGTGTGAGGTAGAGCAGTGCTGTTATCCCCATTGACAGATAACACCACCTAGCTCTTCTCTGGTGCTTGTCGTCTATAGATCTCGAAGCACTTGATGCAGGAGGTCAAGTTTCATTGTTCCCATTTTACAGTGGGGGAAACTGAGGCACAGAGAGACTAAAGGGTTTCTGCACTTAGGGAAATTGGCTCCCCATGTGAACACTCTGGTTCTGGACTAAGAGTGCCTTTTTCTGGTTTAAGGCAGGGTGTGAATTTAAGCTGGATTAAGTTCCCTGTGTAGACAGACCCTGAGTGACTTGCCCAAAGTCACACAGGGAGTTGGAGGTGAAGCAGGAAGCTGACCCTACATCTCGGGAGTTGCAGGCCAGTGCCCTGACCCTTGGCCATCGTTTCTCCCTTTTTCTCATTTTGTTCCCTCTCAACCCAAGGGAAGGTCATTTGGGTTGGGCTGGCTGGTCTTTGTGCAATGGCAATACCCAGCTTTGCCCCCTCTGATACAGCACTGAGTCTGTCACGCCACGCTTCCAGGCTGCCCTTCGCCCTATGACACAAGAACGTGTTGGCAGGAGCCTCTTCTGGATCTGACTTTTCCACTGCTGTGGGCCAGAGCATGGTAAAATTTTTCACATGGACAGTTTGCCGACCAATGCGGTTTCGGTCAACCCAAGACAATGCGTGTATTTGACATGAATAATTTTGGCCCTTCACAAGATGGCCAAAGGAGAAGGTGCCACCTCTGTGCCCCTTCTCCCTTCCCCTCCCCACCACCCTGCCCTTACTAACGTTCAGCCAGGTGTTTGGGGCACTCAGCTGGAGTGTGGAAGACCCAGATTCAAATCCCTGCTCTGGAATAGACCCCAAATGGATATTTTCAACTCACTGGAAAGTCCAAAAGGCTTCAGAGTCTGTTCAACACAAATGGATTTTTTTTTTGGAGAGGGGCAACGGGGGAAGCTGCTGCCAAACCAAACGTTCAGTTCTTCCCTCAGCTCTGCTGGGGTCCTCAAGGGGCAAAGCGCCCACAGATGTCACAGGCACCTTGGCTGGGATCAGGCCCTGTGGTTCCCTCCCTGCTCAACTTGCTCTGACCTGCGCTCTCTGGCTAACTCTGTACTGGTGCCTGCCGGCCAGCTGGTTCTCTTCAGTGTGGCACTGCTGCCTGCCTGGCCGTCCAGCGGGTCCCTGCCATGAATCTGGCCTAGTCCAGGAGAGTATCCCTGAAGGAAACCCAGGGGCCATCGGGTAGGTCTGCATGGGCCACAGGGGGTTTTCACTGGCTTTCAGTGCTGCTTTCCCAGGGCCATGGTAGGGCAGCATGGTGCTCTGTGTCCCCCTCGCCAGGGCTTGCTGGCAGCATCCCCTGACCTCTCTCCCCATGAATGCAGGGAAGAGCCCATGAAATTGACTGATCTTCCTCTTGGGGAAAGGCCCCAGTCACAAGACTGGGGTGGCGTCACTCTCAAAGCCGCTCCAAACAGCATAGGTCATGTGTAGACATGGGACAGCGACTGCAAACCCGAGCCCCTAGCTGCGCGATGAGTGAAGAACCCCCCCCTCCCCCCCGGCCTCTCTTGCAGCCAGGGCTTTGCTGCAGCAAGTGGCAGGACGGAGGAAGGGAGTGAGGGAGCTGTTAACTTGTCGTGGGCCCCTCCCTCCTCCCTTGGAGAGCAATTTCTGAGGGAGCCTTATCCCTCAATGTCCTGACCTTTACCACCAAGGGACAAAGCCTCCTGTTATGGCTCCCACTGGGCCCCTTCTTTCTCGGCTGGAGCAGCCTCAGGTCTGAGGCCCACATCTGGGTCTGACAGGCACAGAATGAATCTGTCCCTGTGTGTGTCTGATCACAGAGCGCCAGGGCCAGCCCCCTCCCCTAGCCAGCTGTGCGATGCTGGTGGTGGCAGCGGGAACGGCTGGTTGGAGGGGAGCCTGGGTGTGCTCTTAACTCTCGTCCCTGGGAGCATGATCAAACACCCCCTTGCTCAGGGCTTGTGTCTATCTTAGCCACCCTAGTGCTCTGGCCCTCAAAGGTATTTAGGTACTTCAGAGCAAAGAACAAGAAATGTCCCCTAGTGGACAATTATGGAATAACCTGCCAACAGGGGAAGCTTCTTCCTGACCCCTGTCTGTCAATGGCTGGTGCATGCCCTGAAACATGAAGGTTCGTATCCCTTAGGCACCTGTGTCCTGTCCAACAGAACCGTGAGTGACCATTTTTAAATGGCCCCTTCCAAAGCTCTAACTCTCCCATTCCTTCTTGGTTTGTGCAGGCATCACCCTGGTGGTGATTACGGCTGTGTAAGTCTGTGCATAGGGTGTGAGCCCTCCAAGGCTCAGTCAGTGAACTATTCCGTGTCTGTGCAGCACCTGCCACAGTGAGTCCAGGCTATTAGGTGCTACCTCCATAGACCTGTCATTCAAATGGGAAGGTGCCAGTCCATCTCCAGAGCTGTTCCTTAGTCTGAATTGAGCTGAACCTTTTGCCAGGTGGCGCTTGTGTGTATTACGGGTTTTCACAGAGTCCATGGCCGGAAGGGAGCAGTGACCATCCAGTCTGACCCTTGCATAGCACAGGGTGGAGACCTGCCCCCACCATAAAGCCGAGAACAGATCGCTCAGAAAAAACCCTCCCCTCTGGATTTAAAAATTGCCAGGGCTGGAGAAGCCACCACAGCTCCGGGGTGGAAGGATGGCTCAGTGGTTAGGGTGCTCGCCAGAGACCTGGGTTTGATACCCTGATGTCCTGCCTGACCTTGAGCAAGCAAATCCCTTAGTGTCTCTGGGGCTCCATCCGTCCAATGGAGATGGCAGCACTGCCCTGTCTCATGAGGGGTGGGGTTGGATGAGGATAAATACAATGAAGACTGGGAGGTGCTCAGACTCTGCTGGTGGGGGGCCTTAGATGGACAGACGTGGCCCCTTTATGCTGGGCACTGCATGCTTGTATAACAAAAAGCAGGGCCTTGCCCCAACGAGTTTGCTGTCGAAGTTGCTGACTGAAATAAGCCTTTCCAGCCCAAAGCCCGTGACCAGGGGGTGCTTTCGGTGAAACAGGACGGCGGCGGCGCTCGACGGGACTCACCCGGAAGTGAAGCAGGCATTTGTGAAAGCCAAGACAGCGTGTCGTACGCATGGCAGTCGCCTCGCCCAAACGGTGAAGTGCAGCCACCTCTGGGGTGGCATGTAGCAGCTGTTTGACAGTGCACAGGGACATGATGCTAGGTGACACGGAGGGGATGAGGGGTCTTAGCTGGCTGTATTCCTGCCCCTGCTCCTATGGCCCTTGCGGGAGTGGTTAAATCCTTTTCTGCAATATATTTACAGTCAAATGAGCGGCTATTTCTGCCCTACTCCATTGAAGTTCCCTTCCCTGGCAGCTGGGCAGGCTGGCTTCAGAGCCTCGTGCCCTGCAGTGCCCCCTGCAATGCTTCCTTCCTGCCTCTGGGGGCAGCCAAAGGGCTCTTGCAAACCTGCTGCCCCATTAAGTAAAGCATGGGTTCAAGGTGCTGTAGGCACTGAAGGAGTGAGACCCTGGAGCACGTAGCCTCGGCCTCTTGTGTGGCTGAGAAGGCAGCTGGCTACAGGACTTTTGGCCCGACCTTGTTTCTCCTCTGGCCGGTCCAGCGCCTTCTATTGACCAGCAAGGAAACACCGTCCAGTAAGGGTCAGGTGAGCCAGGGCCCCGGGATGGGAGCCGGGGCTAGAACCACAGCAGCTGGAGTTCTTAGCGTGGGCTCAAAGAAGTGGAGAGGGATTGGGATGATGCCCGGCTGCCGTCCCTCACCACAGCGCTCCGAATGGGATGGGCAGGTTGGCATGGCCTGGTGAGGCAGCTGAGAATGGCAGCAGGGCGTGTAGCAAAGACAATGGGGATAATACGGTTCATTGTCCTGCAGATTTCTGCATGAATCAGATGTTGTGGGGAGGGGGGGGGGTTAAAAAGCCGGTGGATACTTGCCCCACGGCTGGGGGTTCCTACACATCAGCTGTAGTAAGATGTGTGGAACAGGCTCAGAATCCGGGAAGGCCTAGTTTGCGGTAACATCAGGGGCTCAGCAGTGCAAATTGGACCAGGCTGCGGCCAGCCAAATACCAGCCTCTAGCAGTGCACTCTGCTTCTTGCTACTGAAATACCCTGGCCCTGAGCTGTGTGTATGAACCTCCAGTGCTGGGGGCTGTCTGGTTTTCAGTTCACAGAACTACTGACCTGCAGCTCCTGAGGGGGGGCTTGCTCAAAGCGTATGTAGGTTGTTGATGTCTGCACTGGGTGGGGGAACGTTAATGCTCTCAATGCAGATCAGCGCTCACTCTCTGCTGGGAGCGGCAGGCACTTGGACTGAGGGTACATCTCTGCTGCGACTGGGAACCAGGCTCCGGCCTAGGCAGACAGCCGTGCCCCAGCACACTAAAAACAGCAGTGCTGCCGTTGCGACTCGGGCTCCGAAGCCTCCCTGACCCCCTAGGCTGGAGAGTTTGTGCCGAAATGGCCACACTGCTACTTCTAGTGTGATGGTGCGAGTCTTGTCCGCCCACCTGGGCTGAGAGAGTCGCTCCCGGCAGCAGGGTAAATGTTCCCTGCCCCGATCGCCTGTCTCCTGCCTTGCTTGGCTGGAATGGGATTGTGTAACTTACAAGCTCGTTAGGGTCGCTCCTTGCATATTCTCCTGTATCACTGCCACGTGCGGAGTGAAATACTGCTTAGATGGGAAGCTCTTTGGGGCAGGGACCATGTCTGTGTTGTGTTTGTCCAGCGCCTAGCACAGTGGTGTTGTGGTCTGTGACTGGGGCTCAGAGGTGCTATTGTGATATAAATAGTAACACATTCCAGTAGTGCGACTTGGCTTGCACCGGCACAAGAGGAGAATGCCATTTGCACTTGTGTTGCATGGCGATGCAGGGGGTGGGGGCGTGAGCAGAGTTTCTCTTATCCTGTTCTCAACAGAGTGAGAGCTCTTCCCATTCCCTTGGGGGTGAGGGGAGAGTGGATGGGGGAAGTCAGCCCAGAAAATAGGGGAGCAGAGGGAACCCCAACTTCTACTCGATGAGACGCTCGGGTTCCGATTGCCCCAGCTCCCCCTATGCCTGCGGCTGAGCAGAGCTCGTTTGTTATGACAAATGGGCCCCTCTGGACCATCGTTGCTGGAGTCTCTGCACATCTAGATTTCATGGTAATATCCCCCGATGGCTCCCTTGCTCCGTCCTGCATTGATTTCTTCCGGGACAGTCAGGAGCTGTTGTAACACAAACAGACCCCTGTTGTCAGCGAGTGGGGTGGAACCTGGGACCTCTGGAGCTTAATGCATGAGCCTCTGCAGCATGAAGTAAAAGCTACATGGCCCTTCGCTAAGGCTGGAGCAGAATCATTAATCTCTAAGTGGTCTCGGTGCCACTACGTGGGACAAAGCACCACACCCCGGAGGCGTGTGGGTTACACTGTGCCTTGAGATTCTGACCCACTGCACAAAGGACCCCTTCCCCTCCCCGTTTGCAGTGCTGGGCAGGGTCTTGGTTCGACCCATGGGTGCAGTGGGGTTGACCCTGTTCATGGGTTCGGGTTCCAGGCCAGGATTCTGGGAGACCGCAAGGTCGGTTTGTGTCCAGTAGCCTCAATAAAGCATCCCGTGTGTATTCGTCTCTGCCCAGCCCTGCCTTCCTGCTCTGCTCTGGTGTCCCCGCCTGGAGATGGGAACTAGCTCTCGAAGAGCCAGGCACCCTGAGAACCTGGGAAGCCTTCAAAGCTTCCTGCTGTGGAAACCAAAAAATCCAGCAGTCCCTTCCCCCCCGCTTCCCTCCCCACCCCCGGGTGCTGCACTGCCTCGCCCTCCCCTGCCCCCACGATGGGACCCTGAGCGGAATGCTGAGGCGCTGCAGGAGAGGGTGCTGGCGATCCAGTAGGAGGTGCTTTTCCCTCTGGATCTGCCTGGCACCTGTCCCCCATCAGTCAGTAGTAGTACTAATAGTGCCTACCTACTGCCCCGGTCATGGACTGGGTCCCCATTGCGCAGGCCCCCCAAGGAACTGACACTCCATGGAATAAGCTGCTCCAATTTTGGCAAGGACTTGAGATACTCCAAGCCCCTCTGGCTTGTGCACGGGATAAGTCAGCCAGCCACGTGCACGCAGCCCATTTGAAGGCAGGGGTCAGGGAGGAGAAAGCCTAGGGCCTGTGGCACAGGTATGGGGATGGAAGGAAATAGGAGCTGCTGCCAGTTCTGCGGGTGGCAGTGGAGTTCCTCTGCCGTATCACGGGTATAACAGCATGGACCAGCCTCTGCTTTCGCACGAATATTTCAGTGGTTAGCAGGGATGGGGGCCCAGAATCTCCCCAAAGGGCGTGGAGGGCGGCTCCCGATCAGAACTCCACCCATCTCTGGGAGGGTGGAAATACCCAGTAGAAGCCAGAATTTATGTTCAGCGGTGCCTAGGGACTAGGGTCCCATTGTGCTAGGGGCTGTACAACACACAGTAAAAGACAAGCTGCCTCTCGGCTGCAGGAGAGGGCTGAAACAGACAAGCCGAGTGATCAAAGAGGAGCTGCAAAGGGCACGTCAGTGCGATTCTGTTTGCAGGGACAGGTTGGTGTGTGTGTGTGTGTGTGTAATTGTTTTCTTTTTGTTCAGCTCCTTCAGTGTGTGGCTCTAGAATCCAGTAGAAATATGGATGGCCTTGGGTGCAGCTATTCGAGACTCCACTGAGGATCCCGACGGCAGAATCCTATAGCTGGCCTGCCAGTCCCTCAGCCCTGCATGAGGCTAGCTTAAAATAAGATGGAGCACTGGCTGCTAATGTTTGCCCCTTGTTTCTCTCTGCTGGGGTTTTGGCTGGGCCCCTGGGGGGCGGGTTTCCCTTCTGCAGGGTCTTCTCTGGTTTAAAGCCTGTGTGTTCGTTCCTCTTTGAAAACCAGTCTCCTGCCTGCCCAGAGCCTGCCTCAGTGAAACACAGAGGGCAGAAGACTTGGCTCAGCACAGGTGTGCCATGCCAGAGCTATGAGCTACACGTGTGGGCTGCCTGATGTCTGATTTGGAAGGCTTTCCTAAGCCTGGGGAAGCCCAGAGACAGGGATTATAGGGGCCAGGGAGCCAGTTCTTCATGAGCTATGCATTCTGGGAAACAGGGCTTAAGAGAGGCAGAGGGGGCAGGCCCTGCGGCTTCTGAATGGCTGGAGGGGTTGGAGGGAGGGAGATGAGCAGTTCCCAGCCTCTGGGGGAAGTTAGGGTGTTTCCTAGGCTGCTTCCCAGGGATGAGGGAAGGAATTGAACCTGGGCCTTGTGGAGGGAGGGCAGAGAGTGCCCCCTGGAAGGATTTCTCCTGCTGAGCAAAGGCTGCATTGAGCTGGGTCCTTACAGGGTCCCGTGGCCAAACTGAACTTGTAGGGAGTGCCATGTTGGAGACAATCCTGGTAACGTGTGTGTGGGGGCTTCCCCTTAGTGCGCCAGTGCAGCCCCCTGCACAGGAACAGAAGAGGACCTGCTCTGGGGTGAGGGATCCCCCAGTCTGACCTGTGTAACCCAGGCCACAGGGCTCCCCTGCATTCATTCCTGGTGGAACTAGAGCAGGGCTTTGAGAAAACCACCCTATCCGGATTTAACACTTGCCAAGGCTGGAGAATCCAGCCCAGCCCTTGGGAGGCGGTTCCAAGGGTTAACGACCTTCCTGTTTGCTTTTGTCTAGCATCAAATTCCAGCAGCTGGATCTTGTTAGACCATCTTCTGCTAGGCGGACGAGCCCGTTATCAGCCGCGGGTTCCCTGGATAGGTCGTTGTAGACTGGGATCAAGACACCCCTTAACCCTTTAGTTAAATGAAACATGGTGAGCCTCTCCCTTATCTGGCCCCCACTGCCATTCATGTATTTACTTTCTCTATCTCCTCCCCCCCCCACCCCTGGCGGGGCAGTGCTGTTTCCCCCAGAGCACGGATTGGGAAACTGAGCCCACGTCCACACTACAGGGTAAAATCGATTTTATTAAAATCGATTTTATAAAGCAGGCTTTATAAAATCGATTTTGCGCGTCCACACTAGGGCTACTTACATCGATGTTGAGCGTCCATGTTCCCTGGCGTCCATCTTTTCCCTGAGCGTTGCACTCTGGGTACCTATCCCACAGTTCCTGCACGGGTCCCTGCCCTTTGGAATTATGGGTTACTAGCCCAGTGCATGATGGGATCAAAGTCCCCGTCCTGGGTGGTTCTGGGTACAGCCCCCCCCCCCCCTTCCTGTAAACGGCACACAGTCAGTTTGCGCTGTTTTTACTGGCTGCAGTGAGGGAAACGCCATTTTGCAGCAAGCATGGATCCAGGTCTGCTCTTGTCCTTGATCGCGAATGCTGTAAATAATTCACGCATTCTCGTTCTATCACTGCTGACCCATGATGCAGAAATGCAAGAGAGAATGCTTGAATGCGGGGACGACAGCGATGACGAACTGGAGAACGAGTTTTCTGACTCCCCGGGCCCCTGCACGTTGGAGCTCCTGACGGTTATGGGTGAGGTTCTACCCGTTCCGCGCCGCTTTTGGGCACGGGAAACAAGCACTGACTGGTGGGACCGCATAGTCCTGCAGGTGTGGGACGATTCGCAGTGGCTGCGAAACTTTCGCATGCGTAAGAGCACTTTCTTTGAACTTTGTGACTCGCTTTCTCCTGTCCTGAAGCGGCATAATACCAGGATGAGACCAGCCCTCACAGTGGAAAAGCGAGTGGCAATAGCCATATGGAAGCTTGCAACGCCAGACAGCTACCGGTCAGTCGGGAATCAATTTGGAGTGGGCAAATCTACTGTGGGGGCTGCTGTGCTGGAAGTATCCAAAGCAATCATTAAGCTGCTGCTTCGAAAGGTTGTGACTCTGGGAAACGTGCAGGCCATTGTGGATGGCTTTGCTGCAATGGGATTCCCTAACTGTGGGGGGGCCATAGATGGAACCCACATACCTATTTTGGCACCGGAACACCAGGGTGCCCAGTACATTAACCACAAGGGGTACTTTTCGATGGTTCTGCAAGCCCTGGTGGATCACAAGGGACGTTTCACCAACATCCACGTGGGATGGCCAGGAAGGGTTCACGACGCACGTGTCTTCAGGAGCACTACACTGTTTAAACGGCTGCAGCAAGGGACCTACTTCCCTGATCAGAGAATAACAGTTGGAGATGTCCAAATGCCTATAGTTATCCTTGGGGACCCAGCCTACCCCTTGATGCCCTGGCTAATGAAGCCATACACAGGCAGCCTTGACAGTGCTCAGGAGTTGTTTAATTACAGGCTGAGCAAGTGCAGAATGGTGGTAGAATGTGCATTTGGCAGGCTTAAGGCGAGATGGCGAACGCTTCTTACTCGCTCAGATCTTAGCCAAACCAATATCCCCTTTGTCATTGCTGCTTGCTGTGTGCTCCACAATCTCTGTGAGAGCAAGGGGGAGGCCTTTATAGCGGGGTGGGAGACTGAGGTAAACCACCTGGCCGCTGATTATGCGCAGCCGGACACCAGGGCAATTAGAAGATCTCACCAGGATGCTGTGCGCATCAGAGAAGCACTGAAAAGTAGCTTCCTCATGGGCCAGGGTACAGTTTGAATGCTGATTTTCCTTTCAATTGATTGCTGCCCTCCCCGTCTATGCAGTGTTGCTGCTGCAAGATACTTTGCCTGCAGCATTCCTCAATTGCTTGCTTAGGTTACTTGCGAGAGCTGTCCATTGGAAAACATATAATTCTGTATTTCCCAATTATTACCTACCTCCACCATTAGCTGCTTCCGTCTGCTGCTAGGCACAGTACCTGCAACCTTCCTTAACTGCTTTTTTATTGAAAATAAAGTTACTACTATTTGTTACCAGAATTGTGTTCTTTATTTAAAATCAGACCCTTTCATCAATCAAGCATCATGCTTGTTGTTACAATACTGTGCATGAAATTTCATAACTCAGCGTTCTATGGGGGACGGAGCGAGGGAGGTTTGGAGGAAGGGGGAGGGAGGTTTGAAAGAAGAAAGTGCATCAGAGAAGACAGAAAAAGAATTCTCATGGACCAGGTTACGGTATGGCTGCTTTCTTTGTTTTCCCTTTATTACCCATATCCCCAATTGTCAAATCCTGATGCTGATAACTAGCTTCCGTGCAGCTTTCCAAAGCTGCTTGCTTTAGTTCATTACCAAACTACAGTCACACTGCCTTAATAGCATGACCTGAGAGTAAGAATAGGCAAAGGTGCCATGGGAGAAGTTTGGATCATTAGAGGAGGGAAAAAACAGGACACAAAGGGCTTTTCAATCTAATGAAAGCCTTCTGGTTGGAGTGTCCGCAGCAGTGGAGGGGGCTGGTGCAGAGAGCCTTCCCCCACGCGTTCTTACACGCCTGGTTCTGGAAGGTGTGGGACAGGGTGAGTACTGAGGGAGGTTATACACGGGCTGTAGGGGCATTCTGAAACCACGGAGCTCTTGCAGCATATCGCGGAGGATGTCAGTCTGATCACGAAGAAGATCCAGAGTTGCTGCTCGCCAGCGCTGATCTTCCTGCCACCTGACATCATTTTTGGCGTCCCTCCTGTCTTCGCGTTGACTGGCAGCCTCCCTGTACTTTGCGACCAGTTGCTTCCAGTCTCCCTGCAGAGCTCTATCTGTACGGGTTACTGCCATAATTTCGCTGAACATGTCCTCACGCGTCCTCCTTTTCCTCAGTCTTCTTATGATACCCCCCCCACGTAGATGAGAAGCGAGAGGGAGGCTGGAGAAATGTGCAGCTGTGTGTGGGGGGGTGGGGTTTGGAAAGAGTGATAAAAGAATCATAAGAGACACATTTCACACAACCATGCATACAGTCTTTCTCCTCACTGACCTGTGCCTGTTACCGAACCTTGAACATTTTACTTTACCACAAGGTCACCTTAGGATTCCTTTAATACTTATTGCTTGTGGCTGAGGACAGAGAGTTCTGCTCAGACGCAGGTCAGGGGAGCACACAGACCGTGCCCGGAGAAAATGGTAAGTTAATAATGGCTAGTAATCCCTGTAGTAGATTGTACTGGTAATCAAGCTACTCTCCTTCCCTGCTTTGCTCTCGCGTTCCCTGAACAAGCAGGTCTCCTTGCCTGCGGTTTGCTCGGTGGTTCGGGGAACGGGAGAGCAAACCGCGGCGAAGCTACTCTCCTTCCCCGGTTTGCTCTCGCGTTCCCTGAACAAGCAGGTCTCCTTGCCTGCGGTTTGCTCGGTGGTTCGGGGAACGCGAGAGCAAACCGCGGCGAAGCTGGTCTCCTTCCCTGCTTTGCTCTCGCGGTCCCTGAACAAGCAGGTCTCCTTGCCTGCGGTTTGCTCGGTGGTTCGGGGAACGCGAGAGCAAACCGCGGCGAAGCTGGTCTCCTTCCCTGCTTTGCTCTCGCGGTCCCTGAACAAGCAGGTCTCCTTGCCTGCGGTTTGCTCGGTGGTTCGGGGAACGCGAGAGCAAACCGCGGCGAAGCTGGTCTCCTTCCCTGCTTTGCTCTCGCGGTCCCTGAACAAGCAGGTCTCCTTGCCTGCGGTTTGCTCGGTGGTTCGGGGAACGCGAGAGCAAACCGCGGCGAAGCTGGTCTCCTTCCCTGCTTTGCTCTCGCGGTCCCTGAACAAGCAGGTCTCCTTGCCTGCGGTTTGCTCGGTGGTTCGGGGAACGCGAGAGCAAACCGCGGCGAAGCTGGTCTCCTTCCCTGCTTTGCTCTCGCGGTCCCCGAACAAGCAGGTCTCCTTGCCTGCGGTTTGCTGGGTGGTTCGGGGAACGGGAGAGCAAACCGCGGCGAAGCTACTCTCCTTCCCCGGTTTGCTCTCGCGTTCCCCCAACAAGCAGGATGAATCCGCCCTGTTACAATGGAGACTTTTCTAAAAACCACCTCATGGGTCACTGTTTTAGGAAAGGTTTTTAATCTACTTGGTCAGTGACTCTAAGTACAGGTAGTGATTTGAAGCACCCAGTAAAAAAGGCTTACATTAAACCGAAGCTTTTAGTAAAAAAAATTACTCTCACCAGAGGACGGTCCCTCAGCTTCATTTTCTGGAGTACTGCCTTGAGATGGCTGGCAGGGAACCTCAGTAAGGGTGAGGAAAAGATCCTGGCTGTTTGGGGGGATAAAATGCTCTGTGCTCTCTGCTGGAGCCTCCTCCTCTTGGTCCTCATCATACTGATCATCGCCATCAAATAAATCTTCCGTAGTTGCAGGAATCACGACACCCACCTCTGAATCAACAGACAAGGGGGGGGTTCGTCGTTGCGCTGTTCCCCAATATTGCGTTAAGCTCGTCGTAGAACCGGCATGTTTTGGGGGCAGAGCCTGACCTGCCCTTTGCTGCTTTGGTCTTCTGATACGCCTGTCTGAGCTCTTTCACTTTCACTCAGCACTGTAACGAGTCCCTGGTATGTCCCCTCTCCCGCATGGCATTAGAAATTTTTTCAAAGGTTTTCTCATTTCGTCTGCTCGAGCGCAGTTCTGAAAGCACTGACTCTTCTCCCCATACAGCTATCAGATCGAGTAACTCCTGTGTGCTCCATGCTGGAGCTCTTTTCCTATTTTCAGGAGACTGCATTCTTCTCTCTGCTGCTGAGAGCTCCACGCTGTGCAAGCAGGAAATGGAATTTCAAACTTCCCGGGGCTTTTCCTGTTTACCTGGCCAGCAGAAGAGTACCTTTACCTGTGTAGAGCGGCCACTAGAGCACTGTGGGATACGTCCCGGAGGCCATTAACTTCGATGGCCGTCCACACTATCATAAAATCGATTTTAAAAAAATCGATTTTGGGGTTACTCCTCTCGTTTTGATGGAGTTCCAAAATCGATTTTAGGGACCCTTAAAATCGATTTTATGCACTCTGTAGTGTGGACGGTTACAGCTTTAAATCGATTTAGAGCTCTTAAAATCGATTTAAAGCTCTAGTCTGGACCTGGCCTGAGGCACAAAATTGATTACGAGGCGTGCCCAAAGTCACACAAGAACTCTGCAGCAGAGCCAGGAATTGAACCCAGATCTGCTGAGTCCCAGTTTAGTGTCCTAGGTGCTAGGCCATTCTGTCTGGTTGTAGGCTCTGCCTGCTGCTGGGGTCTCCCTAGGACCTCTGCACAAAGCTCAAACATCCAATCCCTGCTTCAGGCAGGCGTGCTGAGGACCGAGCTAATGCCCTGCTGGGAGGTGACTAATGGTGTCTTTTAATCTGAGCCATAGGGGAGCGCACTGGCTGTTCAGGCCCGACAGTCCTGCGGGAGCCTCATTTGATTTTCTCCAGTTGCCTGAGCTGCCTTCTGGCTGCTGTAATTAAATGCTTCACTTAGGCTTGAATTTGATCCAAACCAACCAGAGAGTCCCATGTGCAGACAGCAAACTCTTCCCCCCGCCCCCCCAATGTACAGGGCCCAGCCTAACCCACACCTAAGCCAGTGACTCCTTCTCCTTCCCCCGTGTGGGAACTTGGCCCCTTCCCTCCAGAGGACAAAGCAGTCCCAGCATCTCTCCCCTGCCCCACAGGGAAAGCCCCAGATCTGGAGCGGCGGCTCTGCTAAGCTGCTTGCTTGGGACTCTGGAGACCTGGGTTCCAGTCCCCCCTCTGCCATAGACACTCCGTATGCCATTGGGCAAGTCCCTCAGCCTTGCATAGCTGTTCTGGGCCTCAGTTCCCCTCAGTACAATGGGGTAATAGCAATGCCCTGGCAGTGGGCTTGATGGTCAGTGCACCCCAGTAATGGGGGCTGCATAAGTACCTTGGAGAGAACCCATCTGAATACGTCCACTGATCCTCTTCCCCCCCGGGAGACTAGCAGCCCCCTCTTGCTGTAGCCAGAGGCTTAGTCCTCTGCTGGCAAGAGGTTGCCGTGGTCAGAGCTACAATATGCACATCAGTCTGATTCTCCGCACCTTGTGCCACCATTTACGCCAAGGTGAAGTCCTCCCACCAGTCCGAGTGATCCAGGGCACATGGTTACATGAGAGAGATGGGGATCAAGGCCTTTCAGTGTGGTCTCTGGGTAGCAGCAGCTCTCCTGGGTGTATCCCAAAGAAGCCAGTCTGTCTGGGCACTTGCACCTGCTCAACAGTGTGGATCTGGACTTGGCAGCAGACCTTGTGCTGGGGGTCGGGGTAGCTCTGGATCGATCTTATCGGTGCCAGAACAAGAGGCCTTGTTCTCTTGCTGCTTGAGAGGCGATTCCATTCTCCTTGGAATTTCTTGCATCCTTTCTGCAATGGGCGAGGGACCAACCAACGTGTGAAACACGAGAATGGCAAAGCGGTGGTGAAAAGGGTCATGGCTATCGTGTTGTTGCTGCAGTACGGTGCACTTACTATAGTAACAGCATATGGACCAAAGCATTCGGGAGGTGATACTGGTCCAGTCCTAGTCAGTATTTTTAATTAGTGACCTGGAGAATATTAATCACACTGGTGGCCAATAAGCTTGACCTAGGCACTTATGCTGCCCTCACACAGTATCCGGGTGCCTTCTAGAGTCGAGAGCGACCCCTAAACTGGGGAGGATGCATGGGGCTGAGCAGCGGCACTGGAGATGCAGGCTGGAAGAGAGCCCCCCACAGCGTGGTTCAGATGCCCAATGAGAATGGAGAGGACTGGCTAAGCAGGCAGTCACACCACATCGAAAGCTCAGGGGGATTGGAGCGAGCGACGGGTTCAGTGTGAGTCATCCACGCGCGGCTGCTGCAGAAATAGACAAGCACAGCCTCTGCTGTCGATGAGGTACCAGGAGCAGGAGCTGCAGCAGAGCAGATGTAGGTTACACTTTAGGCAGCGCTCTGCTCAGGCAGCGTCTGCTCTGCCCTTCCAAGCTAGAAAAACAGAGGCTGGGGCATGTGGCTAGAACCAGGACTGGATTCCTCCAAGTTGCTTTGACCTCTTTCAGCTTCCCTGTGCAACCCAGTGGCCTGTGGGTGTGGCAGGTCCATAGAGGACACAAGTCTGGAACTGTTTGCTGTCTGTAGCTCATACTTCTAGCTGTGGGCATCCCTGATGCATTGGCCAAGATGGTAGCATTCATGCTTGCGATCCTCACCCCACCCACTGCCAAGCTACAAGTGTGTTTGCCCTCCCTGCATCTGATGAAGTAGGGTATAGTCCACAAAAGCTTTCGCCCAAATACATTTGTTAGTCTCTAAGGTGCCACAAGGACTCCTCGTTGTTTTTGTGTTTTGTCCTGTTGCTGCTCCAGACCTGACCTCTGAAGTCTCTGCCGGGGCAGATGGTGCTAACGTAGCAGTAACATCCCATCCCAATACCAGCAGGGCCAACAAAAAGCCAAATTTGAGTGGCGCAGGGTAGAAACCCCCAAGGACTCTGAGCAGCCTGTTCACTCGGCTAGTCTAATCCCTTTGAAAAGTGGAGCTAGCTGGACTAAACAAGAAAACCCTCTGTCTGAGCCAACTGCTGGCTGACTGCACCAAAGAGACATTTCTATCCTCTCTAAATGTAGGGCTTCCTGCTCCACCATGTAGCGGATCTCCCCCCCCAGCCCCATCTTATGTCAGAATCTTCTGTCTTTCGAGGTAATCTTTGGCCTGGATACTGACTTGCATTGAACAGAGAGGTTTTCTTGCCTCCAGGCCATTGATTGTTCATCAATCAGGTGTTTTGTGTGAAAACTCGTGTGTGTCTCTTGAGCTGCTGAGGTGAGAGTTCCCTGGGCCGGTGCATTGCAGCCCCGAGAGCTTGTGTTGTTTTTATTGCATGATTCTGTCACTCTGCCTGCCCTGATGTCCGGTGCGGGGTGACCTTTTGGACCTCTACAGCCATATCCATACAGCAGCTGCTCTGGGCAACTGTGCAAACAGCATTAGCAGGCCCTAGCATGAGCTACAGGTTACCAAGGCCCCCGTGTGGATGTGTGACCAGAGCAGCATGGCAAACTCTAATGCTACTAGTGGGCACAGCTTGGTGGGTGTCTCGGAGGGTTTTGGGGTGAGATCTTAAAAACTGTCTGCTTTGCGTGGGTGATAAATAATTTTTTCCCCCTGTGATAAATGGGGGGGGGAAGAGCTCCCTTTATGAACACCCAGCCAGTTAGCTATAAAATCCCTCTTAGTAGGTTGTTCTCTACTTGCTTTACCTGTAGAGGATGAAAGTCTCCCTGCAGAGGTAAAAGGAAGGGAGTGGGCACCTGACCAAAACAGCCAATGAGAGGGCTAGAACTTTTTAAAATTGGGGAAAGAACTTTCCCTTTGTCTGTCTCTGTTCTCCGGAGAGAGGGGACAGAGCAGAGATGCGGCTGGAGCTAAGCTGTAATAAGCTGTGGGCCAGGTATGGAAATCACTGGATCATACCTAGAAACTACTTATTTGAAATCTCAGATATGTAAGTAGATCAGGAAATGTCTAGGAAGACACAATCAGGTTTATCACTTTTTATTTCTTTATGGCTTGTGGACTCCCCTGTGCTATGCTAACCCAAGGTGCTTTTGTTTTGCTTGTAGCCTTTAAGCTGGACCTGAGGAGAGCTATTCTTAATGCTTAATCCTTGTAATAGGCTTTTTGCTATATTTTAAAAAAAAAGTTCCAAACGTATTTGTTTTCTTGTTTGTTTTTAATAAATTTTACCTGTTTTTTAAGAACAGGATTGGATTTTTGTGTCCTAAGAGGTTTGTGCACATGTTGTTTAATTAGCTGGTGGAAACAGCTGATTTCCTTTGTTTTCTTTCTCAGCTCTTCCCTGGAGGGTGGTGACAGGGCTTGAGGGTACCCTACAGGAAGGAATTTCTAAGTGTGCCTTCCTGTGTTCCAAAAGGGGCGGGGGGGTTGCACTTGGGTGGTGGCAGCATCTACCTATCCAAGATCAGAGAGAAGCTGTAACCTTGGGAGTTTAATACAAACCTGGAGAAGCCAGTATTCATTTTTAGAATCCTTATGGGCCCCCACCTTCTGCACTTGATGTGCCAGATGGGGAATCAGCCTTGACACCCCCCATGTCCCCTGCCTGGTGGGACACTTCTGTTGAAGTATTGATTGGCAAAGTGCTATGGGCAGAACGGAGATCGATAGATGTAAAATATTCCCCTAGAGACAATTTAGCAATGGAAGGGGAAACTGAGGAGAGGTGACTGGACAGCACCCTCTCTAGAACTTCGGCAGATCATCTGGGTTTGTGCCCTGAGCTTCAGGGGACCCAAGTCCTAGGGTCTGAGTTGCGCAGACTTCGTCTGCAATGATACTGTGGCAACACTCACCAATTTTTCCTATGCTCTGGCGGCTCTTGGTTGGTTTTTTTTTGTTAGTTTTTTCTCCACCGGCAGCCCGCCTCACCCCCCACCCCCCGTCCCGATATTTCACGTCTCTCATCTGGTCACCCTATGGGGGAAAGCTCCTTGAGTTGCTTGGTGCTGGCATGGGGACTGTGGACTCACTCTTAGGCCAATGCCCATTCAAGGCTTTGGATGCCAGCCCAATTGGTTCCCCCTCTGTCAATGTTGGCTTATGGTGACAGAGCTGAACAAGCCGGCCATTGTGTGACTCAGGGCCACTGAAGAAATTGACCGGGGATTTGTGTGTGTGTGTGTGTGTGTGTGTCAGTCAATCAACGCTTTTCACCCTTTCGGGTTCAGTGTCCCGCTCCCTCCTCCCCTCCTGGCAGATGCTTGGTTGCCATGACAATCTTGCCATGGTGATGGCTGCTTTCACATCCTGCCAGCAAAGAAAGAAAAGCTAGAGAGGTTCCCAGTCGGGGAGCCCCATGTGCCACCTCTCTTGCTTTATAAACTGCTCTATCTCTTTCCTAGTCTAGTCTGGCTCTGGTGCAGCCCGGATGCAGGATAGGGGCTCCCTGGCACACAGTGCTACTTTCCGAGGCAGCAGCCTGGCTCTGGGGGCCCAGCACTGTCAGTCATCGGCCCAGCGAGAGCTCCCAGTTGGAAAGGGCAAGATCTCTTCCTCCTACCCGTGTCTCTGTCTCTACCAGTGTGTCTGTCAGCCTGCAGCTTTGTGCCTTGTGTGTTCCTGGCTCTCTCAGCTGACCAGGCCCAGGTTTGCAAATAGACCAGCCCTGCAGGAAGGCTCTGCAGCTCCGTCCGGCCATGTCAGTCTGCCCTTGCTCGGACCAGATCTATTTGCTGCCTTCCCACCACCCACGCCTCCAAACAGTTCAGCCAACTGGATGTGCCTTAGTGGGGTGAGGGGACTCTTGTCCTCTTTTCTTCCCCCAAACCCTCTTGCACCCGGCTGTGGCATCCGTCACACCCCCACCTCCTCCGTCCGGAGGGTCAGGAAGACTCCAGCGGGAGCGTCGTGCAGGGCTGTTTGCTAGCAGTGAATGCTGTGCAGTCCTTTGTGGCCATCTCCTTTCCCTCTCCCGCTCCCTGAACCCTGGGTGCTGGTGAACAGGTCTGTCTATGGGTTGGTCAGCCAGTCTGACTGCACCCAGCCCCAAGGGGTGCTGTACTCCCAGAATGCATTGCTAGTGCCCCCTGGATGCTGTTGGTGTCATGTCTGCTGTGGGGCAATCAGCAGGAGGGAGCGGGTGCTGAGCCAGGGCTGGTGCACACACCCCACTCCTAATGGGGCTGGGAACTTTCAAGCCTCCTCTACCTGAAAAGTGGCTGATAGCCGGGGTCCCCCTGAAATGGAGACTGGAAGCGGCTTATGTGGCTGGAACAAGCCCCGTCCTGTGCTCCAGTGTGGAAGCCGCGACTGGCAGTAGAACTGTTCTCAGCATCATTGCAGATGGGACTTGGGTCCAATCCTTTCTGGGCAGTGCCTGCAGGAGACTGCCTCACCTCTGGCCTGATGAATGATTTCCCTGCCTGTGAAGCCCTGGTCTGTTTTATGACCAGTGGGTAACTGCCTAACTGCCAAATGGGCTTAGGCATCTGGGTGAACAAGTGCGGAGCACTTTGGAGCAGCCCCTGAAGTTACTGGAAGTCTTTGCCCTGGCTCCCATGGGTTTGGGATCAGGTTGGGAGCGAAGTCCATGCCTCGCTTTGCTGTTTGGGCTGCATGGATTCTGACAGGACCTCTCCAATGTCCGTAGCATCCCACCCCTCCTCAGCACAGCTTAATAACCAAGAGGGAGCCACAAAAAGGCCTCATGCCACTCTTACCTCAATGGGCCAAATTCAGCCCTGGTGCAACTTCCCTGCTTTCATTACGAACACTTTCCTGGCCTGGGGTCTCAGTGTGCTTTGCAAACACTGCTCAATCCAATTTCCTGGCTCTGCATGAGGTTGGTCAGTGTGATTAGCCCCATTGAGTGGGTGGGGAAACTGAGGCATAGGTTGAGGCAAGGTCACATGATGGGTCAGTGGCAGATCTGAGATTAGAAACCTGAGTGTTGATTTGTAAGGGTCTAGTCTTGTCCCGGGCTTTATTTTAATCTGTGAACCTGCCGTGCCTTATCCTACTCAACTGAGACATGATAGTAACTGAGTAGAACTGCCTGGCCTCATTAGTGCTGTAATACTGTAACCGTTAGACACATGATCAGGCAAGTTTGTTAGTTATACAGGGTAATCCTGTGGCTATTTCCATCTCCAATTTGTTATTGGGAGCTCTTGAGAATGCAGTTGAGACAAGGCATGGAGCGAGCATTACAGGGGCTGTGCAAGGTGAACAAATCTGTGTGCTCTGCTATCCTCCTGGAGGTTTCTTCCATCTCTAATATTGGTAGGTCTGGTCCCATCCATCTGCCTGCTCCCCGGCCAGCAACCAGGTTTAGGAACTGGCATAGTCCACTTTCCCATTTCCAATAGGGGGCTGCTTCAGAGGAAGTTACAAGAAATCCACCAAGTGGAAAGTTAAGGAATAGCCTTCCCACAGAAAGTTTCTTCCTGACCCTCATTGCTTAGAAGTTGGCTCATGCCCTGAAGCATGAGGATTTAACTTTTTTTTTTTTTTTTAAGGAATCTTCTCAAATTCTCACTATCTTTGTAAATATCCAGCCCTCTTTTGAGTCCAACTAAGCTTTTGTCATCTGGGCTATGTGATAGCCTGTGGAACTCATTGCTAACTGTGTGCTGGGTAATGAAGGAGTATTCTCTTTGTTATATTCTTCATGACTTTTGTTCTACATTTCCCGATGTTCACTCTAGATTTCCTTTGGTCAATTTTATCCCAGTGCTCCTAGCTCTCATGCCCCTTCCCCATCCTTCCCTCTCATACTGAACACATCCCCTGCCTCTTCATTGTACACCACTCTTCAGGTCCCCTTGGTTTAAAAGATCTCTGGCATGGGATGCTGTGCTAAGTGCATTTGCCTGGTGAAATTGTACAGCACCCGCCACTGTAAGGTTGTCACCCATCCAGTTTTTGGCTTCTGTGTCTCGGTGCCATTTGACAAGCCCTGGTGGGTTTTTTGTTTTTTTTTTTTTGTTTTTGTTTTTTTTTTTTAAATCTGTGGAAGAGGCGGATCAGGGGGTGGGGCCTCAGGGAAGAGGTGGAGCAGGGAGCGGGATCTCAGAGCTCCAGTTACCAGCCATTAGAAAGGTGACAACTCTACTATCACTATAGGGCCTCTATCATGACTTGTACCTCTAGGCACTCCTAGAACTTCACTCTTAGCTGACACCAGGCATTGGCCTGAGGCAGGACTCTGAGTGGTTGGGTATCTGGTGGGATCAGGTTGGAAGACTCAGCCAGAAATACCTTGCCTAGCTCAGACCCTCTGGCTCTGCTCATTGGTCTAAGCATGGGCCCTGCAATGCTGTGGGCCCTGTCTGCCTCCCTTAGCACAGAAGCAAAACAGCAAACAGCAGGCAGGGTGCCAGCTCTCCCAGCTGTATGGGGTGGCATAAGGAAGCAGGGCCGGGGAGGAGGAGAGCAGGGTGCTATTGGGCATTAGGGTAAAAGCCAAAGCATTTAACAGTAGCTTCTTGTGACTCTGAGGGGAGAGATCTCGGGGAGGGTGCAGCTGGCCATGCAAAGTTGCAGTTGGCCAGAACATTCAGAAGAGCCCGGCAGCCCCAGCTGGGGCTAGTTATTCCTGCTGCTCCCATTGTGATACTCACAACCAGGCTTTCACACAAGCTGTGCCTGTCGGGTGCTGGTTGAAAAATACCCATTCTTCTTGCAAGAAATATTTTAAAATATTTTCCTCCTTCTGCCTCCCTCCACAAGAAACAATGAAAATGTTGACCAAAAAATGTTTTTCTGGTCAAAAACAAAGCGCTGTGTTTTACACACACGCACGCACGCACACAGCCCTTCCACTCCCATCGTTTTTGTCAAAAAGCCATTTTTTTTTTTTTGTCCAAGGGGACAGGGAAGGAAACATCTTTGGGGAGAAGAAACCTGAGCAGCCTCAGTGCTGAGCCCTTCTGAAAATCTGAACCTTGCTGTGGTTGCTGAGCTCTGCCTGGAAATTCTGGCCCAGCTGAGCCTTGTGCTGTTTGATTCTGTTTGTAGGCTTTAAACAAAGTGCCAGCCTGGTAAACCTTGAGAAAAGCCCCCACGTAGTGAGATTTTTGTGCTGCCGTAATCTGACATCCCTTTCCATCCTTCAGTGACACAGAAACTGTCCACAGAGGATTCTTTCCCAGGTGTCTGGCTGGTGGGTCTTGCCCACATGCTCAGGGTCTAGCTGGTCGCCAGATTTGGGGTCCAGAGGGAATTTTCCCCAGGTCAGATTGGCAGAGACCCTGGGGGGTGGAGGGGTTCGCCTTCCTCTGCAGCATGGGGCACGGGCAGGTTTTAACTAGTGTAAATAATGGGTTCTCTAACTTCAAGTCTTTAAACCATGATTTCAGGACTTCAGTAACTCAGCCAATGATTAGGGGTCTGCTACAGGAGTGGGTGTGTGAGGTTTTACAGCCTGGGATGTGCCGGAGGCCAGATGAGATGATCAAGATGGCCCCTTCTGGCCTTAAAGTCTCAGTCTATAACACCTAGCTCTTACCCAGTGTCTTTCATCCAGAGATTTCAAAGAGCTTTACAAAGTATCTGATGTAATTATCTCTGCTTTACAGATGGGAAAACTGAGGCACAGAGTGGCCATACAGGATTTGCTTCGCCCATGGCTAAAGTACACTAAACAGTAGCTGAGGGTAATATTGTATGCTATTTGATAAGCCCCACTTAGTGAGAGGGAGGTGGCGGTGGTATTAAGCATGTGGTCTGTTCTACCGGCTTCCATGGCTTTAAAGGAATTAATATAAGTATTTATAAAAATGGCCAATGCGGGAAGTTGTTTTGTCATTAAGTCTCCAAAAAGAGTTTTTATCAGAGTATTTGGTGTCATGTTGTTTTTTCTCCCTGATTCTTTCCAGGCAAGCCAGCTTCAGAGCTGCCAGGCTGATCCCCTGAAAATAGGAGACTTTTTAAAATCTCGGTGAAAGCAGCTGTCTTACCAAGCAAAGCTGCAGCTCATTTTGTTAGCAGTACATTTCTATTCGTTGATTCCCATGTAGTGGCAGGATTTTGGGTGGGTGGGTGGGGGTGTGTGTGTGTGTGTGAAATTACTCCTAATGGATCTGATTTGGGTTGTGTGGATGCTGGGCTGACGCTGATGACCTGTGAGCTACAGAGGTCAGACTGGCTCATGGTCTCTTCTGGCCTTCAGCGCCGTGATTTAGAAGGTAATCTACTGAAAAGACCCTTAGCGGAGCTTTTACCTTCCTGGCTCAGACTAGGTTGGTTTTCATCTCTGGCTTCCCCAGTCTCGCTCCCGTGGGGTCTGTATTGTCCCTTTCCCTTGTCTGTTTTGATCAGCAATATTCAGATTACCACAGGTTTTATTTTTAATGACTTATTTGGGGCAAAAAATGTTTAAGCCTCGAATTTGTACGATGGGAAACTGCATCAAGGGAGCTTTCAATGATGTGGATTGAATGTGTGCGCTGCAGTTGTCTCTCTGCAGTGAGTCTAGCGGCTGGGCGCTGACAGCAGGTGAATTCAGACTGGAAATAGAGCCCAGGTTTGTGTGTTTGTTTGACCAGTGAGGGTTAGTAGACACCAGAACCACTTACCCAGGGCTGTGGTGGATGCCCCATCCCTTGAAGCTTTGAAATCAAGAACGTGCATCTCTAATGCATCTGCTTTAGCTCACCAGCATGTCACGGGATTGATTCCGAAGTTACTGGGGCAAGCCTGTGTTATGCCGGAAATGAGACTGCATGGTCAGAATGGTCCCTCCTGGCCTTGAAATCTAAGAGTTTTTATAAACAACATTTTAAATGAGTGCATGCGTTCTTCTAGATCCCTGAAGCGGGTGTGCAGTTTGGGGCTGTGCGCAGATGTACGGGACTACCTACCTATGCCTTGCAGATAGAGGATCTGCATGTCTAAACCTCGCTTTACCTGTCCTAGTAGTTTGTAGGTGCCTAGGTCATCCAAACTCCTATTCCAGTTAAGAGACTGATGCACCGACTGCCATAAAGTAGCAGCTGGAACCCCTACGTATCTAATGGGGGGAGGGGTTGCAAGCAGTCAACGAGGGGGAGAGAGGTCTGGAAGGAGAGAGAATCCACCCGAGGGCCCAAGCTGCCCCTGGGAACAGTCTTTAGGGACCATCCAGCATCTTCTAACCTGACCCACTTATGCAAATTAAAATGGGAGCTCGTCAACACAAACTTTGAATAGCAGCCATGGATTTGGGGTGCCTCTGCTTCTGGGGGCCCAGCCTGAGACACAGTGGGCCATGTTCCCGCCCCGAAGGTTTGAGCACAGCTGAAGTTAGTGGGAGCTGCGGGACAGTCAGTACCTCTGGGAATTGGGCCCCAATTGTCTCAAAATGGGCTCCCCAGAAAGAGAAGCCTCCAGAATCCAAGGCCAGTGCAGAGAACATGGGTCTAGCTCTTTCTAGTAAAATATGAGGCGGAGGCTGGAGAAAAGCATCTGACTAGGCCAGGGAGCTGTTAATAAATAGGAAAGGTGCTTCTGAGACTTCTGTTAGCCTTTGGCAGGGCCATGTTTCCTTGTGCTTGTCTGTCAGCAGCCGCCTGTGGTATCTTGTCTCACAATTGATCATCAGCTCTTTGGGGCAGGGACCCTCTTCTTGTTCTGTGTTTTGTACAGCACCTGGCGCCGGGGGGGTCATGATCCATAACTTGGGCTCCTATGAGCTACTGCACGACAAATAATAATAAGGAACTATTTGTGCAATAGCAGAAGGGTATTTTCCATAAACTTTCCCCACAATTTACGGTGTGTATATTGGGACCCCACCAATATCACTTGCTACGGGCCAAGCAACCATCACATGGGAATTGCTGTCAGTAGCTACTGACTGGGGGGTTTTGAACCAGCAACACTGAGGTGACAGTAACACCATGGTCCCTACCCTTTGTGTGGTCTCTAATTATCTCACTGCATCAATCACAAGAGTCGGGGGCCACCCTGACCAAATTCCAGCTGTCTTTCTAAAGCCTGCATCCTGCAGGTTCATCTGGGTGTGATGTTCCTGTTCCAGACTGTTACTTTGTGTGGTTAAGCAGCTGCTGCCAGGTTGCAGCCCAGAAGTGGCTGCATTTCACTGGTGGGCAAGGTGATCTCCCTTGATGCAGGGTGCTCTGGGAGAGGGAAGATCACTGTGTCCTCAGTTGTCTGTCTTCTCCCGCTGGCAGGATCCGTCCCCAGCTGTCAAAGGAGAAGATTGAGGGATGCCACATCTGCACTTCAGTGACGCCTGGGGAGCCCCAGGTGCTGCTGGGAAAGGACAAGGCATTCACCTATGACTTTGTGTTCGACCTGGACACATGGCAGGAGCGGATCTACACCACCTGCGTCAGCAAACTCATCGAGGGCTGCTTTGAAGGCTACAATGCCACCGTGCTGGCGTATGGCCAGGTACTGGCTGTCCCCGTCCTGTGTCTCGGCAGTAAACCTGGGCAGTTGCACTGAAGCCAGGCTCGGTTGTTAGCAGTTGTGGGCTATCCGGCTGGGCACAGAGTGCTGCGCCAGCAAAGCCATGCAGGAAGGTGCTTGGCTGGGCCTGCAGGTCGGAGTTGAGGCTTGTTGGTGAGGTGCAGGAGCAGAGGCCCAGGGCTGGAATATTGGGGAGACTGTGGGTTGGGATTTTGGGGCATCAACAGAACTGTTGGGGGAATAGTCCGGGAGGGGCGGCTGCAGGTTGGGTTTGACAGCCCAGGGCTGGAGATGCAGGGGGCTGCTCTTAGGCCGATGCACCCTGGGGTTGTCTAAGTGCTCGTCCTGTGCCCCTTTTAGACCGGAGCTGGGAAGACGTACACCATGGGCACTGGCTTTGACACACACATCTCAGAGGAGGAGCACGGGATCATCCCACGGGCCATCTCCCACCTCTTCAGCGGCATCGAGCAACGCAAACGGGAGGCGCAGGAGCGTGGCACAGCCGTGCCGGAGTTCAAAGTCAGCGCCCAGTTCCTGGAGGTGGGTGTGAGTGAGCGGGGAGCGAGCTGGAGCCCAGGAGTGTGAGGAGCTGCCGTTCCCACACCCCAGAACAGGGCATGGGTGGGGGTGTCTGTCCTGGCGACTGCAAGCCACAGCTGCTCATGCACTACTGCAGAGGGGCACGTGCTGTGGGCCCTACATAAAACGGTGCTGACTGCTTATGTTCTGGCTTCTCTGGGAGGCAGTGGTGCTGGTTATCTGTGCCCCCTCTGTGTCTGCGGGGCTGGCTCCGCTGCCGTCTGCGTACTCTGCACCCACTTGCTAGCAACCAGATTTGGGCCAAAGTCCAGTTGCTGGACAAAGAATGCAGGTTTTTCCAGCCTTCCCCAATTCAGGGGCTAAGCAGAAATTCTGTGGTGCCTTCCACCCCATCAGGCTTCAGGCTTTCTCATCACCCTGAAAGTAACATACTGGCCCTTCCCACCTCTTTGCCCTGTTTCTCAGTCTCCAGAGCCTGATTTTTAGCACGTTCCTATCATTATCCAAACCTTTCCTATTGCGCCTTTCATCTAGTATGATCCCATCATGCCTTGTGGACTGTGTGTACTTTGTGATCGCTTCAGCTCTTACCCACATGCAGCTATTTCAGGGGTGGAATGTGGAAAAAACCAAATGCAGCATCAGTTAGCAGTTCAGGACAGGAATGGGTTTAGAATGACTTCTCTGAGTGAATGCAGGGAGGCTGTATATCTAGCCCCACTGTTCTGACACAGTTTCTGTTCTGGTGATGCCCCAAACGCATGTGGAAAAGCCAGGAGATCTTTAAAGGATTGGCTTTGCATTTTGCTTTCAGATCATGTTGATAGAGAAATGTGTGCTGTGGTATAATAGGTCCAGACTATACCACCCTTCTGTTTAGTGACTAGAGCTGGGTGAGGGAGATTTTTCTGAAATCACGGAAAACCACTGTGACATTGTTTTGCCAAATCACTTTTGTGTAATTGCATGGAATCCTGAAACTAGAGCTCCTTTGTAGAATGTGCAAAATCTCAAGTGATCTGAAAACTATTTCCACTCCAACATAGAAATGCCTCCCCTGTTGGAAAAGTACAGAGGAGAAAGCATCTGCTGTAAGGCTATATAGCCTAGAAAGGACTGAAAGACAGGGAGCAGGGAGGTCCTGAGTTCTAATCCCACTTCTGACACAGTGCTCTCAGCGATCCTTGAATATCTATCCCTTCAGAGGCGTTTTTTCTTGGGCTTCAACACCTTCATGAATTAGATAAATACCAATGGTCCATTTTACAATGGAGGTACAGATAGTGACCAGCCAAAGATCAGGCAAGCCTGGGTCTGAACCAGAAGTGGATTGCACATCTCCAGGTGATCAGGCCCAAATCACTAGAGCACAGAGTTCCCACTGGAAAGTCTCTGAGCTCCATTTTCTCCATCTGTGCAAAGAGTTGAGACCCGTATGACTTCAGACTCCTGTACCTGGCTGGGTGAGTTATCCCAATAGGAAACCTTCCCGGCTTCCATGACACCCTCCTCATCTCTTCTGCCCCAGATCTGAAGAAGCCAGAAGTGTGACCATGTTCCCAAGGATCTCTAGCCTTGGCAGAGCTCTGGCTCTGCCCTGAGCGCCAGTGAGCTGGCATGGAAGCAGGATGCAGGAGAACTTCCTGCTCATTGGCACCTCCTTTGAAATCTCTTTGTCAGGGCGAGGCTATTCTGAGTGGTGAACCCTGCTTGTCATTCAGTACAGTGGGGAGTGCCCTCCGCCAGCAGTGTTGTGTGACTGCCCAGCCCCGGGCATGAGCTATAGGATCAGACACAAGTGCTGCAGTGAAGCCTGTGAGATCCCGTCTCCCACTCCTATAGCATCTTTCCCAGAGCCAGCCAGTCCTGCTTGTGAATGCCACAGGGTGCTGGGACTCCCACTGCATAAGTCGCCAAAGGAGATCTCGCTGTTGGGAAAACCTCCTGCTATTCAGCCTACGTTTCCCTTTGCTCGATCCCTTTCCTCCCAGCGACTCCCCCTTTGGGAACACCCTGTTAGAGTTTATGGGCTGGGGTAACTCCAGTGACTTCAGTGAAGCTACGTCTGAGGCTCTGGCCCCACTGCACTGGCAGGTGGAGAGTTTGTGTGAGCTTGGCTAACGCCATGGCTGCCATGGGGTGGCCGGTGGACCCTTTACATGGACCGAACCATCCCGCCGAGGCTAAGAGGAGCTACATCTGAAAACCCTTCTCCTTGGCCTTGCTGCAGCTCTGTAGGTTCAGCACCAGAAGCCGTCCAGTCTGAAGGCCAGGCTGGCAGATGCTAGCTTCTTGGCTATAGAGAAGTTTTGACAAAGCCCAGAGGCTGCTGGGGTGACAGCAGAGACTCCAGCACTGCAAGGGTTAATGACGCTGGCAGTGCTGGAGCTGGGGGTTGCCTGCTGAGTTTATTGTGTCCTGTCTGTTTTCCGGTCAGGATATTTTTTGCCTGTTAAATAACTTCAGAGGCTTAGATGTCTGGGCTTCTGGAGCCTCCAGTCCCAGCATGAGGCAGGAGTTTCCTCCAGACAAACCCCTCTGGTCTATTTCAGAGTCATCCGTTTGTATTCCCCAGCGGGCTGTGCCCAGCCTTGCTCAGTCCAGGCGATCTGCAGAATCACAGTGACTGTGAAGGCCCTAGTGTAGCAGAGCTTAGGCTTTACCATCACATCATGTAGACCCAGCTGGTATCTAGCACTTTGCCTCAGGAGAGCTCAAGGTGCTTTACAAAGGATCTGCAGCCCGTCTAGCAACACAAGCAGTGAGGCCCCAACCCAGCTTCCTTCTGGGACTTCAGCGCACCATCCACCCTGTAATGATATGCTGGATTCCCATCTCTTACGCAAATGGGCAGGTCCCAGCCTGTGCCACCCAAAGAACTGCCGGCCAGCTGGGCAAAGGAATGGGAGGCCAGGCACACCCACCACCCCAGGGCAGGGTCCCATCTGCAGGTGGTGGCTGGGGAAGGGGGACGCCCAGGTCACATCACCTATCCCTCGTGTAGGGTCACTGTCTGGATTAGCCCTATGGCAGGATTTCGGAGACCTGGGTTTTTCCTCCCTGCTCTGCTCTGCACGCCTAGGATAACTCTGGGCATGTCCCTTGGTCTCTCTGGCCTCCGTTCCCCATCTGTACAATGAGGCGTGAGGGTAAAAATGATAGATTGTGAGATGCTTGCATACTAGGGTAAAGGGGGACCTGGTAAATATCGTAGATGGGGTGAAGCCTGTCCGTTCTATGCTGCTCTGCCAAGGAAGAGCCCCTGCGTAGCCCCTCTGTGGACCTGAGCCCACCTGTTCTCCTGCCCTGTAGTGACTGGGATGGTCTCAATGCACCTGCCCTGCCATTCTTGCCCCTTCCTCCCCCTTAGCCACTGGCACTAAATCCTTTTCTCCTCCTCCTGATCAGTGCTCACCCCTTCCACGCTGTGCCCACTCGCGGCAGGGGAGCAGGAGCTGGGCTGGCGATACACAGCTTGCTTGCGAAGCTAATCCAGGGCGAGGTGCACAATTGGCTCTGGCTTCCCTGCCTTTGAGGAGCTCCCGGCTCAGAGCCCTAATTAAGCCCTTTCTCCACCAGGGCAGGTCAATCCGTCAGTGACACCCTCCCACCCCCATGGGCCAGGCCTGACTTGCTAGGCTCTGGACAATTACCCTGCCCGGACTCTAGTCCCAGATAACTAGGGGCACAGCAGGGTCCCCGGATGTATGGGCAGTGACAGGGGGAGCACCGGGTGCAGTGAGCTGGCTCCTTGGCCTCCTGTCTGCTCTCTGCGAGCTTTTAAGCAGAGAGCAAGGCCTAGTGGGCACGGTCTGGAGCTAGGATGCCTGAGTTCTTTCTATTCCTGGTTCTGCCACTGGCTTGGTGCATGGCCTTGGGGAACTCACTGCTCCAATCTGTGCCCTTAGCTAGGGATCATCAGGGCAGCATGCTGGCATTGTGCTGCTCTGTGTGTGCTGGGCAGGGGAGGCCTCAAGGAGGAAGGACCCAAGAGGCACTGGGGGGAGGTCAGGGGTACCTGGAGGAGAGGTGGGGAGGGATGACCCAGGAGGCATAGAATCATAGAATATCAGGGTTGGAAGGGAGCTCAGGAGGTCATCTAGTCCAACCCCCTGCTCAAAGCAGGACCAATCCCCAGACAGATTTTTGCCCCAGATCCCTAAATGGCCCCCTCAAGGATTGAGCTCACAAGCCTGGGTTTTAGCTGGCCAATGCTCAAATCATTGAGCTATCCCTCCCCTCTCCGCTGGGGGGAGGTCGGGGTTACCTGAAGGAGAGGTGGAGGGGGAACGAGAGGGCATATGGGGGAGATTGGGGTACCTGGAGGTGGGGGGGGGGGACGACCCAGGAGGCATATGGGGGAGGTAGGGGTTACCTGGAGGGAGCAAAGAGGCTGTCTAAGCACAACCCCTGTGCACCCCGCAGTGGCGGGAGGTTATTTGTGAAGCCCCATACCAGGCTTTGCAGCAAGCTCCGGGCCGCCCAGTTACTCGCTACCCTTTCTCCCTCCCTGGCAGCTCTACAACGAGGAGATCCTGGACCTGTTCGACAGCGCTCGGGACCCTGACTCCCGCCACCGCAAGTCCAACATCAAAATCCACGAGGACACCAGCGGAAGCATCTACACCACGGGCGTCACCTCCCGTCTCATCAGCTCCCAGGATGAGGTGGGCGACGCCCAGGGCCTGGCTGCTGCGGGCGGTCGGCTACTCGGAATTGCCAGAGAGCAGGCAGGGGCAGCATGGAGGGGCCGGGTGCTGTGAGGGGCAGAGCCCCCCAGTGATGACAAGGGGGGTCGGGTGCTAGCGTGCCACAGCCCCAGGGCAGCAGCTCTCCTGCAGGCTCTCCTAGCCAGCCCTGGGAGGCTCTGGCTGCTGCTGCCCTGGGACAGACACACTCAGGGTGTGGCATTGACATATGGCCAGCTGACGTGCTCTTGGGTGGCATGAGGGCACTGCACCAGGATGCCAAGCTCTTTGGATTTTCCTGCAGTGGTTTCGTGGCATGATTGTCCCAAAGCTGGTCTGAGTAGGGCAGAGGGGGATGGACTGTGAATGGATTTTCCCTTCCCCCACCCCCCCGCAACTGCTCTACTAGCCTCCCCTTCTCCGCCCCCTTTGCAGCAAGAGGGGAGCCCAGCTTGGACAGAGTTAACTCTCTCGTTGCCCCAGAGAGGAAGCGTTTTAAATCCACTCCCCACCCCTTTAATCTGTGTGCTTGGATCCTTCCTTCTCTCCAGGCCCCCGCTCCTGCCCTCTGTGCCATGTGGTGCAGGGCCTAGTGAGAGCGGTCCCGCTGGCATCCTCAGTGCCCACGTGCTCATTCCGTTACCCAAAGGCTGGTGTCTGGGCTCCATGCCCAGCCCTCCCATGCTCCCTTGGTACCTGTCTCCCATGGGAGCAGCGTCCTGGGGCGAAGGGGGGTGGGAATACAGCCTCCATCCTGTAGCTCCGGGGCAAGGGAATCTCTCGCCCAGCGGGTAGTACAAGCTGTTAGTTAACCAGGCATCGCTGCAGGAGGCTCTGGTCCCGGGGGAAATGAGTCAGGCCCAAAGGCGGGACTGTGAGCGTATGACACCGGGACGCATCTCTACCGCTGCGTCAAGCGGGTATCTTCTGGCAAAAGCACATGGAGGGGATTGGGCCTGGAGAAGCCCCTGCCCTGTGCATTGTGTCTGTGAGCAGGAATGTCTCCCAGCCGGCTGGGAATAGCAGAAACAACCCTCAGGACCTGGAGGTCAAAACCCTCCTCTCCTGCCTCCAGGCACTTTGTGTGCAGCAGAGAGCATGGGGGGCAGCATGGACCAGTGCTTAGGACTCTGGGCTGGGCCCTGGGAGAGCTGGGTTGTTACCCACCGGGCCACTTGCTGCGATGTAACCTTTGCAAGTCCCTTCTCTGCCAGCTGCGTGGGGCTGGGGTTCTCTCACTGCATTTGTACAGCACCTAGCACACCACGGCCTCAATCTGTAGAGTGTCACGTTACACGCCACAGCTGTGCATGGGTGGGTTCCCAGTCCCTGCTCTGAGCACACAGACCCCGAGTTAGCCTCCACCCTGGTCTCTTGCCTGGGGTTGGGCTTTCCTGGTAACTCGTGAGCGGGACTGTTCCAGGGTCTCCCTGTAGCACCTGCTCCCTTGTTCCCTGTGGCCATGGGAGACGCTCCCCAGCGCGGGGCCCTGGCACCCGGGCTGGGATGTTTCGGCAGGAGAGCCTGCATGCCATGCAGGGGCTCAGCTGCCCCCATCCCAGGGTGACTATGACACATTGACCTAGGGTGCCCTCCCCACTTTGGCATCCCCCCCCCGGCCCTCCCGCCAGGCTGGGGTGGAAATTTCTTTGAATCCTTTCCTTGTTGTTGCAGCTGATCCAGTGCCTGAAGCAGGGAGCTCTGTCCCGCACAACCGCCAGCACTCAGATGAATGTCCAGAGCTCCCGCTCCCACGCCATCTTCACCATCCACCTGTGCCAAATGAGAGTCTGTGCCCAGCCCGACCTGGTGAGACTGCCTGAGAGGGGCAAGGGAGTGCCCTTCGCCCCACAGCACAGCAAGCATGAGCCACTGTCAGGCTTGTTCCTACGACTCCCTGCCACGTGCTGGCTGTCAGCACAGCCGCAGTGGGATGCTCAAAGGGGGCGGGTTGGGAGCTATCATAGCAGATGGATAATGCCCCGTTCCCCTGAGGAAGGTGCTGACGCTGCGATGTGTCTGCTTGCCAGGTGACTGGCCTTCCAGAGGGATCCCAGGCCACCAGCGAGTATGAGACCCTCACCGCCAAGTTCCACTTCGTCGACCTGGCCGGCTCGGAGAGGCTGAAGCGGACAGGAGCTACGGGCGAGAGAGCCAAGGAGGGCATCTCCATCAACTGCGGCCTGGTAGGCTCTTAGCGGGCACAGGAGATGGGGACAGGCTGCAGTGGATATAAAGGGGCTGCCGGACACACAGACCTTGCCTGGCTCACTAGCTCCCAGACTGAGCTGCCATGGGTCATCACTAGGGGTTGCGCAGTGGACTTGATGGTGAGGGACCAGGCCACTAGCTGCGTTACCCAGCGCTGTCCCCAGTATGGGTAGATTCCTGGATCTAGGGGCTCGGGAATAACGTGGAGGCAGGAGAGGGGCAGCACATTGTCTGGCTGATATAGCTGCACTGGTTGGCTGTTAGCGCATCTGGTCCAGAGCCCGCCGCTCCCTGGAGAGAGGTGGCTCCAATCACCCTGAGCTTTGTATTCAGCGGGGAAGGGCCCTCCCCGGCACGGGGGAGAACTCAGTTCCTTCCATTTTGTTGGCAGCTGGCGTTGGGAAACGTCATAAGCGCCCTTGGAGACCAGAGCAAGAAAGCGGTGCACGTACCCTACCGAGACTCCAAACTGACCCGGCTCCTACAGGACTCCCTTGGGGGGAACAGGTAACAGGCACCCAGAGCCAGGACATGGGGTCACCTAGCGGGTGTCAGCTTCAGCTGAGTGTGCGTGACCCAGAATGGAAGAGCTGTGCCCTTGCTGGGGCTGCCGTCTGCATCCTGGGAGTGTCACATGCGGGAGGTGGGGGATTTCTGAGTAACAGGAGGGCTGGTCGGACTCGGGGATGGATCTGAAGTGCTGTGTGGGTTTCCTGGGGTGGCGTGTTGCCGAGGGTCTGGTGGCATCTCCATGGTGACTTTTTTCCAATATAATTGTCTTGGTCCTGGGCCCCAGACGCAATTAGGCAGCTTTCGCGGAATTAGCTCTTGCAAAATGCGTCTGAGCCCTTCGTGATCCGGGACTTGGCAGCCGAGTTCCCAGCACGGGATTGCTCTAATCCCTCCCCCCTTCCTGTCTCAGCGATGCCCTGAATGCCCTGCCGTGGGCTGCCCGGGGTCATGACTCCCTGAACACCACTTTGTAATGAGCAGAGGAGGCCACCCAGGGTTCTCTTTGCCAGCATGACGCAAGCTGCTGCCTGAGCCATGCTCCCAGCCTGTGCCGGCCCAGGGTGGAAGGGGCCTAAGGCAGGGCCCGGATGCTGATCACACCCTGGTTATAAAGTAAATAAAGGTCAAAGGGGTGTGTGGCTGGAGCTGCCAATGGGCACCCATGTGCCAGTGTTGGAATTGGCTGATCTGATGTGGCCCAGGTGCTGCGTTGTTTGATGGCAGCTCCGACTGATCCCGCTGGCTCTCCGTCCTCCCTAGCCAAACCATCATGATCGCCTGCATCAGCCCCTCTGACCGGGACTTCATGGAGACCTTGAACACGCTCAAGTATGCCAACCGGGCTCGCAACATCAAGAACAAGGTGGTGGTGAACCAGGACAAAACCAGCCAGCAGATCAGCGCCCTGCGGGCCGAGATCGCCCGCCTCCAGATGGAGCTCATGGAGTACAAGGCGGTAAGGGGCAGCTGAGCGGGCAAAGCCTTGCGGGTGTATGGCCAACTCGGGTCACTGGCGCAGATCGAACCCAGGACCTTCCACACCAGCCCCTGCCACTTGGGCTAACGGAGTAATTCTGCTATCTGGGTTTGTGGTAGACTGTTGTGGTTGCTGGGGCTGGCTGCAAGAGGGAGATCTACTTGCATATACAAAGCCTGAGTATGACCTGGACTCCTCGCCGTCATGGGTTCAAATCCCAGCTGCAGCAGCACAGCCTCGAATGGCGTGGGGAAAGTATTCCTGCCTCCCCTGCACAGATCTGGCCCCATGCTGTGTGTACAGCCTTGGCCAGCATCCTGCCCTCCTAGGTGCAGTGTATACTGTGGCACTGGGCTCCACCCCAGAGATGGCTGTGTTTCAGTGGCACTGTAGTTTGCTGGTAGGAGGCAAGGGACAATGGCGAGGTAGGCTGTTAAAGGGCTGTATATCATGTATGAACAGGGAAAAGGCTTCAGGGTATCTTCCGGAGTTGGGAAGGCACCTCCTGCTTTATATCCCTGTCCTGTGCGCCACATCAGACATTCTGCTTCATGCTGAGCTTGTCTGGACTGGTTTCCCATGAGCATCAGCCCTTAGGCAGCCAGAGGTTGCTATTGAGCTGAGTCATGCATCTCCCCAGCCTGAGAGGAAGGATGGCCCCATGGTCATGGCCCTGGCCTGGGACTTGAGAGCCCTGCATTCAAGTCCTTGCTCTGCCACCGACTCCCCATGTGACTTTGGGCAACTCCCTTAGCCGCTGGGCCTCAATCTCCATCTGCCCAATGGGGGTCAGAGCACTGCCCTGCCCCTGGAGGTGCATGAGGGTAAATGCATTAAACTGAGAGGTGCTCAGCTCCTACTGTCATGGGGCTCAGATCAGTACCTTACCAGGGTAAAAGGCACTTACAGCATGTCAGCTGCTCCGTTTCTGCCATCCCCTGAGCACGGCCTTCTCAAGGGCATGCCTGCCATTTTTTGAGTCTCCGCCTTTTCCCTGCTCCTCTTGCTGTGACCCATCTTTAAGGTGATCATATTTCCCAATGGGAAAACTGAACACCCTGTGGGACTGGCCTGAGCCCCTCTTCCTCCTTCCCTCCCCCCCTCACGGGGCTGGCTCGAGCCACTCGCCTGAGTCCCTCCCCCCCCACGTGGGGCTGGCCTGAGCCGCTCACCTGTGCAGAGAGTAGGCAGGGCTGAGGTGAGCAGCAGAGCACATTCTGGATAGGGCAACTGTATTTCCCAAAGTCTGGGGCTAGTGTCGCTGCTCACCTGAGCCCTGCTTGCCCCTCACTGGATCCCGGCCTCCCCCCACTGCGTGGGGCTGCTCCCCCCACGCTCCTCTGCACCCCACTTTCTTGACAAAAGTGAGTGTTTGTCCCATTTGCCCTTGGAGACAAATACCCACTTTTGCCAAAAAAGTCAGGACGCCTGAGACATGGCTTAAAAAAGGGACTTGTCCTAGCCAGAATGGGACATAGGATCACCCTACCCATCTTCCTCAGTGTGGTGTTGTCAGAGTCCCCGGGCGATGCTCTGGAACTGCTTCCCACAAAGCCAGTCAGGACTCTGGGGAGCCTCCTCTCCCTCGGAGCAGACTGTTTTCAGGGCAAGAAGCTCACACGTCTTCACCTCCTGGGTCTCTCCTTGAAGCATTTAGCATCCTCTGCCCCTCCATGCGCTTCCCACAGCGAGCCCGCCCTGGCGGGCTCCTGGGGAAGCCACAGGGTCCTGCACCCCCACTTCGCAGTCAGACGTGACTGTCAGCCAGCCAGTAAAGCAGAAGGTTTATTTAGACGACAGGAACACAGGTTTTACAGGCACAGATAACAGGATCCTCCCCAGTTAGGTCCATCTTGGGATCCCAGGAGCACCACAGCCCCCTTGGGGGGTCAGAGCCCTGTCCAAGCTTCCCTCCATTCCCCAGCCACCTCCTGAAACTTCTCTCACCCTCCAGCCTTTTGTCCAGCTTCCCGGGCAGAGGTGTCACCTGGCCTCTCCCCCTTCCTGGGTTCTCACACTACATGCTTATGTATTCTCTCTACAGCCAGTCTCCCATCCCCCAATACAGATCGTCCTTACTCAGCATTCACAGACCACAGTAAGAACAGTCCCAGTTTGTCACAGGTGCCATTGAGCATGTGGCTGGCTGGGTTCAGCCAGCGCTGACGAACGCTGCGGCTTTGCCTTCTCTGCATCTCCCCTTCTCTCCCCACAGGGCAAGCGCGTGATCGGGGAGGATGGTGCCGAGGGCTACAGTGACTTGTTCCAGGAGAACGCCATGCTCCAGAAGGAGAACGCCACCTTGCGCATGAGGGTGAAGGCCATGCAGGAGGCTATTGATGCCATCAACAGCCGGGTCACCCACCTGATGAGCCAGGAGGCCAATTTGATACTGGCCAAGGCAGGTAAGGATGGGCACCTCCGGAGGACATGTATGTGAGGTGGGGAGTACGGATCAGTGCCACGTAAATTACAGCCAGAGCTCAGGTCCAGGGGCAGCTGAGTGGCAACCCAGCTGCTAGGTGTTTCTGATCTAGTCCATGATCCTAATTCTGTCCCTCCAGGTGATGGCAACGAGGCCATCGGCGCCCTGATCCAGAACTACATCCGGGAGATCGAGGAGCTCAGGTGAGTGTGAGCTGTGTTCTCTCCTTCCGCCCATCTGGGGAGCCGCGTGTTGCGTGCAGCTTGAGAGGACCTGCAAAGCGGCAGCACAGGCTAGTGGGGCGGATGCTGACCTGGGGTTCTGGAGGCCCAGATTCCCTCTGGTTCTGCTGCTCTCTGGATGGGTGACTGGTGCCATGGGCACTGGGTTCAAATAGTAGGCCGGTATCACATCTCTGCCATGACCTTGGGTGACCTTGGGCAAGTCACTTCCCCTCTCTTTGGCCTGACATGACCATTTAGATTGTCAGCGCTTTGGGGCAGCGCCCGTCTCACAGGTGCATGCAGCACCCGGCACAACGGGGCCCTGATCCCATCTCTCTCAGTGCTGCTGAAATGTAAATAAAAACCCCACATTCGAGAGGGAAATGTCTCCATCCTGTAGGGTGTCGTGTCCGGCCCTCGTGCTCCCAAGCCTTCTCTGGAGCCTTGGCTGATCCAGACTTAAATACCTCCCAGGGGTATATTGAAATGCTGCTTGTAAGTGTGGGTTTCATGCTGGAGAAACTGACAGCCCTGGAGACAAGAATCCTCTCACTCGTTCTGGGCCAGATTGTCAGCTGGCGTAAAATGAGCCTTATCCCACTGTGGTCCGTGGAGCAATGCTGATTTACCCCCCTCCTGCTGAGATGGTTAATGGTGGCCATGCCAGCTTTCCTCCCCTGCAATGTCCTTCTGCAGCAGAGCCTTGAGCCCCTTTGACCAAGCTGAGCGAGGGCAGTTGGGGTTCCAGACACACACACTCCTGGTCACCCCTCCTTGGAGGTTGAGGAGGGAAGGGGTGTCTTTTCCCCTGGGGTGTTTGGACATCTGCCCAGGGTGGCTGAACTCGGTAACCAAAAGCCCCTCCGGTCCCCAGGACAAAGCTCTTGGAGAGCGAAGCCATGAATGAGTCACTCCGCCGGAGTCTGTCACGGGTCTCCTCCAGGCCCCCGTACTCCCTGGGCTTGTCTCCAGGCCCGAGCCTGGGGGCACTCAGCAGCCCCGTGGTCTCCATGGAGGCAGAGGCTTCTGAAGTCCTTCGGCGGGCCAAGCAGGACCTAGAGCGGCTGAAGAAGGAGACCAGGCAGCGGAGGAAGAGGTGATGGCCAACTCCCTTGCTGGGGGGCAGAGGGGGGCTGTTTGGGGTGCTCCCACTCCTGGCTCTTCATTATTATGGCAGGACCATAGTTATTGGGGTGCCCACTTCTCCCTTGGCTTCCAGCCCTGGCACCCTCCACCCCCATCAGCCCTTCTGGTCCAGACATCCTGCTCCCTCCTCCCCCATCCCTAGGAGAAGCCAAAGCCATACAGCAGAGAATCAGGACTCCTGGGTTCTTTTCTCCGCTCTGCCTCTGACGTGCCACATGACCTTGGGTGAGTCCCTTCCCCTCCTTGTGCCTCAGTCTCCTCATCTGGTAACACTGCCTGGCCCATCTCTCTGGAGGGCAGTGAAGCTGGGTTCCTGAAGGGCTCTGAGATGGAAGGGTGTTGGGAACTGTGTGCCAGGGCTCCCCTGTCACCGGGGCTCATTCCTTCTCTTCCTGGCAGCCCAGAGAAGGAGGCCTTTAAGAAGAGGCCAAAGCTGCAGCAGGAGAATGGGGAGGAGACGGACGAGAACGAGGAGGTGAGGGAGGCTTCCCCTGTGGAGTGCGGGGGTGGGAGCCCGATCACTAGCCAGAATGCCAACAGCCTTCTCTGTGCCTTGCCAGTGCTTAGGGCAGCTGTGTCTCGCCATGCCCCTGGGAGGTGGGACAAAGCCCAGCCTGTCCGTGGGGGACGCAGGAGCTCCAGGGGGCAGAGGCAGGGTCCATGACCACCCCCCATAGGGCAGCCAGTCTGCTGCTGTTTGGCCCCGCCTAGGTGTGGAGAATGGGGGCAGGGCATGGGCTGAGGATGGCGGGCAAGACAGTCCCTTCTGCCCCCTAGCAGTGCCCTGTGCCATCTGACACACTGGCAACAGCAGGGCAACTAGCCGCAGGCCTTTCTGCTCAGCTGGGCTTTGTCCCATGAACCGTGTCCCCTCTGCCCCAGCCGTCCCAGAGATTCTCATCAGGCCCTTCATTTTCAGCTGCCATTTCGGGAGGGGGAGTTCCCCAGACATGGCCCCCTCCCTTTGCACACAGGGATCAGCCCTGCCCCTGGCCCCGAGTCAAACGTCCTCTCTCCTGCCTCTGCCTGGCGCTGGTTTCCGAGGCAATCGCTTTAATTCACCCATGTATGGGGGTGGCGGATGGGGAGAGGCCTGAGCCCCTGGGACGATAGGAGAGGGGCTGAAGGCTCCTGATCTCTACCCTAACCCTGCGCTTGTTTCCCAGGAGGAGGAGGAGCGGGAGGAGAGTGGCTGTGAGGATGAGGACGAGGATTCGGGCAGCGAGGAGAGCCTGGTGGACTCAGACTCCGATGCGGAGGAGAAGGGTAACTCGGAGGGCACAGCATCCGGCTCGGGCTGGGGACATGTGCAGTGACTCAAGACTGTGCCCCTTTTGGGAAAGCGGCAGGGGGCTACAGTGGGCCTGTAGGGTGAGCTGGGCAGGTCTTGGCTGGAGGTGCCAGTCAGGTGCTGAGGTGGGCTGGCTCAGCTGGTGCTCAGTGGCACAGGCCTGGCTCCAAAGCTCTGCCCCTTCCTGCTCAGCCCCCGGCATTTGCTTCCGGGGTCCCTGGCTGGGCTAAGACGGCAGGAGCGAGATGCCATCCCCTCTGAGTCCTGCCTCGTCTGCCTCCTTTCCTCTGCAATACTAGAGTCCATAGGGGCCCTGTGAGCCAGGCACTGCCCCTCCTCTCTCCAGGCCTGCCCAGGGCTGCCTGGCTCTCTCCTCCTGACCTCCCTGGGGCTGCCTGGCTAACTGACTCTCCCCCTACCTCTAGTGGTGAATTTCCAGGCTGACCTGGCCGACCTGACCTGCGAGATCGAGATCAAGCAGAAGCTGATTGACGAGCTGGAGAATAGCCAGCGGCGCCTGCAGACGCTCAAGCACCAGTATGAGGAGAAGCTAATCCTGCTGCAGAACAAGATCCGTGACACCCAGCTGGAGAGGGACCGGGTGCTGCAGAACCTCAGTACGGGCAGTGCCCCCTCCATCCCCTGGCTTATCTCACCGCACGGGCCCTCTGAGCCAGCTCTGGCAGGGGAAACCTGAGGTTCTTCCAGTGCCCAATGAGGCCGAAACTGGCCACTGCCCCCTGCATTCCATGCCCCTCTTGCAGTCCCCGGCTTCCTAGCTCCTGGGATTGATCCCTCTCCATGGTCCCTGGCAGCTCAGCTGTGTGCCAGTTGTCCTGCCTCTTGATCAGGGCTGGGCCTGGTGACCCCATGACCTCCCAGCTGTGCAGCCCACTGGCTGTGGAGAGCCTGTGGGTGTAGGGCTGTGTAAAGTTCCTTCCCTCGGAGGAGTTCCAAGCTCTGACACGCGTTAATGAGCTCTGCCCCCTTGCAAGACAGGCCCAGGCAAAGAGGCAAAGCCACCTGGCATCTGTGACCAAGCTCCCAGCTGCTCCTGACTTCTTCCCAGTGCGGAAACTGTGGCTCCCCAATGCAGGAGCAGCAACTTAGCCTGCCCATGCGGAGAGCTCCATCTCCAGGGCTTTTCAGTCCTGGGCATCTTCCCCGAGGAGGGCAGCTGATGCTATAACTGAGACTTTAATGACTGAGACACCTGCTCCCAGCTGAGTCCCACCAAACTCATCTCAACAGCATCCCCCTCTGGTGTGAACAGCAGTGGCTGCCTGGAGGAGAACAATGTACACCCAGTCCCTGGAGCGGCACGGTCCCTGGCACTGGTCTGCTGCCAGGGTTATTGGTCTAAAATAGGCCCATGTTTCTGGCTTGCAGGCCATGACTGGTCCAGGCTACTCAGCCATTGAATGTCTCCTGAGCTGCTGGACCAGGCAGGCTTGTCCCTGGAGTCCAGGAATTTAATCTAGAATGCCCCCACTGAGGGTGCTTTCCCTGGGGGCCTGGTGGGTCCAGGGGGCAGCTGGGTGGAATGGAATGTGAGGGGCTCGGCCTAGCCGGGCATTCTGAGCGTCTCTGCGCCACCTCCTCCAGGCACTATGGAATGCTACACGGAGGAGAAGGCCAACAAGATCAAGGCGGACTATGAGAAGCGGCTGAAGGAGATGAATCGGGACCTGCAGAAGCTGCAGGCGGCCCAGAAGGAACATGCTCGCCTGCTCAAGAACCAGTCGCGCTATGAGCGGGAGCTCAAGAAGCTGCAGGCTGAGGTGGCAGAGATGAAGAAGGCGAAGGTACCTGGCTGGGCAGAGGAGGAGGGGGCTGGAGAGGCATGGCCCGCTTGTGCCAGCTCTTCACACTGGGGCAGGGGCAGTGGATGGGCACGGCCCCTTGTGCATGCTCCTTATGCTGGGTATGGGCTGTTGGGGGGCCCGCAGGTGGCACTGATGAAGCAGATGCGGGAGGAGCAACAGCGGAGGCGGCTGTTGGAGACCAAGCGGAACCGGGAGATCGCCCAGCTGAAGAAGGAGCAGCGCAGACAGGAGGTGAGAACCCAGTGCCTCGCCAGGGCTCTGCAGACAGGGCAGCTCTGGCTGGGGCCTGTGCCCCTCACTCGGCTCTGAGCTCCCACACCAGTTGGCATGGGTGCAGCATGGAGTGCGGGGTCTCCAAGGGGTCTGGGCCTTTCCTGGGAAATGCCCCAAGTCAGGCTCCTTGGGACCAGATAGGGAGGGTGCTGAAGGGCCCTCGCTGACGCATGATATGTCAGGTCCCCTCCCCTGTGCACAGGTGAGCAGTTACCTATGTGATCCAGCCTGCTCCCAGAGCCCCTGACGCAGGGTGGGGCGGGGACAGGGCAGGGCAGGGTTGAGACAGGAAGTGGGGCCATTAGGGATAGCAGGGGAGCCCTGCAAAGCCGAGCTGAGCCACGGGGATGGCTGAGCATGACGATGGGAAATCTGGAGCAAGCGCTGCACCAACAGAGGACCAGATTCCACTCTCTATTATGCTCGTTGTAAATCTGGAGTTACTGCATTGACATTAGCGGAGTTGTTCCAGATTTACACCGCTGCCACGGAGATGTGAATCCAGCTGTTGCCTGCATCAAGAACATTCCAAATTCAGCCCTGCTCAACAGTGTGCTAGAGCTCTTCTGGGTGCCTGGCCGCTGGGATCAGTGCCTGGCCTGGCCTCCAGGCTCGCTCCTCTCGAAGCCCTTGGGCCACTGGCCGGCCAAGGCCTGCAGGTTCTGTGTAGCCAGGAACAGGGCCCAGCAGCATAGAACAGTATAAAACCCTTCCTGGTTGGAGAGCTGTGTGCTGGGCGCCCTGGGCAGAAACCAGCCGCCTCACCATCTGTCTGGGGACTCCTCCCCCTGCTGAAAGCACAGCACGTCCCCTCCCCCAACCACGTGTCCATCTGTCTGTCCATTCTCTGAGATCAGCAGCTGGTGGAGTGGCAGGTTCCTCCTTCCCCAGGTCACAGGTGATTCCTTCCTCTTGCATTTCTAGTTGTTCCTCAGGGCAGGTACAAATGCCACAGTGCTGCCATCGCTTACAGCAGAATAAATCCTGATTAGCCCCAGTTGCTCCAGGTTTTACATCACTGCTGGTGAGATCAGAATCTGGCCGCACTGAGAACATCCCACATGCTGGTCTCAGGCAAGGGGATGGAGAAGCCCTGGGTCCTCTCCCCTTCCCCCATTCCTGTCATGGGTTCTACCCCAGACCCTGGGTTTCTCTTTAGCGGCTCACGCCCGTTCAGGACTCAACTGAGGCTCGGCTTCTCTCCCGTGCAGTTTCAGATCCGGGCGCTGGAGTCTCAGAAGCGGCAGCAGGAAATCGTGCTGCGAAGGAAAACCCAGGAGGTGCGTGTCAGCCCCTTGTGCCTGCATGGGTCTGGAGAGCCGCTCACCGGGCCATGACTGGGTGGGCGCTGAGGCCTGGCTCCTGGATTGGGCTGTGGGCAGGGCAGGGCCCTGGGGCTTCTCCAGATGGAATAGTCCCCTCCGCCATCCCAGTGGGTCGTGCTCCACCAGTGCTGGGTTGTTCCCAAGGTGCTGGCACTGGTTGGGGTGGTTTTCCCACAGAGCCTGGACGTTTTATAGCCAGAAGTAACCAGTCAGGAGATGACAGTGATTGCGGGGGAGGAAACGCCTGCCTCTGGGAGCAGCTGATCTTCTGAGGTCAGGAAGGAGGAATTCTCCGCATGCCATGTGGGACCATGCACAACAGGCTGTGTCCCCCTCCCCCATTCCTGGGGTTGGATCCTGGCCCTTCTCTGATCCAGCCTCCTCTGGGTCCTGGCAGCCAAGTCGGTCACTCATCCAGGCTGCCTCCTGCCCCAGCACCCATACAGCTCATGGGACGGTGCTTCGATCTCGTCTCGAGGCCCCAAACCCCTCCTGATGCATTGTGGGAAACTGCTATCCAAGGGTACTGGACCTACACCCAGCCCAGATAGGCTCAGTGCTCTTGAAAGGTGCTCAGCTGCTCCCAGACTTCCTTTGCCACCTGAGAAAGGTTGGAGTCGCTCTGCCACTGGGATGTTCCCTAGGAGGCCCAGCCCACAGGCACTGTTCTTACCCAGGTTTCTGCTCTGCGCCGCCTGGCCAAGCCCATGTCGGATCGGGTCTCTGGGAGGCTGAGTCAGAAGCCAGCCATGCTGGACTCGGGTGCGGAGGTGTCTGCCAGCACCACTTCCTCGGAACCGGAGTCCGGCTCCCGCTCGGTCTCCAGCATCGTGCGCCAGTGGAACCGGAAAATTGACCACTTCCTGGGAGACCCTTCGCCCTCCATAAATGGGGCTCGGCCCGTCAGGTCAGACCAACACTTAAAATGTGTCCCCCACGGCCTTGTTCCCTGCTTGGCCCTCAGGCCCTGGGCTCCTGGGTGTTAGCTGGGAGCAGAGTTCTGTGGGAACATGGGAAAGGATCACTCTATCATCATGGGCGACTTTGCCAGGTGCTTTGACATGTGGGACTCTCCACATTGGCTGAAGGCAGCCCCAATGTGTAAATGCCCCTCTGTCCTGAGCACTAGTGGGCGTGGTGGCCGAGCGCCCGCCCGGCGGCAGACCCCTGACCACGTCCCATCTCACTGCAGGAAGAAGTTCCCAAAGAAGGGGATGAGCCAGACCTTCAGCAAGGCGGCCCGGCTCAAGTGGCAGTCACTGGAGCGGCGCATCTTCGACGTCGTCATGCAGAGGATGACCATCGTCAACCTGGAGGCGGACATGGAGCGGCTGATCAAGGTGAAGTGTCGGGGGCAGTGGCCTGGTGGGCATGGGTGTTGGGTAGCCTGAGCATGACCGAGGGCCAGGAGTGCTGGGAGGCTGCTGGCACCTGGACAGCGCCGGCTGAGGTGTTTCCTTCCCAATTGCCCCCCAGAAACGCGAGGAGCTGGCGCTGCTGCAGGAGGCGCTGCTGGGGAAGAGGGGAAAGCTGCAGGCGGAGAGCCCGGAGGAGCAGAAGGGCCTGCAAGAGCTGAACGAGGAGATCGAGGTGCTGACAGCCAACATCGACTACATCAACGACAGCATCGCTGACTGCCAGGCCACCATCATGCAGCTGGAGGAGACCAAGGTGCTGGGGGAGGGGGCCTGCCGGAGCAGGTTTCAAGGGGGTCTGTGTATGGGGAGTTGGTCTCATGGGGGAGGAATGGGGGGAGATCACCCCAGGGCATTGTGTGCTGTAAGGGAAACAGGGTGCTCTGGGGGCTGGTTGATAGTTGGGGTGGGGGCCTGGCTGGACTATCCCTCTAGGCAGTTTAAGCATAAGGGGTGCAGGAGGCAGGTTTGGAGGGTCCTCATTGCTTTCTAAGCCCCAACCTCTGGGCTGAAACGTTCTGTTGTCAGTCACACAGGGAGTCAGGGCTGAGCTGGCTCCCTGCTCTTAGCCCCCAGAGCTCACCCCTCCCTACAGAAACTTCACAGAGCAGCTGTTGCAGTCTGGCTGCTTTCTATGCTTGTGTTTGCTGATGACAGCTGTACAAGGCCCAGTTCAGCAGGTGCCTGAGCACTTGAGGAGCAGGTGTGATAGGCTACCATAGGCCCGTAGACCCAAGCCAGGCTAACGGACATGGCTGTGGCTTGGCTTGGATCAGCGGAGGCCATGAATCAGCCCTCTTCAGCTGCACGGTCTGCACGGCCGGGGCCAGGATTTAGGAAGGCCCTCACATGTTGGTCCGTCAGGGTCTCCATCAGTGCTGGAAGGTTTATTTGTGGAAGGGACGGCTGCGGAGAGTATGATGTCCACCGCCAGTTGCTAGGCCCAACAGCCCTGATGGGAGTCCTGCACATGCTGGAGTCAGTGGAAGGCCTGTCCATACCATGGGACAAACGTACCCATGGTGTACCCAGCGCTGCGGGCAAGGCGTGGTCTAGCCGCGCTCAATCCTGTCTGTGTGCATAGAAAAATCCATGTCAGCACCAGGCCCCAGCCTGGGTCGCTGCCAAGCTCCAAACATGCTTAGAACATGGGCTTTCTCCATTCCCTGCTTATACGGCAACACAGCCTCCTGTGAGAAACTGCCTCAACAAAGCCCAGTTCCACAGTGGCGTTCCTGTAGCCTAGACTGAAGCTGAAAGCTGTTGTCAAACATTGAGTCTCTTTTCTGATGTCAAATTTTTGTAAAGGGGGGTGGGATTTTGACCAAAAAGGAAACTTTTTTTTTTGTTTCATCAAAAAGCCATTTTTAATCAAATATTTCCACAGAGAAACAATAGCCCTAACAATGTGGCCTTTCTCCCTGGCACCTGTAGGGTGTCTGTGCTGCAAGGAAAACCTCACAGCACAAATCTCAGAGCCTGGATCCATTGCCTGGGGCTCACAGGGCTACGGGGCTAAAAAGAAGAGTGTAAACATTCGCACAAGGGCTGGAGCCTGGGCTCTGTAACCTGGCCGGTGGAGGGTCTTGGAGCCCATGAGCGGGAATGTCTACATTGCTACTTTTAGCCCCGAAGCGCAAGCCCGAATCCTTCGGCCTGAGGCTCGCTGCTGTGGGTTTTACTTTGCTGTGTGGACACACCATTAATGACATGAGGGGTCTGACCCAGGTTAGCACAGTGTAGCTCTCTGCTCCCCTCCTAGCGTCTGGAGGACGTAAACAGGTTTATTAGTATATGTCTACACTTAATCTGCTAAGCTGGAAGGCTTAGGTGTAGACGCCCCCCGTCGCAGTAGGTAATCCACCTCCCAAGGAGGGGGCTGTTTAGTTCGGTCGGCAGAGCTACACTGAGGGAGGCAGGATTTTCACACCCTGGAGAGAGACAGCTATGCTGGTGTAAGTTCCCAGTGTAAACCTGCCCTTGGTCTGCTCTGATCACCTGGCTAGCGAGCAGCTCCTGCTGTCCAGGCAGTAGAAGCTCCTCTTTTTTAGATCCACAGGTGTGTGGTTCAGTCCCCTTAGATGGCCCAATCAGGGGCCTGGTTCCAGACACGCATCCAGTGCAAGTGCTCATGCACAGTATTGGCGTGCAAGTTGTTTTCCCCGCCGCCTGCTCGCAGAGCGCCTGTGTCCCTGCCGGCATCAGCCAGTCAAGGGAACCCCCCCAGTTACATGGCGCTGGTGTCTCTGCTGGCCCTCTGCTTTCTGCCCTTCACCGCCCCCAGCGCCGTTCTAATTCCCCTCCCTCGGGGTCTCTCCTGCGCTGTAGGAGGAGCTGGACTCCACCGACACCTCTGTGGTGATCAGCTCCTGCTCCTTGGCCGAGGCGCGCCTCCTGCTGGACAACTTCCTCAAGGCATCCATCGATAAGGTCAGGCAAGGGGCCTTCCAGTGGGGGTGCAGCTCTGGGGGTGGGTCGCAGAGCATGGGATCCCAGGAGGCCCCCTGTTGGGATGGGATCGCAATCGTTGCAGGTCAGGTTTGGAGCCATGGCTATTTGGCTGGGCCTGGGGCATCCTTTGTGCGTGGGTGAGGGAGACTGTGAGAGCCTGGCCTGTGTGCTGCTGGACCCAGGGAGGGGAATGGATTACAAGCAGCAGCTGAGTGAGGCTGGTGTGGAACCTGCAGCTGTGCCCAGGGACAGGGATTGAAGCCAGGAGCTGATTCCCCATCCCACCCACTGTCCCATCCTGCTCCCACCAAACAGGGACTGCAAGTGGCTCAGAAAGAAGCCCAGATCCGCCTGCTGGAAGGGCGCCTGAGACAAACGGATGTGACTGGCTCCTCCCAGAACCACGTGATCCTGGATGCCCTGCGGGAGAAAGCGGAGTCCCACCCCGAGCTGCAGGCGCTCATCCACAATGTGCAGCAAGGTGAGTGCTGGGCTCTTCCCTCCTGGGGACCTCCATGGGTACTGAGCACTGGCTGGCAAGGGAGCAGGCAGCACTGATGTGGGGCCTGGGGCTGGCAGCAGCTGGGAAGGCTCGGGGTATTTCTCTGCCCCTACAGATGGCATGTCTGCCCATTGGGACAGATGGAGCCCACCCCAGGGCTCTTGGCATTGCTCTGATCCTGTGAGCAAGAGTGATGGGCCCGCTTCTTCCAGATGTTTTAGCCCACGTGGTTACAGCCTGTCCAGCCGTGAGGATGCACTAATAGTGCTTTGGTGGCATAGAGTTAATGATACGATAGCAGTGATCTGGGGAGTCCCAAGGACCTAAAGGGCCACACGCTGATCAGCGACCGCCTGCTGGCTGACTGTGATCGGACTGGCCCAGTATGGTGCTCTCCCACCCTCTGTCGCTTTGACACACTCTTGTTGGCTGTTCCTTGTGCAGAGAACGGTTATGCCAGCACGGACGAGGAGATCTCGGAGTTCAGCTTGGCCTCGGAGGGGAGGTGAGCACACCAGGGAGCATGCAGTGTCCCAGCCTTGTGCATCCGCGAGCGGCAAGATCTATGGAGGGAGGGGGGCGCATCTCTGTGGCACTCATTGGCAAGATAGACCCGTTAGAGCTTGGCAGCTAAATTCTCCAGGTTCTGTCTGCACTGAGCATGCTCCAGCCCCTCAGAGCTTCTACGTGTGACTCGACAGTGCACACGCTACCCACACGCGATGACTGGCCGTGCTCAAACCCAGGCATGCAGGGGCTGTACAGAACTGTCCCAGCAATCGTTCCTCTTGAGGGCCAGGGGCAAGATGGAGCTGGGAGGGGAGAGGCCCCTGAAAGAGACTGAGGGATGGGGCTGTACCTCGGGGAATGGGAGGAGGAACCATAGCCAGGCTGGTGATAGGGCATTATGGGGTGGGAGTGAAGCCTTAAGGGGGTCGGCTGTTTAACCCTTTGTTCCCTACAGCTTCTCCCAGTCTTTCACCATGAAGGGCTCAGCCAGCCAGGATGACTTCAAGTTCAAGGTCAGTTCCTGACTGCAGGCAAGGCCGTTTAACGTAGTCCAGATGGCTGTGGCTGGATGTGGGTGTGGGGTCCTCAGTCCATTTTACCCCCTCTCCCATTGTGCTCACAGCTGGGTGGTGGCCCCTAGCGAGGGTCTTCTCCATGAGTGGAATGCCTTGAGGAGCTGGGTCTGGAACTGAAATAGTCCAGGGTCTGGTCTCCTGGTGACATCCATGCCTGGTGTGTTACTTCGACCCCATAAATGGCTCCTTGAGTTGTAGAGCCTACTTTAAACCCTCAAATGCCACATCATTGGGCAGTACTGGTCTTCCCTGAATCCAAGCAAGGTGCCCTGGTGCTATCTAGCCCTCTTCTGGGAGCAAATAAAACCCATGTGATACCCTGGTGCTGTGCGCCCTTCCCAGCGGCTAATTGACTGGACCAGTCCCTCCATGTGCCAAATCCTCCTGGGAGGGCTGCTCCGGCACTCTGGGCCATACACGTTCCAGCCTGGCTCGGGGGGTACTCCCTGTTGCCCTCATTAATAAGCTCATGAAAGGTTAATGCTGGCAACCGGGGTCCAATTGAAAGGTTTCCCTAGATCTGCCACTGCTGAGTGCTTGGCCCCAGAGGCTTCTTGGAACTGAATGGCCAAGGGGTGCCAGCGTCTCGGACTCATTCCGCGTGCTACCTTCGGGCAGTGAACTCCTCTCCTTTCAGCCCTCCCCTCCCTGTGTCCCACCATAGGGGGAACCCAAGCTGTCAGGCCAGATGAAGGCTGTGTCGGCTGAGTGCCTGGGACCCACACTGGACATCTCCACCAAGAACATCACCAAGTCCTTGGTATCCCTCATGGAGATCAAGGAAGACGGGATTGGCTTTTCCATCCGGGATTCCTACTACAAGGATAAGGTCTCCCGCACCATCAGCCTGCCCACCCGCGGCAGCACCTTGTAAGCCCTGGCGAGCGTGGGCCCCACATGCTTACAGGCCCTTGAGGGGGCAAGGTGGGCTGGGCCATCATATATTCTGCCCTTGGAGTCTTGAGTCTGGGCTCCTTTTGGTCGACCCAGCCTGTCCCAGCATGCAGCATGCAGGCAGTTTGTGGACACTGGATTGCCAGTGTCCACAAACTGCCTGTCGGGGGGATGGGGCATTGGGAAGGAGACTGGACGCCCAAGAGCCCTCCTATCTAAGGCACGGAGCTGCCTTGTCCGGCAGAGTCTCGATGATGAAGCCAACAGGATCTGCGCTCACAGCGCAAACCCTTAGCTGGGGCCACTGGCCTGGCCTTGGGTCCTGCCGGGGCCTGATCCAGCCTGCCAGGCCCCTGGCTCGGGAGGTGGATCTGCGCGCTGCCCCAGAGCTCTCGGCTCGTTTGCTCTCGGATAGGCCTGTTCGGTGCTGAAGGGCCCTGGCCCCAAGAAGGGGCGATTGCTGATCTGGTCTTGCTCTGTTCCAGCCCTAGGCAGTCTCGTGGCTCGGACACCTCGCCTCTGACCCGGAGGAAATCCTATGACCGGGGGCAGCCTGCCAGGTGAGTGGGGAGAGGCTGGAGAGCATGTGGGCCTAGCTCCCCATCGGGGACTGGCCTGTGCACTCAGCTGTGCCCAGGCACGGCGCTGGGTGCTGGATCCAGCTGTTGGAAGGGATCTCGGGAGGTCATCTAGTCCAACCCCCTGCTCAAAGCAGGACCAATTCCCAACTAAATCATCCCAGCCAGGGCTTCATCAAGCTGGGCCTTAAAAACACGTAAGGAAGGGGATTCCACCACCTCCCTAGGGAACGCCTTTCAGTGCTTCACCACCCTCTTAGTGAAATGGTTTTTCCTCATATCCAACCTAGACCTTCCCCACTGCAACTTGAGACCATTGCTTCTTATACTGTCATGTGCCAAGCTCCAGCCTCTTTGGAACCCCCCTGCAGGTAGTTGAAAGCAGCTATCAAATCCCTCCTCACTCTTCTCTACTGCAGACTAAACAACCCCAGTTCCCTCAGCCTCTCCTCATAAGTCATATGCCCCATAAGCTCTCCATTCATTTTTGTTGCCCTCCACTGGACTCTCTTCAATTTATCTACATCCTTTCTGTAGTGGGGGGCCCAAAACTGGATGCAGTTCTCCAGATGTGACCTCAGTGCCGAATAGAGGGGAATAATCACTTCACCGTAGGCTAGCTCTGCAGGCCTCCCTGTGCTGAGTGGAGGTCTGGGGCAGGGGGTAGGTCCGCAGACCAAGCTTGTGATCCTGGGTCTCTTTCTCAACACCCCGGCTCAGGACTTCAGATGTTGGCTTCACGCCTCCCTCATCCCCTCCCACCAGGCCGCGCAATGACCGCAACGTCTTCTCCCGCCTCACCAGCAACCAGAGCCAGGGCTCCGCGCTGGACAAGTAAGAGCCTCGTGGGGCAAGGAACGGGTGGGGGGTGAATCTCCAAGGAGCCCAGCTCCAAGAGCAGTGAATGGCAGATGGTGAGTCCCATGGCTGCCCCAGGGTACCATCCCCGCTCTGCCTTGGGCCCGGCAGTCCCAGGCTCCTGCCGGGCTTGTGACGCAACCAGGGCAAAGGCAGAGAGCTGCGATACCGGTGCAGTAGAACTTCACATGGGGCAGCATCTACCTGGGCAGGGTCCTATGCCAGGCCTGTCTATAACCCCATTGATATGGGCGGGGGGCTCTTTGGCCCCCCTCTACTGGCTGGACCTTGGCTTGGGGCTGCCCCTGAGCTGCCAAGCCTGGGCCTTTAGCTCAGGCAGAAGCAGCTGCTGTTGAGAGCCTGGGGTGGCAGGTGCCCTCCCTGTAGATGATCCAGCTGGAGGCTCGTCGTTACGTTGCACTGCTAGAGCCCTCAGAATAGGCCTGAAGCGGTGCCCTGGCCTTTAGTACTGTGCGCGCATATGTGGCGTTGCCTGGTCCCCCGCTGGGCCCGTGGGGATCCCCTGGGGGGCTGGATCTGTCACAGGCCCCACTAGTGGCCCTGGGCTCTTCAGCTCCTGCTGATAGCTCTGGAGGGCCCTGGTTCAGGCCCCAGTATGTTGGCCAAGATGGCGGCTGTCATGCTGGCTGCCTGCAGAGGGGAATTTCACCCCCGGGGACGCTGCTGGGTGGATTTGGCTGCAGTTATAAAATGGGTGAGGTGGGCCCAGGGGGCTGTTAGCTGAGGACACTGAGCCACCGTCCTGTCCCCAGCGAAGTGTGGGGCTCATCGGCGCTGGGCTTGGCAGGGGACCCCAGGCAGTGGGGAGGCCATTTCCCAGCTGGCCCCACCCCTGGTTCTGTGGGGCACTGGCTGTGCCATCGCACCTGTACCTTCTGGGCCCTGGTTTCTCTCCTGCTGTGCTCTGTGGGGAGAGCCGGGTGCTCGCAGGTCCCGGTCCCCCTCAGGAGGTGACATGGCTGCTCGGGGTGGGGTGAGCTTTCCTGGTGCTAGGGGCCTGTAGGTGCTCTAATTGCTCCTGGTGCCAGGGGCTGTGACCCTTTGGAGGTGGAGTGGGGGTGCTCTCCAGGGGCAGCCTGTGGTTTCTGTGAGGAACGAGTCCACCTTAGGACTGCCTTTGACACACGGGCCAGCCCTTGCGTGGGTACAAATTGGCCTAGCTGCGGCTTTGATTTACAGCCCCCGAGGGCCTGGCCCTAAGAGAGCTGGTAGCTAACCACCTCCCATCTGCCTCCCTGCAGAATCCCAGTTTGGAGGTGACGTTCTAACTGGGGGCTGCTGCCTGCAGCTCAGGAACAGCCCCTGTCCCCATCCCGCCTGCTAGCAGACCTCACGATAGCGCAGAGCCAGACTGTGTCAGAACACCCCAGCCATACCCCAAAACCAGAAGTGCTGAACCTGTGGGGCTAGGTTGGATGGCTGGTGGCAGTGATGGGACTGGGAGGGGGGACCATGGGAAGATTGGATGCAGGAATCCCCAGGCGAGGCCCTGGGCCTGCACTGTACTGGTCAGACTGGGTGATTGTAACAGTCCCTTCTGGCTGAATGACTCCAGTCCAGCCTGAAAGATCCTGTGTCCGAGCCACGTGTCCCCTCCTGCTCCTCTGCCCCTTTCCTCTCTGGTTTTCTGTGTCCGCTTCTCCCTCTCTACCCCGCTAGCTTGGATGCAATAACAACGCTCCACTCCCTGACTCCGCTGCTGCCTCTCTTATCCAGGATTTTTTCTCCCATAATCCTGCTAATTTTCTGTCCCTAGGTCTGACGACAGCGATTCCTCTGTCTCGGAGGTGCTGAGGTACATACAACTTTCTATTGATTAGAACTCTCCTGCTTCTTGCATTTCCCTCCCCCTGCCCTGCATGCTGAATCCATGCTGGCCAAACTCTGCGCCTTGCTTCTTTGCTAAATCTATTGGGACTCTGTCCTGGTGCTGCTCTTGCTCGCTGTGTGTCCCTCTTTCCTTCTCTCTGCTTCCCCGCATGGCTCTGGCATGCCGTATACAGCTGTGGAAGTCCCTTTCTGCCTCTGGTCTCCAGTGCCTTAAGGTGTGAGCCATCGTCTTGAAATGCAGTGCTGGGTGTTTAAGCAGATAGTGTACGGTGCTTTCACTGGATGGGGCAGCTGCATGCTCTATTCTGCCTCGAGGGCAGGGCAGGGCGGGTAGTGATGATATCTTGCGCTGTGTCTGGCCTAGCTGCAAGAGGCAGGGCAGGCCAGCTGTTGGAGCCGGTGGATGCTTGGAGGGTCCAGGCTATGATGCTTTGTCCTCTTCTCTTGCATCTTCCATTCAGACATTTCAAAGCACTTGACAAACATGGCTTCAGCCTCCCAGCACCCATGGCGAGGCTGGTCAGGATTGTTATCCCAGTCTTGTGTCTCGGTTTCCCCATCTTCAAAGAGTAAACACCTGGGCTGCAGCCTCATGGCACCGAGGATCCTGTGGCTGCTGCTGAGGCTTGTGCAGCCTCCCACATATATTAGCCTTGGGGTTGTTCTAACTCACTGCAACCTCCCAAGGGGCTGCTTGCCGGACGTGCCACAGCCCAGAGTTCCCCTAATGGGGTGTGCTAAGGCCTGGCCTGGGTTTGCAACAAGAGCCACATAGAACCAATTATGCTAGCCCAAGGCAGTGTCTGTGCCAGGACAACTCTCCCTCTCCCATGCCCTGCACATCAGAAGGGCCAGGCTGGCAGAGGAGCATCTCCCCACTGGCCTTTGGGTGCCTATTTGAGACACCATGGGCCTGACTCTGACACCCTGAGCACCATCAGCTGGAGTAGTGGGTGCTCAGCACCCCTCGAAAAATCCATTCCAACCATGCCACAAATGTGCCATGTGACCCTAGGCTAGCCCTTTCCCCTCCCCGTGCCTCAGTGTCATAGAATCATAGATTATTAGGGTTGGAAGGGACCTCAAGAGATCATCTAGTCCAACCCCCTGCTCAAAGCAGGACCAATCCCCAAATGGCCCCCTTAAGGATTGAACTCACAGGAGGGGAGGTGCTTAAAGATCCTGGCTGGGAAGCCGCATTGGGGATATTGACCCTCTCCATGATGGGCTCATTCCTCAGGGATGTCGATTCTCATGTGCTTGGTGCTCTGGAACCTCCACTCACAGCCCCGTTGGCTGTTGCTGGGGCAAAGCCTAGAACTGGTTTGAGACATGATTGTCTCCTGGCCGGGGAGCCTGGACTCCTGGGTTCTCTCCCTGTTCTGGGGGGGTTGAGAACTCCTGGGATCTGTTCCCAGCTCTTCCACTGATCCGCCAAGTGACCTTTTAAAAATCCCTTCCCCATCTGCCAAACGAGTGGGTCAGGGCTGGGAAATCAGAGTGGGTCAGATGGAGAGAGGGCGCTTCCCCCTGCTGGCCACAGGGTGGTGCCCTTATGCCCCACACAGCACGACTGGAGCAGGGCCCCAGTTTATTCAAGCCTGGAGCTTCTGGGGTTTGGGTCTGGAGGCAGCCTGCCCTTGCCAGTCTCTGATTCCACAGGGGATGAGGCAGCACGTGCCATGCAGCAGCCTGGACTCCGTTTGGTTCGGGATCTTGCCTGGATGGGGCACAGGGGCCACCCACAGCTCTCACTGGGGGGCACGGTACTCTGTGCCGGCAGCGAGATGGCCAGTGTGTGAAGCTAGTTTCCTTTCCAAGCCCTGCCCCCAGCCAAGGCAGGGTCTGCATGAGTCCCTGAGACCTTAGCATCCCCCAGGAGGGGCTTTCTGGGGAGCAGGCTGCCCCGCAGCCTCTGTCTATGGTTTGGTTTGCTTTGCTCTGGAGCCCCACTAGCAGGCCCTGGCAGCCTCGCGGGGCAGGATCTGGCTTCGTTCTGGGTCACCCAGCCAGTGCCCCCCTGCTGACACCTTCCTCTCTCTCACGGAAGGGGCCTCATTAACCCTGTGGGCGGTGCCAGGAGCGCCCGGACAGCCCCACTGCAGTGCATCTCCGTGGCGGAGGGACACTCCAAGCCCGTTCTCTGCGTGGACGCCACCGATGAGCTGCTCTTCTCCGGATCCAAAGGTGCGCGCCTCGGGGGCGGGCTGGCCACTGAGCTCTGGGTGTGATCGCTGGGGAGTGAGCCTGTTACCCCAGGGAGTGGCTGAGCCGCCCCGAACTGTGGGGACAGGCCATGAGCCTCCTGCTTGGATGGCACTGGCCTGCCTGAGAGCCCCAAACACCACAACGGGTGCAGTTCTGGATTCCCCCCAGCAGAGTCATGCTGCATGAGTCATTAGGCTGAACAGCTGTGTGGTGACATCCGTGAAGCGAGCTGTTGGGTCCCTAGTGGCTGGATGTTCACCTCACACCTGACACTAATAGACCCTCCCTCTATCAGCAGTTCCAGGATGCCAGGGGCTGGATGGGCCACAAGGACTGAGCTCCCCTCTCACCCCAGGACTCCTTGGAGCAGGGGGAGGCAGTGTGTGTGGGGGAGGAACTGGGGGGTTCCTCTGCTGAGGACAGGAAGGGCTCCACGGTCTCATGTGCTCTTGCCCCCTCCCACAGACCGGAGCTGCAAAATGTGGAACCTGGTGACGGGCCAGGAAATCGCCTCGCTGAAGGGCCACCCCAACAATGTGGTGTCCATCAAGTACTGCTACCACTCAGGGTTGGTCTTCACTGTCTCCACATCCTACATCAAGGTGTGGGACATCCGGGACTCGGCCAAGTGCGTCCGCACCCTCACGTAGGTACCTGGTGCTCTGAGGATGCCCTGTGGGCCTGGCCAAGCTCGACGCACTGCCCTGCCAGCGTCCTGCACTCAGGGCAGCATTGCAGAGGCCAGGCGGCCGGGCTGGAATGAGTCTAGGAATGCTGCAATGCTGGTCACTCTAGGCTGGCCTGGCTCACGGAGGCTCCGTGGCTTGGTGCTCTGCTCTCAGGGCAGTTGCTCCTCTTGTCTGTTTCAGGGGGCACCCTGCACCCTACTACCCATGATTGATTTGATCAGGGATGGGTAGTGACCCATCTGCAGCTGCCAGCACCGTTTCCAGACCTCAGCGAATCAGCCCCTCTCTCTGGTGCCCAGCCACAGACTGAGAGGCCTCTTTGCCTGAAGTCCCTCCCCAGGCCTAAAATCTGACTGGTGGGAAGATGCCTGGGCTGCCTGTCATCATCAACTCCAGGCCAGGGGTTGGGTTTGTGTCACTCTGCCCTGGGCATGGAGCGGCACGCCTGCTGGTATGGGTCTGGCTGGTTGCTCAGCAAGGCACCTCCCTTGGGGACGTCTCCGAAAGTTGCTGCCTGGGTCACCCTTGCTGTGCCTTTGCTCTTGGCTTGAGGGGACGTGGGGCTGAGAGGGGGTCTCATCCTGGCACCACTGGCACTGCATGTGGCCAGGAAGTGGTGTTGCTTCACCCTCTAGATGGCTGAGGACAGATGCTCTCTAGCCTTCTAATCAGTCCACAATGGGCTAGATCTTCCATTCCACACAATGTAAATCCTCCCCCACCCTCTGAGGGTCTCTGCCGTGAGGCTCACCTGTTTCTGTCTCTTTGGCTTAGCTCTTCGGGTCAGGTGATCTCCGGGGACGCCTGTGCTGGGACCACGACCCGCACCATCGCCAGCGTGCAAGGCGAGCACCAGATCAACCAGATCGCGCTCAACCCTGCCGGCACCATGCTCTACACTGCCGCCGGGAACTCCGTCCGCATCTGGGAGCTCAACAGGTCCGGGCGGGGCTAGCTTGGGCCCCCAGGGGAGGGAGATGGGTGCTGCATAGGCAGAGGGAGCAGCTGGGCTGGGCAGGGGCTGGAAGCTCTGTTATTGAGGCAGGGGCGGATTTGGACTGGCACCGGGGGAAGCTGCACTCAAACCTCAGCATGGAGCAGCTTAGCCTGTTTGCTCTGGGGCTTTGCACTACATCTGCCCCAGCAGCTGCTGATCACGCCCAAGGGTGGCTGAAAGCAGGACCTGGTGCTCCTCTCCCAGCTGCAGCCCTTAGGGCAGGGCTGGGGAACCTTTTTTCTGGCACTGGCCATTGACCCACAGAAAAAATCAATCACGGGCCACTCACCTGCTGGGGCAGGGGCGGGGAGGCTTGGGGCTTCCCCTGCAACAGATGGTGGGAGAGGAGGTGACGCAGTACGGAGTGGAGTGGATTGACCTGGGAATGTTGTTTGGTTTTACTGGGACTCTGCATGGGGGGTGGGTGAGCAGGGGATGACTTTAGGTGAGGGACAGTATGTGAGCCAGGAAGGGAGGGTGAGGCGAGTCAACATCTTTGCCCAGGAAACTGGGCAAAGGGAGAGGGGGAGAGAAGGAAGGGGAGAGAGCCTGCTGGAGGGGTTTTTGGTTTCAGTTTTGGGCTGGCTGGGAAGAGGCAGGGAACCTGAAGTCAGAGGGGCCTGGCAAGGGGCGTCCTGGTTGTGCTTACAAGCCCTGCTTGGGACTGTGTTCTTGTCGTCTAATAAACCTTCTGTTTTACTGGCTGGCTGAGAGTCCTGGTGAATCGCAGGCAGTGGGGGTGCAGGGCCCTGACTCCCCCACGCTCTGTAACAGAGGGTGCCACGGGCCAGATGGAAATTAAGCAACGGGCTGGATCCAGCCTGCAGGCTGTAGCTTTCCCCACCCCTGCCTTACGGGCTCAGCAGACAAGCCGGTCACCCCCGACACTGCACCTGAGCCCATCTTCCCCCCCCCCCCCCAGCCCAAGGCCACGATCACAGCCCATGGTGCTGAGGGATATGGTATCCCCGAGACTGCTCCGTACTCTGCGCCCCGGAGCCCCAGGTCCCCACTTCTGCTTGGGATAGTGGAGAGGAGTCTGGGGCTGGAAGGATCCCTGCAGGGAGCCTTGGAGACTGGGCCAGAGAAGGGACTGCAGAAAGGAGCACCTCCTACTGAGTGTGCCCCAGACCCTGACGCTCCTGGCTCCTGCTTGTAGGTTGCAGCCGATCGGGAAGCTGACTGGCCACAGCGGGCCCGTGATGTGTCTGACTGTGAACCAGACCGCGAGCAACCATGATCTGGTCATCACCGGCTCCAAGGATCACTACGTCAAGGTACCCTGGGACCCTCCCTCCGTCCCACTCGTGGGCAGCACAAGGGGCCTTTGAGCCCAGGACCTGCTGCTTGTGCCAGCCCTCCCCACCCCAATGCATAGCTGCTCTCCTGTAGGTGCCAGCTACAGGGGCTAGCTGCTCACCAAAGGCTTGGTGAGGAGGGGACGCGCTGGGTGGGGTTGTCCAGAGCGCCCAGTGTCGGCCTAACTGTGCTCCCATGTAGGGCGGGAGGGAGGTGTTCTGTTGATCTCAACAGGAGCAGAGGGGGGCCAGAGCTGAGCCCATTTGCAAATGCTACCAGGGTCTGAGAAATGCCATGAGCCCCCCAGTGCTAGTGGTCTGAACGACCTGTTGGCTTTGCAACTGGCCAGCCTTCCTGTCCCCACACCTGCCAGGTGTCCCTGTGGGTCACGGGGAGCAGGGTCTGTGCACTGCCCCTAAGAGCGTCCTGGAACCCAGATCCAAGAAATGCTGGAGGAGCTGCCATGTCTCACAGTGCTGGGCTGCTCATCAGCCGTGGAGACCAGAATTCCTGGTGCTTGGTCCAGGCCTCCCCTCCGCACACCCCCACCACCTCCTGGTGCGTCATGCGTGGAAGGTGGAACCAGCCTCCTCCTGCCCTCTCCAGCCTCTGCTGAACCTGCCACCCTGGAGGCTATTTTATCTTTGCAACGTGGCCCCCTGCCAGCCGGGTGCTGAGCTGCGCCCGCATGTTGGCTGCCAAACCATTGGAGGAGGCGGAGATTTCCAGTCCCAGCTGAGCCGGGCGAGGTTCGAACCAGCGACCTGTATCTCAGCCCTGGTGCTGGGTCATTGTGTCCCCACATGGCCTCTGCCCATGGATCCCGGCTTGGCGTAAGCAGGCAGAACCCTGCCGCGGCCAATCCATTCCTGTCTCATTTCACTGGGCCCCGGCTCAGTGGTACCCAGCGGTAGCTGTGTGATCGGATGCTCTTGCCGTCCCCCTGCCTTGTTGAAAGAGCTGTTGCTGGCCAGATGAGCCGAGAGCGGCTGGTCTCCTTTGCCACCAGGGTTCACAGTGGCTGACCTTCGGGCTGTTGCCTTGCAGATGTTTGAGATCACGGACAGTGTGGTGGGGAATGTCGGCCCCACCCATAACTTCGAGCCCCCGCACTATGACGGCATCGAGTGTCTGGCCATCCAGGGCGATGTGCTCTTCAGCGGCTCCAGAGACAATGGGATCAAGAAATGGGACCTGGAGCAGCAGGAGCTCCTCCAGGTATGGAGGAGGACGAGCAGGAAGGCCCTGCTGCTGGGCGGGGAGCAGAGAGATGGGCCTAGACCCGCAGCGTGCTGTTTCGAGGGCTGGTGCCAGGGTCTGGAGCAAGGACGTAGAACCTGCTGGAGAGTCACCTGTACGGTCTGGAGCGTGCTCCCGCCGTCCTGGGGGCAGAGGTTCAGAGAGCAGACACAGGGACCCCATCCTTACATTGCACATGAGGCCTCTAGGCAATGGAAGAGCCCCAGGGGTTGCAAACCACAGTGGCTGCTATGGTGGGTCCTGAAGGCAGTTTACAGCCGTGGGCAATGCACAATAGCCAGTTCTATAGGGCTGGGCCCCACCTGCTGCGGCCAAAGGGCTCAGTGGCCTATGGGGAAGGGGACAGGTTGGTCTGGGGGTAGATGGTGCTCAGCATTGTCCCTATTTCTGACCCTGGTGAGTGTGACTGTCTGGTCTCTGGGCCCCACACACCACAGTGCCTGGTTCTCCAGTTCAGTGGTGACACGCAGCAGTGCTGGTATGGCCTCCGGTGGGTCTGGGATGGAGCAGCAGCCAAAGGGGGCCTGCAGGCCAGTGCTGGGAGGCAGGCGGTCTGGCTCTGCCATGAGACTTGGCTAACACTTTCAGAGGCTTCCATAGATTTTTGTGAGGGGCCCTCTGTTTTGGAGAACCTACCGTGCGTCCGCCCGGGTCTGGGTTGTTCAGAGGAGCTGGGCACTATAGGAGTCAAGGGGAGCGGTGGGGGCTCTGCCCCTCTGAAAATGGGGCTGTCGGGGTGTCCCCCAAAATGAAGCTGCCCAGAGCTAGTCGCCATTTGTGGCTGTGTGACCATTGCCCCTCCCCCACAGTCTCTCCGCTATGAAATGGGGCTAATGCTCATTTTTCTTCCCACTGGAGCGCTGAGGATTGATGGCAGACAAATAATTAGAGAGACGGGATGGGGGAAATTTCTGATTGGATCAGCTTCTGTGGGTGGAAGAGACAAGCTGGAAGAAGAGCTCTGAGTTGCAGACTTGTCACTTTCCCCCTCCACAGAAATTGGTCCACTCAAAGATTTTCTCCCCCAATTGTCTCCTGGGGCAGAGCCCTCTTCTCTCCTGCTGAGCTGCTTCTGTAGCTCACCAGAGTCCCGTTGTCTTGAATTCAAATCCTCGGCTGCTGCTTGATGAGAAGTTGAGCGGAGCTTAAAAATTCCAGCTCTCGGCCAGATGTGGGGGGTTTGCATCAGCCCATTACAGACCCAGTAGCCAGCTGCAAACCCAGCATCTGGCTCTGGCTGCTGGTCTGCCCCTGCCCCGGAGCTCAGGGGGTAGTTTGGGTCTTGGTGGCCCCAGCTGGCAGCGCGGATCGTGTTCCTTTTGGCCCGAGGGCGCTCACTGGCTCTGCCCTGTCTCTGCCTGCCAGCAAATCCCCAACGCGCATAAGGACTGGGTTTGCGCCCTGGCCTTCGTCCCCGGCCGCCCCATGCTGCTGAGCGCCTGCCGCGGGGGCATGGTGAAGGTCTGGAATGTGGAGAACTTCACGCCTGTTGGGGAGATCAAAGGCCATGACAGCCCCATCAATGCCATCTGCACCAATTCCAAGCACATATTCACTGCTTCCAGGTGAGGGCTGTGGGCGGGGCTAGGCCCCTGCAGCGTGGGGGAGGGAGCTGTGACCCCCAACTCACCCCAGCGCAACAGAGCCACAGGAGCTCTCCAAACCCACTGTTGCTCCCCACATGTGGCAGGGCCTGGAATGGCACAGGGAGCGAGGGATGGGATCAGCACCGGAGCTGGGCTGCAGACAGTTTGGTGTGGGGCAGCAGTCGGCTGCAGAGCCCCCAACCCCATCTAGCCTCTCGGCTACTCCATCTCTCAGCCATTGTTAGCCTGCCCCACAGCAGGGCTCCTGTACCCCATCCCGTTATGCCGAGCGCTGGTCCTGACCTGCCCCGCCATGCTTTTGGGATGCTCTGTTGATGTGCCAGGACTAACCAGACCTGGTGCTGCTGGCCCTGCTGCCCTCAGCGCAGAGAACGGGCTTCCTGCCTGCCGGGCACCAGCTCCTCCTCGAGGGCACCTTGTGCATTTCCAATGAGAGCGCCACTGCCCCCTCCCTGGCCCCCAGAGAGGGTCCCCAGGCTCAAGCCGGCCCCTGCAATGTCGCTGGCATCGGCTCTGATCTCCTCTTTTCCGACCATGTCCCTTTTCTCCTTTCCTTTCTCTTCCTCTCTTCCCCACTCTGTTTCTCTCTGTGCCGCAGTGACTGCCGGGTAAAGCTATGGACTTACGTGCCTGGGCTCACTCCCTGCCTTCCTCGCCGCGTCCTTGCCATAAAGGGGCGTGCCACTAGCCTGCCTTGACCCTTCTCCTGCTCTCTCTGGCTCTCACCCCCTCTCCAGCTCTCTCTCCTTTTCTCTCTCTCTCTCTCCTCTCTCCGCTCTGGTCTCAGCTGCTCCTTAACGGTATGAGATTCTTTTGGATTTTCCCCCCATGTAGAACTCTTTTGCAAGAGGAGACTGTCCTCTTGGCCCCTCCCTGCCCCCCCCAGGTTGCTCTGTGCGTTGGGGCGGGCTGCCTGCCCCCTTGTAGCAGTAGGGAAGAGGAGCCAGGGCTGGCAGCTCCCCTGGCCTCTCCAAAGCTCGGTGAAGGGGTGATTGGATCCCGCAGCCGGCTCGGTGCTGCATGGGGTTTGCCCATCTGACTACTGCTCCTCCTGGGCCACTGATGGGGGGGATCCCCACCCCCCACTGCGTCACTGGCCACTGCCAGTGAGGTACCACTTGCTGAGCCTGTGCTCTGGCCGAGTGCCCCGTTACTAGCGCTCTGGGGGATTATCCCACTAGTGGGCAGCTGGGTGCATCTGCTCCCTCCTCGCACTGGTGTCCGCCCACCTGGGGCACAGCAGCCTGGCTCTCCTGGGCTGCAGCGTGATGCATTTGGGGGTGGAGGAGTTGGGGCAGGGCGTGCCCCCTAGCCAATTGTACTCGCTGTGCTGCCTCTCCCAGCTGGGGCAGGGGCAGCCCCCGGCCTCACTTCCTCTCTATCTTCCTTCCCCAGTGACCTGACGGTGAAGCTCTGGAGCAGGAGAAGATTCCTGAACGGCCCGACCTAGGTGCTGGAAAGGCCGGAGCCAGGGAGACTGTCAGGCTCCCTGGGGGGCCCAGGCCCCATCCCCTCTCCCTGGCCGTGAAGAGCTGGGAGCGGCCTGGCCTATGTGTGCTCGTTTCCAGGACTCTGGGGTGACCGCATCTCAGCTGGGGCTTTGTGCACTGCCAGCTTCCATGGCTTGGGGGCGTAGTTCCCATCCAGCCCCATGCTGGGTTTCATGATGCAGAGGGCTTTCTGCTGACCGGGACATGGCCTTGCCAGCCACGGGGAGGACCCTGAACTGAGAGACTCAATGGGATCATTCCAGTCTGTCCCACAGCCTGTTCAGCACCCCCCATCGCTGGGTCTCCTGACCAGATCCACATGCTGCCTGGCAATTGTCGACCTTTGCATCTGACCCACCTTGTTCTGAGCCAGGATGCCCCTCCTTCTGTCCCGGGGGTGGAGAGAAGGAAGCTGGACATTGGGGGAAAAATCCCTATGGGCATCTCCAAGGAAAAGTGGAGTTTCTGGATCTGTTCACTTTGTGCCCGCCCCCGCCCCCGACCTGACTGAGCCTTAATCGCGCACTGGTCCGTTCGCTCTTCCCTGTGGTCCCCTCACTGCCCATTTGGACACCCGGCTTGGTGCCATCTCTGCTGTGCATGGGACTAGCTTATTCCCAGCTGCTGCGGGAAGGGATCAAAGCTTTTATAGTGGGGGTTTTAAAGAATTTTTTTACCACCCTTGAGAATGGATTGGAACCTGGGGATTTTTAATAGCCGGGAAAGGCTTTAATGCTGCGAAAAAGGCTAAGCTCTCCGCACCATCTCACAAGAGGGGTTTAGGTTTGCTTGGGGCAGTCCTATGGGGCCTGGCTTGGAAGAGGTCCGGGATTAGAGTAGTGTGTGGAAGGGCGGGCAGGGGGTGGTTATGTGGTCAAGAGAGAGGTGCCTTGGCAAAGGTGGAGGGCATGGGGTGCTCTGGACAGGATCTGCAGCAGGGAGCAGAGCAGGGCTAGAATGGAGCTGGACGAAGGGGAGGGCGGGGGTAGTGGGAGGGACCCACATGAGACTTGAGGTGCATTAGCAGAGCTGTGGGGGCAATGAGGGGTTGCCCATGCCCATGGCCGGCCCATGCTCTGCTTGCCACCCACCTGCACTGCCAGTCTGGCACAAGACACTAAATCACCAAGGTCACCCCAAATTTGGGTTTTATAAAAGTCAAAATTCCGTAAGGTCTCTCGCCACCATCTCCCGCCATGCTTGGGTGCCCCCCTTCCTCTGGGGCATCCACAGCCAAGTGCCTGCAGCTGCCAGAGCCACGTGAGCATCCCACAGCGCTGCACTCCCCAAAGCACATGGACTCACTTTCACTGGGATCTTTCTCTACCTTCACTCCCCCCTCCGCTAAGGACTGACTAAGGCGTCCCAGTCCCACGCAGCCAATGCCCAGTGCAGTCGGACCCTTCGTCACCCAGCTTTTTGCTGCTGCTTAACGCCCTGGGGGTGAAGAACTTGCTGTGAAATGGACCTGAGGGAACCGCAGCAGGCTGTCCGTTTTCCCCGGGTGCGTTTCTTGTGTCATGCCGCACATCACATAAGGCGGCGGTTGGAGTCTGGTTTTACGGATTGATCCCCGTCAATGTGCTGGGGGTGGTGAAGTGTTGGCCCTTTAGCTAACCCCATCAGCAATGGATTGTGTGTTCTCTGGGATCCAAGACTTTCAGTATCCTTGGTTAACAGGTGATTTCCCCTGGTGTCCTTCTACACGGCAGCTCGAAGGACAACACCAAGGGGTTCTTACCCCAGATTTGACCTCCTTTCAAACTTATAACCTGGATGGGAAATGTTTCAACTTTCTAAACAGCAGCAGCCTCTTTATTTCTTTTGCCTTTTGATAATCCAGCTGCCATCTCATAGTAGCAAACCCTACAAAAACAGTGATTGATCGCCCCCTGCTGGGAAAAGTAAAAATTGCCTCCAATCACTGCTGCTCTGTGGAACCAAGGCAGTGTTTCTGAAGTGGGAAAATGTGTTCAGTTCCATTATGCCTCTGAGCATTTGGCTACTGACCGGGATGGGGAGCTCAGAAGTCCTGCCAGGGTGCTGGCTCTGGTGGGATCCAAACACAGTGACTTGGTTTGCTCAGCTACGCGTGATAACCACTCATCATTCTCCCACTGCTACCACCAACGAAAGGAGAAGCGTCCCCAGGGCTCTGCTGATGCCATGGGAGAGGGGAACGCAGGTTAAAATGATGCATTCCCGCTACCGAGAGAATGGATTATATCCAAGATATCACTGATGGAACAGAATTAAATTGGCTGGGAGAGAAAAGATGGATTTTTTTTCCATTTGGCAACAAGAGGGACAAGCAAATGTGAATTGTCTGAAATGAAGAGGATGGGAGCTAGGGGCTCTGAGTCGCCACTCGTGTAGCTGGTGCGTACGTGGGTGGTCTGTACCCTGGAGGATGATGTCTGAGTCTCTGCTCATCACAATGGCTTTTGAATGCAGCTGCTCCCATGGGATAACACTTGACATCTAGTCCGCCCTGGCAGGTGTGAATGGCTCTAGGGGCAGGAGAGAGCTGGGGCAGTGGTGTCTCTGCTTTAATGGGACTTCATCTGATCTTTAAGAGGCTGATCCGAAGTCAGCAGAAAGTCTCCCACTGACCTCCATGGATTTTGGATCAGGCGCTCAGTGGGGGTTGCTGCATGTGGCCACCTCTTGGGGTTCTTTCCCTTGGGGCTCATCTCAGGCAACTCCGCTCCAGTGACCCACAGCACGTTGCAAGACTGAGCGCTCATGGTGGCTGGGCCTCTCTGTCTTGCACCAAACGATTGCATGTTGGGGTGTTCTCGGCCAGCAAAACCCCACAGGAACTCAACAGGAACAAGCAGGTTTAAAGACGGAAATTTCCCCCCAAGTTGTGCTCAGCCAGCCAGCATCAGATGATCCTCGTGTGCGTCCACGGTCAGCTCCAATGTGCTGGGCAAAGCCCTTCCCTTGAGGTGCCTCTGCCGGCTCCTCTCCCTGTGTGGCAGGTAGAGCAGGAGGGGGCTGTGTTGTACTGTAGCTGTGTGTGTGTGTGTGCACGTGTGGTCCTTTTTCATTGTGGGGGTATCATATGGGGGGGTTCTTTTGGTTAAGCTACCTCACAGTCTGAGCCTTTTTTTTTTTTTTAATGATTTTGAAACTTGAATTTGTCCTGGAAACGCACAGTCTGCCAACACCTGCATTGCTGAGCCGCTTGGGTTCTGGAGGCTTGTCCTGCCTTAGCGTTGCAGTGTGACATACCGCACCTTGCTCTGCTTGGAAAATGCCCCCTTTAACCTTTAAAAAAGGGCCTTTGATTGTTGGAGGCCCAACTTGACATTTGAAAGTGACCTGACCGCCAGACAGTAGGTGCTCAGGGCTTTCTCTTTAAGGGGTCATGGGATGGGCCCCTGAAATAACTAGCTGCTCTTGAAAACCATGACCCTGACTCTTACATGGAGACCCTGTCTGCAAGTTGTCAAGAGGAGCTCCGAATGCCACCTTGAGCCAATGTGGGCCAGGCGGACACCGGAATGCCTCTCGAGCCCACAATAATCCTGCTGTGAGCCCAGAAGGGCCCAGGCCAACCCCTGGCCTACCTGTTCTTGAAAGCACTGAGGTAGCCTGACACTGATTGAGCTGAAACTGAGGACCTGGGAAGTGGGGCCCTCAGATTTAGTGAAATCAGCGTGCGCCCTCCTAGTCCCAACGCTGGCTGTGGCCCCTTGGGAATAGCTCCTTGTCTGGAACCATGCAGTGACCGATTTTATCATGATCTGGCTGCACTTAAGCCTAATTTAACAGGAGCCTCCTGTGGCATCATATTCAGGACCCATGTGAGAATAAGGGTATGGAGTTTCCCCTAAGCTCATTTTGCATACAGCTTGTGTTTGGGTGAAATGGCCCCTAGCACAGGGACTCTTTCCCAGCCACCGGATTAATGTCCGTTTCTTTCTGAATCCAAATGTCCTTAGGCCAGATTCTCAGCTGGTGAAAATGGTCACAACTTCATTGATGGAGCAAGGATGGTTTACACCAGCTGAGGATCTGTTCCCTGGACTTTTAGCCACAAAATTATCCTTCCTCTTAACCAGGGTGAAAATCCTGGAACAGCCCTAGCTGAAAGCACAACGCCACTTAATCATGGGAATAAGGGGCAGCTTTGTAATGTACAATCAAAGGGGAAGCACATTCCCCTGAACTATATATGTTGTACCCCTTCTGGGGGCCAGTAACTCAAAGCACACCCCCTGATGTACCCCTGCTGTCCTTGGTAGCTGAGCACATTAGCCTCTTGGAAGAACTAAAGAGTCATTTGTTCCTTGTCTTCAAAATCTGCCTGCTAGTGATTGCACGTGATTGTACTTTCAGGCACCAGCACAGGCAAAAGGACAGCAGAAATCAAGAGGCCCCTTTGGGTACAATCACATTGATGGCACCATGTAAGGTGGGGAGATGGGGAACAAATGCCTCCGTGCAGGGGCAGTGGGTGAACTGGGAGAGTTTAACTGGGTGCATCTATTATGGGAAGCAGGTAACAGGGCAGGACAGCGAGGGCTCAGGAGATAAATTCACCCCCACAAGTCTTCATGGTGTTGGCACTAGCAGCCGGGGAGGGTAACTCGGGCTGAAAGGAGTCTAAGGTGGATGCACGCCTGGGAACTGCAGTGAGCTGCATCTCCCTAGCCCTGATTCTGATTCTGCCCTGTCGCTGCAGCGTCTATAGGGCCACGAGAGTCAGGCCCATAGACACACTCATTTGTGGATGTGTAACCTACACCCTTAAAAATGGCATCTGCATCTGACCACCAACCTCTCCCAACCCTGCTCCCACTACCTCTCTCTCCCTCATCCTTTCTGGCCCTAAAACCATCCAGGACTTGACAGGCCAGTGACTGCCTTCCCCTATTCACTGCACAAGAAGGGGGAGGGACAGGTCAGCACAGGTAGCCTTCAAGGCTGCTGCAGCAATGGTGCCTCCTGCAGACTGATGGTGAAATTGACCCGTGGGGAGATGATGGAAGTTACAGGTCTGAACTGCCTCCCTGGAATGACTTTCTTTTTGTTTACACTGCAGGGCATTGCATGTACCCCTAGCATGGCACCTAGGGGCCCTGTTCCCTTATCTGCTGTCTGTGCAGCCTCTGCTCATGCAGAACTCTCCTGGGGGCCCAGGCCCAGGGAAGATGCCCTAACTGACAATGGAGGCAATTGAACTTGCTGTTTCTGCACTATTTGCTCTGCTTTCTGTCTAGAGTCCTGCTAGACTCTCTGCACCTCCCACCGCCCCAACTGCTCCACCCTTGTCCTCTCCCGGCCATATGGGCCATGCAGCTTCGTTCGCAGCACTGGCTGTGGTACCCTCCTGGAGCTGGGACTCACTCTGTCCCATCTGCTACCATGGGCGCAGCAGGGCCAGGGCTAAGGTCTAGCACCCCACAGCTCACTGGATTAGCTGTTAGCACCCCAGAGTCAGAGTACTAGCCTGTTCCCTCTAATCACTGGTGACAGGGCAGCATCCTCTTCAGAACCAACTCCTTTAGCTGCCCCCTCCCACCCTCAAGCCTTGTGGGAAGCCTGTGATTCTGACAAGTCCCATCCCTCATGCTCCTCAGCACACAGTAGTAACCCCCCCCTTCTGAGGGCCCTGTGCTGCAGGCTTTATGTTGGGCAGGGCCGTGTGCCTGCAGCTGTGGTCTTCGCTTGGCGGTGCTGTCCAGCGTCAGGGTTACAGACCAGGTGCTGCACTACTTGTAAGGCGGATTCTCATGAGCAACAGAATGTCCCAGCACTGACCCTCTCCCAGACCCTGCTTCCTTCCTGGTCCTTTACACTCAGCCCTTCGACTCCCTCATTCTTCCAGCTGCAGTCCCATCATGCCTCCCGCTGACCCTCATTTCAGGTACAATCCCCCAAAGAGCACAAGGGTCAGATTTCTCTCTTGGTTGACTGGTGCCATCACAGGGTCAGCATCTCCCACGCCACCACCCCCTTCAGCCCTAACAACACGGTCGCTTGTTTTAACGTTCCTGGGGGTGCTGGGTCATGAGACCCAAGGGAGTAGGATGAATGGCCTTCATTGGTGACCTCGTGCCTCTGCAAAGGCAGTGGGCCATTGGTAGTAGGACTGACCCCAAGCAAGGATCCTTCCACCCCTTCCCTGCCATACCACGAGTTCCACCAGGAGATTCTTCTGGTGCCCAGCCCTGCAATTCTTAGCTGCATTGTCCCATGCCTCACCTTGTTCATCCAGGGGCTCCTCCACCTTACACTACAGCCCTGCTTTACCGTGGGATGATGCCTGGCCTTTGGTGTAGTTGTCTGTGTGATTTCTCCCTCATCCCCAGACACAGGAAGGAACATTGCTTTATACTGAGGCTCTTTTAGTGATGGGATAGCAACCTTACCCCTGCCCTGCATTTTCAGTGGGAGCAGCTGTGTATGGAAATCCAGATGGTAGAGATGGAGCAGAAATAACACTGGGCACTTAGTCTAGCCCTCACCCTGTGTCTGTACTGTACAAGTGTTGCAAACAGCAGGTGCCTTTTCTTGCCCTGAGATGTTTTTGGAGATGTCAACGCTTGCTACAGCTTTTCTCTGTATGGGTTGTGGGATCCAGCGGCACAGTCTGTGTTCTGTGCAGAGGACAAGGTGTGTATATATTTTATACCTCGATGTATTACTGTAAATGGGGTTATTGAAGCCTCATGCTGTACATGGTTTTTTCCAATGGACATGTCTGTTCCTTGTGCTGTCTTCATAAATAAATGCATCAAAATGAAATGGAGAAGTGGGGCTGCTCTGTATGAGGAGGGATTGCACATGGCAGGGCAGGCAGCTGATGGGGAAGAAGCCAGGGTCTGGGGTGGTGGGAAGAGCCTCCCCCATAGACACCAAGTATTTCACCCCACTGAGGCAGGCTGCGGTGCACAAAGCCCCAAAGGAAGGGGGCTGGCTTTTAGCAGAGCAGGGGCAGTTGGTGGACTCTACCTAGCACACATCCTTCTGATCCTGTGGGCGAAGGTGGGTAGGTTGCAGCCAGAGGGGGGTTGGTCCCTGAAGGCATCTAGGATTAGGATGGTCTGAGAAGCCAGGCAGCGGACCTAGGACTTGCTGTCCTGCTCAAGCCTTTGAGGACCACAATTGAAAGGAAGGAAGCAGAGGTCAGAGCCACAGTGCTCAGGAGAGCCCTGGCAGACCAGGCCAGCGCTGTACTTCTCGGCCCCATGACAAGGAGGCAGCAGACTAGTGGGAACAATCAGCAGCCATCACTAAACATCCCCTCCATAGCTGAGGGGGGGCCTGCAGACACCAGCAAGAAGTCCCAATGAATCCCATTCACTCACTATTTCTAGGACTCCTCCATCACTGCAGTATCTGAGCACCTCATCCCTGCCTGTATTTACCTGTAACCCATACCCCTTCTGGGTGTGGTGTTCTGGTCTCTCTAGTGACATTGAGACCACTTAGAGAGACAGAGAGGTAAAGGTCTCTGCTCTACAGCCTGAGCCATACACAAAGCTTGACAGATCCCAGGTTCAATCTCGCTTGCTGATGACCGGGGTCTAGTACCGTTACAAGTGGGGGCTTGTCCAGGATGGAACCTAGGACCTCAGGAGCTTAGGCCATGAGCCTTTACCGCATGAGCTAAAAGCCAACTGGCTCTTAGCTAAAGCTGCAAAGCAGACTCATTCCCCCACCCCACCAAGTGGGCTCAGTGCGACTAGCTGGGCCAGAACACCACACCCAGAAGATGTGTGGGTTACATACCCTCCCCCAGTGCCCCCCTGCACAGATGGGCACTTAGGCCCAGGGAGGGGGTGATCCACAAAGGGCGCTCAGGTGTTGTCAGGCTGTATCTAACTGTAGGTGCCCTCCTGCTGCCACCCAGGCTCCCTGGAGGTGAGCCTGCTGAACCACCCCTCAGAAATGCCAAGGAGAGAGCATGCGCTAAGCCCAGCCTGCCCAGGGAGCTCAGCCCTTATCTAGCTCCAGATGGGAAGCTCAGCTGTGAACCTGCTCCAGGAGTGAGGAAACTGAGCCATGTCACCCCTGCTTTTCCACAACAAATGTGGAGGGAGGTGCTGGCCCAGGGGTCCGGGTACGCAGCCAGGAAGTGGGAGACCGGGTGGCACCTTGGCCTCATTTGGAGCCATGGCTTGACCCCAGGCACCCCAGGTCATGGGTGACTGCTCCAACTACTGTGCTAGTGAGTGCAAGGAGGAGAGGCAGCACCCTACCTTGGCTGTGTTTGTGGGGGGGGGGACCCAATTGTCTGTAAAGGCCAAGCAGCTAAGGCTCTGCAGCTGAGGCCTACTTTGGGGATCTGCCAGGCCGCAGGCTCTGAGGTCAGGATTCGGGTATCTGGGCACATGCCTACGCACGCAGGCATCTACAGGGTGAGGGGGCAGGGGCTTGGGGGATCTACTTTTGTAGTTAGGTACCTTAATCCCTTTGCAGCGGCTTCTATCCTGGGTAATGGATAGGCATCCTTTCTGGTAATGCTGTTCAGTTTTCTATAATCCACCACTATCCCAAGAGCTCCAGTCTTCTTACGCACCAGCACCACATGTTGTTCATTAGTCCCACAGATGAACTTTGGGAATCATATCTTCAAGGTTATGTATCTCAGGTATGGAACCATTTGCCCTCCTGCCCCTTCTATCTGAACTATACGGCCAATTGCCTGTAACTTCTGATAAGATAAGTGCTCATTACAGAGTTTCACATATGCAAGTAACTTGAGAACCAGTATCTATTAGGCACATACTCTTTACTCCATCTAGGTATATATAGCCAAGGTAAGCAAGTCCTGCTAACTGCCAGGTGGCCCTACTAACCCATTTGGGTAACACCTGTCTCCTGGAGCCATTGACTAGCAGCCTTGCTCTGAGAGATGTTAGTTTCTTTTCTTCCTGGCTCAAACTTGTTCTGGTTTGAATGTCTACCAGTCAACTGCTGATGTATTAAATTTGGGTCAGGAGAATTCTGACATTCATTTTGAAAATGTCCTATTTGCCCACAATTAAAACATAAAAGATTTCTTCTGTTAAATCTTGGTATTGCTTGTTTATTACATTCTTTGGGTCTTTGAGGAGTAAATCATGTATCTGCAATGGACGTTTCAGAACTTTGCTGGGTCAACTGCAGTCCTACCAACTGCTGCTCAGCCTGCAGCTATTTCTGCTTCCAGGCTATTGCAGTGACTTCTTCATGGGCACTAGGAAGTATTTTCATATGCCATCATCAAATGCAAACTACTCCTACTCAGTGGCCTTCTTTTTTCTTCTAGTGCTTGTTGAAGTTTCCTCTTCTGTTTATGAGAGTGCTCCCTTTCAATGGATCTCACCACAAAAAGGAGTGTGGCATAAGAGACTTTTTTTTCCCTACCACTACAATTAATCCCTTTTAATAAGAGCGCATTTAATAAGGATTTATGCCAACAACCACGGAAAAATTGATTTTGTATACAAGAGAGTCCAATTCAGTATCTTTTACCCACCAGCCTCCTAAACTTCTTGGGCTAACCTGCATAGTCTAGTCAGGTACGCAAAAGGTGGTTCTCTAGTGAGTCTCAAGGGGCCGGCAGCCGGAACCCCAGAGCAGCGGGCTGAGCAGGGGTGGCGGCCAGGACTCCAGAGCAGCAGTGGGCTGACCGGTTCAACCTGCTGCCCTGTCTGTTCGGGTGCCAATTTGTAACCTCATTTCATTTCCCGTCTCCAGCGCCTTAAACAAAAAACCCAACTCCCATAGAAAGTATCTGGAGACTCAGAGTTCAGTCTGTAAGGATTTTCAGCAAGGACTGCACGGGGTCAACCTCCCCACATTCAAGTCCCAAAAGGAACTGAAATGATTTTAATTAAATAACTTTATAAAGTCTTATGATAGACAAATCATCTAATTTTTACAGCATGACATGGCTACTTTACAATCCACAGACATTACCTTCACAGTTATACATAAAAACAAATAAAGAAAACTAATTAAAATCTGAACAGTTCAGTCCCCACAGAAATAGTGAGAAGTTCCCAAATGCTCAGATTTTGTTCATCCAAGTCTCAGTTACAGTCTTTGATCACGAAATCTAGACAGTGCGCTGAGTCTAAAACATCTTCCCTCCATTGCTTGTAGGAAGCTTCAGCTGGAATCTTCTTCTGCTGAAATTCCTGCTAGCCAGCCAGCCAGCTGACTAACCAGCCATTCAGTTACGTGTCTAGATTTAAAGAAAACCCTGTTACAAGAAAATACAAAACTGAGAATAGCAAATTAGAAATGACTCTTTTCTTTAAATGCAGTAATGAGGAAAGCTGGTGACTCAGACAAGTTGAGACAATGTAACTAGAACAGTTTGGCTAAAATCAAAACAACATTCAAAACATACAATTGAAATAAAAGTGATTTTCCGTCCCATGCATCCCTGTTAGAGGATTCACAATATCACTCACCTGCTGCAAAATGCTTCAGAGTTAGGGGCAGCAACTTGCTGCCTGCTCCTGGGCTCAGCTTCTTCTCCCAACTCACCCAGGGCACGTGGCCTTCTGCAAAGCATCTGTCCTGATTGCTTGCCCTCCTGGAGTCTCATCCCAGCAACGGGGAACCTATTGGAGCAGACCCAGAGTTATCACCCCCAATTCCAAAAGCTTCTGGATGTGAAGTGCTTAATCTGCCTAGCAACAGTGACCCAGACACAACTCACTCCTACCTCCCAAAGTGGGTCTCTTAAAGAGATATCTCCCTATTAGGCACATGGGTTACATTAGCAGAGTCTGGAAGCCCTGGGTTCCCTGGCTGGTGGTGGGACTGCCTTGGGGCCACAGACCCAGGGAGCCAGGCTCCCAGCTCCATGGAAAGGAATCTGGCAGCTCTGAGCTCCTGCTTGAGCCAGGGCACTGAGGGTTTCTGGGCTACTGTGATGGTGCTGCCCATGGGAGCCAGCTGAGGTCACTCAGTTAGGGTGAACTGCAAACAAAATGGGGCAGACAAGCCCCAGAAGCTGGTGGTTATTCCAGTACTTAGATTTACCAAGCCAGCACAGAACAGCTTCTATAATACCTCACTGGTTACTCTGAAGTTCAAACACCGCACTTCCCTTAACGTGCCCAGCCTCAGGCCTCCATCCAGACACACACGTCAGATGTGATGATGATTACTGAAAATCTTACCTCATCATATAAAAGAAAAGGGTCTTCCGATCCCAAAGGATCAGCCACATACCCAGGTCCAATTATAACTTAGATCTTATAATGCTATTAGCCAATTCTTATTAACTAAGCTAAAATTTATTTAAAAAGAGAGAGAGAGAGTTGGTTAAAAGATCAATATACATACAGACTTGAATTCAATTCTTGAGGTTCAGATACATAGTAGAGATGAGTTTGTAGTTGCCAAAAGTCCTTTTAGAAATAGTCCACAGGTTATAGTTCAATGTCTATATTCAGGGTGACTCCAGTCAGTGACTGGGGATCTCAATCCTTATGGCTTAAGGTTTCCCCTTCTTGAAACCCAAAGCAGATCTGAGATGAAGTAGGATTGTGTCCGGGGTTCTTATACATTTCCAGCAGCCTTTTGGCTTGAGAAAACAATAGGCTTAACTTTTCTTCTCCCAAACATCCTGGCAATTAGCACAGGGTAATTTATCCATTAAACAGTTCAGATACAGTTTAGCACAACCTTCAAAGAGATATATAGACAATAACACTATTTCACTCAAGTATCTTCCTAAATCTTAATATTCCCTTTTTGATCTTTGAATCAAAGCTATCGCAATAGACAAGACTTGTTTGGTTACATCACAAGACCTGAGCAAACACCTACCCTTCTACCTCTAACAATGCAGACTTGCATTTCAAAGCTCTATTCATTTACATATCTTGCTAACAAGTCTCTAAAATTCAGCCATGGGTCAGGTCAGTCTATGAGGTAATTAACTCTTTCTGGCCCTGTTACCTTTCAATGAGATATTATATTACACTCATAACGTCACACCCCCAATGCAAAATTGATGCAGGAACAGATGACACAAACATCTCTGAGTGCATCCCAAAAGCTTCCCATCCTGGGTTCTGGCTCATTACAGCTTGTACTGCGTTAGAAACCATGTCAGTGCGTAACAGAAATGATTTATCCAACTCATGTTCAGTAACATGACTGAATCTTTTTACAAACTCAGGGTAAAACTTGGGTAGAACAATAGAGGATTGGATCTGCTCTTGCAGGAGGATTCCTGTATGTCTCATGTGATCTTGCCAAGAGTTAAAGAACATAGCTACTTTATGCATACACACGCTGGCCAATGTTTGGAACCCAATTAGCTTCAAGTCAATGTAGATATCAATGTTGACCATAGAACAGGAATTTTGGCATTTATGCGTGAAAGCAATATGGTAGTGTGCCTCAGTTTCCCTTTTCATACAGCATATTAAGTCTGGAATGTCTTTTCTCCTGTGAAAAGTTCTAATACTGTTTACAGGCATTAAGAGTGCAACATTAGCATTACAACGCCTTTTAAGATAAGATGTGTTCCAATGTATCACTTTCAACATGTTCAAGGGATTTTCCAAAAGATTAGGCACACCCCTCCCAGACTGCAATGGCTATTGAGCATAACCCCTGGTTCTGTGGATGCTCTCACTTCTGGGCCAGCCCCACAGCCTGATTCTTCCTAACCAGTATCTGGCCTGGCCCCAGCTCCAAGGGTCGGGGTGGGGCAGGGTGTTCAGAGCAAGGTGCTCGGCCTTGGTTTCTCTCAGTGCTGCGGGCTCTATGGCCGCTCCCCCCAAGCCCTTCCCCTCAGGCACAATGAAACAGAGCAGTGCCTGTGGGAGTGGGGTGGGGGGTCTTCAAGACTGCCCTACGGTGCACAGCCCTTGCGGTGCTTCGGGCACTTGGCCCAAGCCCCTGATATTAAATCGTTGTACCATGATGTTGACTGTAATGTCCTCCTGTTGCAAGGGAACAAGGATCAATCAGAGACTCGGACACCCACGAGAACAAAGGGCATTAACGGCACCGGGAGCCAGCAAAATTTCCTCCCCATGTCTGAGCCAGCAAAATTTCCTCCCCACCCAACCCCCAATTTGAAATCTTGTCTCTTCTCTAGTGACTTCCATCCTCTCTCCCACCATTGTGGAATGAACTCCTGCCCCCACTCCTCTCAGTCCCAGCAGGAATCCAGCTCCGCTCCCCAGAGTCCCCTCAGCCACCCTCGCACCCTCCAGCTGAGGGGCTGTGAGGCTTTGGGCAGTAGTGCTGGGGGGGGGAGTGAGAGGAAGTGGACCCCTTTCCCCAAGGGATCTCCCTTAACATGATGCCATGGACAGTATCTCTGGTGAATGGGGCCTCTGCTGACTGACTCCTCCAGTTCTTCCAGAGCAGGTGGGGGCTGGGATAACATGATACTAGAGCACTAGGAACCGGCCTTAGGCCCGGAGGGGTAGGGAAGGCTCACAGAGGTGGCTAGGGGAGTTGGCAGCCCCTAGCATGAGCAATGGCAGCATGCCGTGTTGATGTGACACCTGTTAGGAAATAGCCTTGCTGGAGAGCTGGGTCTGCCCTGCTTTGAGCTGCTCAGGGGACAAGCTGGCACCGACCAATGGCACCTGCCTGGGTTCATCCTCTCCTTGCTCCCTGGTCAGCACATGGGGATGGGATGGGAGTGATCTTCAATGGCCTGGAGGTGAAAGGCCCTGGGGGTCCCTCCCCAGGTGACCCCTCTTTGTTTACCTCATCCTCTAGCAGCTGGCCGGCTTCCCCCAGGATGGAATACATCAGCACCAGGCCAGCCTGGCTGACACGGAGCAGAGGATGGTGGATGGCCAGCAGCCCCGCCTGGAGGAAAGATATCTTCTGGTCCTCCGTGAACTGCTCGCTAAAGACCTAAAACCAAAAGAACCAGAGCCCTTGCAGTGGCCCAGAACCCGGCTCTAAATCCCTCTAGTGGCTCACAAGGTGGAGAAGAGTCCTGGGGCAGTCAACCTTTGGGGTCCCCTGGACCAGGAACCCCCTTCAGTAAGAGGCTGCAAGCACTGAGGCCTCAAATAGCTTTTATGGAGCAGGATTCAACGCAGGTACCATGAGATGCTGGGAATGTGTCTGCGCGCTCTGGAACCCAGCTCACACAGACAACGCAGCACCCCTACTGCTCCCAGCAGCGATAGCTCCTGCAGCTCACCCACTCGAGATTAGGGGTCTTTTAGATCTGGTTCATTCCCACGCCTCACCTCACTGACATTCCCAGGAGCCTCACATACTCTGCTGGAAATAAGAAGCAGGCTCTTGCCCTGTGTCCATGACACACTCACTGCAGGGGGAGACAACTCCACACCTGAGCTGCTGCAATGCACCGGCGGAGAGTCCTTCCTCTCCCACCCTGGCCAGGTTTCTGTACCCCAGGCACTTGGGATCATGGAGCCCATCCCGGCACCACAGGTCTGGTGCCCCTCTGGTGTTGAGCCCTGGGGGAGAACGACACACCCATTGAGGAGGTTTGGCATTCCGCTTTCAGTGCCTATTTCCTTCTAGGTGCACACTGGCCAGGGTCCTCTTGGCATCCATGGCCCAATGGAATCACAGGGTCCATACCAGGCGGGTTAGTACTAGAAGGGGGATTTGTTTCAGCCATCACATGACCCTTACAGTCGTGATCTGGGAGTGGGTGCCTGTTAATGGGGGTGTCTAGTACTGTGAACCCCCCACAACCACCGAAGTCAGGATCTGGCCCTAGCTACCTGACTGGCGACATCCTACAAGCTTTGTGTCCGTCTCCTGTGGTCCCTGCTCCTGCCCCTGTCCTCATGATGGGCTCTTTCCCTCCATGTGTCTCAATAGCTCCGTTCCTGTCCCCTCATGAGCTGGCTGCCCCGTACGGGGTGGGCTGATTTCCCTGGGCTGGGGAACAGAGCTGGGCTCTGAGATAAAGCAGCCAATTTCCCTGGCACTTGCACACTCATCTCCCTAATTCAGAGAGAGGGGGAGAGAAAGTCATCATCTAAGCTGGGGTCGGTCTCAGAGAAGGAGACTTCTTTTTGTAGGGTCCCATTGCCCAGCAGAGGGAGTCTCAAAGGAGGGGCCTTGTTTCTATTCGGGTTCCTCTTCCCCGCTACAGCGGGTCTAAATGGAGAGCCTTAGTTCTAGAGGCGTCCCAATGGCCAGCTGGAGCTTGTCTCCGAGAAGCTCGTTTCCATGGGGTCCCATTGCCCAGCTGGGTTTTTTACCCCTCCTCTGAAGCAGGAGACAGTGAAGCCAATATATCCTACCCCTGGCTTGCTGGCTGATATCATCGATTGGGTGAGATATATAGAGACCCAGCTGCAGCACAAATTCGCCTGCCTTGGAGAAGTCGGAGGAGGTCTGGTGGAAGGAGGAGGAGAGGGGAATCCATCAACATTCTCCCTTCAGCTACCCAGCGCACCTGGACCTGAGCTCTGCTCCCACTCCTCTGTAGGAGGCACTGGGAGAGAGAAGCAAGAGCCCTCTCCCTCTCTGCCTCCAAGGGAGCTCAGAGCAAAGGGACTGGGGCAAGGGCCCTTGATGAGCACTCGCTGCCTAGCTGCTCCAGTATAACAAGGGCCCTGAGGCCAGGCATGACCCTGCCAGCCAGCAGCCTATGGAATGCAGTTCCTTACGGATCCAGGGGGGACCAATTAGCCAGGGGATGAGGAACTTGACTCAAGCCGTGACTCTGCAGGATGCTGGGGTCAGAGGTCACTTACGTCAAATCCATGCAGGGAGGTGGCGAATTTGAGCAGGGCAGCGCTCGTCTGTACAGCCCTGGCTCTCTCCTGGGTCTTTTTTGAATGGAGCCAGACATGGACGTGCTGCGGCAGAAGGAGGCAGGAGAGGGTCAGTGGGCAGGGGTACATTCTCTACAAACGAGCCTCTCCCCCTCTGCAAGGGGCTGAGACTTTGTGCTCAGGGTGGAATAGCCGAGCCCTGGTCGCAGAGCATGAAAAAGGGGGTCATGACACTGCCCACATCTTGCTGGGCACAAGCTCATTGTCTCTCCAGGTTGGGACAATGGTCAGTCGTGGGGCTGGTCTATTTGCTCTGAACCTCTGATCCATGAACAGCACGTCAGGATCAAGGCACCTGCCCTGGACCCCAGCTGCAAAGGCCTTGGTAGGATTGATGAAATGACCCTGAAGACAATCCCTCTGGGAACTGCAGTGTCCGTAGGACAGAAGAGCTGATTCCCTGAGGCTCCTCCTGTATCTCAGAATCTCCCTAGAGAACAGCCAGTGACTTTTCTCAGTGGTCCATGTCCTGCATCTAGCCGAGGTTTCAGTCTCTCAGGCCCCAGCCAGGCCTGGTGCTCACTCTTAGTGCTTAATGCAACCGTGCAGAGCTCTGGCTGACAGTCCCAGCTCCTTCCCGCTGCACTGGCAGCTCTGGGAACGCGTGGCCGGCTGGGTCCAAGCTGGGAGGACACAATGGAAACGTGGCTCTTCTAGTCTCTCCTTTGCTGCCCTCCCACAGGGTTCAGGGGCAATTCCACCCCAGACCATCCATTCTACTCATCTCCAAGAGGTGCTGCAGCTTGTCCATGGTGGGGGTCTCTGTCAACTGGCCCCTGAGGATGGTGTCCAGGCTCCGCGAATAGCGGTTGTGCAGAGCCTGCAAGAAGAGGGATCACCTGTCAGTCATGGGACACGGGGCTACACCAGTCAGGGGACAATTAGGCAGATTCTCCAGGAGCCCTGGCAAGACTCAAAAGGCACATCCTGGTCTCTCCCATTCACATCACTGCAGGGACACTTAGCAAGAGTTCATGGCCAGATGCTTGCTGCCTCGTCAATCCTTGCTCTTAGCAGTTCTCTGTGCAGGGTCTGGTACCCAGCAGAGTATGGACCAGCCAAACTGCAATGGGTGGATACCACACAAATCCAAAGAGTCTGAGGGTGAGCATTCGCTTGCTCCCCCCTCCATCCTCAAGCATTCAGCCATAAAACTGTTCTGCTCTGAAATACCGGTAACCACATCTGTCCTCAGACCCTGAAGCACATACTGCTCACTTAAAGAATCAGCATGAAGAAATTTCTTTCCCAACACCATTGTCTTCCCAACAAGCTGGCCAAACACAGCCACTTGGCTATAGGGCTGCTTAACTTTTTTAACAGCTGTTACTCCATCTGAGACCTTTTCAAAACTATCCACACTAGATCTTTCAAAAGGAAAAAGACGGTTACTCACCTTTGTAACTGTTGTTCTTCGAGATGTGTTGCTCATATCCATTCCAGTTAGCTGTGCACGCGCCGTGTGCACGTTCGTCAGAAGACTTTTATCCTAGCAACACTCAGTGGGCCGGCAGGGCGCCCCTGGAGTGGCGCCGCTATGGCGCTTGATATATACCCCTGCCAGCCCATCCGTCCCTCAGTTCCTTCTTGCTGGCTACTCCGACAGTGGGGAAGGAGGGCGGGTTTGGAATGGATATGAGCAACACATCTCGAAGAACAACAATTACAAAGGTGAGTAACCGTCTTTTCTTCTTCAAGTGCTTGCTCATATCCATTCCAGTTAGGTGATTCCCAAGCCTTACCTAGGCGGAGGGGTCGGAGTGAGACGTTGCGGAATGTAAGACCGATGAGCCGAAGGCGGCATCGTCTCTGGATTGCTGGACCAATGCGTAGTGCAATGTAAAGGTGTGGATGGAAGACCAGGTAGCCATGTGGCATATTTCCTGGATGGGAACATGTGCCAAGAATGCAGCAGATGAGGCTTGAGTCCGGGTAGAGTGGGCAGTGAGATGACCAGTCGGAACGTGAGCCAAGTCATAGCATGCCCGAATACAGGATGTCACCCAAGATGAAATTCGTTGGGAAGAGATTGACACGCCCTTCATGCGCTCTGCCACCGCTACAAATAGCTGAGGTGAACGTCAGAAGGGTTTGGTCCTCTCGATGTAAAAGGCGAGAGCCCTGCGGACATCCAGAGTATGCAGCTGTTGTTCACTGAGCGATGAATGCGGCTTCGGAAAAAAAGACTGGCAGAAAGATGTCCTGATTAACATGGAAGGCAGAGACCATCTTACGGAGGAATGCCGGGTGCAGTCGCAGCTGCACCTTGTCCTTGTGGAACACCTTATAAGGGGGATCCACAGTCAATGCTCGAAGTTCTGAGACTCGCCTAGTCGAGGTGATAGCGACGAGGAATGCTGTCTTCCAGGACAGGTTCAGCAGCAAGCATGTAGCTAAAGGCTCAAAGGGGGGACCCATGAGCCTGATTAATACGAGGTTTAGATCCCAGGTAGGGGTTGGGCATTTGACCTGAGGGTAGAGTCGCTCCAAGCCTTTGAGGAATCTGGAAACCATGGGGTGAGAAAAAATGGAACTGCCAGTTTCCCCAGGATGGAAGGTGGAAATAGCTGCAAGATGCACTCGTATAGAACAGATCGCCAGGCCGTGCTCTTTGAGGGACCATAAATAGTCCAAGACAGTGGGGACCGATACAGTTTGTGGAGTAAGGTCATGCTGGGTGCACCAGTGAGAGAAGCGCTTCCATTTAGCGAGGTATGTTGTTCGCGTGGAAGGCTTTCTGCTTCCCAGCAGCACCTGCTGCACGGAGGTGGAACAACGCAACTCTGATTGGCTCAACCAGACAGCAGCCATGCTGTCAGATGAAGGGACTGCAGGTCTGGGTGGTGAAGCCTGTCAAAGTCCTGCGTGATGAGATCCGGACAGAGTGGCAGGGGAATCGGATCTGTCAGAGAAAGGTCGAGCAGCAGTGTGTACCGGTGCTGTCTCGGCCAAGCCGGAGCGATCAGAATTAGGCGGGCTTTGTCCCTGCGGAGCTTGAGTAAAACTCGGTGGACGAGAGGGAATGGTGGGAAGGCATAAAAGAGGTGACCTTTCCATGGAATTAGGAACATGTCTGAGAGGGAGCCTGGGGAGCGACCTTGTAGGGAGCAGAACAACTGGCATTTCCTGTTCACTTTGGAGGCAAAAAGGTCTACGTGGGGAAAGCCCCACCTCCAGAAAACCAAATGGAGAATGTCTGGACGGATGGACCACTCGTGTGACAGGAAGAATCTGCTCAGTTGATCTGCGAGAGTGTTCCGGACTCCTGGGAGAAAGGAGGCTACTAGATCTATGGACTGGGCTATGCAGAAGTCCCACAGTTGGATCGCCTCCCGACACAGGGGGGAGGACCATGTCCCTCCCTGCTTGTTTATGTAATACATGGCCGTTGTGTTGTCCGTGAAAACTGCAACACAACAGCCCTGCAGATGGCGTTGGAACGCTCAGCACCCCAGCCGGACCGCTCTCAGCTCTCGGACATTGATGTGTAACGTCAACTTCCGGGACGACCAAAGGCCTTGAGTGCGAAGGTCCCCTAGGTGAGCACCCCAGCCCAGGGATGACGCATCCGTTGTTAGGGACGTGGAGGGCTGGGGTGGATGGAACAGCAGACCTGCACACACCAGGGATGACGTTCGCCACCAGTCGAGGGAGCCCAGAACTGTCGGCGGAACTGTGAGTATAATGTCTATGCGTCTCTGCCCGGATGATAGGCTGAGGAGAGCCAGATTTGTAGAGGACGCATTCGCAGTCTGGCGTGCTTTGTGATGAATGTGCATGCAGCCATGTGACCGAGGAGGCCAAGGCAAGTGCGAGCAGAGGTTGTTGGGAAGCTCTGAAGTCTTTGTACAAGGGAGACTACAGCCTGAAAACGATGTGGTGGTAAACTGGCCGTCGCAAGGTTGGAGTCCAGCATGGCCCCAATAAACTCTATCCTCTGCATAAGCATCAGAGTGGACTTTTCCAAATTGATTATCAGGCCTAGACACGTGAACAGGTCCTTGATGATGGTCACATGGCTGATGACTTGCGCCTCGGAGGCCCCTCGAATAAGCCAGTCGTCGAGGTATGGGAAGACATGTATTCAATGACGACGGAGGGAAGCTGTGACGACTGCCATACACTTTGTGAAGACCCGAGGGGCCGAGGAGAGGCCAAAGGGAAGGGCCAAGGAGAGGCCAAAGGGAAGGACCGTAAACTGATAGTGTTGATGATTTACCACAAAGCGCAGATACCGTCTGTGCGGGGGGTAAATTGCAATGTGGAAATATGCATCCTTCATGTCGAGAGCGGCATACCAATCTCCGGGATCCAGGGAAGGAATGATGCTTCCCAGGGATACCATGTGGAACTTGAACTTTTTGATGAATTTGTTCAGTCCTCGCAGGTCTAGGATAGGCCGGAGGCCCCCTTTTACCTTGGGGATTAGGAAATATTGGGAATAAAACCCCTTGCCCCTTAATTCCTCCGGTACCTCCTCTATAGCTTCGATTGAAAGGAGCCTCCGGACCTCCTGGAGGAGGAGTTGCTCGTGAGAGGGGTCCCTGAAGAGGGACAAGGAGGAGGTGGGTGGGAGGGAGGGGGTGAAACAAACTGAAGATGGTATCCAAGTTCCACCGTGCGTAGGACCCAACAATCTGAAGTTAATTGGGACCACGCAGGGAGGAACGGGGAAAGGCGGTTGTAGAACTGAAAGGGATCCTGGGAGGCAATTGGTACACTGCTCTCGGGCGCACCCTCAAAAGTTTGATTTGGGTCCCGCTGTTGGTTTGGTGGGACCGGAATTGTTACCCCCTTGAGGTCCAGACTGACGTCTGTGGTTGGTACGACCTCGTCTTCTGGCAGTCTTGCCTTGGCCTAGCTGGGGGGTAAGGGCACTGAGGTTGGGAGCAGAATGACCGTCTTTGAGTCTGAGGCATATGCATTCCCAGCGAACGCCTAATTACGCGGTTGTCCTTTAGACTCTGCAGTCTGGGGTCCATCTTTTGTGAGAACAAGCCCTGTCCATCAAATGGCATGTCTTGTATGGTATGTTGAAGTTCAGGTGGCAAGCCGGACACTTGCAACCATAATATACGTTGCAGGGCTATTCCAGAGGCGACCATTCTAGCTGCCGAGTCGGCGGCATCTAGCGAGGCCTGTAGAGAGGTCCGCGCAACTCTCTTCCCCTCCTCCAGGAGTGCTGTAAATTCCTGGCTGGAGTCCTGCGGGACCAACTCTGTAAACTTCCCTACCGCCTCCCAGGTGTTGTAGTTGTACCTACTCAGGAGGGCTTGTTGGTTCACAACCCTGAGTTGGAGGTCTCCCGCGGAACAGATTTTCCATCCCAACAAATCCTTTAACCTGGCTTCCCTAGATTTAGGCGCAGGAGCTTGTTGGCCGTGGCGCTCCCGTTCATTGACGGACTGTACAACCAATGCATAGGGAGGGGGGTGCACATAGAGGTACTCATACCCCTTGGAGGGCACCATGTACTTCCGTTTGACCCCTCTGACTGTGGGTGGAATGGATGCTAGGGACTGCCAGATGGTGTCTGCTCTAGCCTGGATCGAACGGATGAAGGGAAGAGCCACTCTGGTTGGTGTCTCCGCAGACAAAATGCTTATCATCGGGTCCTCCACCTCTGGAACTTCCTCTACCAATAAGTTAATATTCTGGGCAACACGCCGCAGAAGGTCCTGGTGTGACCTGAGGTCAATCGGAAGTGGGCCCGATGATGATGTCCCCGCTACTGCCTCATCCGGAGAAGAGGAGGATGACAGCCCAGGGACGAGTGGGTCCTGCACTGACTCCTGATCCTGGGGGACCTCCGGAGCCGTAAGATCGTGCGGTTCCAGTGCGTGGGTACTGGTTTCCTCTGTACCAGCCGGGGGAGGTCTGCTTACAGTGGCCTCTGGCACGCGGTGCTCTGAGTGACTGGAGCGTGATGGGCCAGCCAGTTCGCCTTGGGCTTGATGATAAGCCCAAGGTGTCCAAAAGGACCACTGATGAGGTAAGTGGTCCGGGCCATGGGTATGCGTCTCCGAATCCCCATAGGAAGCACTGTCCGCATGGGATGAGGCGGATGGGTGACGAGGAGGCCACGGGGGAGCTGAGGCCGATTGGATCAGGTCTCTGTGTCCAGTCGATCCTTCTCTACGCAGTACTGGAGAACGGTACTGGGAGTCGTATCGGTGCCGAGAGTGGGACCGGGACCTGCGACCAGCACGGTGCCGGGACGTCGACCGATGCCTTGAATCTTCGTGCCGAGATCAGCTGCGAGAGGTATGGCAGTGCTGGGATCTGGACCGGTGCCCAGAGTACCAAGACGGTAACTGGGATCTCGAGCGGTGCCGCGAGTATGACTGGTACAGAGATGGAGAGCGGTACCGGGACTGTGAGCGGCATTGGGATCGGGATTGATGGCGGGACAGAGAGTGCCTGCGGGACCTGGATCGTGACCGGCAACGTTCAATGGTACCAGGTGAAGGTGGCTTCATCATGGCAGGCTTGCCCAATGATTGAACAACCAGCACCGGCGGTGCCGGGGGTTGAGGCAGCTCTGGCTCCGTCAAGGCAATCAGTTCTCGTGCTGTGGAGAAAGTCTCCAGCATAGAGGGCACAACAAGCTCAACCACAGCGTGTGCCGGGGAGCTGATAGGCACCGGACTCGATGGCTCTTGTGAGACCGGAATCAACGGTGCAGAGGTCTGTGGTGCCGCAGCCATTGGCGGTGCCAGGCGGTCCGACTTGGTAGTACGCTCTGACTGCAGCATAGATACAGGGGCAGCAGGAGTCTTATGCCTCTTGCTCCTTGGGGAGAGGGAGCGGTGCCGGGCAGAAGCTTGGGCCGGTGAAGGCTGGTGCCGAGGAGCCTTTACTGTAGCCGTGCGTTCCGGTACGGAGGAGGCACTTGTCCCCGGTGCCGCAGACGGTGCTGAAGATGGAGGAGTTAGAGCTGCCTCCATCAAAAGTTGCTTCAGGTGAATGTCCCATTCCTTTTTTGTCTGGGGCTTGAAAGCCTTGAAAATTTGGCACTTGTCCGCGAGGTGGGGTTCGCCCAAGCACTTTAAACAGGAGTTGTGCGAGTCTCCTGTGGGCATCGGCCTATGACAGGCCACGCAGGGTTTGAAGCCCGGTGAACCGGGCATGGGCCCCAGTACCGGGTGAGGAGAAGGGGCTAAGCCCCGATCCTCTTTAACTATATACAAAAACTACTACAATAAGTACTAAAACAAAGTTAACTAGAACTATAGAAAATCTAACTATATACACAATAACTATATAAATGAGCGAATAACTAGGTAGGTGGAGATCAGCTAAGCCACGCTCCACTGTTCCAACGACCGACACGGGCGGTAAGAAGGAACTGAGGGACGGATGGGCCAGCAGGGGTATATATCCGGCGCCATAGCGGCGCCACTCCAGGGGGCGCCCTGCCGGCCCACCGAGTGTTGCTAGGGTAAAAGTCTTCCGACGAACGTGCACGCGGCACGCCCACACCTAACTGGAATGGATATGAGCAAGCACTCGAAGAAGTCAGTGGATCCATTTAACAGAAAATTTCTAGCTGTTAGGAACTGAAACTTCCTTGATTAAATCACTTTCACATCCTTTAGCTGTAGCAAGCTGCTTGCACAGATTACCATGAGGATTCCTTTCCCTAGGAGCTTCTCTAAGCAACAATTCACCCCTCACAGAAATTCTTCTCTTACCCTCTTCACCTAGGGCTTGCTCTAAAGCAGGGGTCGGCAACCTGTGGCACGCGTGCCATATGTGGCACTCGAGCGAATTTTTAATGGCATGTGGGGCGGGCTGAGCTGCTCAACCCACTGCTGCTCTGGCGCTCTCTGCCGCCGGCTCCTGCCAGCTGGGGACCCTCTGCCAGTCCCACTCAGCACCCACTGCTGGCCTGGGGGAAGGAACCCCAGGCTGGCCGGGGGCTGAGACCTCAGCTAGCAGGAGCTCATGGCTGAAACCCCAGAGTCATGGCAGGCTGAGTGAGCCACTCTGGGATTCCCGCTGCTGGCCTTTTGCCAGCCGGGGTCCCCCCTGCCGCAGCCTCACTCAGAACCCACTGCCAGCCGGGGAGAAAGAACCCCAGGCTGGCAGGGGGCTGAGACCTCAGCTGGCAGGAGCCCACGGCTGAAACCCCAGAGTGGTGACAGACTGAGCTGCTAAGTCTTTAGCAGCTCTGGGGTTCCCGCTGCTGGCCCTTTGCCAGCCAGGGTTCCCCCCTGCGGCAGCCCCCTTACCTTGCGCAGGCGCCTTTCCAGACAGGGTCCAGGCCTGCGACCCTGCTCAGCCCTACTGGGGCCAGCTCACTCACTTCAGCTGCCAATCTGGGGTTCCAGTTACTGTTCTCCACCCTTGCTCAGCCTGTTTTCTGGCCTGGAGTCCCTGCAGGCCACCCTGGGCTCTTCTCCTGGCCTTGGATCACTGCTCTGCAGCTTCCCCGCTGTGGCCCACTGTCCCCAGCCTGGGACAGTGAGGGTTGCACACAAGGGAAGAGGGGATGCAGCTCAGCCCCCCCATCTTAAAATTGCTTATCTCAGACCACACTGCGTTTGATCTTGTGCCTGCCTTCTATCGCCATTTCTTTTCCCCACTGAGAGTTGAAGGGAACATTTGACAAAATGGCAGCTCCTAAGAAAGTGAAGCTAGATGTCTGATCATTTCAGCCTGCCTGGACAGATGCATTTGGATTTATTGAAAAGAAGGACTGTGCTATTTGTGCTTTCTGTTATTGAAGTGTTGTTTGTCGCACGTCAAGTGTTTGACGACATTTTGAAACGAAGCACGAGAAAACTGTTTTTGACAAAACAGACAAGACAGAATCAATCAAAAAAGCAGTAGCAGCCTATGAGAAGCAAAGTAGTGTTTTTAAAAGCTTAAGTGTAAGTAAAAATCAAGCTACAGAAGGAAGTTACAAGATTGCACAGTACATTGCAAAAAACGGAAAGCCGTTTACAGATGGGGAATATATAAAAGAAGTTTTTTCTCAGCAGTTTGGAGATTTTGTTCAATGATTTGCCAAATAAAGATACAATCATATCTAGAATAAAAGAACTGTCCATCTCTGCCAGAACAGTTGAGAGGCGCATAAGTGAAATGGCAGAAAACATTAAGGAAAAGCAGACGACTGCATTGAAAGACATAGCAGTGTTTAGTGTTGCAGTTGATGGGAGCGTGGATATAAACGACATTCCACGTTTTGCAGTTGTTGCAAGATATTGTGCTTCCGATGAAATCCAAGAGGAACTTTGTTGCCTAAAACCCCTGCATGGCACAACAAATGGGGAAGATATACTGGAAAGTTTTGTAAACCTTTTTGAAGAACGAGTTGACATCAGAAAAATATTTTGTGTGACAACAGATGGTGCTCCTGCCAAGGTTGGAAAACAGAAGGGATTTGTAAAGTTGCCTGAAGATCAAACTGGCCATCCAACAGTCAAATTTCACTGTATCATCCATCAAGAAAACCTGTGTGCTAAAATTTCTAATTCAGAGCTTAATAATGTGATGAATACAGTGGTGCGAATTGTGAATTTCCTTGTTGCTCGATCTGCTTTGACTCACAGACAATTTCAAGCACTACTAGAAGAGATGGACAGTGCTTATAACGACATTCCACTCCACAGCAACATTCGGTGACTAAGTCGGGGCAAGGTTTTGGTGCACTTTGTAAAATGTTTTGATGCAATCAAGGCCTTTTTGTTGGAAAAAGAACAAAACTGCCCCAAACTGGATGATGACAAATGGCTGTGTAAGCTCATGTTTCTAACTGATATCACCGCTCACCTAAACGAACTCAATCTCTGTCTCCAGGGTGCAGAGCAAACAGTTCTGGATCTTTATGAAGCCTGGAAAGTATTTGTTGTGAAACTAGCAGTTTTTTCCAGGGATATTCAAACTTCTACTTTCCGCTATTTCCAACTCATAAAAGAGCTATTGACATGTTGCGCTGTCAATGTCGATGAGATTGGAAAGTACATGCAAGAACTGGAATCAGAATTCTCTGACAGATTTCAAGTTTTCCAGTGATTTGGCCAAATGCTTTCTTTTCTAATTAAATCTTAAAAGTTTAACGTAAGTGAGTTGGATTTGTCTGTATTTCAGTGGATGGGTGTTGAAGATTTCGAAATGCAACTCATTCAGTTAAAAAGCTCAGAATTGTGGACATCAAAGTTTGTGGATCTGCAGAGCGCACTTGAAGCCACCGAGAGAGATCATGGGGCTTCTATTCTGACCTACTGGACATCTCTGCCAGTGAAATTTAATTGTTTGAAGAAAATTGCGTTTGCAATGCTTTCAGCATTTGGATTCACATACATGTGTGAACAGGTATTTTCACACACGAAATCTGTCCTCTGTCCCTCTCTGAGCCGGTTAACAAGTGATCACTCAGAAGCCTGTGTGCACTTCAAAGTACCCAAATATGTGCCAGACATTGGAAAAGCAAGGGCAAGGATCACACTAAGCTGATAAGATCTGCATTTTAATTTAATTTTAAATAAAGCTTCTGAAACATTTTGAAAACCTTGTTTACTTTACATATAACAGTAGTTTGGTTATATATTATAGACTTATAGACAGATCTTCTAAAAAAATGTTAAAATGTATTACTGGCACGCGAAGCCTTAAATTAGAGTGTATAAATGAAGACTTGGCACACCACTGCTGAAAGGTTGCCGACCCCTGTGTTAGAGCCTCAGAGCCTTTGCAAAGCCAGCTAAGATCACGGGCAGCGGGGCCGGATACCTGCAACATAAGCAGCTGCGTCCTCGTACCCTAGATCTCAGGGGATGGTTTTTATTAGCAGGTATCATCTGTGGAAAGTTCTCTACACAACACATTGACCCCAAGCAAATCAAGTGTATTATTGTTTGAATAGCACCTCGAGGGCCTATCTGCAATCAGAGCTTGTGCTGGGGGCTTTCCAGGCACAGTAATTTACGGTGCCTGGTCTAGAGCTTACAGGCTAGACACACGAAGGAAGGATTTCTATCCCCATTGTACAGACATGGAACTCAGGCACAGAGAGGCTACGTGACTCGCCCACAATCACCCAGGGAGTCTGGCAGAGCCAGGAACCGAACCTGGGTTCTCCTGAGTCCCAGTCCTTACAGCCCAGCCTAGGGGAGGGAGCCGATTTTGCACACTGGTTCTAGGGTTGGTCTGTTACTAAAAGCCACGTTCAATCATTTCTGTATTTGGTTTTTGAACCTTTCAAAATCTCAAACTGCATCAGGGAAAAAAAATGTCAAATACAGGCTAACCAGTTCCAGAAGGGAAAATGAACCACAAGCAAGTGAAAACCAGACTGAAGTGCATGGAACAATGGGAATGGTGTATAACAAAGAGAATTACAGTCAAGCTCTCTCCATGTCTGATCTAGTTTAATAAACCAGACTGACCCACTATTCTGAGGGGAAGTAAATTATCATTAGTGAGAGTTGCCTTCAGTTTGTCTCCTCTTTGACCAGGCTGCCAGATCTGTGTATTTAAGTCCCAAGCGTTTTCTCTGCCTTCACTTTACTGTGGGTATCAAACTTGTTATGAGGTCTGAACAGCAAAAGGCTCTTCTAGAGCTCTTCAGAAGAGCGAGTGCTGTGGGACAGAGCCGTGACATCAACAGTTAAAACCTACGAGGCTTTAAAAGGGGATTTGTAGGAAAAAATGGTTCCTAATTGAAGCGAAATGGCTCTGTCCGGGCATCCCTGATCACTGGTGTGACCAGCATTCGCTGGGGGTCTAGAGTTCACAGCTCTGCTGCTACTCTAGTGCTAGGGTTCTTTGGATCACAGAGACCCCAGACACAATCAGGCCTGGCTGTGCTAGGTGCTGCACATACCCAGAGACGCACCCCGTAGGAGTCAGGCCCTGTCCTGCAGAACAACAGACAAAGACCAGGTAGGGACTTGCCCAAGATCACCCAGCAGGTCAGTGGCAGAACCAGGAATTGAAGCCAGGGCTCCTGATTCCCAGGCCAAGGCCATGTCCCCTGGGAAGGGTTCAATGACCCAGCCCTGCAGCATGTCCCTGCAGTTCTGGGTTTATCCCCCAGCCCTCCTCCTCTCTCACCTTCTCTGGGTGAAGAGCCAGGTTGAGGAGGCCTTTGAGCGCCAACCAGCGCACCACAGTGTTGGGGTCTCTCAGCTGCCTGCTCATCTGGTCCAGGATGGCATCTTCCAGCTCATTGCTGAGGTCAGGATACTGGAGGAGCTAACACCCAAACAGCAAAACAAGTTAGAGAACGGGGCTGGCCCCTTGCAACTCATCTCCACCATGTGGCCCTTAGCTTCACTGGCCATGGACCCAGCATGGGCTACACTGTATACTGGGCACTGTGATTGGTCACCGGGTGGGCCCCACTGAAATGCTGCTAGCGCAACTGCCCCTTGAGGCTCCAGCTGAGATCAATGCCTGCCCTGCTTCTTCACTAAGGCTCAGCTGCACACAGAGCGGGGGGTGGGGGGATTCCGGTGAAATGGTCGTGGATGGGCAGGTGGTTGCCCGGTTTGTGCACAGCACTTGGAAGTCAGAAGGGACTTGAGGGCTGTGGAGCTGAGCCTGGGGGATCCAGAGACATCTGGCTCTGGGCCTTGCTTCAGCCCCGTGACACCAGCTGGGGCAGGTAACACCACAATGTCCAGAGAGAGTGACTCCACCGCTAGGGCTCTAGGGGATTTCCCTGCCCCTGCTCACCCACCCACCCCCAGGGCCTTGAGGGCCAACCCTCTCTTGGCCATACGTCAGCCCCGTGCCTCAGTCACCACTGGGCCAGGGTTGTTCTCACAACCCTCACTCACCTGTGAGGCTCACCTGAATGAAGAAGGCCATGGCAGGGGTGTGCCGCTTTTCGTCTCTGGTGTCGAGGATGGCCATCAGCTGGTGCAAGATCCAGGATCGCTCCTGAATACAGTCCCAAACCATGGCCCTGGCATCACACCCTACCAACTCCTCCTAGAGCCTGCACCTCCACCCCTTTCCCACACCCCACTCCGGCCCCCAAACTCCCTCTCGGATCCTGCACCCCCTCCCTCCACATCCCCTCCTGTCCCCAAACTCCCTCCCAGAGCCTGCACCCAGCACCCAAATTCCATCCCAGAGCCTGCACCTCAGGCCTCCTCCTCCATCCAAACTCCCTCTCAGAGCTTTAGGCAGGTGAGGGGCAGAGTTTGAAGGGGCAGGCTCTGCTGAGCATCACCAAAATTTCTACACACCTGCCACCCCTGGTCATAGGTCAGCCCCATGTCCCAGTCACCGCTGTTCTCACGACCCTCACCCACTGGTGAGGCTCACCTGAATGAAGAATGCCATGGCCAGGATGTGCCGCCTATCGTCCCTGCAGTTGAGGATGGTCATGAGCTTGTGGAAAATCCAGTTACACTCCTGGAAACGGATTGAAACCATGGCCCTGGCATAGGAAACACAAACATCACATCATCGAGGTGGGCAAGGACTGGTCCTCCATTTACAAATCTAACCAGACCAGTGCCACAGGACAAGGGATCCCAGGCGACTAGCCATGCGCAGCTGGCACGGACTAGTTCCTGCTGGCTTAAAATGCCCAGCGGCCTACGTGCTAGAGACCCAAACCCTTAATCACTCGACAGGGATCCCTTCCACGAGGCCAGCTCGGAGCACGCAGCGCTGGGGCTGCAAGAGGTCTGCAGACAAAGAAGGGCGTCGGTGGGGTCGGTGGCCTTCCTCATGTGCCCAGATATTGGGTGATGAGAGACTGAAGGTGGGTGAGGGAATATCTTAGATTGACCCAAGACAAGCGCTGGAGCTTTCTGTGTTAGCTTCTCTCTCTCACCCACAGACGCTGGCCAGCCAAAGACATTCCGTCCCTCATCTTGTCTCTCTAATGTGCTGGGCCTGACAGGGCTATACCAACGCTGCAGAAAGACATGATGGAGGCTGTCTTTGTCCAGCCACGCCTGCCAGAGCCACGCAAGAAGTGGTTTATGCCAGGCAACACAAGGTGGAGAAGTAGCCAACTGACCCCTCGATCAACAGCACAGAAGCTGCGGCCTATTCCATGCAGGCGATTGAGAGCCACGTCTCACCCAGCAGGGAAGGCAATGTGGCCATGTCCTAGGCCCAGGGAGAAAAGCTGCTGCTGTGGTCAGTTCTGGGCAGCCAGCACTCACCAGGCAAGCAGACAGATGCCTTTGTGGTGTGTGTCGGAGTTCATCAGCATGTCCCAGCCACCCTGCTTCAGGATGAAGGTGACCTGATCCCCGTAGCCAGCACATCGAAGCAAGGATTTCATGGCCCTCACCGTGCACCTGCGTACAAAGCAAGCCTCTTGTTACTGAGCGAGCCCAAGCCAGGCCCTGCTGCATGCCTGCGGGTGACGGCGCAGAACCCAGGCCGGGTGTCGGGCTGGCGGTACCTGACGGAGCTGAGGAGTGTGGGCGTGTCCTCCTGGTTATGCACCCTCTGGTGCAAATCAATGTTCTGCATGGACGGCTCCACTGTATAGGTGATGTGGAACAGCAGAGCGATGTAGTGCTGAGGAAAGAGCTCCTTCATCTTCTGCCTGCAGGCCTGCTCCTGGAGGATCTCGAACCGGGCTCTTGTGGCCTGAAGTAAGAACAGGAGATAGACATCACTGCAGGGCTTTCATCCTTCCTACGCTCCCGCAGGGCACCTAGAGAGGTGGGGTTGGCTAGGGACTAAGGCCTGGGATGCTGGGTTCAATTCCTAGCCTGTGTGACCTTGGCTAAAACCACAGAAGGGACTTTGGCTCGGCGTTGCCATGCCTAGCTTCATGTGCCTGCTGCCCAGTGGACTCGCAGTCCTGAGTGAAGTGCCCAGGCTCCAGATACGCTCCAGAGGGAGAGTCAGTTGGGCCAATTGTTAAAGAGGGTAAACAGGATGGAGTGGGTAATTTCAGGCCTGTCAGCCTGACATCGATCTCAGGCAAGATAATGGAGCAGCTGGTATAAGATTCAATTAAGAAAGAATTAAAGAGAATAATTTAACTAATGCAAATCAACATGGGTTTGGTAGATAAAGGAAATGGCGTTGACGTAATGTAGACTTCTGTAAAGCGCTTGAATTGGCACCGCACTCCACTTTGATAGAAAACATAGAAGGATACAAAACTAACGTGGCACACATGCAGGGGTGGCTCTAGACACCAGCAAAGCAAGCATCTGCTTGGGGCAGCCCATTTGCAGGGGGGGCACAGGAGCTGAAAACAAACAGGGGGCTCTGGGAGCTGTAGTTCCTTGGTCAGCTCCCTGCCTATAGAGCCAGCCCTGGAGCAGGGAAAGAACTACATTTCCCAGCATTCCCTTGGCCACTACCAACTCGAAAGGAAGGAGGGGGACCTCATGCAGCAGCATGCTGTGAGTGCTGTGAATGGTAGGGAGACCATATGTTAACATTCAAAAAACAGGACACTCCAGGTGGAGGATAGCCCCACCTTGCCATCATCCACTCCCTCCGATTGCCCCCCACAGAAACCCCAACCCACCCAACTTCCCCCCGCTCCCTGTCCCCTGATCACCCCCTCCCGGGACCCCTGCCCCTAACTGCCCCCCAGGACCCGACCCCCTATCTAAGTGCCGCTGGTCCTTGTCCCCTGATTGCCCCCTCTTGGGACCTCTGCTCCAACTGCCCCCGAGGACCCGACCCCCTATCTAAGCGCCGCTGCTCCTTGTCCCGATTGCCCCCTCCCAGGACCCCTGCCCCTAACTGCCCCCCAGAACCCCACCCCCTATCTAAGTGCCGCCAGTCCTTGTCCCTTGATTGCCCCCTCTTGGGACCCCTGCCCCTAACTGCCCCCCAGGACCCCACCCCATATCTAAGCCTCCCTTCTCCTTGTCCCCAGCTGCCCCCTCCTGAGACCCCAACTTCCCCCCAGGATCCCACCCCCTACCTGTTCCCTGACAAACCCCTGGGACTCCCATTCCTATCCAACTGCTGCCTGTCACCTGACTGCCCCCCCAGAACTCCCTACCCCTTCTCCAACCCCCCAGCCCCCTTACTGTGCCACTCAGACCAGCGTGTCTGGCTCCGCGCAGCTCCAGTCACGCTGCTGCATACATGGAGCCCACAGCCCCGCCCAGCACCTGCCTTCCCAATTTGAACACCTCAAAATTCAGGAGTGCTCAAGCTCAGTTTGGGTAGCTGTTACTTCATTTCTCTTAAATCAAATATACTGATCCACTGTAACTTGCTGTAGAAAAAGGAGGATAAAATTATGCAAGAAATGCTTCCCAGTGGTTATTAAGACTGGAATTGCTATTTTCAACATCCATTGCCTTTTTGTTTGTTTGTTTAAAAGGAAGACAGTGATATTGCATTGGCAAATTCCCCATAGAAAGAAAGAGTGGAACAAAAGAATAATAAAGGTACCTCAACTTTTCCTCATTTATGGAGGAGAGTCTTATAATATGCATCCAGATATCCTCCAATCACACAAGCTGAAAATTGTTCCACTTTACTGCAGCTCTGTAACCATATGGGAACCAATCCTGTCTGTGTTTTGTGCACATCTGTCATAAACAGATAGCTAAGGGTTAATGTCTCTTTCACCTGGAAAGGGGTAACAAACAACACCTGACCAGAGGACCAATCAGGAAACAAGACTTTTTCAAATCTGGGTGGACAGAAGTTTTGGGTGTGAGTCCTTTGTTCTTCGTCTGTTCTCTTTCTTGGCTTTGAGAGTGACCACAGGAATCTCCAGGCTTTCTAATCTTCTGTTTCCAAGTTGTAAATACAAGGATAGTAAGACAATAGGTTTATATTGGGTTTTTTTTTTGTATTTACATGTGTGTAGTTGCTGGAGTGTATTCTTTTTGGATAAGGCTGTTTATTCATTTTTTCTTTTAAGCAATTGACCCTGTATATTGTCCCTTGATACAGAGACCCTTTTATGTCCTTTTTCATTCTTTTTATATAAAGCTTTCTTTTTAAGACCTGTTTGAATGTTTTTCACTGGTTAAGGCTAAGAAACGAAGGGAGGGGGAAAATCTCTTTGTGTTAGATTTACTAAGCCTGACTTTGCATACCCTCTGGGTGAGGGGGGAGAGAGATTAGATCTCTCGGTACTTGTGTTTCAAGGACTTGAAGCAGGGAGTATCCTAGAGTCCCCAGGGCGGGGAAATATGGGAGGAGGTAAAGAGGGTGGAATCCCTTTGTTTAGGTTCACGGAGCTTGAATTTGTATATCTCTCCAGGAACCCAGGGAGGGAACACCTAGAAGGGAGGAGGGGGAAGGGAAATGGTTTATTCCCCTTTTTTGTGAGACTCAAGGAATCTGAGTCTTGGGGTCCCCCAAGGAAGGTTTTGGGGAGACCAGAGTGAGCCAGACACTGGAATCTTCTGGCTGGTGGCAGCGATATCAGATCTAAGCTGGTAATTAAGCTTCGGAGGTCTCATGCTAGCTTCTCATGTTCTGAACTCTAAGGTTCAGATCTGAGTAGGAGAGTTATGACATGAGTGGCAGTGGTGTGGAAAGACAAGAATCCAGAAGCCAGTAGGAATATTATTTTCTTTTTCTCTGCTAGGGCTTTTATGCAGAGAGAAAGGGTGGTTTTAAACAGAGCCAGAGAGAATTTTTTTTCTGTTCTCTGATTGCAGTTTGGCTTGCATATTAAGCAAGGAACTATTAAGGGTCTTTTGTTAAACTATAGCACTCCCATTGAGAGTCAAGTACCCAGCACAATACACATGCAAATAAAGTGGTTTTTCTGGTTTACTTTACATTTAAAAGATTAGCTAGAGGAAGAAAAAAAAGGCACTGTTGCTAGGCAGACCCCAGGAGGCAGCAGAGAGCCAGCAGTTCCAACAATAAACACCAGAGGGCACCCCAACACAAGAAAACAGGAACCATGACTTCTAAGGCAAAAATGGAGGCAGAGGCACAAATCAGGGATGCTGAGCACAAGCGAGATATGGAAGAAAAATACAAGAACTAGAAATAAAACAAAAAGAGATGGAGCTAAGAGAAAGAGAAAAAGAGGCTACCCACAGGAGAGAGTTGGAACTCCTGAGGGAAACCCACCGGCAGGCCCTGGAATTAGAAAAGGCTAAGCAACAGAACCCAGCCAATCCTAACAACCCTTCGCCAACAATGGTTCCGCAGCACAAGAAATTTCCCACCTACAAGGCAAGTGATGACACTGAGGCCTTCTTAGAAAATTTTGAAAGAGCCTGCCTTGGGTACAGCATCTCTGAAGACCAGTACATGGTAGAATTGAGGCCACTGCTCAGTGGACCCTTAGCAGAGGTGGCGGCTGAAATGCTAAAGGACAGAATGAACAATTATAAACTGTTTCAAACCAAGGCCAGATTCAGAATGGGGATAACCCCGGATCATGCCCGTCAGCGTTTCAGAACCCTAAAGTGGAAACCAGATGTGTCATTTCCCAGACACGCCTACTACGTTGGGAAAAATTATGAGGCCTGGATATCAGGAAACAATGTTAAATCCTTGGACAAACTGCACCTCCTCATACAAATGGAGCAGTTCTTGGATGGTGTTCCTGAGGACATAACATGGTACATACTAGATGGAAAACCCAAAAATCTCACCGAGGCGGGGGACATTGGAGCCAAATGGATGGAAGTGGCAGAAAGCAAGAAAGCTACTGTCAAGGGGAATGAATACCCCAGGGGGCACACCGACAATAAACCCTACAACCGAGGGCAACCCAAGACCCCTCCTACAACCCAAGGAAAGCCACAGACAGCCTATTCTTCCACCTCACCAGTGTCCAGTAACCCACCTCGACCCAGTGACCAGTCAGCTGGAAGATGCTTCAAGTGTAATGAACTGGGACATATAAAGGCCAACTGCCCAAAGAACCCCAACCGAGTGCAAGTCATTACACCACCATCACACCAAAGATCCCCAGGCCCAGATGCCTCTCAAATACCCTTGGAGCAAAGGGAAACTTTGAGAGTGAGCGGAAAGAAGCTTACTGCGTGGAGAGACACGGGGGCACAAGTGTCAGCTATCCACCAATCCTTCGTAGACCCCAAATTCATCAACCCAAAGGCCCAAGTGACAATTTACCCCTTCATGTCACAAGCTGTAGACTTGCCTACAGCTGAACTGCCTGTCCAGTACAAAGGCTGGTCAGGAATGTGGACTTTTGCAGTCTAGGACAATTATTCCATCCCCATGCTACTGGGGGAAGACTTGGCCAACCACGTGAAGCGGGCCAAGAGAGTGGGAATGGTTACACGTAGCCAAACCAGGCAAGCTTCCAGACCCATTCCTGTTCCTAAGCCGTCCAGCGGGGCCCCATCTGTGTTACCAGAGACCTAGACAGAGGTAGTGGACCCGGATCCCATGCCAACAACGGAAACAGCCACAGTGCTTCCAGTCCCAGACCAGGAACTGGAAAAGCAGCCAGCACCAGAACCGTTGCCAGCACTGACGACAGTGCTTGCAAATCCATCTTCAACCCCAACGCCAGAGGGCGCCAGCGAGCCTGAACTGACAGAAGCAGCAGACAACCCTACCCAAGAGGCTCAGCCAGAGCCTGAAATAACCCCTGGTGCACCAGCGGAAAGCGGCTCACCAGCAACGGAAACAACCTCATCACCTACATCGCTTCCAGAGGGACCAAGCCCAAGTCCCCAGTCTAAGGAAGAACTGGTGTCCCCAGCCTCAAGGGAACAGTTCCAGACTGAGCAGGAAGCAGATGACAGCCTTCAGAAAGCTTGAGCGGTGACACGGAGCACCCCACCGCCTCTCAGATCTTCTAATCGATCCCGGTTTGTTGTAGAACAAGGACTTTTATACAAGGAGACTCTTTCTGGTGGACACCAGGAAGACTGGCATCCGCAAAAACAGTTGGTGGTTCCAACTAAGTACCGGGAAAAGCTCTTAAGCTTAGCCCATGATCATTCCAGTGGCCATGCTGGGGTGACCAAAACCAAAGACCTGTTGAGGAAGTCCTTCCACTGGGAGGGGATGGGCAAGGACGTTGCCAAGTATGTCCGGTCTTGTGAGGTATGCCAAAGGGTGGGAAAGCCCCAAGACCAGGTCAAGGCCCCTCTCCAGCCACTCCCCATAATTGAGGTCCCATTTCAGCAAGTAGCCATGGATATTCTGGGTCCTTTCCCAAAAAAGACACCCAGAGGAAAGCAGTACATACTGACTTTCGTGGACTTTGCTACCCGATGGCTGGAAGCAGTAGCTTTAGGCAACACAAGGGCTAAAGCTGTGTGCCAGGCCCTAACAGACATTTTTGCCAGGGTAGGTTGGCCCTCCGACATCCTTACAGATTCAGGATCTAATTTCCTGGCAGGGACCATGAAAGAACTATGGGAAACTCATGGGGTGAACCACTTGGTTGCCACCCCATACCACCATCAAACCAATGGCCCGGTCGAAAGGTTTAATGGAACTTTGGGGGCCATGATACGTAAATTTGTCAACGAACACTCCAATAATTGGGACTAGTGTTGCAGCAGTTGCTTTTTGCCTACAGGGCTGTACCACATCCCAGTTTAGGGTTTTCACCATTTGAACTTGTGTATGGTCACGAGGTTAAGGGGCCATTACAGTTAGTGAAGCAGCAATGGGAGGGGTTTACACCTTCTCCAGGAACTAACATTCTGGACTTTGTAAGCAGCCTACAAAACACCCTCCGACACTCTTTAGCCCTTGCTAAAGAGAACCTAAAGGATGCTCAGGAAGAGCAAAAGGCCTAGTATGACAAACATACCAGAGAACGTTTCTTCAAGACCAGGTTATGGTCTTGAAGGCGCAACAGGCCCATAAGATGGAAGCATCATGGGAAGGGCCATTCACGGTCCAAGAGCGCCTGGGAGCTGTTAACTACCTCATAGCATTTCCCAATTCCTCTCTAAAACCCAGAGTGTACCATGTTAATTCTCTCAAGCCTTTCTATTCCAGAGACTTACAGGTTTGTCAGTTTACAGTCCAGGGAGATGATGCTGAGTAGCCTGAAGGTGTCTACTACGAAGGGAAAAAAGACGGTGGCGTGGAAGAGGTGAACCTCTCAACCACCCTGGAAGGTCTGCAGCGGCAACAAATCAAGGAGCTGTGCACTAGCTTCGCCCCATTGTTCTCAGCCACCCCAGGACGGACTGAAAGGGCATACCACTCCATTGACACAGGTAATGCTCACCCAATTAGAACCCCACCCTACTGGGTGTCTCCTCACGCCCAAGCTGCTATAGAACGGGAGATCCAGAACATGCTACAGATGGGTATAATACGCTCATCTACCAGTGCATGGGCATCTCCAGTGGTTCTGGTACCCAAACCAGATGGGGAAATACACTTTTGCGTGGACTACCGTAAGCTAAATGCGGTAACTCGTCCGGATGACTATCCAATGCCACGCACCGATGAGCTATTGGAGAAGTTGGGACATGCCCAGTTCATCTCTACAATAGACTTAACCAAGGGGTACTGGCAAGTACCACTAGATGAACCTGCCAAGGAAAGGTCAGCATTCATCACCCATGTGGGGGTGTATGAATTTAATGTCCTTCCTTTCGGGCTGCGAAATGCACCCGCCACCTTCCAGAGGCTAGTAGATGGTCTACTAGCAGGACTGGGCGAATATGCAGTTGCCTTCCTCGATGATGTGGCCATTTTTTCTGACTCCTGGGCCGAACATCTAGAACACCTGGAAAAGGTCTTTGAGCGTATCAGGCAGGCCGGACTAACTGTTAAGGCCAAAAAGTGTCAAATAGGCCAGAACAGAGTAACTTACCTGGGACACCAGGTGGGTCGAGGAACCATTAAACCCCCTACAGGCCAAGGTGGATGCTATCCAAAAGTGGCCTGTCCCAAAGTCAAAGAAACAGGTCCAATCCTTCGTAGGCTTGGCCGGGTACTACAGGCGATTTGTACCACACTACAGCCAAATCGCTGCCCCACTGACCGACCTGACCAAAAAGACCCAGCCAAATGCAGTTAAGTGGACTGATGAGTGTCAAAAGGCCTTTACCCAACTTAAGGTGATGCTCATGTCTGACCCTGTGCTCAGGGCCCCGGACTTTGACAAGCCATTCCTAGTAACCACGGATGCATCTGAGCATGGTATAGGAGCAGTTCTCATGCAGGAAGCAATGGATCACAACTTCCATCCTGTCGTGTTTCTCAGCAAGAAACTGTCTGAGAGGGAAAGTCACTGCTCAGTCAGTGAAAAGAAATGCTATGCCATTGTGTACGCCCTGGAAAAGCTATGCCCATATGTTTGGGGACGGCGGTTCCAGCTACAAACTGACCATGCTGCGCTAAAGTGGCTTCATACTGCAAGGGGAACAACAAGAAACTTCTTCGTTGGAGTTTAGCTCTCCAAGATTTTGATTTTGAAATTCAGCACATTTCAGGAGCTTCTAACAAAGTAGCTGATGCACTCTCCCATGAAAGTTTCCCAGAATCCAGTAGTTAAAAAGTATTCTTAAAATGTAAAAGGCTGTTAGTTATATACTTAGTGGTATATGTAAAGGTGCATGTGTTGTATTACTCTGTTTATTTTAGAGTTCTAGGAAGAAATCGCCGCCAGTGAGATTCCCCACTGTCTGCAATTTGGGGGGGTGTCATAAACAGATAGCTAAGGGTTAACGTCTCTTTCACCTGGAAAGGGGTAACAAACAACACCTGACCAGAGGACCAATCAGGAAACAAGACTTTTTCAAATCTGGGTGGAGGGAAGTTTTGGGTGTGAGTCCTTTGTTCTTCATCTGTTCTCTTTCTCGGCTCTGAGAGTGACCACAGGAATCTCCAGGCTTTCTAATCTTCTGTTTCCAAGTTGTAAGTACAAGGATAGTAAGACAATAGGTTTATATTGTTTTTTTTTTGTATTTACATGTGTGTAGTTGCTGGAGTGTATTCTTTTTGGATAAGGCTGTTTATTCATTTTTTTCTTTTAAGCAATTGACCCTGTATATTGTCACCTTGATACAGAGACCTTTTTATGTCCTTTTTCATTCTTTTTATATAAAGCTTTCTTTTTAAGACCTGTTTGAGTGTTTTTCACTGGTTAAGGCTAAGAAACGAAGAGAGGGGGAAAATCTCTTTGTATTAGATTTACTAAGCCTGACTTTGCATACCCTCTGGGTGAGGGGGGAGAGAGATTAGATCTCTCGGTACTTGTGTTTCAAGGACTTGAAGCAGGGAGTATCCTAGGGTCCCCAGGGCGGGGAAATCTGGGAGGAGGTAAAGAGGGTGGAATCCCTTTGTTTAGGTTCACGGAACTTGAATCTGTTTATCTCTCCAGGAACCCAGGGAGAGAACACCTAGAGGGGAGGAGGGGGAAGGGAAATGGTTTATTCCCCTTTTTTGTGAGACTCAAGGAATCTGAGTCTTGGGGTCCCCCAGGGAAGGTTTTGGGGAGACCAGAGTGAGCCAGACACTGGAATCTTCTGGCTGGTGGCAGCGATATCAGATCTAAGCTGGTAATTAAAGCTTTGGAGGTCTCATGCTAGCTTCTCATGTTCTGAACTCTAAGGTTCAGATCTGAGTAGGAGAGTTATGACAACATCCAAAATTCCTGCTGAATTACCTGCCCTAGGAGTGAATTACCAGTGACCCAAGGCTGCGGTGGAAGGAGGGTGCAGGTGGGGGGGTCGAGAGGCCAGGGCTGGGGTGGCAGGAGGTGTGGGGGGGGCACTGGTCGGGGGGAGCCCAGGACTGGGGTGGCAGCGGGGTGGGAAGAGGGCACTGGTGGGGGGGAACGGAGGAAGCCCAGCACTGGGACGGCAAGGGCGGGGAGTCCAGGGCTGGTGCAGCAGCGGGGTATGGGGTGGGGAGCCCAGGGTTGGGATGGGGGGCAGCCAAAATTTTTTTTGCTTGGAGCAGCAAAAAATGTAGTGCCGGCCGTGCACACATGAATTGGCTTATAAACTGGCTGATCGGTCTCGAAATGTAATTGGACTGGTGTGTTTCCAGTGTGGTCCCCGCAGGGATCGGCTCTTGGCCCTATATGATTTAACATTTTCATCAATCATCAAATCATCACTGATAAAGTTTGCAGATGACACAAGAATTGGGTGAGTGGTAAATAATGAAGAGGATAAGTCACTGATACAGAGCGATCTAAATGACTTGGTAAACTGGGGGGCAATCAAACAGTATGTGTTTTTATATGGCTCATTGTAAATGAATACATCTAGGAACAGGACGGGGGACTCTATCCAGGGAAGCAGAGACTCTGAAAAGGACTTGGGAGTCCTGGTGGTTATTCAGCTGAACAGGAGCTCCCAGTGTGACGCTGTGGCCAAAAGAGCTCATGTGATCCTGGGATAAATAAAAAGAAGAATCTCGAGTGGGAGTATTTGGCACTAGTGTGACCAACTTCTGGGATCCTGGTTCCAATTCCAGTGCCCACAACGCAAGAAGAACGTTGATAAATTGCAGAGGGTTCAGAGAAGAGTCATGAGAATGATTAAAGGATTAGAAACCATGTCTTATAGTGATAGGGTGACCAGACAGCAAGTGTGAAAAATCAAGATGGGGGTTGGGAGTAATAGAAACCTATATAAGAAAAAGACCCTAAAATCAGGACTGTCCCTATAAAATCAGGACATCTGGTCACACTATACAGTGAGAGACTCAAGAAGCTCAATCTATTCAGCTTCACAAAGAGAAGGTTCAGGGGTGACTTGATTACCGTCTATAGGTATCTCCCTGGGGAACAAATATTTAGCAATTGGCTTTTCAGTCTAGCAGAGAAAGGTCTAACATGATCCAGTGGCTGGAAGTTGAAGGTAGACATTCAGACTGGAAATAAGGCATATACATCACAATAAGAGTAATTCATCATTGGAACAATTTACCCAGGGTGGTGATAGATTACACTGCTCTACAGCCAAAATGCTTCTGAAATAAATGTAGTCCAACTTTACTAATTCTGGGTCACTGAGAACGAAAATGATGCGTAAAATTGTTGATTGGCTCTAGTTTTCAAGATATGCTATTGGGTCAGTATATACGACCCTTGACTTGGGAATGGCAGAGGATAAGTGAGTTATAAAGGGACGGGATCTCAATTTAAACCAGAAATGACTAAAATACATCTTTGACTGGATCTATGAATAATCTATGACTGGGTTTGGACAGTACTTGCTTTTTAGGCAAAACAATGAATGATGCAATCTGAAGCTGGTATTGCGTCATATATTATATGAATTGCATCATGTTATTCCTAGAAGTCATGGATGATGCAATCATAATGAAGCTTACATCACTCTGCTGAACAAATTGCCCTATATCAGCTCTAGAAATCATACAGTGTCGTGCTCTCTTATTTGTCAGTGTTTGATTTTGCAAAGGGACACATTTCTGTTTAGCCAAAGTGAGCAGAGATGCCTCATTCTTGTGTGAACAGTGCAGATAACGTCTGCTATGTTTGTGGTGAAGTGACTTTTGCATCACAAAAGCGCAGTATAACCACTATGGTTAAGAAAGCCTATCACCTTTATTTTGGCTGCAAAATTGGAGATCAGGACAAGAGGTGGGCCCCACACATATGCTGCAACACTTGTGCAACAAATCTTCGCCAGTGGTTGAACAGGAAAAGGAAATCTATGCCTTTTGCAGTGCCAATGATTTGGAGAGAGCCAACAGATCATACCAGCAATTGTTACTTCTGCATGGTGCCTCCAGTTGGGAAAGGTGTGTCAAAGAAGAAAAAGTGGACTGTGCATTATCCAAACATTCCATCAGCTATACGCCCAGTACCCCACGGAGAAGGACTGCCAGTTCCTGATGCACCAGAATCATTCTCACTTGAGTCAGACGAGGAAGAGGAAGAGGATGAAACTTCTGGTCCTGAACCATCAATGTCACAGGACCCACATTTTCTCCCATCCTCCTCCTCTGAACCACACCTCATAACACAAGGTGAACTGAATGACCTTGTCAGGGATTTGGAACTACCCAAGAGTAAGGCAGAGCTGTTGGGCTCCAGACTACAGCAGTGGAATCTCCTGGCAGGCTATCAGGGCAAATGGAGCCCATCAATGCTTGCAGACTATTTCTGGACAGTGACAAGAGATGCTCCATTTAATGAATACAAGAGACAAGCCAAGAAGCGCCGAGTAGACACTGAATAGGACTAAACTATGTACATATTAGTTTTTTGCCTTTTGTTTCATAATAAATTTTATTTATATAATCCTTTTGCTGATTTTTAAAGTGTTACATAAACAGGACGGGTGAAATATTATCATGTAAAGCAACCATAAACACATGAAAAGACCTAGGTTTACAATTTATGATTAAAACTCTACTATCTACACAATATACATAGACATAAAATGTAAAAACTTAAATATCTTAGAAACAGTAGCCAATCAGTTGTTTTAATTGTCATATTTGAATTCAGCACATCAAAATACATAATAAATATCACATTTTATCTCTGAAGCAGACGACTTCTCAAAAATTGTAGACCAGTGTTATCCATCACTGACCATTTTTGAATCACGATGGGATGTTTTTCTTCAAAGACCTGCTCTAGGAATGATCTGGGGGCAGTTCTCTGGCCTGTGTCATGCAGGGGATCTGACTAGATGATCGCAGAGGTCCCTTCTGGCCTTGAAATCTATGAAGCTAAGAGTAAGGAGCTGCCTAAACCAGCCAATAGGAAATGCTGAGGAGAGCGATGTGGCCTAAGCCCCAACCCTAAAGGGAATTCGGTCTCTCTCTCTACTTGGGAACACTTAAATAGTCATTGGAGCAGAGTTTAGACCCCGGGTCTCCCAGTTGGGTGCCCTAACCAATGGGCTAGAGAGAGTGATGAGTCCAAATTCTGAAGGTACTGGAATGCCACTAAAATATTGATTTTCTTAAACATGAATTATACAAATTCACATTTTATTTATCTACTGAATTTCTGGTACAGTAATCCTTGGTTAAACCAGGCATGTCTAGAGACAGGCTGGCTGTCCAAAATAACAAGGTATTGGATTTTTTTTTTAAATTGTGTACACACACACACACACACACACACACACACACACACACACACACACACACACACACACACACACACACACACACACACACACACACCTATAGTAGCTATTTAATTTATTTTAACTGTTGAAATCATTGTGCTGAAATGCCATTGATGTGTACACAGCACAATATGTAAAATATAGATAGTAGTGTACAGTACAGTGGTAAAAACCCAATGAATATGTAGCACGTTTTCTTTTTACTTTAGCCTATAGGCTAATGAAAATACAAAATAAATCATGCTGCTGTGCTAGAGACATTACTGTATCAGGCTGAAATAATAAAAGTTTATTTTAAATTGAAACTAGCCCGTAGGCGACACAAGTAACACAAAATACATCAAGGCATAACAGGGGCTGTAGCAGCAAAGACCTGCTGTAATGCATTTGTCTAATTTCTACAAGTATTTCCACAAAGCGTCTTTCTACATCTTGTATTTTATGTGTCTGTGAATCAGAGGGAGAACAAGGATGTCTGAGCCAAGTTCTGGCACAGCTGAGAGGATGCCACATGGAAGATGAAGGGCCATGTAGCTTGCTAAACATGAGCAATGACATGCAGAATAAGCTCCTGGCTACATTTGCCATTCACAATCATAGTCATGTGGCTAAATCCATGCTCACACTCAGCCATGCTGCATGAAATCACACCCTTGGAGCTGAGCAGAGGTTTCAGCCCAGCTAGCACTTCTGACCAGTATAGTCAAGAAAGTCACGCTAGGCATTGACAATTCCTGTCACTGGTAGACCAAATTAGTTACACAGCTGCCCTACCTGCTTTTCACTTTATCTAAGAATAAAGGGTCACTACAAAAAGTAATTTTTCCTCTGCTGATACTCACACCTTCTTGTCAACTGTTGGAAATGGGCCACCTAGACTGCACTGGCCTCAATAGTGCTATAGAAGTAATTTTTCCTTCCCTTGGTATTCACCCCCTCTTGTCAACTGTTCAGAATAGGCCACTTCCACCTTAATTGAATTGGCTTGTTGGTACTGACCCCCCACTTGGTAAGGCAACTCCCATCTTTTCATGTGCTATAGATACATAGCTTACTGTATTTTTCACTCCATGCATCTGATAAAGTGGGTTTTAGCCCTCAAAAGCTTATGCCCATATACATTTGTTTGTCTTTAAGGTGCAACAAGGACCTCTCATTGTTTTTGCTGATACAGACTAACACGGCTACTACCCTGAAACCTATCTATTGTCCAGCTCTCTTTGTCAGCAATCAAGAACTGCTTCAGCCAATCAGCATATTGTCTCTTTTCCTTAGTAGCAACACCATCACCATGGTTTCTGTACTTTGATGAGGTGCTGCAGAATAATGAGGCGTTCATATTGTCAGAAATTATAGATCATTACTTTTCACAGGCTTCAAGTTTTCAGCCAGAGTGCTGGTCGTGAGCTTCAGTTTTTTAGCTGCACAGTTGACTTGGAATGACTTTGTGCCAGGGTTTTCTCTCACGGTTTCCAGCATGTGGATGGTACCATATGTCAGTTTATCTGCAGATGCCAACAAAGTATCTCAATGCTGAAGCAATTCAGAGAGACTTTACAGCTCAAACAACATGTCATACATTATGCCAAGATCCATCAAGAATTCAGAGGACTGACTTCTCTTCAGCAGCCCAACAAACGTAGACCTTTCTTTGTTGTCTCTTTGTGTGTCATGAGATGCAGCCTGAAGGTGAAGTCCAATGACTGGGATTAGGCCAGGCAGCAAATACAGTGCAATAGGAACATGACACCCCCAATCTTTCTCAGCTGCTCATCCACATTGTTCTTTCTTAGTTTCAGGTGACCGGCTGTAAAGCGTATACAGTTTGTCAAAGATTTCCAAGTGATTTACAGCTCTTACTTCATGTAATGTGTCAGCAGCTGCCAAATCCAACCTGTGATTCAAACGCTAGAATAATTGGGGACTTCTTCACAGGTCACTATGCCAGAGTTCTTCCAAAACATAACACTAGCACCATCACTCGCAAATACCACAAGAGTAATTGTAATCAGAATTTGATTTATGGAGGCATTTCAGCACACAATCTACAGTGCCTGAAGCCATCTGATGTGGACGTGCAATCAGATCAAGAAACATGAAGTGAGGATCATCATCCTTCAGAGTGTCACATTTTAAATAGATTCTAACTGTTGATTCATTGCTCAGAGTAGTTGATTCATCAATAGACATGGCTATCTTTCCATCACACTCTGGCATCTGAGCGCACATTTGTCATTTGCAATGCTTTTAGTGCATTGCAGATGAGATAGGGTCTAGCATGTCTGTAGCACTGAATTGTGAACACAGACTGATACCAATATCTACACCATCTAGTATCTGGAATTCAGTTAAATCGGGACGATCAGAGTAGGGTCTGCCATGTTTAGCAATGTAATATGCCATTCACTTTCCCGCACAGTTGTGTCAAGTTCTGATTTTGTCATGTTAACCACTTCAACTTCAAAAGTTGTGGTTTCTGCTTCTTTTGGAAGCTGTAAAGCTACCTCAGATGCAGTTGAATCTTTGTGTTCCTTTATCTTCATTGTCAGAGATGTTAATTTGGACTTTCAACTAGGCCCATAAGGAGAAACAGAAAACTACCATCATCCTACAGCTATGGTGAGACCTTGATGAAACTTTGCTACAGATAAGGCATCCAAGCTAACCATCATGGTAGGACAACCAAGGATAATCCCTCTTCTTTGGCATCCACTAACCAGACTTTGTGCCAGCTGGTCTTTGGCTGTTGAAGGGTAATCTTCACGGTTAGTTCTCACTGCAATAGCCACCTCTGTGAACGCCATTCCAGAAAGAGCTCTGTTTTTGTATGTGTGTGTGCAGTCGATGCATGGCTGCTTCTGTCTTCATCAGCATCTTTAGCCTTCTCAAAGAAGTAGTTAGGATTAGAAATATTTCCTAATGCTCTTTTCACTGCATCAGAGGGCTGCTGGCTGTAACAGACAGTTGTGCCGGAGATGCGAAACATGAGATTTAGCTTGCCTACTATGTGCATTCTGGCTCGACTACAACATTGTTGTCTGGTGTTGTTTCACATCTTTATTAATGACCTGGATGTGATAGAGAGAGCAGGCTGGTCAAGTTGGCAGATGACACAAAACTGGGAGGAGTCACCAATACTTTGGAGGAAAGAGCTAAAATTCAGAGGGATCCTGGTAAATTGGAGGACTGGGCTATAGACAAAATGAAATTCACCAAAGACAAATGTGAGGTGCTACATTTAGGGAAGAAAAAGCAAATGCACAGATACAGAATGGAGGATAACTGGCTTGGCAGCAGCACTGCTGAGAAGGATCTGGGCATAGGCGGCAGGTTATATGGGCTCGAGGTGCCCGGGCTCCAGGAATATTCAGGGCTGGGTGCCCTGCTCCAGCAATATTTGGAGCTGAGTCTCTCCCCGGGCCCTGCCTGGATTGGGTCCCGGCCCCCGCGGGTCTCCCACCACCGCCCCGCCGCATCCCTGCCTGGAGCGGATCCGGCCCCAGCCCCCGTGGGTCTCCTCACACCGCCCCGCTGCGTCCCTGCCTGGAGCGGGTCCCGGTCTCCACCTTCCACCCCTCCCCCTGCATCCCCCCTCCGCCACGTCCCTGTCTGCTCTGCTCATGATGCCAGAGAATGGCTCCCGGCAGAACTGCTGTCTGCTGCCCCAGGGTCCTAGCGCCTGCCATCTGCTAATGGCAGGGCAGGCTGCACTTACCCTGCTCTTCTGCTCTAGCCCTGAGCCTCTCCAACGCCCCAAACGCCTCATTCCCAGCCAGAGCCCTCATCCCTCTGCACCCAGATCCTCATCCCCAGCCAGAGCCCTCATCCCTCTGCATCCTAATCCTCATCCCCAGACAGAGCCCTCATCCCCCTGCACCCTAATCCTCATCCCCAGACAGAGCCCTCATCTCTTCGCATCATGAACCCCTCATCCCGAGCCAGAGCTCTCATCCCCCTGCACCCTAATCCTCTGCCCCAGTCCTGAGCTCCCCCCGCAGCACGAACCCCTCATCCTCAGCCCCAACCCTCATTCCCCTGCACCCTGTGCCTCTGCCCCAGCTCTGAGCCCCCCCGCATCATGAACCCCTCATCCTCCGCCCCAACCCTCATTCCCCTGCTGCCTGATCCTCTGCCCCAGCCTGCACCACCTCCCCCTTCCTACACCCCCACCCCCAGCCGAGTCGGCACCCAAACTCCGTCCAAAAGCCTGCACTCCTCACCCCCTCTTGCACACCCACCCCCTGCCCCAGCCCAGAGTCTGCACCCAGCACCCAAACTCCCTCCCAGAGCCTGCACCGCTCACCCCTTCCTGCACACCCACCCCCTACCCCAGCCCGGAACCTGCACCCAGCACCCAAACTCCTTCCCAAAGCCTGCACCCCTCCTGCACCCTAATCCCCAGCCCAGGACCTGCACCCCAGACCCCTCCCCTGAAACTCCGCCCAGAGACTTAGGCAGGTGGAGGTGGAGTTTGAGGGGGCGGAGTTGGGGGGGCGGGTTCTGGGCACCACCAAAATTTCTACAAACTTGCCTCCCATGGATCTGGGAACTGTGGTGGATCACAACCTCAGCATAAGTCAGCAATGCGATGCTGGTGCAAAAAAAGCAATGCAATTTTAGGTTGCATTAAGAGAGATATAGCATGCAAGTCATAGGAAGTGATACTACTGCTCTACTCAGTGCTAGTTAGGTCTCAGCTGGAGTACGGTGTCCAGTTTTGATCACCAATGTCTAGAAAGGATGTGGAGAAACTAGAAAGGATCTAGAGGCGAGTGACAAAGATGATCAGAGGAATGGAACACAGCCATACAAGCAAAGGCTGAAGGAACTGGTTATGTTTTGTTAGGAAAAGAGGAGATTAAGGGGGGACTTGATAATGGTCTTCAGATACTTGGAAGGCTGCCATAAAAAAAAATGGAGAAAAGTTGTTCTCTCTTGCCACATTGGGCAGGACAAGAGGCGATGGGGTCAAACTACAGCACAGCAGATGTAGATTAAGCCTCATGAAAAACTTCCTAACTGTAAGAAGAGTAGGACAATGGGACAGACCCCTAGGGAGCTTGTGGAAACTCCTTCGCTGGAGGTTTTCAGAGGAAGGCTGGAGCCATCTCTCTGGGGCTGGATGAGCTGACCTTGCAATCCCTTCTCACCCTGTGGTTCTAGGAGTGCTGCTGAATAGCACCAGGAGAGCGTTTAGGCATGTTCCGGCTTGACTTTAGCACTGGCTAGGGTCACACTCTCTCTCTTTGGCCCGATGACTATACCCCGTGGGAGACTGAGAGACTCCCTCAGGCCGTGATGGGGACACACAGCGTCCTTCCCTTGCTGCAGGGGCTGGTACTTACGGCCAAGGGGGCGACGCCAGCCTCTTTCTGAGAGACGTGATACTGGCGCAGCGGCTGCTCCTGCAGCCTGTTGACTAGCTCCCGTAGGACTTTTCCTGTGGTCTTGGGGTGGGATGTCAGCATCCTCCACATCTCTGCAGCAACGCTGCAAAGGGAAAGAGCCAATGGCACCTGGTCAGAGTCCTGCCAGCCTCCTGCACGGGCACACCTGCTGGATTTCCCACCACCAGCCAGCCCTTTCTTGCCCTCCTGCTCCAGCAAGGGCCCCCATTGGCTGGTGCAGGCTGCATGGGAGCCAAGTCTGAATGTCAGCCCCAGGGGAGGCCAAGGGATGCCATATAGGGTTTTGCAAGCTGGCCTGTCTCCAGGCCAGCTAGCCTGCAAAACCCTCCAGGAGAAGCAGCCGCTCTGCAGGGAGCAGGAGATCTCTGGAAGGTTCTGCACTCCCCTGTCCCTGGCAGTGGGACCAGTCCGGGGGACCCAGAGTGCAAGTGGCGGCAGCCCCAGCCCCATACCTGTCACATGACAGTGAGCAGTCCAGCAGGATTCTGACCACCTCCTCGCTGTACTGGAAGCCCAGCAGGAGAAGGGCCCTGAGAAGCTCCCGGGCCAGCAGCTCGCTGTTGGAGTCCTGGTTGTGGTACATGCTAGTCACAGCCTCCGACACCTAGAAGGGAAATAGAGAGATGAGGGCCTTGGCTTCCTCGCACTGCTATTGATCTGGGGTGCCAGGAACCTGCCGCATGTGAGAGCCATCTGCCCTCCCAGATCCTCTTTGCCAGCCCCAGTCCTAGAACACAGGACCAGTTCCCAGTCTATTAATTCATAGACAAAAAGGCCGCAAGCGACCATGGTGATAACGTAGACTGACACACACACACACCCCACCCCACATTGCACAGGCCCCCCGGCAATGCCTAGCACCCAGAGATAGACTCTCCCACGGATGGGCTCCCCCAGCAGGGTGTTCTCATTGCAGCTCTTACCCTCTCCACGCTTGGGCCAGGGACCTCCAGGATCACATGCAGCATGTGCCTGGCTGCCACCAAGTCGTGGACGCTGGTGTCTCTTATGCCATTGCTAACAGTGAGGAGGAAGTCCATGCACTTGGACGAGTGAAAGTACTTCCCAAACACCTAAAACAAACCTGCCAGTGAAACCCTTTTTGCTGTCCAGCGTGGTTCCAGTCAGTGGCTGAGCATCCAGGACGGGCCCGGCCAGGAGTGCAGGCAAACCTCGCTCTGCCGGGACAGAGCTGGGTTACTGCACCTGGGCAGCACAGTACCCAGACCAGCAATCAGGAGCTGTTGTGCATGTCAGAGGCCAGCCTGGCAGTGCACGGGGGCACAGTACTGTGCAGCACAGATACACTCTGTAGTGCTCAGGAGGGGCTGGGCTGGTGCGCAGATACAATGATGCATTTTATTGCATTAATCTCTGGGGAAGCTCCCACCATGCCTGATAAGGAGCTGGGATCAGGTTTGGATGAGCCCCAGTGCATCTTCGGATGTGTCATGTAGGGAGGCATATTGGGCTGCATTAGTAGGAGCATTGCCAGTAGATTGAGGGAAGTGATTACTCCTCTCGATTCAGCACTGGTGAGGTCACATCTGGAATACCGTGTCCAGTTTTGGGTCCCCCACTACAGAAAGGATGTGGACAAATAGGAGAGAGTCCAGCAGAGGGCAACAAAATGATTAGGGGGCTGGGGCACATGCCTTATGAGGAGAGACTGAGGGAACTGGGCTTATTTAGTCCGCAGAAGGGAAGAGTGAGGGGGGATTTGATAGCAGCCTTCAACTACCTGCAGGAAGGGGTTCCAAAGAGGATGGAACTCAGCTGTTCTCAGTGGTGGCAGATGAGAGAACTAGGAGCAATGGTCTCAAGTTTCAGTGGGGGAGGTTTAGGTTATATATTAGGAAACACTATTCACTAGGAGGGTGGTGAAGTGCTGGAATGGGTTACCTAGGGAGGTGGTGGAATCTCCATCCTTAGAGGTTTTTAAGGCCTGGCTTGACAAAGCTCTGGCTGTGATGATTTAGTTGGGTTGGTCCTGCTTTGGTCCTGCTTTGAGAGAGCAGACTGGTCAAGTTTGCAGATGACAAAAAGCTAGGAGGAGTTGCCAACTTTTTGGAGGATAGAGCTAAAATTCAGAGGCATCATGGTAAATTGGAGAACTGGCGTTCCTAGGGGAACAGCGGGGAGCATCCTTGGAGATAGAATTATGGAGCTTGCCCCAAAGCCCACTGGAGTCAGAGGACAGACCCACTGACATCAGTGCTCATTAGATTGGACTCCCAGCGAGGATCTTGCTGAGTCACTATTCTTGGCCCGGGTTTTCCCTGCCAGGAAGTGCTGCACCATGAGGCTGCTCAGTGCAGTTAGGAGGCAGCCAAGGTCACAGGCTGCTCACCTTGAATCTGTGATGACCAGCCATGAGTTTGATCAGCCAGGCGATCCTTTCCACTGCCCTCAGCTGCCCATGCACCTCCTAGGATGTGGTCCAGGGGAGCAGGACCCGAGAGAAACAAATTGGGACAAATTGCTAAGGAAAAGTACCAAAAAATAGCACAAGCACATAGGGAGAAAATCAGAAAGCTTAAGGCAAAAATTAGTTCTAACTGGCAAGGGACATAAAAGGCTATCATAAGCTGCTCTACAAATGCATTAGGAGCAAAAGAAAGAGAAAGGAAAGTGTGGGGCCACAACTCAGCAGGGAAGGAGAGCAAATAATGGATGACACAGACAAAGCCAAAGTGTTTAATGACTTTTTTACTTCAGTTTTCACTAAAAAGATTAATGGTGACTAGATGCTTAACACAATATTAACAACAAGCGGGAAAGAATACAGGCCAGACTAGGGAGAGAACAGGTAAAAGACAATTTAGGTCAGTTAGGTGTATTCAAGTTGGCAGAGCCTCATGATATTCACCCTAGATAGAGCTAGGAAAACCTTTAGGAGGGCTGAGGTCCCATAGGACTGGAGAAAGGCAGACACAGAACCTGTCTTCAGAAAGGGGAACAAGGAGGCCCCAAGGAATTATAGACCTGTCAGCCTAACTTTGGTACCCAGAAAGATACTGAACAAATTATTAAATAGTTTGTAAGAACCTAGAGGAGATAATAGGGTGATAAGGAACAGTCACCATGGATTTGTCTAGAACAAACCATGCCAAACAAATCTAATTTCCTTCTTTGATAGGGTTACTTGCCTAGTGGATGGAGGGAGGCAGTATATGATGATGTATATGACATTTAGTAAGGCTTTTGACACAGTTTCACAAGACATTCTCATAAGCAAACTAAGCCAGTATGATCCAGAAGAGATTACTATAAGGTGGGCGCACAACTGATGGAAAGACTGTACTCAAAGAGGAGTTATCACTGACTACAAGGTAAACTGGGAGAGTGTCTCAAGTGGGGTCCCCCAGGGGTGTGCCTGGGTCCAGTACTAATCAATATTTTCATTAAGAACTTGGTTAACGTAGAGGAGAGGATGCTTGTAAAGTTTGTGGATGCCACCAAGCTGAGAGGGGTTGCAAGCACTTTGGAGGACAGATGAGAATTCAAAATGAGCTTGCTAAATTGGAGAGGTGATCTGAAGTCAACAAGATGAAATTCAGTAAAAAAATATGTGCCATAACACACTTAGAAAGAAAGAATCAAATGCATGAAAACAAAGTGGGGGATAACCGGCTAGGTGGCAGTACTGCAGAAAAGGATCTGGGGGTTATCATGGATGTCACACTGAATTTGAATCAACAGTGTGATACTGTTGAGAAAAAAGGGAAATGTCATTCTGAGGTGTACTAGCTTGGAGCACTGTGTCTAGTTGCAGGCACCACGCTTTAAGAAAGATGTGGACAAACTGGAGTCTGTCCAGAGGAGAGAGGCAAAAATGGTCAGTGGTTTAGAAAACCTGACCTGTGAAGAAAGGTTGAACGAATTGGGCATGTTTCGTCTTGAGAAGATGGAGGGGGCACTGAATAATGGTCTTCAAATATGTTAAGGACTGTTATACAGAGGATGATGACCAATTGTTCTCCATATCCCCAGAAGGTAGGACAAGAAGTAATGGGCTTAATCTGCAGCAAGGGAGATTTAGGTTAGATATTAGGAAAAAGGCTAAGCATGGCTAAGGACTGGAACAGGTGACGTAGGGAAGTGGTGGACTCCTTGTCATGGAGTTTTTTCAAAACAGGCTGGACAAACACTCATCAGGGATGGTTTAGGAATGCTTGGCCCTGCCTCAATGCAGGGGGTGGAGTAGATGACCTCTTGAGAGCCCTTCCAGCCCTGCACTTCTATGATTCCTTCTTCCCAGGCTCTGGGATTGAGGAGACAGAGTCTCTACCAAGGACATTTCCCTCCTTTTGGACAACAAACCACCCAAAGAATCTACTTCCTGTGGCCCCGGAACTAGAACGTTGGGGGAATCTAGCTCTGGGCTCTGGCCAGGTTTGTGGGGCCCATGGGTGGTGCTTCAGGCCCACAGCCCAGGGATCCCAGTATGATTGCTGGATGGGGGTCTCTTGGCCAAGGAAGGACTTCAAAAGCTTTGCTCTCTCAGACCCACCATGCCCACAGGTAGCTCAGCTGTGGTGTTGATGGGCTCTGGAGGCAAGGCCCTGTGCACAGCCAAGGACAGGGCATGAGCACCAGGGTCAGTTGAGGGCTCAGTGGAGAACATGGCAGATCCTGTGCTCCTCCACCCCTACCCCATGCAGATGTCTCTCAGATATAGCTGGGCACTTGGCCCTCCAGTCCAAGAACCTTTCTAGAGAACTTACTCTGAGGAACAGAAGGCGGGGGTGGGGGTCACATTCTGGGGATTCAGTGGAGCCTTGTCTCCGAGCCCCACTCCAGCTACAGGACTAGACTCCTTCCTGTTCCCATGCCTCCAGACCTCCAAGATATTCTGCAGTTTCACAAGGTTGGGCTTCTCATCCTCACACATCAAGGTCTTCAGCACCTCATCCATGACTTTCAGAGTCTGCATGCAGAGCAGAGGAGAAGCTAGAGGAAATGGCGTTACCCAGCCAGGTGATGAACCAATCCCCTGGCGCGTGACACCCCCCAGGCCATGGCAGTCCCTGGTATTCCAGCTCACCCACTCACTTGTACTCGCAGGGGACCTACTGCAAATTCCTCCTGGCAACAGGACCCAATCTGCCTTTGCTGTCCCCAGGGAGGCCACTGCACACAGTCTAACCCACTGGAAGAGTCAGAGAGGACTCCACATTTGGAGAGGGAGGGGATTTTTCCAGCCAAGCTTTGGTTCCCTTGGCCTGTGTGTGTCTGAAGCAGCCGATCTCAGGCTTGTGCCCCCAGCCACACACTGGGATGAATGTGCTTGTGAAGGGAATGTCTGTTCCGCAGTAATTGCAGGTGCATCTGAAGGATAAATGCCTACTACTGCTACCCTAGGAGAGAGTTACTCCTTTATCTTGGACAGTGAGGCCTGTGCTTTGGTGCTGCAGGTCCTGAGCTGAAGTCCTGCCGAAGAGCTGTGATCATTACACTCTTATGCCAGTGCCAGGTAACTCAGAGGGCAGGATTCCCACTCAGTTTGGAGCAGCTCCGCACGGCCACTTTGGGGTTTATCTTGGCATACAGAGCAGCCTCCATGCCCTGTATGGTACAGGCTCCCAGTGCTACAAAGCTGTGTGCCAGAGGCAAGCTTTGTGGGGGTTCCACAGCTCATCTCTCCAAGGCCTGTATGGTAGCAGCTGCAGCACAGAATCCCAGGCCTGATTCCCCCAACGCTGGGTCTCCTGAATGGCCCCTGCCCTGGGGGGCTCCATTCCTCACCCGATCAGCAGATACGACAGGGTGAGGGGGAAGCTGATCAGGAGTTTGGGGATCTACATTTAACATCCCTTTGTGGCTCTCACCCGAGATCACATTGCTGGCATCAGAGATTGAACCCTGCCCATGGCCCTGGGCCGTTCATCCCCCTAGCGCTCAGTGCTCAAGGTGGGTACCACTCACTGTTGCATATGGCATCCAGCTTGTCCTATTTCCTCTGGTCCAGCTGCCAGGCAATGAGCCCTACATACACACAAACAGCTTGTCACATCACCGCATCCTCAGCGAGGCTGTCAAAGCACCTATCACCTTCCAAGCAGTGGGGCTTTCCCCCTCCCCTCGCTGGCCAGGCCATGTTCCTGAGTCCCCAGGGGAAAGGGTGAGTCCCCAGGGATGACTACAGGGCTGGTTGCCAAAGGAGTGCATAGTGCCTTGAGGTTCCACTACCAAGAGGCCATGGTGCTGGTGCGGGGGTGGGGGGAGGAAGCACGGAGATCTGGACTGCATGGGGAGCACTGGGGTTAGAGGGGCCCATCAGCCGATCAGGGCAGTTTGGGGTGAGCTTTGCTCCTGCGAGTTTCTGACATCCCCGAGCCTTCATTACACAATCAGGCGCCCAGGGGTTACTTCTCGCTGCCGGCAGGGATTAAGGAGAGTCTGAGACTGGATCCAGCCCTGCTGCTAAAGGGACTCCTCTGGTCTGTGGTTACTTAGGAACCTGATGGCCTCTTCTCTAATTGGAGCCTGCGGGTTCTCCAGGAAGGCCATGCTCTGGCACAAGAAGTTGTTGGCTCTCCCCTTGTAGAGCATCACCTAGGAGCCAGAACCAGGGAGCACAAGGTTATTAAAGGCCTTTCCGTTCCTCAGGCCAAGTTCCAGGTGTGTGGCTCGGACGTCCTGCTTTCGCCCCTCCTTCCTGTGCAGAGGGGATCACGCGGAGGGACTACACCCAGTGCCAGGTGTGGTCCCAGGACTGGGGCTCAGTGTGGGCACAGAGCTGGGCAATGGGGGATGCCCTATCCACAGATTCCCCCACTCCTGCCAGTGAGGGCTGCACGGTGAATGACCCGAGGACTCCCTCACCAGGCAGTCACAGCTTCACCACTGGATCAGGGCCCTGAGCCAGCACCACCTCAGGAATCGTGCAGCGCTGCTGAGGGTGTCTCAAGACACCTGCAGAAGAAGAGGGGCTAGGGCGAACTGGCCATGGTTACAGGAGCTGGAAGCCACTAGCCTAGTTACCTGGAGGCCGGGGAGACTGTGCATAATGAACACTTCCTGGCCCCAGGCTGCTCGCAGAAGGGCAGCGGTGTAGCTAAGGCAATGGGTTTGGGGCAGCTCAGCACAGCTGGTTTGGGGCTTTCTTGGTGTACAGAGCACCCGGCATGGTCCCTGCTGGAGGCAGGGAGAAGATGCTGGAGAAGCAGCTGGTGAGCAGCCTGGGTTGTATCAGGCCCCACAGTGATGGCTTCACTTTGCTAAGAGAAGAGACACATGCAGATTGGGGGGGCTGAGGCGGGACTGATGCACTAATATTGCCCTCAGGCTCCCAGGACATGGAAACACCTGCGGGGGCTCCAGCTGGGGGGTGGCGGATGAAACAGGCCAGGGGGCGGTGGAGGGAGCTGGCGCTGCCTTCTCTCATACCATCAAGCAGGGACTTAATGTAGCCTGCAGCTATCTGCTGTGACCCCACCAGCACTCACTAGCTGGGGCAGAGATCACTGCACTTGGCTGAGAAACGGCATCCTGCAAATGGCACAGACGGGAGACTAGAGCCTGCTGGCACCAAAGCGCTTCTGAACCCAGCGGCCATAGTGCAAAAGAGCCTGCCAATCCTGCTCCACTGAGGGCAAGAGACCCTCCCACCACAGCTGTCTGCACTACGGCTGCACAGTCTGGGCCAGCAGAGAGATGCTGCATCAGCCTGCAGCAGGGCAGAATCCAGGCAGAGAATCCAAGCCCTGCCCCTGCCCATTGCTCTCAGCCTGCTGGACAGGGTACACAGCTATGTGTGGAGGGGGAGGCGGGGAGCAGGAAGGTGGGGACAGCCCAGATGGCATTAACTCCTTCACCCCCACTGCCAGAGCATGGCCCCAGCACATGCAATGAGGTGCCAGGTGACTACTTGAGCTTCCCCCCGCAGGACAGAACCACGCCCCTCATGGCAGGCAGCAGCCGGTGAGGAACAGCTTGTGACGGTGCTGCCCATGGGAGCAGCTGAGGTCAGACAAACCCCAAACGCTGGTTGATATTCCAATACTTAGTTTAGTAAGCCAGCACAAAACAGCTTCTGTAGTACCTCACTAGTTAGTTAGAAGTCCGAACAACACAGTTCTCTTAAAGTGCCCAGCCTCAGGCCTCCGTCCAGACACACACGTCAGATATGATGATGGTTACTGAAAATCTTATCTCCTCATATAAAAGAAAGGTTCTTCCAATCTCAAAGGATCAGCCACATACACAATTATAACTTAGATCTTACCCAAAAATACACGCTTATAGCCAACTGTTATTAACTAAGCTAAAATTTATTAAAAAATAAAAGAGAAAGTGTTGGTTAAAAGATCAATATACATACAGACTTGAATTCAACTCTTGAGGTTCAGATACATAGTAGAGATGAGCTTGTAGTTGCCAAAAGTCCTTCTAGAAATAGCCCATAGGTTATAGTCCAATGTCCACATTCAGAGTGACTCCAGTCAGTGACTGGGGATCTCGAGCCTTATGGCTTAAGGTTTCCCTCTCTTGAAACCCAAAGCAGATCTGAGACGAAGCAGGATCGTGTCCCAGGGTTATTATACATTTCCATCAGCCTTTTGGCCTGAGAAAACAATAGTCTTAACTCTCCTTCTCAATAGGCTTAACTCTCCTTAGAACAGGGTAATTTATCCATTAAACAGGTTACTACGACCTTCAAAGAGACTCAGACTCAGACTCTAGGACTGAAAGGGACCTCAAGAGGTCATCGAGTCCAGTGCCCTGCCCTCATGGCAGGACCAAATACTGTCTAGACCATCCCTAATAGACATTTATCTAACCTACTCTTAAATATCTCCAGAGATGGAGATTCCACAACTTCCCTAGGCAATCTATTCCAGTGTTTAACTACCCTAACAGTTTCCTAATGTCCAACCTAAATCTCCCTTGCTGCAGTTTAAGCCCATTGCTTCTTGTTCTATCATTGGAGGCTAAGGTGAACAAGTTCTCTCTCCTCCTGATGACACCCTTTTAGATACCTGAAAACTGCTATCATGTCCCCTCTCAGTCTTCTCTTTTCCAAACTAAACAAACCCAATTTCTTCAGCCTTCCTTCATAGGTCATGTTCTCAAGACCTTTAATCAATCTTGTTGTTCTTCTCTGGACCCTCTCCAATTTCTCCACATCTTTCTTGAGATGTGGTGCCCAGAACTGGACACAATACTCCAGCTGAGGCCTAACCAGCGCAGAGTAAAGCGGAAGAATGACTTCTCGTGTCTTGTTTACAACACACCTGTTAATGCATCCCAGAATCACGTTTGCTTTTTTTGCAACAGTATCACACTGCTGACTCATAATAAGCTTGTGATCCACTATGACCCCTAGATCTTTCTGCCATACTCCTTCCTAGACAGTCTCTTCCCATTCTATATGTGTGAAACCGATTGTTCCTTCCTAAGTGGAGCACTTTGCATTTATCTTTATTGAACTTCATCCTGTTTACCTCAGACCATTTCTCCAATTTGTTCAGATCATTTTGAATTTTGACCCTGTCCTCCAAAGCAGTTGCAATCCCTCCCAATTTGGTATTGTCCGCAAACTTAATAAGTGTACTTTCTATGCCAACATCTAAATCGTTGATGAAGATATTGAACAGAGCCGGTCCCAAAACAGACCCCTGCAGAACCCCACTTGTTATACCTTTCCAGCAGGATTGGGAGCCATTAATAACTACTCTCTGAGTACGGTTATCCAGCCAGTTATTCACCCACCTTATAGCAGCCCCATCTAAATTGTACTTTCCTAGTTTATCTATAAGAATATCATGCGAGACCGTATCAAATGCCTTACTAAAGTCTAGATATATCACATCCACCGCTTCTCCCTTATCCACAAGGCTCATTATCCTATCAAAGAATGCTATCAGATTAGTTTGACACGATTTGTTCTTTACAAATCCATGCTGACTATTCCCTATCACCTTACCACCGTCCAAGTGTTTGTAGATCATTTCTTTAATTACTTGCTCCATTATCTTCCCTGGCACAGAAGTTAAACTAACTGGCCTGTAGTTTCCTGGGTTGTTTTTATTTCCCTTTTTATAGATGGGCACTATATTTGCCCTTTTCCAGTCTTCTGGAATCTCCCCCGTCTCCCATGATTTCCCAAAGATAATAGCTAGAGGCTCAGATACCTCCTCTATTAACTCCTTGAGTATTCTAGGATACATTCCATCAGGCCCTGGTGACTTGCAGGCATCTAACTTTTCTAAGTGATTTTTTACTTGCTCTTTTTTTATTTTATCTTCTAAACCTACCCTCTTCCCGTAAGCATTCACTATACTGGACATTCCTTCAGACTTTTCAGTGAAGACCGAAACAAAGAAGTCATTAAGCACCTCTGCCATTTCTAAGTCTCCCGTTACTGTTTCCCCCTCCTCACTGAGCAGTGGGCCTATCCTGTCCTTGGTCTTCCTCTTGCTTCTAATGTATTGATAAAAAGTCTTCTTGTTTCCCTTTATTCCCATAGCTAGTTTGAGCTCATTTTGTGCCTTTGCCTTTCTAATCTTGCCTCTGCATTCCTGTGTTATTTGCCTATATTCATCCTTTGTAATCTGACCTAGTTTCCATTTTTTATATGACGCCTTTTTATTTTGTAGGTCACGCAAGATCTCGTGGTTAAGCCAAGGTGGTCTTTTGCCACATTTTCTATCTTTCCTAACCATCGGAATAGCTTGCTTTTGGGCCCTTAATAGCGTCCTTTGAAAGACTGCCAACTCTCCTCAGTTGTTTTTTCCCTCAGTCTTGATTCTCATGGGACCTTACCTATCAGCTCTCTGAGCTTACCAAAATCCGCCTTCCTGAAATCCATTGTCTCTATTTTGCTGTACTCCCTTCTACCCTTCCTTAGAATTGCAAACTCTGTGATTTCATGATCACTTTCACCAAAGCTTCCTTCTACTTTCAAATTCTCAACGAGTTCCTCCCTATTTGTTAAAATCAAGTCTAGAACAGCTTCCCCCCTAGTAGCTTTTTCAACTTTCTGAAATAAAAAGTTGTCTGCAATGCAGTCTAGGAACTTATTGGACAGTCTGTGCCCCGCGGTGTTATTTTCCCAACATATATCTGGATAGTTGAAGTCCCCCATCACCACCAAATCTTGGGCTTTGGATGATTTTGTTAGTTGTTTGAAAAAAGCCTCATCCACCTCTTCCACCTGATTAGGTGGCCTGTAGTAGACTCCCAGCACGACATCACCCGTGTTTTTTACCCCTTTTAGCCTAACCCAGAGACTCTCAACACTTCCATCTCCTATGTCCATCTCCACCTCAGTCCAAGTGTGTACATTTTTAATATGTAAGGCAACACCTCCTCCCTTTTTCCCCCATCTATCCTTCCTAAGCAAACTATACCCATCCACACCAACATTCCAGTCATGTGTATTATCCCACCAAGTTTCAGTAATTCCAACAATGTCATAGTTGTATTTATTTATTAGCACTTCCAGTTCTTCTTGCTTATTACCCATACTTCTTGCATTTGTATATAGGCATCTAAGATACTGGTTTGATCTTGCCTCCCAGCTTTGCCCTGACCCTCCTTTCTCTCTGCCATTATAGCCCATGCTCCCTCCTGTTTAGACCCATCTCCCAGGTCTTGTTCCCCACTTACCTGTGGGGTTTGCTCACCTGTCCCCGTCGAACCTAGTTTAAAGCCCTCCTTACTAGATTAGCCAGTCTGTGCGCAAATAAGGCCTTTCCCCTCCTCGAAAGGTGAACGCCATCTGTGCCTAGCAGTCCTTCCTCGAATAGCATCCCGTGGTCGAGGAAGCCAAAGCCCTCCTGGCGACACCATCTTCGCAGCCAGGCATTCACCTCCACGATGCATCTGTCTCTGCCCGGGCCCCTACCTTCAACAGGAAGAATCGAAGAGAATACCACCTGCGCTCCAAACTCCTTAACCCGTACTCCCAGAGCCCTGTAGTCACTCTTGATCTGCTCAGTGTCACATCTCACAGTATAATTTGTGCCCACATGGATGAGTAGCATGGGGTAGTAGTCAGAAGGCTGGATAATCCTCGACAATGCCTCTGTAACATCTCGGATACGGGCCTGTGGCAGGCAGCATACCTCCCGGGATGAACGGTCAGGGCGACAGATGGGTGTCTCCGTCCCCCTCAGCAGAGAGTCTCCAACCACCACTACCCTACGTTTCATATTATCAGTGGTGGCAGCAGACCTCCCAGCCTTAGGGGTACGAGGCTTCCCCTCCTTAACTGTTGGGGGTGATTCCTTCTCTCCTGTATCAAGAAGAGCATAACAATTATCTATTACCACAGCAGGAGGGTTCACAGCAGGGGTGGAGCACTGCCTGCTGCCAGAAGTAACCAGCTGCCAGTGTCCACCCTGAGCCATCTCCTCCTCCACTGGTGTGTCAATAGTCCTGTGAACTGGGACAGCTACGTCAGCTGTCTCCACATGGAAACTGTCCAGGAATTGCTCATGGATACGGATGTTCCTCAGCCTAGCCACCTCCTCCTGTAGCTCTCCCACCTGCTGCCTGAGAGATTCCACCAGTAGGCACCTTTCACATTGGATGCCACCCCCAGCCTGGATATCAGTAAGTGGAAATTGCAAGTTACGGTCTTTGCAAACCCACACCAGAATCTGGGTAAAAGCATCCATGCTTTGGTGCTCTGTCTGGCTACAGGCGCAGGTGGAGGAGACAGAAGCAGTGCTGCCACAGGTGTTGCGGGTCCTCCTAACCATCGTAAGCCTCCCTCTGTCAAACTCTCTCAAATTCCCATCTGCAGCTCCCTGTCCGCTCTGCTCTGCTTCAAACAGAAAGGTTTTGGATGTGGCTTGGTTTATAGGTTCAGGGGACCAATGAGTCACAGATGAGACCAACAAGGGACACCCACTCCCTTCCTACTCCCCTTCCAAACTCCCTTGCGAAACTCCCTGTTAGCAGCTCCTGTTCGCTAAGCCCCCTGGTTGCTTGTGCGCAGCTTTATAAAGCCCCGGCCTGAGTGAATGCCCCGCCCACTGGTTAAGGCTCAGCCAATTACCAGAGGCTTCTAGCTTTCAAACCTTCCTTGGTAGCTCCGCCTCCAACTGCCAGCTACAGCACACGGTCCTTCAAACAAACAAACCACCACAACAACCAAACAGACTGACAAACACAAGCTCAGCACACAGCAAGTAACCCCCAAACACAAACACACACACTGCAGACAGTCACTTACCCCACAGATGCTGTATGTGCTCCTTCACCTGGAGAACTCCCTTGCAAAACTCCCTGTTAGCAGCTCCTGTTCGCTAAGCTCCCTGGTTGCTTGTGCGCAGCTTTATAAAGCCCTGGCCTGAGTGAATGCCCCGCCCACTGGTTAAGGCTCAGCCAATAAGACACATAGACAATAACACTATTTCACTCAAGTATCTTCCTAAACATTAATATTCCTTTTTTGATCTTTGAATCAAAGCTATCGCAATAGACAAGACTTGTTTGGTTACATCACAAGACCTGAGCAAACACCAACCCTTCTACCTCTAATAATGCAGACTTGCATTTCAAAGCTCTATTCATTTACATATTTTCCTAAGAAGTCTCTAAAGTTCGGCCATTGGTCAGGTCAGTCTGTGAGTTAATTAACTCTTTCTGGTCCTGTCATCCTTCACTGAGATATTAGATCAGACTCATAACATCACACAGCTATGCCCACTGCTGACGCAAATCACCCCCCTCTGCCCCAGCAGAGATGGGATCGTGGCCAATACCATCGCCTGCTCCGCTGTCAGGAAGCCAGTGCCCAGTGGGGTGAGCCGTTCCAGTGCCTGCCCCGCCTCCCCTTCCCTTTTCTGGGGAACCTATGGAGCCAACAGCGAGAGCCCAGCTCCAGCCCGCAGCATCTGCCACCCTCCAGACAGGGCCGTCCTTACCTATACTCAACGTACACAGCTGCGTAGGGCAATGGGAAATTTGGGGCACGCCCACCGCTGGTGAAAGCTGGGGGGTGGTTTCTTCCTGCCCCCCAAGCCAGTCCCTCTCCCCCGCTGCGGAGGCCTGGGGCAGCCCCACCTATACCCATGGAGGCCTGCCTCCCGCCCCAGGGGTGCTGCGTAGGGCTCGAGAATTGCTAGGAACAGCCTTGCTTCTGGATGGCTGATGGGCAGGCTTCTGGGAAGCTCAGAGCAGAGTGCCAGCGGCACTGAGAGAGAGCCTCCCATGGCACAGGCAGTGCCACATGCCAGGGCTCAGCCTGCCCAGCCTCTCAGTCACAGTGGGTCGCTGAGCTGCCGGTGTGACGCAGCTGGCAGCGACTCTGGTCGCTCTGCTCCAGCAGCACCCAACTGCCCCTCTCCCCCAGCACCATTGCCTCCGGGGTCCCAGAGGGGACCAGTCCTAATCCCCTCGCTCCCTCCCCCACATCTTCATAAGGCCATGTGGAGAGGTTGCCAGGCACCGAAGGATCCTCCACCACCAACCAGCTGGTGCCAGCCCACATGCATCAGCGCCATCACCTGGTGCCATGGGCCCAGGGGAATCAGAAGATGGGAGAGGAGCAGAGGCGAGAATGCCCTGGAGAACTGGCCACTCCAAGAGGCTGGCATGTTTGGCTGCACACAGCACTGGCTGGGGCTGGGCAGGGAGCACTGGGTACCTCAGCTCCTATGGTGGGCTTGATGGTGTGCAGGGCTCCAGTCGGGGAGCACAGTTCAGGGTCTGTGGTCAATGCCCCAGTGTCACGTGCCAGTGCACTGCAAAGGCTCCATCAGCATTAGCACCCAGAGACTCCACCTGAGATCAGGCCCCCTTGTGCCCAGTGCTGCGCACACACAGTGAGAGCCAGTCCCTGCTCCAGAGAACTCATGAGCTAACTAGATGAGACAAGGCATGGGAGGGAAACTGAGGCACAGAGGGGGACATGACTTGTCCAAGGTCTCACTGCAGAACTGGGAGTAGAATCCAAGTGTGCTGAGCCCCAGACCACTGGACCACCCACCAGCCCATGCTGTCCTATGTTCAGGGAAGGGAGATACTGGGGTGAAAAGGGCTAATGCCATCCTGGGATGTACAAACAAGGCAATCTCCAGTTGTTAGAGAGGTTATTTTCCCTCTGTATTTGGCACTTGTGCGACCGCTGCTGGGATCCTGTGTCCAGGTCCGGTGCCCACAATTTAAGGAGAATGTTGATAAATTGTAGAGGGGTCAGAGAACAGCCCCAAGAGTGACTGAAGGACTGGGAAACATGCCTGATAGTGAGAGACTCAAGGAGCTCATTCAGTTCAGCTTAACAAAGACAAAGTTACAGGGTGACTTGATGACAGTCTGTAAGTACCTACACAGGAAGGAAATACTTGATAATGGGCTCTTCAGTCTGACAGACAAATGTCTAACATGATCCAATGACTGGCAGCTGAAGTTAGATAAATCTGCAGAGATCTCCAAGCCAATCACTAAACCCGCCAAGTTACACAGCCTCAGTGTATATTTTACTTACCTTTATCTTTTCCACTAGCAGGGCTTTGCTGATAAAAGCAGCCAGGTTTCTCTCTGAGCTCCTAGTGAGGATGGCTCCGCTGAAGATGCTGACGCAATCCAAGAACTTAAGTCTCTTGGCCTTCTCCTACACCCTGCAAAGAATAGACACAAACAGGAAGGTTAGCGTGGAAAGGAGCTGCCAGTGGGAGAGATGTCAGAAAACTTCTCCCCTGTGCTGCTCAGGCTTTGATATGCCGAATGCTATCTGGAGGGGGACAGGGCAGCTCCGTGTGAAAATGGGCAAGAGAAGGAGCAGATCTCATGGGGTAGGTGTCCAAAGAGGAACTGCAACATGGGGGTAAGCAGCCAGACAGTGTTAGTGGGGGCTTAACAAAGTGGGAGGAACATCTGGGTATGACACCCTGACACCTCAACATTCGCCACTATCATGTCATTAGGATACATTCTGTACAATGTCTTGTAAGGTATCATTCTAAAAGTCTTTATCTGCTAGACATTAATGTCTCATTGGATTGTATGTGCTATCATTGTATGTGAAGTTATGAAGTTCAGGTATGTATGTGTTCCTGAAACACTTTGTGAGGTTCAAAACAGCCTTTGAGGTACAACAGTAAAAAAACCAAACAATGGCTTATTGAGGAAATGCACAGAAGTAGCAGGGCTATTCCAGGAACTGTACACGATAGAAACCTCTCTGAGATAATGCTACACAATGGGAGCTGTTGGACCCAGGTAGCAGCAAAAGAGTTTTCCAGCAGCTGAGAAGAGGAGTTAAAAGGGAAACAGTGACATGGGGGGGTGCTCATGCTCCCTGCAGTAAGACACCTGAAAACACCTGAGGGACAAAGATTGAACTATGAGAAGTGATGGTCCCAGGCTGGAGAGAGATTCCTAGCTTGTGCCAGAAAACCTGGGAAATCCAAGCTGCAAAGCCAAGGCAGCTTGTGTCTTAAGAATCTGCCAACCTGTTTCTCACTCAGGGTGTGTATTTGCTAGTGTAGATCCTATCTATCTAGTGTGGAAAGCTTAGTTTACATGTGGTGTTTATTTACTAAGGTAATCTGCTTTGTTCTGTTTGCTATCTCTTAGAACCACTTAAAATCTACCTCTTGTAGTTAATAATCTTATTTCTTGTTGATACCATAACTCAGTTTGTGCAATCAGTAACTGGGTGGAGGAGCAAAGAGTTGTATATACCCCTCTCCACATTGAGGCAGGGGGCGAATTTCATAAAACCTTTGGTTCTGTACTCCAAAGGAGGTGGGCACCACAATACTGGGACAAGCCCCTTCAGCTGAGTCTTCCCAGAGCTGACCTCAGGGTCTGTGTCTTTCTGCAGCTGGGCGTGGCCCTGCCTGAGTGTATGGTTGGAAAAGGCGTGTGAGCAGAGCCCAGCAAGACAAGGTAAAGGGGTCCCAGGCTGGCAGAACAGGCGGGCTCAGTGGTATCCCAGTACATCAGGTGGCTCTCGAAGGGGGGCAACTCATCACACTGGGGACTGGCCAAATCCATTGGGCACAAGTCCACAAGGGGCTGGAAATTGAAGCTAGACAAATTCAAACTGGAAAAGACGGTTACTCACCTTTGTAACTGTTGTTCTTCGAGATGTGTTGCTCACATCCATTCCAGTTAGGTGTGCGCGCCGCGCGTGCACGTTCGTCGGAAACTTTTTACCCTAGCAACTCCAGTGGGCCGGCAGGTCGCCCCCTGGAGTGGCGCCGCCATGGCGCCCAATATATATCCCTGCCGGCCCACCCGCTCCTCAGTTCCTTCTTGCCGGCGACTCCGACAGTGGGGAAGGAGGGCGGGTGTGGAATGGATGTGAGCAACACATCTCGAAGAACAACAGTTACAAAGGTGAGTAACCGTCTTTTCTTCTTCGAGTGATTGCTCACATCCATTCCAGTTAGGTGAATCCCAAGCCATACCTAGGCGGTGGGGTCGGAGCGAGAAGTCGCGGCATGGAGCACTGCAGATCCGAAGGCCGCATCCTCTCTAGACTGCTGGACCAGGGCGTAGTGGGAAGCAAAGGTGTGGACCGATGACCAGGTCGCTGCCCGACAGATTTCCTGGATGGGCACACGGGCGAGGAAAGCCAGCGACGACGCCTGCGCCCTGGTAGAATGCGCAGTCACACGGCCCGTAGGGACGTGGGCCAAGTCATAGCAGGTCCTGATGCAGGACGTTACCCAAGAGGATAACCTCTGGGAGGAGATAGGAAGCCCTTTCATGCGGTCCGCTACTGCCACGAAAAGCTGGGGGGATTTGCGGAAGGGCTTGGTCCTCTCCACGTAGAACGCGAGAGCCCTACGGACATCAAGCGAGTGGAGCTGCTGCTCCCTGCCTGAGGAGTGAGGTTTCGGGAAAAAAACCGGGAGGAATATCTCTTGGTTGACGTGGAAGGCTGAGACCACCTTGGGGAGAAAAGCAGGGTGTGGTCTCAGCTGCACCTTGTCCTTGTGGAAGACCGTGTATGGGGGGTCTACCACAAGAGCCCGGAGTTCCGACACCCGTCTAGCTGAGGTGATAGCTACTAGAAAGGCCGTCTTCCAAGAGAGGTAAAGCAGGGAGCAAGTAGCTAACGGCTCAAAGGGGGGGCCCCATGAGTCGGGACAACACCAGGTTAAGATCCCAGGTTGGAGCAGGGGGACGGACGTTAGGGTATAAACGTTCCAGCCCCTTAAGGAATCTCGACACCGTCGGGTGGGAAAAAACAGAGTTACCATCCGCACCCGGGTGAAAGGTGGAGATAGCCGCTAGGTGGACTCGTAACGACGATATGGCCAGACCTTGCCCTTTGAGGGACCAAATGTAGTCTAAGATGTTGGCTACTGAAACTTCCATAGGGCGGAGATTTCTCTCCACGCACCAATAGGAGAATCGCTTCCATTTGGCCAAATATGTCGCTCTTGTGGACGGCTTTCTGCTGCCCAAGAGCACTTCCCTCACCGGCGTGGAACAGCGCAGCTCAGAGCCAGTCAGCCACGCAGGAGCCACGCCGCTAGGTGCAGCGACTGCAGGTCCGGGTGACAGAGGGTCCCGTGCTCCTGGGTAATCAGGTCCGGATGAAGGGGCAGGGGAACTGGGTCGGCTATGGCCAGGTCCAGCAGCATGGGGTACCAGTGCTGTCTGGGCCACGCCGGGGCTACCATGATCACATGAGCCCTGTCCCTGCGCACCTTCAGAAGGACCCTGTGGACCAACGGGAATGGGGGAAATGCATAGTACAGGTGGGTCGTCCACTGGATGAGGAAGGCATCCGCTATCGACCCGGGTTCCCTGCCCTGAAAGGAGCAGAACGCTTGGCACTTCCTGTTCCCCTTGGCCGCGAAGAGGTCCACCCGGGGATAGCCCCACCTCCGGAAGATGGAGAGGGCGACGTCCGGGCGAAGGGACCACTCGTGTGACAGGAAGGATCTGCTCAATCGATCCGCCAGCGTGTTCCTTACTCCGGGGAGGAAGGAAGCCATGAGGTGAATGGAGTGGGCTACACAAAAGTCCCAGAGTCGTATCGCCTCGTGGCACAGGGAGGAGGATCTGGTGCCGCCCTGCTTGTTGATATAATACATGGTCGTCGTGTTGTCGGTGAACACCGCGACACAACGACCCTGGAGCTGATGACAGAACGTTTGACAAGCAAGACGGACCGCTCTCAACTCCCGCATGTTGATGTGTAGCCGCACCTCCTCCTGGGACCACAGGCCCTGCGTCCTCAGGGTCCCTGCGTGGGCCCCCCAGCCGAGATCTGAGGCATCTGTTGTTAGGGACACCGAAGGCTGAGATGGGTGGAAGGGGAGACCCGCACACAACACTGACTGGTCCAGCCACCAGCCGAGAGAATCTAAGACCCTCTGGGGGATCGTGATTAACATATCTAGTGGCTGTCTTGTCGGCCTGTAATGACTGATGAGCCACAGCTGGAGTGGCCTCATGCGGAGCCGAGCGTAATTGGTCACGAAAGTACAGGCCGCCATGTGGCCTAACAGGGTTAGACACGTCCTCACTGACGTCAGGGGGGCTGTCTGTAGTCGTTGTACGATTGCCGACAAGGCCTGGAACCGCTGCAATGGCAGCAAGGCCCTGCCCACAGTGGCGTCCAGGACGGCCCCGATGAATTCCACCCTTTGTGTGGGGGCCAGGGTGGACTTGTCTGTGTTCACCAAGAGGCCCAGAGTGGCGAACATGTCGGTGATCACACGGACATGGCTGCAGACTTGTTGTTCCGACGTGCCCCGAATCAACCAATCGTCCAGATACGGGAACACGTGGATACGACTGCGCCGAAGCTGCGCCACAACAACTGCCATGCATTTCGTAAACACTCTCGGGGCCGTGGACAAGCCAAATGGGAGGACTGCAAATTGGTAATGCAGAGACCCCACAACGAAGCGAAGGAAACGTCTGTGGGGTGGCCAGATAGCAATGTGGAAATACGCGTCCTGCATGTCGAGGGCGGCGTACCAGTCTCCCGGATCCAGGGATGGGATAATGGTCCCCAAGGAAACCATGCGGAACTTCAACTTCACCAGGTACTTGTTGAGCTCTCGCAGGTCGAGGATGGGCCTGAGGCCTCCCTTGGCCTTGGGGATCAGAAAGTAGCGGGAATAAAACCCCTTGCCTTTCTCGTTCTCCGGCACCGCCTCTATAGCTCCTTTGCCGAGGAGCGTCTGCACCTCCTGCCGAAGGAATTGCTCGTGAGAGGGGTCCCTGAAGAGGGACGAGGAAGGGGGGCGGGGAGGAGGAAATGAAACAAACTGCAGGCGGTATCCCGACTGCACCGTGCGTAAGACCCAGCGGTCTGATGTTATTAGGGACCACGCCGGGAGGAAAAAAGAAAGGCGGTTGGAAAACGGGGGGAAAGGATCCAATGGGGAAACTGTTACTGCGCCCTCGGGCGCACCTTCAAAATGAAGGCTTGGGACCAGGCGGGGGCTTAGAGGAGCCTTGGTTTTGGCCCCCTTGGTTCCCCGAGTGCCTGCGCCTTCCGTTCCTGCCGCGGCGCCTGTTAAGGTCCTGCCGCTGGCGGAACTGGAGATACGGCCTGCGCTGTTGCTGCTGTTGCTGCGGCCGGAAGGGTCTGCGCTGCGTCACTGGAGTGTGCATCCCCAGTGACCTCATGATGACGCGGTTGTCTTTTAGATTCTTTAGTCTAGGGTCTGTCTTATCCGAAAACAGCCCTTGGCCTTCAAAAGGAAGGTCCTGTATTGTGTGCTGGAGCTCCGGCGGAAGGCCGGAAACCTGCAGCCAGGAGAGGCGACGCATTGTTACACCCGACGCGAGGGTACGGGCAGCCGAATCCGCAGCGTCCAGAGAGGCTTGCAAGGACGTGCGTGCGACCTTCTTGCCTTCCTCTAAGATGGCCGCAAATTCCTGACGAGCGTCTTGTGGCAACAGCTCCTTGAATTTGTCTGCTGCCACCCAGGAGTTAAAGGCGTATCTACTTAACAGGGCCTGTTGGTTGGAGACCCTGAGTTGCAGCGCCCCCGCCGAGTACACCTTACGGCCGAGGAGGTCCATCCGCCTAGCCTCCCTGGATTTGGGGGCTGGAGCCTCCTGACCATGACGCTCCTTATCATTGACGGATTGGACCACCAGGGAACACGGAGTCGGGTGTACGTGGAGGTACTCGTAGCCCTTAGAAGGAGCCATGTACTTCCTCTCGACGCCCTTCGCAGTGGGAGGAATGGAGGCCGGGGACTGCCAGATGGTGGTGGCGTTGGCCTGGATGGTCCGTATGAACGGCAGGGCGACCCTGGTGGGAGCGTCTGCGGAGAGGATGGTGACAATAGGGTCCCCTACCTCCGAGACCTCCTCGGCTTGTAGACTCAGGTTTTGGGCTACTCGCCGGAGGAGGTCCTGGTGCGCCCTGAGGTCCAGCGGGGGGGGGCTGTTGGAGGAGGTCCCAGCCACCGCTTCATCAGGGGAAGAAGATGAGGAGACCCCCGGCAAGAAGGTGTCTAAAGGGGGTCTCCCTCGGCCCTCGCCTCTGCCTCAGGAGCCAAAGTGGGGTCCTGTTGCTTGGATCCTTCCTCCCCATCCGGGGAGGGAGGGGGGCGAGACAACGAGGCCTCAGGTGCCCTGCGCTCTGCAGTCGGCGGCCTAGCAGGGAGCTGCTGGGGGCCCTGGGCCTGATGATACGCCCAGGGTGTCCAGAAACCCCATTGCTGTGGGGCTGCGTCCTGCTGTGGAGGCTCGCTGAACAGCGCCGCCTGCCGGTCGGTGCCCAGCGCGTACCCACTGTCCGCCAGCGAAGACACGGACGGCTGCCTCGAGGGCCATGGCGGAGCGGACCCTGGATGGTAGTGGTCCGCGCGGGCCGGCACGGGCGATCGTCTCGGTGCCGGGGACCGGTGCCGGGAGTCGTAACGGTGCCGGGAGCGGGACCGAGTTCTGCCACGGTGCCGGGATCTGGATCGGTACCGGGCGCCGCTTCGGTGCCGGGATCGGGACCTGCCACCGGTTCGGTACCGGGAGGTCGACCGGGACCGGGACCTGCCACCAGCTCGGCGCCGGGAGGTCGACCGGTGCGGCGAACGTCTGGATCGGCTCCTGGACTCGCGGTGCCGGTAACGACGGCTGGACTCTGACCGCGACCGTCTCGGTGTCGACCGGCGCCGCGAGTGCGACCGGTACCGCTGAGGGGAGCGGTGCCGGGACTGCGAGCGGCGGCGGGATCTGGAGCGACCTTGACGTCGGGACCTGGAGCGAGAACGAGAGTCCCGGGACGGTGCCGACATCATAGGCTTGCCTCTGGACACAACCCGCACCGGAGGTACCGGGGGTGGTAGCTGAGTGGGCTCGGTCATGGCTATGAGGTCCCGTGCCGAGGCGAAGGTCTCTGGTGTAGATGGCACCACTATCTCGACCCCAGATGTCATGGGGGAGCTTGGCGGCACCGGACTCGACGGACCCGCCGGGCCCGGAGTCGACGGTGCCGGCGGCGCCGCGGCCGATGCTGAGGCCGGGCGCTCCACTCGGGTGTGCCTGGCCGGAGTAGTGGACTTCGACGGCCTAGGCTCTGTCCCCGGTGCCGGAGAAGGTCGGTGCCGGGGAGTCTTCTCGGTGCCGGTGCGATCCGGTGCCGGCGCCGACATCACGGCCTGCGAAGCCGCCGGGTCAAGTGCCGCCTCCAGGAGGAGAGTCCGGAGCCTTTGATCCCTCTCCTTCTTAGTCCTTGGCTTAAAAGCCTTGCAGATGCGGCACTTGTCGGATCTATGCGATTCCCCCAGGCACTTCAGGCACGCGTCGTGGGGGTCGCTCGTGGGCATAGGCTTCTTGCAGGCCGCACACTGCTTGAAGCCCGGCGAACCAGGCATGAGCCCGGTGCCGGGTGCCGGGAAGGGCTAAGCCCCCGGCGAAAAACTATTTACAACTACTTAACACTTAACTACTACTATCTAACTAACAGTCTAATTAACAACTACAATAGAGATAACGATAGAAAAACAAGGAGAGCTAGGGACGTGGAGGACAGCTATGCCGCGCTCCACAGTTCCAACGACCGACACGGCGGTAAGAAGGAACTGAGGAGCGGGTGGGCCGGCAGGGATATATATTGGGCGCCATGGCGGCGCCACTCCAGGGGGCGACCTGCCGGCCCACTGGAGTTGCTAGGGTAAAAAGTTTCCGACGAACGTGCACGCGCGGCGCGCACACCTAACTGGAATGGATGTGAGCAATCACTCGAAGAAGAAATGTAGGTTTTTAACAGAGAAAGTAATAGATCGTTGGAACAACTGAGCAAGGGGCATGGTGGGTGACCTTTTGTAACTCAAGATGGGACGTTTTTAAGATGCTAGAATGATTTGGGGGCAGGTCTCTGGTCTGTGTTAAAAAGAGGTCACAATGGTTCCGTCTAGACTTAGAATTCATGCATCTTCCAGAGAAGGGTGGGTGGTGCATGTGGACAGGGCACTAGCTGACAGGTCAGAGCAAGGCTCTTAGTACCTGTTCATTGCTTGTGAGAAAGGCATCTATGTAGTACAGGACCTCTTTCTCCTCTGAGTCTGGCCCCATAAAGCAAGAGGCATTAGAAGGTGATGGTGAATCTGATTAAAGAAAGAGTGGTGGTAATACCTGGGATTGCCAAGCTGCAGGGTGGGTGACAAAGATATTAGAGAAAACCCTTGCCTCAACTCCTGCCCCAGCAGGGGAGCAGCCCTGATGCACAGCAGGGTCTGGCACAGAGATCCCTGGCTTCCCCACTTCTTTGCTGCCCAGCCCAGCAAAGATCCAGTCAGAGCCCTGGTTCCCAGCGGCCACCCCACTTCCCCACCCAGCATGCAGGCTCAGCCTGGGGATTTGGGGAGTGCCACACCTGGAAGGAGGGACGATGTCAGGTCATGAGTGGTGTTCCTGCTCTCCAGCCATTGCTGGAGGGAGCAGAGGGATTGGCAGTGAATCAGTCTGGTCCTCGCTGCAGGAGAGGGAACAGTTGCCCAGTCTATGTGGGATATGGGGACCCAGGGCCTGCCTGTTCTGCTTCCTCTGACTGCCTCCTGCCACCAACAGCCAGCCAGAGCCATCAGGTGTAACCTGGGCAGGCACTGGGGTCCCATCATCAACCGCCTCCTCCCCAATGCCCTGTGCTGGGACAAGTGTGCCTCCCCTGCACCTCATGCTCTGGCCAATCCCCTGCAATCCTAGGCTTTTACAACCCACCGTGCACTGACCATCCCCTTTGATGGGTGGAAAACATCCTCCAACCCTGCAGCGTGACGGATCAGGGTGGGCAATTCAGTCAGTCTCCACCTGATGCTTCTGCCACCGTCCCTAATGCCCCAGTCAGCTCTAGAGGCTGCAGCTGCTGCCAGCAGGAGGGGCCATTCCCCGCTGCCGGGGTTTTCTTGTCTCTCCATCTCATGGCAGCCCAGAGCAGTTCAAGGTCTATGGAGTCTTCTCCCCGCAGTGACACCCTGGTCTTGCCACCCAACTCCCAGTGGGGCCAGGCCCCACCACAATGCAGGGCCATGGCCCTGGCCATTTTTGCAGCCCCCTCTGCCCACCCAGGAGGTGCTCACTCACCGGCACGGAAGAGCTGAGGCACACACAGCTCCTGCTGCCGCTGTGGGCTCTTTCGCTGACTCTTCTCTGGCTCCAGGAGGCACTTGGCTGCCGACCCCGCTGGGAACTGACATGTCAGGCACCCCAGGGCCTTATCACCAGCCCGTTCCCAGGCTTGGCATGGCAGTACATTTCCTTCCCAATCGAAGTCCCCTGGCATTAAACAAGGGACTCCGCTCTGGGCATGTGCACCTGGCAGCACACGGCCCCTGAGAACAGACAGGCCAGGCTGTGGGGCAAGGGCTCCCAGAGGCAAATGGCAGGTAGGACAATGCTGGGAACTCCCAGGCCATCTTCAGCTAGAGCATGAGGGCGCTCCAGCATCCTGCAGAGCATGAATCTAACTTCAGCTCAGCCTTTCTCCCCCCATTCTCTGCATTGGATGGGTGAGTCTTCTGGAGGGACGAAAGTGTTGATCAGGAGTTCCTGGCTTATCCAGTGTCAGTTTCCAGCTCTTGTAAAAAAACGGTGACTTCCCTTACACGGGAGCTGGCATTCTTCAGGCTGGGCTGTGCCTGTAGACGTTCCACTGTAGGAGCGTGTGCACCGAGGGCATGCGAGTCGCAGATGTTTGCCAGCCGTACGACAGAGCAGAGCCTGCGCCCCTGCTCTCCCTGTGCACTCAGGCACGGACATCAAAAGGGCACGTCCGCCACCTCCCTCTGCAGTCCTTCCCACCCGCGTGCTGCCAGGTGAACATCCCCATTTCTACTGAGACCTCAGGGACAAGGTTGATATGAACCGGCTGAGGTTGGTGTCCCCCCCACCCCGTGTTGCACCCCTACAGCTCGCTGGGAATCCAAACTACCACTCACCAGTTTGAGCCACTGCCTAGCCAGGCCCTGTTCCCTCTCCCCAGGCAGTTGCTGGCCCTGAACCCCTGCAGGCAGCCATGATACACAGGCGCTCGGGGCTCGAGATAAGGGCTATCACCAGCTGAATGATCCCTGCCTGCATGGTGGGGATCGAGGCCACTTTGCCAGCAGGTGCCCCTAAGTGCTGTGCTATGGTGAGTCTGGGGAGACAGGCGGGGATGCGGCCAGACAGAAAAGCAGAATCAGGCCCCCAAGCAGAACCCCTCTACTACCTTCCTGTATCCTAACCACCAGAACAGTGGCCAATCCCACCTTCAGGTCAGGTTCCAGCGTTAGGCCCTGTCGATACCCACAGCATGTTGCACTCAGCATGCGCTGATAGATTCTGGAACATCCAGTAAGTTCACAGACACTAGAAACTGCCTAATGCCAGGCAGGAGGGCTGGGAGATGTGTAGGGTACAGAGCACAGCACCCCCTAACGCCAGGCAGGAGGGCTGGGAGATGGGGGATGTGTAGGATACAGAGCACAGCGCCCCCAAACACCGGGCAGGAGGGCTGGGAGATGGGGAATGTGTGGGATACAGAGCACAGTGCCCCCTAACGCCAGGCAGGAGGGCTGGGAGATGGGGGATGTGTAGGGAACAGAGCACAGCACCCCCTAACATCAGGCAGAGGGGCTGGGAGATAGGGGATGTGTAGGGTACAGAGCACAGTGCCCCCTAATGCCGGGCAGGAGGGCTGGGAGATGTGTAGGTGTCATGATATAATTCCTCACTCTGAACCTTAGCGTCCAAAAGATGGGGTACCAGCATGAATTCCTCTAAGCTCAATTACCTGCTTAGTACTTGTAGCACTGCCACCAACCAGGAATTCCAGTGCCTGGTACACTCTGGTCCCCCCAAAACCTTGCCCGGGGAACCCCAAGACCCAGACCCTCTGGATCTTAACACAAGGAAAGTAAACCCTTTCCCTCACCGTTGCCTCTCCCAGGCTTCCCCTCCCTGGGTTACCCTGGAAGATCACTGTGATTCAAACTCCTTGAATCTCAAAACAGAGAGAACAATTCACCTTCCCCCCTCCTTCTCTCTCCCCCTCCCAGACTCTCCCTGAGAGAGAAAGTAATCCTAACGCAGAGAGAAAATTAACCTCTCTCTCCCCCTTCCCTCCTTTCTCCCCACCAATTCCCTGGTGGATCCAGACCCAGTCCCCTGGGGTCTCACCAGAATAAAAAAACAATCAGGTTCTTAAACAAGAAAAGCTTTTAATTATAGAAGGAAAAAACAGTAAAAATTATCTTTGTAAATTTAAGATGGAATATGTTACAGGGTCTTTCAGTTATAGACACTGGGAATACCCTCCCAGTCTAAGTATACAAGTACAAATTAAAATCCTTTTAGCAAAATACAAATTTGAACTCCTTCCAGCCAAATACATATTTGCAAATAAAGAAAACAAACATAAGCCTAACTCACTTTATCTACCTAGTACTCACTATTCTGGACATATAAGAGACTGTATCAGAGAGATTGGAGAGAAACCTGGTTGCACATCTGGTCACTCTCAGAACCCAGAGAGAACAACCACCAAAAATTAACAGCACACACAAAAACTTCCCTCCCTCAAGGTTTGAAAGTATCCTGTCCCCTGATTGGTCCTCTGGTCAGGTGACAGCCAGGCTCACTGATCTTGTTAACCCTTTACAGGCAAAAAAGAGATATAAAGTACTTCTGTTCTATTAACTCCTACTATCTGTTTATGACAGTAGGATACAGAGCACAGCACCCCCTAACACCGGGCAGGAGGGCTGGGAGATGAGGGATGTGTAGGGTACAGAGCACAGCACCCCCTAACGCCAGGCAGGGGGGCTGGGAGATGGGGAATGTGTAGGGTAGAGAGCACAGAGCCCCTAACGCCGGGCAGAGGGGCTGGGAGATGGGGGATGTGTTGGGTACAGAGCACAGCACCCCTAACACTGGGCAGGAGGCTGGGAGATGCATAGGATACAGAGCATAGCGCCCCTAATGCTGATCAGGGAGGCTGAGGATGTGTAAGGTACAGAGCGCAGCACCTCCTAAGTTGGGCAGTGGGGCTGGCAATGGGGCGATGTAGGGTACAGAGCACAGCACCGCTAACCCTGGGCAAGGGAGCTGGGAGATGCATAGGATACAGAGTACAGCATCCTCTAACATCTGGCAGGGGAACTGAGAGATGGGGGGTGTAGGGTACAGAGCACAGCACCCCCTAATGCCTGGCAGGGGGCTGAGAGATGGTGGGTGTAGGGTACAGAGCACAGAGCCCCCTAATGCCTGGTAGGGGGGCTGGAAGCTGGGGGAATATGTAGGATACGGGGCACAGTGCTCCCTAACACCAGGGTGGGGGCTGGGAGATGGGGGATATGTAGGGTACAGAGAGCAGCACCCCCTAACACCAGGACACAAGGCCTAATCCGTGTCAGGGCGGAAATAATCACACCCTTCGAATGGGGGATCTGCCATGGGCACTGGCAGGAGCACTGCTTTACATTAAGGTTCTTTTGGTGATAGGCTAACCTTACCCCTGTCCTGCGTTTTGAGTGTAGCTGTAGATGGAAACCCAGATGGCAGAGATGGAGCAGGACTAACAGTGATCACTTAGTCTAGCCCTCACCCTGTGTCTAGCCTGTACAAGTGTAGAAACAAGCGAGTGCCTTTTCCTGCCCTGAGATGATTTTGGAGATGTCAATGGTTGCTACAGCTTTCTTCCTGTATGGATTGTGGGATCCAGAGGAGTGGTCTGTGTTCTGCATAGAGAACAAGATGTGTAGATCTTTTCTACCTCTATGTATTACTGTAAATACAGTTATTCAGTATATCAAATAAATAAAAGCATAAAAATACAGCAGAAAGCACCAAATTGAAACAGAGGATTGCTATGTACAGGGGGGATTGCTATGTACGGGTGGGGATTGCACATGACTAGTTAACCTCTCGATAGCTTTCATCAACATGTACTTTTTGACAGGTTACCACGTCCCGTGTAGTGTTTGTGTTCCACCCTCCATTCCCATTTTCAGTCGTGCACATTTTTGGTGCTGTACCTGGTGACTGGGCAGGGCAGGCAGTCAATGGGGAAGAAGCCATGGTCTGGCATGTAGTGTTCCACCCTGCTCCAGGTGGGGTCTGGTGCCCCAAGCCCCCAGAGAAGGGAGGCTGGCTTTTACCAGAGCTAGGGCAGCTGGGCAGCTCCAGTGACTGGTCTCTCCCTAGTGCACATCATTGTCATCCTGAATATCCATAGGCTGGGGGATGGTTCTTGAAGGCCTCCAGGATGAGGATGGTCTGAGAAGCCAGGCATCGGACCAAGGACTTGCTGTCCTGCTACAAGTCTTTGAGGACTTAAAAATGAAGGAAATGGAGGTCAGAGCCACAGCGCTCTGGAGAGCCCTGGTGCACCAGGCCAGCTCTGTACCTCTCGGTCCATGACAAGGAGACAGCAGGCTGGGTGGCAGGAGGCAGGGGATTAGCAGGAACAACCAGCAACCCTCACTAAACATCCCCACTGCCCTCCACAGCTGAGGGAGCCTCCAGACACGGGCAGTGAACCCCATTCACTCACTATTTCTAGGACTGCCCCATCCCTGCAGTATCTGAGAGCCTCATCCCTGCCTGTATTTACCCTCTCCCTTCCCCCCAATGCACAGATGGGCACTTAGGCCCAGAGTGGGGGAGATTCACAAAGGGGGCTTGGGCATTGTTAGACGCCGCCTAACTTCAGGTGCCCTGCTACCCTCCAGGAAATGCCGAGGAGGGAGCTCAGCCATTCTCTAGCTCCGGTTGGGAGGCCCAGCTGTGAACCTGCTCTAGGAGTGAGGAGCCTGAGCTGTGTCACCCTCCTGCCCTTTTCCCGAACAAATGTGGAGGAGATGCTGCTCTGCCCTGTGCTGCCCAGGGGTCCAGACACGCAGCAGGGAGGTAGGTGACTGGACGTCACCTTGGCCTCATTTGAAGCAGTGGCTTGACCCCAGGCACCCCACGTGGAGGTGATTGCTCCAAACACTGGGCCAGTGAGTGCAAGCGGGGAGGCAGCACCCCACCTTGGCCATGTTTGTGGGGGGCAATCGTCTGTGAAGGCCAGCCAGCTCAGGCCCAGTTTGGGGATCTGCCAGGCCGCAGCTCTGCCAACCAGCAGACATGACAGGGTTAGGGGGCAGCTGATCAGGGGTTTGGGAATCTACATTTTGCATCCCCTTGTGACTCACCCAAGACCACATTACTGGTGTTGGAGATTGAACCCAGCCCGTGGCCCTGGGCCGTTCATCCCCCTAGAGCTCAGTGCTCAAAGCGGGATCACTCACCCTTGCAGGTGGCATCCAGCTTGTCCTGGGTCCTCTGGTCCAGCTGCTGGGCAGTGAGCCCTACACACACACAAACAGCTTGTCACATCCCCGCGTCCCCAGCAAGGGTATCAAAGAGCCTGTCACCCTCCAAGCAGCGGGACTTTCCCCCACCCCTCGCTGGCCAGGACATGTTCCTGAGTCCCTAGGGGAAAGGGCGAGTCCCCAGGGATGGCTACAGGGCTGGTTGCCAAAGGAGAGCACAGCACCTTGAGGTTCCACTACCAAGATCTGAGGTCTTTGGTGTTTCTGGGGGGTTGGCAGTTACATTCTGTACCAGTTCTGGTAGAAACAGACTGATTTTCACTTTATCCACGTCACTCGGCTTCACGTACATTAGGTTCCTTTGAAGCTCGGCGCTGTAAGGTTTAGCGTTTTAGTATTCGGCTAAGTCAGTTCTTTGAAGAACAGACTCGTTTCAGCATCCAGTAAGCGAGTTGCGGTCGGTCGTTAGGCCCCCTGAGGATACAGAGGTCACCAGTGTTCTGAGCGAAGCGTCTGATTTTTCCCAACTCTTTTTAGAATGCTGCTCTTTTAGCCCCACCCCCACCCTCCTGGGGACACAGCGTCCACCAGTTTTCTGAATGAAGCATCATAGTCTTTCCATATACGAGAATATAGGGAAGTGGTGACGAGCTTATGGTTTTGGAAGAATGGTTTGTCAGTCCTTGGTGTTTTATTCACAAGCCCTAGAGCGCATGTTCTGGGTTTGTGAATGTGTGTGGTTCTGCACACGTTCAGGGCCCCTCGAGCACATGCTCCGGGTTTCTGAATGTGGGCATTTTCGCTCACAGTTTTCTCAGGGTTTGGTGTGGCAGTGGCCGCTGAGGAACTGGAGTTGTAGTTGTGTGGTTGTTTTTTACCAGACTCTTGTTTTGCCCTTGGGTTTGATGGATATGAGGTTTGGACTGCCCGGATGCTTCGTCTGCACTCTTGTGCTGTTTTGCATTGTTGAATGTCTCAAAGCAGATTCCTGGTTCTTTGGTGGTTCTGGAGGAGGTGTCCTTGTAGGGCTGACTAAGCATTATTAGAAAAGTTGCCCATGCCTATGGGGGGGTGGGGAGAACCATTTTATAAAACTGAACTTTACCATCAAAATTTTGGAGAGCTAAACTCCAACGAAGAAGTTTTTTGTTGTTCCCCTTGGCAGTATGAAGCCACTTTAGTGCAGCATGGTCAGTTTGTAGTTGGAACCGCCGTCCCCAAACATATGGGCGTAGCTTTTCCAGGGCGTACACAATGGCATAGCATTCCCTTTCACTGACTGACCAGTGACTTTCCCTCTCAGACAGTTTCTTGCTGAGAAATACGACAGGATGGAAGTTGTGATCTGTTGCTTCCTGCATGAGCACTGCTCCTATACCACGCTCAGATGCATCTGTGGTTACTAGGAATGGCTTGTCAAAGTCCGGGGCCCTGAGCACAGGGTCAGACATGAGCATCGCCTTAAGCTGGGTAAAGGCCTTTTGACACTCATCAGTCCACTTAACTGCATTTGGCTGGGTTTTTTTGGTCAGGTTGGTTAGTGGGGCAGCGATTTGGCTGTAGTGTGGTACAAATCGCCTGTAGTATCCGGCCAAGCCTAAGAAGGATTGGACCTGCTTTTTGGACCGTGGGACAGGCCACTTTTGGATAGCATCCACCTTGGTCTGTAGGGGGTTTATGGTTCCTCGACCCACCTGGTGCCCCAGGTAAGTCACTCTGTTTTGGCCTATTTGACACTTTTTGGCCTTAACAGTTAGTCCTGCCTGCCTGATGCACTCAAAGACCTTTTCCAGGTGTAGTAGGTGTTCAGGCCAGGAGTCTGAAAAAATGGCCACATCATCGAGGTAGGCAACTGCAAATTTTCCCAGTCCAGCTAGTAGACCATCTACCAGCCTCTGGAAGGTGGCGGGTGCATTTTGAAGGCCGAAAGGAAGGACATTGAATTCATACACCCCCGCATGGGTGACGAATGCTGACCTCTCCTTGGCAGGTTCATCTAGCGGTACTTGCCAGTACCCCTTGGTTAAGTCTATTGTAGAGATGAACTGGGCACGTCCCAACTTCTCCAATAGCTCATCGGTGCGTGGCATTGGATAGTTGTCCGGACGAGTTACCGCATTTAGCTTACGGTAGTCCACGCAAAAGCGTATTTCCCCATCTGGTTTGGGTACCAGAACCACTGGAGATGCCCATGCACTGGTAGATGGGCGGATTATACCCATCTGTAGCATGTTCTGGATCTCCCGTTCTATAGCAGCTTGGGCATGAGGAGACACCCGGTAGGGTGGGGTTCTGATTGGGTGAGCATTACCTGTATTAGTGGAGTGGTATGCCCGTTCAGTCCGTCCTGGGGTGGCTGAGAACAATGGGGCGAAGCTAGTGCACAGCTCTTTGATTTGTCGCCACTGCAGACGTTCCAGGGTGGTTGAGAGGGTCACCTCTTCCACGCCACCGTCTTTTTTTACGTCGTAGTAGACACCGTCAGGCCACTCAGCATCATCTCCCTGGACTGTAAACTGACAAACCTGTAAGTCTCTGGAATAGAAAGGCTTGAGAGAATTAACATGGTACACTTTAGGCTTTAGTGAGGAATTGGGAAATGCTATGAGGTAGTTTACAGTTCCCAGGCGCTCTTGGACCGTGAATGGCCCTTCCCATGATGCTTCCATCTTATGGGCCTGTTGCGCCTTCAAGACCATAACCTGGTCTTCTACCTTGAAGGAACGTTCTCTGGCATGTCTGTCATACCAGGCCTTTTGCTCTTCTTGAGCATCCTTTAGGTTTTCTCTAGCAAGGGCTAAAGAGTGTCGGAGGGTGCTTTGTAGGTTGCTTACAAAGTCCAGAATGTTAGTTCCTGGAGAAGGCATAAACCCCTCCCATTGCTGCTTCACCAACTGTAATGGCCCCTTAACCTCGTGACCATACACAAGTTCAAACGGTGAAAACCCTAAACTGGGATGTGGTACAGTCCTGTAGGCAAACAGCAACTGCTGCAACACTAGGTCCCAATTATTGGAGAATTCGTTGATGAATTTTTGTATCATGGCCCCCAAAGTTCCATTGAACCTTTTCACCAGGCCATTGGTTTGATGGTGGTACGGGGTGGCAACCAAGTGATTTACCCCATGAGTTTCCCACAGTTTTTCCATGGTCCCTGCCAGGAAATTAGACCCTGAATTTGTAAGGATGTCTGAGGGCCAACCTACCCTGGCAAAGATGTCTGTTAGGGCCAGGCACACAGTGTTAGCCCTGGTGTTGCCTAGACCTACTGCTTTTGGCCATCGGGTAGCAAAGTCCACTAAAGTCAGTACGTACTGCTTTCCTTTGGGTGTCTTTTTTGGGAAAGGACCCAGAATATCCACAGCTACTCGCTGAAATGGGACCTCAATTATGGGGAGTGGCTGGAGAGGGGCCTTGACCTGGTCTTGAGGCTTTCCCACTCTTTGGCATACCTCACAAGACCGGACATACTTGGCAACGTCCTTGCCCATCCCCTCCCAGTGGAAGGACTTCCCCAACCGGTCCTTGGTTCTGTTCACCCCAGCATGGCCACTGGGATGATCATGGGCTAAGCTTAAGAGCTTCCCCCGGTACTTAGTTGGAACCACCAACTGTTTTTGCGGCTGCCATTCTTCCCGGTGTCCACCAGAAAGAATTTCCTTGTATAAAAGTCCTTGGTCTATAACAAACCGGGATCGATTAGAAGAGCTGAGAGGCAGTGGGGTGCTCCGTGCCGCCGCCCACGCTTTCTGAAGGCTGTCATCTGCTTCCTGCTCAGTCTGGAACTGTTCCCTTGAGGCTGGGGTCACCAGTTCTTCCTCAGACTCTGGACTTGGGCTTGGTCCCTCTGGAAGCGATGTAGGTGATGGGGTTGTTTCCGTTGCTGGTGTACCGCTCTCCGCTGGTGCACCTGAGGGTATTTCAGGCTCTGGCTGAGCCTTTTAGGTATGGCTGTCTGTTGTTTCTGCCAGTTCTGGCTCGCTGGCGCCCTCTGGCGTTGAGTTTGAAGATGTGGTTGCACTTGCTGGTGCTGGTTGCTGTTCCAGTTCCGGGCCTGGGACTGGAGATGCTGTGGCTGTTTCAGTGGTAGGCATGGAATCCGGGTCCACTACCTCTGTCTGGGTCTCTGGTAACACAGACGGGGCCTCTGTGGACGGCTCAGGAACAGGAATGGGTCTGGAAGCTTGCCTGGTTTGGCTACGTGTAACCATTCCCACTCTCTTGGCCCGCCTCACCTGGTTGGCCAAGTCTTCCCCCAGTAGCATGGGGATAGGATAATTGTCATAGACTGCAAAAGTCCACATTCCTGACCAGCCTTTGTACTGGACAGGCAGTTGAGCTGTAGGCAAGTCTACAGCTTGTGACATGAAGGGGTAAATTGTAACTTTGGCCTTGGGTTGATGAATTTGGGGTCAACGAAGGATTGGTGGATAGCTGACACTTGTGCCCCCGTGTCTCTCCACGCAGTAACCTTCTTTCCGCCCACTCTCAAATTTTCCCTTCGCTCCAAGGGTATTTGAGAGGCATCCGGGCCTGGGGATCTTTGGGGTGATGGTGGTGTAATGAATTGCACTCGCATGGTGTTCTTTGGACAGTTGGCCTTGATATGTCCCAGTTCATTACACTTAAAGCATCTTCCATCTGATGGGTCACTGGGCCGAGGTGAGTTACTGGAGACTGGTGAGGTGGAAGGGTAGGGTGTCTGTGGCTTTACTTGGGTGGTATGTGGGGTCTTTGGCTGTCCTCGGTTGTAGGGTTTATGGTCTGTGTGTCCCCTGGGGTAATCGTTCCCCTTGACAGTAGCTTTCTTGCTTTCTGCCAGTTCCATCCATTTGGCTCCAATCTCCCCCGCCTCAGCGAGATTTTTGGGTTTTCCATCTTGTATGTACCGTGTGATGTCTTCAGGAACACCATCCAAGAACTGCTCCATTTGTATGAGGAAGTGCAGTTCTTCCAAGGTTTGAACGTTGTTTCCTGTTATCCAGGCCTCATAGTTTTTTGCAATGTAGTAGGCGTGTTTGGGAAATGACACCTCTGGTTTCCACTTTTGGGTTCTGAAGCGCCGACGGGCATGATCTGGGGTTATCCCCATTCTGTATCTGGTCTTGGTTTGAAAAAGTTTATAGTCATTCATTTGCTGCTTAGGCATTTCAGCTGCCACCTCTGCTAAAGGTCCACTGAGCTGTGACCTCAATTCTACCATGTACTGGTCTTCGGGGATGTTGTACCCAAGACAGGCTCTTTCAAAATTTTCCAAGAAGGCCTCGGTGTCATCACCTGCCTTGTAGGTGGGAAATTTCCTGTGCTGTGGAGCAATAATTGGCGATGGGTTGTTAGGATTGGCTGGAATCTGTTGCTTAGCCTTTTCTAATTCCATGGCCTGTTGGTGGGCTTCCCTCTGGAGTTCTATCTGTCTTCTGTGGGCTGCCTCGTCTTCTGCTTGTTTCCTTCGGTGGGCCACCTCTTCTTCTTCTAGTTTTCTTTTGTGTGCTGCCTCTTTGGCTGCCTGTTCTCTTTGGTAGGCTGCCAGTTTGATGCTTTCTTCCTTTTCTTTCAGCTCCACCTCTTTTTGTCTTTTTTCCAGTTGTCGCCTGTGTTCAGCTTCTTTGATTTGTTCTTCGGCCTCCATTTTTGTCTTGGTAGACATGGTTCCTGTTTTCTTGTGTTGGGGTGCCCTCCGGTGTTTATCTTCTGAACTGCAGGTTCTCTGTTGCCTCCTGAAGTCTGCCTAGCAACAGTGCCTTTAGCTAATCTTCAATGTTAAGTAAACCTGAAAAACCACTTTATTTGCATATATATAGTGCTGGTAATGACTCTCAATGGGAGTGCTATTGTGTGACAAAAGACTCTTAATAGCACTTTAATGGTTTCTTGCTTAACATGCAAGCCACAAACTGCCAGAGAGAGCAGAAAAAAAATTCTCTCTGGTTCCCTTTTAAAACCAAACTGTTTCTCTCTGCTAAAAAGCCCTTAGCAGAGAAAAGAAAAATATAATATTCCTACTGGCTTCTGGATTCTGTCTATATCCCAACCGCTGCTACTCATATCATAACCTTAGTCCCAGATTTGGACCTTAGCGTCCAAAATATGGGGGTTAGCATGAAAACCTCCAAGCTTAGTTACCAGCTTGGACCTGGTACTTGCTGCCACCACCCAAAAAATTAGAGTGTTTTGGGGCACTCTGGTCCCCCTGAAAAACCTTCCCTGGGGACCCCAAGACCCAAATCCCTTGAGTCTCACAACAAAGGGAAATAATCCTTTTTCCCTTCCCCCCTCCAGGTGCTCCTGGAGAGATACACAGACACAAGCTCTGTGAATCCAAACAGAGTGACTCCCCCTCTCCGTTCCCAGTCCTGGAAACAAAAAGCACTTTCCTCTTCACCCAGAGGGAATGCAAAATCAGGCTAGTAAATCCAACACACACAGATCTCCCCCCTGATTTCTTCCTCCCACCAATTCCCTGGTGAGTACAGACTCAATTTCCCTGAAGTAAAGAAAAACTCCAACAGGTCTTAAAAAAAAGCTTTATATAAAAAGAAAGAAAAATACATACAAATGGTCTCTCTGTATTAAGATGACGAAATACAGGGTTAATTGCTTAAAAGAATATTGAATAAACAGCCTTATTCAAAAAGAATACAAATCAAAGCACTCCAGCACTTATATTCATGCAAATACCAAAGAAAAGAAACCATATAACTTACTATCTGATCTCTTTGTCCTTACACTTAGAAACAGAAGATTAGAAAGTAAAACTACTTCTCCAAAGCTCAGAGACAGCAGGCAGACAGACAAAAGACTCAGACACAAACTTCCCTCCACCCAGAGTTGAAAAAATCCGGTTTCCTGATTGGTCCTCTGGTCAGGTGCTTCAGGTGAAAGAGACATTAACCCTTAGCTATCTGTTTATGACACTCACCCACACCTATATATTCACTTAAAATATAAAACCTCATAGAACAACTCAACCAATAAGCAAAATATATTTACTGGGCTTCATCCATCCATCAGTCACTAATGCTGGTGAATTTTCCCTTTCAGCTGTCTCTTTCCCTTTTCTTCTGAGCTTGTTTTCCCTCTGCTCTAAGGATCTCTGATGTTTTCACTATACTGTGGAGCAAACAGCATTATTATAAACCACATGAAACCGTCTTGTAAACTTAAAAACTAAATATTCATTACGGTGTTTTTCTGTTTAAAAAGTCAGCGCTTTAAAACAAATCATCCAGTTCAGGCTGTACGACAAACACAGGTTTTGAGTTTATTTCTGCCACTTAAAAAGAAAACAAAAAACAAACAAACAAACAACAACAATCTCAAAAACATTTTTTTTAAATACATCTCATTTTGCAGAATAAAAAAACGAACTGCTTTTAAAATCCATTTTAAACCACATTTTGCACAGGAACAAAACCCTGTTGGTTTGAAACAAACCAAGTACTTTTAAAACCCTACACCTATGCCTTGTCCAGACCCCTCTCACACACAAATCAGCAGCTTTAGAAACACATCAAAACAAGTTTGCACCCATATACTTTTCAATACCCCCCCTACATTTAAAAGGCCCATGCTTGTTCTGTCCCTAAGCCATGTGTGCTTGGGCCTTTGGGTTAGTTAGTATGATTCCCCACAATTGCCTCAAACCCATTTGTCATGGTATAATTCCCCACTCTGAACCTTAGCGTCCAAGAGATAGGGTACCAGCATGAATTCCTCTAAGCTTGATTACCAGCTTAGGACCTGTAGCGCTGCCACCAACCAGGAATTCCAGTGCCTGTTACACTCTGGTCTCCCCAAAACCTTGTCCAGGGAACCCCAAGACCCAGACCCTCTGGATCTTAACACAAGGAAAGAAAACCCTTTCCCCCACTGTTCCCTCTCCCAGGCTTCCCCTCCCTGGTTACCCTGGAAGATCACTGTGATTCAAACTCCTTGAATCTTTAAACAGAGAGGAAAATTCACCTTCCCCCCTCCTTCTCTTTCCCCCTCCCAGACTCTCCCTGAGAGAGAAAGTAATCCTAACACAGAGAGAAAATAACCTTTCTCTTCCCCTTCCCTCCTTTCTCCACACCAATTCCCTGGTGGATCCAGACCCAGTCCCCTGGGGTCTCACCAGAATAAAAAAAACAATCTGGTTCTTAAACAAGAAAAGCTTTTAATGAAAGAAGGAAAAACAGTAAAATTTATCTTTGTAGATTTAAGATGGAATATGTTACAGGGTCTTTCAGCTATAGACACTGGGAATACCCTCCCAGCCTAAGTATACAAGTACAAATTAAAATCCTTTCAGCAAAATACAAACTTGAACTCCTTCCAGCCAAATACACATTTGAACTCCTCCCAGCCAAATACACATTTGCAAATAAAGAAAACAAACATAAGCCTAACTCGCTTTATCTACCTAGTACTTACTATTCTGGACATATAAGAGACTGTATCAGAGAGATTGGAGAGAAACCTGGTTGCATGTCTGGTCACTCTCAGAACCCAGAGAGAACAACAACCAAAATCTAACAGCACATACACAGACTTCCCTCCTTCAAGATTTGAAAGTATCCTGACCCCTGATTGGTCCTCTGGTCAGGTGACAGCCAAGCTCACTGAACTTAACCCTTTACAGGCAAAAGAGACATGAAGCACTTCTGTTCTATTAACCCTTAACTATCTATGACACCATTTTTAAAAAAACATCACATTATGCACAGTAAGTGAAAAACCTTTTAGTCTGAAACAAACCAAATACTTTAAAAAAACCCTACACCTATGCCTTGCACAGACCCCTCTCACACACAAATCAGCAGCTTTAGAAACACACCAAACTAAGTTTGCCTCCATATACCTTTCAATACCCCCACCACCCCAATGCTTTTAAATGCCAGTTGCAAAAAAGTTCCCTTTCACTATGGGATCAAGTGTTGTAGGCATATGCTTGTTCCGTTCCCCCATGTGTGTTTGGGCCTTCAGGTTAAAGAACAAGGAAAAATGTTAATCACTATTACCACCAAATCCCTATACAAACTGTGTAATACCTAAAGTTTTTTAAAACAGTATTAAGCACAATTATAGTTAAAATGGTTTTTACCTTGGCCTGGTGGTGAACTACAGCTTAAAGTTACTGGGTCCATGCTAAGCAGATCACGCTGCAATGAAGATAGGCACCGTTATTTTCCTAAGACAGCTTGGGCAAAGAGTGGCATTATACAATATATAGTTTCAGAGTTCAAGCCAGCAAGCCTTACCTCTGTCTGCCGTCCAGCAGCCTTTCAAGAAAGTTTCTGTTGAAAAGGACAGTCTCCAACAGACCTGAGGTTTTTATGCCATCTTAGCCCATTGTTTCAAACAGACTTCAGCATAGTAGCTAGTAGGGTAATTTAACCACTAAAGCTCTGAACTAATAGATCCTTAAGGACTTTAGGCACCTCTCCCATAGCATAGCCTTTTGTGATCTGGGGTGAGGGAATCAAGTTGTCTGCACAACAGGGCTTTATTTTTTTTTCTTTTTTTCTGTAAGTTAAAATAATTTTTTCTGTGGAGCCTTCTTAGAGTATTGAACAGTACTCATTTCCAAGTGGAGGGCCCTTTGCAGATATCAATAAATGTCTTGGGGCTTGGGTTTTTTTTTTAAACATGTTTCTTTCATGCTTAAAGTTTGGGGTGGGGGTGTTTTCTAGAAAGAATGACACATAGCATTCGACCAACTCCAGGGCCATATTTAATCTGTCCAATAGTGTTCCACCAACTCCAGGGGTTATATTGAAACTGTCCAATTGCATCCATGAATTCCTGAGGTTTTATTTCATTTCATATTAATCAGAACTCACCATCCACCTTCACCCGCCTCCATCAAATTTAACCCTAGGACAACAAAGGTAAGTAATCACAGTCACCCTGGTTATTCAATGGTGGGGGGGAGCATGGTTCAACCCACTCAGTGCAACAGGATAAGTCAACTCTATTGTATTCAAACACATGTCTGAACAACCTGTTTGCTTTATTTTAAGCAAATTTTTTAGGATTTTTCTCCCCTCCCACAACATACAGTTCAGCTTTTTGCTGTAAATGAGTCACTTTCACACACAAAACCCACAAGCGCTAGATTCTCACAAACAATTTATTTTTTATTTAAAAGACATACAGCTCCCACAAACCTCCCAACTCCTGATCAGACACAGGAGGAGTTGACCCAGACTGTGGGGAAGATCACTGAGGTGAGCAAATCTGCCAATAAGCACAGGACCCACCATGGTAGAGGAGGAACTTTGTCACACCACTGAAGTCCAACTCACCCAGCCATGGGACCATTGGCTTGGCGCATCTATGACACGGCCCTTGCAATCTTCACAAAGCTTTTCCCTAAGGCAACGTTTAAGGGCAGCATAAACAGCAACACGTACAATAGTCCGCAGGACTTTTTTACACTCACGACGTGGCACTGGCTCAGTTAGTTCTATGCCAAGCCTCCTCCGAAACATCTCATGGCCATCATCCTCAGAGTCCTCTTTAACAATGTGTATCGGCATTGAGCAAAACCAAGGTGGGCCCAGTTCATCTTTCCTGCTTGATGCAATGCTGTCCAGGGCTTCCGGGCCATCTAGAAAGGCATCGTCCAGCTGTTGAGAGATTTTCAGAACAGAAACAGTGTAAGCACTCCACTGCTTGTTTTTAGATTTACACAACTCCCGGTTCCTTACCCATTAAGAAGCAATTGCTTCTTAATCATTCATTTAACTGTGTGACATCTTTTCCATTCACCTTGTCCACCGGTGACTCCCCCGAGCCTCAATCACATTCCACTTCTAAAGGGGTGGACAAAGAGAGGCCACCATGCTCCTTGGAGTGTCTCACAAGCAGTTGGGTTTTCGGTTCAGGTTCCGGTGTATCCATCAATGACTGGGCCGAAGGGCTCCCCTCGTTCTCTCCCTCCTCCTCCTCGGGACTGTTGCTAATGTAGCGCTTTCTCCGCGTAGGGTCAAAGACCCTCAGACCTAAAACAAAGTCTGAAGTTCTTATACGGGTGATGAAGGAGTCCAAGTTTCCTATCAGCAGCCTTTCCACGAGTTCTAAAACATGTGTCCTTGGTAAGAGATGGCCTCATCTGTCTGGTACTGGGACTTATGGGGTAATGGTGCTGCACTCGGATTGGCAGATGGCCTTGGGAGGAGTTCTTAGTGGGGTCATTGTGATGAAGTAGGGGCTGTCTGTGTGGGGAATGGGATAGCAGGGGAGGACTTTAGGGGATGGACGATACCGGAGCCTGTAACCTGAGCTAGGTAAGGGAGGGGAAAGGTCAACACCTTTACCCGGGAAGGGGACAAAGGAAGGGAGTGGCTGGAGGGAAGCAGTTTGAGTTTGGGCTTGGGGCTGTGTGGGCGGAATTCAGGGTATCCTAGCTAGGATCCAAGCACCCTGAAAGCCCAGAAGGACTCGATGGAGGGGTCCTGACTGTGCCTGCAAGCTCTGCTGTAACCTGTGTTCCTGTTGTCCAATAAACCTTCTGTTTTACTGGCTGGCCAAGAGTCACTGTGGGTCCCAGGAAGAGGGGTGCAGGACCGGACTCCCCACACTCCGTGACAGTCATACAGCCCACTTCCGGACGGGTCACCCTGCCCCAGAATTCTCCCTGATTGGTCAAAATCTCCTCTTGGGGCAGTTCTATTGGGTCAAAACCCATCCTAATTGGTAGATGGCGGAGGGAGGAGTTCTTAGAGGGGGTCACATGACCCATTTCTGGACGGGTCACCCCACCTCAGAACTCACCCTGATTGGTCAAATCTCCTCTGAGGGTGGTCCTTTTGGGATGAAACCCATCCTGACTGGTAGAGAGTTGTGGGAGGAGTTATTAGAGGGGTCACATGACACACCTTGCTTCCAGTCATGTGGCCGCCTTGACCCCGAAATTAAAACCCTCCATGGGGTGGGACTTCTGGTGACAGGCAGGAGGGACTCAGAGGTCAATGGGTGGGGCTTGTAGGGGTCAAGGGGAGGAGTTAGGTTTTGATTGATGGTGGCATTCCTGATAAATACCAGCATTACATGGATAGCTTAGAAAGAAATGTGGACTCATTACCTCTGGACCGGACTGTGACTGCCCTATTGACCTACCACCTTGGCTGAAAGTTGCTTTTCCCTGTATTTACGCATTGTTGGGACCAGAATTAGTGGATCTCCCTGCGTACAGTCATGAAAACCAGTCCTAAGAGCAGGCCCTTTTTGGGAAAAAGAAATGTGGGACTCTGCTACACCTCTCTTTAGACAATTAGCTCCTGAACAAAGTGATCATTTGAAACCATTACCCTCTGCTGTGAATCCCACAATTGTTGGCTCACAGGAAATCTGCAAAGGTTTTCATCAAACTTCATCTGCAAGGATTTCCAATCTAACACTCGTTTGGGCAAGGGACAAATGGAAGACAGATTTCAAAACACACTATGGACATTTTAACAGTCTGATATGCTTTTTGAGCTAACTAACGGTCCCCTGACCTTGCAACACTTCCTCAGTGATTTATTCGGGGACAGTGTCATCTAGTCGGGTGACATACGTCTCTTTCTGGAGAACCCAGAGCAGCACGCGCAGCACATCTGAACCTGGAGAGGTTTCGGCAGCATGGTCTCAACACAGAATTGGAAAAGCAGAACCTCCAGCCAACTCTCCACAGAGTTTTTGGGGTACATCCTCTCCCCAGAAGATGTTACGATTGATCCAAATAAGGTGGAAGCCATTCATCAATGGGGCGGAGTTGGAAGTCCTCAAGACGTGCAGCGCTTCCTAGACTTCACTCATCCTGCGAAATTGAGATGTGCTGGCTCTCAGTGATGCTTAGACGGAAAACCACACGCCCCACACAGAGGTTGGAACTACCCACTCCCCGGTTGTCCTGAGGAGCCATGATTTCTCCAGGAGCTGGGTAAAGGGCACTGGGATCAGTCAGTCAAAGGCAGGGGAGAATCGTGTGAGGAGAGGGTCTGAGAGGAGGAGCGTGGGCTAGGTTCTGTATTTGGGCTTGGCAGGGATCAAGAGAAGGGACAGGGCTGTTAGAGGGCAATGCGAGGTGCGAGGGGGGTCGGAGATGGGGGCAAGGCCTGAAAAGTTCAGCTGCTTTAGATCAACTGTGCCAGAGAATCACTGGTTGAAGTGACTGAAAGCTCTGACCTTAGGCTGGCCAAAATCCTCCTCCTCAGATGGGAACATCCCAAAAGTCTGCAGAAGCTCAGCCTCTGAGATGAACGTTGTGGCCCTAACCTCTCTCTGCTCTGTACCTCACAGGATTCCAGCCGGCTGTTCCAATCCAGGAGGAAAACTGTGCCACTGAAGTCTCCCAGCACCTGTGCAGGGAAGTGCCACTTAACCCCGCTGTGATGCACAGACCTTGCCCTTGCTGTCTGCACAGGGCTGAATTTCACCCCTTCAGAGTGTAAGGAAATAATTGGCTGAAGGCCTTTTTCTTTTTGGACGTCTGTCTAGTGGGAAAGAACCATGGGGATTTGCAACCTGTTTTGCTCCCATGCCTGGTGCTTCAATGATGCAGAGAAGTGCTGAATCATTGGTTGATTTCCCCACCTTTTAATCTACTCTCTTCTTCTCTTTTAACAGGTATTCGAAGGCCCCCCCGTGCGTCATATGGGCATTCTTGGGGGTGCAGATTGCATCAGACCTGCACCTGAATAAATAAGAGCGAATTAAATATGCAGACACTAAAGTTTTGCAGCCAAATTCTCAGAAACCTTACTCTTCAATGTAGGATCAGGATTTTGGTTTGAATTGATTTTTTAAAAAAAAGTTCTAAGCAGATCCAACACGGTAAGAAGAGGAAACAGAAGCAAAAACTGAAAGACTGTTACTAAAACCAATGAACAGCTGCAGAGAGTGGAGACCCAGCAAAGCAAACAAATGAATACTATGAGTAAATAACCTGAAAGCAAATGGGGAAGAAAACCTCATCTGGGTAATTGTGGCTCTTGGGACAAAAATCAGGTTCCTGGTACATAGCCTGGCTGAGATAATCCCTTTTCCCTGGATCCCAGACCTGAGATTTAAATGTCATTCTCTGTGTGGTGTCCTTATTTTATTCCTAGGAAAAGGATCCCCAAAGGAGGTGTAAGGATCCTGGACTCTAGTGTCTGCCAGAAGCTTCAGCCACCTTCACAGGTAGAAGTCACTGTCTTTCCTACAATGCCACTAGTGCTCTTCCTGCTCTCCAGATCTGCACCCTCCAGCAGGACAGAGACACCCCTTAACTCCCCGAGTCCTGATTTCCTGCCATTCACGGGGTTGGGGGTTTGCATTGCTCTCACCCCCACCATCCGAGACTTTTTCTATGGGAATCTCCCTAGAGCAGGGGAGAAATCTGTTCTTCCATTAGAACCAGTCTGCTCAGTAAATCCACCCACACTGACCTCATCTCAGCTGCTTTGTTTATCTGAGATTAATGGTATCTTTGGAAAACTGTTAGCATGTCGGGGTGTCAGGTGGGGCAGGGGACGCAGGAGCACCAGCAGATTCCCCTGAAGAACACCACCCTGTCTTTCTCTGGTCAGGTTAGAGCTCGCTGTCCATTGTGGAGGTGAAGACCGGATGAGAGCTGCTGGATTGACCTTGATATGCCATGTCCTTCTGTGGATGAAGGACCTACATCTCAGGGATGGCCAGCAGCAGATGTAACACATATCCAGGAATGGTCTAAATAACCTACATAGAGAGGTAAGTAAAATCATGGCCACATGTAGACATCACAAGAATTGGTGGGGATTGACCCAGGGTCCTTCAGCACAAGCCCCTCTCACTCACTGTAAACAAATCCAGCTCCACCCACTAGACCAAATCCCATTCCAGAGCCATAGAACCCAGGAGCCCTGATTCTCAGACTTAGGCCTCGCATCACAAGGCCAAACCTTTTCCCGTTATGGGCGCTGTAGAAGGGACCACTGGCAACACCCCCCCTCTACATTTCCCCTGTCAGAGACTGCAGCCATGGGTGACAAGTGAATGAGCTGAGATCTCCCCTGTGGAAATCCAAGGGGCTGCACATTTGGGGTTTCACAGGGATGGCCTCTGGCAGCCATTGACAGAGTGTTCCTGGGAGGAGATATTCCATCTCTAACAAAGAGTTTCTGTTCCCCCAGATCTCAACTGCTCAGCAGAATGCGGGAGAGCCAAGTGCTGATGGGCTAAAGGGGTCCCAGGAGTTGCTGTGCAGCAGGGGCAGTGTCTGCAGTCACCATGGGCCAAACCCTGCACTCCAGACAACCCAGGCTGTTTCCCTGGATTGCAAAGGGGACTTTAGGTTGGGGAATCAGTTGCTGGTCCCTGTGTCCACAAATGGGATATTTTCATGAGGCTACTTAATGGTCCATGAAGCACCATGCAAGCAAGGGGAGAATGGACAATAGAGAGTGAGGTTGGGACCTCTGCGGGGCTGCTGCAGTCAAACATCCACAGCCAGAAGAGAGACGATGGGAAACGCGCTTCGATGGCTGGCCACAGCCACAGCAGCTGTCTCAGAAAGCTCCGCTCAAGCTCTAGCCAACAGAGGCAGGACAAAGAGCCACACAGGGAGAGCCTGGGTTGCAATTAGCAAGATGCGTTTTTTCAGTGGATTACGCTGCCCTGAGTGTCAATTTCCTGCAACGTGCACATCCAGCCTCCCTGGCTGACCTCAATAGGAGTTAGGTTCTCCGTGCCCACAGGACAGGGCTGGCCTTACCTTGAGGCGAACTGAGGCGGCTGCCTCCGGTGCCAGACTGTGGGAGGATGCGACTAGGACCCAGAGTGTAGAAAACTGTGTCTGGTGCTGGTGCATATGTTTTCTATCTGCTCTAGATGCACAGAGATGGTGGAGTGCTGTGCTGCAGGAAGGGGGGCACAAGAGACATAACAGGCAGACAGGAGAGAAGGGGAGAGGGAATAACAGAAAGCAGTAGGAGCTCCAGGGAGAGAGAGGAGGAGGAGCCTCTTATGTACCTCTCGAGAACCCCCAGGAGCCTGGACTGATTAACACCAGCTTCTCAGAGAGCTTCCTATTTCCTGCTGCTTTCCTGAACCTGCTTGAGGAGAACAGACAGTCAACTGAAGTAGTAGGAGCCTGGTAGGCCCTTAAGACGCTGATATCTTCCCTCACTCAGGACCTGCTACCAGCCTACTTATTTGTCCCCTTCAACGTAGTGTTGAGAGCCACTCTAGCTGGCACAGAACAGCAGTCATGAGTGTCATAAACAGATAGCTAAGGGTTAATGTCTCTTTCACCTGGAAAGGAGTAACCTGAAACACCTGACCAGAGGACCAATCAGGAAACAAGACTTTTTCAAATCTGGGTGGAGGGAAGTTTGTGTGTGAGTCCTTTGTTCTGGTCTTGTGCCTGTCTCTCTCTCGGCTATGAGAGGATTTCTGTCTCTTGCTTTCTAATCTTCTGTTTCCCAGTTGTAAGTACAAAAGATAAAATAGTGATTTATAGGGGTTTTATTTTGTATTTACATGTGTGTAGTTGCTGGAATGTTTTGAATTGTATTCTTTTTGAATAAGGCTGTTTATTCATATTTCTTTTAAGCAATTGACCCTGTATTTGTCACCTTAATACAGATAGACCATTTTTATGTATTTTTCTTTCTTTTTACATAAAGCTTTCTTTTAAGACCTGTTGGAGTTTTTCTTTAGTGGGGAACTCCAGGGAATTGAGTCTGTGCTCACCAGGGAATTGGTGGGAGGAAGAAGTCAGGGGGAAATCTGTGTGTGTTAGATTTACTAGTCTGACTTTGCATTCCCTCTGGGTGAAGAGGGAAGTACTTCTGTTTCCAGGACTGGAAATAGGGAGGGTGGAATTCCTCTGTTTAGATTCACGGAGCATGCTTCTGTGTATCTTTCCAGGAACCCAGGGAGGGAACACCTGGAGGGGGGAAGGGAAATGGTTTATTCCCCTTTGTTGTGAGACTCAAGGAATCTGGGTCTTGGGGTCCCCAGGGAAGGTTTTTGGGGGGACCAGAGTGCCCCCAAACACTCTAATTTTTTGGGTGGTGGCAGCTTTACCAGGTCCAAGCTGGCAACTAAGCTTGGAGGTTTTCATGCTAACCCCCATATTTTGGACGCTAAGGTCCAAATCTGGGAATAGGTTATGACAATGAGTGAAAGAAGAAAACGCCACCCTGGGGCAGCATTCAGAAAAGGAAAGAAAGCAAAGGAAGCTTTTCTGTCTAAGCAGGAAGGAGCTCTCCTGAGATACAGAGACACAAATGTTCATGGTGAGCCTTCCGGCCCCAGTGAGGATGTGAGCAGTGAGGAGATGCCTGATCTTCCAGTTAGTCAGAGTGCAGGTGACCTGGCAGCTACTGTGGCATCCATATCTCCATCTCAAATGGATGGAACCATGCACATTCCTAAAGAAAAGTGTAGCTCAGAGAAGAGTTTGGTGGAGGTGCAAGAAACAGCCGGTGCTGAGTTTAGTTCCTTAAGTCTAGATGATCCAGGAGTGTGGACCCACTTGAGCAGTAGCCTGAGGGACTTCCTTGTATTGCATGGGCCACAGCAAGTAAAAAACTTCATGTTCCCCAAAGACAATGAAAATAGAAGTTTCCATCTAACACATTCCTGGTGTGAAATCCCCAATGGTGACAAAGTGGAGAGGCCATGGCTTAGATACTCAAAAACCCAGAATGCTGCATGCTGTTTTTGTTGCAAACTCTTCCAGTCTAATGTTCCAGCCACATTGCGTTATACAGGAACAAAGGACTGGAAAAATCTGGCTAGAAATGTGGCATGCCATGAGAAGGCAGCAAATCACCAGAGAGTATTCTATACATGGAAAGAGCTTGAGAGGAGCCTAAGTTTAAAGTCCACCATAGATGATGAGCATCAAGAGAAGATTGCATCAGAGTTTTGAAAAGGCTCTTTGCCATTGTGAGAGGGCTTGCTACCCAAAACCTAGCACTGCGTGGCACTTCAGATCAGCTGCATGTGCCAAACAATGGAAACTTCTGCACAGAACATCCTCACCACACAAGTTCCCCAACCCACCACCCTTTCTTTAATCATAATAATAATTCATAATAAATAAATGACTATTCATCAAAAGAAAGAAAGAACGTCCTACTTCTTACATCTCCTGCTTTTTTTGTATGTGTCTATCATAAACAGATAGTCAAGGGTTAATGTCTCTTTTACCTGTAAAGGGTTAAGAAGCTCAGTAAACCTGGCTGACACCTGACCAGAGGACCAACAGGGGGACAAGATACTTTCAAATCTTGGTGGAGGGAAGTCTTTGTTTGTGCTCTTTGTTTTGGGTGTTGTTCGTTCTTGGGACTAAGAGGGACCAGACGTACATCCAGACTGTCCAAATCTTTCTGAATCAGTCTTTCATGTGTCAAAATTGTAAGAAATAGCCAGGCAAGGCAGATTAGTCTTATGTTTGTTTTCTCAACTTGTGAATGTTTCTTTTTGCTGGAAGGATTTTTACCTCTGATTGCTGTAACTTTGAATCTAAGGCTAGGGGGTGTCCCTCTGGTCTATATGAATCTGAGTACCCTGTAAAGCATTTTCCATCCTAATTTTACAGAGATAATTTTTACCTTTTCTTTTTTTAATTAAAAGCTTTCTTTTTAAGAATCTGATTGATTTTCCTTGTTTTAAGATCCAATGGGATTGGGTCTGAACTCACCAGGGATTGGTGGGGAGAAAGGAGGGGGGATGGTTAATTCCTCCTTGTTTTAAGATCCAAGGAGTTTAAATCTGTTTTCACCAGGGAATTGGTGAAGCCTCTCAAGGCAACTCAGGGATGGGAAAGTCTGCGGGGGGAGGGGGGGACAGGGAGTGCGCCAGACACTGAATTTCTGGCTGGTGGCAGCGTTACCAGATCTAAGCTAGTAATTAAGCTTAGAAGTGCTCAGGCAGGTCCCCACATTTGTACTCTAAAGTTCAGAGTGGGGAAAGAAACCTTGACATGGTGAGCAGCGGTGTGGGATTTTTAGGAACCAAAAGCCAGTAGGATTTTTTTTCTCTCCTTTCTAGCTGCTTGGAAAGCAGGCTGAGGGCAGAGGTGTTGAGTTTTTTAACAAGGGTCTTTGGAGGTTTCAAGCTGTGAGGAAGCAGACAGCAAAAAGGAATTTACAAGTTGAATTGTTTTCTTTCTTTCTACCTCTCGGGTATAGCTAGTTAGAAAATTTCTGTTAACCAAGCAGCCCTGAGTGGAGTGCATCCCAGGTTTCAGTGAGCTGCAGAGCGGGGTGTGGCCAGCACAAGAAAGCTGGAAAATGAGTACCAGTGAAACAGTTAACAAGCTAGAAATGACTAGGCTGGACACAGAAGAGAAAGCCAAAGAGGCTGACCACAGGAGAACTATGGAGATGAAACAAAAAGAGATAGAGATGAAAGAAAAAGAGATGGAGATGAAAGAAAGAGAGAGAGAAAGAGAAGAAAAAGCCAAAGAGGCTGACCACCGGAGGGCTTTGGAGCTCCAGAGGGAGGCCCACCAGCAGGCCCTGGAATTAGAAAAGGCTAAGCAGGATGGAACAGCCAACCCTAACAACCCTTCTGCAGGTACTGTTCCCCATCCCAGGAAATTCCCCACCTACAAAGCAGGTGATGATACTGAGGCCTTCTTAGAAAATTTTGAAAGGGCCTGCCTTGGGTACAACATCTCGACAGACCAGTACATGACAGAACTGAGGCCACAGCTCAGTGGACCCTTAGAAGAGGTGGCGGCTGAAATGCCTAGGGAAAACACGAACAATTATAAACTTTTTCAAACCAAGGCCAGAATCAGAATGGGGCTAACACCTGAGCATGCCCGTCGGAGGTTCAAAGCCCTAAGGTGGAAACCAGATGTGTCATTTACCCGACAGGCCTACCACATTGGGAAGAATTGGGAGTCCTGGATATCAGGAGCAAATGCTAAATCTCTGGAAGAGCTGTCCTTCCTAATGCAAATGGAGCAGTTCTTAGAGGGTGTTCCTGAGGAAATAGAAAGGTACATCCTAGATGGGAAACCCAAAACTGTAACCGAGACAGGGGAGATTGGAGCCAGATGGGTGGAAGTGGCAGAAAAGAAAAAAACGACTAGCAAGGGGAGCGAATATCAGAAGGGGCAAACTGAAAATAAGCCCTATCACCGAGGGCAACCCAAGACCCCACCCACAACCCAAGGAAAGCCCCAGACACCCTATTGTCCCACCTCACCAGTCTCCAGCAACCCACCTTGGCCCAGTGACCAGTCAGCTGGGCGATATTTTAAATGTAATGAACTGGGACATATAAAGGCCAACTGCCCCAAGAACCCCAACTGAGTACAGTTCATTACACCACCATCACACCAAAGATCCCCAGGCCCAGATGCCTCTCAAATACCCTCGGAGCGAAGGGAAACCTTGAGAAAGGGCGGAAAAAAGGTTATCGCGTGGAGAGTCACCGGGGCACAAGTGTCAGCTATCCACCAATCCTTAGTGAACCCCAAATTCATCAACCCAGAGGCCCAAGTGACAATTTACCCATTCATGTCAAAATCTTTAAACTTGCCTACTGCTGAATTGCCTGTCCAGTACAAGGGCTGGTCAGGAATGTGGACTTTTGCAGTCTATGACAATGATCCCATCCCCATGCTACTGGGGGAAGACTTGGCCAACCAGGTGAAGCTGGCCAAGAGGGTGGGGATGGTCATACGCAGCCAAGCCAGGCAAGCTTCCACACCCATCCCTGTTCCTGAGCCATCCACAAGGGCTCCGTCTGTGTTACCAGAGACCCAGACAGAGGTGGTGGAATGGGATCCCCTGCCAATGACTGCAACAGCCATAGTGCATCCAGTCCCAGAACTGGAACTGGAAAAGCAACCAGCACCAGAACCGTTGCCAGCACTGACGCCAGCGTTTGCAAACCCATCTACAACTCCAACGCCAGAGGGCACCAGCGGGCCTGGACTGGCAGAAGCAGCAGACAACCCTACCCAAGAGGCTCAGCCAGAGCCTGAAATATCACATAGTGCACCAGCGGAAAGCGGTTCACAATCAGCGAAAACAACCCCATCACCTGCATCACTTCCAGAGGGACGAAGCCCAAGTCCACAGTCTAAGGAGGAACTGACGTCTCCAGCATCAAGGGAACAGTTCCAGACTGAGCAGGAAGCAGATGACAGCTTTCAGAAAGCTTGGGCGGCGGCACGGAGCACCCCACCGCCTCTCAGCTCCTCTAACCAATCCCGGTTTGTTGTAGAACAAGGACTTTTATACAAGGAGACTCTTTCTGGCAGACACCAGGAAGACTGGCGCCCTCAAAAACAGTTGGTAGTTCCATGATCATCCCAGTGGCCATTCTGGGGTGAATAGAACCAAGGACTGGTTGGGGAAGTCTTTCCACTGGGAGGGAATGGACAAAGACGTTGCTATTTATGTCTGGTCTTGTGAGATGTGCCAACGAGTGGGGAAGCCCCAAGACCAGGTCAAAGCCCCTCTCCAGCCACTTCCCATAATTTAGGTCCCACTTCAGCTAGTAGCTGTGGATATTGTCCTTTCCCAAAAACGACCCCCAGGGGAAAGCAGTACATACTGACTTCATGGATTTTGCTACCCGATGGTCAGAAGCAGTAGCTCTAAGCAACACCAGGGCTAAAACTGTGTGGCAGTCCTTAGCAGACATTTTTGCCAGGGTAGGTTGGCCCTCCGACATCCTTACAGATTCGGGAACTAATTTCCTGGCAGGGACCATGAAAAATCTGTGGGAAGCTCATGGGGTGAATCACTTGGTTGCCATCCCTTACCACCATCAAACCAATGGCCTGGTGGAGAGGTTTAATGGAACTTTGGGGGCCATGATACGTAAATTCATAAATGAACACTCCAATGATTGGGATCTAGTGTTGCAGCAGTTGCTTTTTGCCTACAGGGCTGTACCACATCCCAGTTTAGGGTTTTCACCATTCGAACTTGTGTATGGCCACGAGGTTAAGGGACCATTACAGTTGGTGAAGCAGCAATGGGAGGGGTTTACGCCTTCTCCAGAAACTAACATTCTGGACTTTGTAAGCAACCTACAAAGCACCCTCTGACACTTTTTAGCCCTTGCTAAAGGAAACCTAAAGGATGCTCAAAGAGAGCAAAAGGCCTGGTATGATAGACATACCAGAGAGCGTTCCTTCAAGGTAGGAGACCAGGTTATGGTCTTGAAGGCGCAACAGGCCCATAAAATGGAAGCATCATGGGAAGAGTCATTCACAGTCCAAAAGCGCCTGGAATCTATTAACTACCTCATAGCATTTCCCAATTCTTCCCTAAAGCCCAGAGTTTACCATGTTAATTCTCTCAAGCCATTTTATTCCAGAGACTTACAGGTTTGTCAGTTTACAGCCCAGGAAGGAGATGATGCTGAGTGGCCTGACGGTGTCTACTACGAAGGAAAAAGTGACGGTGGCATGGAAGAGGTGAACCTCTCCACAGCCCTGGAACGTCTGCAGCGGCAACAGATCAAGGAGCTGTGCACTAGCTTCGCCCCATTGTTCTCAGCCACCCCAGGACAGACTGAACGGGCATATCACTCCATTGACACAGGTAATGCTCACCCAATTAGAACCCCACCCTACCGGGCATCTCCTCATGCCCAAGCTGCCATAGAATGGGAGATCCAAAGCATGCTACAGATGGGTATAATCCGTCCCTCTAACAGTGCATGCTCATCTCCAGTGGTTCTAGTTCCCAAACCAGATGGGGAAATACGCTTTTGCGTGGACTACCGTAAGCTAAATGCTGTAACTCATCCCGACAACTATCCAATGCCACGCACCGATGAGCTATTGGAGAAATTGGGACGGGCCTAGTTCATCTCTACAATAGACTTAACCAAGGGGTACTGGCAAGTACTGCTAGATGAACCCGCCAGAGAAAGGTCAGCATTCGTCACCCATGCAGGGGTGTATGAATTTAATGTGCTTCCTTTCGGGCTGCGAAATGCACCCGCCACCTTCCAAAGACTTCTAGATGGTCTCCTAGCAGGACTGGGAGAATCTGCAGTTCCCTACCTCGATGATGTGGCCATTTTTTCTGATTCCTGGGCAGAACACCTGGAAAAAGTCTTCGAGCGCATCAGGCAGGCAGTTCTAACTGTTACGGCTAAAAAGTGTCAAATAGGCCAAAACAGAGTGACTTACCTGGGGCACCAGGTGGGTCAAGGAACGATAACTCCCCTACAGGCCAAGGTGGATGCTATCCAAAAGGAGCCTGTCCCAAAGTCAAAGAAACAGGTCCAATCCTTCTTAGGCTTGGCTGGATATTACAGGCGATTTGTACCACACTACAGCCAAATCGCTGCCCCACTAACAGACCTGACCAGAAAGACCCAGCCAAATGCAGTTAAGTGGACTGATGAGTGTCAAAAGGCCTTTACCCAGCTTAAGGCAACACTCATGTCTGACCTGGTGCTAAGGGCCCCAGACTTTGACAAACCATTCCTAGTAACCACAGATGCGTCTGAGCGTGGTGTAGGAGCAGTTTTAATGCAGAAAGGACGGGATCAAAACTTCTATCCTGTCGTGTTTCTCAGCAAGAAACTGTCTGAGAGGGAAAGCCACTGGTCAATCAGTGAAAAAGAATGCTACACCATTGTGTATGCCCTGGAAAAGCTACGCCCACACGTTTGGGGATGGCGCTTCCAGCTACAAAGCCACCATGCTGCGCTAAAGTGGCTTCATACTGCCAAGAGAAACAACAAAACAACTTCTTCGATGAAGTTTAGCTCTCCAAGATTTTGATTTTGAAATTCAACACATTTCAGGAGCTTCTAACAAAGTAGCTGATGCACTCTCCCGTGAAAGTTTCCCAGAATCAACTGGTTAAAAAATTATCCTTGAAATGTGGAAAATCTTGTAGTTTTACATAATTAGTAGTATATGTAAAGGTACATGTGTTTTATTTATCTGTTTATTCTAAAGTTCTAGGAAGAAATCACTGCCAGTGTGGTTCCACACTGTCTAAGATTTGGGGGGCCTATCATAAACAGAAAGTCAAGGGTTAATGTCTCTTTTACCTGTAAAGGGTTAAGAAGCTCAGTAAACCTGGCTGACACCTGACCAGAGGACCAATAGGGGGACAAGATCCTTTCAAATCTTGGTGGAGGGACGTCTTTGTTTGTGTTCTTTGTTTTGGGTATTGTTCGCTCTTGGGACTAAGAGGGACCAGACGTACATCCAGGCTCTCCAAATCTTTCTGAATCAGTCTTTCATGTATCAAAATTGTAAGAAATAGCCAGGCAAGGCAGATTAGTCTTATGTTTGTTTTCTCAACTTGTGAATGTTTCTTTTTGCTGGAAGGATTTTTACCTCTGTTTGTTGTAACTTTAAATCTAAGGCTGAGGGGGTCCCTCTGGTCTATATGAATCTGAGTACCCTGTAAAGCATTTTCCATCTTGATTTTACAGAGATAATTTTTACCTTTTCTTTCTTTAATTAAAAGCTTTCTTTTTAAGAATCTGATTGATTTTCCTTGTTTTAAGATCCAAGGGGACTGGGTCTGAACTCACCAGGGATTGGTGGGGAGAAAGGAGGGGGGATGGTTAATTCCTCCTTGTTTTAAGATCCAAGGAGTTTAAATCTGTGTTCACCAGGGAATTGGTGAAGCCTCTCAAGGCAACCCAGGGAGGGGAAAGTCTGCGGGGGGTGGGGGGGACAGGGAGTGCGCCAGACACTGAATTTCTGGCTGGTGGCAGCGTTACCAGACCTAAGCTAGTAATTAAGCTTAGAAGTGTTCATGCAGGTCCCCACACTTGTACTCTATAAAGTTCAAAGTGGAGAAAGAAACCTTGACAGTGTCAGTCTTCCTTAGATCACAGTGACTTTGTATCAGGGAGTGTTCTTACTTTCTCTGTCTTGTAAAGCGCACACTAGTGACACTAACCAGATAAATAATGGAGACATCACACACACACACAAATAACCAAGCCCTTTGTCATGAAGACTGTTCTCACCAGTAAAGCAAGCTATAACCATTAGGAAATGCACAGAGGACTAAAAGGCTGCAAAGTGAAGCACTCTCAAGTTAGGAAATACCAGAATGAGCATTGCCTGTGCAACGTTAGCTTTGCATGAAACGAGGCAGGGATCCTACAGGCAACAGACTCCTTCAATACACAGCCCCAGAGCAGAAAACCCTGTACGCTGAATAAGGCAGGGGTCCCGTTGGAAAAAAATACTATGGGATCATATCATTAAAGTCTGCATCATCCTGCAAATGCACAAGAGGACTGAACTGAGGGTGCCAGGGCAACACTTCTTTGGACATTTGCTAACCTGAGAATGCTTCACTTTGTAACCTTTTCATCCTGTTTAAAATCCTTGACTTTGTATTTCCTCATGATTTGATTGATGAAAGCAAACGTGAGTAATGTTAAATGAAGAGTTTTTGTTTATTAATTTCCTTTGTTTTTTTTTTAATAGGAAGAAAATCTTTTATCTCTGTGCTGTGTAACGGGGTGACCACCCGCTCCAGCCTGGAAGGGGTTGGAAAAGCCCTGCAGAGGTCTGGGGCTGGGCAAGGTAAAACCCTGGCTGATTGGGGAAAGTGGCTGCAGCTTGGGCCACACCCCAAGCTGAGCAACAGGGCCTTATAAGAAGGCCAGGGAAGGCAGAATGATCAGTTTTTTTCTGTTTGTAGAGGGAGAAGGGTCTGGCTGCAAGGAACTAGAGACAGGATACCTGAGTGGAGAAGGGCTGGGGACAGGCTGAAAAGCTGGGGAGCTCTAGCCTGGAAAGCCCTTGGCTGTGGCCTAGCAGAAGACAAACGGGTACTGGGGGTTGTAGAGGGCAGCACAGGGTTGGCTAAGGCAGCAGGTCCAAACCTTCCTTGCCAGTGATGAGTGGCTGATACTGCAGTCTGCCCCAGGGTGTGGGGGTTAGATGGCTGACTGGTGGTAGCCTGATACTGAGGTGAGGTGGGGACAGAAGGTGGAGGCTCTGAGAGAAAGGGGCTACTGCAAGGGGGCAGCACCTCTGCTAAATGGGCACTGGGTCCAGGGAGAGGCACGGGGGCAAGAGGACAGGTGGATCACTGGCCTGCAGAGAGCGCTCTGGAGCTGGAATGAGCTAATTCCCAGAAGTCACCAGCAGGAGATGCTGTGGGGGTGAGTCTGCACCTCTACATGCTGTTTAAACAATGAAGCTCTTACTCATGTGTTGGTTCAGTCTATATTTTATTGCTATTGTTCTCTTGGTGAAAATCCCTGTTTCACCACTCAGTGCTGTGCTGATCAGAGTATTGAAAGTCATTACATTAAACTGCATTAAAACAAAACTCATTTGATGCAACTTCAGGGTCAGTGACAGTTCTCAGCTATAACCCTGAATGTGCAAGAACCAGAGAAACAATATTCAAGAAAAAGAGCTGGAATTGTTCATGTTGTTTTCACCTAGGCCTTGCTGAGGACAGTAGCAAACACCTGCCCTTTGCGAAGGAACACAGCACCCTACCACAGCACAAACACCCCTGAGCACAGCAGGGGCTGTCCTGGTTATCCAGATCGGGCCCTGTTTCATTACAAACTTCCTTTCTGTGATGATGATCTGGTAATAATGGGGCAACTAGTTGTCAAAGGTAGCTGTTGCCATGGCAGCCAGGGTGCTAGTCATTCTCCCCAAGTATGAAAATTAACCGGAGGGAGGGAGTGCTGAGTGGTGGGTTATCTCTGATGTTACAATGCTACTGCTCAGGCAATACCAGTGGGCAGCAAATGTATGGTGTGTATGTGTGTTGTCGGGGGAGAGGGGGGGAAACAGGCTTTCCCAGTGCTCCTGTTTTCACACATTTCCTACAGAAGCCAACAACATAACTACCCAGAATACACATTAATGATGATTCCACCTACCTGATAATTAGTCGCTGAAATATGATTCAAATCCCGCATGGCATGTTTAGAGACAAGGGTTCCAAAAAAAGGAGAGGCCTTGTAAAACAGAACATGTTGATGCTCTGGTGTATTTGTGGTTGTGTTAAAATTGAATACTGTGACTTTAAATTTTGGGCAGGGTTCCTGGGTGTGCTTGCATGCTAGGGAGCTCAGTAGGGCAGCCCACAATCAGGGTGTAGCAGCAGCCAGTCAGCAGGTACCCAGTGAGTTGTGCCTCTCTGTTACAGGCAGTAGACTGCGTTCTCTCCCTCTGAGTTTTGGGTTCTTATGTGTTATTGGTCTGGCTCCTAAGAAACAAATTAGCGAGACTTTGCAAACTTCCAGCAAGAGTATTTTATGTTTTCTCTAACTTGCCTGCTTGTGTGCCACAAAAAATAAAAGGGACAATCTGGTCCAAAACAAAATAAACTTTTGAAGCCAAATGTCCTTTTGAAATACAAACATGGAACCATTTCATTTTGGTAACATTGATTTTACTGAAGCACTTCACTTTTCCTTTCCTTTTCACAGAGAGGAGCCTAAATTAGGTTTCCCTAAATCTATGATTGGAATAGTGACGCAAAACCTCACTAGAAGCTAAGCAGCTCAGAAAGAATAGCATGATCATGCTACAGTAGAACCCTGTTTATCTGACCTTCTATTATCCGATTCTCCGTATTAACCCCAAAACCAGCACACACAGGTACAGAAGTGGGCAATGTAACTGCGAACACTGTGTGCCCTTAGCCCAGGGATGGGCAAACTGCCCCATCTGCAGGCACTGCCCTGAAGCTCCCATTTGCTTTGGTTCCCAGCCAATGGGAGTTGCAGGGGCGGTGCTTGGGGCACGGGCAGCATGTGGAGCCTCCTGGATTTCCTTATGAATAGAAGCAAGGTAGAAGATGTGCTGCTGCTTCTGTGAGCCACATGGAGACACGGTACTCATGTTTTTGTCGCTCTTATCTGGACTCTGCAATTGATCCACATCTTTCCTGAAAAGTGATGCCCAGAACTGGACACAAGACTCCAGTTGAGGCCTAGTCAGCGCGGAGTAGGGCAGAAGAATCAGTTCTAGTGTCTTGCTTACAACACTCCTTCTCTTACCTCCATATTACAAGTGACAAACAGAGGCAAAGAGAGACTAAACCCAGATTTTTTTAAAGGTATTTCGACCACATAAATCCCATTGATTTCAATGGGAATTAGGAACTGAAATCCCTTTAAAAAATCGGGCCCAAAGTGATTTGCTCAAGATCACAAAGAAAGTCTGCAGTGGAGGCGGAATTGAAACTCAGAGCCCTGAAGTCTTAGGCGAGTACGATAACCTCTGGACCATCCTTTCTCCTGTGTCTGTCTAATGACGTGTTTGTCTGTCTAACCCCAGACATAACCATGTCTCCGTCTATCCCCATAGAAAAACATCTGTCTGTCTAGTGTCTGTCTGTCTATCCCCGAACAGAGCCATCTGTCTGACTATCTAGCTATAAAAACACCTCTCCATGTTCACCTCCCTTTATTTAATTGTACAGTGATTTTAGGTGGGGGCTGTGATAATAGTGGTGACAAATAGAAATAATAACAGTCTGAGCATCTCTTTATATCAGCTGCTAAGTTAACCGATGTAGTTCAAAAGGTAGTGGAATGAGCAGGGGGAGGTGTCTATATTGCAGAAATCACATTTCAGTGCATAAAGGAGAAGCTGCAACACAGTTACTGGACACTGTTTTTCAAGGGAAATGGCGCCTTCCTTCATTATCGGGCTCAAGTTCCATTTCCAGATTGTTTCATCCTGTAAATCACATGATGACAGAAATTTCTGCACAATGACTTAGTGAGCGAGAACTAGCCCATATCTGCACTTCAGTACTGATCAGTAAAAACCAGTCCCTATATTTACATACAGCGAGGAATAATTTTCTGGTGTATTGTCCTCCTCAGGGTGTCCTTCACCCCCTTGTTCCTCAGGCTGTAGATCAGGGGGTTCAGCATGGGGATCACAAGGGTATCGGACATGGCGGTTCTGAGAGGGACCAGACATGTAAGCAGATTCCTCCAATCTTTCTAAAAAAACTCTTCTGTTCTAATTTTAGTAAGTACCAGGAAAAAGGTGAGTTTAGTCTTTTGATTGTTTTCTGTATTTGCAAATGTGTATTTTGCTGGAAGTATTTTAAATTGTATTTTTGCAGGGGGGAGGCTTCTCTCTAGTGTCTATAAGCTGAAAGACCCTGTAATATACCATCTTGAATTTACAGAAATGATCTTTACTCTTTCTTTCTTTCTTTTATTAAAAGTTTTCATTTTAAAAGACCTGATTAATTTTCCCCTTGTTAAGGCTCAAAGGAAATTGAGTCGGTACTCACCAGGGAATTGGTGGGAGAGAAGAGGGGTGGAGGTGGAATTCCTCTGTGTTTTAAAATTCAAGGAGTTTGAATCACAGTGATCTTCCAGGGTAACCCAGGGAGGGGAAGCCTGGGAGAGGCAATGGTGGGGGAAAGGGTTTACTTTCCTTCTGTCAAGATCCAGGGGATCTGGTCTTGGGGTCTCCAGGGAAGGTTTTGGGGGGACCAGAGTATACCAGGCACTGTAAGTCCTGGTTGGTGGCAGCCTATTAGATCTAAGCTGGTAATTAAGCTTAGAGGAGTTCATGCTGGTACCCCCTCTTTTGGACTCTAAGGTTCAGATTGGGGATTTATACCATGACAAGAAAGACTGGAGGAATCTGCTTACATGTCTGGTCCCTCTCAGAACCCAGAGAGAACACAGACAAAAAAAAACCACACAAACAAAGACTTCCCTCCACCGAGATTTGAAAGTATCTTGTCTCCCGATTGGTCAGGTGTTCCAGGTTCAATGTTTGTTAACCCTTTACAGGTGAAAGAGACATTAACTCTTAACTATCTGTTTATGACATGCCCCCCCAAATCGCAGACAGTGGGGAACCTCACTGGCCATGATTTTTTCTAGAACTTTAGAATAAACAGATTAATACAACACATGCACCTTTACATATACTACTAATATGTAAACTACAAGACTTTTTATATTTTAAGAACAAGTTTTAACCAGTGGATTTTGGGAAACTTTTACAGGAGAGTGCATTAGCTACTTTGTTCAAAGCTTCTGAAATGTGTTGAATTTTAAAATCAAAATTTTGGAGAGCTAAACTTTATCAAAGCAGTTTTTTGTTGTTTCCCTTGGCAGTATGAAGCCACTTTAACGCAGCATGGTCGGTTTGTAGCTGGAACCACCGTTCCCAAACGTATGGGCGTAGCTTTTCCAGGGCGTACACAATGGCGTAGCATTTCTTTTTACTGACTGACCAGTGGCTTTTCCTGTCAGACAGTTTCTTGCTGAGAAACACGACAGGATGGAAGCTGTGATCCAGTTCTTCCTGCATAAGAACTGCTCCTACACCACGCTCAGATGCATCTGTGGTTACTAGGAATGACATGTCAAAATCCGGGGCCCTTAGCACAGGGTCAGACATGAGCGTCGCCTTAAGTTGGGTAAAGGCCTTCTGACACTCATCAGTCCACTTAACTGCATTTGGCTGGGTCTCTTTGGTCAGGTCGGTCAGCGGGGCAGCGATTTGGCTGTAGTGTGGTACAAATAATCTTAATACCTGGCCAAGCCTAAGAAGGATTGGACCTGTTTCTTTGACTTTGAGACAGGCCACTTTTGGATAGCATCCACCTTGGCCTGTAGAGGGTTTATGGTTTCTCAACCCACCTGGTGTTCCAGGTAAGTTACTTTTGTTTTGGCCTATTTGACACTTTTTGGCCTTAACAGTTAGTTCTGCCTGCCTGATGCACTTAAAGACTTTTTCCAGGTGTTCTAGGTGTTCGGGCCATGAATTAGAAAAAAAGGCCACATCATTAAGGTAGGCAACTGCATATTTTTCCAGTCCTGCTGGTAGACCATCTACCAGCCTTTGGAAGGTGGCAGGTGCATTTTGAAGCCCGAAAGGAAGCACATTAAATTCATACACCCCTGCATGGGTGATGAATGCTGACCATTCCTTGGCAGGTTCATCTAGTGGTACTTGCCAGTACCCCTTGGTTAAGTCTATTGTAGATATGAACTGGGCACGTCCCAACTTTTCCAATAGCTCATCGGTGCATGGCATTGGATAGTTGTTTGGACGAGTTACTGCATTTAGCTTACAATAGTCCACGCAAAAGCGTATTTCTCCATCTGGTTTGGGTACCAGAACCACTGGAGATACCCATGCACTGGTAGATGAGCAGATTATACCCATCTGTAGCATGTTTTGGATCTCCCATTCTACAGCAGCTTGGGCATGAGGAGACACTTGGTAGGGTGGGGTTCTAATTGGGTGAGCATTACCTGTGTCAATGGAGTGGTATGCCCGTTCAGTCCATCCTGGGATGGCTGAGAACAATGGGGCGAAGCTAGTGCACAGCTCCTTGATTTGTTGCTGCTGCATATGTTCCAGGGTTGTGGAGAGGTTCACCTCTTCCACGCCACCATTATTTTTTTCCTTTGTAGTAGACACCTTTAGGCCACTCAGCGTCATCTCCTTCCTAGGGTGTAAACTGACAAACCTGTAAGTCTCTGGAATAAAAGGGCTTGAGAGAATTAACATGGTAAACTCTAGGCTTTAGGGAAGAATTGGGAAATGCTATGAGGTAGTTAATAGCTCCCAGGCGCTCTTGGACCATGAATGGCCCTTCCCATGATGCTTACATTTTATGGGCCTGTTGCACCTTCAAGACCATATCCTTGTCTCCTACCTTGAAGGAAAGCTCTCTGGTATGTCTATCATACCAGGCCTTTTGCTCTCTTTGAGCATCCTTTAGGTTTCCTTTAGCAAGGGCTAAAGAGTGTCAGAGGGTGCTTTGTAGGTTGCTTACAAAGTCCAGAATGTTAGTTCCTGGAGAAGGCGTAAACCCCTCCCATTGCTGCTTCACCAACTGTAATGGCCCCTTAACCTCATGGCCATACACAAGTTCAAACAGTGAAAACTCTAAACTGGGATGTGGTACAGCCCTGTAGGCAAAAAGCAACTGCTGTAACACTAGGTCCCAATTATTGGAGTGTTCATTTATGAATTTACTTATGGCCCCCAAAGTTCCATTAAACCTTTCCACCAGCCCATTGGTTTGATGGTGGTAAGGGGTGGCAACCAGGTGATTCACCCGATGAGTTTCCCACAGTTCTTTCATGGTCCCTGCCAGGAAATTAGATCCTGAATCTGTAAGGATGTCGCAGGGCCAACCTACCCTGGCAAAAATGTCTGTTAGAGCCCGGAACACAGTGTTAGTCCTGGTGTTGCTTAGACCCACTGCTTCCGGCCGCCGGGTAGCAAAGTCCACGAAAGTCAGTATATACTGCTTTCCTCTGGGGGTCTTTTTTGGGAAAGGACCCAGAATATCCATCGCTATTCGCTGAAATGGGACCTCTATTATGGGGAGTGGCTGGAAAGGGGCCTTGACCTGGTCTTGGGACTTTCCCACTCTTTGGCACACTTCACAAGACCGGACATACTTGGCAACGTCCTTGCCCATCCCCTCCCAGTGGAAGGACTTCCCCAACCTGTCTTTGGTTCTGTTCACCCCAGCATGGCCACTGGGATGATCATGGGTTAAGCTTAAGAGCTTTTCCCAGTACTTAGTTGGAACCACCAACTGTTTTTGCAGATGCCATTCTTCCTGGTGTCCACCAGAAAGTTTCCTTGTATAATAGTCCTTGTTCTATAACAAACCAGGATTGGTTAGAAGAGCTGAGAGGGGGTGAGGTGCTCCGTGCTGCCGCCCAAGTTTTTTGAAGGCTGTTATCTGCTTCCTGCTCAGTCTGGAACTGTTCCCTTGAGGCTGGAGACACCATTTCTTTCTTAGATGGTGGACTTGGGCTCGGTCCCTCTGGAAGCGATGTAGGTGATGGGGTTGTTTTTGTTGCTGGTGAACCGCTCTCCGCTGGTGCACCAGGTGGTATTTCAGGTTCCGGCTGAGCCTCTTGGGTATGGTTGTCTGCTGCTTTTGCCAGTTCAGGCTCGCCGGCGCCCTCTGGCATTGGGGTTGAAGATGGGTTTATAAGCGCTAGTGTCAGTGCTGGCACCAGTTCTGGTGCCGGTTGCTTTTCCAGTTCCGGGTCTTGTACTGGAGGCACTGTGGCTGTTTCAGTCATTGGCAGGGGATCCGGGTCCACTACCTCTGTTTGGGTCTCTGGTAACACAGACGGGGCCCTTGTGGATGGTTCAGGAACAGGAATGGGTCTGGAAGCTTGCCTGGTTTGGCTACGTGTAACCATTTCCACTTTCTTGGCCCACTTCACCTGGTTGGCCAAGTCTTCCCCCAATAGCATGGGGACGGAATAATTGTCCTAGACTGCAAAAGTCCACATTCCTGACCAGCCTTTGTACTGGACAGGCAGTTCAGCTGTAGGCAAGTCTACAGCTTGGACATGAAGGGGTAAATTGTCACTTGGGCCTTTGGGTTGATGAATTTGGGGTCCACCAAGGATTGGTGGATAGCTGACACTTGTGCCCCCATGTCTCTCCACGCAGTAACCTTTTTTCCGCCTACTCTTAAATTTTCCCTTTGCTCCGAGGGTACTTGAGAGGCATCTGAGCCTGGGGATCGTTGGTGTGATGGTGGTGTAATGAACGGTTCTCGGTTGGGGTTCTTGGGGCAGTTGGCCTTTATATGACCTAGTTCATTACACTTAAAGCATCGCCCAGCTGACTGGTCACTGGGCCAAGGTGGGTTACTGGAGACTGGTGAGGTGGGATAATAGGTAGTCTGGGGCTTTCCTTGGGTTGTAGGTGGGGTCTTGGGTTGCCCTCGGTTATAGGGTTTATTGTCGGTGTGCCCTCTGTGGTATTTGCTCCCCTTGACAGTACCTTTTTTCTTTTCTGTCACTTCCACCCATTTGGCTCCAATCTCTCCCACCTCAGTTACAGTTTTGGGTTTCCCATCTAGGATGTACCTTTCTATTTCCTCAGGGACACCCTTTAAGAACTGCTCCATTTGTATTAGGAGGTGCAGCTCGTCCATATAGTTAACCTTTGTTCCTGATATCCAGGCCTCATAATTTTTTTCAGTGTGGTAGGTGTGTCGGGGAAATGACACATTTGGTTTCCATCTTAGGGCTCTGAACCGCCGACGGGCATGCTCAGGTGTTATTCCCATTTTGAGTCTGGCCTCGGTTTGAAAAAGTTTATAATCGTTCATGTTTTCCTTAGGCATTGCAGCTGCCGCCTCTGCTAAGGGTTCACTGAGCTGTGGCCTCAGCTCTATCATATACTGGTCTGTCGAGATGTAGTACCCAAGGCAGGCTCTTTCAAAATTTTCTAAGAAGGCCTCAGTGTCATCACCTGCCTTGTAGGTGGGAAATTTCTTGGGATGTGGAACAATAACTGGCGAAGGGTTGGTACGGTTGGCTGGAGCATGCTGCCTGGCCTGCACTAATTCCAGTTCATGCTTTCTCTCTTTTTCCCTCTCTTTTTGTTGCTTTTCCATCTCTTTTTGTTGCTTTTTTCATTTTTCGTTGGTGGGCCACATCTTTTGCTGCTTCTTCTCTTTTGTGGGCTGCCTGTTTGGTTTTTTCTTCTTTTTCTTTTACCTCCACCTCTTTTTCTCTTATTTCTAATTTTTGTTTGTTTTTCTTTTCATGTTTCATTTGTGGTCTCCATCTTTGATTTGTTCCTGTTTCTGTGCTCCCTGGTAGTCATGGTTCCTACTTTCTTGTGTTGGGGTGCCCTCTGGTGTTTATTGCCTGAACTGCTGCTTCTCTGTTGCCTCCTTGGGGTTGCTTAGCAACAGAATCTCTCTAACACCTTCTAACTCGTCTTTCCCAACAAGGTTAGAATAAAAAAAAACCTTTTATTTGCAAGTATGTTTTGCTGGAGTTCCTGTTGACTCACAGATGAAGTCCCATTGTTTAACAAAAGACCCTCGTTAAACTAATGTCTTTGCCTTCACGCAGTCTTTCTGCACAACCAGAAAGGAGAAAAGAAAAAAAATTGTTCTGGCTATAGTTTCAAAAAACCCCTTCTCTGCTTATAAGCAGCTAGCAAAGAAAAAAGAAAAGTAGTAATCTTACTGGCTTTTGCTTTTAACTCACTGGCTTTTGGATTCTGATCTCACCGCTACCACCATGTCATGGTATAAATCCCCAATCTGAACCTTAGAGTCCAAAAGAGGGGGTACCAGCATGAATTCCTCTAAGCTTAATTACCAGCTTAGATCTAATAGGCTGCCACCAACCAGGACTTACAGTGCCTGGTATACTCTGGTCCCCCCCCAAAACCTTCCCTGGAGACCCCAAGACCCAGATCCCCTGGATCTTGACAGAAGGAAAGTACACCCTTTCCCCCACCATTGCCTCTCCCAGGCTTCCCCTCCCTGGGTTACCCTGGAAGATCACTGTGATTCAAACTCCTTGAATTTTAAAACACAGAGGAATTCCACCTCCACCCCTCCTCTCTCCCACCAATTCCCTGGTGAGTACCGACTCAATTTCCTTTGAGCCTTAACAAGGGGAAAATTAATCAGGTCTCTTAAAAAGAAAACTTTTAATAAAAGAGAGTAAAGATCATTTCTGTACATTCAAGATGGTATATTACAGGGTCTCTCAGCTTATAGACACTAGAGAGAAGCCTCCCCCCAACAAAAATACAATTTAAATTACTTCCAGCAAAATACACATTTGCAAATACAGAAAACAATCAAAAGACTAAACTCGCCTTTTTCCTGGTACTTACTAAAATTAGAACAGAAGAGATTTTTTCAGAAAGATTGGAGGAATCTGCTTACATGTCTGGTCCCTCTCAGAACCCAGAGAGAACACGGACAAAAAACAGAACACACAAACAAAGACTTCCCTCCACTGAGGATTTGAAAGTATCTTGTCTCCCAATGGGTCCTCTGGTCAGGTGTTTCAGGTTCACTGTTTGTTAACCCTTTACAGGTGAAAGAGACATTAACCCTTAACTATCTGTTTATGACACATGGCCACCATTTTCTCCCAGTCCACTGAGCTGCCAGATGAGGGTCGTAAATATGTAAAGATTAGAGTCCCATATAAGAAGGAAACAGTCAGGTGGGAGGCAAAGGTGGAGAAGGCTTTGTTCCCAGGGCCGGTGCAACCATTTAGGCAACCTAGGCAGTCACCTAGGGCGCTAGGATTTGGGGGCCCCATTTTCTTCAGCAGCGACTGCGGCAGCTGGATCTTTGGCCACTTCGGTCACCGCTGGCATTTAGGCAGAGGGAGCTGGGGCAAGGGAGCATGGGGAGGGCCGCCTGCAGCAAGTGGGGGTGGGGGACAGGCAGCACACAGGGGAACTCCCCGCCCCAGCTCACCCCTGCCCTGCCTCTTCCCTGAGCATGCCATGGCTGCTTCACTTATCCTGCTTCCCAGGCTTGCGGCGCCAATCAGCTTAGGCGCCGCAAGCCTGGGAGGCGGGAGAACTGAAGCAGCGAGGGCGTGCTCGGGGTGCTCGTGCGTGGAGCAGGGGAGAGCTGGGGCAGTGGGGTGCCTCAGGGCGGAGGGTGAGGGCTGGGGAGCTGCTGTAAGGAAGGTGCCTCAGGGCAGGGGGGGAAGCTTCCTCGGGGGGGCGCCTCAGGGCGAGGGTGCGGGGGTAGGGGAGGGCGCAAGGTGGAAGTTTCGCCTAGGGCGCGAAACATCCTTGCACTGGCCCTGTACGGAGCAGATTTGTTGCTAGTTCCCTAGTGGGCACTGACTGCGGAGTGTTGGGGCTCTGGGCAGATAGACTGGCATACACAGAGCAACCTGGTGACTTGGGAAGCTGGGTGCAAGGGAACAATCTTCATTTCAATACAGTTACATCTTTAGGAAAAAAGAATGCAGGCCACACTCGCAGCATGAGGGGCTCTAACCTGGGAAGCGGTGACTCTGGAAAAGACTTGGCAGTCATGGTAATCAGCTGCCCATGAGCGCCCAGTGCAACACGGGCCAAGAGGGCTAATGCCATCCTGGGATGTACAAATAGGGCAATCTCCAGTTGTTAGAGATTATTTTCCCTCTATATTTGGCACTGATGCAACACTGCTGGGATCCTGTGTCCAGGTGTGGTGCCCACAATTCAAGGAGAATGTTGATAAATTGGAGAGGGGTCAGAGAAGAGCCACGAGTGATTGAAGGACTGGGAAATGTGCCTTACAGTGAGAGACTCAAGGAGCTCAATCAGTTCATCTTAACGAAGAGAAGGTTACAGGGTGACTTAATGACTATCTGTAAGTACCTACATGGGGAACAAATACTTGATAATGGGCTCTTCAGTCTGACAGACAAACGTCTAATACAATCCAATGATTGGCAGCTGAAGTTAGACAAATCTGCAAAGATCTCCAAGCCAATCGCTAAACCCGCCAAGTAACACAGCCCCAGTGTGTGTTTTACTCACTTTTATCTTCCCCACTAGCAGGGCTTTGTTCATAAAAGCAGCCAGATTTCTCTCTGGGCTCCTGGAACTGACGGCTCTGCTGAGGGTGCTGATGCAATCCAAGAACTTCAGTTTCTTGGCCTCGTCTTACACCTCGCAGAGATTAGACACAAATAGGAAGGTTAGTGTGTAAAGGAGCTGCCAGTGGGAGAGATGTCAGAAAGCTTCCCCTCGGTGCTGCTCAGGCTTTGATATGCCAAATGGCAGAAGGCCATTCATCCGGCAACAGGAGTGACTATCTGGGGAGGGCAGGGCAGCTCTGTGTGAAACCAGACCAGAGAGGGAGCAGATCTCATGGAGTAGGTGTCCAAAGAGGAACTGCAACATGGGGGCTAAGCAGCCAGACAGTGTTAGTGGGGGTTTGACAGAGTGGGAGGAACGTCTGGGTGGGACACCCTGACACCCCAATATTTGCCACTGTCATGTAATTAGGATATGTTTTGTAAAAGTACATATTGTAAGGTATTGTAAAAGTCTTTATCTGCTAGACATTAATATCTCATTGGATTGTATGTGCTATCGCTGTATGTGAAGTTATGAAGTTCAGTTATGTATGTGTTCCTGAAACACGCTGTGAGGTTCAAAACAGCCTTTCAGGTACAACAGTAAAAATGCCAAAAAATGGCTTATTGAGGAAATGCACACAAGCAGCATAGAAACCTCTTCGAGATAATGCTACACAGTGGGAACTGTTGGACCCAGGTCGCAGCAGAAGAGTTTTCCAGCAGGTGGGAAAAGGAGATAAAAGGGAAACAATGACATCAGGGGGGACCTCCCAGTCCCTGCAATAAGACACCTGGAAACACCTAAGGGACAAAGACTGAACTATGAGAAGTGATGGGCCCAGGCTGGAGAGAGATTCCTAACCTGTGTAAGAAAACCTGGGAAATCCAAGCTGCACGGCAAAGAATCTTAATCTGCCAGCCTGTTTATCACTCAGGATCTACACTAGCAGATTCTCACCCTATCTATCTAGTGTGGAAAGCTTAGTTTAAATGTTGTGTTCATTTACTAAGGTAATCTGCTTTGTTCTGTTTGCTATCTCTTATAACCACTTAAAATCTACCTCTTATAGTTAATAATCTTATTTCTTGTTTATACCATAACCCAGTTTGTCCAATTAGTAACTGGGGGGAGGGGCAAAGACTTGTGCATACCCCTCTCCACATCAAGGGAAGGGGCAAATTTCATAAAACCTTTGGTTCTGTACGCCAAAGGAGGTGGGCACCAGAGTACTGGGACAAGCCCCCTCAGCTGAGTCTTCCCAAAGCTGATCTCGGTGTCTGTATCTTTCTGCAACTGAGCGTGGCCCTGCCTGAATGTATGGCTAGAAGAGGCTTGTGAGCCGAGCCCAGGGCCGCCCAGAGGATTCAGGGGGCCTGGGGCAAAGCAATTTCAGGGGCCCCTTCCATAAAAAAAAGTTGCAATACTTTAGTATCATGTATTTGAAAATATAAAAAATAACCAGTGAAATACATTCAAAAATTAATTTTTAATAATTTGAAAATACACCTCTACCTCGATATAATGCTGTCCTGTGGAGCCAAAAAGTCTTACCGTGTTATTGGTGAAGCCGCGTTATACTGAACTTGCTTTGATCCACTGGAATGTGTAGCCCCACCCCTCTGGAGCACTGCTTTACCGCATTATATCTGAATTTGTGTTATATTGGGAAGCATTATATTGGGGTAGAGGTGCACATGAAATACATGATTTTAAAACATTAAATGCTTTAATGGTATATATACATTTGCAGTGACATAATGGGCTGTCGCTGGGTGATGGTGATGGTTGGTACCAAGGGGCTGTGGCTGCCTGGGGGTGGCATTGCTGTTGCCCAGGGCTGGGTGGGGAGTGCCCAGCTCACAGGGCCTGGGCTCAGGGCTGTGAGGAGTTAGGGTTAGGGGTCGGGAGTGTCTGAGTCAGAGGGGCTGTGCTCAGAGCTGGGGTCAGGGCTGCAGAGGGATGGGGTCAGGGGGTGCCCAGCTCAGAGGGAATGGGTTCAGAGTTGGGGGTCAGGGCTGTAAGGGGATGGGGTCAGGGGAGTGTCTGGCTCAGAGGGGCTGGGCTCGGAGCTGCGAGTCAGGGCTGTGGGGGGATGGGGTCAGGCGAGTTCCCAACTCAGAGGGACTGGGCTCAGTGCTGGGCTCGGGGCTGTGTGTGTGGCGGGGCCAGGGGGGTGTCCAGCTCAGAGGGGCTGGGGTCGGGGTTGCCCCTCTGAGAGGGGCTGGGCTCAGACCAGGGGGTCAGGGCTGGGGGGGAGGGTGTGTCAGGAGGGTGTACAGGTCAGAGGGGCTGGGAGTCAGGGCTGTGTGGGGGATGGGTCATGGGGGTGCCTGGCTCAGAGGACTAGGGTCAGAGCTGAGGGTCAGAGCTGTGGGGAGATGTGGTCAGGGGAGTGTCTAGCTCAGAGCGGCTGGGCTCGGAGCTGGGGGTCAGGGCTGTGGGTGGATGGGGTCAGGGGGGTGCTCAGCTCAGAGCTGGGGGTCATGGGGCCGTCCGGCTCAGAGGCTGGGCTCAGGGTTGTGCGGGGAGGTCAGGAGGGTGCCCGGCTCAGAGGGGCTGGGCTCAGAGCTGGGGGTCAGGGCTGTGGGGGGATGGGGTCGGGGGTGCCCAACTCAGAGGAGCTGGGCTCAGGGCTGCGGGGTCAGGAGAGTGTCCGGCTCAGAAGGTCTTACCATGCTGCTTACTCCCACCTCCCCCCCTCTCCCGGAGCCTCAGAGCGCGCCGCATCCAGGAGCTGCCCTGCCACCTGGACCGCGTTGCAGTGGCCTGGCTCCATCGGGACCTGAGCTCGCAGCCCCGCCCCCTTACCATGCGGCGGCGCTCAGCCCCGCCCCCTTACTGAGTGGGAGGCGCTCAGCCCCGCCCCCTTACTGAGTGGGAGGCGCTCAGCCCCGCCCCCTTACTGAGTGGGAGGCGCTCAGGCCCCGCCCAAGCCATGCCACTTTATCTCTGTCCAGGGCCTCTCCTGGACGCCGCGCGCTGAGGTGTTGGGGGATGGGAGAAGGTGGAGGCGAGGGGGAGCCTCCAACATTCTCGTGGGGGTCCCTGCACGGCCCGGGCCCTGGGGCAAATTGCACCACTCCCCCCCCCCCGCTGGCCCTGGCCGAGCCCAGCAAAACAAGGTAAAGGAGGCCCAGGCTGGCAGAACAGGCGGGCTCAGTGGTATCCTGGTACATCAGGTGGCACCTCAAAGGGGTGCAACCCGTCATACTGGGGACTGGCCAAATCCACTGGGCACAAGTCCACAAGGGGCTGGAAATTGAAACCAGACAAATTCAAACTGGAAATGTATGTTTTTAACGGAGCACCAGAGCTCCGGAGCATCCACTGAGTCAGCTCCTATGTTTCCTGGGGGATTTTTTAATCCTTTACAGGTAAAGCAGATAGAGAACAGCCACCAAGAGGGATTTTACAGCTGGCTGGCTGGGTGTCCATCGAAGGGAGCTACACACACCCACCTTCATTATCACACCTGTATTTGCAAGCAGCAGCAAATGTGCCTCACGGGAGTGCAGATCCATGGGTGAATGCATAGCTAACGGAGCTCTGCATGGCAATGGGCCCGGCTCACCCCACTCCCACACCAGCTGCCAATCGGTGTGCTCCCTGCCACTTGGTCACAGATCCAGCAGCGTCCACTGCTGAGGCCGCAAGCTCCCTGGGCGAGAATTGTTTGTGTTCTGTGTCTCCACAATGTGGGCCTGCAGACTCTCAGTGACAGTGCACAAGGGTTAACACCAGACTCCATCCTTATCCTTTCAGGGCGCTAGATGAGGAAGCTGTGTTGGCCAAAGCCCCTGCCATCCTGTTGGGACATGCAAAGGGGGAAGTCCAGTGTGTTCATGACCTAGCCTGCCAGAGCACAGCAGTGGGAGAAGGTGGGGCGGGCCCAGGGCCATGCTGGATTGCACTCATGTGTACGGAGTCCCAGTACTACAGAGCTGTGTGCCAGGGGCTGGCTTTGTGGAGGTTTCCCAGCTCATCTCTCCAAGTTCTGTGTGGTAGCAGCCGCTGGAGAGCATCCCAGGTATCATTCCCCCCACGCTGTGTCTCCTGAATGGCCCCTGCCTTGGGGTACTCCATTCCTCACCCAATATCTCCAGCTGACTCTCCAGCAGCTGCACGGCAGGTGTCCTAATGCAGCTCTAGCCCTCTCCAGAGCTCAAGGGGACTGTCCTGACATCAGACTGTGCTAGTAAACAGAACAATGGCTCCTGGCAACCTCAGCTGAGGCCCAGCTCTTGTTCATATTAACTTTGTGCCTCTCTTTCTCTTTTTTGAGTCTAGATTCCCCCTCAAGGTCTCCATGCAAGTTGGAAGTGACAGAGAAGAGGAGGACAAGGCTTTTGGAGAGAGAGCACCTCCCCCAGCAGCAGCTGTAAGTGCCCAGGAAACAGAACTTCATCTGGAGCAAAGCAGCTCCCTCCTCCTTAGTAGTGAGAAGGGGGGATTGCTGGTGAGGCTCATCAGCAGTGGGCAAATGTGGCTCATACTCACGGCCCCGCTGGACCCACTGCTGTTCCATATGGTTCCACATTCCACACCTCACATTCTTCAGATCATTGACGCAAATGTCCTGAGGGGGCGAGTGGGTTAGTTCAAAACCCAGCCCTCTACTCCCAAACTTCCTTCCACACCGCCAGCACCTTGTCATCAGCATGCATGTCTGTAAGGCTTCTCATTCCAAAGTGCTTCACAGGCTGTATACACTGGTTGCTTCTCACCTCTGGGTTAGAACACGCCAGCTGCCTAACAACAAATCTTCATGACTGTTTAGGACAGGAAGTGAAGCAGAATCTCATCTCCATTTGAAACTGCATGGTGGATTTAGGGAGGCCAAGTGGAATTACCAGAGTTACTCATTTGTGCCAGGAAACAGGCAACCAAACTCCTAATAATTTATAAAAAGTGCTAAGGGAACTTTGATGCCCAGGAGTGGCTCGGACTCTGAATTTTGAAATCTTGCAGTTCAGCTGTTGACTCTTCCAAAACTTCCTTCGTCAGAGTGATGCAGGAAAGGCTGTGGATATTCTTCTTCTTGGGCCTGTTTCTCCGCATAATGCATCTCAGTCTGGAGGGGACTTATCTCTGCTCAGGAATGCTACAGTCATGTCTGTGGGGTGTTTCAGCAACACCCTGGCAGCCCCATATTCACCACTGTCATATAATTATGATGTGTTTTGTACAAAATATGCCTTTGGAGGTGGTATTCTAAAAGTCTGGATCTGTTCAACATTAATATCATGTTTGATTGTATGTGCAGTCACTGTGTATGAAGTTTTGCTGTGTGTGTCTTACTGAAAGATGTTGTGAGGCTGAAAACACCCACCACTGGGATTTCAGGTACAACAATGAAGCTAGACAGTGCTAATGGCCCATCGACAAAGATAATGAACCATGGAAGAGCTTATCCTCATCTCTGAACACTTCAGTCAGTCTATGGACAATGGCTGCCATGAGTCATTGGGAGCAGAAAAGGATTGGTGACCAAATCAGATGATGCTGAACTCCATTTTGGTACGTGTATTTTTCCACAAACTGAGCTGGGAACAAAGGGGTTCCCACCCTATGGAAGAAACTATATAAGGGGGAAGTGACATCACTGCGGGGCCCCTCTCCCCACACAAGAGAACACCTGAGGAACAAAGACTGAACTGGGGAAAGTGCAGGTTCCAGGCTAAAGGGATTTCTAGCCTGTGTATGGAAGCTTGATGGACCGTGTGTACTATCTAACAGTGTGAGACACAGCTTGATTCAAATACTATCAAGTCTATATAACTTAGACTGCAATTTTGTTTATTTCTTAGGTAACCATCTTTGATGTTTGCTATTACTTATAATCACTTAGAATCTATCTGTAGTTAAGTAATCTGTTTTATATGTTTTACCTAAAACAGTGTGGTTTGAGTGAAGTGTTTGGGAAAAATCTCAGTTAAAGGCTCTGTGCATATTCTTCTCCACATTAAGAGAGGAGCAAACCAGGTAATTGTAATTCATTCACACTGGTTAGACTTTTGACCAGGGCAGGACAGTTCAGCAGTGGGGGAGCTGGGGGTATTTTGGCTGGAGCGTCTCTATTCTTGGTTCATGCGGTGGCTGGCCAGAACATCCATGAACAGAGCTGGGTGTGGGCCTCTGTAGATGTTGCTGTGAGTGCAAACTTGGAGTGTCACAAGGTCACGGTGCTAGAGGGAACCCTGATTGGTGAGACAGAGGAGTCAGCTGCAGGTAGCACCTTGGGGACGGGGGCCTGTCAGTTTCCTCTTTTGTATTTAGAGGACAGTCACGTGTCCATGGCTTGGATCCTGTGGCTGAGCCAGCGATCAGACAGTTGACTGAAATGAATAACAAACCTGCAAAGAAGACCGCTACAAAACGCAGCACAGTGATCATCTCAGGAGTTTCTAAGGTAACTGGTGATGTCGGAGTTCTCCCTCAAACTTGTGGGCTGATGGTGGTTAATACGGGTATGGGTGTCATGATGCTTGGCCCTGCTCGGGACCTCATATACGAAGGAATCTATTTGTGCTGAATAATGATGTGCAGTCATGTAGCATCACCCCACAAAGAATCTCGAAGCACATTACCATCCCTGAAATGCAGCTGCCTCTGGGGGTTCAACAGGTCACAGCAGTAGGATAGGAAGTTAGTGAAGATGATGCAGTGTCCAGCTGACAAGTCATGGAGAATTTAGAGACGGGGGATGGGATTTTGCCAGACATCCCTGGCTGGAGGACAGAGGAGGAGGAGGAGAACCATGTTGTACTATGAGATCCATGCACTTCAGATAGGTCTCGCCAAATAATGGCACCTATACAAACATACCGTCTCCTAGCACCACACTGAGGAATTGGCTTCTCTGAAGAGCCAAAACTTGAAGACTTGAGTATCAAAACATGGGTTTTCACCGTGCTTAAGGCCATGCGCAAAGCCCATCCATCCTGAACCTCAGGAATCCCACCTGATGCCCTTCTCAGGGGGCAGTTTAGTGACTGAATAACTGTGTAGCTCCTCCTCTCCATCCAGCCCCCAGAAGCTCATTTTCCTTTAGGTGGGAGAATGAATAAGAATGGCTTGAGCTCTTTTTTAAGGTGAGAAGGAGATGGACCAATGGAGACACAGTTTACTTGTGAACTTGAACTCCTGGCGTTTTCCTATTTGACCTTTGCCCCCTTTCAGGTACCAGTTGCCCAGGATGAAATGGCACCTGCTCTTGGTTATGCTGCATCTCTGGAGGTCACCGTGCCTGGATACTCCGTGATGTCAGGCCTGTCCGGCCACACGCAGAGCTCCACTGAGCCATCCCAGCGACTGGAAGCATCATTCTCAGGACAGAGGGCTACTCAGGAGCTGGATGAGACAACATGCTCAGCCAGCTCAGCAAAACCGTCAGGGGAGGATGTGGAATCTGAAACTGGCTCCACAGAAGCCTGGAGATGAGGCGCTTAAAGGATCACACAGGTGAGGGTGAGTGAGCAATATTCAGCAGGGTCTGGGGGATGACACGGCAGCCTCACACTTTGACAGCGCAACATCCTCCCTCTAGCGCCCGACATGTGGGTCAAGTTATCTTCACTAGTGTTCTGTGATGCAGCTTTTCTGCTCTTTTAATGGGAGTGTGGAGGGCAGGGCCAGTGCAACCATTTAGGCAAACTAGGCGGCCTCCTAGGGTGCCTAGTGGTTGAGGGCACCTAAAAGCCCACTCAGGCGAGGAGGTGGAGTGGAGGTGAGCGGGGGGGGGGGCCCACGGGGAGGGCCGCCCGCAGTAACGGGGCGGGGGGTGCACAGGAGAACCGCTCCCTGCCCCAGATCACCTCCACTCTGCCGAGCAAAGAGCCCTCGCTCTAAGTCTCCTCCAGTTGGCGCTGCAAGCCTGGGAGGGGAGGGGAGAATTATAGCGGCGCCGGTGTACTCAGCGGAGGAGTTGGAGCGGAGGTGTGCTGGGGTGGGCTCCCTGAGCACGGTTACTGCTGCAGTGTGTGGGGGGGCTCCCTGGGTGAGGTAAACTGCCACGGAGGAGGGGCAGGGTTAGCTGCTGCAGAGTGGGGGGATCCCCAGTGGGATTAGCTGCCATGGAGGGGGGCTCCCCAGGTGGGGTTAGCTGCCGCGGAGAGGCTCCTATGGTGAGAGGGGTGGGTGGGCGTGGTTAGCTGCCGCGGGGGTGCTACCCAGGTGGGTAGGTGTAGTTAGCTACCACGCGGGGTTGGGGGAGGTTAGCTGGGTAGGGGGCTGGCGCAAGGTGGAAGTTTCGCCTGGGGCGTGAAACTTCCTTGCACCAGCCCTGGGGGAGAGGGTACGTGGGTGTGTTTGGAACGAGTAGTTGTGGCTACTTCCATAATGGTTTTGGTTTGTTTTCACTTCTTGTGAACAAATACAACTGAGCTGTGTCCCTGTAATTCACACTGCCAGCTTGGAGATCCTGAGTGACTGGGCACCACACGGAGTGTAAGCAGAGTCAGGGTAAGCTCTACCCTGACATCTGGTGGAAAGAATGTGAGAGAGTGTATTTGCATAGGCACGCCCATCCTATCCCAGACTGCCAAGCTGTGGGACTGCTTGGTGACAAATTGCTCACCCTCAGTTGGGTGGTACTGGCTAGACATGGGACATGGGTTCCAAAACCCAGAGAATTGAGAGAGGCTGGGGACAGGTATCTGTGCCTGGTAGTGCAGTCTCCTTGTGGAGCCAGAAGCACCAGTTGCACCCCCTCCTCTCTCCACTGTGGAATGTCAGAGCTGTTTTTTTTATTCCCTTAAGAATTTAATTACAGGTTACTGAGCTGAAATCACTTTGGGCTAATGGTGCACTAGCACTGGGGCTCCCCTACTATGAGCTGGAATCACTAAGAGCTGAAAATCACTAAAGAGCTAAAATCACTGAGCTGAGAGCACTGAGTACAGTGCTAACTAGTGGGGAGCCCAAAGCTATGCTGTCGAACAGAGCCACTGGCGGAGTGGAGCAGTTTGTGGGGATGGCTGGAGCGGATCACGGGACAGCTGGTGGCAGCGGAGCGACTGGCAGAGCGGAGTAGCTGTGAGCAGCCCGCAGAGCTGAGCAGTTTGCAGGGACAACTGGAGCAGCTCACAGGACAGCTGGTGGAGCAGAGCAGCGGGCGGAGCGGAGCAGTTTCTGAGAACGGCTGGAGGAGCAGAGTGGAGCGGCTGGTAAAGCGCAGCAGTTCGTGGAGAAGGCGGGAGCAGAACCCACAGAGAGGCAGGGCAGTTCGCCCCGGACCACGTAAGGTGCCCCTTTCTACCAGGCTGGGGGGGGAGACCTGCAGATAGACTCTCGAACTTTGGGCTGCACTGACCCAGGACAGAGACTTTTGGGACTGTGGGTGATTTGGGGGTTGCTGGACTCAAGAGCCCAGGAAAGAGGACACAGCCCAATTTCCTGGGGTGGGTCTTTGCTCACGGTTTGGTCTATGAACTCTAGTAGAGGTGTTTTTCCCAATTTAGTGTTTGTTGTTTATCTCATGTATTAAATCTTTTCTGCTACACCGAGACTCTGTGCTTGCGAGAGGGGAAGCATTGCCTCTTTGAGGCGCCTAGGGGTGTGTGTAAGATTTTCCCAGGTCACTGGGTGGGGGCTCGAGCTGGTTTGGCATTGCGTTATTGAAACGGAACCTCTGGATACTGAACCCGGCCCTTGTTGCTGCCAACTCAGAGGGGCAGAAGGGTTACATTTTGGGGGCTCGTCCGGGATATCCTAGGTCAGTACCCCTCGCAAGCACATTTTGAGTGATCCATTGAATTGGGAAAACCCCTAATTACCTTGTTGTTTTTGATCTGTTGTATTGGGAAAAGATTAGTTTGTATAATGGCTCTACACTTGTTAGAGGATTGGTGCAAGGGGATGAATATTGACCCCAGGAACTGTCTTCTGGTAACGGGGGTGCTGGAGGCAGTCGATGAGGGCTCAATAGAACCTATCTTAAGGTCATCCACTGAGTACTTGTGTAAGTGCAAAATGCGTGGGCGCATTTTTGTGAGGGAAGAGGGCGCTTTTGCTGTATTGTGTGAGCTGCCCTCGGCTGTGGACCCTCTACAGGTTCCAGGCACGATAGCAGTGGATGATGGTGAGTGGAAGGTAATAACCACTGGGAGCCAGCCCTCACCAGCCCCTACTGCTGATGTAGAGTTTTTAAAGAAAATGTCAGACTTTTTGGGGAAAGAGGGAAAAACTTTGGCTGATATGCCAGGTCTGTTGGGCCTTAAGCCGAGAGCCCCACAACAGGAGACTGCTCCTTCACCTGATGAGTGGGTGAAGGCTTTGGGGCAAGCATTAAGGAAGGTCATGCCACCCCACCCCGAGTCAAGCCCCTATCGTAAACTGAGGTTGTTTTCTGGGGGTCCCACCCCAATACCTGGGGAGGAAGCATTTGAACCCTGGCTGGAGCACACCACAGAGATGCTGCAGGAGTGGGCGGTGCCTGAGGCTGAAAAGAGAAGGCGACTAGTAGAGTGTCTCAGGGGGCCAGCTCTAGATGTGATTCGCACCCTGAAACTCGGTAACCCTGGGGTCAAGGTGAGGGACTGCCTAGAGGCCCTGGACCATGCCTTTGGGAGAACTGAGGGTTCAGAGGATGTTTATTGCAAATTCCTCAATGCCAGGCAACAAAAGGGAGAGAAGGTTTCTGCCTATGTCCAAAGATTGGAGAAATTATTACACAGAGCCATCATGAGGGGAGCAGTAGCCGTTGAGCAAATGGACCGGACTAGATTGGCTCAGATTGTGAGAGGAATTCAATATCAGAACCCAATCCTTCTCCACCTTCGATTAAGGGAATGGCAAGATAATCCACCAAGTTACTCTCGCCTGATAAAAGAGGTCCGAGAAGAAGAAGAGAGGCAGGCAGCTGGCGAGATTTGGGAGGTGCAGCAACACCAAGCATCTGGCACAACATCCACACGGACACCCAAGGCACTAATGGTGAATCCTCAAGAGGAACTTACTCAGCGAGTGCAGGCCTTAACACAGAAAGTGACTGAACTAGAGAGTACCCTCGATTCAGCAAAGACTTCAAGGTGCAAGGAACCCTCTGCTACCATGGTCCAGAGGACTACGTTTAGAACATCTGCACCCCCTCGACAGCAAGGGAAAGGACAATCCTTCTTCTGCTACCGGTGTGGCCAGAGTGGGCACATTGCTGCAAGGTGTCAGAATGCAGAGAATCCCATGCTGGTATATCAAAAGCTGAGGACCACCTGGGGAAAGCCGGGAAACGGCCCCAGGGCCTGGGAAGGGAGCCGCCTAGGCCTGCAGGATGCGGAGGCTCCCCTGGAAGGAACCATGCGGCCCGAATCCCCCCAGGATTGATAGGACCCCGAGCGGAAGTCACTGTAAAGGTTGAAGGGACAGAATGTAGAGCAGTGCTTGACACTGGATCCCAGGTGACTATCATATTCCAGTCTTTCTACCAGCAGATGCTTGGGCATCTGCCTATACGGCCCCTGACAGGGCTTGGCCTATGTGGCCTCAGCATGGATGAATACCCTTATCAGGGCTATGTCACAGTACACCTGGAATTCCCAGAAGAGATTGCTGGGGTAAGACAGGAGGTGGACACTGCTGCTTTAATATGCCCTGACCCCAAAGGAGCCTCTGATGTGTCTGTGCTAATAGGGACCAACTCCAGCCTCTTTAGGATACTGGCCGATTACTGCAGACAGGAAGCAGGAGACCAATATCTGAACACCTTGGTGATACACACACACTGTGCCGCGGCTTACAGAAAAATTGAGGACACAAGAAAAGTGATGCCTGATTTGCCAGTAGGAGCACTGAGGTATGCGGGCCCGGTCCCTTTAGTGGTGCCTGCCATGTCAGAAAAGGAGGTGATTGTCAGGAGTACCTGCCTAAAAGGCAGTAAGGGAACATTAGCTGTGGTAGAGCAGCCAACCCAGGGAGGGCTCCCAGATGGAGTGCTGGTTCTCAGTGGAGTCATAACCCTACCTGCTGAAGCCCAGGAGGAGGTGACGATACTGGTTGCTAATGAAACACGCCGTGATGTGTTTGTAAAACCAGGGCAGAAGATTGCAGACATCTTTGAGCCTGAAAGCGTTGTGAGACCCCAGTGTGAAGCTGAAGTTCCAATGATAGATCCTGCGAAGTTTGACTTCGGGGACTCACCGCTGTCTGAGGAGTGGAAGGATCGCCTGAGGAAGAAGCTTTGCGAGAGATCCAAGGTGTTCTCACTACATGAGTGGGACGTGGGATGTGCAAAGGGAGTGGAACACCATATCAGGCTACAAGATCCCCGACCCTTCAGGGAGAGGTCTAGGAGGATTGCCCTCTCTGAGATGGAAGACGTGCGCCATCATCTTCAAGAGCTGATCGCGAATGGTATCATCACAGAGTCACGAAGCCCCTATGCCTCACCCATTGTGGTCGTTCGTAAGAAGAGTGGAAAAATCCGGATGTGTATTGACTACCGCACCCTAAACAGGCGCACTACAGTTGATCAATACACCATGCCTCGAGTACAAGATGCCTTGGACTGTTTGCTGGGTAGTCAGTGGTTCTCTGTGTTGGATCTTCGGAGTGGATACTACCAGATCCCTCTGGGAGAAGAGGATAAGGAGAAGACAGCCTTCATCTGCCCGTTAGGGTTCTACCAGTTCGAACGCATGCCACAAGGGATTTCTGGGGCTCCTGCCACATTTCAACGACTTATGGAAAAAGTCGTGGGAGACATGAATTTACTGCAGGTGTTAGTTTACTTGGATGACCTGATTGTGTTTGGAAGAACCCTGGAGGAACATGAAGAAAGACTTCTTAAAGTGCTCGATAGGTTGGAGGCATACAGTTTGAAGCTTTCAATTGATAAATGCCAGTTCTGCCAAACCTCAGTGAAGTATGTAGGTCACATCGTGTCCCAAGAGGGTGTGAGTACTGACCCTCGATAAAATAGAAGCACTCACTACCTGGCCACGTCCCATTAACTACAGAGAACTCAAGACGTTTCTTGGATTTAGTGGCTACTACCGCAGATTTGTGAAGAACTATGCTACGATTGTAAAACCTCTGAATGATCTTACCAGGGGATATCAGTCCAACAAGAACAAATCTAAGACCCAGAATAAGCGAAGGCCTCCAAAGACTCCTTTGCAGAGACACTATGGCCCCTTCGAACCATTTGGGCAGCGGTGGGATGAAAGATGTGAGAAAGCTTTTCGGGAAATCATTACTCGCTTAACTCATGCTCCCATCCTAGTCTTTGCTGACCCAAGCAAACCGTTTATCCTGCATACTGATGCCAGTTTGGAGGGTCTGGGAGCAGTACTGTATCAGGAAGTGGAAGGCAAACGCAAACCGGTAGCCTTTGCCAGCCGAGGACTGTCTGACAGTGAAACTCGCTACCCCATCCACAAGCTGGAGTTCTTGGCCTTGAAATGGGCCATCACTGAGAAATTTCGAGACTACTTGTACGGTGCTCAGTTCCAGGTGTGGACAGACAACAACCCACTGACCTATGTGTTAACAAGTGCTAAATTGGATGCTACAGGCCAGAGATGGGTGGCTGCCTTGGCTAGCTATGAGTTCAGCATTCAATACCGATCAGGGAGGAGCAATGTAGATGCAGATGCCTTGTCCAGACGTCCGCAGGCACCTGACGTTGCTGTGATAGCTCTCACGCCATCCGTGGGTATCTGCAGTGTGAGTCGCCGAGAGCCAGAGGCCCCTGAGAGCCTTCATGGATGTGTTGCTGAAGCTTTGGGCCTGCCCCCTGAATGCGTGCCTTCTGCTTCAGTGAACTATATTGCTTTGGACCAATCTCCCTTGCCCATGCTCAATGCGACTGACTGGCAGGAAGCCTAGCTGCAAGATATTGACATTTGTGATACACTACTTGCCAAAAGAGAGGGGCGAGGCCCAGCTGAGGTTGTCCCACCTACCCCAGAGGGTAAACTACTATTGAGAGAATGGACCAAACTGAAACTGATTCAGGGAGTGCTACACCGCGTGACCACAGACCCTCTACAAAAGCAACGGAATCAACTAGTGCTGCCAAAAGAGTACAGAGCCCTGGCCATGAGGGCCCTGCATGATGATTTTGGACATTTAGGGATGGAGAGGACCCTGGAGCTTATCCGTAGTAGGTTCTATTGGCCTCGGATGGCCGAAGATGTTCGCAGAAAATGTGATACCTGTGCTCGATGTGTTCAAAGGAAAACTCTGCCCACAAGGGCCGCATATCTGAAGAACATCACCAGCAACAAACCTCTGGAGCTGGTTTGCATTGATTTCTTGTCCTTAGAAGTGGACAAGAGGAATATTGGGAACATTCTAGTAGTGACCGACCATTATACGCGATATGCGCAGGCATACCCCACACGTGATCAGAAGGCCACTACCGTCACTCGAGTACTGTGGGAAAAATATTTCTCAGTTTATGGATTCCCAGCCCGGATACACTCGGATCAGGGACGAGACTTTGAGAGTCACCTTCTGAAGGAGGTGCTGAGGATAGCAGGAATTAAAAAGTCAAGGACAACGCCTTATCACCCACAGGGTGATCCACAGCCAGAGAGGTTCAACCGAACCCTGTTAGATATGTTAGGGACTTTGCGGCCAGAGCAGAAGGCAACCTGGAGCCAACATGTCGCATTTCTAGTGCACGCCTACAACACCACAAAGAACGACGCTACGGGAGTCACCCCATATCTCTTAATGTTTGGGCGAGAACCAAGATTACCCATAGACCTGTGCTTTGGTGTATCCGAGGATGGAGATAGCTATGACACTCACCAGCAATATCTATCCTGACTATGAGAGAAGCTGCGGGATGCTTATCACTTAGCTACATCTGCAGCTCAGAAGAATGCAGGCCGCAACAAACATCGATATGATGCTAGGGTACGTCTGCAAGAGCTCCAGCCAGGGGACAGAGTCCTACTGCGAAATTTGGGTATTGCTGGCAAACACAAGATAGCTGACAGGTGGAAGGCAATACCTTACCTAGTGATGGAAAAGCTAGGAGACCTGCCGGTTTATAAGATCAAACCTGAAGAGGGTACAGGGCAGACCAAGACCGTGCACAGAAACCTTTTGCTCCCTGTGGGGGAATTGGTAGGCAGCCCTTATGAGATTGGCCGCAACTGGGCAGAACAAAGGTGCTGTGCCAAAGCCGCCTTCCAACGTGGACAGCCGGCTCCCTGCAGCTAACCTACCCCTACTCAGCACATCTGAGAGTGAGTCTGAGGAGGAAGACACAACCATGGTGTATCCTGGGATGAAGACAAGATTTCAGTCTCGATCCGCTGAATCAGAAGAGAGCACATCCTCTTCCGCCCTAAACCCTATGGCAGAAGTATTTAGGCCCATTCCTGACATCCCTGAGGCACTGGTGGGACCCCCGTGTAATGACTTACACAGACTATTGGACAGTGGTGACATACAGATGGAGGATGTCCAGAGCACCTGCGACCCTCCACAGTTAGAACTAGAAATGCAGGGGCCTATGCCAGTACCCGAGGGGAACTCACAGGAAACCTCCCCATCCATCACTCAAGAGGATGTCCCCTCTACCATAGCAACAGAGATTCTCAATAGGCGAGACAGGGTAATAAGACCAGTGAAACGGTTAACTTACGATGCACCTGGGGTGATTAGTGAGGAGCCTATACATTTAGCACACAGGTTTGTGAAAGCTAAAGTGGGCTATCTAATGCCTTTGGAGGGGACCAATAAGTTGGTATAGTAGGGAATGTGATTTGTCGGGACGACAAATTCTTGGCTGGGGGGAGGATGTAAGCAGAGTCAGGATAAGCTCTACCCTGACATCTGGTGGAAAGAATGTGAGAGAGTGTATTTGCATAGGCACGCCCACCCTATCCCAGACTGCCAAGCTGTGGGACTGCTTGGTGACAAATTGCTCACCCTCAGTTGGGTGGTACTGGCTAGACATGGGACATGGGTTCCAAAACCCAGAGAATTGAGAGAGGCTGGGGACAGGTATTTGTGCCTGGTGGTGCAGTCTCCTTGTGGAGCCAGAAGCACCAGTTGCACCCCCTCCTCTCTCCACTGTGGAATGTCAGAGCTGTTTTTTTTATTCCCTTAAGAATTTAATTACAGGTTACTGAGCTGAAATCACTTTGGGCTAATGGTGCACTAGCACTGGGGCTCCCCTACTATGAGCTGGAATCACTAAGAGCTGAAAATCACTAAAGAGCTAAAATCACTGAGCTGAGAGCACTGAGTACAGTGCTAACTAGTGGGGAGCCCAAAGCTATGCTGTGGAACAGAGCCGCTGGCGGAGTGGAGCAGTTTGTGGGGATGGCTGGAGCGGATCACGGGACAGCTGGTGGCAGCGGAGCGACTGGCAGAGCGGAGTAGCTGTGAGCAGCCCGCAGAGCTGAGCAGTTTGCAGGGACAACTGGAGCAGCTCACAGGACAGCTGGTGGAGCAGAGCAGCGGGCGGAGCGGAGCAGTTTCTGAGAACGGCTGGAGGAGCAGAGTGGAGCGGCTGGTAAAGCGCAGCAGTTCGTGGAGAAGGCGGGAGCAGAACCCACAGAGAGGCAGGGCAGTTCGCCCCGGACCACGTAAGGTGCCCCTTTCTACCAGGCTGGGGGGGGAGACCTGCAGATAGACTCTCGAACTTTGGGCTGCACTGACCCAGGACAGAGACTTTTGGGACTGTGGGTGATTTGGGGGTTGCTGGACTCAAGAGCCCAGGAAAGAGGACACAGCCCAATTTCCTGGGGTGGGTCTTTGCTCACGGTTTGGTCTATGAACTCTAGTAGAGTTTTCCCAATTTAGTGTTTGTTGTTTATCTCATGTATTAAATCTTTTCTGCTACACCGAGACTCTGTGCTTGCGAGAGGGGAAGCATTGCCTCTTTGAGGCGCCTAGGGGTGTGTGTAAGATTTTCCCAGGTCACTGGGTGGGGCTCGAGCTGGTTTGGCATTGCGTTATTGAAACGGAACCTCTGGATACTGAACCCGGCCCTTGTTGCTGCCAACTCAGAGGGGCAGAAGGGTTACAGGAGTATGAAACTGAAGAAGAATCATCCCTTTCTTTAGAGGACCAGAACTTTCTGTGCAGGCGTGGGTGTCACGGGCTGAGGGAGTGGAGAGACCTGGGGGGCTGTAGGTACTCTACAAGTGCTGAGCATTTTAGGCCCTGGGTAGGCTGGAGGGGAATGGAGAAGGGGCAGGCAGGTGACACATGTCTGTCTCTGTCAGTCTTCCATGCACTAGTTCCGACCTACCTTACAAGTGTTCTCACTTTCTCTTCTCAGTTCCTAATGACTTTGGGTAGCTGAGGGAAGGGCCAGCCTGTGGCAGAGACCAAAAGAAGGTGCGGCCACCTGAGCCCATCCCTGGGGATGGAAACCAGACACTGATCTGCAGAAATTTGCTTAAGTATTGAAAGAGGGCTGCCAAGGCTCTTGGCTGTGGAGGGAATCTGTTATGTTAGCCTGGGGTGAGTCCCTGAGGAAAGGCCTCTGCATCTAACTGGAGCCCAGCAAGCTTAGGGGAGCCCTTTGTGCCCTCTCAAGGAGATGTCAGCTGCTATGGAGTCATCCTGAGGTATAGTAAGTTCCTGGAGAGCCACTTGCTGTAACCAGAGATGCTCAGTCCTCTCTTCCTTCTACATCCCTGGGTGAGATTCCCTGGTCACGGCACTTTAGTCCTTCCCTCTACTGACTGTGGCCTGCTTCAGAGATCATCACAGTGCACCACTGAGGGCTGGTGCAGGGTCCAAGGATCTGTACAGCTCCCTGGACTGACCTGCTGTAGCCCAAGCTCCTGGGTCCTGCCTGCCATGGTTGCTGTTCCCCAGGGACTCTGCTGGCACCGGGGCCCGGCTCCCACCCAGGCAGCTCTTACAGGCTGTGAGCAGTGGAAGAGCGGCAGCCGGAAGCTGAGGAGCAGTCACAGCCCCAAGCAGCAGGAGGACAAGACGGGACAGAGCTGCAGCTACCCACACCATGGCACCAGCTAGCGCAGCAGCTGCCTCTCCAGGCTCTGGCTTCTGGCCTCTGACCTGGGCAGGGGGCAGAGCCCCAGAGCGGAAGAGGCAGGGCTGATATTTACTGAGGAGCTGCAGGGGGTGAGGCCACAGAGTGGCAGGGACTTATGGCGGGGGAAGAGGTGCAGCACCCACCATTTTCTGTCTACTCTACTTCAGTCTCCCCCCCTCCCCGCACCCGGAAGAGGCTGGCGCTGCCCCTGCTGGCCACAGCTTGTCACTGCTCCTCTCTGGCAACACTCTGTGCATTACCCCTACTGGCCACCGGGTGTCACTGCTGCTCCAGGGCGGATGCACTCTGTGCATTACCCCGACTGGCCACAGGGTGTCACTGCTCCTCTCTGGCAACACTCTGTGCATTACCCCTACTGGCCACCGGGTGTCACTGCTGCTCCAGGGCGGATGCACTCTGTGCATTACCCCGACTGGCCACCGGGTGTCACTGCTGCTCCAGGGCGGATGCAATCTGTGCATTACCCCGACTGGCCACCGGGTGTCACTGCTCTTCTGGGGAAAGAGTCTGTATTACCCTCAAATGGCCACCAGGTGTCACTGCTGGTCGAGGGTGGATGCACTCTGTGCATTACCCCGACTGGCCAGCCAGTGTCACTGCTGCTGCTCCAGGGCGGATGCACTCTGTGCATTACCCCTACTGGCCACCAGGTGTCACTGCTGCTCCAGGGCGGATGCACTCTGTGCATTACCCCTACTGGCCACCAGGTGTCACTGCTGCTCCAGGGCGGATGCACTCTGTGCATTACCCCGACTGGCCAGCCGGTGTCACTGCTGCTGCTCCAGGGCGGATGCACTCTGCGCACAGACTGCTGCTTCCCTTTAGCTAATAACAGGTTTCTACTTGTTCTGGGTGCAGCGGGAGAATTTTCCTATCTTGGGAGCAGCTGATCTCCCAGGGCGGGGAGGACCACGTCCTCTTGAACAGCCGCCTGGAAAAGGGAAGGTGAGTGCAGGTCCTGAGTTTCTTTCCTTTACGTCTTCTGTCCAGTGTGCTGGCCAACACGCTCTGTCTCTTTGCCTGGACTTCTACAGCAGGGGTGTGGGAAGGGCCGGCTCTAGGTTTTTTGCAGCCCCAAGCAAAAAAAATTTGGCTGCCCCCCCATCCCAGCCCTGGGCTTCCCCCCCCCCCACACACACCCTGCTGCCCCAGTGCTGGGCTTCCCCCTTCCCCCCCCCACCAGTGCCCTCCTGCCACCCCAGCCCTGGGCTCTCCCCCCCGCCCCCCCACCTGCACACTCCTTCCACTGCAGCCTTGGGTCACTGGTAATTCGTTCCCAGGGCAGGTCATTCAGCAGGAATTTTAGATGTGCACAAAACACAGACAGGATTGGTTCCCATATGGTTGCAGAACTGCAGTAAAGTGGAACAATTTTCAGCTTGTGTGATTGGAGGATATCTGGATGCATATTATAAAACTGTCCTCCATAAATGAGGAGAAGTTGAGGTGCCTTTATTATTCTTTTGTTCCACTCTTTTTCTTTCTATGGGGAATTTGCCAATGCAATATCAGTGTCTTCCTTTTAAACAAACAAACAAAAAACCAAGGCAATGGCTGTTGAAAATACAATTCCAGTCATAACCACCACTGGGAAGCATTTCTTGCTCAATTTTATCCTACTTTTTCTACAGCAAGTTACAGTGAATCAGTATATTTGATTTGGGAGAAATGAAGTACCAGCTGCCCAAACTGAGCTTGAGCACTCCTGAATTTTGAGGTGTTCACATCTGGAAGCAGGTGCTGTGGGGGGCCGTGGCTGTGGGCTCCGTGGGGGAGCACAGCAGCATGTATGCAGCAGCGTGTCTGGAGCTGCGCGGAGCCAGACATGCTGGTCTGAGTGGCACGGTAAGGGGGCTGGGGGTTGGAGAACGGGTAGGGGGTTCCGGGGGGGGGGGCAGTCAAGGGACAGGGAGCGGAGGGGTGGATGGGGCAGAGGTTCAGGGGGGCAGTCAGGGAACAGGCAGCGGTTAGATAGGCATGGGAGTCCCAGGGGTTTGTCAGGGGACAGGTAGGGGGTGGAGTACTGGGGGGAAGTTGGGGTGGGAGGTTTCAGGAGGGGGCAGTTGGGGACAAGGAGAAGGGAGGCTTAGCTAGGGGGTGTGGTCCTGGGGGGCAGTTAGGGGCAGGGGTCCCGGGAGGGGGTGATCAGGGGACAGGGAGCAGAGGGGAGTTGGATGGGTTGGCATTTCTTTGGGGGGCAGTCGGAGGGAGTGAATGGTAACAGGGTGGGGCTTCCCTCCCCCTGGAGTGACCTGTTTTTTGAATGTTAACATATGGTCTCCCTACCATTCACAGCACGCTGCTGCATGAAGTCCCCCTCCTTCCTTTTGAGTTGGTAGTGGCCAAGGGAATGCTGGGAAATGTAGTTCTTTCCCTGCTCCAGGGCTGGCTCTATAGGCAGGGAGCTGACCAAGGAACTACAGCTCCCAGAGCCCCCTGTTGGTTCTCAGCTCCTGTGCCGCCCCTGCAAATGGGCTGCCCCAAGCAGGTGCTTGCTTTGCTGGTGCATAGAGCCGCCCCTGGGTCCGGGGCCTCCTGGGGGACTGGGAGCAGGTTTCCAAGGGGGCAACCAAGCAGGGCCAGTGTTAGACTTGCTGGGACCCAGGGCAGAAAGCTGAAGCCCAGGACTCTCAGTCCTACCTCCTGGGGCTGAAGCCTGAACAACTTAGTTTTGTGGAGACCCATGTGGTGTGGGGTCCTGGGCAGTTGCCTTGGTGGCTACACCCTAATGCTGGCCCTGGCTTTTGTATGCAGAAAAACAGTTGTGGCACTGGCAGGTTGTGGAGTTTTTATAGCATGTTGGGTGGGTCTCAGGAAAAAAAAAAAGATCAAGAACCTCTGATTTAGAGGCTATAGCTGATTTATAATCTGCTGTACAAGGTGCTGCCACTAGAGCAGTGGTCCCCAACCTTTTTGGCTGTTGGGTGCCAGCTGAAGGACCACTGCGGCGGTGGAGCACCCACCGAAATGCCGCCAAAATTCGGTGGCATTTCGGCAGCGACACCTCTCGATGACGTCGCTTGTCGCTGACAAGTGACATCATCGAGGCGTACCCGCTGAAATTTGGGGGCGATGCCTCTCGATGACATTGCTTGTCGGCGGCAAGCGTCAGCGAGAGGCGTCCCTGCCAAAATGCCACTGCGGCATTTTGGCAGGTGCTCTCCTGGGGGCCAGGATGCGGGTGCATTAAGATGGCCCCCGTGAGCACCGCGTTGGGGATCCCTGCACTAGAGGGACACAAAGTAGCTGTAGAAAGGGCTCTCGTGAGTCATTTTAAACTGAATATTAGGTGGACTGAACAAAGCTGAGCCAGGGGCTGTGAGCAGGGAAGATGGAGGAGACAGAAGCAAGAGCCGGAGGCGAAGGCCATCACAGCTTGGCTGGCTGGCACCAGCTTGGCCAGGGTGGGCTGCGAACCTGTGGCCGTTCAGACTCTGCAGCCCGGTGACTGATCAGTGGTTACCTTGTCTGGCTCCTGTGTCATGGGAAGTATTCCCGGGAGTGCTGCGTGTGAAAGGGAGACAGGACACATCTGCCTTGGCTGGGTTCACTGCAGGGAGCCACAGAGAGATACAAGGCTTGCTGGTGCAGAAGGTCCAGTCCTGGAGTTGTGGCGGCCACGGGCTTGCCCTGGCAGAACTGTGTGGATCCTGGCCCGCTGAAGGGGTCACTCCCAAATCCTGCTTGCAGGCCGGGACCCAGACCAGACCCTCTGACGCTCTGACCGAGTCCTGCTTGGGTTCCCATGAGGTAGTACGGCGTTAGATAAGGTTGGCATCTGTGTCACTGTTTGTGGTTTTTAAAAGCCTTTTTTCTCTAAGTGGTTTGTTACTGTTGCACTGTGGTGTGAGCACTGCCTGGTCACGCTTCTTTCCCATGGGCCCTGGCTCCTGAAGGACAATCCATAGGCACCAAGCCAGTCAGACCCGCTGGGTAAGCACCGGCAATTCCCAGGGTACTTCAGTCCATGGCCTGGTCTGAGTTGGAGAAGCTTGTGATTCCAGCCCAGAAGACATCAAGGCCCAAGACCTGCCACCTGAGGGATGTACTCAGAGGCCAGGACATGGACAGAGGGGCAGCCAGCCCTGCAACTGCAACTCCCACACCCCACATGAGGCTGAACTCAACTAGCTACATTGAGGTAGAAACCACCTGGCCTTGTCTCCACTAGGGTTTTACATCCAGAGGGCTCTCGCTGTATTAAAACACCTCAGCGCAGGGTTTAGGATGTGACAGTATTTGATGGTGACACTACGGATCATAGAATAATGACAGTGCTAGGCATGTTGTTCAACTCCTGCCGATTCAGGTAGAGAGTCCCGAGACAGGCTACACCTGTTTTGTCTCCGAAGAGGGAGTTACTCACTCAGGCAGGGCGTTGCTGTTTGCCATGGCTGTATGTTATCAAACAGCACTGACTGGATCCACACCCAGTCCTCGCACAGGTTTCACTCTGGCTGTGATGGGCTCTCAGCCAATGAATCCCAGAGATGCTGAGAACCTGGGTCTCCCACTGGCTCCAGCTACAGCACTGAGAGCTCTGCACCTCTCAGGAACAGATGTCTCCAGTGGGGCTTCTGGCAATGGAGACACCCCAATGAGGGGCCCTGTTTCCAGGCATCAGTAATAGTGACCCCAGAGTCTGCATGGGCCTGAGTGAACACTGGGACGGTTGGGGGCCAATCACAAACATCTACCACTGCCAAACTCTTCCACGATGCTCATTGTGGCCCCTCCTCGAAGCGTGTAGACACCAGTAATGCACAACTCCTGTCCTCCCCCGAGCGCCCCGAAGCCTGCCCGGCCCACTTCTGCCTCTCTATCACAGTGTGGAAAATGGACCATTTCCCCCTTTGGGTTTTTGTATTTGTGGCTGGGGTCCTACCTCCTGGGATCACTTCTTGGGGGTTGGGACCCCCCAAGGTTCACAAACAGGCTCAGTATTGCCAGCCGCAAGGATCACAGATCCTGGGGCAGGCTGCAGTGATCATGAGGGTTTTTAAAGATCCTATTCTGCTTTTTGTCTGTCTTTTTTGATTTAACCTGTCCCTCCCCACAGGTGGGTGGCCCTCAGCGCTGCCAGAACTCCCACATTTAAGCAGGGCTCAGGGATTTGGGCCTCTGCTGCAGGAATGCTCCTTCCCACAGCCACCTTCCCCTGCCTAGCAACTAATTCTGCCCCCCAATCAACCCTGTTCCCACTTAACTCAGCCCCAGCCCGGATCTGCCCAGCTCCCACCTAGTCATCATCACTCCAGCCTCACTTCTGCTCCTCCTGGGCCTCTTCAGCCCCCTTCCCTCCAGATGGTGATGGGGGGGGGGGGTGGAGATGCCCTGTCCCATCCCTGTTGATCTCAGGAAGAGGAGGGAGTGGAGCCCTCTGGGCTGCCAGGCTCTGTGGTCCCTCCTCCCACATCCCCTCCTGTGAGAATGGTTTTGGGTTGCTGAGGGGCTGGGGAGGGAGAGCTCTGATTGGCTGCTCTGCCCTACGAGGCGGGTAGTTAGGGCAGGCAGCCCCTCAGAGGGCTCAAATTTGCTGACAGGCTTGAGCTTCTGGCTCCCCATCAAAATCTTATAATTCGGCAACATTGGTTGGGCCGGGCCCCACGATATTCTGGTGCTGTCACAGGGGATCCTGAGGTGGAAAAGGTTGAGACCTCATTGCTCTGGCGGGTCCCTGGGGAACTAAGGATTAACCTACCCCAGCTCCATTCACTGCCCAACGACGTTGCTCTCTCCTGACAAACACAGAGCTTTGGCGCAGGCATCTGACTGACGGTCACAGTGGGGTCTCTGTGCTGGCTCATCCTGTCAGCCCACCCCACAAAGCGTGATGCAGCAGTAACAAGCCAGTGCCAGCAGCCTTGGCTGACAGCACACCACCTTCCCCACGAAATTCACGAGACCTAGGGGGGCCTAGCATCTCAAAAATGAAGTCTCACATACTAAAGGGACCCCAAGTAACAACAGCATTTATTAAAGAAGAGAGCTTGGAAATAAATCCAGACAACCTCAGCCCTCACAGTTCGATACAAACCCATAGGGTGGGGACCCAATACTGTATATTATTGCAAATAAGTTAATAATATAAAGAAATGGTGCCAGATGGTATATCTAAACTCAGTCGGCTACCGTAATTAGTGGGTTAACTTCTCGGCCTAACACAGAAAGACGCCTGGGCAGTTATAAATGCCACAGAGTAGTGAGCAATAGGGGGCTGCTGCAGGGACCAGGTAGACAGCAGGACAAGGGGGGTTCATGGATGATCTGGAGGGTAAGGCACTTGGAGACATGGCGGGTCAGGTCCCGGCTGGCCACAGGCTCCCTGTGCAAAACACTGGGCTAGACCCACAAAGGGGATTCGCACTCAGCAATGCCTGGTGAAGTTTGGTGCCTTCATACCTGGCAGAATCCCCAGCCCTGGGTTCAGTGCCCAGGCTCCCTGGACATTGGTGCGTGGGGAACCCCCTATGCGTGTCTGAGCCCTGCCCCCAAAGGGAGTCACTCACGCTGATCAGCATTCACAGCTGTGAACCTGTTCTTGCTGTGCGAGCCTAAGGCAGGTCCGTCCCATCTTGGAGAACACCTCCAGTGCTGGTGGTGCTCCCCCCGGCGTGCAGAGCCCTGCCCGCTCCATGGACAGATAGTCTTGCCCTGCCCAAGTGAGCACCCCAAAGGGTGCTCTGTGACCTTTCGCTCCCAGTCGCCCCTCTCAGAATGGCTCCGTTGTATGGCAGATAAAGGCTTGTTAGAGCGAGTGTGACTCTCTAACCAGGGGCCACTCCTGCTCCACACCAGGCAGAGTAGGGCGCTGAAGCTGGCTGTCCCGCAGCTGGGGGAAGGCTCTACGAACTGGGGCACCCAGAGCCCACTGCCTGAGCTGTGTTGGGCCGGACCCACTCCATTTGACATCTTGGAGCCAGGCAGCGGCATGGGGCTTAGGCATTGAGCAACTCAGGCACTCAGGACTTAGGTGGCCTGGCATGTGGCCACAGCAGAGATTTAGGCAGCTTCTGGGGGGGTGGGGAGGGTGTGAGGATCTAATTTTTGGACTCAGATGCCTAAACTCCGCAAAGGGATCTCGTGCTTAGTCTCTTTGGCTTCAATTCCCACCCTATACAATGGTGCTGGTACCTGCCGGGGGCACTGCCAAGCACCCAGATACTGCAGTGGGAAGGGCCTGTAAGTACCTGGGCAGCCAATGTTCAGGGCGCCCCAGGTGGCTGAAGCAGGAGGAAGTCGCTGGGGCATGTTTGTACAGGAAGCATATGGCACATCCTGGTAAACGGCATGTGGGAAAAGCCAGGTGCCTGGACACACATGCCTCAAAGGAAGCAAATGCCAATTCTGTGTTCGACTGCAGAAGAAAACCAGCCCTTTCATCCCAGCACCGCGCCAAGCGCACAAGCAAAGGCAGCAAATAGTTGGGTCACTCAAGGACTTGGCAACTCCAGTACAACTTCGAGGTATGAGCTGAGACACACCTCATTCAGAACCAGAAGTACGAACCAGGCAGCAGCAGACACACAAGGGAAAAAAGGCCTAAACAGCACAATCCTGTGTTAAATGTAAACTACTAAAAAAATCAAGGGAACGTTTAAAAAAACTGATAAGGTACAAAAACTGTTTCTGTGCTTGTTTCATTTAAATTAAGATGGTTAAAAGCAGCATTTTTCTTCTGCACAATAAAGTTTCAAAGCTGTATTAAGTCAAGAGTCAGTTGTAAACTTTTGAAGGAACCAGAACATTATGTTCAGAGTTATGACCATTACAGAGTTACGAACAACCTCCATTCCCAAAGTGTTTGGGAATCTGAGGTTCTACTGTATCGTGATTCCTTGGCCAATGTTCTGTTCACCTCTCCCGACTGGGCTTGGGGGTCGATTGCTGTGGTGGGCGTTGGAGGCAGGGTTTGAACCCACATCGTCTACCACTGACTCCTTGTAGGACTTTGCCCAGTCACTCATTCTGACCAATGCCCAGTGTGTACAGTGGGGTGGTATTCTCCAGGTTTCAAGCCACAAGGTCTTAGAAGGCGGGAGCCAGGTAAGTACAATTGTAAACTGTGCCTCCTGCTGGCACAGCTGGGCAGACGGCCTCCTTTGACTTCTCTCTTCAATACAACTGAAGAGAAGGCTCTAGAGCCTAGAAAGGGGCAAGACATGTACCTGTGAGAGAGGTGCAGTGGTTTATGGGTCTGCACAAGACTAGCAACCAGTCAAATCCTCCCATTCCCCAACTGCCCAAATACTAGCAGCAAAGAATCCTGTGGCACCTTATAGACTAACAGACGTTTTGGTGCATGAGCTTTCGTGGGTGAATACCCACTTTGTCGGATGCATGTCATTCACTCACGAAAGTTCATGCTCCAAAACATCTGTTAGTCTATAAGGTGCCACAGGATTCTTTGCGGCTTTTACAGATCCAGACTAACACGGCTACCCCTCTGATACTTGCCCAAATACTGTGATCGTGACAGCCCTTGCTGCATTCTTCAGGAATGTGCCATTTGCACCGAGGTGGTGGGTGCTTGGCAAACCAGCAGCTTCTATGCTGAATCAACAAGAGGGTAATCCCCTGGCACTTGACTGAACCATGACACAACACATGATCCTGCAGGTGTCTCTCTATTAGCAAAGTACCGTCACCCCAGCAGCTGCTGGCATGATCACAACACAACTGCTGCTCTTCTTATCAGCTGTATGACACCGGTGAAGCAAGGAGGTCTGTCCCTTGGCAAATATCCAGCAGCCGAACCAGTCCTGCCCCAAGCCAGGCCCCCTCCTCTGCTGCAGCCCACACAAACTCGCAGACAGACAGGGGAGTTCTTGGAGGAGGCACCCCACAGTCCAAAGAGAAACATCTGAGACAGTGACAACACCAGAACAAATCCAGTCCTTACAAATGGCAGTGTTCAAATAACATGGTCAGGACTGGTCCACCCGGGGTCCTGCCCCGTTGCTAGCCCCCTCCAGGGCAACCAGCTGGCTTCCTGAATAAGCCCTTGCGCCCAGGCTCACTGTCGCCTCTTCTCACCAGCTGGGCGCGGGGCTCTCTTGGCGAGGACCTGGCACCAGGCCCAGGCCAGCTCTAGACCTGAGTGATGACCTCCCCATTCTCTGGCACATAGACCTGCACAGGAGCTCCCTCGGGGGACCGCTTCAGGACGTGGATCTGACACACCTGCATGGGGGTGAAGAAAAGAGCCTGTCAGGGCAGTTAGACCAGCCAGCAATGCAAGAGCGTGACAACGTCCCGGCCGCTCACACCCCCGAGGGGGTCGGCACTATTCCTCACTGCACACAGGGAGCACAGGCCCGTGGGAGGAAGGGACTGGCCCAAAGTCACACATGGAGCCTGTGCAGAGCCCCGGTCTGGGGGTGCCCAGGTCCCTGCCCCCAACACAGAGCACCCTGCTTTGACATGGTCTTACAGCAGCCGTAGGCCTGGCCTTCGGTGCGTGGGTGGGGAGGGGCTGGGTGTGCGTGGAGTTACCCCAGGGATTCCTTGGCCCTCTTGCTAGGCTCATTGGTGACGTGACCCCTCATGCTGCCCACCCTGGGGTGCTCGCAGGCGAGTGTAGTGTGCAGGACTGTGCTCCCCCAGGAGGCACTCCCAGGGGCGAGGACGGCTGCTGGGTTGCGTGTCACTGCAGAGATCAGCTCTCTGATTCCTGGCGGGGGCAGTGATGGGAGGAATCCAGGCACAAGCCCCAGCCTGCCTGGCATGGGCTGCTGCCCTCTGCTACAGGCGGGGAGCTGCCCAAGCAGGAGAACAGCCGTGGCTTGGGGGAGGGCCCGTCGGACAAGTTTTGCCAGTACCACAGCCGAATGGGATAAACCTGAGCTCACTACGTAGGCTCTCCAGCCCCTTTCTGCACTGAGTGTGCTCGCCAAGGGCCTGGGCTTCCCAGAATGCACTGCCAGCGGCAGTGTGCCCTGCTCTGCCCGGGGAACCCCTCTGCAAGGTCTCTCTGCAGCTTCCAGCAGGAGTAACTCGGGCCAGGCTGCCAGTGGCTCTTGGGAGCTGAATGTGACCAGCAGCACATTCAACCGGCCACAGGAAAGCAGCAACTGGGCAAGATTTGAACTCAGAGGCTTTCCAGCGCATCGCCAGCCCGCACGGACCTGGAGAAATGTGCCAGGGAAGGGCTGGTCCCACTCGCTGCTGGAGGTCATGTGGCATAGGGAGAGGTTGGGTTCAAACATTCATAAACTCCATTCCCCACCTGAATAGGCATGCTAAGACTACTCAAATACTGCAACGAGTTCTGTGGCACCGTATAGACTAACAGACGTATTGGAGCATGAGCTTTCGTGGGCGAATACCCACTTCGTCGGATGCATGTATTCACCCACGAAAGCTCATGCTCCAATACGTCTATTAGTCTGTAAGGTGCCACAAGACTCTTACAGATCCAGACTAACATGGCTACCCCTCTGATACTATTCAAATACCATTACATTAACCTCAGAGAGCAAGAGCAGGGCCGCAGCTGGTGTCATGCAGCTGTAGCTCCAGTGGCATCAGCAGGACCAGCTCCCCAGCTGGTGTCAATCAGCACTGTCCCACTGGTGTCGGTGATGCTGATTTACACCAGCGAGGGCCTGGCCTGCAGGCTACGGTGCTGCCATTCTACATGTCACGTGTTACCCACGCTGGGCTGAGTGTGGCTGTTCCATGAGGAGCGTTTTACTCCCTGGCTGATCCCTTTGCAGAAGCCCAGCAGGAGGGAGCTGCTGATGGACGGTGCTGGGCCCCTGGCATGGGCCTGTCCAGAGCCGCAGTGACCAAATGCTGTCACAAGCCGAGAGCTGCTGGGGGCCCGAATGCTGGATTTTTGGGGTGTCCAAGCTGGCAGGAGCTGCCCTCGCTGAGAGGGGATTGCTGGGGACTCCCACAGAACGGGCCCTTCCAGCAAAGCCCTCACTCCTGACCCACAGCCCCTGCAATCCCAGCCCTGGGCTCCCCTCACACACAGCTCAGCTGGTGCCCCTCACTCCCGACTCACAGCCCCTGCAATCCCAGCCCTGGGCTCCCCTCACACACTGCTCGGCTGGTGCCCCTCACTCCCGACTCACAGCCCCTGCAATCCCAGCCCTGGGCTCCCCTCACACACTGCTCGGCTGGTGCCCCTCACTCCCGACTCACAGCCCCTGCAATCCCAGTCCTGGGCTCCCCTCACACACTGCTCGGCTGGTGCCCCTCACTCCCGACTCACAGCCCCTGCAATCCCAGTCCTGGGCTCCCCTCACACACTGCTCGGCTGGTGCCCCTCACTCCCGACCCGCAGCCCCTGCTATCCCAGCCCTGGGCTCCCCTCACACCCTGCTCTGCCGATGGGGTTTGTGTGAGGTGGGGAATGATCCATCCTAGGACAGTGTATGACCCAGGACACGACCGACCCTAGGCCTGCAAAGGAGAAAGGCTGGTACATTCCTTTGCCAGCTCACCCTTACTTACTGGGCACTGAGAGGTGATGCTCAGTAAGGGACCCCCAGCTGCTCCAAGTGCCCCAGGCCCTAGAGAGTTGAACACGGAGAGCTGTGCAGTGGTTCCCTTCCCAGCACTTTCCCGGGACAGCAGCACCTCCTGCCCTGGCTCTCTCTCTCCGCCCCGTGCCGGGTGCCAGCCCTACCTGAGCCTGCTGCCCGGCAGAGCGCGAGGCGTACAGCTCCCTGCCCGGCGCGTTCCGCACGCGGAAGGCCCCCTGCCTGTCCAGCGAGTGGGGCCGCAAGTTCCGCAGTTTGGTGCGCTCGTGCCACGACTTCAGCTCCTCCGACACGGCCGACCTGGCGAGGGCCCTGCCGCTGCCCGGGGCGTAGTCCTTGAGGGACGGGGTGCGCATGAGCCGGCTGGGGGCTGGGCCCAGCCGCTGGCAGCGCAGCTGCACCAGGTCCTGCTCGTAGGGGAACGGAGCTGGGCTGCCAGCCCGCAGAGAGGGGTAGCCCCAGCAGAGCTCTCTCCCAGCCACATACTCCCCAGCCGGGAAGTAACTGGGAGGCAGCAGCCGCTTCGGGGGGGTCTGGTAATGGTACGCTGCCTCTGGCCCTGCGGAACGTGGGCCCCTCAACACCGGCGAGGGCTGCTCCATGGATGGCGGGGGCACCGGCCTCAGGAAGGAGATGTCAGGGCTGCTGCTGCCGGGCGACGGGGCGTACGTGACGCTGGAGACGTCCGAGTTGCTGTCCTCGGAACTGGAGTGGTAGATGGCGTGGGAGGCCAGGCCGGGTTTGGATGGAGGGAAGCAGTAGTTGGGGACGGTGACCGTGTAATAGGTGGGGCGTCGTCTTGGCAGCACACTCCTCCCCCGGGGCTCCGTTCGGTCCCGGGTCACATCCACCCTGGAGGCAGAAGGAAGCTATTTAGAGGTATTCTAGCACCAGGGGCGAGCGAAGGAATCTCCTGGCCTGGACCCAAACTTCAGGGTGAGAGGAGCACTCTCAGAAATCCAAAGCACCATGTACAAGCAGGGAATGTAGAGACACACCAGCACTCCCCCTAGACCTCAGAGGAGAATACACCCAAAATCCTTCCAGATGCCCTTAACCCTGCCCACCCCCTGAGCTCCACCCATCCCCTTAGCTCTGCCTAAATTCTTAACCCTGCCCACCACCTTAATCCTGCCCACCCCTTAGCCCCACCCACCCTCCTAACCCTGCCCACCCTTTAGCTCCACTCACCACCTTAGCTGACCCCCACTTCCACCTCCATATCCCCACTAACCAACACTAAACGAGGACATTAATAACATCTAAACAAATCAACCTCCCTCCTCCCCAACAGAATTTTGACCTTGAGAAGGGAGCAGAGCCAGAGGCTCCATGGAGTCCACTAAAGACTTGGCTCTTGCTAGTGATTTCATGTGGCAGGCACCACAGTGATGGGTGTCAGGGTCAATGCTAAGGTAGCTAGCTAGGAGTTGGTTCTGCTAGAGTGAGGGCAGCTCAGAGTGGATGCGCTAATTGGGTTTCACATCCCTGCTTTGCACTCGGGGGAAACAAATCAGTAGCACCAAAATCAGAAGCTCCCCAAGAGCAGTCCCTCCCTTGCTGCTCCCATCTTCTCTCATTTGTCTCCCTTCTGGGGGTCCCGTCTCCCACCCACATTCTGTATTTATCCCTCACTCCTTATCATTTCCTACCAGCACTGCCTGGAGGCCTCAGCCGCTATCATCTTGCTGCACAGAGACAGCCCTGCACCAAAGAGCTCATAGGCCAAACAGAGAATGGGTGCGAGGGGAAACTGAGGCCTGGGGCAGGGATGTGGCTTGCCTCAGGTCACTCAACAGGGCAGTGACAGAGGTAGGAACAGAAGCCAGTTCCCCCGTACAGTGTCATAGCTGCTAGGCCACACAGCTTCTCTTCCTCTCCTGCCCCATCTGAGCCCAGTGCCACCCAGCTGGCGGAGAGAGCCCGTTGCTGGGCAGTACCTCATGGACTGGGATTGCCCTCTCCTCGCCTGCATCTCTGGGGTCGGCGGCCCACTGGAGCCAGCCTGCCTCCACAAGGCCAAGGTCTGGATGGGGACAAAGTGGTAGGGGGGCATCTCAGCTGTCCTCTGAGCGGCTGGGCTGCGGGCAGGCGCTGGCACGGGTGTCCCGGCTGGGCTGCTGAGGAGAAGCATAGTGAACAGAGACCGGTGCAGGAGAGCTGGAATCCCTCCCCCACCCCACTGCAACATCTGCATGGCTTCTTCCATGGGAGCAGAGTGGCCCAGGGCCCTGGGGAGATGGGGACCGCGCACAAACCTCTGCATCAGCGCCCTGCCCGTACAGCGACTCTGCCCCGCTGCAGGGACCCATAGAGCCTGGGCATGTACCCACCAGCACGCATCGGTGTGTAGCTTCTCCAAGAGATGCTAGTGCTGTTAGACGCAGGGTCCCGGTTCAACCCCTGCTGCCGGCGACCCACCCAGGGCATCACGTTCCTCAGGGGAGGGGAGGGAGAGGAAAAGCAGATGGGACAGATGATCTCTCGCCCAGCACCCCAGGGAGGATCAAGCAATGGAAGCTGGGGAGGGCGTGACCTCCAGGGGAAGGGGAGAGACAAGGCCACATGTTAGCCTGTCCAGAGCCTCCGGCAATGGCGCAGAACCGAACCGCTAGGCCAGGACATGAAGAGCATCAGGCCCGGCTGACATCTGGCCAGGACAGTGGGTTCACTCGTCAGGCAGGGGCCCTGGATTTGCAATGGCTGCAGGTCTCCGTACTCTGGCTTTCCGTCCCAGCCAGGGGCAGCTCCAGGCCCCAGCATGCCAAGCACGTGCTTGGGGCGGCAAGCCGCGGGGGGTGCTCTGCCGGTGCCGTGAGGGCAGCAGGCAGGCTGCCTACGGCAGTTTGCCTGTGGAGGGTCCGCTGGTCCCGCCTGTGGGAGGTCCGTTGAAGCCACAGGACCAGTGGACCCTCCGCAGGCAAACCGCCGGAGGCAGCCTTCCTGCCGTGCTTGGAGCAGTAAAATCCCCAGAGCCGCCGCTGGTCCCAGCAGTAGCGCCCCACTGCGAGGTTGGGTCTATGCTGGCTTAGAGGGAAGAGGCCACCTACAGCCCAACACTTTCCCCTGAGGCTCTCCTGCCTTACAAGCCAAGTTGTTTCTATGCCTCCTGTGGTCACTGCATCTCTCCAAGGCTATTCCCCCAGCCCCCTGATCAGCAAGGATCCCCAGAGCGGAGATGGGGCAAGAAGTGCCACTCATGCTCTATACCTTGGCAGGCTGCAGGATTCAGCCGAGTGCTTCCTGGGCTTCTCGTAGGGCCTATCGAGGCTGGTCTCCTTCCAGGGGCTGTTCTGGATGGGCGAGCGCTCCAGCTCCGGGACTTCGCCCTGCATGGGTGGCTGCCCCTCACGCTGCTGGGGAGGTGCAGAGCGGGCGGGCAGAGCTGGGGAGCTGTGTGGCGTGCCGGGCTGGACTGGCACCATGAGCTGCTGGGCAGCACGATGATTTGGAGCCTGGATTTCTTCTGAAACAGAATGAGGAGGGTGAAAGCGGTGCAGGAATCGCAGTGTCTGCCCGTCACTTTCCCTCTGGCTCTGCGCTCAGATCCCCCCACAGCCCATCCCCACAGCAGCCCTGCCTGGCTCACCCCACATTAAATGCTTCCGTCTCCAGAGGAGCAGAGCAGATGGGCTCATACCCCTTTTTCCAACATCAGACACTGCCCTGCCCACAGGAAGGGAAAATCCAAACCCTGCTTATGCCTTACCCTCCTCCAGCAGGATGGCATCCGAGAGGGAGCTGTCATCTGAGGTACTCAGCTCTAGGGAAGCAGTGGGGAAAGAGGCAGAGGTGAGGAAGGGCAAAGACACTCACTGGGCTCCGCCGGGGCCATAACACAGATCCCACTGACTTTCCATGGGGCCCCAGTCAGCACAGATTGTTGGGATTCCAGCAGCACATAGATGCTGCACAAACCCCTAACACAGCCTACAGGAGCGGAACTTGGGTCTCCTGCTGCTTTGCCTGGGCTCCAAGGGGTGTGGTTAACTATATATAGCAACAATAAAACTGTCTGTAGTCTCAAGAGCTCCAACTTCTCAGGGGCTCTCACCCACCACTGCAATGCAGCTGCCTCTGCAGTGGAACGGGTGGGGTTTGCACCATCAAAGGAACATGGGACCTTCCCAAGTGGGATTGAGCTGGTGGAGACACAGAGCACTCTGGTGCCTGAAGGGTTAACTGGCACCATGCAGGACACATGTTCCTACATGTTTCCCCTCCTGCTCCTCTCTGCTGAGCTGGGCTTAGCAGCTGCTCCTGCCCCCATCCCCAGACACGGATCCCCAACACTTTAAAGAGTTTGAAAATTTTCCCATTTTGCATTGGGACAAAAAGTCAAACTCTTGAAAATATCAGTTAACCAAACACTGCAAAAGTTTTGGCTGGAGTGACTCAAAACGTTTTGTTTTCATTTTAATCATTCTGAAACATTTTATTTCAGTTTCTACTTGTTTCTCTTTTTAAAATCTTCCTTTTGTCTAATGAGCTTGAATTTTGAAACCAAAAGTCTTTTGGAATCGGAAAACTGTGATTTTTCATTCTGAAAATATCACAACAAACCATTCCAACAATTTTGAAACATTTCCCCCCACGTTTTTCGAGTCAGGAGATTCACTGACTCCAAATCAACTCCACAAATGGCTTCACTTGGCACAAATCAGCATTTCTGGATGAACAAATACTCTGTGGAAACCCTTCCTGCCCTGCCCGCCACAGCCCGGGGTGGGGGTGAGGTGCAGCGGGAGCTCTGGGAGGGGATACACAGGACGCACAGGAGATTGAGAAATGGAGCCCAGGAAGGAAAGTGAAGCCAGAGTGGGGTGGGCAGTTCAGGGTGCCGCCCCCAGGGATGACCACTCAGGCAACCTGGGCCTGATTCTTCTCCCGCTCATACTGGTGTCACGCAGGAGTAACTGCATCTGGTCTGATTCCCCTCTCTCTGGCACTGCTGGAGGAAATCAAAGCCCTGTGCTTTTAACTGGAAGAGGAGACTACCTCTGGAACAGGTTGCTGCAGGAGCCCCAGGAAAGCTGCAGAACCACCAGCTGTTCTTTGGGGAACTGAGATAAATGTAGCTTCATCTCCTGCTCAAGGGTTTAACTTAATCAACAGGGAAGCCGGGGAGAGCTCGCCCCCATGAATGTACCTCCAAGGGGCAGCTGAGCTGTGGGGCCCTGTCCTCTCCTTCCTCAGCAAGAGCCATTCCCGAACAACTTCCGAGCTGGGAGACTGGCCCCGACGGACCAGTGACACCCTCCCCAAGCGAATGGAGCTCTTGGGGGCTACAAGAGATCCTGCCAGAGTGTGAAGCTGTAGCAATAACCCACAGGACAGCCATTCTGGGTGATCAGGGCAGTGCTGGCGCTCCCTGAGTCATGGATGTGACCACCTACCCCCTGGCCGACACGTCCTGTGACACAGTTAACATGCCAACCCTCAGGGCAGGACATACCCTCACACGGGCTGAACCGCATAGTGCCGGCCCCAGTCACGCCAAGGCTACAAGCAGGGCCCTTTGCTCCTTGGAGCCAGGCAAGCCTGAAGCACCTGATCTCTGGGAGAGCAGTGGGGGCTGTGCCAGGGGCTCCCGCTGGATCACGCCCACTCTCTCTTGCACTACACAGGCTGTGATGAAAGAGCAGGCCGAGATCTGGCCCACACACGCAGCTCACCGCCAAGGGCTGTGTTGCTGGCCCTGGGCTCCTGCGTGGCTGTCAAGCGACACTCATTGAGGGCATTCTCCAACTCTTTCAGCTTCTTCTCCTCCTTCAGCATTATGTTCTTCCGCCGCTTCTTGATGTGCTTGCTGATGTTCTCTTCCCGGTAGAGGCGATGCGTGGCCGCGGCAATCTGCAGCTGCAGGGCCAGGTCTCTCTCCAGCGTGCTCAGGGGGTCCTAGGTGGGAAGAGAACACAAGCCATGGAATGGAGCAGGGGAGCTGCCCACCGCCACAGGGCACTTGGGGCTAGGAGGAACCACATCCAGCTAGGCCTTTGCTCAGGGGAAACCTCAGCCTTCAGGAGAAGAGCAGGGCCTGGCTACCTGGACCCAGCAGAGGCAGCCTGGACCCCAGCTCCTTGTGAGGCGCTGATCATGGAGAGTTTGTGCAGACAAGCCAGCAGGACGTGTCTGAGGTACTGACCTGGCCTCACTGCTGCAGTAACTGAGCGCTCCCAGTCTCATGCACTGACATCCCCCCATGCACTCTACGGCAGAGGGGCTCAGGGCCCAGCTTCCCAGGCACTTCAAGGAGCTATGAGGATCCAGGCAAGAGAGACTAAGGGAGTCCAGGGCAGAGCAGGGATTTGAACCCAGGTCTCCTATGTCCTATGTCGGTGCCCTCACCACTGGGCAAGGCTTCCTCTCAAAGGGGCCCTTCTGCCTTAACACCTTGGGATGGTCTCTGAGCTGTCTCCAGCCTTGTCTGTTCCATTGTGAACCACATCTGGGGCTGGGGGCATCGCTGGACAGATCAGAATCCACCCTGGCCCCAGGGAAGTCCAGATCCTGAGCGCACCCCGGGCTAGTGCCTCCCAAGGCAGCCATACGGAGTCTGAGCTGGTTCCCCGCCCTGCGCTCTGCCTCCTTGGGCCCACAGGGCTGGGAGCACTGCACATGAGGGACACTCAGCCCCAGCTAGCAGGGAGTCCCAGGAATGATTCAGGCTCTGGAGAGAGCCCCACCTGCCCCCGGTGGGGGGGCGGCTACACCCTAGGCTCCTGGCTCCCTAAGGCAGATGCTGAACAGGCTGGTTCCCAAGATTGGAGTCAAGTGAGAGGAAAAGTGCTCCCACCTCTCCCTCCTCGGACAGGGAGTAGCTCCCCACCCCCCAGCACCGCCCTGGGCACTGGGTCATTATCTCAGGGCGTGGGCTGGCAAAGGAGGCCGAGGCAGAGGTACCAGGAGGTGGAGAGTTTGGAATGTTAACGAACTCTTGAACAAATCAAGCATCAATGGACTCTGCCCCTTTAATGCCTTTTCCCCTCCCCCTCTCTGCTGGCCTGAGCATCAAAGCCTCAGCAACGCTGGGCTTCGCCACAAGAACTAGGACACCTCAGTGCCGGGCTCTCCTCCCCTGGAGATGGCCAGGGACAGACAGAGATGGCTGGGACAGGCATCCGGGTCATTTTTAGTATCAGTGGAATGGGGCAGCCTGGAGACTCTATTGATCTACTAGGCGGGTCTGGCGTGGGCATCTGTCACCTCACCGCTGCCTCCCCCTGACCCAGAAGGGCCTCCTCACTCTTTGGCCTCCGCACTGAGAAAGCCAGCAAGGAGCCAGAGGCAGTTCCTGTGCTATGGACCGACCGAGCAGAGCCCACCAGACAGGGCCCGTGCGGGTGCTGGGGACTGTGGAACTGTTCTGAGACCCTCCAAACTCATTTCACACGAGCTACCATGCTGTGGTGGCTGTGACCCATCTGTGCACTGCCTAACACCAAGGAGAGATCCCCGGGCTCCTTACCGCTCCTCGCGAGATGATTGTCTTCTCGTCCAGTTTGAATGCGGTGCCGATCCTCCGCCGCACCTTGGGGGGCCTGTCCCCCTGCTTCAGGGGGTACTCCTGTGGCAGCATGCCCGTGAGCTCCTGAGGGAGGACAGGGACAGACATCAGCCTCCAGGGCAGCACAGAGCATCACCAGGGGAAGAAGGAATCACACACAGCATGTCTTTTCCACCAGAGATGGGTGAGGCACGGGGCGCACTAGGGAGCATGTCCTGTGTGGGAGTGTGCCCCACCCTACATGCACGTGGCACGGGGGGAGTGATGCCCTGGAGGAGTAGGCCCTGGAGGAGCGGGCTCTGCAGCCAACACGCACGTGGCCCTGGCACATTGTTACATTTGCACTAACTGACTGGCACTGCCATGTATTGCCAGTCCTCCTGGGATAGCCCAGACACCACAGCAGCTATGGGCCCAAGCTAATCCTTCAATGCCAGGGCTAGGGTTTGCCTCAGCCATCTGGTCTGGCCGTGGCAGCCTGCGATCAAGGCCCGGGGGTTGCCAGCCCTCCAGGAATTAATATTAATCTTTAATTAAAGATAATGTCTTGTGATGAAACCTCCAGAAATATGTCTGACCAAAACTGGCAGCCCTAGGTACAAGCCGAGGCTTTGGGCTAGCTGGGGAGCCCCCTCTGCCACACGCAGGGATTCCCGAGTTCCAGGAAAGCCACTAGGTTCCTCTCCGAATGAGAGGTGGCCGAACAATCTCCATCCAGCCAACCCGCCGCCAAGCCCAGCCCACGAGATCCCCCCAGCGACCACGCCCATGTCCCCAGCCAAGCCCAGGGCTCCTTACCGCCTCGCGCAGACACAGCTTCCTCAGCTCCGCCAGACAGGCCTCCAGCCGCACTGCCAGCTCCTGCTGCTGCTTGCGCACTGCCTGGGTCAGGTCCTTCAGTGGAGACACGGGGCTGTCCTGGCCTACAGGGGATGAGACCAGGAGTCCCGATTCAGCAGCCAGGGGGGAGACGCAGGGCCAGCCCTGAGCACAGACTGGGGCCACTTGAGGCCTTGGGTTCTAAGGTGCCTGGGGCTTGGGCACCATATCTTGTGCCATCTCTGCAGCCCACCCCCTTCCCCACCCCACTCAGAGCTGGCTTCTCCCCCTGCAGGCTGGGCCCCTTCATTCACACCAGCCACCTTGGCTGGGGGCACTGCCCCTTTCCAGTATGAGAGTGGCAGCCTCCATGCCATGCGCAGGGCTGGGCACCAAGAAATCCATGGCTCTACTCCTGTCACCAACAGTGACTCCCCCGTGGCCTCGGACAAGTCACTGCCCCTCTCTGTGCCTCAGTTTCCCCTTCTGAATAACAGCACAAACCAACCTGCTGCTGGAGTCGCTGTGAAGATTTAACTAAACAAGTGGATTCACTGCATTTTGTTATGTTACTCTCTACAGTTGGCTCAAGGGCATCCCAGGATTCTAGTCCCTGTGCCAAAAAAGAGCCTAGAGACGGCCCTGCCCCACAGAGCTCTCCATCTCAGCCCAGTCCAGAGGGATCGAGAGTGCTCAGGTTCTGCTCACTTCACGTTAGCAGCTGGGAGGTGTTGGCCGATCTGGCTGCCGAGCCCACCAGTGTCATTGATCTCACTGAGGAATTACTCAGGGGTTTGGAATTTCCCATCTAAATGGGTTTTTTCGATGCAAGATGCACTAACTGCCAAATTGAAATTTTCTGCAGGAAAAATTTCAATTTCGCTAAAACATGTTGATTTTCTATTGGGAAAATCCAAATGGGAGCTTCGGGTCTGGGCTGGAGCAGCCCAGCAGCGAGGCTCTGGTTTGTCAAACCCAGGTTTCATTCTGAGCCACTTTTACACTAATCTGTCCACCAACACTTGTGCCCCCCGCCGTCCTCTAGGGACTGGGCTCCTGGCTGGACTACATCCCCCATGATGCACTGCGGTCACCCTATAATTAACAAAGGCAGTGCATCATGGAAGTCATGCAACCATCTTTTGATTTTTCTGCCCAATTGGGATAAAAATAATTTAGAAATACCAGAATTTTCCATGGGACAGAAATTCCAACTTCTGTTCTGATATTTCCCACAATGCATCTGAGACTGGTTCCCTGCCCCAGCCTGTCAACCCAGTGCCGCTCCTCATCCTCTGCAGACTGGGGTGGGGCCACTGCTGGAGGGGCGGCTCCAGGAACCAGGTGACCCTGAGCACTGATGTTTAATGACGCAGACAGAGCTGCCCCTTGGCCCATCCCTGGAGCCAGAGTGCGGCTGGCACCTAAAACACACTTGTCTGTAGGGCTATCCTAGAGCAGGCATGGCCCGTCTCAGGGAAAGTGGCACTTCAAAGCACGGGCTGGCCTGCAGGCTCCCAGCCCAGCCTGGAATGTTTCTAGCTGGAGAGTGGTATTAGCTCCTTTCACCTTGCAGGCTGCAGCCAGCTCTAGGTTGCTGTGATCAGATAAAGCAGAGTGAGTGAAAATACTGCTGGTTTAGTAGACAGCCGGGGCTGAGGTGGGTCCTGGGAGCAGAATGCAAATGGAGGGGCAGGAGAGAACCATGTCTCCCCTTCGCACCAGGACGTTCCTTTCAGCCCAGAATTTCCTACGGCTCAGGACCCACACGTGGGGCTGGATTTTGCAGAGAGCTCAGCACTCCTGGCCTTTTCCGTTCCATGCTGCAGACTTTCCTGAGCTTCCTGGGGCTAAGAAGCTTCCTCTGACACATCTGGTACCAGCCCCTGCCAGAGCTAAGGTCCTAGACTGGGGGCCTGATCCCGAAGACAGTGTCCTTGTAGGCAAATCCAGCTGTAAATCTTAGTGATGGTTACCACGCGCCGTGCACTGACAGCCCAGGGGATTTCAGGTAAGGTCTCGACCTTCATGGAGCTGGGGACATCCTCACCCCCCCCCAAACCAGCATCTCCAGGTGTGGGGGGCATCTTTAGACTGACTTTGGGAATGACTGGGCATGTAGGGAGCAGGATTTTCAACTGGAAAATCTGAGGGGGTTTGTGACAGTATCAGCTGATTATTTTTGCTAAATAAATGCTGAAAACTGGAAGTTCACAGAAACATTAAGAACATAACATAAGAACGGCCATACCGGGTCAGACCAAAGGTCCATCTAGCCCAGTATCTGTCTACCAACAGTGGCCAATACCAGGTGCCCCAGAGGGAGTGAACCTAACAGGCAATGATCAAGTGATCTCTCTCCCGCCATCCATCTCCATCCTCTGATGAACAGAGGCTAGGGACACCATTCTTTACCCTTCCTGGCTAATAGCCATTTATGGACTTAGCCACCATGAATTTATCCAGTTCCCTTTTAAACATTGTTATAGTCCCAGCCTTCACAACCTCCTCAGGTAAGGAGTTCCACAAGTTGACTGTGTGCTGTGTGAAGAAGAACTTCCTTTTATTTGTTTTAAACCTGCTGCCTATTAATTTCATTTGGTACCCCTAGTTCTTGTATTATGGGAATAAGTAAATAACTTTTCTTTATCCACTTTCTCAACATCACTCATGATTTTATATACCTCTATCATATCCCCCCTTAGTCTCCTCTTTTCCAAGCTGAAGAGGCCTAGGCTCTTTAATCTTTCCTCGTATGGGAAACATTGATAATTTCACTCACTTACCCAGATCTTCAGCCACCCCTGCTCCTCCAGCCCGGGCTCTCCTCAGACAGGCAGCTCTACTGGTGCTCCTCAATCCCAACACACAGCCCCTCCGCTATTCCAGCCCGGGGCTTCTCCCTGCATTGCCTACAGTTCCTGACCCCCGGCCCCCTACTAGCCCAGCCCTGAACTGCCCCCCCACCCAACACTCAGCTGCTGCCCCTCACTGCCGACCCACAGCCCCTGCCAGCCCAGCCCTGGGTACCCCCAGCTCTGGCAGTGCCCCTCACTCCCGGCCCGCAGCCCCTGCTAGCCCAGCTCTGCCTATGGTTACAGTTACAGGACAGATGTGTGTGATATACAGGCACTTCAGGGCGCACGTGTCCTGGGCAAATGGCCTCCCCCTGCAGACACAGCTCTTGATGCAGGGAAAACAACCTGAAGCCAGGAGGGGAATCCCCAGAAGAGACACTGACACAGAACAGCTTTCCCCCACACACCCGCCTTCCTGGGCTCACATTTCAGCACCAGGCCGATGCAGAGGGAGGGCGCGCAGCCCAGCAGCTGAACTTCCCCTGCCACTCACCCACCTGAGTGCAGCATGATCCCGCTGTCCGAGTCGCTGACGTCCTCTTTACTCTCCATGGGTGGTGGTGGCCCTGGGGGCAGGAACTGTGAGGTGCAGAGACCCACGCCGGGGCTCCTGCAAGTGGCTGACCCTGAGTGGGAACTGGTTAAATAAAAGACAAAGACTCAGAAGTGCTTCACACACACACCAACACACACACAGAGTTGTATAATGCCATCACATAGACACACACACGGTTGTGTAAGACTGTCACACAGATACACAGAGGAAAGCCATCACAGAATTCTTTTTGTAGAGTTGTGTAAGACCATCACACAGTCACAGAGTTGTGTAAGGCCACTGCACAGACATACACAGAGTAGTACACACGCACACAGAGTTGTGTGAGGCCATCACACAGACACACACACACAGTTGTGTAAGGCCATCACACAGACACACACGCACACAGAGTTGTAAGGCCATCTCTCACACACACACACACACACACACACACACAGAGTTATGTAAGGCCATCGCACAGACACACACACAGTTGTGTAAGGCCATCGCACAGACACAGTAGTGTAAGGCCATCACACAGAGTAGTGTAAGGCCATCACACAAACACACACGCACATAGAGTTGTGTAAAGCCGTCACACAAACACACACGCACACAGAGTTGTATAAGGCCATCACACAGACACATTGGGGCATTAGTTCAGCTGGAATGTTCGTTCTCGTGCCTTATCACCAAGCTCCCGTCTCTGAGCTGCCCTGCGAGGGGAGCTGGGCCCATGCTGCAGTTTGGCCCTGGGGCGAGGCTCAGGGATTGCCTCAGGCCCAGCTCTCTTTCAAAGCCTGCTGGCTCACTTAAAACATTAGCTGCACAGGAAGCTTTGGCCCAAGTTCGATGCTGCCCCAGGCTGTATAGGGGGAGCTGAGGCCAGGAGCTGCTGAGGCCCCCAGAGGGCATCTCAGATGGCACCCCTGGGGACTGGAAGATCATCTTCTTTCCTGCCTCCCCTTCCATCCGTCCCCTGGCACAGGAAAGCCCTGCGGGCAGTTGGAGTGCGCTGTTCCCCTGGAGCTGTAGGGAGGCACAGGTGCGGGGTGCCCCAGTCACACGGAACGATCCCACTCCATGAGCCAGGGCGTGGCCCCCAGCCTGTGACTGGAGCCCTGCGGGCCACCTGTCCCACTCACTGCTGCTCACCCTGCAGCTGTTCTGCTGGGGGCAGAGCCGATGTTTGTACCCGTCTCCCCACCCCCACCAGCTGAGTCAGCCTGTTACACAAGAACCTGAAAGTCGCCCAGAGTTCCTGTCTGGAGCTTATCCTGGGACTGGCGGCTCCCCAGGGGAGGGGCAGAGGGAGCCCACACAGAAAGGGAGTGAATCCCCCCGCCCTGCGTAGCTGTGTCGCTGTGGGTCCCCAGGGCACGCTGCTGGGGTAAACACTTGGCACCAGTGCAAAACACAGCCTGCGCTGGGGTGACTAAAGCAAGCTGGCATAAGCACTAGGGGTTGGCAGCCATCTAACTACACCCCAGGTCCCTGTGTAGATGGAGCAAAAGTGAGGCCACTGGGTGGCAGCACTCCGGAGAGTGGGTCCATGGGGCTGGTGGCTGTAACGCATTCGCTCCATTTGCTGGTGTCCCATCCCAGAGGAGGAAGAGCAGCAACCAGCCAGATCCCAGCCGAGTCTGCCAGCAGAGCACTGTACGCAGAGCACCACGTTTCAGTTCACAGAGGCCAAGCCCCCCCCGCAGTTTCAGATAACGCTGGAATCCCAGCCACCGAGTTTCACTCACAGTTTCAGGTTTCTGAGAGCCAAGCCGCTCACCGTTCGCCTCACTGTGAGTGGAAACCACAAGCCACCAGACTGGCGCTGGCTCCGTGTGCGCCTGCAGACCTGCCCTGATTGATTTAGCCAGTTCTTGTGAACGGAGCGCGGGCAGCTTGAAATCAAGTCAGTTTCCCAAGGGGAGTTACAGACTGAGCCACACACCCAGCCAGCGTGGGCACCCAGCCCTGGCAGCAGATGCCCCCCGTGCCACCCTGCTCTAGCCGACAAGTTCTCAGATGCGGCCTCTGAATTTCAGGAGCCTAAATGCCCCCAGCCAGGGCCTGAGGCCAAAGGTGCTGAACACCCGCAGGTCACCCCAGCTGCCTTGCACCCCAAAAATCAGACCCACTGAGACCCCCAAAGTGAAGGCCCCTCAAATCAGTGGCCACTTAGAAAGTTAGGCCTCAAACTGTTTGGCCGAATCCCCAGGAGCCCCCTGTGAACCACCCTGCATGTGGGCCCCCCGTCGGGTTCTCTCACGTGCTGTGCTCTGCCTCTGGGGCTACGCCAGGAACTCAGGTCCAGGCACAACCCCCGGCACAGGCTCAGCAGTGGCCACACAGTGGTGAGGAAACAGGTGACGCTCTGCAGCCGCTGGCACCAACTCCCCAGAGTGACCTGGCAGAACAGCTGTATGCTGCGCGCCACTCGCTCCAGAGAGTGACACAGCGGGGAAATTCAGGCTCTGTGCCCTCCCCAGGCGCCCTGCGACTTGGGCCAAGGAGCACGCCTGGGAGCACAGCGCTGGCTCCAGGCTTCCAGGGTCCCTGCAGATCTGCTCTGGCGCTCCCCTCTGGTACAGGCAGAGATAGCGCTGAGCGTGGGGCGCTGCTGAGCAACAACTGAGGTATGTCTACACTGCAGTGAACACCCACAGCCAGCCCGGCTCTGCTGACACGGGCTCGCACGGCTTGGGCTGGACACCAGGCCCTGGGACCCCAGAAGCAGGGAGGGTCCCTGAGCCCAAACATCTACACTGCAATTCTACAGCTCCATGGCCCGAGCCTCGCAGCCCCAAGGCAGCTTAACTGGGCCAGCCACGGGTTCACCACAGTGTAGACGTAACCTGAGAGTTTTTCCATCTGTCTCTGTCCTGTCTCCCACATTCACCCGCTGCTGGACAATGACCCCACTCTATCCCCCCATCTCTGCTGTGATGTCTTCTCCACCCCCGCCCCGGCTGGCTCCCCAATTCCACCCCTCCCCCTGCTCCCAGCTGGCGCCCCCACCCTTTCCCCTCCCCCTGCTCCTGGCCAGCTCTTCCTTTCTCCTCTCCCTCTTGCTGCCGCTCCTGGCTGCCCCCTCCTGTGAGGACCCTGAGCTCACTCAGGCCACGTCCAGACTAGGAAATAAAATCGATTTTAGATACGCAACTTCAGCTACGAGAATAACGTAGCTGAAGTCGAATTTCTAAAATCGAGGTACTCACCAGTCTGGACGGCGCGGCATCGATGTCCGCGGCTCTCCGCGTCGATTCCGGAACTCCGTTCGGATTGATGGAGTTCCGGAATCGATGTAAGCGCGCTCGGGGATCGATACACCGCGTCCAGACTAGACGCGATATATCGATCCCCGAGCAATCGATTTTAACCCGCCGATGCCGCGGGTTAGTCTGGACGAGGGCTTAGTCGCACCCAGGCTCCTGCCTCAGCAGCAAGGGAAGGGCCACGCCTGCTCACTGTAACAAAGGATTTGCCCTCTGGCCCTGGCAGGTTCAGCCAAGGGAATGGCCAGTTTCTCTGGGCACGGAGCACAGGTTTTGTTAAAGTCTAATATCTGTCAGCTGGAAAATGGGCGCGGTACAAAGCTGCCCAGTCTGAGGCCAGCACTGGAGCTGCAGATGTCAGCTTCGCTTTGGGGGGCCTATGCCCTCACTTTAATGGGCTCCTGGGAGGGACCCATCCCCCTCATTTCTGCCTCCTCCCACAACTGAACAAGGAGTAATGGTCTCAAGTTGCAGTGGGGGAGGTTTAGGTTGGATATTAGGAAACACTATTTCACTAGGAGGGTGGTGAAGCACTGGAATGGGTTCCCTAGGGAGATGGTAGAATCTCCTTCCTTAGAGGTTTTTAAGGTCAGACTTGAGAAAGCCCTGGCTGGGAGGATTTAGTTGGGGTTGGTCCTGCTTTGAGCAGGGGGTTGGACTAGATGACCTCCTGAGGTCCCTTCCAACCCTGAGATTCTATGATTCTATGTCCTCATCCCAAGTTCGGCCTGGTTAGTTGGGAATTCCAGCACAACAATCCAGATTCCACTTGGTTTTGCATCCAAACCTCAGCAGCCCCACAAATCCGCCTCTTCTCCTTCACAACCAGGTCCCAGGTTTGGGGCGGGGGGAGCCGCACAGCACCCTGGGTGGGAAGTGAGCATAAGAACATTCAAACAGCCAGACTGGGTCAGACCAAAGGTCCAGCTAGCTCAGTCTCCTGTGCCAGATGCTTCAGAGGGAGTGAACCATCCTATCATCCATGCCCAGCATCTGGCAGTCAGGTTCAGGGACACCCAGAGTATGGGGTTGTGTCCCTGAAAAGCCTGGCTAATGGCCACTGCTTACCTAGTTCTTTTTTTTAACCCTGTTATAGTCTTGGCCTTCACAACATCCCCTGGCAAGGAGTTCCATAGGTTGACTGTGTGTTGTGTGAAGAAATACTTGCTTTTGTTTGTTTTAAACCTGCTGCCTATTAATTTCCCCAGATGACCCCTGGTTCTAGTGTTATGTGAAGGGGTAAATAACACATCCCTGGTCACTTTCTCCACATAAGTCATGATTTTATAGACCTCTATCATATCCCTCCTTAGTCATCTCTTTTCCAAGCAGAACAGTCCCAATCTTTTTAATCTCTCCTCATACGGAAGCTGTTCCAGACCCCTAACCACTTGTGTTGCCCATCTTTGCACCTTTTCCAAGTCCAATACATCTTTTCTGAGATGGGGCGACCACATCTGCACACAGTATTCCAGGTGTGGGCATCCCATGGATTTATATAGAGGCAGTATAATATTTTCTGTCTTATTATCTATCCCTTTCTTAATGGGAGAAACAAGAAACTGGGAAAGCTTCCTGAGGTGTCAGCCATGATTAATTCATGAACAAGAACAGAGCAGAGCTCACGGGATCACCCTGCCGGCTGCATGCCCCTGCCCTGTCCAGGCCAAAGCCTGCCTTGCTCCCACCACAGCCATAACAAATCATAATATTTTCCCTGTTTCCATCTCACTCACCTCTTCCTAGCCCCTCCTCTTATCCTCTGGAAAGTTCACCAGAAATCCATATTCCAGCCCTTTGGAACCTTGGCTCTTTGCCTCTGTGATTCGTGTGCTGCAGCCCTGCATGTCACTCCATCTGGCACCTGCCTGCCAATGCCAACTGCCACCTCCTTCCACTGCCCATGCGAGGATCCCTTTTAAGGATCAGGCTGAGGAGCCCCTGCTGCTGAGGAAAGACCTGCCATGAGCACAGCCCCTGAGGACACAGTCTGAGTCTCTGGCTCACTCTCTTTTCACATTGATTCGGCAGCCATCCTGAGCCAGTGTCTGCAATTCTTTCAGCCTTCTCCAAGCCAGTGCCAGCCTCCCTGCTCTTCCTGCACAAAGGGCCAGCTCCTTACAGGCTGTGTTTGCCCGTCTGACTCTCAAGCTGAACAGCGTGGCCCCGATTCTCTGAAGCGTTCAGCGTGCTGGCTGCTGAGCTCCCAGAAAAACTGGACCTGCATATCTCCAAATCGAGAGCCCATGTGGCTCTGTTGTTGGCACACTGCCATGAATGCCTGGCATCCACACAGCCCTGTGCTCTCTTTGGAAGGGATGCAGGTTGGTTTGCCAGGGAAGCTGCAAGCAACTTGTGAGTTCCCTCACCCCTTGGGATAGGCAGCAGAGCCAGGGCATGACACCTCCACTCCTGCCCAGGCACAGCCTAAGTCTCCTTCCCGAACCTGCTGGCATCAGGGAAGGGGTTAATTGGCAACAAGTCACAGAGGCAAAGCGGCCGTCTCCTTCCTCATTACTCATGCAGAGCCAGGCAAAGGGTGGCTCAGTGATAACTCACTGATTGTACATTTCCCCCTAGCAGGTCCACAGGGGACCGGGGTGGGGCAGAGGCAGGTGGGCAAGGGCCAGCAAGGACGTGCCTGCACTGGGCTCAGTGGCGAGGGGAGAGAGGGCCAGGTCTCATGTCAGGACACAATGCAGAGTGGTTCCTGCATGCGCAGCACCTACACGTCACAACGACGAGTCACCAGCTATAGCAGGAGATGGACACGCGCAGAGCAAAGGCGGCACCATAACAGGCAGATTCTTCAAACATCCCTAGGCTACGAGGCACCCCCAGGCAAATCCGAGAGAAACCTGGACAGGCATTAGCCTGGGTTCCAGTGATTCCTATCTCTACTCAAGGAAAGATCATAATGAATAAACAATAGCTGTTCTTATCTAGTGCTTTGCATCAGCAGATCTCAAAATACTTCACAAAGCAAGTCAGGATCATCATCCCCATTGTACAGATGGGGAAACTGAGGCACGGGGAGCAGTAGTGACTTGCCTGGGTCACCCAACAGGCCAGTGGAGCCAGGGAAAGAAGACAGGTCTCCTGAGTTAAAGCGCAGTGCTCCATCCACTAGGCCAGTGGTTTTAAAACGTTTTTTTCTGGCGACCTAATTGAAGAAAATTGTTGATGCCCGCCACCCAGTGGAGCTGGACAGAGGGGTTTGGGGTATGGGTGGGGGCTCTGGGCTGGGGCAGGAGGTTGGGGTGCAGGAGAGGGTCAGGGGTCTGGGTGCAGGCTGTGGGGTGGGGCCAGAGATGAGAGGTTTGGGGTGCAGGAGGGGGCTCCAGGTTTTGCAGGGGCTCAGGGCTGGGGCAGAGGATTGTACCAGCAAAGAGGGGCCTCCCAAGGCCTGCCATGGAAGCTGCCCTCTCCCTTCCAGGATCTGTAATTAGCACCCTTCAGAGAGGGGAGGGCCAGCCCCACAGTCCTTGAATACAAAGAGCTTGTGGTAAACAAGGAGGCTGCTTTTCCCTTCTCCCTTCCCCCATCTCCCCACAGCCCCAGTGGAACCCAGGGGCCCCAGCAATGGTCACAGGAAGGAAATGTCTCCTAGGCCACAGCCATGTGCTCTGGTACCACCAGCAGGGCTGGCAAATTCTCTTCCCCCTCCCCCCCCGGTTTCCCTTCCATTCATTCCCCCACCCCAGCTCACCTTTACTGACCCCCAGGAAGGAACAGAGCCATCCTTACCTGGGGGGCTGCTCCGCCCCGTGCTGGCCCAGAACCCCAGAAGGAAATGGTGTCGAGTTGCCTTTTGATTTTAAATCCAACTCCCGGATTTCTTCCAATCTCCCCACACTCAGTTGACTGGTCCCCTCTGCCAGCCTCTCCCCTTGCTCTGGCTCCACTCCTCTGGCTCTGGCTGTGCCAGGGAAACCAGTGAGTCAGAGAGGAGGGGCAGGTGAGCAACACCTTCCCAGCCCTGCCAGGAGTGGCAGGGCCAGGCGCAGAGGCAGCATGCAAGCAGTAGGAGGCGAGGCGTTCCCGGGGCAGGGAGGAGCAAGCCCTCTTCCAAGAGCAGAGTGGGAAACATGCACCGCACAAGACACAGAACCAGGGCCCAGTGGCCTGTGCAAACCAGCCAGAGGTTCAGCTGGGCCACCAGCCTGGGCCCTCACACAGCAAATCGCCTGCACCCCCGCAGTGCGTGTGTATCCCTCCTGCTCCATCTGTAGCACATATCCCCCTCCCACTGCCCCACAGCAATAGGAGCGGCTCAGGGACTCAAGCCCGCACACAGCGCTGCGATTATGCAGGCTCAGCTGGGGTAATCCGAGCTCACCAGCTCACAGCTGCAGGGATGAGGTGGGAGGGAATCCCCGCACGGGGTCTCCCAAACGCAGGCCTGGCCTAACTGGCCAGAGGCGCACCAGGGAGCAGTGTCTGTCACAGAGGGATACGGGAACTGAGTGAGCTCTAGGCTGGACCAGCCTGAGTAAACTATATGTCTGATTCCCCTCTCACCCCCCACCCCCACCGAACCCAATTCCCCTCTCACTCCCCCCAGTGTAAACCAGTAGGTGAACTCTGCCTGCCCATGGGATGAGGTCCCACTGGGGAGTTGCAGGCAGAGGAAGGCTGATCTTCCTCCTACTGGTGCATCGTTTTGAGGTTTAGGGGCTGGATGCCTAGCGCGGGGCAGCAGGGCGCGTGTACAGACGCACCTGGGGAACTTTCACTGCAAAAATGTAGCTGCAACTGCTTGGTGCAGTGAGCAGAGGTTTTGTGAAACCCCAGTGGGACCTGACTATAGGATTTAGGTGCCTAAACTGACACTTCACTCCCTCACCCCTGAGGGAGTGTGTCCTGTGAACTAGAAGAAGAGCGGAGTTCTAACCCCAGCTGGGTGACACTGAGAAAGTCATTTCCCGTCTGGGCCTGTCTCCTGCCCTTCATCTGTCCTCTGTATTTCCACGGGGAGCTGTCAAGGAAGGGGCTCGTTCTCATCCCATGGATTTCCAGCTCCCTGCACAACGGGGCCCGGATCTCCATCTAGCCCTTCTGATGCTGCTGCAACACTGTTTCCCAGCAAACAGCAATGCTGCACAGGCAGGAGGGGAAGATACTGTAGCCAAGTAAAAGAGCCTTGTTTCAATAGGCGGGATATAATTACTGAAGTTGGAGCTTGGCCAGGACTTCATTAATTGTTCTCATTATTTAACATTTGCATATAGCGCTCCAGGTGTGTCTGGCACTCACACAGCAAGGCAAGACACAGGATGAGCATGTCAAAATGGCCTAAGAGATTTAGGAGATTAAACGTAAAGTAATGCACATTGGAAAAATAACCCCACCTATACATACAATATGATGGGGGCTAATTTAGCTACAGCTAATCAGGAAAGAGATCTTGGAGTCATCATGGATAGTTCTCTGAAGATGTCCACGCAGTGTGCAGTGGCAGTCAAAAAAGCAAACAGGATGTTAGGAACAATTAAAAAAGGGACAGAGAATAAGACAGAGAATATCTTATTGCCCTTATATAAATCCATGGTACGCCCACATCTCGAATACTGTGTACAGATGTGGTCTCTTCATCGCAAAAAAGTTATATTGGCATTAGAAAAACTTTAGAAAAGGGCAACTAAAATGATTAGGGGGTTGGAAAGGGTCCCATATGAGGAGAGATTAAAGAGGCGAGGACTTTTCAGCTTGGGAAAGAGAAGACTAAGGGGCGATATGATAGTGGTATATAAAATCATGAGTGGTGTGAAGAAAGTGAATAAGGAAAAGTTATTTACTTGTTCCCATAATACAAGAACTAGGGGTCACCAAATGAAATTAATTGGCAGCAAGTTTAAAACACATACAAGGAAGTTCTTCTTCACACAGCGCACAGTCAACCTGTGGAACTCTTTGCCTGAGGAGGTTGTGAAGGCCAGGACTATAACAGGGTTTAAAAGAGAACTGGATAAATTCATGGAGGTTAAGTCCATTAATGGCTATTAGCCAGGATGGGTAAAGAATGGTGTCCCTAGCCTCTGTTTGTCAGAGGGTGGAGATGGATGGCAGGAGAGAGATCACTTGATCATTGCCTGTTAGGTTCACTCCCTCTGGGGCACCTGGCATTGGCCACTGTTGGTAGACAGGATACTGGGCTGGATGGACCTTTGGTCTGACCCAGTATGGCCGTTCTTATGTTCTTATGTCTTCCAATGGTGAATGTGCTCCTAAGTCACTTGGGCATGTCTTCAAAACTCCCCCCACACCCCGTGCCCCAAAGAACATTACAATCCAAGTCACAAATGGCAGAACAGGCTAGGAACAAACCTCAGGGAAGAGTGAAGGAGGACAGAGGTGGAAGTAGCTCCCCCAAAGGGCTCAGGGCCAGATCCCCAAGCGCTCATCACCTAGCCTACTGAAAACCTGACCCCAGTTGTTTGTTATTGTGGGATCTCTCCTAGGCACTGGACTATCCAAATCAGCATATTACACACCCACCTCCCAGCTGCAAACTAGCTCATTACTGGAGGGCTAGTTTGTTATTGCTGGCAAGAACTTAGATAACAGTGCAGCATTTGCTAAGACAACCCGTCACAACAGCCTAATAATTACTCACTCAACACCAGTGCGTTCAGCCCTGTATAAACACTCCCCTCATAAGGGGCTCCCCGGCTAACCCAGACACAGACACTCCAGGTATGTCACATCTGACACACGGGTTACAGACACAGCATGCAGATTTGGCAGCAAGATAAAAGGCAAACAAAGGGCTGGATTTCTGTTTACTGGAAATCAAGCTGAGCTGCTAGATTCCAAAGGCCTAGGCGTGGAGACTCCACCAAACAGCCGGAATCCTGCTGTTGCCACCACGAACACTCTGCTGAGTACAGTGCCCATGCTGGGCGGCTGTTGTTTTTATAGTCACACGCTCGGCTAGACCTATCCTGAGTCAGTGGAACTCCAGCCAGCTGCCAGGGCTGGGCCATGGGGCCCGGTTCTTTCTGTAAAGCCCCATCACACAAGCAAACGGAAGGAAATTCACCGTCACTGACCACCCCCCCAAGGCGGGGCTAGAACAATGCTCCACACCTGTCTCCTTCAGACAAGACCGAGTCTAGGCTGGATCAGTGATGGATGTGCAGTAGCTGCACAGCCAGAGTGAGAGGTTGCATAGAATGGAGCCAGCCCCTGTCCGAGGGGCTGTTTGGTCACAGAACTTTGACTTTTCTCTGGATATATCTGCAGGGACTACAGTCTAGTGGTCAGAGCAGAGCCCAGGGCTTCCTCTGCTCTCAACTGGCTGGCTGGCAAGTCACTGCCCTCCCATGACTTCGCTTCCTCACCTGCAGAAGAGGGCTAGTGAGACTGGTCTGCTAGAAGGCTGAATTAACCAATCTTTATAATGTGCTTTGAGATCCTCCAATGAAAACCAGGCTGCTGATGGGCAGCGCCAGGGAGTGATTATTAGTTGTTGTCATCATTAACCAGGCCTGGGTGCGTAAGTACCACCACTCCCCCACAACCCTTAGCCCTCGTCTCCACACAGAACTTGTACTGTGTAACAGTGCCATTAGAGTTAAAGTGGTCCAAGCCCTGAGTGTAGACACAACTATACTGGTATGAAGGTGTTCTTACTGGTCTAATTCATCCCCATCCAGGAGAGGGAACAGACTCTCCTGGTTTAAGGCACCTGTATACTGGTATGACTGCAACCACATTTGTGCTCGTAGTGGTGTAACTGTACTGGTAAATAATCACACTTCTGCCTGACAGCACAAAGCGTGTGGGCGTAGCAGGCCTTCGAAACAAGGGAACGCCAAGTTAAGGGATTTTCTTTACCATACCCCACCCTACACACATCCCAGGAACCGCACTCAGCAGCACATCCACTCCTGCAAACATGGCCAGAAACACAGTCTCCGCGCCCCGTCCAGCACACTGGGATGTATAGCCCATCTCTGAGGCACTCTGGACATCTCTGCCGGGATGAGCGGGAATGGGAGGGGAGAGGCATACGGTGACTGACTTCAAATGCAGTTACACATACAGACAGCACCTCGGAAGGGCCCTGGCATCTCAAGTGGGGCTGCCAAAATAAAAAAAGAAGAGTGCCTGCATCTGAAAATCCTGGCCAACATTTCTGTCCTGTAGTGCTACCCTGCTATCCTACTTCCCTCCCACCAGCCCACCCATCCACTCTGGTAAGAACTCAGCCATGGACCAGGGCACCCGGTGCCTGGCCAGCAGCAGAAGGAACACAGCTGGGTTCTGGCCCAAGAACTTTCCTTGTTGCCCAAGACAAAGACTTGACTTGCCCAGGCATGTCTGGTGCAGGACTGACTCACGCACTGGACACAGAGGACGGGATGTTGCATCAACAGGGGGATTATTAACCATGCTCAGGGAAGGCTGAAAATAAATACTGACGAGGGAACGCTGGTGCCACAGGGAGAGCTCTTCAAAGAGGCCAAGTACCCTTGGGTGGCAGAACTGAGTTCAGGTGGAGAGGAAGGCTGGCCTTGTGGCTAAGGCTCAGGAGATGTGGGTTCAGTTCCTGGGGAAGCCCCAGAGTCCCATGAGCTCTTGGACAGGTCACTTCCCCATGTTGTGCGTCAGTTTCCTCAGCTGTACAATGGGGATAACACTTGTCTACCTTGGATGGAGCCCACTGATAGCTGGCAGATGCTCAGATACTCCAGAGCCAAGTGCCACAGAGGCTCCTAGTTAAACACAGAGCCAGAGCCCCCATGGTCTCAGGGTGTTTGAAACTGGGGCAAAGGTTCTGACACTGCTCCTCATAGCCCGTGGCATTTGTCAGTGCCATTAAGTGGATTGCCATGTGGGGTGGGGGCTGTATCCTTCATATAGGCAAGATAGGTCACCGTGAGACTGAACACAACGAAAAGGGGAAGAGAAGGAAGATGGGTCCTGTCCCAAGCTCCTGAGAAGTTTCTCTGCTCTCCCAAAGCCACATCAGCTGATCTGAACAGGCTGGGACTGTATCCCTCTCGCTGACCCTGGGTGTAACTCCAGTGACTTCAGCAGTCACTCCTGATTGACAGAGGTAGCAACACAATCTGAACCCAGCCCTGTGCATGGCCTCCTGGTGTTCCTGACATCTTCTCCCTCCCCACTAGGAGGGCCATGGAGATCATGCCCATTTGTAGCCACGACCAAAGCAGGAAGGGGCGAGGCAGCCAGCAGAAGGCTCATGTTCTGCCAGCAGAGTCAAGAATTCTGCACCCGAGTGCCTCAGGCTGCACTGACCATGGGCCTGTGGGACTGTGTAAATGGGCAGTAGAGCAGTGCAAAGGACGAGCTCCCTGCTCTCACTGGCAGGTGGGTGTTATACTGTGCACACAAAGGCAGACCAGACACCACAGTGCCAGGTAGTCGCTAGATGGAGGTGGTGTACAGGCTCACTTTAAAACAAGACTATGGTCTACATGGTCAGTTGGTGGAAATCAGTCTAGGTCGACAGATTCCAATGGAGCCATGCTGATTTACACCGGCTGAGGATCTAACCCATTATCGTTCCTTACAGCTGATGTTACAGAGAACCCTTGGGAAGGTGCAAAGGTCAGGACTTCCAATTCTCCGGTGAGGGGTGTGGGCCCAGCAGCACGCCTGTCCAGGCTAGGGAGGTACCGCTAAAGCATCTGAAAGTCAATGGAACTTGTGCTCCTAATTCACTTAGGGTGCATTTGAAAATCCCACCTGTCATCTCTGTGGGAAACATTTTCAAAAGGGCCTCAATTACCCAGCAGCCTATGTCCCATTGGCTTTCAGTGTGTCACCGAGCACTTTTGAAATGTTACTCACAGAGACTGCAGGTGGGATCTCCCAAAGTGCCTAATGCAGGGGTCCCCAACACAGTGCCCGCGGGAGCCATGGCACCCACGGGGGCATCTAAATGCGCCCGCGTCCTGGCCGGCGGTGGAGCATCTGCCGAAATGCCGCCGAATTTCTGTGGCGTTTTGGCAGCGATGCCTCTCGATGACGCCACTTGCTGCCGACATGTGACGTCATCAAGAGGCATCGCCACCAAAACGCTGCAGAAATTCAGCTGTGCCGCCTCTCAATGACGCCACTTGCCGCCGACAAGCGACGTCATCGAGAGGCGTCGCCACCAAAATGCCGCTGAAATTTGGCGGCATTTCGGCAGGTGCTCCACCGCCGCCACAGTCCTTCATCTGGCGCCCGCCAGACGAAAAGGTTGGGGACCACTGGCCTAATGTTAGTGAGGAGCACAAGACCTCTTTCAAACAGGCCTATGGTAGTACAAACTAACAACCTTTTCATCTGGGCCAGCAGCATCCCCACGGGGCAGTTAGTGCTCCCCACTTTTGGGTGCACTGTCATTCACCCACCTCCCACAGTCCGCACTGCAGTGCAGGGTGAGCGATCCCTTAGGCCGGTGCCAAGGAATCTCCTGGAACATCGTGCTGCTGATTTGAGGTTTTATTCTTCGTGTTTCCAGCCTTGCCCAATTTCCCCTTCCCCATCCAGGGGAGTTGGCAAAATTTGGACAGCTCCTGGTTAAATAAAACCAAGGTCCTTCCAAGGTGATGAGCCAATTGGACAGTTGCTCAGCACTGCTTTGTACCTGGGAGCTCACATGCTCCCTTGCACTGGATCAATCCCATGGCCGCACAGACGCCCCCTTTTCTCTGCACTCCTGCTATGTCATCACAGCAAGGCCAAGCTTATCTGGAGCCTGGGCTTTGTCTCAGATGCCAACACCTGTAATCCACAGCCAGGGCTACACTAGACATTTTTGCTGCCATAGCAATGTGGGTTGGGGTGTATTTCGCTCAGGGAAATGGTACAAGCTATACTAGCAACAGCACTTTCTGGCCGGTGGATGCTGCATCTCCAGCAGGAGAGTTTGCCGGTCCAGCCGTGCTGTTCAAGCTGTGCTGGCACCCCTGTCCAGTGCAGCCTCAGCCTCACTTCTCACAGGAGACTCTCCCCAATTCACAGCAACAACAGGGAAGCCAATGATTGCATCCTGCGCTGTCCGGCCAGGCTGGGATTGCCAACGGGGACCAGAAGAGTTCAGTGCTAAACCACATGTCCCACTGGACATTTGTCTAGCCAAGCCACTCTAGCTCAAACGCAGCTTATGGGCTGCACGTGGGAACCCAGGGGTGGTCCTCTGGCCTGTGCTGTGCAGGGGCTCAGACTAGATCATCAGCACGGTCCCTTCTGGCCCGACCCACTGCAAATGCCTGACACAAATCAAGTGGGCTGCATTACAAACATGGTTTGTTCACTTCTTTTGACTAATGACCGACCAGGGCTCTGGTCCCAGCTCTGACACTACCTTGCTTTGTGGCCATGGGTAAGCCTAATCCAAGCTCCCTGTCCCTCCATTTCCGTATCTGTACTGTGGGGTGACGATACTGAAGTGCGCTTTGAGCTCTGTGGGTGAAGCATGCTACAGAAGCGCAAAATAGGATTTGTTTTAATAGACCGTCCTTAGATCATTCATATAGTGCCTTCCACGCAGGGATCCCAAAGCACCTCACCAACAGGGGGTTCAGTCGCACAACCCCCTGGGAAGCAGGTCAGGATCTCATTTTTACTTATTTGTAATTGGGGAAACTGCAGCACAGAAGGATTAAACTGGTTTGGGGTGCTTTAATTTGTGAGACCCCCAGCCTGATTTCCGAGATGCAGAGCACCCCCAGGGTCCCCTGGCTTCAGCTGGGATTTGGGGGTGCCCAGCACTTTGGGAAATCAGGCCCTAAGTGTTTCAAGTTTGACACCAAAACCAGTGTCTACCTTTGAAAATCTGGTGTGACGAGCCCAAGGTCGACAGAGCCAGAAACAGAGTCCTGGGCTCCTGCCTCGTGCGCTGTGAATAATACCACACTATGCTCTCCCTCCTGACAGTACACTGGCGGTGGCAGCTTCAAAGTGCCAAAGTGATTTAGGAGCACAAGTCCCATTGACTCCTAAGTCATTCAGGAAAATCCAGCCCCCCTGGAAAAGCAAACAAACGGCAATTGCTTTTGCAGAAGTGACCATGTTGAGGAGCGGGTGAAGGCCAGTGGCTGTCGGTGGGTGGGAGAGGCTGGATTATCAGGTTTGCATGTTAGCACAGTGAGCAATAAAGACTCTGTTGATCCCAGAAACCTTGTCACATTCTCTGCCTCTTGTCGCCAGGGATCAGGACAGTTTCTAAACCTGCCTTGCTCCGTATCTCTCAGCTGCTATGTGCCAATGGAAGCAGCATGCAGACCAAACTGCACTGTGCTGTGCAAACATTCCCTGCCCAAGAACAACAGAAATTAAAGGCAGAAAGCCAGTGATAAACACAGTGGTGATCCCCAGCGGCTTCCCTTCCAATACCCCTCTCCTGCCTGCCCTGCTCCTAGGCTTCTTTGTCTTAGCCAGACAGCAGGGGAATTCACAGAACACTGTGTGGATTCTTCCTGCTCTGATAATCAGCTCTTTAAAAATAACCCACAGGGCAGGACAAGTGCCATGTTAATGTCTCCCTGCCTGGTCACAGACCATCCATCATCCAGCAGGGCTGGGAAAGAGACTGATTTCCCTTGCTTCAAAGATGCAAACCTCGTCAGGGTTGGGGATCCTTCCCCTCAGCAGGCGGTAGGAGGTTTTCCTGGACAAAAGTCCGCTTCACAAGTGGGCTTCTGAAGAACCGCTATTGCCTGCACAGTGGGATTGTCAGGGAGCTTAGGCTGTGTCTACACTGCCACTTTCAGTGCTAAAACTTTAGTCATTCAGGGGTGTGAAAAAACATGCCCCCCGCACGACAAACATTTTTAGCGCTGAAAAGTGCCGGTATAGACAATGCTTTATCTCCGGGAGCTGCGCTCCCACCGCTTGTTCAGGATGGTTATATTTTATCGCTGGGAGAGCTCTCCCCGGCCAAAAAGCACGACTACACTGCCCACATCAGAGTGCTGCCGCGGCCGGGTTGTAATGTGGGTAGTGTAGACATGCCCTTAGAAACTCACCTCTCAAAGCACCAAAGAAGGTGGCAAGTGGAGCCCAGAGGGCTGGCCCTGGATTCCAGCAGCCAGCCATGGATGGGGGATATTTACTTCAGGGCATCACAAAAACATGAGGGGCCAGATCTGCAGCAGAGCCCAGCACCTTGCACCTGCCCTGGAACATTAGGGGTTAGATTTCCAGAGACAGCGCCCAACAAGCTCAGCTCTCCCGAAAACCCAGGCCCTTATTTTGGTGCCTAAAGGGAAGCTGGGGCCTTCTGAAGGCTGATCCAAAATGTACTGTGTTTTGGGGACCACACCCCGCAGTCTTCCCACAGGCAACCACCCTCCTCCGCAGCTGGATGAGGCACTGGTTTAGTGCTGGTAATGTCCCTGGTACATACAAGAGATAAAGCACCTGCCCCAAAAAGTTTGTCATGACAAGCCCCAGTCTTGCAGGCAGATCCACGCAGGCAGATTACCAGGCCTCGGCACAGCCCTGCACAGACCTTAGGCCGAACTATGGTCAAAGGCCAAGCTACGGGACAATACAGAACACAGGATGGGGAGTGTGATTTCTGGGCTTTTCTCTTTTATGCAGTCATGAGCTTGCTTCCTATGGGCATCATGGGAGGAGTGAGCTTTTATGAGCACTCTGACTAGGTTGTTTGATAAACCGGGAGGAGAGAAGAGTGGTGTATTGAAAGCTGTGTTAAAATTGAAGACTGACTCTTTAAATATCAGGGGGGTTCCTGGTCCTGCTTGCAGGCTGGGGGCTCTGTAGGGCAGTGTGCAATCCAGGCCTAGGAGCAAGCAGTCTGCCTGCAACCACCCAGCCTATAGGAAGGTGGACTGAGTTGGGCCTTATGCCTTAGTGAGCAGCCTGCTTTGTCTCTCTCTGTGTTTTGGTCCTGTGTGCTATTGTTCAGCATTCTAGGACACAAACTTGTGAGACGTTGCAACCTTCCAGCCAAAGTATTTATGTTTAGCTAACATGTCAGTGTGTATGCCATGAATGAAGGGTATGCCACGGGGGCAGGCCATGGGGTGAAAGGCCCTGGGACGGGAGAAGAATATTATTAGGGTGTCAGATCTGATGTCATTGACGGAGCACAGGAGAAGGTGTGAGAAACACAACAGGAGGCATGGTCCAAGATGTCTCCAGGAGAGGCAGCAGCAAGTCCGGTGGGACTCAGGAGACTGGGCTGTATTCCCAGCAATGAAGCAGACTGTGGAAGGAGCCATTTCACCTTTCTCAACCTCACTTCCCTTCCACTGTGTGCTCTCTGGAGCATGGACCATCTTGCGCACTTTGTGTGTGTAGCATCCGGCACAGTGAACCCTGATCTCAGCCACGGCTGCAGGCACTGCTCTGACACCAAATAATAATAATAATGGGAGGCTAGCCTACAAAAGGACTGTAGGAATTGGACCTAAAACCTGCCTGCATTTCAAGTACCACCTCATTTGTGAGGTGCTGGGTAGGGGTCTATTGGAACTTCCATCACAAGCAAACAGAGCAGACTCTGCATGGATTTTATCTCGTTGCCGCCAAAAGTTGCCCCAGGGCAGACAATGGACATTCCTGATCTCAGCTCTTCGCCAAATCACTGTTGAACCATTCTGAGAAGGGAAAAGTTAACCAGCTCCATCTTTTTAAAAAAAAAGTCAGTGAAGTAGAAGGTGACTTTATACAGTGTCTGTCCCAAATGCTGCATGCACCACGCTTTGCGGAGGTCAGAGCCAATCCTGCAATTCCATCCCCACAGGCCCATGCAGAGTCCTGCTGCAGCAGATGGGCTCCTCCAGGCCCACGATTCAGCTGCAGGATTGGGGCCTGGGATAACTCCCTTCAAACAATAAATAGCAGCAAGTGAGAAGCCCTGAGAGGTAGGGCTTTGTGGTTAAACCACTGGACAGGGCCTCCAGAGATCGGCACTGAGTTCCTAGCACTGCCACAGACTTTCATCGCTCTGTGTCTCAGTTCTCCATCTGTAAGACGAGTACACTGATAAGTCCTTCCCCCCACCATCTGACTTGTGTGTGTAGGGCTGTAACCCTACCAGGCAGGGCATGCCTCTCCCTGTGTGTGCGCCCAGGCTAATGGGGCCCTGAGCTCAGCTGGGGTGTAGAGACTTCTCTGTGATATCGCTCTGAAGAGCTGGATCTAGGACTTTGGCCTGTTCTTCACACACAGCCCCGCCGTCAAGGTTCCGATTCCAAACCCAGAACTGAAATACACACCTGGTCCGGAGCCTCTTTCACCGAGCTCAAGAACCCTGGGCCAGACTCCAGGCTCGGTGACACTGCTGTAAATCCAGAGTAACTGTACTGAAGCTGATGGCGTTACCCCAAATTTACACCAATGTGGCCTCCTGGATCCAATGAGGAGTGTGAAACCCAGGTCGGATTGGTGACAGCCTGGCCCATCTCCATTGTGAGAATCCTTTACAAGTTTCATGCAAGCACAGGCAGAGACTGTCTTTGTGTTACCTGTATGTAGGCTGCCAAGTTAGGAGCCCTGATCCCTATCAGGGGTTGGAAGGTGCTGCTGCAATAGAAATGATGGGCCAGCTCTTCAGCTGATGTAAGCTGGGATAGCTCCACAAGGCAGCTGATTTACACCAGCTGAGGACTGGCCCAAAGGATCCCCAGGGACCTGCACACATGGATAACACACTAACGCACACAAGAGAACAGGGACATATTCACTCAGAATCATTAACCTGCCGCAGAACCGTCCTGCACCCAGCACAGCAGCCAACCTTTCCCTTCCTTCATGCTCTGAACTAAGGGGGCTGGCTGGCCAGCTCCTGCTCTTGTTCCTTCGGCAGGAGAAAGCTGCCGGTGCTAGGGATTGCCAGGGCAGCTGGGTCTCAGCTCAGGCTGTCACTTCATTCCAGTGATAGGTTTCCGTCTTAGCTCTCAGGCTGTCCCTGCCTGGCTTTCTCCTCCAAGCAGCAAATCTCACCCTTCCTTTGGCCAGATCTCAGCGGTGTAAACCCAAACCCATGGAGCGCTAACCTCCACCAGCCCCGGAGCGGGCCAGTCTCTTTGTCTGGTCTCTTTTCCACCCTGGAGCCAGGTCAGCAGATTGCAAAACCACATCTCCCAAGGACCCCAGCATCCTTCAGGCTCCGGCTGGTTTGAAATCGGCAGCGGGGGGAAGCAACAACTTGGTTCAAAGGGGGACCTGGCTGTCTGCGCCCTTTTTCCTCCCGGCAGAACAAGTTCAAACAGCAACAAGTGCAGATAGAGGGGAGCAGCGCGCGCACGTCCCCGGGGATCGCGAGGCGCCTCCAGCCTGCGGATCCGAGCTCCCCTGTGCAGAGAGGCGGGGTTGGGTCTCACTTACCGGGCTGGCTTCGTCCCTGCGCACCCCGGGAGCGCTACGGCCCCCGCTCGCTGCCCCAGCCCGGCGGGCTGCAAAGCTCCGCAGGGGGCTGCTTTCACTCCGGCAAAGCCTGGCTCCGTCCCGGCTGCTGGAGCGCTGCACACATGTGTCCCTGGGGCAGACCAATCCCCAAGGAAAGGGGAGGCCGCTAGCGCCCTTTATAGGGACCGAGGACGGGATACCGCACGCGGAGCTGTGTGTTCACTTCGATCGCTGGGTTGTTTTGTGGCCCTGGAGGTCACTCACCATCCCCCCGCCCCCGTGTCCTGCCCAGATTCCAGCGCTCTGGCCCCAGAGCAGGGCAGGGCAGGCCCTGGGCTCCTCCCAACAGCACAGTCCCCCCTCCGTGGCTGCTTTTCTCCTGGGAGACCCAGGGGAGGAGTGTGGGGAGAAAGGAATCAGGGAGTGTTTTCAAATCCGCCCACAAGGAAAGTGTGTAAGGCAGCTGGCTGTGAACGTGGGGCTCCTGGTGGATTAGCAGCAATCCGCCAGCTAGGCAGATGCACAATGGCAAACTAATGAGTTGTTTGGAAAGCCAGCTCGCCTGGGTACTTCTTAGGGGCCGAGCAATTGAACTGCCCCGGGGCTCCGAGCTGAGACCTGAACTGCAGTGCTGTGTTCAGTGTCTATGGGTTCATTTTGCACACTCCAGATTCCTTCAGGAGCCCAGGGCCCATCTCATGAGGAAACAACTGACTGTGTGAACAGGACAAGCTTTGGCCAGGGCCAACACAGAAATGCACCATTGAGCGCAGACTCCTTTGGTCCTAGCCTAGCACCACTCACAGCTGAACCTATTTCACTCCCGCAAGGACCTGTCGAGGACACTTAGTGTCAGCAGTGAGAGTACATGGGGCCCTGCAGTATAGATACCGAACCCTAGGCCAGATCATTAGCTGATGTAAATCAGCGTAGCTCCGTGCCCAATCTGGCCCTCTGACCCCCGCCTCACTTGGAGGAGGAGGGAACAGCTTGCTGGGAAATGGGTTTGGATACGGAACACGTTCATGCCAAACCATCTCAACGTTCCATAACATCTATGAAGAACCTTTCTGGTTCCTATTCCGAGGCGAGGCCTGCCAAACCCTCCCAGCCTGCTGCGAGGTCAACGAGATTACTATCCCATTGCACAGACAGGGAAACAGAGGTGCAGCAGTGACCACATCTGAAGTTATTGACCCAGCCAGGAAACCTAATAGTCCTGGGGGAATTCTGTACCTCTGCACATGTGCAGAAGTTATATCCCCTGAAGATTTTTTTGCTTCCCTACAGAAAAATGACTTTCTGATCTCCCACCCCTGTGCGGCCAGTACTTGTGCTCCCCAATGCCATGCTGGAGCCTCCATATTTATTTGACAAATAAATTTGCAGAATTTTGCAATACTGTGTGCAGAATTTTTAGGCACAGAAGTAACTCGAGTCCCACAATACTTAGGAAAAAGAACAGGAGTACTTGTGCATCCGAAGAAGTGGGCTGTAGCCCACGAAAGCTTATGCTCAAATAAATTTGTTAGTCTCCAAGGTGCCACAAGTACTCCTGTTCTTTGTACTGATACAGACTAACAGCTGCTACTCTGAAACCTGACAATACTTAGGATTGTTAGCTGTGATTCTTTTTCACTCTGCCCCACTCCCCTCTCACACTTGCTTTTTTTCACTCTCTTTGGCTTCTTCTTTCTTTCCCACAGCCTGGGCTCCAATCCAAGACTGAATGGCCACACTTCAATTTTATAGACCGGTAGCCTGAGGCAGGTGTTTTATTGCGGTGTAGACATACCCCAAGAGACTTCACCCAGGTCACACTGGGAGTCTATGGCAGAGCAGGGACTTGATCCCTGGTCTCCCAAGTCCTAAATTAGTGCCCTAACCATTGGGCCCTCCTTCCTCTCTACACAAACAGACACCATCACTGGACCTGCCTTTGAGAACAGTACTGAATAGTCAAAGGTAGTCAAAAGTCCTCACTCACAGTGCTGGCTCTGCTCTTCAGTTGTAGAGGCAGAGGGCAGTGAAACCAGTGGGGTTTTACTAGTATTGTTTTTACAGATGAGTGAATTTCAGCTGAAATGCAGCCGTCTCTGGGGCAGGACAGTGCAGCTGTTCAACGTGCACAGCAGTCTGCAAGAGAAAGTGATTGAGAAAACCATCACTGACCGAACCTGCAAAGGGGATTTTATGTGCCTTAGTAACAAATAAAGTAAAATATTGCAGGGAATAACACTACTCCTTTGACAAACTGTTTTCCAGTAGAAGCGGAGAGATTTTGTGAAGCCAAGCTGTTAAACAGTGCATGTACAACAGATTTCCGTGCTCATCAGCAGATGATAATTATATCTCAGTGTTTCTGAGCGTGTGTTTCAAACTGACATAACCCCAGCACTGTGGTGGACGTGCCTAGGGTCTCACTCTGGGCCACTCTTGGGGAAACAAACCCATCCTGCTGCTCGCACCACCACAACCACACGTCTACTCCAGTACGCTAGCTCCTTCAGATCCACTGCAAGTGTGTAACCCTCCAGCTCACATGCAGACATATCTTCAGGCAGATCAGGGACGTTCCTGAGAAGTGGCACAAACCATTTTGTAGCGATGGTAAATAGTTCCTGCCACTCAGCTCTCAGCTGTGGTCCTTAGACGTTTCTCATACGTCATGCCCACTGCAGCCTGGCTACTTTGCCATACTGAATCAGGTCCCACCAGGTCCACTATTCTACCTTCAGGTGTGGCCTGCACATGAAGCTCATAGCAGGCAAAAAAAATCTCCCTTCACCTGCCTGATCAACTCCTATATTGAGTGTAGAGGGATATAGTCCTTCCTGACCATGTGCAATCAGCTAATGCCATGAAGCAGGAGACCTTCCCAGGTATGGCTAAATACTGTTGTTCAGCATTGTACTTTACAGACACAGCATATGACTCTAATTCCCTGTGGCAGGGAGTTTCACAGATTATCTGCAACACACTATTAAGAAGTAACTTTTTATTAGTTCTAAATTTCCCAGCCATTAATTTCATCCAGTGACCCCATTTTGTTCTCACATTATATATAGAACAGAAAACAAGGGAGCAATTTGCCTTGACTCCATGTTCTTTGCCAATCTAACAAAACTCAGCCCAGAGCTCTGGGTTCCCATCATGCAGCCAGGGCCTGATGTAAGGAGCGTAGCCAGCATTAGGGACTGGTTCTGCCAGTGGGATGAGGTAATTGGTTTGGAACAGGTTTTAAATGATTTTCCACTCAGTTACTCACCACTGGCATTTAAAGGCAGCCTCCAGCCTCCATGAATAGCCACCTGGCATTGGGGTGAGAAAGGCGGTGTATTAAGGCGTGTGGAAGTAGCTGGGGGAAATGGCAGGCATTATGAAACCAGCTCCCTGCTGTAGCATCCCTCCGGTGCCCCAAAGATTCAGTACTGCCAAGTGCTGAGCTCGCTCTGGTTCCATTGATCTCAGGAAATCGGGCCCTTTATGCCCACCCAGTGCTTTTGCCCATCGCTGCCCCACCCCCAGTGCTGCAGGGGGCTCTGTAATGTAATAAGGATCATTAAAAAAATTATCCAGCTCATGTGAAAAATACCAGGAGACTCATAAGAGCCTATAAATTGTTCTTGAGTGTGGAGACCCAGCCCCAGGGCTCTAATCTAGTGCCTGAGGGAGCTTCCAGAGGGAATGGGGGGATCTGTAGGGCAATGGGCATGGACCGAGGAATGTCAGATCTGAGCAGGGTTACAAGGCCAGAGTCTTTGGGCAGCTTTACTATAACGCCCTGAAAACCGCACTGCCAAACCCTCTCACCCTGCCACTTGAAAACCAGCCTCACAAACACTTGCAGGCAGTGACTTTTAGTTAAAGTCAGGGCTCGGTGTTCCAGTCTGGGATTTCCTTGGCACTGTGCATGTACAGCTGAGAGCATTCACACAAGCGAGAGGACTCCATGGGCATCCAGTGCATCCTGAATAACCCTCATAGATCTATCCGTGCTGGGAGGGTAACTGTTAGTGCAGTGGTTCCCAAACTGAGGTTTGTGAACCCCGAGGGGTCACGAAATGTTACAGGGGGTTCTTGGGAAAAAAATTCCTAATGGCGAACAGAGCTGTCCCTAGGAACTCCGGGCAGCACGGGGCCAGCAGCCTGGAGTCCCCACACTTCCAAGAGCTAAGCAGATCAAAGCAAGCATATCTATCATACTGAGGAGATCTAAACTTTAAGACTCCTTATAAGAAATGGAAAGGGAGGTGAATATTTTTTGCTGTTTTTAAAATTAAATAGGCAGCTCATATTGTTTTTTAAATTATTATGAAGAACAAGTTTAAGCTTTGTTGTAACGTGCGTTGTTTGCCTGGACTGCTCAAGACCTTGTGTAGGAGGAGCTCTTTGAGTTGGCTTCTTAAATACCTTCATATTGTTTCACATCTGATACTCCTTGATGGACCATAGGAGCCGTGTCTTATAACAGGCTTATTCAAAAAGATACAAGCTAAGAGAGTGAGATCTTGGAAGAGTGTTGCCGTTTTCATAATGTAATTAAAAATACTGTAATAATAATTAATAATAAATAGTGTGTAATAAGCATGTCATAAAAACAAATTTTATATTTCCAAGATCACTGCTTTTCTAATTTATATTCAGGTAAAGGAGAAAATCCCTGGAAATATTCATTTTTAAGAGGAGGTTTGCAAGACTTGACATTTTAGTGAAAGGGGTTCACAGGTTGTTAAAGTTTGGGAACCACAGTGTTAGTGTAATCCCCAGCCAGCCATTCGGTGGGCTGCTCCGTCCCCTTCTCGTGGTGGCTGGACCACTCGGAGAGGTAAAGGAGCCTGCTACCACCCTGGCTAGCAGAGCTGGGTCTTTAACACAGGCAGTAGTGACTGTGAGCCAGAAGTCTCAGGTTTGCTCCCCACCCAGGGCATAGTGTGACATTAGCTGCACCCACACTCCCAAGTGGCTGCCAAGCTCACTGGGAGCCTGGCTTGATGCTGCAGTGTGGACCAAAAATCCTTCCCAGTGGGTAAATTACAGTTCTTCAGTGAGCTTTGGTTCCATTCACAGCCTGTGAAAGAGTGGGGCAGACAGAGGGAGTAGGACCTGGTGGGTGGGAAATGAAAGCTGAGCCAGAAATGGAGGTCTGGGGCCAAGGGGAGGAAGGCATTTGAGATCTGGAAAGGGCCCTGACGGTTGGGTTCACCCAGGGGACCCTGAGGCCTGGCTAGTGGCAGAAGAGACACTGAGGTGTGGCCTGGCTGGGGGGAAGAGGCAAGGCTGGAGGCCAGTGTGATGATGTAGTTCTGGCGGGACCCAACTGAGAGTGCCAATTCTGGACCAATTGCTTAAACAGGGCAGTTACAGCCCAAGGCTGGGGTTTTTCCTCCTCTAAGACAAACCAAACCAGCCAGACAAAGAGGATGTTGGTTTTACCCCACTGGCTAACCACAAGTCACACAAGCAATTTCCTTAGACACTCCAGTTTCCCAGTATCACCACCAGTCCCACTCGTCCTGGGAATGAATGGTTATGAAAATCAACACCCCAGTAAAAGAAAACGGTTCTCTTGATCCCAAAGAATCAAGCCCCAGACCCAGGTCAATATACACATCAGATCTTACCCACAAATCACGCTGTTGCTAATCCTTTAGAATCTAAAATCTAAAGGTTTATTCATAAAAGGAAAAAATATAGATGAGAGCTAGAATTGGTTAAAAGAAATCAGTTACATACAGTAATGGCAAAGTTCTTAGTTCAGGCTTGTAGCAGTGATAGAAAAAACTGCAGGTTCAAATCAAGTCTCCGGAGTACATCCACAGCTGGGATGGGTCAATCAGTCCTCTGTTCAGAGCTTCAGTTCCTATTCCTCCAGAGGTAAGAAGAAGGATTGAAGACCAGATGGAGATGAGGCATCACCCTTTTATAGTCTTTTCCAGTGTAAGAACCTCTTTGTTCTTACTGTGGAAAATTACAGCAAAATGGAGTCTGGAGTCACATGGGCAAGTCCCTGCATACTTTGCTGAGTTACAGGGCATATCTGCCTTCTCTCAGTGGGTTAATTGTGTAGCTGATGGTCCTTAATGGGCCATCAAGCAGGCTAGGCAGAGCTAACACCAACTTGTCTGGGATGTCTCCCAGAAGCATAGCACAAATTTGAAATACAGACAGTATAGAGCCAATACTCATAACTTCAACTAAAAAATGACAAGATGCATACAGACAGCATAATCATAACCAGCAACCCATAACCTGGTCTTAGACACCTCATATGATCCCCTTTTCCATAAGACTTGGTGCCACTGCAGGACCTTGGTTGCAATCATGTTCTGTAGGTCCTAGATTATATCAATAACGTCACAGTCTGGCTGGCAGGGGCTGATGTGCAGAGGGGGCAGGGGGGCTGGTTTGGCATACAGAGGTAAGCCTGAGGTGAAGCCCCAGGAAAGGAAGCTGACATGGGGCTGGGTTAGGGGGTGGAAAGGAGGCTGAGGTGAACACTGGTTTGGGGGCCAGTTTGGCAAGGGGAGCTGAGGTGAAGCCTGGTTGGAGGGGGGCCAAGGGATGGCTGAGGTGGCCTGAGTGGGGACAGACCAGAGGCAGGGCTGAGGGCCAGGCTGTGTGGGCAGAAGGGAAGGCTGCAGTGAGAGGCAGAGGCCAAGCTGAGTGTGAGGTGGTTTGGGGGGACCCCAGACTATCTCAGGCCAGATGCTCCCTTCCAGAACAAGCCAGAGTGAAGTTAGCATGGCAGCCGCCTGCTGGCCCTGTTACCCAGGCCTGGGCGTCTCCTTGTGGTCACATTCCAGAGCCGAGCAAATGGAGCCCAGCCATCTGAGCTGGGCTGGGGATGGGGGTCCCCTGCCTTTACCCCATTACCAGCATGCGCCAATGACGTCACGGCCCGTGCAGCCGTTTAACACAGGTCTGATGCCTGTCACTGTGCTTCTCCTGGGAGCTTAGCCCAAAGGCTCTGCTCACAGGAACTGTGCTGGGCACTGGGGCTGGCTCGGCAGCAGTTCCCTTGCCAAGTGTAAATGGGCCCAGGACAGACTCTCCAGGCTGACACAGGGCTGCCCGGGGGGAGGAGGGAGAAGTGAGGCAATTTGCCCCAGGTCCCAGGCCCCACAGGAGCCCCACGAGAGTATAGTATTCTACAGTATTGCAACTTTTTTTTATGGAAGGGGTCCATGAAATTGCTTTGCCCCAGGCCCCATGAATCCTCTGGGCAGCCCTGGCCTGGCATAGTATCTGAGCTGCTCTGTCCATGCCCCTAGCTGCCCTCGTGGGAAATGATCTCCTGAGAGCCCGCACGGCACAAGAGATTAATCACAGACTGCGACTGGTTTCAGCTGAGCTGACCACATCCTCTGCTCGTGGCAGACAGGGCAGGTGCTGGAAAATGTGCTTCAACCGAACTGTCAGCCCCAGAGGGTTACAAGTTTGCAACAGCAGACAGTATCTTGAGGCCATGAACTTCCATCAGTACATCTTCTCCAGTTTGATGCTCAAGACTTCACCAGGCAAGGGTGGCAGCTCTCCACAGCTGGGCTGATGCTGTGTGGAGAAGCCCCAGGAAATGGAGGAACCCATCTGAAAGCTGGTGAGTCTCTGGGATTTTTCCTTAATTCTGAGTCTTCCTGGGGTTTCACTTCAAGAACTAGGGGCACCAAAAATTGGCCAAGGTCACTGGGGAAAGCAGTATCCTGCTTACACCATGGGAATTATTACTGAAGTCTGGTTGAGCCTACAGGACCTTTTCTGAAGTGACCCCCCCCAAATTGCCTTCCTCCTCCCCCAGCCCCGTGGCTCAAAGAATGGGCACAAGAGACACAAGATATTTCAGTGGCTGCCCAATCTCACCAAATCTACTGTCTCTGCTCTCTGCTAGCTATACTGTTCCTCTGCTGTACACCCCATTTTCACCCGTCTCCAAGGGACAGATGTCAAAACAATTATAGCGTGTGCATTCGCCAAAGCAGCCAGTACAATTCCGCCAGCACTCGCAGGGCAGTGTCCACCTTTCATAGAACTGTTTCCACCTGCTCGCAGCTTTCTGGCCAGTGCTGCTTTGGGGTGAGGCTCCTGTCCTGGATCTGAGCCCCGACAGGAGATGTGAGGGAGAGTAAATCCTTGCAGCCACTATGAGTTAGCAGGGTGGGGCTGAGGGAGAAGTCACCGTTTCAGTCTTTTATTTTACTCTCCAATAACTTAGAATAGGCTGTGAGGCAAAGCCTGGCAAATGCTGGGCTCCAGTTGGGGACGGGAGAAAGGGCGTAAGAGTTTCCTAGGCCGGAGGCTTGTGCCTTTGTGGGCTGAGCTTCCCAGACAGAGAGTCTGGGCAGGGCACTTGCTATGCGCAGCTAGTTATTACCGGACCAGCACCCGGCGCTCTGAGTAATTACTGAACACTGCAGGGTGCTCCTGCCTGCACCTGTTCAGTCACCAGCCAGTCCAGCACAGGGGGAGGGGGCAGTGGCCCTGCCAGCACCAGGCCCAGAAAAGTCCCTGCTGTGTCACAAGAGCTAGTGTCACACAAACAATCACACTGAGAGGGCAGGTGGCCAGTTGGCTGTAGGAACCTTCACGAGAGCCTGGCTACTCCCCGGAGAAGCATGGTGCCTGCTCCTTGTCAATAAGGGTAGCAATTTGGGGTGGCAAACTTCTGCCCCTCAGCCACTCCTAGAGCCCGAAGCACCTTGTCTGGCAGGGTTTGGGGAAGCTCTCGGGTGTGGATCTTGCTGTTGTTATGCAGGCCTAGTTCTCTCCAGCTTCTCGGCCCATCACTGTCCAGGGGCTTTGTAGCCTCCAGAGCACGTCACTCACACCAAGGCCTCAACTGCACCAAGCATGCCAAAAACAGCCAGCTCCCCAGCCTTTGCTCTCAGTTCCTCGGGCCAGGGAGCCCTGCAGGGGAGGCCTGACCAGTGCAGGGGAAGGATGCTTTGTAGCCAGTGTCCTGAACTTCTCTTCTTTAGCTAGAGGGGCAGTTCTCAGTGAGCCAAGCAGGTTCTGCACAAGCATCTCCCCACTGTGAGGAGAGGGGATGTGGGGGCCCCAGCGGGTGTTGGGCACAGATGGGAGATAGCCGAGGTGCCTGCTCCTGGTTTATGAGGGAGCCTGTTAAGACTTGTGTGTGTTTAAATAAAACTGTGTGAGCCTAGGCTGCAGTGGGGATCTGTGTAGTGGCTAGCTTTGGAAAGGTGCTCCCAGCCAGCCTGTGGGACTTGGTTTGCACTTGCAGAGCATCTGCCAGCCCTATGATCTGGATCAGCAGCAGCAGGGTGAACCTCTGGCCCGGGGTAATGGCTACCTAAAAAAAATGAATTACACTCCCAGCCCCACTCGGCCCCACCCTCACCTCTGCTGGGCTGGGTGCACTCCAGCTGGGACAGTTCTTCCCTTGTCCCTGTTCTCCTCTTTCTGCCTCTCAACTCCATGTACAGGAGCTGCCAGCCTGGATCAGAGCTGGGTTTATCTCAGGCTGGAGTCTCTTTCTGGGAGTGGCTAGTAGCGGAACCTTCTATGGACAGTGATGGGACAAGCTGTCCTTAGGACAAGTTTCTTCCTAACTCCTGCCAGATACACAGAGACTTAGGTTCAGGGCAAGAGAGTTTCTGTCCAGGACCACTTGTGTTCTGCAGCCCCACAACTGGGCTGTTGGTGGCAAAACTGGGCTCCAGAATCTCTGCCTTCATTTTTTTAAATTGGGAGCCACATGCTCAGGTGGTGTAAATTGGTGTAACCATTGTGGTCGATAGGGCTATGGCAGTTTATACCAGCTGAAGATCTGACCTCATGTTTCTAAGTCTTGTGGTTGCAAAGAGAATCTTGAAAACATGAATCTAGCCCAAGCCCATACAATGGTGTCTTCCTGAGTTTGCAGGCAGCCTGAAACAGTAGCTCTGAGACACATGAAGCATTTGTCTGAATGGGTGTTAACTCTGAGATAAGATGATCATTTAATTATCAACACTGGTAACCACTTTCCTGCTGTCCATATTAGAAGAAGGATCCAGCTAATTTGTGTATCTCCCAGTCCCCAGATAAATACCACAGAGGCTGCTGTACAGATTCTGCAATTTATTTTCAGGTTAAATTGAATACCTTTTAGTAAAAAACATAAAATTAAATTTTAAAAAAAAGCTGAAGCAGCCCCAGAATGCAGAGAATTTTCACCAGAGGCCGCAGAATCCAGGTCCCTTGCCCATCATTTAGGACCCGCTCATGGCAGAGTACACGGAGCCTTCTTCATAAACCTTCTAGCCCTTTGTTATGCTAGCTTATTTAACCAGGAATGTCCTCATTATAACATTGAATCCTTTTCTAACCCCCTTTTGGTCTGAGTTACATCTTGTGGTGGAGAGTTCCACAGGTTAATCATAAGGTGTGTTCAGCATTTTCATTTATCAGTTTTAAATTTGCTGCCTTTTAGTGTAATTGAATATTCCCTTGTTCTTGTACCATGAGAAAGAGTAAATAGCTCACAATTTACGCTCTCTGTACCAACCATTATTGTGTAGCATTATGTATAATAATAGGTTTTACCATTTTAATTATTGATACAATCGCTGCACATTGAGCAGTGCTTGTCACTGAACCGCCTGCATGACACCCGGGTCTTTGTCTGCAGTGGTTACGGTTAATTTAGAACCCGTAAGATTTGGGATGGCTCCGATGAGCATTGCATTGCCATTGTTAATGCTAACTCCCGGCGGCCGTCCTGCAGCCTGGGAACCCAGCTGGATTAGCTGCTTGGAAGTTCCTCCCTGCCCTCACCAGCCTTGACCTACCTAGAGACTGCACATTTTGCCCCCTCCATGCTCACCTTGGATTTGATAAATCCATTTAACCGGCTCTTTGGATAGAGCCAGAGGAGCCATTTGGAAACTGGCCTGAGTGAGTGCATGGAGGCAGACCTGCCTTTCACTACTCTGGTTTCGTGTCCCTGTTCTGCACTTGGGACTGCCTGATGGCTGTAGAGACAGGGCAGTGCACAATCCCCTCGGGGGACGGAAGGATGGGACCTTCTAGACCTTCCCCATCTCTGGTGTGTCTGAGTTATGCCCCCCCCGGTGTAGAGATGGGCTGGGGTTGCCAGCATTTTGCTCTGTGCTCACTCCTCTGTTCCCCAGCAGCCAGGGAAGAGATGGGTGGGGATGACAATCTCCCATGCGGTGTTCAGCTCAGGTCTCTCCCCCCTTCCACAGCTCCCACCCCAAGCTGGCAGCCTCAGAGGCTCACTGACTCTCTTCATTTCTCTCCTCCAGAGCTTCTTTGGCCTTTCCCCAAGTCATTCTTTGCAACCCTCCTGTCTGAGTCCTTGTCTCTCTCTCTCTCCCTGTTCTGACTAGTCCTGAGCAATGGTGTAGGCTGGAGTTTGTCCTGGCTTCCCGTGGGGGGGAGGGCAGGAGCACCAGATACCGGAGAACAGCAAAACGGCTTCGCTCCCCAGGAGCCTGAGTCAGGGACTTGTCAGGGGTGGGGGCAGGCATTGGAGCGCTGTGTGGTGGGACTGCGAGGGCATGGATGATGTCGGCCTGTTGGTGTAGTGAGGGGAAGGGAGAAGATGGGGGGATCCCCCCCACGTACTGGTCTGGGTCAGTCCTGGTAACTAGGCTGGGGATGAGGCCTAGGAGAGGTGGGGTCACTCAACATCAGGGACTTTGGCTCCTGATGGAGGTGGCTACTTTGCTTCTTTCCTGGGACCTCCTAGATGGTCACTGTGGAGGCAGGGCCCTACGGGTTGGAACATCCAGGCCCTGACTCTCCAAAGCCAAAGAATTCCTGCTCCAGCTGCCAGGGCTCGGCTCCAGGCCACAGAGCAGGAATATCGCACATTGAGGCCTCACTACCAAGGGTGCCCCAAGGGACTGGAAGCTCTTGCCGTTTCCCCAGCGATCACGCAGCCACCATGGTACATCTATGCAGAGGAGAGCTGGTCCCAGCCGCAAGGCATCTCCTCGTGAGTGACAGCCTTCTACAGCGGGGACAGGGAGACAGGCCTCTCGCTGCCTCCACCAGCACGCTGAGAACCGAGAGCAGCCCTGAGATGCAGACACAGTCTGTGCTAGCAGGCATCAGTCCCACACTCCCTGCACAGCACACTGTGCTGACAGACAAGCCCTGCCCGCAGCGCATCCTCTGCACCTTGCGCTAGCGAGTGCAGTCCCTGGTTGCAGAAGGGGAAACTGAGTCCCAGAGGGATTAGGCACCTTACCCACAGCCAGACACTGAGTCATTGTCAGCAGGATGAGCCCTGGAGTTCCTGCCTTCTAGCACCAGGCCAAAGCCACTAGACCGCGCTGCTTGTTGGATGTGACAGCAGTGCCCAATGCAGCCATGGGGTCCCCTCCTATAGTAGGCTACAAGCCAATCTCCCCCACACCATTGCCCTTCAGAATTACCTGAGCGGGCTGTCTCCCTAGCCGGCAGTGCCCCCTAGTGGACATTATGGCGTCCAGCAGGTTCAGTGCCATCCTTCCTGTCCCTTAGCACAGGGGTGGGCAAACTTTTTGGCCTGAGGGCCACATGGGGTATGGAAATTGTATGGCAGACGATGAATACTCACAAAATTGGGAGTAGGGGTGCGGGAGGGGGTGAGGGCTCCAGCTGGGGGTGCAGCCAGAAATGAGGAGTTCAGAGTATGGGATGGGGCTCAAGGGGTTCGGAGGGTGGGAGGGAGAATCGGTGCTGTGGCAGGGGATTGTGGCACAGGGGGACTCAGGGGTGCAGACTCTGGGCGGCGCTTACTGCAAGCAGCTCCCAGAAGCATGTCCGCCTCCAGCTCCAAGGTGCGGCCAGGCGGCTCTGTGCACTGCGCCATCTGCAGGCACCACCCCTGCAGCTCCCATTGGCCAGGAACCATGCTCTTGGTGTATGCTCCCGGCATGCCTGTTCTCAGCTGCACACCCACAGAGTCAGGGCGTCCTCACATACCGGACACACAGAGGGGAAGGGGAGGGAGGTTGGCTCCGACCCCCTAGAAGGACAAGGGTCCCAGATCCCACCTCACACACATGGGGGGAGGGCAGGGGGTTGTCAGACCCCTGAACATGGGGCTCCCAGACCATGGCACACCCATGGGAGTGAAATGTGGAGTCCACAGGACAATGTGGGTAGAGGCCCCACATTTCCCTCTCATGGGTGTGCCATGATCTGGGGGCTCTCTGCACATGCACTGTGTAACCCCTTTGGTGTGAGCCTCTGGGCTTGTACTCACTAGCACTTACAGTGGTATAACTTATCGGGGGTGGAAAAGCCATGTCAGTTACACCGACCTAAGTGCTGGTGTGAGACGCTCTCCCCCCACCAGGATGAGAGAGCTCTCTCCTGTCGACGCAGAGCATCTGCACTAGCCAATCTAGTGTAGCCTAGCCCTCAGGAATGCTTGGGGAGCCCCTAAGCAAAGCATGCTCCTCATAGTGTTGTAATGTGCTTCCCCCAATGGGCTGGTGGATGCCTGCCGGGCACTGTGTTGGGTGACCCTGTGATGACCCTGGAGGCTCTGGGGTGGTGATCTGAGCTGTGGCTTGAGCTCTGTGTGTGCAAACATACATTGCCAGACTCTCAGAGAGACAAGGTGGGCGAGGTAATAATCTGCTACAAGAACAGATCTCGGTGGGACTGAGCCAGGGCCAGAACCGTTGGCCAGCAAGAGCATTTGGTACTGCGAGGCTCTGCTGACCCCTAGCTGCAGCTTCTGCAATGCCAGGGTCCGATTTCCAACCCTGCAGTGTCTGGGAGATCCCCCAGAGGCAGCAGACCAGGTCAGGTCCCTTCAGTGCCCAGTATTGCTCTGCAACGCTGCAGCTTTGGCTGGTTCAGGAGCATCTCTGGCACATCAGACACTGCACTACGCTTGCTGGGTGTTGAGCGGGCTGACCCAGCCTGGATGCAGCTGGGAGAACACAGAGGCTGAAAGGCGGTGTCTCCCACTGCCCACACGTACGATTATTCTGCTCTGTGTGGAGAGAGGAATGGGATGGCTGAAGCTTTGCTCAGAACCACAGACTAATGGCTGGAAATGGAGGCCCCTCTTCCAACGTCTCCAGGAGGTTAGCACTGGCTCCGTCCTTTCGGGATCTGCTCTTCCGGCTGCCATCTGTCAGTCAATCTGTGCCGATTCAGAACGGCCGGAAGCCAGGTCAGGCCTGCAGGGGAGTCGAGGAGGGCCCTCGTTTGCACACTGCGAGACACTGGCATGGCAGATCCCAGCCTGGCAGCTAGTTCAGGACCTCTCGAGTGCCTCCTTGCTCCTGCCAGGTGAATGGTGGTGTCTGTGTCAGTGCCTGACATCAGAGCTAGAGAAAGCTCTGTGCCTGGTGGAACGAGGGGAGGAAGTGTAACCCGCACACTTTCTGGGTGTTGTGCTCTGTCCCATCTAGTGGCACTGAGACTACTTAAAGAGAGAGATAAAATGAGTCTGCTACAGCCTTAGCTAACAATCAGTTGGCTTTTAGCTCATGTGTAGAGACTCAGGCACTAAGCTCCCAAAGATCCCAGATTTGATCCCACTCACTGATGACCGGGGTCTGTCGGTGTTACAGAAGGTTTGGACCAATATAGCTCAGCCCAGACACCAAACCCTCTGGCTGCAGAAGGGTGCTCTGGAGGCCTGAAATGGGGAGGTTGCCCTGTCTCTGCAGAGGGAGGGAGGCAGAACAGCCTTTGAAAGCCTGGATGGGCATCGGGACTTGTCCCTGAGATAATGGAGCAGCTTCACTCATCCAGTGGGAAAGAAGAACTCCCTAGGTGCAGGGCCAGATTAACAATAAGGCTATTTCAGGCAGGGGGCACGGCTGGGCCGGGTGAGAGCGATTTGCTCACGCAGCCTGGATGGAGTGCTCCTACTAGCGGGAAAGGCAAAGCAGCTCCCTGTGGCTTGGCAGGAGCTCAGCCAGCAGCCAGCTGAGTTGCCCCGCGCTGCAGGAATACACTGCCAGGGATCCGGTTAACACTGGTGACCAGACACTAAAAATCTGGTTACCATGGGAACCCACGCCAGCTGTGAGTGTAGTTTGAGCAGGCATTGCCCCCTACCCCATCCCAGCTCCCCGCAATCCTGATTTCTCCAGAGCTCTGCTTAGCTGTCAGGGAGGGAAGAGGCTCCCTCTGTCCCTCTCCTGGGCTGAAGCTGGAAGGCACCTCCATGACATCACCTCCTGGGTCCTAGTGCCCATCACTATCATCATCTGTGTGTGCTGGGTCCCGTTTCTGGACCACTGGTGAATGCCTGGTGGGGAGGGGCAGGGCAAGGGAGTGGCAGGGCAAGAGACGGTACCAGAGCGGTAGGGTGGGAAGCTTGCACATAACCTGCACACATTCTATCCAGCTCCAGCCAGAATGATTGCCCCTCTCATGTATAAGGAACGAATTCCCACACATTTGTAGGAAAAACAAACCAAACCATCTCATTCTGGATACCAGTCCTTTAACTTTTACAGACCCTTCCATCAAGGGGCTTCAGATGTATGATGCACTGTGTTTAACACTGTATTGAACTGTACTAGAAATCAAAGAAATCCAATATTTTTTCTTTGATGTATTTTTCTGTCCTGGGATGCACAGGTCACCAAGTTCTTCCGTTATGCTCAGCCTAGTTCCACAGGCCAACACATCTTTGTACTTTTAAGGGGTTGCAAAAGCACTGGAGGAAGCTCAGCGCACAATGTTGTAGGTTTCTCTCTCCCTTCTTAGCAGGCTATGATAGAAAGACTGGCTGAATAAGCTACAGGGAGGTTCTGTCCATTTGCTGATTCTCGACCAGTTCAATCCATCATAAAAGTACCTCACATTTGATTTCTTTTGAGTTTTATTCCAAAAACTTAAAGCTAAATAAATCTGAAGTTAGTCCTCATTTTTCTGCCCCAACTCAAATTAACTTCTTTCCCAAGTGGAAAATGTTGGGTGAGCCTGGAATGTGATTCGAGAAGGGAACAGAAACACAGGCCAATTTCTGCCGACAGTTACACCTGAGCAGCCTGATTGGCTTCAGGGAGAACAGATTTTTTCACAAGAATAGACTTGGGTCCCTTCTGCTTTTTCACTTGTGGTATAAGCAGAATCTCATTCACTTTCCTCCCCTGAACTCTGAGCGCCTTAATGAAAAAAAAATAAGCCAGGTCTGCTTGATTTACACATGGAAAGGAAACAGGAAGCTCTCCCTAAATTCTACGCCAGCCTTAAACAAACACCAGACCTGATGTAACAAGGGTGTCACTATAGCAGCCGTGGCTGGACTGTTTCTTTTGAAAGATCCTTAATGGTTCTTTTAAGATGCTGATTGTCAATTAATTATTTTTGTTCAGGGGGGCAGAGAACGCAACAGGGACTAGCTCTGTTTTGTCAACTTCTAGTCATTCAAAAGCTGAAAGACTTTAGATTAAGTTTATTTAATGTTTGTACAGTGATTCTGAAGAGCTAACATAGTCCAGAAGTGCTAAATATTATGACTGGGCAACCATCTAAAGATCTGTGTCCCTTCTAGCTGTTACCTTTTTCTTACAGAAATCTTAAAACAAACAAATGCAAACCATAGGGGGCTGGTGCACACAGAACTCATGCTTAAAAAACCTCATGTCAGAGCTGCTGATCACACATTCTAGAATAGATAATACTTAGTCCTGCCATGAGTGCAGGGAACCAGACTAGACGACCTCTCAAGGTCCCTTCCAGTCCTATGATTCTATTCAATTATTCTAATTGTGGGAGAGCTTGGTGACAGAGTGGCCTGATGTGGTGAATCACTGGAGATTAACTACACAAACTGGGTATCATCCCACAAATAATATTTGGGTTCAATGTGAAAACAGAAATTCATTGTTCTCAGCCAGTGCAACACTGGGAGGCAGCTTTCAGAGCAAGACAGCGTAAAATACAATGCCACCCAATGTAATTTTCCCACTACTACTCCTCTACTTCAGTGGATTTTACACCTGAGTGGTTTTCTTTTACATAATAAAAGCTGGCTGCCTCCCAGAGTGCAGTCAGAGTGAGATAGGGTGTGTGGTGTAGGGTCCATAGCTTGGGGAAAACACCTGCAGGGCTTGGCTTTGCCCTGTGCCACATGGAGAGCCGAGAGTAGAAGCACAAGGTGGAAAGGGGTGAGCAGGATGGGGGATGTTGCAGTGTTCATCCTCATACAGACGAGCTCTCCACTACCTAGGAGGAAGGAGGCCCAGGAGAAGGACAGCATAGCATCCCTCATGCTACCTCTTACTTGAGAGTAGAATAAACTTGTTAATTTTACATAAATAATATGTAACTATGTATGTAGAGAAATGTTTGTTAACTTCATAATTGTTTTGCAATCTGTCATTCATACTTAGGCCCTTCCCCCCGTTAGCCTTAGGCCCCTCATCATCTTCTTGCAGCCTTGCCTAGGTGATGGCCATTTCCCTCCCATGGTGTGTAGCCATCCCCAACATGACCCCACAGCTGCCTTCAGCCACAGGCTAGGGTGGTCTCTGTGCCTCCCACCCCCTCAAGGACCCTGGTTCTCTCTCGGCTGGGGAATCCCCCTCTCTCTTACCCACCTAGTGCATGCACTGGAGTTGAGGTCGGGGCAGATCCCCCAACCCCTTGCCACAGTGCAGGAACATCTCCCCATGTGTCAGGTCACAAGCATGTGGCCCAGACGCCCCTCTGTCTTTACGGAGGGGCAGCAGGTCAGATGTGAGTGGAGCTGGGATGGCACGGCCAGAGCGACGCTCCAGCCACAGCCATCCTGATTTAGTGCAGGACCCTGCTTCTGAGTGGTCAGGCCAGTCCCCTCCCCACCCCAGATCTGCCTCCTATGGAACTTTGAGTAAGTGCAAAAACCTTTGGGGTCACATTAGCCCCCAGCAAGCCCCCTATTTGGCACCACTGGTGCCCCTGCTCCTACCTCCCCACTCCCTACTGTCCCAGCCAGCCGCTTGCTCCAGACGGGTCAGACAGGGCAGATTGGGCTCAGCTGGAGTATGGACCCTCTGGGTGCTCCTGACCTTTTCAGAAAGGGGGAATTGGCCTCAGAGTGCCCCAAAGTGGCGGGGGCAAAGGTGCAGGACAGGGGAATTGTTACACGCTCAGCTGCCAAGGCAGGCTCTACTATTTTTGCTGCCCCAAGCAGCACGCTGAATTGCTGCCGCAGACAGCTGAAGACAGAAGCTGCAGCTGAATTGCCGCTGTGGAAACATGCGTGCCGCCCTAGCGACACACGTACTACCCCCACCATCTGTGGCAGCAGTTCGGCGAGCTGCTTGGGGCCAGGGTGGGTGCAAGGATGTTTCGCACCCTGGGTGAAAGTTCCACCTTGCGCCTCCCCACCCACAAGCCCTGTGGCAGCTCTCCGCCCTCCCCGCCCCGCCCTGAGGCGCCTCCCCCGTGGCAGCTCCCCCCCTCTGCCCTGGGGCGCCGCCCTCTGTGGCAGCTCCCCCCGGCCCAGGGAGCCGTGCAGCAGCTCCCCACCCCAGCTCACCTCTGCTCCGCCTTCTCCCCGAGCACTCAATTGCCGCTCCATTTCTCCCACCTCCCAGACTTGCGGCGCCAATCAGCTGTTTGGTGCCGCAAGCCTGGGAGGGAGAGAAGCAGGGCGTGGCAGCATGCTCAGGAAAGGAGGCAGAGCAGAAGTGAGCTGGGGCAGGGAGTGGTTCCGCTGCGTGCTGCGCCCCCCCCTTACTTGCTGTAGGTGGCCCTTCATGTGCCCCCCTGCCCCAGGTCCTTCCGCCTAAATGCCGACGATGACCGGGGCGGCCAAAGATCCGGCTGCCATGGTCACCACCAAAGGACCTGAAATGTTGCCCCCCAAAAGCTAGTTCCCTAGGCAACCGCCTAGGTCGCCTAATGGGTTGCACTGGCCCTGCTTGGGGCCACAAAAACACACGGACTGCCACCCCTTGCAGATTGCCGCCCCACGCATCTGCTTGGAATGCTGGTACCTGGAGCCAGCCCTGTCAGCTGCTGCTCTTGGACCTTCCCCAGCAGGCACAGGCTAGCACAGCTCCCCTCACACAGCCCCCCGTGGGCTCCCACAGCTGCAGCCCCACGGCAGAGCCTAGTGCACTGAGCCCAGTGTGGGAGCAACACGAGGAGCTCACCGAGAGAAGGGAGATAAAGGGGTTGGGGTGGGAACCATTCCCCAGAGGCCCCACCTTGGATGACAGGGTTAATTAGGAGGGTTGCTGGGACATCACTGTCAGAACCATGACAATGCTGAGGACCCAGCTGCTAGTGGGCAGAGGAGGATTTCAGGAGTTCAGGCCCCTTCCATCCCAGCCCCTGGAGGAACCATTCAGGGGCGGCTCTAGGTATTTTGCCGTTCCAAGCACAGCAGGCAGGCTGCCTTCGACGGCTTGCCTGCGGGAGGTCCCCGGTCCCGCGGATTCGGCGGCATGCCTGTGGGAGGTCCGCCGAAGCCACGGGACCAGAGGACCCTCCGCAGGCATGCTGCCGAAGGCAACCTGCCTGCCACCTTCACAGCGACCAGCAGAGCACCCCCACATGGGTTGCTGCCCCAGGCAAGTGCTTGGCGTGCTAGTGCCTGGAGCCGCCCCTGGAACCATTACCCTCCCACCAGCAGGACACAGCCCAGAAGCTGTCTCCCTCCCTATTCTATGAGAACAATTCTTTCCAGTGGTGGAATACACCCCTGTATTCACACCCAACACATTCGTGTAATAATCTGGGTACATGGTATGCCTTGGAAGGTATCATTTGAAAGTCATAATTTGCTGGTCAGTATTTCCCTGGTAAAATGTGTGTGGCAACACTGTATGTGAAGTTATAAGATTCTCCTGTATGAGGTTATTAACACATGTTCCAAACCCCACAGTCCTACACAGTGTGATGGGATCCCTGGGGTACAACCTAGGACTGTGGGACCACTGTGCCTTCTTAATGCTCTAGCCTGGGCTGTCTCTCACAATGCTTTGCTACTGACAAGTAGCAAACCCTTCCAGGCGCTGTTATCATTCAGTGCAACTGCACATGGAGCCCCACACCCAAACAGATTGCATGAATGCTCCCAAAGCCACTCACAAATCACACAGAGAAAGGCACCAGCCAATTCCCTTCTGCTCCCCAGCCTTATACCCCAGAGCTGTACTGTCTTGCCTTGGTCAGAAGCCTGTAAATTCATTACCCAGTCTGCTCCTCCCTTGATATGCAGAGGAGACACACAAGCCTTTGTAACCTGAGCTATTTCCCAAGCACTTCAGCCAAAACCCACTGTTTTAGGTAAAATATAAAACAGATTTATGAACTACAGAACAATAGATTCTGAGTGATTATAAGTGGTAGGTACAAAAGGTCAGAGATTGCTACCAAAGAAAATAAAAAGGTAAGCACGCAGTCTAAATCTTAAACCTTATTAGACTAGGCAGTATTTGGATCAAGCACTTTTTCTTGCAGGTAGGTCACAGCCCTTAATACGCAGGCTTTCCCCTTAAGCCTGAACCAGTCTCCTCAGTTCACGTCTTCATCTTCCCAGGGTTCTTGTTGCTTCTGGCATAAGTGTGGGAAGGAGAAAGGCCAAAGCGTGATGCTACTGTCCCCGATTTTATATCCTCAGCCCATGTACCTTGAAAACACTAGTCCAGACATGTCCTGGAGGGTTTTGCTGAGTCATAGGGCTGAGCAATCACCCATTGTGTGATGCTTGCACAGCCCTCTTAAAACATTGTAAATCCCTTGATCACAATTCCCCTGCTGATTAATGGTCATTTAACACCCTCCTGTGAGTGAGTCATCTTCTTTGTTGTCACTGGAGAACTGGAGAATTCTCAAACTTACAACATATTTCAGAAAAAAACATACAAGAAAATCTCATAACTTCATACACATTAATGATATACATATTTTGACAGAACAATGAGTTTCAGCAGATCACGATCTTCCCTATGATATCTTACATGACGTTTTGTATGCAATATGAATGATGAATATGAGGGTTTCAGGGTGCTGTTTTGAGGTACAGAGTGCCACATCCAGGCAGAAATCAGGTCTGTCCTAACCAAAAGAAGGAATGTGTTCTTTCCTTAATTTGCATTTAAGCAGGAAACAGGTTCATCAAGCAGGAAGTTCAAACAGGTGAAAAAAACAGCAGGGAACGCCCTTCCATGTAGACTTTTTGTCTCCTGGGTCTCAGCTGGAAATGTTTTTCAATAGGGGGACTGAAACTATAAAAAGGAGGGACAGATATCCTCCTCTCTTTCCCTGCCCACATCATTTTCCACACCTGAGAAGACAAAGGGAAACAGCTTTTGGTTCCTGGGGGAGGAGTCATCACCTGAAAGTTTGATGAGTAATCTACTTGAGCATGTGGTGAGAACATTTGCTTTGCAACTAAGCTTGTTTCTTAAGTAGATACTACTTAGCATTTTATCTTTATTTTTCTTGTAACCATTTCTGACATTTATGTCTCATTACTTGTACTCACTTTAAAATCTGTCTCTTTGTAGTTAATAAACTTCTTTTACTATTTGATCTAATCCATTGTGTTTCAACTGAAGTGTCTGGGTAACTTAAAGGAATAATGGACTTAATATATTTGTACTGTCCACAACTGGGCTGAGCAGTACAAGACATACAGTTCTGGGGGGGGGAAACTAGGACTGGGAGTGTGTTGGGGTCACCCTGCAATATAACCAAGGCTGGTGAGAGCATGGGTACAGATGGCAGGCTGCAGTTACACACAGGTACTCAGGGAGTGGCTTGCATGCTGGAAGCCTGTTTGTGAGCAGCCCAAGTGGGAGCTATTCCAGTAAGACACTGTGAGGCACCTAAGGTTGGAGGGCAGAAGTGACACAGCCCCTCACTGGTCTGGATTGTGCCCCAGTAGCTCATAGTGGTGGAGCGAACTCGAGTGCGTGCACAGCTTGTTATTGTAAATGAGGTTTACACCTTAAGCCCTGGTGTAGCAGCTTTAAGTGAGTGTCAAGCGTGGTGGCTTCGAACAGTGACAGAGAGTTAACAGTTTGTTGTTTTCTATTTGCTTATTTTGGGTACGGGAAATAGAAACAGGAAAGTGTCAGGGTGAGCCCCAGCAAAACAGCTGCAAAGCTAGAACTGGCCAGGCTAGAGAGAGAAGAAAGAGCCCCTAGAAAAGAAGGAGCAGGAAGCTGCCAACAAGTGAGCCTTGGATCTGCAAGAGAAAGAGGCCCTAGAGAAGGAGAAGAAGCATAATCTGGACCTGATGACAAAACATGGCCAGACCCCACCCTAACACTAGTCTCTCCCCTGCTCAAGGAACCCTCATGTGGGACAAGTTCCCTGCACAGAAGGGGACACATTGCATTGAAGAATACCTTACTGCTTTTGAAAGGTTGTGAGAGGTTTATAATATTCCTGAGGACAAGGAAGACCCCACCCTGATAGCAACACACTCTGGTAAAGCTTTAAATGTATTTAATGAAATACAGATTGAGGAAGCTTTGAGATTTTCTGAATTTTAAAAAGCTGTTTTGCAAAGGTTTAAAATTACTCCTGAAGTGTATAGGTTGAAATGCAGGAATCTCAGGGAAAGTGCCGATGTAAATCATAGAGAATATGCCTATAAAATGTGAGCCCTAATGGTGAAAGGGATGAGGATGTTTAATCTCGTTGCTCAAGAACATTACTTAAGTACATGCACTGATGAGGTTAGGAATACGTTATGGGACAAATCTGTACATTCTGCGGAAGCCATGCACGCTCTGGCTGACCACTTTGTGCAAGTCCAAATGTCTAATGGAACACAAGCCACAGAAGGAGGAGGGTACAAACTCAGTGTAAAGAGGGGGACCCTGTTTTACATCTGGGAAGGAGGGTGGTTGAAGCCCAGAAACTCAGCACTCAGAATTGTTCCCCTCCCGGAAATCCCCATCAAAACCCTGCTGTGAAGGAAGAGGATCCAGGAAGATGTTTCCAGTAAAAGCAGCAAAGAATCCTGTGGCACCTTATAGACTAACAGGCGTTTTGGAGCATGAGCTTTCGTGAGTGAATACTCACTTCGTCAGATGCATGTAGTGGAAATTTCCAGGGGCAGATATATATATGCAGGCAAGCTAGAGATAATGAGGTTAGTTCAATTAGGGAGGATGAGGCCCTGTTCTAGCAGTTGAGGTGTGAAAACCAAGGGAGGAGAAACTGGTTTTGTAGTTGGCAAGCCATTCACAGTCTTTGTTTAATCCTGAACTAATGGTGTCAAATTTGCAGATGAACTGGAGCTCAGCAGTTTCTCTTTGAAGTCTGGTCCTGAAGTTTTTTTGCTGCAGGATGGCCACCTTAAGGTCTGCTATAGTGTGGCCAGGGAGGTTGAAGTGTTCTCCTACAGGTTTTTGTATATTGGCATTCCTAATATCTGATTTGTGTCCGTTTATCCTTTTCCGTAGCGACTGTCCAGTTTGGCCGATATACATAGAAGAGGGGCATTGCTGGCATATGATGGCATATATTACATTGGTGGACGTGCAGGTGAATGAACCGGTGATGGTATGGCTGATCTGGTTAGGTCCTGTGATGGTGTCGCTGGTGTAGATATGTGGGCAGAGTTGGCATCGAAGTTTGTTGCATGGATTGGTTCCTGAGCTAGAGTTCCTATGGTGCGGTGTGCAGTTACTGGTGAAAATATGTTTCAGGTTGGCAGGTTGCCTGTGGGCGAGGACTGGCCTGCCACCCAAGGCCTGTGAAAGTGTGGGATTGTTGTCCAGGATGGGTTGCAGATCCCTGACTAACACGGCTAACAGATCCAGACTAACACGGCTACCCCTCTGATATTTGATGTTTCCAGTGTAACTCCACTGAGAAATCAGCTAAACTCTGCCCAACCCAGGGCTTAATGCAGAAGCCCCACAGCTCACTGGTTAAGTTTTAGGAGGGCGGATCCTGAGGGCGTAGGTATGGAATTTATTAAAGTTGACAGAGGAAATAGCAAGGAGTGTGTAGGGTGGAGAGACACCAGAGCCCAGATTTCTCTGCTCTGGGGAAGTGTGGTCCAAAGTCTGGCATTTCTCTTGGCCAGGAAGGGGAGCATCTGCCAGTGGGGAACATAAGATTCCTCTAGCCATGGTGCACATGGAACAGGAAGGCTTAGACAGCAGGTGTTTGACAGCTTTATGTACTTGGTGGGAATGATAATTTGCACATGGCTAAGGCTATTAGTGTGGTGACGTGCAGCAAAGGGGAATGTTGTGCTGGAACCCCAGAAGGAAGTGGGAAAGCCCCACAGACTGCTTGTGGGGAGAACGGAAGGTCTGTCTAACTCCTCTGCAGCAGAATGACCAGTGCAGATGTGGGAGGGGCCGATGCTGGCCAGGGGGAGGAGATGACACCTGTGACTGAAGAAGCTGTCCCAGATATCCGCATTTTGCCATTGAACAAAGGATAGATACTATTCTAGAAAGCATAAGAGAGTGTGTCCTAGAGAGGATCCCAATCCTGGGAAACAAGGAGAGGTTTTTTGAAGAAGATGGAAGGTTGTATTGGGAGGATCCTAGAGGAAAAACAAAAGCCCTGGGCAGCCCTATAAGCAGGTGGTTGTGGCCAACCGGCACCATAGAGATTTAATGGTGTTAGTACATGATTGTCCCTTTGCTGATCACTTCGGGGCACAGAGAACCTTGAAGAGGTAAAGAAAAATTCTACTAGACAGGAACACAGACTGATGTGAGGGACTGTTGCAGGTCTTGTGCCTTGTGTCAAGAGAGAATGAGACTTGCAGGACTCCAGAAAGCTCCCCTGTACTCAACCTGTGATACAAGAGGCATTTTTGAGGGTAGAAGTGGACATCGTGGGCCTTTTGTCATGTCCTACCCAAAGGGGGAACAAATATATCCTGGTTGTGGATGATTTTGTCACTAGCTGTCCTGAATCAGTAGCTTTGCCTAACACTGAGGCAGAATCTGTTGCAAGAGCCCTTGTCATATCTTTAGCAAAGTGGGCTTCCCTAAAGAGATATTACCTGACCATTGGTCAGATTTCATGTCTAGCTATTCAGTGAGTAATGGAGATAGTGTGGGGTGAAACAAATAAATGCCACCCTGTGTCATCCAGAGACAAATGGTTTGGTAGAAAGATTCAATGGGAATGTAAAATCTATGCTGGGGATGTGTGCAAATTAGAGGGTTCAAGATTGGGAGGAGTTGCTACCATATTTGCTGTTTGCTTACAGGGAGGTACAGCAAAAATCAACAGGGTCCTCCCTGTTTGATCTCCTATATGGAAGGAAAGTGAGGGGACCCCTTGATCTCATCAGAGACTCCTGGGAAAGGGACACTGAGGCAGATCCAGTAACTGAATACATATAAAGGTTCAGGATAGAGTTAAGACATGGTGTGTATTGTTCAAACTACCCTCACAGACATTCAGGCCAGACAAAAGGCGTGCTATGATAAACCTACTTGTAAACGCTCTTTTGTGACAGGAGATTTGGCGTTAGTGTTAAGCCCTGTGGGAAAAGTACAAAATGCCAAACTCTTGGGAATGACCCTTTGAGGTGATAGAAGTGGTAAATGAAGATACATATGTTACCGTGAGGTCATCCCCACATTTTAATGTCATCCTACAGCTCATACATGTAAACAGACTTAAAGCCTTTCACAGCAGGGAAGCTACAGCAAATATCTGCTGTGTAAAAGGGGAAACCGAGGCACATCACCTCACTGATTTGATGGCTGAATGCCAAACTGACTCATCTGTGGAAAGCATTGATGTCTGCAGTGAGTTAGTGCCAGTTGAAAGGGAAGAGGTGTTATCTGTGCTGCAAGAAAACAAAGTGTTTTCTAGCAAGCCAGACACTTGCTGAAAAACGACCACAGCCACCTCCCAGCAGCTCCTACCCAGCCACTAACAAGGTGCAGGAACTAATTCATACAGAAACCCAAAGCATATTTGACATGAGAGTAATTAAAGAGTCTGACAGTTCTTAGTCATCACTTGTGTTCTTGGTCATTAAAAAAGACAACACTCCAAGATTTTTGTGTTTATTATAGAAAACTCAATGCTGTTTGTGATGTTCCCCTGGTGTTATGGGGACTGGAGATCTGCTAGGTCACTCCAATCCTTGACTCTGGGAACCAGCCTTACCCTGCTCTGCTGTGAGAACCCCACTCCTGGGCTGTTCACGCACAGCCTCTAGCATGTGCCAACAGAATCATAGAATATCAGGGTTGGAAGGGACCTCAGGGGGTCATCTAGTCCAACCCCCTACTCAAAGCAGGACCAATCCCCAACTAAATCATCCCAGCCAGGGCTTTGTCAAGCCTGACCTTAAAAACCTCTAAGGAAGGAGATTCCACCACCTCCCTAGGTAACCCATTCCAGTGCTTCACCACTCTCCTAGTGAAAAAGCTTTTTCTAATATCCAACCTAAACCTCTCCCACTGCAACTTGAGACCATTACTCCTTGTTCTGTCATCTGCTACCACTGAGAACAGTCTAGATCCATCCTCTTTGGAACCCTCTTTCAGGTAGTTGAAAGCAGCTATCAAATCCCCTCTCATTCTTCTCTTCTGCAGACTAAACAATCCCAGTTCCCTCAGCCTCTTCTCATAAGTCATGTGTTCCAGACCCCTAATAATTTTTGTTGCCCTCCGCTGGACTCTTTTTCCAATTTTTCCACAACCTTCTTGTAGTGTGGGGCCCAAAACTGGACACAGTACTGCAGATGAGGCCTCACCAATGTCGAATAGAGGGGAATGATCACTTCCCTCAATCTGCTATCGCTCAGTCTGCTGTCAATGCTCCTACTTATACAGCCCAAAATCCATTAGCCTTCTTGGAAACAAGGGCACATTGTGTGACTCATATCCAGCTTCTCGTCCACTGTAACCCCTAGGTCCTTTTCTGAAGAACGGCTGCCTAGCCATTCGGTCCCTAGTCTGTAGCAGTGCATGGAATTCTTCCATCCTAAGTGCAGGACTCCGCACTTGTCCTTGTTGAACCTCATCAGATTTCTTTTGGCCCAATCCTGTAATTCGTCTAGGTCTCTCTGTAGCCTATCCCTACCCTCTAGCGTATCCACCACTTCTCCCAGTTTAGTGTCATCTGCAAACTTGCTGAGGGTGCACTCCACACCATCCTCCGGATCATTAATGAAGATATTGAACAAAACTGGCCCCAGGACCAACCCTTGGGGCACTCCGCTTGATACCGGCTGCCAACTAGACTTGGAGCTATTGATCACTACCTTTTGAGCCCAACAATCTAGCCAGCTTTCTATCCACCTTATAGTCCATTCATCCAGCCCATACTTCTTTAACTTGCTGACAAGAATACTATGGGAGATCGTATCAAAAGCTTTGCTAAAGTCAAGGAATAACACGTCCACTGCTTTCCCCTCATCCACCAGAGCCAGTTATCTCCTCATAGAAGGCCATTAGGTTAGTCAGGCATGACTTGCCCTTGGTAAATCCATGTTGACTATTCCTGGTCACTTTCCTTTTCTCTAAGTACATCAGATCAGCGCGTCAGTCTCTTTGTGTCTGTAGATAGAGGAGGAAGAGAGAGGAAGAGCATGGCAAACGTCTCTCCCTTTTACCATATTCTTTCTTCCCTCTTGGCTTTGCCTCTCCCCTTCGGGGTCAGGTGAGCGTTACCTCATCGCAGTTCCTGACTGATCAGAGGAAGGGGGGTGACTCACTCAAGAGTCCAACTGACCCTTTGTTGTTGCCTAGGACAGTGTCCTTTGTTCCTGGTAGGCTGGGCTGGGTTTGTCCCATACGTGCCCTGATGAGGAGTAAACTGCCCCTCTGTTCCTGGAGAGTTTTACCTGGGCTTTTTTTAAGCCACAAGGATTTTCAGCCTCATAACTATATACATGAAATTACGACCTATAACATTACTGTAACAACAATGCTCGGTGCATCAAGAGCCTTCTGAAGACACCCAACTTGACAAACTTTGCATTCATTACCACACAATCATATTATAAGGATGAATATGGGGGTGCAGGGTGTTCCCCCAAGATAGAGAGTGTCACACTGTCATAGTCCCAGATGTAAGTACTATGCTTAGAATAGATGATATATTGGCCATTTTAGGCAAAGCTTATCTCAGCTCATTTGATTTAACTAGAGGTTATTGGCAAATTCCTTTAGATAAGGATGCACTGAAAAAAATCTGCTTTCATCACCAATGTGGGACTCTGAGTTCACAATGTTAGCATTTGGGTTAATTAATACAGGAGCTACCTTTCAGAGACTCATCAACCCAGTGTTAAATGGTTTGCAGAGGGTATATCTGGGTGACATCACAGTGTTCACAACACTCAATGTGATTACAAAAATCACTTGGAAATTATGCTGTCAAAGCTCAGAGGCAGGGCTAGCCGTAAAAGCCACTCAGTGTAAAATTGGAGAAGCCAGAGTTCCTTACTTGGGACACTGGGTAGGGGGAGGTCAAATATTCCCTAATCCTTTGAAAGTTGATGCCGTTTTAAATTGGCCTGTACCCCAAACCAAAAAACAGATCCAATCTGTCACAGGTCTGCTACACTCCGATGGAAGGCTTGTGTGGGTTCAGTGGCATTGTATCTGCACAGATCAGTGTAAAGAGACTAGGCCTAACAAAGTTGTATGGACAAAAGCATGTCAAGAGGGTTTTGATAAGGTAAAGAAAATCTTGTCTAAGCAGCCTGTTCTAGCCAGTCCAGATTTTGACAATGTGTTTAAACTGTGTACAGATGCATCAGACACTGGGTCAAGGGCGTATAAGATTTTGATATGGAAATTGTGTCTATATAGGAAAAATGCCCTGTCCAGAAAAAAGGGCATGACCTGCTGCCTCCAGGGGCAGGTGTGACAGACTATGCCCCTGTGTTCATATACTGCATACTAGTGTCATCTTTGTACAGGTTATGCCTTGTAAGATATCATTGGAAAACTCAGAATTTTCTGGTCAAAATGTGCCGGTAAAATGTGTGGCAATGTTTTATGGGAAGTTATAAGATTCCCCCATAGGATGTTATTCACTCATATTCCAAACCCGACAGCCCTGTCCAGGCACAAGTAAGATGTGTCCTAAACAAAGGAAGGAATGTGTGCTGGCCATGGGCGGCGGGTGAACAAGCTCTTGGGGGAGCTAACCCCTGGCCCCTCCCCCTCTTCCCAAGGCCCCGCTCCTTCTTCCCCCCTCCCCCATGGGAACTCGGAGCATCCTCACAGCCATCAGCCCCCAGCCCCAGCACTGGGCAGGCAGCGTGGATAGAGCACCCTCAGCACTGGACGGGAGGGCAGGTGGCGCAGCTGGACTGCCCTCAGACCCAATGCTTGCAGGTCTTGTGCTCACCGCAGCTCCCAGGTTCATCCTGCCTGCTCCAACTTCTGGGCCACCACAAGGTAACAACACCAGGCAGGCAGGAGCAGGCCTGGGGGTGGAGCATGGGCGGGGCCCCATCAGGTAGTTTGGGTCGGCTGAGCCTTCCCTTGCCTACGAAACCCGCTGCCCATGGTGCTGGCCTTAATTTGCATTTAAGCAGGAAACAAAATCATCAAGCAGGAAGGGAAACAAAGGAAGTTCAAACAGGTGAAAAAACAGCAGGGAACATCCTTCCACACAGACCTTTTATCTTCTGGGTCTCAGCTGGAAATGTTTTTCAGGAGAGGGACTGACACCCCAAGGCATCCCTCTCTCTCCCCCTGCCCACCTCATTCTCCACACCTCAGAAGACAAAGGGAAACAGCTGTTGGCCTCTGGGGGAGGGGTCCAGACCTCAGAGTTTGGGCAATAATCTGCTGGAGCATGTGGTGAGAATGTTTTCTTTGCAACTAAGCTAGTTTCTTAAATAGATACTAGTAAGTGTTTTATCTTTATTTTTTTAACCATTTCTAACTTTTATGTCTCATTACTTTTACTCACTTAAAATCTTTTTGTAGTTAATACACTTCTATTACTGTTTGATCTAATCCAGTGTGTTTAAACTAAAGTGTCTGGGTAACTATTGATGGTAACAAGCTGGTATGTTATTCCCTTAAAGGAATAACAGACTTACTATATTTGTACTGTCCAGGAGAGGGCTGAGCCGTACAGAATGTATAGTTCTGAGGGAAGATCCAGGAGTGATGGTGTGTTGGGATCACCCTGCAGTGTAACCAAGGCTGTTGAGAGCTAGAGTGTAACCCAAATATGGCTGGCAGGTTGCAGTTACACACAGATGTTCAGGGTGTGGCATGCATCCTGGCAGCCTGTTTTTGAGCAGCCCAGATGGGAGCTACTACAGCAAGGGATTGCAAGGCACCCCAGGCTGCAGGACAGGGATGACACAGCCTTCAGTGGTCTGGATTGTTCCCCGGGGTGTCACACCAATGTGAGCAAGGGCAGCAGAGGGAAAGCCTTTGCACTGAGAGGCAGTGTTCAGTGATCAGGGTCGTCTGTCAATCTTGCAGTTCTGCCTGTGTCCAGCAGGGGCCTTTGTGAGGCATCTGCCCTTCCCTGCAGCCACGTCTTCCCCTGCTGGCTGCCTCCCCCCTACCCCACTGCTGGTCTCTGGCTGGGCTGGGCAGGGCATGAGAGGACCCTGAGCCCTGTGTGGGGTTCCCAGCCAGGACCTGGGCTGGGGCAGGGAGGGTGCCAAGGGTAGGAGCTGGTAGCAGGGGTGGGAGTGGGGGCAGAGGTGTCACTCAGTGTGATATTACTGTGATTCAAGCTGCCCCATGCTCCAGCTGCCTTGCTAACACTGGCCACCATAGCCCATTGCTCTCACAAGCCAGACGTTGGGCTGAAACACTGCCCATGCAGCCCCATGGCTCCCAGACAGGCAGTGAGGGGACAGGTTATGTGGGCAGGGAACGACCCTAGGGGTAAGGGGGCTATGAGGGAGCAGGGACTCCATAGTAACGGGAGGAAGGGTTACTGTGGGAGAAGGGATACAAGGAAGGTGATGGGGGCAGGCAGAGTGCCTGGGTCAGGATAACATGGCTGAGGCAGGAAGGAGATGGGGCAGGATCCTATACTGAGGATGGGCAGTGTGAGTGAAGGGCAGGGTAGATGGGGAGGGGGCTGGAGAGGAACAGACTGGTCCCCTCATGCCCAGGGGTCAACAGAGGGTAAGTGGAGCCCCATCCCCAGCATGTCTGTGTGCTTGGAGGCAGGATTTTCACCCCAAAGAGTCACACAGCAGCTGCCACAGAGGCCAGGGCAGAGCAGGCATCAGAGCCAAATGGAGCACAGGGGCCTGGCATTCACTGCATGCATGATCGCTGGGCCCAGCTGGCTCTTCTCCGCAGGGTGAGAGACTCAGTGTTGGACCCATAGCACCTGGCAATACTGGAAGCATCTCAAGGGGCTTGGCAGCAGGCAGGGCACCAGGTCTGGGAGCAGGGGCAGGGTAGGATGCAGTGGAGGCAGCAGGGAGGCTGCCTGGTGCTGGCTGCACCAGTTGCTAAAGGGGAGTGGATGCAGAATGGGTCAGAAGCTGGGAGATGGGTGGGAAGCAGGGGTCAGACTGGGGGGTGCTGGGCGCAGTGGGACTGGGCAGGAAAAGGCTGAGATGGGGCAGACGAGTAGGGAGAATTTCCAGGGGATGGAGAGACACCCTAAGCTTGAGCTGGAAAGTGAGACTCAGGGACTGCACCTGGGGGATGCAGGGTGGGGGGACCCTTCATGGGAAAGAGCAGAGGAGAAAGTCCTCCCATGGGAGAGGGGAAACCTGAGAGAGCAGATCCTGGGCCTGACTCTGCTCTCACACCTACCAGTGGGACATCTCACTGAACTCGTGAGTCTCAGCAGCCAGAAAGAGCCCCTTTGGTATGGTAGGTGGCAGAGAGGAGGTGAGCAAGTGACAGAAGGAGGGAGGGTGGGGAAGGACAGGGAAGAGAACCTGTGCGAGGGGGAGGAATGGAGATGAGACCTAGGAGGAGGGACAATTATTGAACTTCCTGGGGAGAGTGGATCTGGGGGGAATCAGAGTCCCCAGAAGGTGCCAGTGATGGAGGGGGGACAACAAGGAGCAGAAAGGAGATGGTAGGGGATGGATTTGTATCTTGTGGCAGAAAAGATGCTGCCCATGTGCTCTGTCCCCCAAGCTGTCTGGGGGCTTCTTCCAAGTGACCTGCTTGCCTCCCTGGGTGGCCTCCCTTTAGACTGGCTACCTAGACAGCACTCTCCATGCCCACCCACCATGCGCTGGGTGATGGGGCGAGTGGTGTCCTCTGCCCTGGCAGCTCTCCACTAGCTGCACCTATCCTCACATGGAACCTGCAGCTCTCCTCTACTTAGACTGGATCCCAGGGCCACAGACCCATTTCCAGCTGCTAGCACCATGGGTCTGACCCTTCTCCCTGGGAGCCATGGCCAGTAGCTGGTTACATGGACTCACAACAGCTCCTTCCAAACAGCTGTACGATTCATCTGCCCAAAAGTACACAATGAGCAGCGCAAAGGGTTAACACTATGATGGGGCCACACACCAGCTCCTCCCAAAGGATGGATGAACCCAGCTGCCTCAGCTGCATCCCGCAGGGCCTGTGCCTTCAGCCACAGCCCTGCTGCACACACAGCCTAGCTCCAGATCTGTCTGTCTGACACGCACCCCATGGCCCCATCCTCTCTAGGCAGCCATTGTCCAATGGCTCTCTAGCCTGGGCCAAACAGCTGGGTCATGTTAGGCTGGCACCTCAGGAAAGCATCTGCCCTTGCTCATGGTCCAGCCATTGTCCTCCTGAAGTTGTTCAGCCTGAGCTATCTTAGCACTGACCATTGTGCTGTTTCCTGCTTGATTTTTTCCTAACAACCCCTTTGCATTCAACGCCACGCAATCAGACAGAGTAATATTGAGCAGGTAAACTGAGGCACGTATCTTATTCATTACAAAACCATGCAGCTATTGCCCTGGTTCTCTACCCCATGTTTAGGGCTCTTATATTGAGACCATCTGTGCTATCAATCGCAGGGCCGTAGTGCAGTTCAGTGAGCAAGTTCGAACCTGCTGGGCCAGAGAGGGCATGTTCCTAGACAAAGCCAGCTGAGTTCAGTTTCAGTATTTTAGGAGGTCATTGCATTAAAATGTTAATATGTCAGTTATTGTGGGGTGGAGTGTAGGGAACAACTCTAGGGAGAGACAGGGCTAATGCAAACTCTAGGAAGTGTTATGAGTGCCGAAGGACTCTCTTAACCAATGTGCCAGACAAGACTGAGCTCTTAGCTGAGTGGGTTTCCTGGGAAGTATTTGGGAGGAGGGGACAGTAACTTCTCCCCACCAGACCCAAGCTGCGTTGGAGCTCATCAGCTGCTGATTACCAGTTCCTAGGGCCCTGAGATCAAAGGCGCAAGCTGTGTTTAGAAGGGGCTCAGATCCATGGGGTGCTTGGTCTGAGCTAACAGCTGTTATGAACTTATGAACACAGGGAAACCCTCTTGGTGGGGTTTGAAGGACCTGAGCAAGCCCTTGCTGGAGTTGGGGTGAGCTCTGGTAAGCTTATCAGCAGGTGTGTAGGTTCTTTTATTGCTTTGTCTGTAATGCTTTCACCTTATGAATACCTGTACTTGCTTAGAAAGGGCTGTGTGCTAACTTAACTGTGGCAACTGCACTGTGCAGAGACTTTGAGGAAGGAAGGCAAAGCAGCATGCTCTGGCAGTCTGCTGAGCTGGGGCACTCCCAGTGCAGGCAGGGAGCTGTGCAGCTGGAAAGACCCCAGTCAGGAGGGAGAGAGATGCAGGTCTTCGCCATGAGAGGTGATGGTTGGGATCTAGAAGCCTGAGAGTGGATGTCCTTGTTGGACCATGAGGGGGAAATACAGGTGCAATTGCCCTGAACTGAGAGTCCTGGTTCTGTTACTTCTATGCTCCATGACCAGGTCATGCCTTCACTGGGTACTGCAGTGCACGTTAGCCCTTTGAGTTCAGCCAGTTCCCTGGGGTTTATGGATTCTCTGGTTTGCGTTCTGCGGGAGGACAGACTAGATGATCATAGCGATCCCTTCTGGCCTTAAAGCCTAGGGATCTATCAAGGGCAATCTGAGGAGGAAGCAAATTTTCTTACTGAGAACATAGCTATTGACACCAGCAAGGCACTGAACGTGCCGAAACGACAATTGCTTTACTGGAGCATCAATGCCTAAGAAGCAAATCAAAAAGGGAGGCGTGGGACCCACTTTCTGCTCCTTTATGGTGGATCTCAGTCTGAGAACAAAGTCTCGGAGAAAACTCTGAGCTTCTGCAGTGCCAGCCAGCCTGCCAGTGAGGGTGGGGAGCAGGCATCCACCAGGCCATAAGCTTTCTCCCAGTCTGAGCCAATCTGAGGGGGTGAGTCTTGCGGGTTTTCCCTGGGCTTCAGTGGACTTTGGATCAGATAGAAAATGAAGACCCACTATGGCAGCTCCTCTGGGAGCTCTGTTATTTCGAACAGAGTGTGATGTTCTTAGGGCATGTCTGCACTCTGACCAGCAGACTGCTGTGACACCTTGTCAGCATGGGATTGGGGAGGCTGGACAAGGTACAGAAGGCCCATGATGCCCTGGCTTCACTGCTATTATTGCATGAGCTAGCTTGGATAGTATGTCTACACATGCTCCAATCACACCCCTAGACTGAAGAGTAGCCAGATCCTTAGACATTCTTACTGCTGTCTAAGCTACTTCCCTTCGGTATGACAAGTGTCCTTCCCAGGGAGAAGAACCCACTGCAAGGCTAATAACATGGGGCTTTGTTCTGATACATGCCCTGACACAGGGGTCCAGTGGGATTTAATTAGGTTATTGTGTGTGAGTGAAATGGCAGCTGATTAGTAAAAACACACTTACTGGGACTGAACAAGAGTGTCACAGACATCTCTGGTAGCTGGAAACTTCAAACAAGGTTTCAGGAATTAACTGATATTTAATTAGTAAGACAATTGGTTTATTGTGCTGGAGCTTTTAGAAGTTGTGGGAAGGTCGTGGTATAGAGCAGAAGTCAGGGAAATATAGTGCACTTCTACCCAGTGATGAGTTGCCAAAATATTAACAACAGGTTCCCTCCTCCTCACCTCATGAGGGGGTTGTGCCCCCCCCGGGGGGGTCATGCCCATCCAACACCTCCATGTTCCTTGACACCCCCCCTGGGGACCCCTGACCCATCCCCCCCTTCCCTGTCCCCTGATTGCCCCCTGCCACACCATCCAACTCCTCTTCTCATTCTTGATGGCCCCTCGGGACCGCTGCCCCATCCAACCACCCCTTCTCTCTGTCCCTGACTGCCCCCACCACCTCATCCAACCCCTGCTCCTTCCTGACTGCCCCCCGGGACTCTTGTCCTCATTCAATCCCCCTGTTCCCTGCCCTCTGACTGCCCCTACCCCATCCACACCCCCACAACCCACCAAACACCCCCTCCCTGCTCCATGCCCCCTTACCACACTGCCTGGGGCCGGGACCAGGTCCGCTCTGCTGGGACTGGGACCGGTGCCACAGGGCCTGACTCCCCGGGCTGGGCCAGGCCAGAGCCGCTCGGCCGGCACCGGGACCGGCACCGTGGGGCCCGACTCCCTGAGCCGGACTGGAGCCACTCGGCTGGGACCAGCCTGAGTTGGGGTACTTGGCCGGGACCGGGCTGGGGCGCTTGGCCAGGGCCAGGGGGAGCTGGACTGGGCTGCGCTCGCTGGCCCCCCCGCCTGACTTACCTGCCTGCTGCTTGTTTCAGGCTTCCCATGAACATTTGATTCGTGGGAAGCAGAGGAGGGGGAGGAGAAGGAGGGTGGAGCGTTCAGGGGATAGGGGGAAGTGAGCTGGGGTCGAGTGGACAGCTGCCTGAGCCTTTGTTAAATTTAAAAGCTTTTTTAGAACCGGTTGTCCTGGAACAATCGGTTCTAAAAAGGCTTCTAAATTTAACAACCGGTTCCTGCGAACTGGTGCGAACCGGCTGGAGCTCACCACTGCCTCTACCTCAATATAACGCTGTCCTTGGGAGCCAAAAAATCTTACCGTGTTATGGGTGAAACCGTGTTATACTGAACTTGCTTTGATCCATTGGAGTGCGCAGCCGATCCTGCCCGGAGCACTTTACCGCGTTATACAGGGCCACCCAGAGGTTTCAGGGGGCCTGGGGCAAAAAATTTCAAGGGCCCCTTCCATAAAAAAAAAATTGCAATACTATAGAATAGTGTATTCTTGTGGGGGCCCCTGCAGGGCCCAGGACAAATTGCTCACTTGTTCCCCGCCCCCTCCCCTCAGCGGCCCGGGGAAAAATAAACATTTAAAAACCTTTCGCATCTCGGCACAAACCCAGTTTTGAGAAAAATTCTTTTCAAGTCACCTTTACAAGGTATTACTGGTTCTCAGCATCAGCTAGTGCTAAAAAGCACTAAAGCTCATTAAAAGGATTGGACAAATATTTTCCATCAAAACTTGTTTTGGATCATAAACTAAGGGTTTTTAAAAAGCAGAAAAAATCACGGACAATGTCTGCTTTCCTTCAAAATTTGTTGTGGTTTTTTTTAACTGAAAAGCTGAAATTAGTCTGCCAAAACCTGAACATGGTTTGGAGTTTCAGAAGTGTGTAGCCAAATATTTGCTGCTTGCTGTGTTTGATTGTTTAAAGAAACAATTAAAAAATTCTACTTAAAAAAAATCCAAAACTTTTGAACCACCTCAGCTTGTGACCAAATGCCTGAGCCCATTCAGTCAAAGATTTTTTCCAGGTTTCTGATACTCTGCTAGCTTCCTTGACTCATATCTGTCTCCATAACTTTGGGTTCATTTATCTTAGAACATAAGAATGGCCATACTGGGTCAAACCAAAGGTACATCCAGCCCAGTATCCTGTCTACCGATAGTGGCCAATGCCAAGTGCCCCAGAGGGAGTGAACCTAACAAGTAATGATCAAGTGATCCATTCATCTCCACCCTCTGACAAACAGAGGCTAGGAACACAATTCCTTACCCATGCTGGCTAATAGCCATTAATGGACTTAACCACCATGAATTTAATCTGTTTCCTAGAAACTGCCTGTGACCTTATTGATATAATCTGGGACCACATAGAACATGGTTGCAACCAAGGTCCTATAGTGGCACCAAATCTTATGTAAAGGGAGTCATATAAGATGTCTAAGACCAGGTTATAGGTTGCTGGTTATGATTATGCTGTCTATATGTATGTATCATTTTGTAGTTGAAGTTATGAGTATTAGCTCTATACTGTCTGTATTTCAAATTTGTGTTGTGATTCTGGGAAACATCCCAGACTAGTTGGTGTTTGCTCTGCTTAACCTGCTTGATGGCCCATTAAGGACCATCAGCTACACAACTGACCCATTGAGAGGAGGCAGATATGCCTTGTAACTCAGCAGGGTGTGCAGGAACTGGCCCATGTGACTGCAGACTCCATTTGCTGTAATTTTCCACAGTAAGAACAAAGAAGTGTTCTTACACCTGGAAGTGCCTATATAAGGCAAATGCCTCATCTCCATCTTGTCTTCAATCCTGCTTCCTACCTCTGGAGGGACTTTGCTACAAACTGAAGCTCTGAACAAAGGACTGAATGACCCATCCCAGCAGGGGATGTACTCCAGGGACTTCATTTGAACCTGCAGTTTACTCCATCTCTGCTACAAGCCTGAACTAAGAACTTTGCCATTACTGTATGTAATCAATTCCATTGAACCAATTCTAGTTTTCATCTATATCTTTTTCTTTTTATGAATAAACTTTAGATTTTAGATTCTAAAGGATTAGCAACAGCGTGATTTGTGGGTTAGATCTGATGTGTATAATGACCTGGGTCTGGGGCTTGATTCTTTGGGATCGAGAGAACCTTTTTCTTTTATTGGAGTGTTGGTTTTCAAAACCATTCATCCCCAGGACGAGTGGGACTGGTGGTGATACTGGGAGACTGGAGTGTCTAAGGGAATTGCTTGTGTGACTTATGGTTAGCCAGTGGGGTAAAACTGAAGTCTTCTTTGTCTGGCTGGTTTGGTTTGCCTTAGAGGTGGAAAAAACCCAGCCTTAGGTTGTAACTGACCCGTCTGAGCAATTGGTCCTGAATTGGCACTCTCAGTTGGGTCCCGCCAGAACCGTATTGTCACACTGCCTCCATGGGGTCCCTCACAAACTGGAGACAGTTACTGTGGGTTTGTCTTTAGTATAACTTGTGTACATACTCCACAAACTGAGCATTTGAGCTTGTTCCAGAATCTGGGATGAGCCTATGTTGTGAAAACTGAAATGCACAAAATAGCACATGCATGTGAGTGGACACAGGGTACTAAAAGTAGATTAACCCAGGGGTTCTCAAACTGGGGGTCGAGATTTCTCATCGGGTCACAAGGTTATTACTGGGGGTTGTGAGCTGTCAGCCTCCACCTCAAACCTTGCTTTGCCTCCAGCATTTATAATAGTGTTAAATATCTAAAAAAGTGGTTTTAATTTATAAGTGGGGCGGAGGGGGTCGCACTCAGAGGTTTACTATGTGAAAGGGGTCACCAGTACAAAAGTTTGAGAACCACTGAATTAACCCCTCTGGAGCCTTGGGGAATGCGGGGGGGGGGGGGGGGATCTCCTTTGGTAGGGTTGGGAAGGAGGTAGGTGGTGTAGGATATTGCTCTTCTCATGTGATCCCTCCCCCATGGCTCTCCTGGCTCTATCACTGTTAATCTAAAGTGGCTAATTTTAATGAAGCTACCCTCCTCTGACATGAATCTCCCTATGGCACTGAAATTAAATATAGACTATAATTCGTCATTTGAGAAGTGAAAGTGATGATAGCCCTAATGGGAAAAGATAACAGCTTGTCTGTTTGTGTTAAATAGCTGTCTGCAAGCCTCAAACTGCTGAATGAGCTTTAGGGTAGGGAAGGCTGTGCCTCCCCAAACAGCCTGGCCCTGCCGCCATCTGACCCCCACCCATTTCCTACCCCCCAACTGTCCCCCTCAGAATCCCTGACCCACCCTGCTCCTTGTCCCCTGACTGCCCCCCAAGATCCTACCCCCCACCAATTCCCCCTACTCCCTGTCCTCTGACTGCCCCGACCCCTATCCACCGCCCCTCCAAGTCCTGACAGACCCCTGGAACTCCCATGATCCAACCCCCATTCCCTGTCCCCTGACCCCCCCCTCGAACCCCTTCCCCTCCCTGTCCCTGGGACTCCCTGCCCCTTATCCACCCCCCTGGCCCCGCCACTTAACCCCACCTCCCCCATCTTTCGGAACCTCATTGAGCCGCATGCAAGAGCAGCCCTGGACAGCACTGCAGCAGCGTGGCTCCACGGGACCCGAGCTCCTGCCACTCAGCTGCAGCTCGCAGCCCTGCCACCTTATCATGTGGATCCGAGCAGGAGGCACTCAGGCCCTGCCCCCTTATCACGCAGCTCCGAGTGGGAGGAGCTCAGGCCCCGCTGGAGCCAGGCCGCTTTAGCTCTGTCCAGGGACAGGGCAGGGGGAGCCTCTGACATTCTCGTGAGGGCCCCTGTGGGGCCCGGGGCCTGGGGCAAATTGCCCCACTTGCCCCCCCTACCTCCAAGTGGCCCTGGTGTTATATCGGGTGCCGTTATATCGAGGTAGCGGTATATAAAAAAAGTTTTGTAACCCAAATAATCCTTATGGGCTAACCAGTAAATGTACAGTGGCAACACTGCTGAATAGGCCTATCTCGAAACATGCTGATTTTAGATACCAGATCGACTTCCTTAGATTCAGTAAAATAACTCAGAAAATCAAGTCAGTATTAAAGCATATTTATTACACAACTATGTAATAAGAACAGAGCTGTTTTAATTGTGAATTTCTTTTAATTAAACATACAGATTCTTACTACCAGATCTATTTTTAGTTGTGTTAAGTTTAATAAAGCATCTTTATTATACAACTGCTTAATAGAGAGCGAGCGCTATGTGGATCTGTCACATGGTCACAACTTCAGTAATTCTGCCTTCATTGTTACTGTATGTCTATAACAGGAGCAAGCAGCCACGATTTATTGAATTTGCAATAACTCAGTGAGAAATTCAGAAGGTGGCGATACACATTTAAGGCATTCGGTTTTACAATGTACATCTCAAGTCTGATTCCAACCTTGGTTTCCCTGGTAGAAACCCACAGACATCAGAGCCTAAACCTGCCAGGCCTTGATCACGTGAATAAGCACATAGGGCCAGATTCCCAAAGATATGTGGGGGTCTAGCTCCCAGTGAAGTTAGGCAATGACATACCCTTGAGGATGTGGGCCATAGAAATCAGTGGGGCTACTCACGTGAGCAGGGATTGCTCCTGCGAGAAAGACTGGCAGAATTGGTTCTCTGGCTTTGTAAATGAGACCAGAGTTTGGCCCCTACCGTCTCTAGAATTCTCTATTTGTTGCTCAAGCAAACCTACTTGGAGTGCCACATCCTGCCCTGCTGCTGCTGCTGCCTCCCCCTCCCTCTGCTACTAGCTCCTGGGGAGCGTATGCTGTCATCGCTTGAGCAAACCTAAGGGCTTGTCTACATGTGAAATGCTTCAGTGGCACAGCTGCACTGCTGCAGCCTTTCAGTGTGGATACTACCTACGCCAGCAGGAGGAATTCTCCCATCGCTGTAGCCAATCCACTAGCGATGGCTAGGTTGATGGATGAATTCTTCCATTGACCTACCGCGGTCTGTACCTGGGGGTTACGTCGGCTTCACTACGTTGCTCGGGGGGGGGGGGCGGGATTTTTCACATCCCTGAGCAATGTAGCTGGGTGGATCTATAGACCAGGCTTAAGTAACCCTGATGCTTCTGCTGGCTGTGAGGCTGCATTCAGGCTAGTTTCACCCTCACTGTATTTCTGGGATGCATGTGAATGCCCCTGGGGAAAGCACTGCATATGCTTGATTTCCTTAGCAGGGGAAGGCAAGGCCAGTGGAGAATCCCTCTTTTCCCAAGGGTGCTGGGGAAGGAGAAAGCAGCTGTTAGGTGAGGTTTTCATTTCACTGGGAGCTGTGTGACTAAATCCCCTAGTCAACTTTGTAAATCTTCAGTCTCTTGCTTTTCAAAACCTGTGTTATAACCTCTAAGAATACTGGGTGAAACTCTGCTGCTGCAGCTCCCTGGACATCAGTGGAGTTACAGCAGAAGAGAAGTGGATCCACTAACTTTCTGATGATACCCTAGTGAGACAGATGGGCGGTACAGCTCTATATATACCTGGGGGGTAACTTAGCAATGCTTTTAGAGGGAAATCTGTTAAGAAAGAAAAGCCCATGTCAAAATTAACCTGAAACCTGGCTGAATAACCCGCGCATTTTACCTACACAAGAAGCAGCAAGAGCGACTACCTAGCCTGCCTCACCCCACAGGGTGGAGGCTTATAAACCTACCCGTCTCCTCTTACATCTCTGGCCGAATGAACGCAGGCGATGATGGCTTGTTCCGGCTGGCGAACATGAGGCTGGACTCAGTAGTGGATGAGAAAGACAAGCCCGAGGTTTGCCTTGTCTTCTGGAAAGTGCCACAGACCCAGAGCCGTTGTGGCAGCACCTGGCGTCGGAAATGGCGATCCATCAAGGCATAGATGATGGGATTTACGCAGCTGTTCATGAAGGCCAAGCAAGCACTGATGGTCAGGCCCCTCCTGAGAGCCATTAATGTCCTGCAAGACAGATCTGCTACCTGGAACATGGAGGAGAAGAAGAGGAACGCTTTAAAGGCATTGAAGGGCAGCCAGCAGCAGATGAAGGCACCGATGATTGTGAAGATGATCTGGAGGGAGTTCTTCGTCCCCTTTCCTAGGCTGATGTGGTTCAGCAGCTTGAAGGAGATGGAGCAATAGCAGAATAAGATCACTCCCAAGGGCAGGAGAAAGGTCAAGATGAGCAAAGCCAGGCTGAGCACCTGGAAGGCGACAGAGTCCTCATCCTCGCACAATTCACCAGTGGTATCCAGCTTCCGAAACATCAGAGAGGGAATGCCTAGGAGGAGAGAGACAGCCCAGATGCAGCCACAGACAATGATCAGACAGTTCTTGGTCCCAGTGGACTTGGAGTCCACATGCTTCATGACCACCAGGTAACGCTCCACGCTCATGCCCATTAGGAACAGGATGCTGGAGCTGCGGTTCACAGAGATGATAAAGCTGCTGAACTTACACAGGCCTTCACCAAAGTACCACTTGTTACCATGAGCTGCTGACACTGCCCAGAAAGGCAAGGTGAGGACAAAGACCAGGTCGGCGACAGCCAGATTCAGGACAAACATGTCCACCAGCCTCTTTCTGCCTCTCTTCTTGGCCATCAGCACAATCACCAAGAGGTTGCCAATGAAGCCAATGAAGAAAGCGATGAAGTAGAGCATGGGAATGTAGACATAAGCGTAGGGTAGGTCCTGTGGTGGACAGGTATCTTGGAGGGGATTATAATCCCAGTAGACAGCAGAAGATGCTTCATAACTGCCAGTCCAGGCTTCAGTGTTCATTTTACAGCTGTCTCCCCCACTGAGCAGCTCCCGTGCAATGCGAGAGTTGCTGGAGAGTGTTCTTCAGGCACCTGCACAGGGCTGGAGGAAGCACGCTAACTGCGTAGCTAATTGGGTGGTGTTTAAATCTGAGTGGTTTTTTGTTGTTCTGAAAACTTCTTAAGGCAATATCATGCACTTCCTCTTGCCGGGAGGGCAAGAACGGCAGGGCGGAGGGGGTATAAGTGGGTGTGAATGAGGAGTTAGATTTAATTTTGGAAACAAAAAAATAAAGAAAAATAGAAAAACTAAAGAGTGCATGACAGAGGGCCTGTGTGGGTGGTGGGGGACAGGGAGGGTTAGAATTTACAAGCAAATAAAGGCCAGAAGTGCAAAATGCCCTCAATGCTCTTCTGAAAACACCCTGCAAACACAAAACCCTTCAAGGCCCAGTTCTTTCCTCCAGCACTTACAAATCTTGCAAAATGGAATGAACAGGACCAGTGGGAGATGCTGCTGCTGCTGCTGCTTTGCAATGTTTGTAGATAGCCTGAAAGGTTACTTTTCCCACCTTGATTTTCACTTTGCAGAGCTTGAGAATATTACGTCTGGTGCTCCCTGCTTTTAGCTGGAGCACTGTGTGGAGGGTTTTTTTTTTAATTTAATATGGAGATATGCCTATTTCATAGAACTAGAAAGGACCCTGAAAGGTCATCAAGTCCAGCCCCCTGCCTTCACTAGCAGGACCAAGTACTGATTTTGCCCCAGATCCCTAAGTGGTCCCCTCAAGGATTGAACTTGTAACTCTGGGTTTAGCAGGCTAGTGCTCAAACCACTGAGCTATCCCCCCCCAAAATCATAAAGAATGTAGGCACCTAGAATCATATCAAAGAATATCAGGCTTGGAAGGGCCCTCAGTAGGTCATCTAGTCCAATTCCTTGCTCAGAGCAGGACCAATCCCTAGACATATTTTTACCCCAGTTCTCTATATGGCCCCCTCACGGAGGGAACTCTCAACCCTGGGTTTAGCAGGTCAATGCTCAAACTACTGAGCGATCCCTCCCCCTTGACTTGTCACTTTCCTTGGCTCTGAACTGAAGGGGTGGGAGAGTTGAAACTTTAACAAAGGCATTTTTCTCCAAAGTGCTTCTTGAACATTTGATCTAATTAACCAAATGAGAGTTTTACAGAATCTGAATAAAAACCAGTCCTCCTTCAATTAGAGGCTGCTCCAAAGTCCACTGAAGTCAATGGAAAGACTCTCATTAACTCCAGTGTGCTTTAGTTCACACATTTAATCAAGTTTCACTTATATGGCCTCTCCATTGTCACTCCTGCCAGTACCCCAGCCATCAAAGACCTTACAAAAAACCAAAACAGATGATGACAGAATTTCTTCTTGGTATTTTTAAAGCAGATATGCTTTAAAATCATTAGAAAATACAAAAAAAAATTTTTTGAACCAAAAAAAGGGCACGAGCCCAATATTTTTTGCAGGTCCCCTTTAAGTAGCCCCGTTAATTCCTCTGGCTTTGGCTGTACCTATCCCTTAGCCTTGATTCATTTATTGTAAGCCTTGGGGGAGGTATCCTGTCTCGTTACCTGTGCGTGAAGTGCTCTTGCGATGCTGTATAAATAAAAGCAGCCGGTAAACAGGATTTTAAAGCAACATTCACACCCTAAATATCCCCCACTAAAAGCAATACCTTAGGAAGTGAGGCTGCTTCCTAGCTAGCATCCCCATCAAGGATATAAAGCAACAAAGCAAGGCAGCATCTTGGTATGGTTTCTCCAGCTTTTTAGGGTTGGTTCCAGTGTCCTCAGTGCACATTATTTACCATTCAGCCTGGAGCGGCTCCCTCCTCCATGTGCTACTGGTATCAAGAGTAGAAAAATTAACCAGGACCATGTTTAAACATGAGTGTTCCCAGAACCCTGTAAATGACATTGTCTGAGCCTAACCTTGTTCTCAGACATTTTGCAGTGTTCTAGATTAGCCAGAATTGTAGAAATTCTCTACCCTGGTAATCATTGCTATTGTTATGCCTGATTCTTCCCTTCCGTACACCAACACAGGGCTACAGGAACCAGTGGAGAGCAGAAGCTTCCTCATAAAGTTGTTTGCTTTTAAGCAGAAGACAGTTCTAAAAACCAAGTCTCTCCTTTTGCTCAAATCTCATGCATTTTTCAGCCAGTCCCATGATTGTTGGGTCTGACTCTTGCTTTTGGGGAGCTCACTGAATTGGAATAGTGGGGCCTCACTATCCAAAAGAGGCTGGGGTTAGAGAAATGCTCAATACTGATTAAAACTGTTTGCGAGTATAAATAAGGCACTCTCAGAAAGGAGATGAGTGAGACAGATGTGGTTAGAACTGCAAATGCAACTCATTTCAGGTGGCATTTTCTCACTGGTGCTTATGGCCGGCAGTTCCAAATAAGGTAACAGTTTCAACCGGTTTTGCATTGACATAGGTGTATTGGTCTGATTGCAGAGCTAGACTGGATGCAATGTAAGAAACAACATTCACTTGCCCCCACCCCTTGCCTGGAGAGTTCTTGTTTTGTGGTGGATTTTATTTGATTTAAGTGTAATCAAAGTTGATCAGATTATGAGAACAGGAAAACAGACTATCAACTAATAAGAGAGCTGCACATACCCAAAGTTTCTTCATTATGACCAGGGGCGGCTCTAGGGATTTTGCTGCCCCAAGCATGGCAGACAGTCTGCCTTCAGTGGCTTGCCTGCGGAGGGTCCACTGGTCCCTCAGCTTTGGAGGACGCCTGCGGGAGGTCCACAGCCATGGGACCAGCAGACCCTCCGCAGGCACGCCTGCAGGAGGTCCACCAAAGCCGCGGGACCAACAGACCCTCCGCAGGCAAGCCACGGAAGGCAGCCTGCCTGCTGCCCTCGCGGTGACCAGCAGAGCGCCCCCCACGGCTTGCCACCCCAAGCACGCGCTTGGCCTGCTGGGGCCTGGAGCTGCCCCTGATTATGACCCCCATTCTGGAAGATACTAAATCACATGCATAACTCTAAGCACGTGAATAGGCCCATTCCAGGCAGTTAGTCTTTGTTATTAGTTTATTTTTCAAATGGAAATTAGCCCAAACTGCAAAAATTCAGCCCAGCATTGAATCCAAAGCTGAGAATTTGTAGGAGGCTGGATGGATCTCATGCTATGGTTCAGCCCGAGTTCTGATTTCGTCTACAATTACACACAAACTATGCTCAAAGAACATGATAAAGAAATCAAGTACTTGAGGAAATGTCAGAATTCAGGGTGCCCTGCATCCTTAATTCAGCCCCCGGTGCGATGCGTGATGATGCAGTCTTTTATTACTAGATCACATGCTAGTTTTTCCACAGGACCCCTGGCTCATTTAGTACTGGACAGTGTTCATTTAATAAGTAGCTAGTCAATATTTTATTTCATCTTCTGTTCAATATGTGCCCCTCGGCCTTATTTACTGTTCACTGTTCAAATGCTGCTCTGAAGATAGAATTCTTGATTTCCTCTTGGGCTTTTCTATGGCACTCATCACTGCAGTAGAACCGCAAGGTGAGAAGGGCCTGCAAGGGTCAGCTAGTCCACCCCCCTGCTATGATGCAGGACTCGTATCTCTTCACCCCACCCTGTGAGATGGGGGAGGTGTCATCTCCACTTTCCAGAGGGAGCTCAGGCACAGAGACATTAAGGTCACAAGTGATCACTAGTTCTGGATGCCCAAGCGGAGGCACTTGGGCCCAGGTTTTTCGGAGTGCGTAGCACTCTGTAGCACTTGGTGTGTTCATAGCTCGCATTTACTGTCGTTGAAGTGGCGAGTGCTCAGCACTTCTGTGACTCAGCCCCCAGGGTCTCAAGTCAGGCACCCAGAAAATGTGGAACACACAGTCAGTGACACCTCTCCTTGCTCACCTCCTTGTCCAAGCTGTCTCCTCCCCACCCCCACTGGTTCCCAGTCCTAGTCATCCTTCTTGGGCTCCTCACTGCTTCCTCCCCACCCCACCCCGACTTCTTGCCCAACCTCCTCATTTTCTGGCTCCTTGTCCCAGTCTCCTTGTCCAGCCAGTCCCAGTCTCCCCCTTCCCCAACTCCTCCAATCCGCATTCCACCCCAGCTACCTAGCTCCCAATCCACCCTTGTTTTCTTCACCAGCTCCTAGTCTCAGCCTCCCTCTGCACCCATCTCCCCCCCATGTTCAGTCCCATTGCCCAGCCAGTCCAAGTTTCACCAAACACCCTGTCCCAGTTTAATATTTTCCCTCCCTTCTGGCCTGAGTTTTGGCTCCTCTACCCTCCAATCAGACGGCTTCCTCCTCGAGTGCCAATGGGGGCATTGAGAGCACAGTCTGGGGACACGTAGGAGCTGTGATGAGATGGCGCATGCTCAGGGAGGACAAAATCTTTGGCGTTTTAACTGCTAAAATCAAAGCCATTTCTATTGAGCAGGTGCAAACTGTGATTTTTCAGTCTCACAAACTTGGCCAAAATTGGATGGATTTTCACTGGGACTGCAAAAGGCACATCCTTGACACAAAGGCGTCCCTTTATCAAGTCCCTGCCAAATTCCAATCCCTGCTCCAAAGCATGGAGCCACTAGAGCTGTTCAAAGAAAAAAATCTGATAATTTTATAACATGGGCAAAACCCCATGATTTTTCCCCTAGTCTCGTTCTCTGAACGGCTGCGCCATTTTGGCTGAAATTTTCCCCACAAAAAAAATTCAGCCTGAAGCTGACACAGCATGGAAAATTTCAACCCAAAAGGTCAACGTTTGGCAAAATAAACAGCAGCTAAAAGCAGGGTCTTATAATGGGAACTGTCGGGCAGCCTGTGCTGTTAGTCTGCCTCTAAAAACATTTTGCACATTGCCAGCAACTCCTGTCTAAGGATTTCAAAGCACTTTAGAAATAGCCACTTGGCCTCACTGATCCCTGGGGCAGCAGTTCAGTAGTGTTAGCCTCCTATTATAGAAAGGGACACTGAGGCACGGAGTGCCATGCCCAGGGTCACCCAGCAGCATAGTGTTCAGAAAGGTAACACCCAGGTGATGGTAACACCCATATACCAAACATCAGTGTCATGAAACCAGCATCTAAGATGAAATGCTGATGGTTTAATGCTGTATTTTCTTTCCTTTTCAGTCATTAACTGACATTAACTGTGAAACACTCACATTTCTCAATGCAGCTGTTTTAAGGGGCTGATTTAAGTCCACTAAAGCCAGGACATGCAGGTCACGGCTGGAGCCTGAGAGTGGAGTGTCACTCTGACCTTTTCACCTAGTTCTGCTCTGTGTCAGTTTGCACACACTGTCCTGAGCTGCCCTTTGAACTTCCAAACTCAAAACTAAATGTTGTCAAAACCTCAGACTCTCCCCTGTTCTTGCATCTCCCTGGGGACTGCTGACTTGTGTGTGTGTCCTGTGAAACCATAAATAGATTCAAGGTTCTGTTGAATGGATCCAGGTTCCCTCGACAAATTCACTAACTTCAGTAAACAAACTGGAAAGCAGAGGAGTTTTGCAGTTTCAGATTTTATGGTGAAGACTGGCAAACTCCATCTCCCAGTTTATCTTGTGCCCATTCTTTGGTGCTGGCATGTAGGGTCAGCCCAGACCTAGGGTTGCCAACTCTGACTGAAGCTATTCTGGGAGATTTTTTCCCCCAACATGACAATGTCATTTTCTTAAAATAGCCTATTAAAACCTCCCGGATTGTTTTCAATAGTTACTGGGAGATTGATGCTGAATCCAGGAGGCTCCAGGACAATCCTGGAGAATTGGCAACCCTACCCAGACCCCTCCCAATAGCTCAGATAAAGTGCTGGATTAAGGGTAGGTTTCCAGCATTTGCTCCAGATATCCCTGGTTGGGTGGGACCAGGTCAGACCATTCACTATTCTCAAGCTGCAAATTCTAAAGACTGCCCAAGCACTCCATTCCAGGCAGCTATGACTCAGCGCCATCTCTGCCTTAATGCTACTATATATATATATTAGTGGTTTAGTTCCCCTGCCTGTCTTTAAATCCCAGCAATCTTGGTTTTATAACCAACTGTCCCCTCCCCAACATGCCAAACCAGGCCCATTCGCATTGCTCCCAGGGGCTCCGAGTCTGCAGCAGCTCTGCTATTCACTGGTGTTCAGACCCGCATACAAATTGAGAAGTTCAACACTGCTGCTTGTACCACTCAGAGGATGTGGTACTTTACTGAGGAGAAAACATGTTTTTCATACAGGAGGGTAAACAGCGAGTGCCCTGTGTCCTGGCTGAGACCTGTGACCGATCTACAGCTGGCTGTAGTGTAGTGGTCTCCCTTCCCCTTTTAGCTGCTACATCAGCTGCACTGCCTTCCTCCGTCAGCTACTCAAGTATATTATTGGCCATGCTTTAATGTGCACATCTAGCCATTTCCTCTAAGGCAAAGTGTTCAAAAGAGCTCAGCATCTTGGTGCGGGGCTCTTTCCGAAAGCCGGCCCTTGGTTCAGTGCCCACTCGAGAGCTGAGCCCTTCTGACAGTCAGCCCCTCATGCCATCGCCCCTCTGGGCCTCTCTGCAACTACCCTGACTTCTGGCCTGGGGGATGGCAAAACTTCCTTTGTGTTTGCAAATGGCTGGAGGCTCCTGTGCAATCGAGCTAGGAGTGTGATGCTGCACTCAGGATGTGGTACTTTACCAAGTAGAAACCTGCAAGAGCTGGGTAGGTGAGCTGGGAGGACACTGCAGCAGAAAAACTGAGTGCAGTCGCAGAGTGAGTCTTTTCCTTTGGGAATGAGCTTTATAGCAAGAAATTAAAGAGAGTGAATACAGGCAACAGAGAGCAAACCCTAGACGCTCCCCAGCTGGGATCTAACTCTCCGCATGGAACCCAACCTCCCTTGGGCATTCTCCATCTCCTCCCCACCTCCCTTACAGCCACTTTTACCCTTCCCCTGAGCACCTAAGCAAGATGTGAGGGGAAGAGATCAGCTGAGGAGTGGTTAACCCTTTGTTCCCTGGAGACCATGGCATGCCCCTGCACTCAGCACATACAAGTGCAAGGTATTATTGTTCTTATGAGACCTGAGCATGTGGCTTTGTTTTCTTCGGAGCTAGATAAGTACTGTTCTAGGGGGGCGGGGGAGTCTCAGGATCCCATGAATCAGGCATTCCTGAGCCATGCAATAGCAGCTGGCTGAAGATATGTGGTGAATCCTACTGGGGGATTGGGCAGCAGCATAAACTGTCAGGAAGTTTGGGATGGGCACAAGCACTTTGGTTAGGCAGCCTGCCATGCAGAGCTCTATGTAACAGGGATCCTAGGGGCTGGGGTGCTGAAGGCCTCTGCTGTGGGGGAGATCCTGGCTCCCTGCAGGACACCAGCTGCCAGGTCTGTTGGACATAGGAGGGTACAGGAAATGCTCTGGGGGCAGGAAGCGGGCACCTGGGCTGTTTGGAGCATGATTGCAAGCCCTTCCGGCTGGTCAGGCCATGCAGCATCATTGGCACAAGCCTAGGTGGGTATTGGCGGCATCCAGGCGAGGGTTAGAGTCTCGTTATGGCTGTTGCCAAAGGGGCTAGTAGGGAGAGGATGGAAATTAGCAGCCTCCCACCCCATAAAGAAAAGTAAGTGGGAGGGGAAAATAAACTGGAGCAGGGGAAGGCAAAGTTCAGGACACCTCCCCTCAAATACATCACTTCTTTAACATTACGCTGTAGGGCAGTAAATGCTCAGCCAAGCATAGCCAGCTGGTCATCTCTGCCAAGCTCTGGCATTCCTCCATCCCCCCACAAACTCCCTGTGGGCCACCTTCCCATCCCCCTCTAATGCAGGGACTCCATAGGTGTAGTTTGTGGAGGGGAGCATGGGAGGGCATTGATTCCCCCCCTCCCCAAAAAAAAAAAAACAACAAAAAACTGGCAGCCTGAATGTGCAATGTAGCAAGTTCTGCAGGGGAAACAGGAGACTGCTCCCAGCTTGCCGCCCTGATGCTGGAGTCAGAATTTTGTTTATAAACAGAGTTATTAACAGGTGATTAACATAAGAAAGGGTTGGTAGTGTAAGCAGTGTCTGAATGAACTCTTCCTTGACCACTAGCTGCGAGCCAGTCAAGAGGCTTCAGGAGCAAACTGTGTTTACATGAACACACCTAGACTCTGCCTAGATATCCAGCAGATAGAGCAGTGTTGCTCAAAGTGATCAACTTTGTCTGGTGTTGGGTTACAAATCACTTTAGTACTGAATGCAGGGATAGTGAAATGATGTTACCAATGTGTTGTCATTATCGTATGAATGAAGGGGAGCAGAACTGTGCTTAACCTGTCCCAATTGTTGGGGTCACCTCAGGGGAATACCCTAAAACCCCATGTTCATTCTTATAATATGATTGTGTGGTAGCTAATGCAAAGTTTGTCATGTCGGGTGTCTTCAGAAGGCTCATGATGTACTGAGCATTGTTGTTATAGTAACGTAATGTTATAGGTTGCAATTTCATGTATATAGTTATGAGGCTGAAAATGTG